>NC_073647.1:145082585-146361513 GCF_029407905.1 Bubalus kerabau | reverse complement strand
ACACAGGCTAAAGAGAAGAACTAGAAACTTCCAACTGAGGGCTGGGGATAAAATCAAGGAAGAATTGTGGGAGGATGAGACATGCATTGGGGGTTTGTACGTTGTATAGAATTAAGGTAATCCCCAAATTCTTCCTTATTCTCAAGTTCATGACTCTGTGCCATTTATATGATTGATTTATCACAGTATAAAATGAAGGTAATGCAACCTAACTTGTCTTGGCTACCTCAGAGAGTAAAATGAGAGCTCGTATGTGGGACACACTACACTGGTCTTATTGAGTGGCTTATCACCTCCATTAGTCCTTCTCTCATATGTTGCTCTTTGGGGAGGAGGGGATTTCAGGGAAGCTTCCATGTTGGTTGAATGAGAGCCATCCAGACAAACCTATCAGTCATTTTCTACTTTAAAAAAAACTCCACCTTTCTTCTGGATGTCTTAATTTACCAGGACTAGGGAGAAGTATAAAAAGGAGCAGCTACTAACTTTTGGGTTTGCTGTCCCCATTAGGACTTTCCCATTGTGGCATCTGAAAGATCTCTATAACTTTGTCTGTGGCTGTTAACCACTTCCATTCATGTTTTTCAATATGTGTTTACCTCCAGGAAAGCACGAAACCACCATCCCCCACTCACTGTCTTTTCCTGAATCTCTCTTCAGCCTTATGTCTCCTGGCTACATAAGCAATGTGTATGTGTTTTCCTCATTTGGCTAAAGACCTACTTGTTTAGCACTTAATGGGGGTGAAAGATATAGTTGGGTTTTAATCAATGCTTTGGATTGTATCTTGTTTAATAGACAAGCAAGTTTAGACAAAAGGACCTAACAGAGTTCTAGGCTTCCCTCATAGCTCTGTCGGTAAAGAATCTGCCTGCAGTGTAGGAGACCCTAGTTTGATTCCTGGTTCAGGAAGATCCCCTGGAGAAGGAAGTGGCAACCCACTCCAGTATTCTTGCCTGGAGAATCCCACAGACAGAGGAGCCTGGCAGTCTATAGTCCATGGGGTCACAAGAGTCGGACACAACTTAGCAACTAAACAACAACCAGCAGAGTTCTAGAGTATTTAATTATAAATTTAAGACACTGGTTCTTAGCTGGGGGAGACATTTTTGGTTGTCTCAACTGGGGTAGGAGTGCTATTGTCATCTGGTTGGTAGAGGTCAGGAATTCTGCTTAACGTATTACAATGCACAGGACAACCTTACAACAATAAACTATCTGTCCCAAAATGTAAACAGGACTGAAATTGAGAAATCCTGATTTAAAATAGATACCTGATTTCCAAGGAGGCATAAAAATTAAACATAATAAATGAAGAGCAATTACCAATAAAAGTATAACTGAAAGAAAAGAAGCAGAAGCACAGATGTCACCATGGTCCTGAAGTGACTTTGTCATTTGGGCTAAATATTTGATTAAGTTTGGAATTTCCTGACAAATGAAGAAAAGGTGGGGAAGGGGAAGAGACAGTTCTTGGGCTTCCAAAACAATCTTTAATAAAAAAAGTTAATAAACAAAGACCACCTCCCCACCCTCTCACTGAATTCAAAGAGAAATATATCCTGTAGTGTTTTATGTATGGGATATTGTGTAATAAAATAGACATTTTCAACTGTGGTTTTACCAAAGACATGGATTGTGTGTGTGTGTGTGTGTTTATGTGTGTACACACAAATGGATATTTCTGATCTCAGCTCTTTACCAGAAAATAACAGAGGGTATAACATTAGATCCGGAGAGGGCAATGGCACCCCACTCCAGTACTCTTGTTTGGGGAATCCCATGGATGGAGGAGCCTGGTGGGCTGCAGTCCATGGGGTCGCTAAGAGTCAGGCATGACTGAGCGACTTTACTTTCATTTTTCACTTTCATGCATTGGAGAAGGAAATGGCAACCCACTCCAGTGTTCTTGCCTGGAGAATCCCAGGGACAGCGGAGCCTGGTCGGCTGCCATCTATGGGGTCGCACAGAGTCGGACACGACTGAAGTGATTTAGCAGCAGTAGCAGCATGACATTAGATCTTGTGAAATTAAAGGCATTTCTTTGAGGAACTGAACAAGTATGATCTGGGTATTGTCTTTGTTTCTGAACTAACAAATCAGGGGTAGAGTCTCTGAAGATCTGAGAGAGATGGCTGACATTTCCATCAGACTATGGGATTCTGTCTCTGGATTATCAAGTGACTTCAACGAGTTTTTGGCAAGGGCTAAAGAGTAATCAGTTCATGGTGGAATTGTCTGATGAGTACCTGAAGTGCTGGCTTGAGCTCATTCAGTGGTATTTATTTCTGGTCTATTCTATCAGCCAGTGTGTTAGTGTTCAGGCACACAAAGGTGATTAAAATGTGCTCCCTGTCCTCAAGTAGCAAAGACTTGTGTATGGTTCCCTGGCATGAAGATCTGTAAATAATCATGAATTAATACACATAGTAGAGGAATGTGCAATGTGCCATAAGAACTCATATGAGCAAGTGATAACCCTGGGGTGTAGGGGAAGGTTCAGTGAGGAAGTGAGGTTTGAATTGTGTGGGTTATTGAAGAACTCCTTACAGAGTTTATCTACAAACATTTGCTGTATAAAATGCGTGCATAAAAGTATATAAATCATGGCAAAACCAATACAATATTGTAAAGTAATTAGCCTCTAATTAAAATAAATAAATTTAAAAAGTATATAAATCATAATACATCCCTGGCTCTATTTTCACAGTGTACCCACGCATGTAACCAGTGCTTAAGCAAGAAATGGAGCATCACCAGAAATAGAATCCCGAAAACCCCTCACACCTATGTTCCAGTAATTATCTTCCCCCAAAGTAACTATGGTCCCAACTTATAACCATGTAGTTTAGTTTTGCACTTTATATAAGTGTAGTCACATGTTACATGTTATTTTGTGTCTGACTTTAGCATTTTTTGTGAGATTCATCCAGGTTTTCATCTGTCACTATAAATCATTCATTTTCATTACTGTGTAGTATTCCATTGTATGAATATACCACAATTTATTTATCCATTGTACTGTGGATGAACATTTGACTTATTTCCAGTTTTTTACTATTATAAGTTGTACTTCTATGTATGTTCTTGTACATGTTTTTTAGTGACCACGTTTATATGCTGCTATGTGTATACACATAGAAATGGAATTACTGAGGCTTAGTGAATGGCAACCCGCTCCAGTGTTCTTGCCTGGAGAATCCCATGGACAGAGGAGCCTGGCGGGCTAGAGTCCATAGGGTCACAAAGAGTCAGACATGACTGAAGCAACTTAGCACGAACACAGTATACACATATATTTTGGGGAAAAAATGCTTATTTTTGCTTCCAACTCCTAAGTTGTGGGGCTTAATAAAATGTTTTCAAAACATTCTTAGGAAAAAGATATTTTACTCTCAGCAGGTTACAGTGTAGTAGGCTAGTAAGTTAGGTGGTGATGGGGGGCACAGAAACAGAGAGGGAGCTCCCACAGATGAGGCAGGTAGACCAAAGCAGTGATAATGGAGAGTCTTGGGAAGGACCTTTGAAGGAAAGAAAGGGCCCCATGAATATTTATTATCTGAATAAAAAGAAAAAAGGGTGGACCAGGTGACTCTTAACGTTCTCTCAAATTCTCTCATTTTGTAAAATCACCTACAGGGAAGTTTTTACATTTGATAAGGCAATTTTCTCCCTTCTTCAGATATCCTCCTATGCCAAAGGCTTTGTTGGGAAGTACTGTTCCTCTTCTAATAAGAAAATTGTAAGTAAATAAAACAACCCACAACAACCTAGGTCTGAATCAGTCTTTGAGGAAAAAGCTGGTGCACACACACATAAACTGCACAATATAGCTCAGTAAATCTTCCTGCTTCCAGATTGTTTCCAGCTGAAGTCATGCTTGGCAAAACCAGATGCCTCTGAATGTAAAGATGGCCTTTGTCCAGGAGCAGACCTCCATGCGGCTCCTTCCTCTTCCCGTTTGCATCCAGCAGTGCCTGGGAGAGGCTGGGATCAGAGTCCCTTCAGGCAGTAAGAGTGAGATGGAGGCAAAACAAGGACATTAATGCTGGGAACCAGAGGTCAGGGAACCTGAAGCCAAGGGTAGCAAGGAGATGTGAGGAAATGGGTCATTTCATAAACACCCAAAAGGGGAACCTTTGCTCTCAAGAGAAGAATTATTGGTGAAAAACAAAACAAAAAGAGTTAGAGGATCTCTGAATCTTGGAGGGACATTGAGAAGGAAAATAAGGACACGCCATTTTGATTAAGAAAGGAAAGTAGTGGAGAAGCACAGGACTACTATTGTGAAGATACATGAATTAATAGGAAAAGAATCCTCTGATATGTTTAGAAGGAAGGAAAACTCTGCTTGATGAGCTTAAGAAAACACTTTCATAAATGTAAACTTCACAAATATCTTCAGATCAAACGTGTGACTGACTAAAGACGAATGACCTCAAATCCAACTAAAAACACCAAGGTTATGTCTACACACAAAAGTCGGCTTGACTCAATGCATTAGGGGGAGAAAAGATTAAGTTAATAAAACAACACCAAATCTTAAAGTGCCAAGTACCTGCTTTGCCTGAACGTTTTAGTTTTCACTTGTTTTGGCATCCTGTAGACACAGCCAGAATATATTATGACAACAGAAATAGCCTGTTCTGAAATGTTATTTTAGTTACAGGGAAAGGGACAAGTGCATTCCTAGATATAACTCAGTCAATGGGTACCGCTGGTTCTTAAAATCTTTTTCAGAAATTGCTAGAGACCCTGACCAAATACAGTTAAATATATTCATTTTAAAAAGCTTCCAGAAAATGCTGTTTTACCAAGTGGCTACAAAACATGGCCAGAAATAACTAGATCACATTTTCTATGTGTGTCGACTTTTATTTCAACAAAACAAAATATTCTTTGATAAATTGGACAATATATTACCTTTAAAAAATTTTCCTCCCCCCAAACATGCTTTGATATAATCAAACTTTTGTTTATTTTTTATCATTTAATGTATGGGATGAGTGTTGCCACACTATCATTATGATGAAATAAAGTTCCAGGAAGTGAAATGAGTAGCCTAAAGATGTCTAGGCAGGGAGAGTACAGACAGGTCTTAAAGAGGGTCTAATGATTTTTTTACCTTGATGCCTCCACTGGACTTGGTTCCAATTATGTGCTTTGGTTTCAATAACACAAGTGTAGATGTCTGTTTATGTATGAATGTTGTAAAAATGGTATTAATATGTACAATATTTTTCGCTAGTTTAAAATAATCAGAATGCACTTAACCAAAGTGAATCATCCTCAAATGTCAGTGCTAATGAAGAACACATGGTGATTCTGTGAATCTCACTCATTGGTCTGAATATAAAGTTAGCACAGTAGCTTTCTTGTGACTCTTATAATAGCAGATATAGCATAATAAATCTTATAATAGGCAGAGCTTGTTACTATGATAATGAAATATTATAAGTGCAGAAGGATAGGATCCACATAAGAAATTTCCCTGTGTATCATCCAGGCTGCTTTTGGCTGAATGTTTCAGAATACATAACTGAAAGCTGCTTAAACAGTAAGGAAGATTTGAATTTCACCTAGGCATTGTATTAGTTATCTATTACTATATAGCAAATTACCACTAACTTTGTGGCAATGCATATTTATTATCTCATAGTTTCTATGGGTCAGGAGTGTAGACACAGCTTAGCTGAATCCTCTACTTCAGGCTGTTTTACAAGGCTGCAGTCAAAGTGGCAGCCTGAGCTGGAGTGTTATCCGAAGGCTCAACCAGAGAAGGATCCCTTTTTAAGCTCATTCTAGTTGTTGGCAGAATTCAGTTCCTCAAGGGCTGTTTGACTGAGGGCTTCAGTTTCTCAGTGGCAGTTGACCAGAGGCCATCCTCAGTTCTTTGCCACATGGGCACCTCAGGTCACTCAGTGAGTGAACGAGGACATTTATACCTTTATTATTGTGAAAGAAAGACTTTTCTAGAAAGCCAGACTTTCCTGGCAGACTTCCCCTGAGGTCTCATTTGTCAGTATTGGGTCATGTGCCCATATTGATATTATAAAGGAGTCTCGGAAAGTTAAGTGTGAGCATGTGACATTTTTACCCTTATTAAGAGACAAGTCTCTGCCAACAAGGAAAGGTATGTGGAGGGCAGGAGCTGGAGACTTGCTGTTGAGGAGGCAATAAATATCTACAACCAGCAACAGTTACTAAAGGACAGGCTTTTTCAGGGACATGTGTCAGTAGTCCTGTTTCACATAATGGTTGAATTCTCTTCCTCTTTTCTCTGGTCTTGTTTGAGATGTTTATTCATATAGTGTGCTTCAATGTCATTGAAGTTTTACTTGGATTAAATATTTTTGGAAAACAAATGCAAACATAGGTTCTGAAGCTGCTCAGAGTTCCCTATTGTTATTGTTTTTATCCCAGTGTTTCCTGAATAAATTAGTAAGCTAGTTATAAAGTTCTTATTCTCAGATTTCTTATTTGAAAAGTGTTTGTTATGTTTCCTTTGTTTCTTTTTTATTTCAAACCAAAATGACTAGTTTTAAATTTTAACTTCCACTCATCTAAGTCATTGGTTTAGACATGCAAAGATAATCATTAAAAGAAAAGCAGGTGGTAGTACAAGCATTTGATCTACCCACCACCCCTACCTCTTCAGCAAAAGGCTCCAGATAAATACACAAAAGGTGGATTCGTTGCAAAAATTCCTCTGTAATCAGAGCTGGAGCCTGTGACCATCAACACCTTCCAGCCCTCCTTTCAAGTCCCTCAAAGCCTGGTGACCACCTCCCATAGGTGAGCCTGCTGCTGCTGCTGCTAAGTCGCTTCAGTCGTGTCTGACTCTTAGCGACCCCATGGACTGCAGCCTACCAGGCTCCTCCGTCCATGGGGTTTTCCAGGCAAAAGTACTGGAGTGGGGTGCCATTGCCCACTCCGATAGGTGAGCCTAACACCAGTCAACTTGACCATCCATCCTAGCTGACTGCCAGGAGTTTGCCTAAAATGACTCTACTCCTGTAGTACCACTCCTTTTGGTAGTCCCATTGCAGTTTGCTCTTGCAGAACTTCTTTTCATACTTGAAGAAGCTAAATCATGTCTCTTTCCATCCTATAATTTGCTGTTGGTGGTCTGGACTCAAGTGACTAAGCTCTCTTTATTCCTTTTGAATTGAGTCATATTTATTAGGCCCATTTGCGATGACCTTCTGAAGCCCGCTTCTATAATCTCCCTCAATTACTGTAATGCTCAGTGTTGTGTCAGCCACAGGTTTTTAAAGCATGTCCAGGCATATTAATTGACTGATCCAGTGCTCAGTTATGTCCCAAATGGTCTGACCATTTTGTGGGATTTTAAAAGAAAACATGCTAGAGGGAAAGCAGAGGTTTTTATTAGTTCCCTTAATGCAGTGGTTCTCCTCTCAGCCTGGGTGGGAGGGGAAGATTCAGCCCCCAGAGAACATTTGGCAATGTCAGGAGACATGTTTGGTTGTTACAATGGGGAGGGAGGGTGTACTGCTAGTATCTAGTGGATAGATCCAGGCTGCTGATAAATACAGCACAATGAACATCAGCATCTCTCCAACAAAAGATGACCTGACCCCACAGGTCGGTGCTTCCGAGGTTAAGAAATCTTGATTTAAGAAATGGCCTCTGGTTTTGTATGGAAATTTTATATAGCAATTTGATATGAATTTCTATTAAATATTTTTATGTGCAAATGAAGAGCCCAAGTCTTGACGTATTTCTCCACATCTTTGTCTCATTTCTCTCTTGAGCAATTCTATTACATCTGGACCCCCACAGCTGAACTCCCTGCCAACACCCTTAGGATTCTTAATCTCTTCTCCATATCAAACCATTGATAGTTGAGAGCACAGACAGGGTCGCACCAAGGAATAGTCAGGTAAGAAAGCTGCATCTGTGGGCACTTGCCACCACTCCTGCAGGACTCAGTGCTGCTTTTGTCCCCATGAATAATCTCTCATTGCCCTGTGATCCTCTGTCACTCTCTACAGATCCAAAGTGCTGGTCAGGAGCATGTGATTGAGTCTGAGCTTTAAGGATGGGCTGAAAATCAGGAGATTCACATGTTTAATCCACCTGGTAATTCCCATCCCCCATCAACATTTCAATTCCCCAGAAATAACTACTGTTAACAATTTGTTGGTTATTTTTGCAAGCATTTTCAGTGCATATACAGACATATATTGTATTATATACTTTTTATATTATAATGCACATGCGAGTTTGAATTGGCTAAGCTATCAGATCAGATCAGATCAGATCAGTCACTCAGTCGTGTCTGACTCTTTGCGACCCCATGAATCGCAGCACACCAGGCCTCCCTGTCCATCACCAACTCCCGGAGTTCACTGAGACTCACGTTCATCGAGTCAGTGATGCCATCCAGCCATCTAATCCTCTGTCGTCCCCTTCTCCTCCTGCCCCCAATCCCTCCCAGCATCAGAGTCTTTTGCAATGAGTCAACTCTTCGCATGAGGTGGCCAAAGTACTGGAGTTTCAGCTTTAGCATCATTCCTTCCAAAGAAATCCCAGGGCTGATCTCCTTCAGAATGGACGGGTTGGATCTCCTTGCAGTCCAAGGGACTCTCAAGAGTCTTCTCCAACACCACAGTTCAAAAGCATCAATTCTTCGGCGCTCAGCCTTCTTTACAGTCCAACTCTCACATCCAGATTCCCATAATTCAGTGGCTTCGAGAATAATGAGATTTATTTTTCCTTCAAGTCAAAGCCTAATGTGTGTAGTCCAGATTGGTGGGCAGATCTGCTCTAGTCATTTGGGGATGTAGGATGACTGTGTAAACTTTGCCACCTTCAGCACATGATCCTGCAGGTCCCTCTGGGAGTCACCATTCCACCTACTGACAAAGAGTGCAATGCAGCCCGAAGAAGGCACAAGACCTAACTTAAAGGACAGGCTTGGGCAAGAACCTACTTGCATGGCCATGCCTAACTGCAAAGGGGGCCAGGATTGAAGTGTAGCTGGGCACTTTGTTTCTCTCTATCTCTCTCAACATAAATAGGACCACATCATGTAAAAACTCTAGCTCGAATATTGTCCATATAAAGATGCATCCTTTTAAAAGAACTGTTAACTTGAATGAATGGATTGTGTATTTTTGATTCTCATAAGGCACGTGTGTAATTTTTCCCCATGAAGGGGCTCTTTTGAGCCCTTCAGTCTGTTTAAACTGTGATCGAAAGCTCAGCACAAATAGTACTTGGCCACTATACAGTAGTGCTTTTTGAATGACTAGTTAGGTTTTCTTTTCTTTAGCCATTCTTTTTTAGCGTAGAAATTTGCATTCTGATATAGAATGTTTATAGAAAAGCTATGACAAACCTAGATAGCCTATTAAAAAGTGGAGACATTACTTTGCCAACAAAGGTCTGTCTAGTCAAAGCTATGGTTTTTCCAGTAGTCATGTATGGATGTGAGAGTTGGAGTATAAAGAAAGCTGAGGGCTGAAGAATTGATGCTTTTGAACTGTGGTGTTGGAGAAGACTCTTGAGAGTCCCTTGGACTGCAAGGAGATCAAACCAGTCCATCCTAAAGGAGATCAGTCCTGGGTGTTCATTGGAAGGACTGATGCTAAAGCTGAAACTCCAATACTTTGGCCACCTGACGCAAAGAACTGACTCACTGTAAAAGACCCTGATGCTGGGAAAGATTGAGGGCAGGAGGAGAAGGGGATGACAGAGGATAAGATGGTTGGATGGTATCACTGACTTGATGGACATGGGTTTGAGCAAGCTCCAGGAGATGGTGATGCACAGGGAAGCCTGGAGTGCTGCAGTCCATGGGGTCACAAACAGTGGGACACGACTGAGTGACTGAACATAGACTGTTTGCTTTGTAACTTTCCAAAATCATGTATTAAAGAATTGTTCATTTGTTCTGTTTATTATTGCACTGTTTTTTAAAAATTTTTTTAAATTCATTTTGATTGGAGGCTAATTACTTTACAATATTATATTGGTTTTTGCCATACATTCACATGAATCAGCCATGGGTGTACATCTGTTCCCCATCCTGAACCCTCTTCCCACCTCCGTCCCCATCTCATCCCTCAGGGTCATCCCAGTGCACCAGCCCTGAGCACCCTGACTCATGCATTGAACCTAGACTGGTGATTTATTTCACATATGATAATATACATGTTTCAATGCTATTCTCTCAGATCATCCCACCCTCACCTTCTCCCACAGAGTCCAACAGTCTGTTCTTTACATCTGTGTCTCTTTTGCTGTCTCACATATAGGGTCATCGTTACCATCTTTCTAAATTCCATATATATGCATTAATACACTGTATTGGTATTTTTCTTTCCGAGTTCACTCTGTTTCTTCACTCTGTACTTCGCTCCAGTTTCATCCACCTCATTAGAACTGATTCAAATGCATTCTTTTTAATAGCTGAGTAATACTCCATTGTGTATATGTACCACTGCTTTCTTATCCATTCGTCTGCTGATGGACATCTAGGTTGCTTCCATGTCATGACTATTGTAAACAGTGCTGCAATGAACATAGGGGTACACGTGTCCCTTTCAATTCTGGTTTCCTTGGTGTGTATGCCCAGCAGTGGGATTGCTGGGTCATATGGCAGTTCTATTTCCAGATATTTAAGGAATCTCCACACTCTTCTCCATAGTGGCTGTACTAGTTTGCATTCCCACCAACAGTGTAAGAGGGTTCCCTTTTCTCCACACCCTCTCCAGCATTTATTGTTTGTAGACTTTTGGATAGCAGCCATTTTGACCAGTGTGAGATGGTACCTCATTGTGGTTTTGATTTGCATTTCTCTGATAATGAGTGATGTTGAGCATCTTTTCATGTGTTTGTTAGCCATCTGTATGTCTTCTTTGGAGAAATGTCTGTTTAGTTCTTTGGCCCATTTTTTGATTGGGTCGTTTATTTTTCTGGAATTGAGCTGCAGGAGTTGCTTGTATATTTTTGAGATTAATTCTTTGTCAGTTGCTTCATTTGCTATTATTTTCTCCCATTCTGAAGGCTGTCTTTTCACCTTGCTTATAGTTTCCTTCATTGTGCAAAAGCTTTGAAGTTTAATTAGGTCCCATTTGTTTATTTTTGATTTTATTTATATTACTCTGGGAGGTGGGTCATAGAAGATCCTGCTATGATTTATGTCAGAGTGTTTTGCCCATGTTTTCCTCTAGGAGTTTTATAGTTTCTGGTCTTATGTTTAGATCTTTAATCCATTTTGAGTTTATTTTTGTGTATGGTGTTAGAAAGTGTTCTAGTTTTATTCTTTTACAAGTGGTTGACCAGTTTTCCCAGCACCACTTGTTAAAGAGATTGTCTTTTTTCCATTGTGTATTCTTGACTCCTTTGTCAAAGATAAGGTGTCCATAGGTGCATGGATTTATCTCTGGGCTTTCTATTTTGTTCCATTGATCTATATTTCTGTCTTTGTGCCAGTACCATACTGTCTTGATGACGGTAGTTTGTAGTATAGCCTGAAGTCAGGCAGGTTGATTCTTCCAGTTTCATTCGTCTTTCTCAAGATTGCTTTGGTTATTCGAGGTTTTTTGTATTTCCATACAAATTTTGAAATTATTTGTTTTAGTTCTCTGAAAAATACCGTTGGTAGCTTGATAGGGATTGCATTGAATCTATAGATTGCTTTGGGTAGTATACTCATTTTCACTATATCGATTCTTCCTATCCATGAACATGGTATATTTCTCCATCTATTTGTGTCATCTTTGATTTCTTTCATCAGTGTTTTATAGTTTTCTATATAAGGTCTTTTGTTTCTTTAGGTAGATTTATTCCTAAGTATTTTATTCTTTTCATTGCAATGGTGAATGGAATTGTTTCCTTAATTTCTCTTTCTGTTTTCTCATTGTTTATGTATAGGAATGCAAGGGATTTCTCTGTGTTAATTTTATATCCTGCAACTTTACTATATTCATTGATTAACTCTAGCAATTTTCTGGTGGCGTCTTTAGGGTTTTCTATGTAGAGGATTATGTCATCTGCAAACAGTGAGAGTTTTACTTCTGCTTTTCCAATCTGGATTCCTTTTATTACTTTCTCTTCTTTGATTGCTATGGCTAAAGCTTCCAAAACCATGTTGAATAGTAGTGGTGAGAGTGGGCATCCTTGTCTTTTTCCTGACTTTAGGGGAAATGCTTTAAATTTTTCACCATTGAGGATAATGTTTGCTGTGGGTTTATCATATATGGCTTTTATTATGTTGAGGTATGTTCTTTCTATGCCTGCTTTGTAGAGGTTTTTTTTTTTTTAATCATAAATGGATGTTGAATTTTGTCAAAGGCTTTCTCTGCATCTATTGAGATAATCATATGTTTTTATCTTTCAGTTTGTTAATGTGGTATATCACAATGATTGATTTGTGAATATTGAAGAATCCTTGCATCCCTGGGATAAAGCCCACTTGGTCATGATGTATGATCTTTTTAATATGTTGGATTCTGTTTGCTAGATTTTGTTAAGGGTTTTTGCATCTATGTTCATCAGTGATACAGGCCTGTAGTTTTCTTTTTTTGTGGCATCTTTGTATGGTTTTCGTATTAGGGTGATGGTGGCCTCATAGAATGAGTTTGGAAGTTTACCTTCCTCTGCAATTTTCTGGAAGAGTTTGAGTAGGATAGGTGTTCGTGCTTCTCTAAATTTTTGGTAGAATTCAGCTGTGAAGCCATCTGGTCCTGGGCTTTTGTTTGTTGGAAGATTTCTGATTACAGTTTTGATTTCTGTTATTATTGCACTGTTAAGTAACAAGGGTAATTAAGATGATACACAGCACATTGTATTCTGTTTTCCAAGAACTGGAGACAAGTCTGAATTCCTGTGATGTCTGTTGCTGGTTTGCTTTTACACTGTTGACATACCTCAGAAGAGGCAAGGATGGCTGAAGAATAACATGATGCCCATTTCAGTTCTGACCTTCACTGCTTCAGCCCCCCACCCCTGACACTGTTCTTTGGCATTACAGTGTTAACATTAAGTATTCTTTCTGAAAAACTGACAGGGCTTTTGTCTGATAATCTCAATGTTGACATTCTATGAATGAGTTTTGACCATAAAATCGAATCTGTGCTTAAGCACAACAGTTTTAGTATACTCTCCTTACACCTCTACCAATCACTTGAAAAAGAAAGAAGAAAAGGTGGAAAGCTTGTAATACATGAGGCACCCCTAGGTTAGGGTTTTCCCAAGACTATGAATAGTCATAAACTGTCAAACAGAAGCAGACCTGAACATCAATTGCCACCTGAAACACTGCCACCATCTGAGGCAACTCATTGCAAATCATCTGTATCAGTTTCCTATTGCTGCCTAATGCATTACCACAGATTCAGAGGCTTAAAATAGCATGCATTTATTAATTAGTTCAGTCTCCCTGGGTCAGAAGTCCAGGCATGGCTTAACTGGGTCCTCTGCTCAGTGTCTCACAAGGCTGCAATCATGGTGTTGGCCCAGCTGCATTTCTTTCTGGAGCTCAGAGACCTCTCCCAACTCACGTGGCAGAATTTAGTTCCTTGTGGTCATAGGACCAAGTTTCTGGTTTTCTTACTGGTGTTTGGCAAGGAACTCCACTCAACTCCTGGAGTCTAGTCACGTTCCTTGTCACATGGTTCTTTAACAAGGTCTCTCACAGACCTCCTAACATGGCAACTTACTTGAAAGCTGGCAAGGGAGAGTGTGTTGCTCTAGTCTGCTAAGATAGAGCTATATATGCGTGTGTGTGCTAAGTCGATTCAGTTGTGTCTGACTCTTTGCGATCCTATGGATTGTAGCCCACCAGACTCCTCTGTCCATGGGATTCTCCAGGCAGGAATACCGGAGTGGGTTGCCATGCCTTCCTCCAGGGGAATCTTATTGTTCCAGGGATCAAACCCACATCTCTTATGTCTCCTGCATTGGCAGGCGGGTTCTTTACCACTAGCACCATATATATAGTGGAACATAATCATGGGAGTGGCATCCTGTCACCTTTGTCATGTTCAGTTGGCTCAAAGTTAAGTTCTAAGCTCTGCCCACATACAAGGGGACTGGACTACACAAGGATGTGACTCATTAGGGGTCATCTGAAGGTGTGTATGCCACATTGCTTTTATGATTTAACTCTCTGCCTTCTTTTCATTTGATCTCCAGTGCTCCTCTGATGCCTGTCTGGTGCCTGGTTTCAAACCTCCACCTGTTTGGTCTGCACATTATTTGATTCACATATCTGTTACTGTACATGAAGATTTGCTGGGGCACAGTCATGCCTGTTTAAGTATGCTCTCTGGTTGCTTTTACACTTCAGTGGCAGAGTTGGGTAGTTTCTACATAGACTGACTTGTGCTATATGCTAAGTCTAGCTGATAATATTTGCTATCTGACTCTTTATAGAAAACATTTGCCCACTTGTGCTATAGAATAAAGAAGACCAAGTTTGTTTCTTTTTCATTTGAAATTTCAGTAGCCCCTATTTTTTCCAACCTGTTCCTTCTGCCAATATTCACCCTAGTTGACTCTCTTGTTACTATATACCTGCATTGACACAGTCATCTCCTAATTGGGACCCAAAAGCTAATTAGATCTTCTCCCCTTTGGAGCCTTTGTTGGATTCCTATTGATTGAGCATCAAAGGCTCTTCCCTATTTGGTTCCAAATTCTTTTTTCTCTCTCTTTACCTGTGCTCTTTAATAGAAACCCATCTTCCGCAGGCAGGCTGACAGCAAACACAAGCTCAAAGACTACTCAGTTTTACCTCTGTTGTGTGATTCATTTAGCACTTCTCATAAATTGTCTGAATTTAATCATTTTCTCTTACCCTATATAAGCCTTGGAGCCTCTGTAGATCATAAGATCATTGCACCCAAGAGGTGTGTCATATACCTTGCACCTGATAAAATGCTTAGCATTAGACTGAGCTGGAAATGAGGTATAGGAAACATGCCCCATTGTTAGGTCTGTATGACAAACTGCCTTACTATTTAGAAAAGTAAAGTTTTGCTCTATTTTATGTTATTTTTAATGGTGGTGATAATTTTTTCAGTTCAGTTCAGTCACTCAGTCATGTCCAACTCTTTGTGACCCCATGGACTGCAGCATGCCAGGCTTCCCTGCCCATCACCAACTCCTGGAGCTTGCTATATTTAAAATTTTTCTTTAAATAAATAAAAACCTACAAAAAGGTTGAGCTTTTCCTAACCCATTTGGGAGTAAGTTGCCAACGTGATACCCTTTCACTGCTAGTACTTTAGTATGTAATTCATCTAAGAAATGGCCACAATATAATCAGCAAACTCAGGGAATTAAGATTGATATGTTACTTCCATTTATTCCTGGGGCCCTATGCAAATTTTACCAAGTGTCCCAATACTCTTCTTTGTATCATAAAGATCCTGTCCAAGATCAGGAGTTGGATTTAGTTGTTATGTTGTTTTAGTCTCTTTCAATCTGAAACAGTTCTTCAGTCTTTTTTGACTTGTAGGACCTTGATACTTTTGAAGAGTACAGGCCAATTGCTTTGTAGAATATCCCTAAATTTGTGTATGTCTGATAGCTCCTCATGGTTGTTGTTGTTTAGTTGCTCAGTCATGTCCAACTCTTGCAACCCCAGGGACTGTAGCCTGCCAGGTTCCTCTGTCTATGGGATTTTCCAGGAAACAATACTTGTGTGGGTTGCCATTTCCTTCTCCAGGAAGAGATCTTCCTGACCCAGGGATTGAACCCACGTCTCCTGCATTAGCAAGCAGGTTCTTTACCACTGAGCCACCTGGGAAGCCCTCCTCATGATTAGGTTTAGGTTTTTTGTTTTTGTCAGAAATACTGCACTAAACCTATAAATATCTTGCTCCTCATTAAAGTTTTTCCCACTAATTTCAGCATCCATTGATGTTTCTTGACTAAATTATTACTGTGATAGTTGCCACATGATAACTTTCTGTTTCCATCAATCCTTCTACAAATATTATTTGGCATTCCACCATATGGACAAGCTTTCTACTCTCCCTATTTGCTTATTTATATCACATGAACACCTTATTCACCCCTTTTGTGACTCCAGAAACCTATACCTGGCCAACACTGTTGTTTCCCTGTGTGGGCCTTCCTCATGGCATTTGAGCTCTAACTGCCAGCATCAGGAAGCCTGAAGCAAATGCCCTGCTCAACTTACTTGGGCTCTGATTTGCTTTGCTGGGTTGCCACCTCTACCTTACCCTGTACAGATACATATCCTGCATGGCCCACCTCACAGCTCTTAGATTGGAATATTTAGAAAGAAAGGAAAGGAAAGAGGAAAGGAAGCTCTCACATTCTTCTCATCACATGATATTATAATTGATTTACTTTCTTATTGTCTGTTTTCCCCTCTTCATTTGCTCCATTCACTGGTAAGTTAGCAAGACCTAGAACATACTTGCTCTGAAATAGGCATTCAAGCATACATTGAATGAATAAGTGAGTGAATGAGTGAGCAATGAATGCATGGAAACTTAAGCTGGTTCACCCCCTGAAAATAAGTCCTAACAAGCTTAACATTTTCTTTCCTTTTTTCCCTTGAACTCATTTTAATTTTGATGTAGAATTCACCCATGGTAACCAGTGGTTGTTTTGGGTTTCCTACCTGACCTAGCCTGATGTTGGCGTAAGCTTATTTTCAGGTCACCACAACTCAGCCTTTTTTTTTCCTTGCAAGAGAATAGCTAAAACATCATTTTTCCTTATTAGGAGGCAGCTCCTGTGTTTGTGCTGGGCTCACATTTCATGCCTCCCAGGCTTCTCCTGCTTCTATCCTGTGTGCAGGCTTAATAGTAGGCCTAATGGACATTTCGATACACAGAGAGCAAAATCAATCACAATCAATTGCTTCTTCTGTCTCAGAATCAAAGTGTTATTCAAGAAGACATACACTCAGGAAAGCTGCTTCTACACATAGAAAGAAAGAATTGAGGACCACTTTTGCGAATGATATGAGTAATGAGTTGGAGAGAGAAGGCAATAAGGCATCCAGATGCTCCCGGAATCAGGAGGCACATTCTCGTCCTTTCACCAGCTTAGTAAATTCCTGTGGGAAAACCTTCCTCTTGAACCTGCCAGCTGGGGAGATGTAACAGCTACTATGCTCACTCCCCCCACCCCAAGTCATCACAAGGAAAAAAGGAATGTATATGAATGAGCTTTGCAATTTAAAATTATATTTTCATTTAGCATTGTGGCTCAGCTGGTAAAGAAT
The DNA here is from genome assembly GCF_029407905.1 of Bubalus kerabau. Taxonomy (NCBI): domain Eukaryota; kingdom Metazoa; phylum Chordata; class Mammalia; order Artiodactyla; family Bovidae; genus Bubalus; species Bubalus kerabau. The sequence goes on along the minus strand of NC_073647.1, from coordinate 146,344,274 downwards.
CCGCCTGCAATGCAGGAGACCTGGGTTTGATCCCTGGGTTGGGAAGATCCACTGGAGAAGGGAAAGGCTACCCACTCCAGTATTCTGGCCTGGAGAATTCCATGGACTGTATAGTCTATGGGGTCACAAAGAGTAGGACATGACTGAGTGACTTTCACTTCACTTAGCATTTATTATAGGGGGCTTCTCAGATGGCGCTAGTGGTAAAGAACCTGCCTGCCAATGCAGGAGATGTAAGAGACTCATGTTCAATCCCTGGTTTTGGAAGATTCCATGGAGGAGGGCATGGCAACCCATCCCAGTATTCTTGCCTGGAGAAATCCCATGGACAGAGGAGCCTGGTGGGCCCCAGTCAGTGGGGTCGCCAGGAGTCAGATACAACTAAAGTGTCTTAGCACAGCATTTATTATAACTAATTTCCTAAAAAAAAAAAAAAATCACATATTACAAAATGCTGTGTAATTTCTGAGTTTTTTATACTTATGTGTGTGGAAGAGAGAAAAGGTAGATGGGCCTTTAAAAAGAATGTTTAGTTCTTAACTAAGAACTGCTTCAGGGGCTGAGAAGGCAGACTACATTATGTAGACTCAGAATATTTTTGGAAGTTAAATGGCATTTCCTACCATTTTACTTCTAATGCATTCAACTGCTCACCTCTCTCAAAACACCTTGTGCCTTGCATGCCCTTTGAAAGATTTATTTCTTTCCTCCCTCTTTTCTTCTAAAACGTTTCCCTGATAAATCCTCATTCATCCTGTAATGAAGAACATTTTCTCTATGAAATTTCCAACAGCTCTCCACCAAGTTTAGAACAATTATCATGCAATGAAATTATGTATTTACATTCTGTATCCACCATGGGCTGTGAATTTCCAGACGGGGAGATGTTGCATTTCATTTTGTTTTATTTTATTTATGTTAAGGGTCTCAAGTGTACAGAATTGAAGTAACTACACTGGCTAGCTCATGACACTCTTGAGTGATGTGTTACGTATCTTTTCATTTTTAGTAACTAGCCTTTAATAAAAGAATGGCTAACAGCAAAACAATGAACTTAGGCACACCTGGGCTGAATCACTGCGCCACTTAGCTGTGTGACTTTGGGCAATTTATACAGCTTCTCTGAGCTTCTGTTTTCTCAATTGTAAAATAGGAATAATAAAAAGGCCCTGTTTAATAGTTTTTCTTTTTTTCTTTTTGAGTGTTAAATGCAATACTGAAAATCAAATGCTAAAGAGAGTTTCTTGACGATAAACAGTCGGTAACATTTTAGCATTTTTTTTTTTTAATGGAATGAAGCTGAACAGATACTTGATAAATGAAACCTCCATGAAGCTTTTTGGAATTCCAATCTGTTATAAAACTATTTTCCCTTTTCCTTTCTCCTCCCTCCCTCTTCCCCCTCTTCCTTCCTTCCCTCTTCTTCCTGCTCCTCTCCCTCCCTCTTCTTCCTTTTCCCTGCCCACACCATCTCTCTCTTTCCCTCCCTCCTTACCCCACCCCCACTTTTGCCATCTCTGAGCATAGCTGCGGCACAAACCAAGGCAAAGTTGAATCAGGTACCGAGGTCTTTTTCAAGGGAAGCCAGTTTTCAAGCTCAGGCACACTCGACTTCTAGGATGCAACCCAAATACTATCAAATAACAGCATTAAGCTTCTTTGCAGATAAGGCTGGAATACCTCATTCTCCAAGGTTTTTAAATTTAAGGGAAGTGAAACCAGGCATTTTATAAATATTAGTTCAAATTATTCTCATAGCAGTTCTGCATTGTTGGAATTATTATTCCCAGTTTACAGATAAGGGAATTGGAGCCAGTGTCACTATAAGAATTAGCTTTATTGTAGGTGCAGTCTCCCAGTTCTTTTTGCTTGCCTGAGGGTTTGTTTTCTCATACTACAGATGTAGTCGATTTCTACCCTTTCTCCCGATAGTCACGGGAGAAGATCAACGGCCAACAGAAACATCCATCCTTATAGCTCATGGCCCCAGAGAACGTGAAACACTATTGTGGCATCCAGTTTCTTGACCAGTTTCAGGGGAGGACTATAATTGGGCTTTGTCTTGGGGTATTTTCATTGGCAGGCAAACGAGCAATCGGCAGTGGTTTAAGCAAAAAGAAAATATTTCCTTATCTCACAGATCTAGAAGTCTGAAGGTAGGGTGCTCTTGGGTTGAGTCAATGACTTACTATAATCAGGAGCTGGGCAGTGTGTTGTGAATCTTTTGAGTTTATACTCAGAGTTGCAGGTGACTGTTGCTGCTCCAAATATCATGTCTTCATGTCAGAGTCATAGTAGGAAGGAAGTTTAGTAAAGAGGTCCTTCTGTCCACAACAGTCTTATTTTGGGGAGTTGATCTCTACTCTCTAAACTGTCTGGAGATTTCTTTTTATATCCCGTTGGCCAAGTGGGTCATATGTCCATCTGAGACCAGTCAGTGGCTTGGGATGATGGAGTTACCATGAATGGCTTGGAACAGTCATGACTCAGCCTCTGAGGCTAAGGGAAGGGACAGCTTCCCTAATAGCAACGGTTTTTGACCTTCAACCTGAACACACCACAGGTTCCCTGGGCTGGAAAGAGTGTGTGCAGATGGTCATTGGTAAGGTGATGGCTGGGACTTCCCCAGTGGCTCAGTGGTAAAGAATCTGCCTGCAATGCAGGAGCCGAAGGAGATGTGGGTTCAATCGCTGGGTCGGGAAGATCCCCTGGAGAAAGAAATAGCAACCCACTCCAGTATACTTGCCTGGAGAATTCCATGGGCAGAGGAGCCTGGCAGGCCACAGTCCATGGGGTCACAAAGAGCTGGACATGACTGAAGCAACTTCAGTTGCATGCACGTGTGCACGCAAGGTGATGGCCAATGTCAGCCACAGCCCATTTTGAACTCATGTCCATCCCTCAGATCTGTTGAGGATCATGGATGAGTTCTGCCTCTGATTGTGTTCCCCACATATGGACTCTGAAACTGGGATTAATGTGAAAGGGATAGATCAGGACAAAACAGTAAGGGAAGTGGGATAAAGAGTGGAAGGAGGCTCCACAAGGGTTCGGAGTCCATAAAGTCCCCTCCAGAGAGTAACTTTAGCTCATCCCCATGGAGGAGCACTGGGAACAGTGCGGATCCCACTCAGCACTGCTGTCCCCGTTGGGTTTCTGCCCCCAGCCCTGTGGGGGCACTTTGTGCTCTCCACGTGTGCAGGCGAAGTTGGTTGTGGAAACTCGAGTGTGGGCCTCCAGTTAGGAGACACAAGACTGGCTGTTGGAAATAACAAGAGTCCAGAGCTACTCAGCACAACATCGAGGAAGGGATTGGAGGGGGTGAGCAGAGCCCTGAGGGCATCTTCCACAGCATCCATGAGAGTCCAGACCTGCACTGTATGCACCCCAGAGCCAGATGGTGGGTGGGCATTGCTCAGTGGTTGCCAAGTGAACTGGAACACTCTGGGCATGAGAGGATGGCTCCAATGGAAAGGTGAGTGCTTAGAGATCAGCATCTCAGGGCACCCCTTTGTAAGCCCTTTGCATGTTTCCCAGACTCAGGAGGGCAATGCAGGGGTCTTGCACATGCACAGAAATGTTGGCTCTACAGGTACAATGGAGTCAGCCCGGGTCTCATCTTCAAGCTAGCTGCTGCAAGGACCCCAGCTGTCAGTGATGACTTCTACCACGGCTCCTCTCTTCCTGCTGTAGGTCCCTCTGACTCTCTTTAGTTAAGCGTAGGGTTTCTCAACCCTAAGAACTATTGATATTTGAGGCTGGATCATACTTCACTGTGAGGGTCTGTCCTCTCAACTGTCAACTTTTTAGCAGCATTGCTGGCCTCTACCATCATTCCCCCTCCTCATATGACATATGGCCCCCAGACCTTGTAAAATTGCCCTTGGTTGAGGACCACTGGCTTCAACCACTGGCTCCTGGAACTCTGGCTTGCAGGACTTCACCTGCTATCCTGGGGTAAATGTCCTCCACCTGATGGAACTCTATAGACTTCATGTGAATTTGTCAGATTTAGTGCCACAACTCTTTTCTTTTGTGTTATTTAGTGAGTTGATTTGGTACTTGAGTCTCATCTCTTCTGTTCTAAGGGAGGAGTACTGTGTCTGGATTCCGTCTCCTCTCCCTGCTCACACTCATCCAGCATGGCCCGAGCTGGGGCTTTCTTCCCTTAGAATTTGAGTTGCCAGATTTAGCAAATAAATTTGATTTTCAGTGAAAATCATTTTTGATTTTGTTGAAAATCATCAACAAATGATTTTTCAGTGTAACTCTATCTCGTATAATATTGGGGATACTATAGAAGTATGCGTTCTTTATCTGAAATTGAACTAAGTGGCTTGTATTTTGTCTGACAGCTCTACTTGATACATTCCAGCTCCAGGGACCCCAGCACACAAATGCTGCCATTACTGACTCCTGATGCACTCGGCTTCTTTCACCACAAAATCTTAGCTCTGCTGCCTAGTTATTTTCTGTTCCATTCACCACAGCCTCAGCACTTAGACTGTTTCTATCACAATACTTAAGCATAGTCCACTTCCATAGTCCCTTGTCCTTTCCTTCTCTGGCTTTTGTGATCTTCCCTCAACTCCTCCCAATGGACTTGAGTTTTAAAGGCCTGATGGATTTGTGTGTGGATGGGCATGTGTGTGAGAAAAAAATAATTACTGTCCCTAAGAGAAGCACATGGGAATAGAATAACCGAATAACACAGTCATGGAAGGGCTTCCCAGGTGGCGCTAGTGGTAAAGAACCTGCCTGCCAATGCAGGAGACATAAAAGACCTGGGTTTGATCCCTGGGTCCTGGGTTTGATCCCTGGGTCAGGAAGATCCCCTGGAGGAGGACATGGCAACCCACTCCAGTATTCTTGCCTGGAGAAGTCCATGGACAGAGGAGCCTGGCAGGCTACAGCCCATGGCTTCACAAAGAGTCTGACAGGATTGAGGTGACTAAGCGTACACACACAGTCAGGGAGGATCCTGGGGAAAGAATTTTCCAGCATTCCACACTAGCCCCTATTCAGAAAGCTAGTATACCCATGAAAATAATAGAGTCAGAGGAAAAAATCCTCCATAAATAATAACACTCCAGAGCACATCCTTGTAGTTTATTTTTAAAGATCAGATACAAGTAACCTTTGATATGTTGCACATACTTTGGATGATTTTTCTAAAAGATTTTGGTTGGTAATACTATTGTGGCCTAACAAAGCAGCTGAATTTTGTGTTGTTTGAACAAAGCAAGTCAAAAAATAAGAAAAAGTGTTTGCTTGTCATCTCCCTTAGACTTGCTAACTCTGTTCTGTGTTAGAAAGGCCAGTGGTAAACTTTTGGTGGCTTAGAGAACTACAGCTGAGTGCAAAGATGCAGGAGGCAACCTCATGGGAATCCCACATCCAAGTGACTCACATAACTCATGTCTGTTCCTTTAGTAGCCCAGGGCAATTCGGGCATGGGTTATAGTATATGTATTTCTGTGTTCTTTCTGAGTATTTTGGTTCATTCAACTAAAAAGACCAGAAGAAAAAAAGTAGCTAATGTGCTAACATTTTAACAACTACTAAAACATTACTTAAAAATAAAGCAGCTTTATTGAGACATAATTCACACACCATAAAATCCACCCATTTAAAGTGTACAGTTATATGGCTTTCAGTATATTTACAGAGTCATGCAACTTTTACCACAATCAATTTGATTTTTATCACACCAAAAAGAAACCCCATACCCATTGGCTGTTACTCCTCATTTCCCCCACCCCTACCTCTAGTCCTGGGTAACCACTAATCTACTTTCTGTCTCTATGGACTTGTTTACTCTGGACATTTTGCATCAGTGGAATCATGCCAAGTGTGGTCTTTTGTTTTTGGATTCTTCTATTTAGCATAATGTTTTCAAAGTTCGTCTATGTAGTATCATGCATCAGTAACTTTATTCTTTTTATTGCCAAATAATATTCTGTTATATATACCACAATTTACTTATCCACGTATCAACTGATGGACATTTGTGTTGTTTTCACTTTTCAGCTATTATGAATATTGCTGCCATGAACATTCATGTATTATACAAGTTTTTGTGTGAATATATGTTTCATTTCTCTTGGATAGATACCTAGGAGTGGCATTGCTGAATCCTATGATAACTCTATATATAACATTTTGAGGAACTACCAAACTATTTTTCAAAGTGACTGCATCATTTTAATTCCCACTAGCAGTGTGTGACAGAGAAGGCAATGGCACCCCACTCCAGTACTCTTGCCTGGGAAATCCCATGGACGAAGGAGCCTGGTAGGCTACAGTCCATGGGGTCGCTAAGAGTCGGACACGACTGAGCAACTTCACTTTCACTTTTCACTTTCATGCATTGGAGAAGGAAATGGCAACCTACTCCAGTGTTCTTGCCTGGAGAATCTCACAGACAGCGGAGCCTGGTAGGCTTCCGTCTATGGGGTCGCACAGAGTCGAACACGACTGATGCGACTTAGCAGCAGCAGCAGCAGTGTGTGAGGATTCCAATTTGCCTACCTTCTTGCCAACACTTGGTATTACATGTCTTTTTGATTATAGTGCTCCTAGTGGGGGTAATATGGTATCTCACTATGGTTTTGATTTGTGTTTACCTGATGGCTAATGATATTCAGAATGTTTTCACATGCTGAGTGACGATTTGAATATCTTCTTTAAACAAGGCAAAACTAATACAATTATGTAAAGTTTAAAAAAAAATAAAATTAAATTTAAAAAAAAAAAACAAAAAAAAACAAATGTCTATTATATCCTTTCCACTTTTTGAAAATGTGTTTCTCTTTATTATAGCATTGCAAGAATTCTTTACATTTTGGACACAAATTCTTTATCAGGTACATGATGTACAAATGTTTTTATCCCATTCTTTGGGTTATCTTTTCATTTTCTTTATGTCTTTTGAGAACAAGAGTTTTTAATTTGCTGGAGTTCATTTTATCTATTTTTTCTTTGGTTCCTTGTGCTTTTGGTGTTGTATCTAAGATGGCTTTGCCTAACCCAAGATTATGAAGATTTACTTCTATGTTTTCTTCTAAGAACTCTGGTTTTACCTCTTACATTTAGGTCTGTGATCCATTTTGGAGCTAGATTGCAGTGGGCCAAATACAAAATAAAAAATGCGAGGCTGCTTTTGAAAAAGTTATTAGAATCTCAAGATGGCAACAGCTGAGCATTCACCCATGTTCAGAGTCTTTCTGAGGATGGAGCCCTGTGCACAGGTTTCACCACCCACTCTCCATGAAGGTGGCCCTGAATAGAGTTCTTCTAAGTTTGAGAATTTGTAGATTATATCTGCCATATGGTACCACACTATAATCAGAATCACACATGTGCAGATGCTTCCTGAGCAACTGAACATCCACCATGACCTGTTGATCTGAAAGCTGCTATTTTGTCTGAAATGAGTATGCAACTAGATGTCTCCAGTATTAAATCTTTTTGGCTGAATCTTTGGAGCTGTGGTGCAAGGAGCTGGACTGTGATATTGCCCTTGTTTGGGAAGGTCTTTGCTGATTGTACAGTCACGCACAAGCTCCACTCATCCAAAGGCATATGAGCAATCTTCTGACACCCATGGCCCTCAAGCTCAGGACCCTGCAAGTCAGATTAACTGTGACTGCAGAGTGCACGGGTTGTTATGAGTAACTCTGGGAGAAAGCTGCATTTGTTTAAAGTGGGCACTGAAGTTGATTCTGAATGCAATTTAAGATATCTGTGACGACCAGATCATTGTTTCAATAGACTCATTGCCTGCCTGAAGCTTTAGCATGCATGAGTGTTTTTGCTAGGAAACAGAAAATGTTTGGGTTCCCAATTTAGAATTTGTTCTTTTGTGAGTTCAAAGATTTGGGGCTTCCACATCTCAGCAGGCTCCTGTTTTTGTTTCTTTGGGACCTCAGAGAACTAGAGCTCTGTGTCACTTTGCCCTAGGAAGAATTTTGTTGTTTATCAAGGATATTCTTGATAAGTGGCATATTTGGACTCTCCAAGAAAATGAGAAAATAAGTACAAGTGAACACAAGTTCTGAAGAATTCCCTACCCCTCAAATCTTCCTGGCTTTAGATTTTATTTTTGGTTTTTTTATACGTTGTCAAGGTATGATTTATAGCCATAAAATACACCACTGTTCAAGCATACAGCTTGATGAATTTTGAGACGCGTACATACTCATTGTGCAGATTGAAATATAAAACATCTCCATCGCCTTCTCCGTTGCTATAGCTAAGTTATCCATAAAATATTAAGTTTTAATCAAAATATCTTAATTAAATATGCAAATGATAAATCTGAAGAAAAAAAAAAAAAAAAAAACATCTCCATCACCTCAGAAAGTTTCCTTATGTTCTCTTCCAGTTAGTTCCTGTTCCCAGAGGCAATCACATGACCTAGGGACTGAGCACGGATCTATCTATCTATATATAGATATAGATGGGTGTCTGTATATATATATATGTCTCCACATAACCACCTCAACAATCAAATATTGATTGTTCAATATTTCAGATATTTCTATCACCACAGCAGCCCTTCATGACCCCTCCCAGTCAGTGCCTTCTCCCCTCATACCAGGCAATCATTGATGTACTTTCTTTTGCTCAGCATGTTTTTGAGATTCATGTATATTCTTCTGTATCTGGTAGTTTTTTTATTATTGAATTATATTCCATTGTATGAACATATCATAATATGTTATACCTATTCATCTGTTGATGAACATTTGAGTTTTCCCAGTATTTGGCAACTATGAATATAGCTACTTTAAACATTGTGTACAGTTTTGGCAGGAGACACATGTTTTCATTTCTCTTGAGTAAATATCAAGAAGTAAAATGGCCATGTCATATGGTTAGTGTATGTTTAATCTGTAAAAAGCTATCATACAGTTCTCTAAAGGACTTTTATGTTTTGCACTCTTATCAGCAATGTATGAGAGTTCCAGCTGTATTTCATTCTTGCCAACCTTTGCTGTTCAGTACTGTAATCATACAATATGTTTCAGTTCCAGTAGGCTTATAGTGATGCCCTCATTGTGGTTTAATTTGCATTTCCTGATGACTAATGAAGATAAATATCATGTGCTTATCAGTCATTCATATATCTTCTTTTGTAAAGTTTCCAAATGCTTTTCCTAGTTTTAAAACTTGCCTAAGTTTTTAAAAATTTATTTCTAAATTGTAAGACCTTTTTATATATTTGGGGAGCAAGTTGTTTGTCAGATAGAAGTATTGTGGATATTTTATCCTAATGTGTGTCTTGCCTTTTCATTTCTTAATAATTTCTTTCAAAGAGGAGGAGTATCTAACTTTTATAGTGTTCAGTTTTTAACATTTTCATCTAGGCTTATTGCTTTTTGTATGCTAAAAAATCTGCCTACCACAAGAGTGCAGATTTTCTTCAGTATTTTCTTTAAAATGTTTTTATAGTTTTAACATTTACATTTATGTATATGTTCTACCTGTCTATCTATGTATAAATAGATAGTTATATAGCATGAAGTGTTTTTAAAAACCTTTTTCCAGTACAATCTATTGAAATTCTGTTATTGACCATTGAATTACTTTTTGACATTTTTGTTGAAAACCAATTGATTGCTTTATGTGTGTTTGTGTTTGAGGATTCTCTATTCTGATATTTTGTTGTGTATGTCTTTCTTTATGCAGTATCACCCTGTCTTGAACATTGTAGCTTTAGAGTAAATCTTTAAATCAGGTGATATAAGTCCTCTAACTCTGTTTTGTTCAACTGTGCTAGCTAATCTTGGCTCTTTGCATTTCTGTAACATTTTATAATAAGTTTGTTAATTTCTGCAAGAACTGATGCTAGAATTTTAATTGTGATTGCATTGAACAAATCAATTTATTTATGCCTAAATTATTTTCTCAGTAATATTCTTAAATTTTGAGTTTTTTGATTATGCATATATTTTGGTACATTTATCCCTGAGTGCTTTATGCATTTTGGATAAAATTTTTATTAATTATATTCATAAACTATATTGTTTTCCTAATTTCACTTTCCAGTTCTTGGTTTAGCAAACAGAAATGTAGCTGTTTTTGTACATTGACCTTGCATCCTGAGATCTTGCTAAATCTACTTATAAATCAGTGACTTTGGCAAGATTTCTGGTTTTTCTTCTCATGTAATTAATACATGATTATGTTTTCTGGAAATGAATTTAGCCTATTTTGTTTCCAATGTGTTTCTTTTGCTTGTCTTGTTGCACTATCTATGACCTCTTAATGAATTTCATTATGGTTTTGCTAAGAATTTCCTTGTTTAATGCCTTTTCATATGTTTATTGACCATATGAGTATTTTATTTTGAGAATTTCCTGTTTATATATTTTTCCACTCATTATTGAATTGTTTGTTTGCATTATTTATCTGTAGAACCTTTTGAAAATATATCTGAATACAAGTCTTTTGTTAGATATATGTTTTGTTAACATTTTTCCTAGTCTGTGACATGTCTTTTTCACTTCAGCTATGGTGTCTACTCATGAGCAAAATGTTTTTAATGTGATAAGGTCAAATTTATCAGATTTTCTGCCCTAGGAACTGTTTGCCTATTCCAAATTCATAAAAATATTCTAGGCGCTTCTATTCTTCTGGAAGCTTTTAAGTTTTGGCTTTTACTGTTAGCGCTATGATTATTTTGAAAAAGCTATATGTGTATTTTTTCTTTAATTTACATAACATTCAAAAGACTTTTCACCATTTTTCAAATGTAAATTTGAAAAAGATAAAAAATATATAATATGTAATGTTGGCATTAGGTAGGGAAACAAATAGTTATGATGCTGGTGATACAAATGCATGCAGTCTTTTGGTATACAAAAGAGCTAATTCTGCAGTAGGAATCAAAAGCATTAAAATTAAAAATGTTAATTCCTGAGACCTCACATTTTCAGATTCAGAAATTTGTTCTGTGAAAATAATCCTAGATGTGTGCCCAAATTTAGCTTCAGTTTAGTTCAGTCACTCAGTCATGTCCGACTCTTTGCTACCCCATGGACTGCAGCACTCCAGGCTTCCCTGTTCATCACCAACTTGCAGAGCTTACTCAAACCCATATCCATTGAGTCGGTGATGCCATCCAACCATCTCATCCTCTGTGTTCCCCTTCTCCTCCTGCCTTCAATCTTTCCCAGCATCAGGGTCTATTCCAATGAGTCAGCTCTTCGCATCAGGTGGCCAAAGTATTGGAGTTTCAGCTTCAGCATCAGTCCTTCCAATGAATATTCAGGACTGATCTCCTTTAGGATGGACAGGTTGGACCTCCTTGCTGTCCAAGGCACTCTCAAGAGTCTTCTCCAGCACCACAGTTCAAAAGCATCCATTCTTCAGTGCTTAGCTTTCTTTATAGTCCAACTCTCACACCCATACATGACTACTGGAAAAACCAAAGCTTTGACTAGATGGAACTTTGCTGGCAAAGTAATGTCTCTGCTTTTAAATATGCTGTCTAGGTTGGTCATAACTTTTCTTCCAAGGAGTAAGCATCTTTTAATTTCATGGCTGCAGTCACCATCTGCAGTGATTTTGGAGCCCCCAAAAATAAAGTCTGACACTGTTTCCATTTTTTCCCCATCTATTTGCCATGAAGTGATGGGACCAGATGCCATGATCTTAGTTTTCTGAATGTTGAGTTTTAAGCCATTTTTTTCACTCTGCTCTTTCACTTTCATCAAGAGGCTCCTTAGTTCTTCTTCACTTTCTGCCATAGGTGTGGTGTCATCTGCATATCTGAGGTTATTGATATTTCTCCCAGCAGTCTTGATTCCAGCTTGTGCTTCATCCCATCCAGCATTTCCCATGATGTACTCTGCATATAAGTTAAATAAGCAGGGTGACAATATACAGCCTTGATGTACTCCTTTCCTGATTTGGAACCAGTCTGCTGTTCCATGTCCGGTTCTAACTGTTGCTTCCTGACCTGCATACAGATTTCTCAGGATGCAGGTCAGGTGGTCTGGTATTCTCATCTCTTTCAGAATTTCCCACAGTTTGTTGTGATCCACACAGTCAGAGGCTTTGTCATAGTTGATAAAGCAGAAGTAGCTTCAAGCATGTGTTATCACAACCTTTTTTATTTTTTTAAAGGGCCAAGGAAGAATGGAAACAGTCTCTAATAGTGGATTGTTTAGATTATCATATACCACTATTATGGAAAACTGGCTAACCATTGAAGATGATGCTGTAGAATATTCAGTGTCATAGATGATGTTCATATACATGTTTATATACATGTTCATATACATTTTAAGTGAAAGATGAATTAGAAAACTGAGCTTATGGGTTGATAGTCTTTTGATCTGTGTGTGCACACATAGATGCCTACAGGAATTTGTACTTACTCTTGTTTCTAAAGCACATGTATTTCAGGAAAAATTGTATGTATTTAAAATTTTGTCTCTAGAAGAATAGAGAGTGTGAGGGAAGGGGAAGCATTGAGGTAAGTGATAGCCGGAAGTCAGTGTGTTACAATGAGAACATCTGTTTCATGCTAGAAAATGCTTTTAAGTTACCATCTGTTTGCTGCTTTTATACTTTTAATGTGTTCCTTTGATTTCATATCTTTATTCTTCTGTATGTCTAAGAAAAGGGGTAGCTAGTCCCTGCCTATGAATTGAAAGTGTGACAGAGAAAAGTGCTCCTATCCAAACCATTTCTCTTACTGCCTAGTATTGTATCATTAGGGCTACAGTGCCTTGGGTGATTTAAAATTTGGGGAGATTCATGTCTCCATTTAAATTCCCTTTGAATAGAAACGGAAGTAGATGTCAACAAGAAACACTTACCTGATCTAGGGAAGGGGGATGTGGCTCCGAAGGAGCACCCACAGGTGAAGCTGTATATGGACTTGGGGATGAAACTGTGCTGGACTCCCTGGCATTTTGCCAAGGCTGACTCAGGTTTGGAGTGAGGGCAGCACTTCCAGAAGCCTGTGCCCAGGTCTTTTTGGAGTCATATGGGCCTATGTCAAGCCTCTGGCCTTTGGGAAAGAGTAATCAAAATGTACAAAGTCTTGGTCAACCTTGTTTGAGGCACCTCCAGCCGTGTTACACCAGCTTCAGCATCCTGAGGGTGTGCACTGGACTTTGTGCAGCTAAAGGCAGTTATCAGAAAGGCAGTTTAATCAAGGCTCATGTGTGAAATGTCAACTGAACTCAGGTCTAATGAGGGAATTTTCTATTTTATTCATCTTCATCTTTCAAACACTCTGTGTTACAGTTTTTCAGCACAAGATTCACATGTAGATAAAAGGTACCTTTTAGCCCAAATTGTCCAAATGAGCATTTGGAGTATTGTATTCGTTTCCTAGGGCTGCCAAACAAATGACCGCAACCAGGGTGGTTTAAAACAACAGAAATTCATTCTTCTCAGCTTGGGAGTTCAGAAGAGCAAAATAAAGGTGTCAGCAGAGTCACATTCCCACTGCAGGCTCTAGAGGAGAATCCTTCTTGGCCTCTTCCTAGCTTCTGGTGGCTCCCAGCTTCCTTGCTGTTCCTTGTCTTGTATTAATAACTGCATCACTCCAATCTCTGCCTTTGTTGTCATGTGGCCTTCTTCCGTGTGTGTCTGGGTCAGTATGTGTCCTCTCTTCTTTTTATAAGGATTTAGTCACTGGATTTAGGGCCCACTGTCATCCACTGTGATTAACTTAACTAATCACATCGACAAAGACCCTGTTTACAAATAAGTCACATTCACAGGCATTGGGGGTTAGGACTTAGACATTTCTTCTAGGGGAGCACAGTTCACAAGCATATTCAATAGAAACATCACTTCAAATGTCACTCCTTGGCTGCTGTGTTGTACCATTAAGCTGAAATTCATTCCTCTTTATTGCATTTCTGACCCCCTATATCTCCCTTGTCTTTGGTTCATACGATGACTCTGGGAAGGCCCCTAGGCCCTTCTCTGGAATTTGTAATGGAGATAGTTCATGAGTGTCTGTATTCATAGAAACAGAATGTTCAGCTTTAGCTCCCAAGAGAGTTAGAATTCTGGCAGTGTTTGGAGGGAAAGTGGATGTGAGGGAAGGGCAGGGATGTTAAGGGAAGATGAGGCCCCTGAACGTGGAGTTGACCTAGACAGAGGTCCGGGGGGTGACATCCTAGAAGATGATGGTCCAGGAGGGACAAAGAACCAGAGATTGAGTCCAGGGAAACAAATGCACAAGTCTGGCTCAGTGCGAAGCATGGGGTAGATATACAGAATATGGAAACTGGGGCCCACCTTGGCAGACAGGCAAAAGGAACGGAAATTTGTTGTTCACATCCAGTCTCTCAGCCGGGCCTCTCAGCTCTACAGCTCCCTGTACAGCTGTCCAGTATCTTCCCATTTCCTCCGCTGAAGCCCTATCCCAGCCTCCGTCAACGCTCTCCTAGACAGCCAATTCCCTCTTCTTTTCCTGCCATCCAAACTGCTCTCCAGAGGGCCACTAAGTTCTCTTTTTACAGTGTAAATCATAAGTCACTGTATGATCTTGTCCCTGCCCACCCATCCCATGTCATTATACTTTAGCCACTCTGCTTTCTTTACATTGCTTTAGCATACCAAGCTCCTGGCTCCCTCACAACTTTGCACCTGGAACTCTCTGGTTCTCTGGGGCTCTACACCACCTGGAACTGTCCCCCCAAGTTGTTGATGTCTGCTTCTTGGCCTCTATTCCTTGGAGTTACCTTCTGTAATCCTTCTGTCTAAAGCCATGCCTCCCCATCACTCTCTATCGAAAATCCAATTTTATTTGTCACAACCTGAAATTATCAAGTTCGTTTATTTCAATGGTTCTCAACCTGGACCAATTTTGCCCCCAGGTACATTGGACAATGTCTGAAGATGTTTTGGGTTGTCATCCCTTGGGAGTAAGGGTAGGGTGCTACCACATCTGGTGACTAGAGGCCAAGGATGCCATTAAACACCCTACAATGCATAGAAGAGCCCCCAAATGAAGGTTTATCTGGCCCCAGGTGTCAGTAATGCCAAGGTCATGCCAATGTTGAGAAACTTTGATATATTTGTTGCTTTTTTATTCTCTACCTATGTTTGACCTTCTCTTTCAAAGTACATCCCAAGACAGCAAAACCCTGTTCTGGCTTGTGTTTTATTCACTCCTCTATCTCTGGTCTCCAGAACAATGCCTGGGCCATGATTGGTGCTCAAAAAATCATTGATTGATAAAAGAATGCATAGCTTCAAGCTGTGCATCTGACTTTTTGAGCCTGGGACCCTTGCCTCCATGCTCCGAGCGTCAGTTGCTTCATCTGTAAAATAAGAATCATAAAGGTGCCTAATTTATTAGTTATTGACTGAATAAATGAGAAAATTGCCTCTAAGACACTGAACAGCATCTGTGGTAAGCAGCAGCCCATGATTTACAGGAGCTCTTACTGGTGCCGTGTGCCCTTTGCCCTAAACTTTTGCTTCCGTCTCCTTTTCCCTTTCCCATGTTTAGAAAAGAAAAAGTCCTTCCCCTCACTTTGGCCTGAGTTTGCTGTCTTAGCTCTGCACTCTCGCTTCACTTTACCTCTGTAGCCATGCTCAAATTCTCTCTCCTGCTCAAGTACACTCTTCTTGGAGACGAGGACAGGGAATATTCTTCTTACTGTAGACCGCAACACCTCTTAGAGCACGCTCACACAAGAGATACTCAACTAAATGTGTTTCTAAGTGTATTAAACTGCTGTTGACCTAGTTCAGCTCCAGTCTTAGGCAGGCTCTGGATCCCTGGGCTCAGGGCTTAGACTATGAACTTGCCCTTCCCCCCAGGATCCTTTCCTTCACTCTCACCACTTAAGGGGCTAGAGAGAGTTTTCTTTATGTTCTTTTTTGCCAATTATTAAGAGAATTTATTTTTATATATTAATTTGGGGAAGACTGATATTTTTACAAAATTACATCTTACCATCCAGAAATGGTTCTTCATATATTCAAGTCTTCTTTAGTATCTTTTCATGAAATTTTATTGTCCATTCACACACATGTATATCATTAATGCAAATTTCTTACAAAATTGGGTCATAGCTCTTTTATAGTTTTTGTGACAATTATAAAAGGGATTTTCAGTTTTGCTAGTGTTGCTAGTTCAATAAACTATTGATATTTAAACAGCCCTGGTGGCTCAGATGGTAAAGAATCTGCTTGCAGTGCAGGAGACCTGGGTTCAATCCCTGGGTTAGGAAGATCCTCTGGAGAAGGGAATGGCAACTCACTCCAGTATTCTTGCCTGGAGAATCCTATGGACAAAGGAGTCTGGCGGGCTACAGTCCTTGGGGTCTCAAAGAGTCGAACTTGACTGAGCAACTAACACTTTCACTTTTGCTATATCAAAACATTTAAAGTAAATCTTTTAATTGTTCTAAAATGACATTAGCATTATATTGTCAAGTTTATAATTTCCATTGAGATTTTTCTTTGATACAGTAATTTTTTAGAAGAATATTGTTCTTTTTTAATTTTCATTTGTGAAAGGGGTTTGTTTTTTTATGATTTTACAACTGTCTTTTTAAAACTACTTATTTTATTTTGTAAATTTGTGATGAGCTGGCTTCTTATTTTGGGATAAAACTTACAGAAAAGTTGCAAAAATTGTGCAGAGAATTCCCTTGTGCCCTGAACCAATTTCCATTCCCTCTGATGTTATCTTTCCACATTACTGTTCTATGATCCTCTTTTTCAGCCTTCTGGTGAGACATACCCTTCAAAGAGACCCAACTGCTGAAATGTAAATTTTTAATTTAGTGTGAGCAGAAAATATTGTATATGCAAATGACAAGAAAGAAAAATGTCTAGAAAGGGAGTGGAGGTAAGGCCACACTACTCTTTCCAGGATTGTTACATAATTTGGGAGGCTCAATGCAAAATGAAAGTGCTGAGCCCCTTGTTCAAGACTTATTAGGAATTTCAAGAAGGCAACAGCAGAGTATTAAACGAATTGTGCGGCCCTTTGCAGTGCCAAGCCCTGGTGACTGCCTGGGTTGCACACCCATGAAGCCAACTCTGACTGTTCCAACCAATATTTCAACTTCCTCCATGGTCTCAATATCTAGCAGGTTAAGGGAAAGTCTTTTGCATAACCAGGCCAAATCTACTCATATGTGAATTTTTCTAGAACCATACTCTAAGTCACAAGCTTTGCAGCTTGCCCACCTTCTAAATTTCAGTTCAGAAGACTTTGAGGTGAGGACAATGGTATTAGGTACCCTGAAATGGCAGCAAAGCTAATTCTAAAATAACATCCACGTTAGCTCACACAGGCTGATATTTTCTTTGCTGAAGATCAGGCAAATGGAGTGTTTGTTTTGAGTGCCTTCCAGTAATACTTACAAGTAGCCAAGATTGCTTGGAAATTGTACCTGTTGCTGAGAGGCTCTTGGTAAATATATATATTTTTAACCAGATTGACTCATTTAACTTGTCCAAATGGGACACTTTCACAAGGGAACCTATCAGCCAGTCTTTTCTGATGAAATCACAAAAATACCTATGAGGAAATGAACTATAAAAGTTCTTGGGAAGCTGGGATTTTGAAAGTATCTGGGAAATACACAGCTAGAAATTGAGTTAGCTCCATCTTTTATTTATCAACCTTCAGCAGCATTGTATTTTCAAATTTGAGGGCATGCTGTCTACTTGTAGTATAAGAAGTCCCCCTACATGTGAACCTTCGAGTTGCAAACTTTCAAAGATGCGAATGTGTTCCGATATGCCAGCTGCCATACTGTGCTTTTCAAGGTATTGTAAGATTAAAAATGTTTCCTTTATTTTTTGTTTGTTTGTTATGTATCATTTGTGTTAAAAGTATTATAAACCTACTAAAGTACAGTACTATATAGCCAATTGTGTGAGTTGAGTACCTAGGCTAACTTTGTTGGACTTAACGAACAAATTGGACTTACAAACACAGTCTCGGAACAGAATTCATTCGTATGTAAGGAACTTACTGTATTTTCTTAGCTGACCTAGCCAGGTAGCTGCACACCCAGGTCAATCTTCAGTGTGACTACACACCTCTGGCCACGCACACACACCCTTCTTTCTGCACTAGTGTCCTAGTGCTATGCTGTGCTAAGTCGCCTTAGTCATGTCTGATGCTGTGCGACCCTATGGACTGTAGCCTGCCAGGCTTCCTCTGTCCATGGGCTTCTCCAGGCAGGAATACTGGAGTGGCTTGCCATGCCCTCCTCCAGGGGATCTTCCTGACCCAGATATCAAACGTGTATCTCATAAGTCTCCTGCATTGGTAGGCGGGTTCTTTACCCTATCCCCACGTCAAAGAAGGCATCCTGGATCTGTGGCAGCCTTCTCATATTTCTACTGCACAGGGACTGGCTTCTCTATTAAACAGCATCCCACTCATTAGGAGAGATGCACCTATCTGTCTCTCCTCTCTCATTTGATGCACAGGAGTTGTTCCACTGGCTTCTGGGAACTGATTGCCACTGAAAGCAAATGGGCAGATGACCGCTTAGAATGACACTGGAGAGCTTTCCATTCTGCTGTCTTTCTCTTCCCTGTGTGTGTGCTCTGTGTGCAGCTGGTGTGCAGACCTAGTACTTTACATCTTGCCACTCTGGGGCCCTAGTTCCTGGAGTGTAAAGAGGTCACTCACTCAGAATTTCTGGCTGTGTTTTAGTGGCTTGGAATTTCCAAAAGTCTCCAAGAGACTGTTTAAGAGGCTGTGTCAGCATTCTATGGAGACGATATAAGCATAAATCAAGTATATATAATTATTATATAACTAAACACATATACGTTTGTAATAACTAAATGTATATAAATATTAACACATAATTATGTAAATATATAAATAGCTTTAAAGCATAAATGATATATGTGCTGTGCTGTGCTTAGTTGCTCAGTCATGTCCAACTCTTTGTGACCCCGTGGACTGTAGCCCACCAGGCTCCTCTGTCCATAGGGATTCTCCAAGCAAGAATACCGGAGTGGGTTACCATGTTCTCCTCCAGGGGATCTTCCCAACCCAGGGATCGAACCCAGGTCTCCTACGTTGCAGGCAGATTCTTTACCAGCTGAGCTCCAGAGAAGCCCAAATGTTATGTACTTACAATTAATATATATTACATATATATAAATGAAAGTATTAGTTGCTTAGTTGTGTCTGTCTCTGCAACCCTATGGACTGTAGCCTGCCAAGCTCTTCTGTCCAGGGGATTCTCCAGGTAAGAACACTGGAATAGGTAGCCATTCCCTTCTCCAGGGGATCTTCCTGACCCAGGGATCAAACCCTGGTCTCCTGCTTTTCAGGCAGATTCTTTACCATCTGACCCACTAATGCTGCTGAAGGTTGATGACTAATCATTTTCTAAACCACCTTCTCCAAGGTAACTCATATTCTGATCTCTGTCACCATAGAATAGCTTTCTTCATTTATCTACTTTATGTGAGTGGAATCATACTTTTGTACTCTTTTGTGTCTGGTTCTCTTGCATATCGTTGTATCTGTGAGTTCACTCACAGTGTTGCATTCATCTGTCATACTTCCTTCTACATATATACCACAATGTATCCATTCTCCTGATGATGTACACTGGAGCTGTTTCTACTGGCTAGGTTTAAGGCAGGAAATTTTCCTGTTTTATGATTGGAGAGAGGGGTGTTTCCCCTTGCCACAAGGTCATATACTGTTGGAGTTCCAGCTTTATGGGAAGGAATGTTCTATTCAAATTGCCACCTTGGGCAGACTCTGGAATTTGCATTTCATCTCCTGAATCCATGAGACCAGAAAATTAGAACTTGGATTCACCAGGTTCAATAAGTTGCTTCTAGGCAAACAGTGGCTGTAGAGCTACAATGTCCTGTCTAGTTATTTTGAGACCTAGGTGTTTCTTATTTTCTTGCCTACTCATACATGCAATTTAATGGATTTTAAATATGTTATCCAGCATTTATAGATGTTTTTTGTGGAAGGTCAACTTGATATTTATTCTGCCTTACTATACGAAACATAAATAAATATGTATGTCTAAAATGCCCCTTGGTTTTTGAGACCAATGTGTATGTTCTAAAACTTATAAAAAATGAGGTACACTGATATTCCTTTTATCCATATTCTTTCTCAACTTATATAAGGACACCAAAGAGATTATAATTTTTGCTAAATAAATTTTCTTCTGGGTTTGTTTGTGAGGATAACTATAAATATGTTCCTTTCAAAAGTTTGGGCTTGTTTCTTTTTAATACTTCCTCCACAAATCACTTTGGGTGATTCAGGCAGAAAATATTTTTAAGGAACTGTTTTTTACACAGTTTTGAGTTAGACCAAAGATGGAAGTATGGAGACAGGAATAAAAGGAAACATCTATTATGCAAAGGGAAAAATAATGGTTGCCATTGAGGAGGTCTAGAGAAAGTGCTCTGCAAATTCAGAGGAGAGGTGAATTTTTGGATTCCTTTTGAGTGGATCAGGAAAGTCTCAGTGTAAGAGGACAATCTGAGCTGAGCTCTGGAGAGGAGGCAATGATGAGCTTTTCTTTTGGAGGAAGAGGGAGCTCACGCAGGAGCATATAGTTGAGTTGTCTGTAAGGACACATTTCTAGATTAGAACTGTGCTGTCCAACATGGCAGCCACTGACCCCACATGGCTGCTGAGAAATTGACATGTGGGTAGTTCGACTGACAAACTGACTGTGAAAGTTAAAAGTGAAAGTGTTAGTTACTCACTCATGTCTGACTCTTTGTGACACCATGGACTGTAGCCCACCAGGCTCCCTGTCCATGGGATTCTCCAGTCAAGAATACTGGAGTGGGTTGCCATTCCCT
Source organism: Bubalus kerabau (assembly GCF_029407905.1). NCBI lineage: Eukaryota > Metazoa > Chordata > Mammalia > Artiodactyla > Bovidae > Bubalus > Bubalus kerabau. Next base: position 146,323,454 of record NC_073647.1, on the reverse strand, counting down.
TCTCCAGGGGATCTTCCTGACCCAGGGATCGAACCCGGGTCTCCTGAATTGCAGGCAGATTCTTTACCGTCTGAGCCACTGGGGATGTTGGTTGTAATTTTATGTAATTATAATGAAGTTAAATTTAAACTTTACTAAAAAAATGATGCTATGTTCAGTGTTTGGAAAATGTTTAAATATGTTTGGTACAACTTGGGTATGTGAGTTGACTTTTTCAACTGTTCATTTTATGAAACCTAAATCCAAATCAAATATTTGTAATGAAAATTTATTGTCCAAATTGAGATATGCTCTAACAATGCAAAATGTTTTATTAATCATTATTTTTATATTAATTTCATGTTGAAATGATACTCTTTGGGATATTCAGGTTAGATAAAATATATATCATTATGATCAATTTCACCTGTCTAGTTTTACTTTTTAAAATCTAGCTATTGAAACATTTAAAATTACCTATGTCTCTTGCATCATATTTCTGTTGAACAGTGCTGAAGTCAAAGGGAGGTTGGAGCATAAAGTTGGAATGTCCTAGGAACTTTAGCAAGTTAACTTCTCTGGGCTTAAGTTTCCTTATCTCCTATGATTCTTACCTCATACAAGTATTGAGAGGGCAAAATTAATTTTCATGCAAAGCCCATGTAAACACAGTAACAACTGGCTCAATAACTGGGTGTCATTGTTCTTCTTTAATGAGATAAAGAGGAAGAAAGTCAAGTTCTGCAGAAAAGCGGGAAACAACAAGGTTGCCTGATTTTATAAAATATGTGATGGCTTGGGTGGTAAGAAGGATCAGTGCGTACTAGTGAGGGAGTGTGGTGAATCAGCAAATGCAACTATGGAAGCTGAAAGAAGATGGCAGGTGATGGATGAAAGGTGGAATTGGAGGATTGTTCTAGGCTTGGAAGGCAGTTTTAACTTTACCATAGATAGACAGGGTGTAGGTGGGAAAGCCAGGTCACCTGCCATGCCTCTTTTTAGCATCTACAGAATGACACACTCCTTTGAGGCCAATTGCTTAATTTGATGGGGAAAAAGTAGAAGGAAAATTGTTCATAGATGTTGGTTTTGCTTTGTGTGTGAGGCCTGCTGCAGTTAAATAAAAAGGGGCAATTTATCTAAAGGTAGATCTAAGGAACTTCTGATGAAATACTGAAGAAAACGAACAGTGTGTACAGACAGAAGTAAACTTGTGAAAGAAAGAATTGGCAAATTTTTTAGTTTTGCAGTTGGACTTGCTTGACAATTACTGAAGATAAGGAAAAGAAGGAGGGTTTGACTGAGATTTGTTAATTTTTGTAAACAGGTAGGAACATCCTGTGCCTTTCCCCTCTAATTATAGTTTATGAATAATTGTTTGAGTATTAGGACAGTTGTCTCTGTGCCTTTTAATATATTGTTATGTGTACTCCTTGTTTATCTGTGATTTAGTTTCAGTTTTCATGTCTATGTGAGGTAGACATCAGTAAAATTAATCACATCATCTTTAAAATGCTAAACAAAAAAGCTCAGCAAGAAATATTTGAAGTGAATACACAGTGATTTCTTCAAGATAAAGAAAACTAAATAATAACTTTGTAAATATCCCTCATTAGGGGAAAGCACCACTGTCTTTGGCCACAAAGAGGTCATGCTTTTTATATTCTCAAGGTGGAATTAATTTTACATTTTAAACAGTGCATAAATGAATATGAGATTTAGGTGAACAAATCAGAAAACTCAAATAACAGTAGTTCATAAAGATAGAAGTTTATTATTATTATTACTTAAAGGAGGCTGGATCTGCATTTACCTGGGGCCAATGTTCCTTTAGTCTCCCTCCTCCATCTTCCCAGCACCTGTCTTTCTCCTTAAAGGGATTTCTGGTCTAAGATAACTGCTACTGCTACTGTAGTAGCTTTATAAGGACACATCACAGGCTGGGTGAAAGTGGCAGTATTGGTAGATTTCTGGGAAGGTTCTTTAAAGAGCCTAGACAGGTAGGAAAAGCCAGGCTTTTGAGCACAAATGGAGAACTCTGATCCTAGGCTAAGATGCTTTCTCTCTGGTTTGTTCATACTGCCTACTGGTACAAGTTATATTTGTTAGGGGTACAGAGCATGGCTAGGAGGTAGACAGTAGTTTGATAATCAGTTCAGTTCAGTCACTTAGCTGTGTCCAACTCTTTGCAACCCCATGGATTGCAGTACACCAGGCTTCCCTGTCCATCACCAACTCCCAGAACTTGCTCAAATTCATGTCCATTGAGTCGGTGATGCCACCCAACCATCTCATCCTCTGTCATCCCCTTATCTCCTACCTTCAACTTTCTCAGCATCAGGGTCTCTTCCAATGAGTCAGTTCTTCACATCAGGTGGCCAAAGTATTGGAGCTTCATCTTTAGCATCAGTCCTTCCAATGAATATTCAAGACTGATTTCCTTTAGGATTGACTGCTTGGATCTCCTTGCTGTGCAAGGGACTCTCAAGAGTCTTCTCCAACACCTCAGCTCAAAAGCGTCAATTCTTTGGTGCTCAGCTTTATTTATGGTCCAATTCTCACATCCACACATGACCACTGGAAAAACCATAGCTTTGACTAGATGGACCTTTGTTGGCAAAGTAATATCTCTGCTTTTTAATATGCTGTCTAGGTTGGTCATAGCTTTTCTTCCAAGGAGCAAGCGTTTTTTAATTTCATGGCTGCAGTCACCATCTACAGTGACTTTGGAGCCCAAGAAAATAAAGTCTGTCACTGTTTCCATTGTTTCCCCATCTATTTGCCATAAAGTGATGGGACCAGATGCCACAATCTTTGTATTTTGAATGTTGTGTTTGAAGCCAGCTTTTTCACTCTACTCTTTCACTTTCATCAAGAGATTCTTTAGTTCCTCTTCACTTTCTTCCATAAGGGTGGTGTCATATGCATATCTGAGGTTATTGATATTTCTCCCAGCAATTTTGATTCCAGCTTGTGCTTCATCCAGCCTGGCATTTCCCATGATGTACTCTGCATATAAGTTAAATAAGCAGGGTGACAATATACAGACTTGACGTACTCCTTCCCCAATTTGGAACCACTCTGTTGTTCCATGTCTGGTTCTAACTGTTACCTCTTGACCTATATACAGATTTCTCAGGAGGCAGGTCAGGTGGTTTGGTATTCTCATCTCTTTAGGAATTTTCCACAGTTTATTGTTATCCACACAGTCAAAGGCATTGGTATAGTCAATAAGGCAGAAGTAAATGTTTTTCTGGAACTCTCTTGCTTTTTTGATGATCCAACAGACGTTGATCTCTGGTTCCTTTGCCTTTTCTAAATCCAGCTTGAACATCTGGAAGTTCATGGTTCATGTACTGTTGAAGCCTGGCTTGGAGAATTTTGAGCATTACTTTGCTAGTGTATAAGATGAGTACAATTGTGAGGTAATTTGAACACAATAATGAGACATCACTTTAAATTCAACATATTGGCAAAAGTTAGAAAGTTGGAAATGCCAGCCATTGGTGAGGACCTGGGGATCTGGGACTCTTCATGTACTGTCAGGGTGTAGACTGGTACAGCCATTCAGGGAGGGAATCTTTTATACTTCGTCAAATTCAAGTACCTTACCCCATGACCCAGCACTTCTGCTCCTGAGTATATATATCCCGGAGAAACTCTTAAACAGGTCCATTAGTGACAATACAGAGATGTTCATCAGAGCATTTTTTGACAGTGGGGAGTTGCAGGCAACCAACTGTTCATCCCTGGGGGAATGGATAGGTTAGACACACACTAGGAAACATGACACAGCAGTTCAAAGTGCCAGGCTGAATATATGTGTAGCAACATGAGTAGGTGATTTTTTTAAAAGGGTTGAATCTCTGTCCTCTTCTATTAGTCATTAATTGAAGTTGACCATTTGTTCCAAAAGTTTATTCCTTCAGAGAGTCTCTCAATTGCAAAACTTTTAATTCCTATGCTGATCTTGGGGACTGAAGAATTAAGGACCCACTGAAAACATTGAGCTCCCTGGAATACACCAAAGGCCATTAGATAAGCCACTCCTGCTCAAAGTGTCCTTCTTCAACTGGTTAGTGCTTCTTCACCTTCTGTCACCAACTCAGGTGAGCCTTCTCTGACTCATGCCTGGGTCCATGTTCTTCTTCTTCTTCTTTGTCTGTACAGCACCAAGTATTCACCCCCATCATCTTGTACCCTGATTGCCTGTTTACTTTGTTTACCTTTCCCACTAGACTGTGGGGTAAGGGCCGTGTCTCAGACTTCTTTCCCAGCTCCCTGCTCAGTGACTGGATCACAATAAGTGATCAATAGATGTTTTCTGAATGAGAAATTAATAAATGAGTAAATGAGTCAAGGATGAATGAATGAATGGCCTAGTCAGGAGCCTTCCCATGAATCATCTCATACTGTTGCTCATGTTTCACTGGCCTGCACCTATTGACTTTGCAATGCTCAAGGTTGAGAGAAGCTGGAAAATAAAAATATTTTGGCTGAACACACTGTCCTCCCCAAAAGACAGAGGGGCTCTCTAACCAAGGACACAGGCAAGAGTGAACAACCAACAGTCCCTTCTCTATAAACTAATAATGGCGTCTTACAACTGAACCCCCTGAGAGCACAATTTACCCTATGGCTCATGTCCTTTCTCTGATCAATGACTGGTCAGCAGTTTGATGCCCACAGTCTGATCTATTTACAACCAGTCCTGTTCTTCCTGACTTACATGGAATTTTCTGTCTCTTCTATTTCTGTCTCCTCTGCTGGTTTATTTTCTGCAAGTGGAGCTCATCTCTGGTTTTCTGGGTAAGCACTGTCTGAATTAGCTGGCTTCCAATTGGGGGCTATGTTATATTTTAAAGTGAGTGACTTTGAACATTAAGTCCAGCTCAGCTCTGCAAGCTACTGCCTCCTTGGGAGCCAGGCAAAGACAGACATAGACAGAACAAAGTTTGCCATTCTGACTTTGTTCTAAGTTATTTTTCTAAGTTATGTCCATCCTGGAAGGACACACTCATTGAATGAAAAGTATTCTGGAATCAATATTTAAGTGAAGAGTGTGATTGCTCATGGCCTCTGTCACCTCTTCTCTCTCATCCTTCTCCATATGCCCTTTCCCTGTCTTCTCTGGAGTACCCATGGTAGAATGCAAGGCAAATTCTTCTGCATACTATGTGACTTGTACCTGTCGCTCCACTCACCCAACACCACCTGCCACTCTGCTCAGGTTCTTGTGGGCACTGCAGTCCTGAACTGAGCAGGAAGAGAGAAATCTACCCATGCCACTGACAAGAGACATGTAAACTGCTACCATCACATGATAGTGAGCTGGCCGCCCAGATTTCAGCCTGGGACAGACCATGGTAAATTTCCCAACCACTGAGTAGACAACAGAGGAGAGATGGGAGCATTTTCTCACATCCTTCCAAAACATGGCATGGTGGTGATATTTTCTTTCTTGATTGAGTCATTAAAATTACAAAATTGCTAGATTCCTATTGTGTTCTTCCTTGACCAGGAGGACTACAGTAAAGTTGGAACGTGTTTTCAGAGGGTTGGGAAGGAGGAAACACAAGGACACCATTATACACCATACAAATAAAGTAAAAGGTCATTTTCCCACATCTTCTCAAGGTTTAATCTTAATCTGGGACAAACACAGTTTAATATTTTTTTTTATGGAGAGGACACTGCTATGGGTGGAGCAGAGATGAGGCAGTTCCCTTTGACTCAGCTGTGACTCAGCTCGGGTCACATCTCTTGGCCTTAATTCTCAGAAAGAATTAGATGTGTGTGATTTTACAAGTTGGACTTTCTTTTATAAAACATTTTAAAAGCACTAGAAGGAAATGTGCAGCCCATCTTGTGCTAAAAGGCCAGCAGACACTGTTGCTTTCTGATTGCCCCTGGTTCATTTTGTGTCTCATAAATAAAATATTTCTGCAAAAATATGGAAAATATCCTTGCCCTAAATTGGGAAAACAGCTTTGCTTTAATTTCCTTCCCTGAAAGTTGGCAACTGGGTAAAAGAAAATATTTTTACTTCCAGAAATGCTATTGTCCCTCCTCCAGGCTTCCTCCTAAAGACCTAGGGTATGAGCAGTCTGAGGGGCATCCTCTCTGATCAGTTTCTGGTCAGGTCTGATCTTTTTCTCCTTGACATTGGCCCCTGGTTTTCAGCCACTAGAGCCTGTGGCAGGGAAGATTTTCTGGCTGCAGGAAGTCTAAACTCCAGTCACATCTTTCAACTCCATCCTTAGCCTCCAAGATAGGAATGAGGCTTCCTTGATAACATTCTGCTGAGCTGTCCTACATGCAAGAAACTGTGTTTGTTTCATCATCCCCGAGATATGTTTCCAGAGCCTGGTTGTGATGGTTACAAAGAGATCTGTACCTTGGTGAGATCTGGGGAAGAAAATTCAGTCAGGCACATCTATCAACACTGACACTGTGTTCGTTCATTCATTCAGTAAGTGAAGCTTCTTTGAGTTTCTTCTCTGTATCCAGCAAATGTGCTAGGCACTTGAGGTGTCAAAGTGAAAAATACAGATACCTGTTGCCTTCATAGCTAATACTCTAGAGGCAACACAGACACAGGCATTTTCTTTCTCTCACTCTTTTTAAAAACAGCTTTATTAGAGTATAACATATACTGTAAAATTCATTCATTGTAAGTTTACAATTCAGTTATTTTGAGTAAACTTACAGAATTGTGCAGCTATCACTATAATTCAATTGTTGAACATTTCCATCACACCCATAACATCCGTCATCATTAGCAGTCACTCTCCTTTGCTCATCCCAGTCTCTGGCAGTCACTAATCTACTTTGTCTCTAAAAATTTGTCTATTCTGGACATTCTGTATAAATGGAATCACACAACACATGATATTTTTTGCCTGGCTTCTCTCACTTCCTATACATTTTGAGGTTTATTATGTTGTAGCATGATTCAGTAACTTCATTCCCTTTTATTGCTGAGTAGAATTCTATTGTATGAATATGCCACGTTTTGTTTATCCAGTACCTAGTTGATGGATGTTTGGCTTGTTTCTGGGTTTTTTGACTGCTGTGAATAATTCTGCTGTGAACATTTGTGTACCAATATTTGGAAGGATATATGTCTTCATTTATCATAGAGATAACTAGAGATGGAATTTCTGGGTGAAATACAGATGTTTAAACAAGTATTTATAAAAAGTAAGTGATTTAAGGGCAGGAAGATTCAGTCTGGAATCTATAGCACAGTTTATTACCTCTAGTCATAGAATATAGGATGAGCAATAATCTGAACATACACGTTCAAATTCTTCTCACCTTACTGACTGGGTAAACTTGGGGAAAATGACTTCACCTCTCTGGATCTGTAGCCTTATCTATATATGGTGATGTTAATACCTATAGTGGATATTATCATGAGGGCAAATTTAAATAATTTGTTGATTGCCTGGCTGATATATGATATTTGAAGATGTCATGTACAGCTTGGTGATTATAGTCAATAATACCATATTACATATTTAAAAGTTGCCAAGACAGTAGAGTTTAGACATTCTCATCATAAGAAAAAAAATGTGTAATTCTGTGTGGTAATGTACATTAACTAGACTTATCATGCTGCTTATTTGGCAACATATACAAGTATTGAAACATGATGATGTGTACTTAAAGCTAATATGTAGTGTTACATGTTAGTATTGTGTTACAATTGACATATGTCAATTACATCTCAGTTAAAAGGATGAAAATAAAACTTACTTGAAAAATAAAAGTACATAAGGCTTTCAGAAATTATTCTAAAAGATATTTAATAATGAAAAATTCATACACGTTACTCAGGAAAGTTAGTTTAAACTAAGCTGATCTTAGGCAGTCTGGCTTTATTTGGGTAACTCTGTTTGAAAGACTCTAAAGGAAGAAAGTTTGGATTTCCAAATACTCAAGGATGTTGCATCGACTTTTTGTTGAGGGAAGGCCTGCTTGAGAATGGATGTGGCTTCCAGCACTACTCATGTCCTCAGCCCCTCTGTACTAGGTATGATTAGCTCCCACTGAAAGAGCCAAGTGACACTCACTCCTGTGCAGGCCTGCTCCTTTAACTGGGCTGAAGCACCGTGGTTCTCAGAATTAGGGTGCAGATGTGTTTCCTGCCATCAGCTCTTAGGAGGGACTAACATTCTCCTATAGGATTGACTCCTACAGGATCTAAATGGAAAATTTATCTTGGAAAAGCCTTTGAAGCAGACAGTGTGTTCCTTCACTGAACTCATCAACTTTGGTGTGTAGAAGCAAAGTGAAATTAAACATCCCTCCATTAAGTCATTCAATGAGCATTTATTAAGTTTTTTGGGTTCAGGTACTATACTAAATGTTGAGGAGAGAATGAACAAGACAGGAATCTCTACCCTCATTTTGCTCTCTAGTAAGGGGAGTCTGTAGGGAAGCAGTAAGAAATACATGATAGAATTACAGGTACCTACAGTGAAGGCAATTAAAGCAGGCTAAGGAACAGGGGTCATCAGAGAAATGAGGATGCTATTTTAGAGAAAACCAACAAAAACTCTCAGAGATGGAAATTTGTTTCTGAAGAATGAGCCGCTGCCCTTTGAATGGGGCTTCCCAGGTGGCTCAGTGGTAAAGAATCCACCAGCCATGCAGGAGCCACTGGAGGTGCGGGTTCGATCCCTGGGTCAGGAAGATTTCTAGAGTAGGAAGTGGCAACCCACTCCAGTATTCTTGCCTGGAAAGTCCCATGGACAGAGGAGCCTGGGGGCTACAGTCCATGGGGTTGCACAGAGTTGGCCATGACTGAGCGACTAACATACCCTTTGAATCATGATAAGACCATGTATGATCTCCTCCCTGCCCCCCACCTCTTCAGTGGTTTCTCATCTTTAATCCCCACACAGCTGTCACAGTGGCTTCTTAGTCCTCCTTGAGTAGATCATTCCTTCTTTCCTCAGAGCTCTCTACTGCCTCTTCTCTCTACCTGGGACAATTTCCACATGGCGGGCTTCTCCTGTGTCCAAGTTTCTTCCTGACTAATGAGTTTGGTGAGGCTAGACGATTCGTTTGAAAGCATGGGCTGTGAGCAAAACAAATGTTATTACTTAATGCCCAAGGTGGTAAATGTCCCTCCAGCTCTCTCTAGGCCATACGTTAAGATGGTCAGATCACAATTTGGAGGGCCTGCCATCAGCTGGAGTCCCATGAGTAACTAGGAGAAGCAGAGCCCCCTGAAAACCCAAATTGAACACCTATCATGAATAAAAAACGTTTTCATTTCATAAAACACTGAGGTTCCACGGTTAATTTGTTGCCCTGGAATAACCTAGCCCACTCTGACTCATATGGCCCATTTGAATGCAACAGAAACTATTGTCTCCCATTATAAACACGGAAACTGAGGTACCAGAAAATAACTTACCTAAGGTCACACAGCTGGTAAGCAGAACTGAGATTTAAACCCAGGTAGTTTAGATCCTAGGACTGTGCTCTAAGCCCCATCATAAGCTGCACAAAGAACATGATGGATGCACTTAAATCTAACTAATAGGTTAAACCAAGAAAAGCATAGTGGAAATTTCCAGCCTGAGGGAGCTGTTCTGGGGCAGTACACACAGCAGGGGATCAATAAATGTTAAGTGAATGAATACATCTTTTTAAGGAGCAGTGTGTTCTGTTTCTGTGGCTGGGTAACAAAATACCACAAATGTAGTGGCTTAAAATATCACCCATTGATTAGCTCACAGTTTCTGTCAGCAGTTTAGATATCTAACTGGATCCTCTACTTAGGATAAGATAAAACTGCAAAGAGGGTATCATCATGAGCTCAGAATCCTCTTCCACACTCATGTTGGAATAATCTAGTTCCTCATCATTGCAGAACTAAGGTCCCTCTTTCTGGTCCCATAGACAGCCAGGGATTGCTCTCAGCTCCTAGAAGCCCCCAGACATCCCTTGCCACATGGCCCTCTCATAGACTTTTTCCTAACAGGGCAGCTAACTGCTTCAAGGCCAGCACGGGAGAGAATTTCTCCACTCAACTACTATGGGGTATTATATAACATCATGTCATCATGGGAGTAACATCTCCTTTGCCATATAAGGTAACCTAATAAGGTAACCTAATCTACAACCTTACCTTATAGTTCCCATCCCATTCCCAGGTCCTGCCTGCACTCAATGGGAGCGAGGTATACAGGGCATATTGCAGGGAATGTTGCAGGCCATTTTAGAGTTCTGCCTACCACAAGCAGTAAACAAACAGAAACTGTTATACTTTTTTTGGTTAGTCAGATTCATTGCCTACTGTGGAGAAACTCAAATTTCATAGTCTATACAAATTTTTGTTGTTGTTTAGTCGCTAAGTCCTGTCCAACTCTTTTGCGACCCTGTGGACTGTAGCCCACCAGGCTCCTCTGTCCATGGGATTCTCCAGGCAAGAATACTGGAGTGGGTTGCCATTTCCTTCTCCAGGGGATCTTCCTACCCAGGGATCAAACCTGCATCTCTTATGTTTCCTGCATTGGCAGGCGGATTCTTTACCACTGAGCTACCTGAGAAGCCCATACAAGTTTTACCTCAAGGCAAAATAAGAGAGTTAAGAGAAAACACATAAATCACTTTTAGACCACCAAACATGGTTAAATAAAGAGATATGTTCTGTACAATGACTGGGGTGAATGGTGATTTCAAGATAAGTGAAACTAAGTTTTAATCAATTTCATTGTGGAATAATTTTATACATAATAAACTATATCTGTTTCAGGTGTACATTTTGATAAATTTTTATAATTGTTATGAAACAACCACCACCAAAAAATAGCAAAACGTTTCCATTACTCCCAAAAGGCCACTCATACCCCTTTGCCATGTAGACTTCTATCCACACCCCAATTCCTACCCCAGGAAACCTGTCCAGTACCCCTATATTGTTGTTGTTTAGTCGCTAAATCGTGTCCGACTCTTTGCTACCCCAAGGACTGTAGCCCATCAGACTCTCCTGTTTATGGGATTTTCTAGGCAAAATGCTGGAGTGGGCTGTCATTTCCTTCTCCAGGGTATCTTCCTGACCCAGGGATCGAACCCACATCTCCTTGTAGGCAGACTCTCTACTGCTGAGCCACCAGGGAAGCCCCAGTATCCTTTTAGCTATTAATTAAAGGAAGGCACTATGATGTAGCAGTTGGGCATTTACTAGTTGATTCTTCCCTCACTTTGATTCCTCCCTTGACCACGGACTTGCTGTGTGACCTTGAGCAATTTACTAATTTCTCTCTGCCTCAGTTTTATTATCTCAGGACAGTATCTCTCTCAAAGATAGTTGCTGTATCAAAGAGCTGCTGTGAGAACCAATTTAGTTAATATATGAGAAGCATAAATAGTGTTTAGCACATAATGAGTACTAAATAAGTGTTTGCCATGTTTCTTTTATTGTTATTGTCAGCATTGCTTGCTTCAATTAAAGAGCCGTTTATAAAGATGGCTTATGGAAGATATTTAATGTACATTAAAGTCTATTTATGCCTCTGCCTAGAGCACTCTTTCCCCAAATATCAATTCTCTAATGTCCTCCTCTTCTACCATTTTCTCTAATCTCAATCTCTCATTGAGAATCCTAAACACCTTATCTGACATTGCAAATTGCCCCACCTTCCTCCCTCCCTCTTGATGCTTCCCTATCCTGCCGTACTTTCTTAAAATTGAAGTACAGTTGATTTATACTGTTGTGTTGGTTTCAGGTGTATGGAAAAATGATTCAGTTATACATATACATATATATATATATACGTGTGTTCTTCATGTTTTCATTATAGGTTCTTACAAGATATTGAGTATAGCTGCCTGTACTGTGCAATAGGACCTTGTTTATCTATTTTACATATAGTCGTTTGTATGTTATACGTAGCGGTTTATAGGAACTCCTAATTCATTCCTCCCCATCTTTCCCCTTTGATAACTACAAGTTTGTTTTCTATGTCTGTGAGTCTCTTTCTGTTTGGTAAGTAACTTCATTTGTATTACTTTTTAGATTCCACATGTAAGTGATATCATATAATACTTATCTGACTTCACTCAGTGTAATAGTCTCTAGGTCCGTTCATGTTTCTGCTGATGACAATATTTCATTCTTTTTATGGCTGAGTAATATTCCATTGTATGTGTATATATACACATATATGTCTAAATAAATACACACACACACATATATATACAAGATATATATATACACACCATGTTTTTTTTTTTTTTAAATCCATTCTGTTAATGGGCCTCTAGGTTGCTTCCATATCTTGGCTATTATAATGTGTATCTTTCTGGATTAGAGTTTTCTCTGGATGTATGCCCAGGAGTGGGATTTATATATCATTTTCTAACTCTATTTCTAGTTTTTGATGGAATGTCCATACTGTTCTGCATAGTGCTCTCGCCAATTTACATTCCCACCAACAGTGTAGACAGGTTCCCTTTTCTCCTCCCACCTTGGCCTGTTATACTTTTAATTTGTCCCTACCATTTATTACCATCTAATATTCTAAATGCAGCAGTGAAAGTTGCTCAGTCATGTCCAACTCTTTGAGACCCCATGGACTATACAGTTCATGGAATTCTCCAGGCCAGAATACTGGAGTCGGTAGCCTTTCCCTTCTCCAGGGGATCTTCTCAACCCAGAGATCGAACTCCAGTCTCCCACATTACAGGCGGATTCTTTACCAGCTGAGCCACAAAGGAAGTCCAAGAATACTGGAGTGGGTAGCCTGCCCCTTCTCCAGGGGATCTTCCTGATCCAGGAATTGAACTGGGGTCTCCTCCTTTGCAGGCAAACTCTTTACCAACTGAGCTATCAGGGAAACCCTAGCTCAGTCGGTAAAGAATCTGCCTGCAGTGCAGGAGACCCGGGTTTGATCCCTGGGTTGGGAAGATCCCCTGGAGAAGGAAATGGCAACCCACTCCAGTATCCTTGCGTGGAAAATCTCATGGACAGAGGAGCCTGGTGGGCTGGAGTCCATGGGGTCACAAGAGTTGGGCACAACTGAGTGACTAACACTAATTAACTAATATTCTAAATAATTGTATATTCTATTTCCTGTTTATTTTCTATCTCTCCTTGCTAGAATATAAGCTCCACCAGGACAGGAATGTTTGTCTACTTTGTTTGCTGATTTATCCCAGCCTCTTAGAATAATGTTTAGCACATAAACAACACTCTATAAATACTTGCTAAATGAAATGGACACCTGTAGTATGAGCTTTATATATATTATCACATGTAATTCTCACAACAAAACCATAAGATGTAGATGTTATCACCACCATTTAATAAATTAAGAAAGCAAATACTAGAGAGATGTAGTAGCTTGCCAAAAGATACACAATTAGTTGGTACAAATCCAAAACATACTCTTTTAGCCATGGTGTGCCTTATGGAGGAGACTGAGGGCAGAGGTGATGAGTCAGGAATTATTGTCCAGCTTTAGGAACCCACAAGAAATTTGTATGTTTACACACATTGGGTTTTACACACTTGCTTATGCCAAGCTCATTCCTTATTCCTGCTTTGCCACATTTCAAAATACTGGAATGGCGAGAGGCAGAGGCATATTTCTGAAGAATGAGCTCATTCCCTGGCCTGCAGCCTTGCCAAAAGTCATCGCAAATCTATTGCAGAAGGTTGGACTCCATCAAGTTTAGGATTATCTTGCTTTACTACAACTGGGACCTCAAGAGAATCAAGATTTAAGTCATCATAGTAACTCTGTGAACCAAGGACCATCCTATTAGAGGAAAGAATTTATTTTCATACTGAGATATGTAAAGTCTAGACATCACAAAGTAAAGATGTTGGTTATGGACCTGAAAATTCAGCACACATTTAGTTTCTTTGCTCTATCTGCCTTGGTATGAGTTTTCCCAAACCAGACGTTGAGACTGGAAATTGAGTGCAGGCAGTTTATTTGGGAGGTGATGCCAGGAGCACAGTGAGGGAGTAGGAACATGATACAGAGAAAAATGGGAAGCCAATAAATAATATGTTAATGAACTGATAACTATTGTGGGAACTTGAAGCTCTGTGCTGCTGAGAAACTATATAGGACACACCTCGGAAATGTCCCATTGGGGTGTGATGAAGTGGGGGAACGCATGCCAGCATTGGGAATCTTTTCTGAGCCCTCAGCCTCTCTGCATTTCCAGTCTGCCTGTGCAAGTGATCCAGCACTCCCATGGCCAAGAGACTATCCTGAGGCAGACACAGGAAGCCGTCTGAATGTAAGAAACTGTCTGCAAGTGACCACTGTTGAAAGACGAATCTCACTGTGTCTCTCATATTTCATACATATTGTGAATAGGGGCAAAACACCTGTGTTTTGGAATATTTAAAAAAAAATATTTGTATAGTGAACATCCTTGAGAGATGAAGGCCATGTCTCCCCCTAGAGGGGAGGGCAGGTCTAGTTTGTGGTCCAACGTAATAAAGATAGTGTCTCCCTGTGGGACAAAGTTGAAGCAGGCTTACTGCCCATTATAAAAATTTATGTTCCCTAAAGCTCAGGGTTCCTCTCCTGCAGTGCAATCTGTTATGTGCACAGGTGTCAGCTGAATGTCTTCAGTTCGCCTTGTGGGACTCAGTGGAAAGAGGAACTGGGGCCAGAGCCGATACTCTGGCGACTACTACTGACTGCTGTGAGGAATAAACCATCCATGACATCTCCACACTGTGAGTCTCTGACTTCCACGTCTTATGTCTCCTGCCAGCGCCCATGAAACTGTGGCAGGAAGACTTGTTTGCTTGCTAGTAGGGTCGAATCTCGGAGAAGGCAATGGCACCCCACTCCAGTACTCTTGCCTGGAAAATCCCATGGATGGAGGAGCCTGGTAGGCTGCAGTCCATGGGGTCGCTAGGAGTCGGACACGACTGAGCGACTTCACTTTCACTTTTCACTTTCATGCATTGGAGAAGGAAATGGCAACCCACTCCAGTGTTCTTGCCTGGAGAATCCCAGGGATGGGAGAGCTTGGTGGGCTGCCGTCTATGGGGTCGCATAGAGCCGGACACGACTGAAGCGACTTAGCAGCAGCAGAAGCAGGGTCGAATCTCAGACCTTTCACAGTTCTGGAGGGTCTCTAAGGTGGACGTAGGGGATATGGACAGTATTCAAACTGTGACCAGTACATGCAATGTTTCTCTCTCTTGATAGTGACATTAGCCTTGATAGTATTAATACTAAATCTCTATTTTATTCTCTATGTTTGATTGAGCCTCAGAGCTAAGCACTGTGTTCCTCTAGTACTATTCCCCTTTTAAGGATAACAACAGCAACAAAAATAATATTGGGGAAAATCTCTGAACATGTAAAAATGTACTGCCTATTGAATACTCATCACATATTCATTTCTTCAAGGCCAGACACCTCTTCTAGTTTTGTACAGAATAGATTCACTAGTTAGTGAATGTCATAATTCCTTTATTTCTAAATTATGTTGAACATATTAGAAAATTACCCTGATTGTCTTTTGTAACCAAGGTTTTATGTTGTTCCCCTTTTCAAGGAGTACTTTCATGTTCTGTTATATGCAAAGAATGTCATCTTTACCTGGGTCCTAGGGGATATTAATGGGCTTAACCCACCCCCTGCCTCTAGTCATATTGACAAGGAAACTGAAATTCTTTATTCTTAGACACCAGGTCTGCCATACATCAAAATTCCATAAATATCTGAGTCTGTAGGTAAAGTCTGTTCTATTTCAGTTTTCGTTGTCTATTCTCTCACCCTTGCCACATTCTCTTACTGACATTTGATAGAGCAGGTCACTCTACATGGATTTTTTTTTTCTTAAAGAAAATCTCAGCCATTCTTGAGCCTTTTCTTATAAAGTTTCATTAACAAAATTAGTTGAGATTCTGCTTGGAGTTTTATGAACTCTATCTTAAAATTTGGAGTATATTAAAACATTTACTCATTTTGCCTTTATATGGTATTTATCTCCATTTACTTGGACTTCTTTAGTGACTTTCAATAATTAGAATGCATAATTTTCTTAAAGCTCTTGTATAATCTGATAGCTTTCTTCTTGAGTACATTATATATTATTTTACAATTATAAATGGCACAGTTTTTAATATTGCAGCTTATAACTGCTGACTTCAAGTTTATCAAAATATGATTTGTTTTTACATATTGAAATTATTGCAGCCACCTGTTAATTTTAATAATTTATCTGTGGAATCTCTTGAGTTACCTATCTAGGCAGTTATGCAACAAACTAGAATTTTTAAACATATTCTCATATATTATGCCATCTGATTCTCCCAGAGCAAATATTTATCCCATCCTAGAAATGAGAAAATGTATCCAAAAATTGTAAGTGCTCTACCATAGATATCAAGTAACTGAAGTGGAATAGTCTCCTGTCCTCTTTTTTCAATATTGTATGATGCCTCTCGAAATCACTCAGCATGAAAAGATGATGAAAATTACAATCAGAGAGAAGTCACAGATAGTGAAAGTAGGTGAAAAAGAGGAAAATAAGTTCAGTTACCATGTGAATGTCAAAATATAATGAATTGGCCAGGTTTTGATTTATTGACCATAGAGACTTAAAAACTCTTTCTTTTTTTCCCCCCAGTTTGCAAGGTTTAATATTATTGCTATGTTTACTTTAAAGCTTTAACATTTTTCTTTTGCCCCAATGCTCTTGGGCTAATGAAGTCCTTGGCTGCGCTTATACAACTATGGCAAGATCGGGCTGCTCCAGTCACTTCCTAAGTGGTAGGGATGGGTATCATTAACTGTTCTGCCTCTCATAATGCTTTGGAGAATGACAAAGATGTCACCAGCGAGTCTAGCCATGTTTATATCATCCTAACCATTATTCCAGGTGGAAGGTCACAGTTTCTTGTTTTGTCTTCATGCTGCAGAATCTGCAAAAGTACTTTAGAGTTTGGGTTCTGAAAGAGTATATCCCATTTCTTCCTGTGGTTATTTTCAAAAGAGGCCTGGAAAGCAAATGGAGGAATTTCCATTTGGTAAATATAGGAATTTCTTCCACTACCTTGGAGAATATGTTTCCTCTCCAGTGTCAAGAAGATATATTAGAATCTGCCCATTGAATAATGAGGAAATTGAATCCAGGAAAACTCATGAAAGATTAAGTATTGGTTTCCATGTTTACAATAAAGATCTGGCATCTCCCCAAGTTGTGCTTGAAAAAAAAGTTATTTGTTATAAAGCCAAATAGCTCCTATTCCAAGGTAGTACAGTATTGGTTCATAGTCTGCAGTAATTCCAGTCAAGAGGCCAAACTGGACTTAGGTGTATGTACTAAATACAAAATATTTTGCATAATATGTGGCCTGCATCATAAAGTCCCTCCCTTTCCAAATGCTATCTAAAGTGCCTAGTGTGGACCAAAGACTGAAGTTCCCCAATTGAACCATCTGTTTCACATGGAAATAGAAATTGAGAATTTGTAAGCAGGACTTGCAGCTGTGACTCACAATAAGGCAGGACTGGATCGGCAGTACAATCAGTAAACAGAACACAGCATAAGCCTAATCAGCTCCAAGACCTGAAAACCACACTCCTTGATTCTTGCCAATGCAGTCCCATATGGAAACTTACTATAGGAAATACTCCAGTGAATTCAAATGCCAGATTGTTGGAAAGCCTTCTCCAGAAAAATAAATCCCTCTTATTCAGGCAGTTACTTCCTTTTGAAAAAAGATCCCCTTAGTTTTAATTCAGAGGCTACAAATTAGGCCTCCTTTCTCTTTTTTGGTACTCTGAATGCTTCCGGGAAAGTATTTTAGAGATTGTATTTCAGAAGTGTGATTTTATAACAAAGGAGGTCCATCATGGAAGGTTCCATGAGAGCCCACTCATTTCACGAACCTTCAGTAAACAGTTTGCCTCTGAATATGACCCTTTTTCTAGACTCTGGCATGACAGAGACAGCATGAGACAAAACTAAGGGAAGACAGTGAACCCCACCTGAAGTGCAAAGTCACAGGAGATGGCTCCGGAAGATGTATAATTAAAGCACATGAAAATGGAACGATTATCAAAAATGAGAGCTGACACATATGCTCTATATGCTGCTGTGCTTACTCTTCTTTTGCAAATAATATTACAAAATAAAAATGTGGATTGACAGGCTTTTTTGAGCCTTGCTAAGCAACAGCATACCTTCAGAGGGCTGGAGATATGTCACGTAACTCATATGTGGCTCAGTTCTGGAAGAGTAAAAAGAATACTGTTGCTACAACCAAAAGTAATTTTGAGATAACTCAAGTAATTTACTTAAACTTCTTGGAAATAAACAAACATTCAACCAGAAATACTACTTATTGTCTTTCTCCTTTTCCATCCACCATCCTCAAGCACTATAACCAGATCCATGCCACTTTCCAAGTGCTCAGATCCTCAATAACCACTTTTGTGAGTCTCAATTCCCCTTGGAAGCAAGGACAGGCACATCCTGAAGCTGGACAAGTCAGAAGATCTTTAGCATGCTGCGGAAAGGAATATCTAAGAACACTCTTAAAACTTTGTTAAAAAAAAAATATACGTAGCCCTTCTCACATAAAATTGCAGCAAATAAATTTAATACATCCCGAATGAAATTGTAGCTTACCTGTTTCTATGTTCTGACTGACCCAAGGGTATCTAATTATTTCTGGGTTTTTCAAACCCACAGTAGCATCACCTTACTTTGAATAGGGGCTTTTATAAATGTCCATATAAAGATGCTTGTAAGTCAACCTTTCAGAATATAGTGGTGAGGAGCAGTTTTGGAAAACTTGGCTTTGACAACTTTGCAAGGCTAAGAAAAAAATGTAGAATTCATTTAGCTTCTGCATAGCTTCCTTTGCTATTTGTCTTAAAAACTCAGTGAGCTTCCCACCTTTGGGCAAAGCTCAGGGGACTTTGTCACAGAGAGAGATTCTTGTGTTCAAATTGCTGCTTCTGTGACAAGTCTCCTTAGAGTAAAATTCTGATTAACTAGCATGATTGTTGTGTGAACTGAATGTTGAAATTTTGAAGATTTGGAATTTTAATTATTTGCTTACTGAATTTAAACCGCTCAGTCATGTCCGCCTCTCCATGGACTATACAGTCCATGGAACTCTCCAGGCCAGAATACTAGAGTGGGTAGCCCTTCCCTTCTCCAGGGTAACTTCCCAACCCAGGGATCAAACCCAGGTCTCCTGCATTGCGGGCAGATTCTTTACCAGCAGAGCCACAAGGGAAGTCCATGAATACTGGAGTGGGTAGCCTATCCCTTCTCCAGCGGATCTTCCCAACCCAGGAATAAAACTGGGGTCTCCTGCATTGCAGGCAGATTCTTTACCAACTGAGCTATCAGGGAAGCCCATTTGCTTACTGAGAAGCATACAATTCTTCAGAGGTATTATTCTGAATGTGCTGCTGCTAAGTCACTTCAGTCGTGTCCAACTCTCTGTGACCCCATAGACGGCAGCCCACCAGGCTCCCCCGTCCCTGGGATTCTCCAGGCAAGAACACTGGAGTGGATTGCCATTTCCTTCTCCAATGCATGAAAGTGAAAAGTGAAAGTGAAGTCGCTCAGTCGTGTCCGACTCCTAGCGACCCCATGGACTGCAGCCCACCAGGCTCCTCCATCTATGGGATTTGCCAGGCAAGAGTACTGGAGTGGGGTGCCATAGTAAACAGCTATAAAAAGAACACTAAGCATAGCCTTAGTCAGGAGAAGTGGATCTCTCACTTTGTATGATCTTAGGAAAGAAAATCAAGGAGTTTCTGGATATGCCTTTGATTAGATTATGTGGATGAAACTATTGCATACACTATAAAACCTTATGTAAGTATAAAACATTATTATTCTTACCTGTTGGGTGCCCAGGACAACATCATAGACATGCAAGCAGATATCCCTCAAATGAATGGATAGATGAATGAATAATAGGTACTCTAAATCAGTCAATGGAAAATTTAGAATTTCAGATTACATCTCAACTAACCAAAATCTCTTGCCAGAAGTCTGAGGTGGGGAGTGGAGGTGTGATTCATAATTGTTCTTTTTCATGCTTTTCTAAATTCTTGTGTGAGATTCTTTTATTATCCTTTGGTTTTCATCTTTTCTTAAATGTGAATCAAAGCAGTCCCTTCACTTCAGCAGACACTTATTAAACCTTTATTAAATATCAGGGAAGATATCATCTCTGCCTTCGAGGAATTGCCAGTCTAGTGAATTCAGACATATAAGAGAATGTCCCTACAGTGGGGAGTTTATGAACAGGTGCTATTTGGTCATTGAGAAGGGGCATCATTTTTACCTGGGGACTCAAGGAGGTGACCCCTGTGCAGGATGAAGGAGGCCCTGTAGACAGCGGTACCAAAGGAGAGCTGAGCTGAGAGGGCAAACTAGTGGGATTGTTAGTCGCTGGAATTTTGCTCTTCAGAACATTCGCTTGGGTTCCTAGATTCTGCCTTCACTCAGAATTTAAATCCATCTACAAAGAGCCTTGGTGCTTCCCTTGAGCTGATCTCCATATATAGAGCCCCCTTTCACTAGAGGAACCACATATTTTTTTTATTCGAAGTGTAGTTGCTTTACAATGTTGTTTTAGTTTTAGATGTACAGTATTTTGTTGTTTAGTCACTAAGTTGTGTCCAACTCTTTTGTAACCCTGTGTTCTGTAGCCTGCCAAACTCCTCTGTCCATGGGATTCTCCAGGCAAGACTACTGGAGTGGGTTTCCATTTCCTCCTCCAGGGGATCCTCCTGACCCAGGGATCAAACTTATGTCTCATGTCTTCTCCATTGGCAGGTGGGTTCTTTAATACTAGCGCCACCTGGGAAGCCCCATATTTCATTATAGATTTTTTAAAAATATAAATTTATTTATTTTAATTGGAGGTTAATAACTTTACAATATTGTATTGGTTTTGTCATACATCAACATGCATCTGCCACGGGTGTACATGTGTTCCCCATCCTGAACCCCCCTCTCACCTCCCTCCCCATACCATCCCTCTGGGTCATCCCAGTGCACCAGCCCCAAGCTTCCTGTATCCTGCATCAAACCTGGACTGGCGATTCATTTCATTTATGATATTATACATGTTTCAATGCCATTCTCCCAAATCATCCCACCCTCTCCCTCTCCCACAGAGTCCAACAGACTGTTCTATACATCTGTGTCTCTTCTGCTGTCTCGCATACAGGGTTATCATTACCATCTTTCTAAATTCCATATATATGCGTTAGTATACTGTATTGGTGTTTTTCTTTCTGGCTTACTTCACTCTGTATAGTAGGCTCCCGTTTCATCCACCTCAATGATTACAAGATAATAGGTATAATTCCTTGTGCTATACAGTATATCTTATCTGTATTATATACAGTAGTTTGTATCTGTTAATCCCAAACTCCTAATTTACCCCTCCCACCCCCTCTCTCCTTTGGTAACCATAAGTTTATTTTCTGTGAGTCTGTTTCTATTTTTCACATGCACTCATCCATATTATGTTTCAGACTTCACAGGTAAATGATAACATAAAACGTTCGTCTATCTTGCGGGCTTCCCAGGCGATGCTAGTGGTAAAGAACCCACCTTTGCAGGAGACGTAAGAGACACAGGTTCAATCCCTGGGTCAGGAAGATCCTCTGGAGAAGAGAATGGCAACCCACTCCAGTATTCTTGCTTGGAAAAACCTGTGGACAGAGGAGTCTGGTGGGCTACTGTCCACGGCAAAGAGTCAGACACAACTGAAGCGTGTAACTTGTCTAACTTGTTTTGCTAAGTATAATATTCTCTAGGTCTGTCCATGTTGGTGCAAATGGCATTATTTCATTCTTTTATATGGCTGTATAACATTCATTCATAAATATATATATGTGTGTATCTCACATCTTAATTCAGATACCTGTTGATGGGCACTTGAGTTGCTTCCATGTCTTGGCTATTGTAAATACTGCCTCTGTAAACATAAGGGTGCGTGTATCTTTTTGAATTAGCATTTTGGCTCTTTTTGGCTCTATGCCCAGAAGTGGGATTGCTGGATCATATGGTAGCTCTATTTTTAGTTTTTTAGGGAACCTCTTACTGTGTTCCATAGTGGCTGCACTAATTTACATTCCCACCAACAGAGTACAAAGGCGAGGAACCACATATTCGAATGTTCATGTCACTTTTAACTGAAGTTTTCTTTCTTTAATTGTAATGCCTGAGTATACTGATTCCTGTATTAGAGCAATCAAGTCAGATAGCACTGGGAGACTGCACTGTGAACTCAGAGGGTTACAGGAAATGTGCCTTGGCTCTGCTGCTATGGCAACAAGTGGTTCTCCTGCTTTCTGATTCCAGCATAGGCCACAATGATAACATTTTCTTTTGGAGTGATTAAGAAAAAAACTTGAGAAAGCAATAAAGGCAATGACTTGGTGTTTGTCTCTGCATTTAAGAGCTGAATTATATCCCCACATCTACTAAAGGGATCAGAATGGGCTTTTGGAAGGTGCAAGTATTGTTGGTAACTCTTCCCTGGGGCTCTGTGTGACACTGGCCTTAGGAAAACTGAATGTGCCTAAGGTGCAGGAGGGCTGATCATCGCCGTCTGAGCTGTGCTGCACAGCTGGATCCATGAGTGCGGATGTTTGAGCCTCTCACCTGGGAGCTCTAACAGCCTCCTTGATGATTCCCCAGCCAGACACCATCCTTTGGTGCTTCTCAGTGTGGGAGTGGGGTGGGCAGGTGATTTTGCACTGCCCCCCCCCACATTTGGCAAGGTCTAGGGCTTTCCAGGTGGTGATAGTGGTAAAGAACCTGCCTGCCAATTCAGGAGAGACGCGAGTTTGATCCCTCAGGTAGGAAGATCCCCTGAAGGAGGGCATGGCAACCCACTCCAGTATTCTTGCCTGGAAAATCACATGGACAGAGGAGCCTGGAAGGCTACAGTCCATGGGGTCGCAAAGAGTCGGACATGACTGAGCCACTGAGCACACACGCAAGAGACATTTTTGGCTGTCACACTGGGAGAGGTATTATACTGACGGCATTTAGTAGGTAGAAGCCAGAGATGCTGTGAAACATCCTACAGGGCACGGGACAGGCTCCCACCACATAGACTTGTCCAACCACAAGTGTCCATAGTGCCGAGGCTGGGAAATCATATTGTAGACCATGAAGTACATGAAAATTTTGGAACAGCTAGCTTTCAGGATGTGAGAATAGTCAGTATGAATAAGAGGCCGTGAAATGGATTTGAATCTTCAGGGTGAAGTTTCTGGACTCCTCATGGGATGGTCAGAGATAGTCCACCGTGGAAGAAGGTGTGTTACTAACCGCAGCCTCTTGAGAGCCTCATTCAGCTGGAAGCTTGCATGACTCAGAAGCCTGAGAGGCTCAGGTGCTCATTTTCAGAAATAAATTCCTTTCGCTTCTCACTGTATGACTTGTTTAGAATTTCACGTAGGTAGCAGAGCACATGGAAATGACACGTTGGTTGTACTTTGTTTGAACACCATGTGTTGAAATGGCTGCAAGAGCAGCAAGCTGTTTTCCAGAGAATTTCATTAATCACTCTTCTCATCAACCTGGGATTAAACACATAGGAGATAGCAAAAGAAAGCCCAGCTAGAGATGACGACTCACAGACATAGAGAACAAGCCAGGGGTTCTTAGTGGGGTGAGGGGAGGGTGTCAGGGGTTAAGAGGTACAAACGCTTAGGTATAAAATAAGCTACAAGGATATACTGCACAGCACAGGGAGTATAGCCAATATTTTATAATAACTAGAAATGGAGTACAACCTTTAAAAATTGTGATCACTATGTTGTATACCTGAAACTTATTTAATATTGTACAGCAACTACACCTCAATTAAAAAAACCACACTCACACACAAACATGAACACACATGCACATAAAAACAGGTACATGTGCAAAATCTTGGAGATTTTGAACATAAATCACTTATCAGGCTCTGTGTAAGTATCAACTAGATGTCAGCCTGATTCTTAATATTCTGGAAAACCTCCCTTAAAGGGGCAAGAGCACACTGCCTTGTTATCGGTATCTGGGGACCACTGTGATGACACGTGTGTGTGTGTACACAGCTCTGGAATGTGCTTACTCATCCGCCATGGCTGTCAGGGTGAATACCTCACCTGTCACAGGGAAATAATACACCCCTGTGTAAGCGTCTCTAAGTGTTTCCCAGCGGCACTCTGGGGGTTCACGGCCTGTCAGTTTTTTCTGAGCCAAGGCTCTCCAGACATGTCCATCCACCAGCGTCTACTAGCATATCTGCCCAAGGCATTTGCGGTCACTGATGTCAGTCAGATACAAATTGCCCTGGAATCCTTCTGAATCCTCGGACTTTCTCCTGTCAATTCACTAAGCCTTTATGACCACACCTCCTGCAACGTGCCAGACCCCAGGTCCCAGGATGCAGATCTGGGAATCTGGAAGGTGTGGTCCCTGCTTTCCAGAGAACTCGGCCAGGGGAGGAAAGTGCAAATGGAGAACATCCAGTGGATTTTCATCCCAGAGAAAGCGTAGGAGTGCAGGGCCAGGAGTAGCGCAGGGAGGGATGGGTATGCGGAAGGTGGATGTCAGAGGAGGGCTGACCTGGGAGCTCAGCCATAAAGCCCCAGTGAGAATGTACCTTGGTGGAAAGAAGAACGAGATGCAGACATGGAAAGAGAACAGCGAGGTCTCTTCCAAGGGCTCACATGCAATGTACAGTGGCTGCCCAGATGTTTGGATCTCATTGCTTATGAGATGTGACGGGTCTATCCAGCATTTTAGAAAGACCATTCTGCAAGCAGAGAAGGGCATATGTGGACTGGGACTTGGGAAGGTGACGGAAGGAGGCTGAAGCCAGGGAGACCAGTGAAGAGACCCTTCATTGGTGGTGATAACCAAAAGTAATGGGCTTGAGAGAGATCTCTGATGTAGGGTGGACTGGCCTTGGTGCCTTGTTGGGTTGGGGAATGGGGGGTGGTGCCTCAGCTGGCAGTGGCACAGAAAGCTTAGTGGGACATCTGGCTTCTCAGAATTTTCAAAAGCATCCTGTTCCTAACCACCTCAGATTAGCCTAAAAACCAAGTCAAAATAGCTTGCTCCCAGTCTCCCACCCCAAGCCACAGTTCTGGTATATAATTCTGGAGGCTCCTGGGCTTCCCTCATAGCTCAGTCAGTAAATCATCTGCCTGCAATGCAGGAGACCCGGGTTCGATTCCTGGGTCCAAAAGATCCCCTGGAGAATGAAATGGCAACCCACTCCAATATTCTTGCCTGGAGAATCCCATGAACAGAGGAGCCTGGTGGGTTACAGTCCATGAGGTCGTAAGAGTCAGACAGGACTTAGCAACTAAAACCACCACCACCACCCATTCCCCCAACTCCCACCCTTACTGCCTGCCTTTGGCAATCACCAGTCTGTTCTCTGTATCAGCTTGGTTTTTATTTTTCAGATTCCACGGATAAGTGAGATCTAACAATATTTGTCTGACTTATCTTACTTAGCATAATGCAGTTTACACATTAGTGCAATTTTTTCCCAATGTACTTAGTATTCACCAGGAAGGAGGAGGTGTGGTCCGTTTGATCAGGAGTGGAGTTAGCTGAATCACAGCAAGACAAAGGAAAGGCAAGAAGAATTTCTGAAGCTGACCTAGGTATCCGGGTTAGATAAGGAAGGAGAGTCCTTATCTGAAGTTGACAGGGGGCTGATTATCTGGAAGAAAATCAAGACAAGAGGAAGGATTGGAGGTGGTGCTTAAAGACTGGAATATTTGAGTTTAAGATTCCAAAGTAGTACAGTTAGGGTGGAGGCAGGAGAGAGGGTGACTGGATTTGCTTGGAAGTGAAAGCCATTGCAATTAAGAAGGCATATGTGTGGAGAAATATGTGTTCACTTCTCTGTACTCCTTTCTTCTAGAAATCTGTCTTGGTTATTGCTAGTTTCATTAACATAAGAGCTATCTTACAGTGACCTTGGAACATTTTAGGACAGTTATATTCTATAAAGTAGATAGGTCTCAATTATTTAAAAACACTCACCACAACAAATTAAAACCCCTCATTCCTGTATTAGGAAATGCATATATCAATCCAACTCTTTTTTTGTCAATTATAAATCATTTATGCAAATTGCATGGTTTCAAGTGAATGCTTTGCAGAGTCAGCATCCTTTAGAAACATCTTTCTTGCTAGAAACATGTGTTTTTGACTTGTGATTGCGTTTTTTTTTTTAATTTTTGGTTAAGTCTGTAGATAACATCCTTTCTTGAAGATTATTAATTATATATACAAATACCCTCTGTGAAAGTGTCCACTTCAAAGAAGCCAGAGATCTAAGGCAGAAGTAAGTAAACTGTTTCTGTAAGGGGCCAGAAAATAACTATTATTGGCTTTTCAGGCCAGAAGGTCTCTGTCAAACAAAAACTTGATCTTGCCTTTTTAGGCCAAAAGCAGATGTAGGCAACATACAAATGAATCGTAGCTGTGTTGCAGTAAAACTTTATTTACAGAAACAGGCTATGCACTAAGTTTGGCCCACAGGCTGTAGTTTGTTGACTCTTAATCTAAGTTAGTAAAAGACTCCTGTATGTTGTAGAATTTTGTGAAAAAGTCTCAAGTTCAGATTTTAATTGGCTTGACTTTTCAATTTTTCCTTTTTCTTTACATATATATTATAGCTTGCTGTGACTCTATAGAAAGGAAACAACTTGTAAATGAAGATGACACATGGAAAGTTCAAACTATGGATCATTTGCTGTGCTCAGTCGTTCAGTCATGTCTGACTCTTTGTGACCCTATGGACTGTAGCCTGCCAGGCTCCTCTGTCCATGGGGAGTCTCCAGGCAAGAATACTGGAGTGGGTTGCCTTGTCCTTCTCCAGGGATGGATCGTTTATGAAAACCTAATAGATGATGATGGGCTTCCCCAATGGCTCAGTAGTAGAGAATCTGCCTGCAATACAGGAGATCTGGGTTCCATCCCTGGCTCGGGAAGATCCCCTCGAGAAGGAAATGGCAACCCACTCCAGTATTTTTGCCAGGAAAATCCCATGGACAGAGGAGCCTGGTGGGCTATAGTCCATGGGGTCTCAAAGTATCAAACATGACTTAGTGACTAAATAACAACAACAAGTAGATCATGATAGTCTATTGTAGACAGTGGTCAGGTTTGTCATCTTAACTTGCTTCCTTGAACACTCAAGCAGGTCCTCCCTGGTCTTGAAGAAATGTGGGTATCTGACTCTGCAGTGCCATTCCCTTGGCAAACAGTGTAATTCATGCTGTACTGATGCCTGTATTCTAAAATATTTCCTCATGGAAATTCAGTATTTAGTGCTGGAAATCTGTTCCCAGCTTTTAGAATTTTCATTAATAAACACCTTTTCTTGATAGTAAACTATGAGTGAGTGAGTGAAGTCACTCATTCGTGTCCAACTCTTTGCAACCCTATGGGCTGTAGCCCACCAGGCTCCTCCACCCATGGGATTTTCCAGGCAAGAATTCTGGAGTGGTTTGCCATTTCCTTCTTCAGGAGACCTTCCAGACCCAGGATCGAACTCAGGTTTCCTGTATTGCAGGCAGACTGTTTACCATCTGAGCCACCAGGGAACCCCTAGTAAACTATAGCTTGACCAAAAATATCTCTGACAAGATGTCAAGACTTAATGTTCCTCTTGTGATTTAACAGACATAATGAAGTAGAAGGATACTTCTCACAAATAAATATTAGAATGTCAATCAGAGTTGTGTGGTTTCCTTGTCCTCTGAATATATTTAAATACTTAGTATTAAGGCTTATTAAATATTTACTACTGAGGTTGCCACTCTCTGAGGTGGTTTGTTGTTTCATTTAGGACCCCGAAGGGCTGTTTTTGATCAGTCATTCTTTGGAGTTAAATGTGTGTACGTTGGTAGGACAGGAAAGGAATGGAATGTCAACTTTCTGCCAACGACTCTTCTGGCTGAAAGAAATTTTTTCTTTTCAGTATGAGTCACATGGAGAATCTATCTTAGGAAAGGATCAAAAAAAAAAAAAGAAGTGAAAAGCAATTAAGAAGGAAAAAAAAAAACTGCTTACATCCATGTTGGTCCTATTCCCATTGGAAAATGGGTAACAAATAGCATTTTTTGGTTACTGCTTTTTATTTTTAAAGCAAAACTGAACTTAATGAACTGTTCATTTGGCACATGCCCAGATGAAATGGGCCTTATTCAGGACTCACTGTGAAAGAAGATAGCAAAAAGCATGATCTGCTTTTCTCACTCTGAACATGGAAATTCTCATTGGAGTGGTCAGTTGGGACACTGCAGGGAACAATATCTAAAGGGATCCTTTTATCCCAGATTGTAGAGCAAAAACCAAAAGAATTCATTAAGGATGATTAACTTCTGGATGGAATAAATTAGATTTACAATTGATTTCAAAATGTTACTTGAACATATAAAGTAACAGGAGTCTGACCCTCAATTTATTAATCCTTCTGCATGAAGCAACTGGTAAACCCTTAACGTGCTTTAAAAAGTTAACCATGCCAGTTTTCGACAGGATCTCCCTTCTACACATTCATTGGGCGTAGCAGGTCAGATCAGATCAGATTAGATCAGTTGCTCAGTTGTGTCCGACTCTTTGCGACCCCATGAATCGCAGCACGCCAGGCCTCCCTGTCTATCACCAACTCCCGGAGTTCACTCAGACTCACGTCCATCGAGTCAGCAATGCCATCCAGCCATCTCATCCTCTGTCGTCCCCTTCTCCTCCTGCCCCCAATCCCTCCCAGCTTCAGAGTCTTTTCCAATGAGTTAACTCTTCGCATGAGGTGGGCCAAAGTACTGGAGTTTCAGCTTTAGCATCATTCCTTCCAAAGAAATCCCAGGGCTGATCTTCTTCAGAATGGACTGGTTGTATCTCCTTGCAGTCCAAGGGACTCTCAAGAGTCTTCTCCAACACCACAGTTCAAAAGCATGAATTCTTTGGCGCTCAGCCTTCTTCACAGTCCAACTCTCACATCCATACATGACCACAGGAAAAACCATAGCCTTGACTAGATGAAACTTGGTTGGCAAAGTAATGTCTCTGCTTTTGAATATGCTATCTAGGTTGGTCATAACCTTCCTTCCAAGGAGTAAGCGTCTTTTAATTTCATGGCTGCAGTCACCATCTGCAGTGATTTTGGAGCCCAGAAAAATAAAGTCTGACACTGTTTCCACTGTTTCCCCATCTATTTCCCATGAAGTGGTGGGACCGGATGCCATGATCTTCGTTTTCTGAATGTTGAGCTTAAAGCCAACTGTTTCACTCTCCAATTTCACTTTCATCAAGAGGCTTTTGAGTTCCTCTTCACTTTCTGCCATAAGGGTGGTGTCATCTGCATATCTGAGGTTATTGATATTTCTCCCTGCAATCTTGATTCCAGTTTGTGTTTCTTCCAGTCCAGCGTTTCTCATTATGTACTCTGCATATAAGTTAAATAAACAGGGTGACAATATACAGCCTTGACGAACTCCTTTTCCTATTTGGAACCAGTCTGTTGTTCCATGTCCGGTTCTAACTGTTGCTTCCTGACCTGCATACAAATGAGTTTTAAATCTCACGCCAGTGTGCTTTGGAGTGGGTGTGACCCATTTAGGTATTGCTCTGGCTTCTGCTCATTCTAAGTCAGGGTTTCTTTTCTTTTTTTTGCTATTTATTTTTCAATTGAAGGCAAATTGCTTTACGATGTGTTGATTTCTGCCATACAACAACCTGAATCAATCATCATTATAAATATATATACATATATACACATATTATATCAGTTCAGTCACTGAGTTGTGTCCAACTCTTTGCGACCCCATGGACTGCAGCACATCCTGTCCATCACCAACTCCCAGAGTTTGCTCAAACTCACGTCCATCAAGTCAGTGATGCCATCCAGCCATCTCATCCTCTGTCGTCCCCTTCTCCTCCTGCCTTCAATATATATGTATATCTCCCCTCCCTCTTAAGCCTCCCTCCCCTCCCTCATCCTACCCCTCTAGGTCATCACGGAGCACCAGGCTGAACTCCCTGTGTTACATAGCAGCTTCCCACTAGCTATGTATTTTACACATGGCAGTGTGTTTATGTCAATGCTACTCACTCAATTCATCCCATCCTTTCCTTCCCCCTCTGTGTCCACAGTCCATTCTCTACATCTGCATCTCCATTTCTTCCCTGAAAATAAATCCATCAGTATCATTTTCTAGATTCCATATGTATGTGTTACTATACGATATTTATTTTTCTCTTTCTGTAAGTCAGGGTTTCTTAACCTCAGCGACCATCGATACTTGGGGTCAGGTGATTCTTTGTAGTGGGTGCTGTTCTAGACAATGTAGGATGTTTAGCAGCAGCCCAGGCTTCTACTTACTAGAGGCCAGGGGTACCCCTCCACCTCTCCCACTCCACCCCTTCCCCATTATCACAACCGAAATGTCTCCAGACATTACCCAATATCCCCAGGGAGGCAGAATGACCCTGATTGAATAACGCTGCTTTAATTTGATATAGCACAGCCTTGGTTTGGTATCATTTAACTGATATTCTAAAAAGCACTGGCTACACGCCAGTGCCACCTTGGGCTTCTTTGTGTGAGTGTGATCTTTGCTTTGCAATGAGTGGTATACGGAAGAGGGTACATGTGTAGGGTGTGCACACATCTAGATTTGTCTGGAATAGCTGAGTTTTTACCTCTTGCCTGGATGTAATTATTAAATAGCATCACCCAAAAGAATGTCCAAATAAGGGTGAAAATTATCCAGCCCCCTTGCCATCTAGGGCACTTTGACTTTAGAGAATAGGTATGAGTTTTAAAGACTCCTACAATCTCAAGGGGCTCTTTTCCTCTGCAGAAGTCTTTGATTCTTTCCTATCCTGTTTCGGAATCTGGAAATTTACCTATTTCATGCCTACATGGACTGCATACTCAAGTCTTAACTCCTAACAACTTCAATTTTTAACCAGCTAGGCAATGTGAACTCAGACAATAGGGAAAAGAATGGTGCTTTTAAAAGAATTTTCTTCTCTCAATAGAGACAGTTTGAAGTTCTAAGTAAAGAAAGAGTTGCAACTGATTTTATAATGGCTTTTATACTGGCTTTTACAATCACACTATTACTGGGATCAGGCTTCCTGCTTGGATAAGTGCTTTGCAATACTTCAGATAGAAGAGGGTGAGTTTAGAACAGACTGGGCTACAATAGAAGGGAGTTGAAGAAATCAGAGGTGGTTTGAAAAGCAATCATTCCTTTGGTCTTAAGAATAAGGAAAAACATTTTTTTATTCCTCAATAAATCCTGTCAAACATAGGACGGACCGCTTGTTAAAGCCTTGAGTGGACATTTGGATTGTGTGGTTCCTGACATGTACTGTTGCTTAAAAAAGCACACAGAAAATTTCCAGGTAGTTATATGCACTCTAACCTGTAATCAGAATCGGCCTCCTACCTGAAAATATGAAGACAAGATTTTCAATCCATAGTGAAGGCAAGATAATTATGTGAGAACACTCCATTTCAAAGGTCAGCATTAATTTGGTTATCTGTAACTCAATGTCAGCTGAGATTTTATTTTTAAAGTAACACAAATTCATGGAATCTGTGTGAGATGTTGGATGTGCAATCTCCCTTCCTCCCAATACTTTTCTTCTCTTTTCAGCCTCCTAGAACCTTCATCTTCCCTTTAACCCAGACCAAATCCTCTGGGTCTGGAGGGCCAAAGTTACAGTTTCCTGACTGGAAACAAAATAAGGCCAGGTGGCTTCACCTACTAACAAGTCCTTGTCCCAATCTCCTTGACTTCACATTGGGGTGATTTTTCTCCCTGGGTACACCTGGCATCAACATTGTAGTGGGTGTTGTCTCTAACGCTTTAATGAAGGTTGTGTTTTTCTCTTCAATTGGATTTCAGTAGATTTTTCAGGTATTTCCTGAGTCTTGTTGCTTTTCCGTCTTGACTGTGAAATACAAGTTGGCAACTATACTGTATTTGCCTGTGATTGTCAGTCAGTAGCCTTCCGTTGAAACGATCATCTCCAAAACTAGTCTTTAGCTCAGAATAATTATCCCTTATCAAATAAGGGAAACTTACTATAGGGAACATGGTAGAAGTGATTGTTTATAAAATCAATGAATTAGATTATGCTTTGAAAAGTCTATTTCATATTTTCAAGTTATATATTAATAGAAAACTGTCTTAGAATATTGTGTTTAAGGAGAGTATGAGCCTGGCTCTACACAACTGCAAGTGACAGCAACCAGGTTGTTGCCTTATAAGGGAACATCCTATATGAGATGAGATACACCTGAACCTCAGCTTAAATGCACTCAGAATATAAGAAGTCAGTTTCACAGTAGTGTACCAGAAGACTAAACAATGCCCAAAAGAGTGTAACTTTGAGTTGCATAAGTTTAGAATATTAGTATTATAGGCCTCAGTGCCTACCTATTAAGAGGCTATGGAGCCCTGCCCTTTGCCTTCAGACCCCAAAGTCCCCTTTCTTTGACTGTCTTTCTCACCAAAAATATGCTATCATTTTGCCAAATGAAGAATGTTCTTCGCCATCTTTAGCATAACCATTCTCATCACAAAGAACTGTTTTTTGGAGCATTAACTACATGATGCACAAAGTACTGTGGGCACAGAGAATTATGGAATATTTCTTCTCCATGAACAAGACATGATCAAGGGGAGGACAGGACAGAAGCAGCGAGAAAGTACAAAAAGATAAAAGAGCATGTACTAAGTGTTCAATGACAATGGATGAAATAGCAAACAATAAAACTGAAGGTTAAAATTTTAGTAAGGAGTTAGTAGGGAAAAAAAATACAATCAAAGATGGGAGTTTTCTTTTATCCATTAAGAATTACATTGTTAGAAACAGGTTGCCAGAAACAGAACTGAAAGAATGTCTTAGAAAAGGTAGGTAGTAAGTTTTCTTACACATAAAACAAGTGGAAGGATTGGGCTAGGATAGCAGTTCTACAATGTCATCAGTGTCTCGAGTTCTCTCTGTTTAGTCATTCCTAGTGCCAGCTTTCCTATTCAAGATTGTCTCATGATCACAAAATGTCTGCTATATATCCAGCCATCATGTCCATGTCTTGGACAGAAAGAATAAGGAAAAGGGGAGCTCAGAGGGTCATCCTTGCTGAGAGAGCTTCCTTTTAATAATTTCTTAGAAGCCTTCCACCCAACGCTTGGTCTCTGATATCTTAAATTTTTTCAGCCAAGTTAATACCTGCCATAATTGGCACCTCCTCCATTGTCATGGCACCAATAAATAATAGAAGAATGGATACTGGATATATAGTAAGTTTTGGTATACAATTCCACTTTTGCTGATATTGAAAAATCAAAACCACATAGATCTTCTAAGCCAGAGGTGGACAAACGCCTATGGGCTAAATTCAGCCCACTGACTACTTTGGTAAAAAAAGTTTCATTGGGACTCAGCCACACCCATTAATTTATGTATAGTCTATGAATGCTTTTGCATTGTCACAGCCGAGTTGAGTTGTGACAGAGACTGTCTGGCCTGCAAGACCAAAAATATTTTCCATCTGTCCCTTTATATGAAAACATTGCCAACCCCAATTCTAGACAGATAACCGAATGGAAAAATGGGCAAAAGAATGGAATGGACTCTGCAAAAGGGATCTCTGAAGACCAATACACATATGAAAAGTGCTCTAACTCATTAGTCATCAGGGAGATGTTAATTAAAACCACAGTACAGAACCACTGAGTACCCATCAGAATGGCTCTAATTAAGGAAGAGTGAGAACTGATAATATCAAGTATTGCATTAATATGGGACAACTGGAATCCTCATACATTTCTGGTAGCAGTATAGGTTGGTACCAATACTTTGGGCAACTACTGAGCAGTACTGCTAAAGCAGAAATATACGTCCTCCCTATAATGGAGCCATTCTATTCTCAGGCATATACCCAACAGAAATGCCTACCTATGTTCACCAAAAACCATGTTCTAGAATGTTCTTATCAGCACTATTCATTAATAACCCTAGACTGGTAACATGCAATAGTGATGAAAGACACCAGATGGAAAAAAAAAAAAAAAAAAGACTGTCCACTGCAGGATTCTATTGATCCAAAGTTCAGAAAAAAGGCAAATAAAATCTATGATGGTGTTGGTCAGGAGAGTGGTTCCTTTTAAGGGGTAAAGGTTGGGAGCAGGTTTTTCTTGTTCTAAGTAGTCTTTAAACAGGGATGTTCACTTTGCAAAATGCACTGTTATGCACTTATGAACTCAGTACGTTCAGTTTATAAATGTATTATATCTCAATAAGGAGCACCACCCATCCCCCCAGAAAACAATCCATATCCTTTAAATGATGGAAACCTTGCAGTGAGTAGTTAGTTTTCTATTAAAATTGTTGCCTAGATGATGTGTTCTTCCTCATACAATCTCAGGAGTCTCCACAACTGGGGCAGCCCTTTGTTTGAGGCTATGTTTGCATTCTAGTCTCAGTAACAAATGGGACACATTTTCTGTTTCTGGCTTTCTGCCTTAGACTACATCCCCCCTGACAGTGTGGCCGCCTAGGTGGTCTCAGCTCCAAGCAGCCCCTGCCCAGGATAAGAAGGTTGTATCTAAGCTGCACTGGATTAACCCCCTGAGCAGACCCTGCGCCCCTGGGCTTTCTGGCCAAAGGAGAAAGTGAAGGCTGCAAGGTCAGCTGAATGTGTAATTCATGGATCCTAAGAAGGCCTTTTGGAAAGAGGGTTTTCCCCCCGTTTCTGTTTAGTCTTAACATTGTGAAGTTGTAAAGAGGCGCTGGAGACTGAGGGAGCTGTTTGTATGCTGTGTTGTCTGCCTCAACTGCACTCTCGAATTCTGGCTGGCTGCCCAGTCTTGTGTGGGAAGCTGCTTAAGATGTGTGTACTTCTCCAAAACATCAATTTTAGATTTTAAAAAGGATTAAAGTATTATTCCTCCAAAGCCAGAAACTCAGGCAGCTTTTAAAGGAGAAGTTCAGAAGCAATAGCCAGGTCTTTTTAAAGAATTGCCCAAACTTTTGGCTGATTAGTTCAGTTCAGTTCAGTCGCTCTTTGTGACCCCATGGACCACAGCACGCCAGGCTCCTCTGTCCATGGGATTCTCCAGGCAAGAATACTGGAGTGGGTTGCCATGCTCTCCTCCAGGGATCTTCCCGACCCAAGGGTTGAACATGTGTCTCCTGCATTGCAGGCAGATTCTTTACCAACTGAACCACCAGGGAAGTCATACAGACTAAATGAGCTAATATGCGAGGTACTCAGAAGACTTAGAAGTCACAGCCCGTTAAAAAATTGATGCCATAAAAATAAATAACAGTTCAAGTTTGCTTCCTTGAAATGTCATAAGGCTTTTAAGACACGACAAAGTCGTCGGACTCTAAGGGCCAAATGTAGACATGAGTGTTCTAGAATCTTCTGCTTTTCTCATCGCAGAGCACATGATGTGGTGTATAATTGAATCCAGTGTAGACATGTGCAAAGTCTATTCAAATTTGGAGTGATTTTGGAGGAACAGCATGTGTCCAAAAGCAGGTTTATACTTGCAAGGCGAGGGCACAGGAAAAGCTTTTCTTTTGATGAGAATTAGAAAACCCCAATCAATGAGAGGGAAGTACTTTGACAAATGATTTGAGACTAGTGAATACAAACACAACTAATGTTTGCTTTTGGTTATGATTTATATTGCTCTAGAAAAAATGGGAGTGGGGGGCTGACTTCTGCACACCAAATGAATCCCATATACATTTACCCGAGACTTCTAGAAATAACAAAGGTGTGTCTCTGAAAGCTTAGATATGCGGAAAAAGAGAATCCAGTTTGGAAGTCTGCCTGCTCTGAACAGGATGGTTTATCTTAGGCAAGTTGTCTGTCTGCTTCAGGGCTACAAATGAAATAAAATAATTGAGATGTTAATAGAAACAAATATATGAAAGATACATGTTTTAAGTCCAAAGGAAAGACTTATAAAACTCCAGGAGGGAGAAGATGGATACTAAAAGTAGAAAAAAGATCAAATGAAATAAAGTGCCATTTTAGTTTTCTAAGTCAGGGGTCAGCAAAAATTTTCTGTAAGAGAACAGATGTGTTAGGCTGTTGGAAGCAGCCATAGATAAATACATATATGAATGGATGTGACTGTGCTCCAGAAAGACTTTATTTATGGATGCTGAAGTGTGAATTTCACATAATTTGAATGTCATAAAATATTATTCCTTTGATTTTTCTTTCAACCATTTAGAAATGTAAAAGCCATTCTTACTCCTATGCCAGATCTGAGACAAACATCTCCCCTTAGAACAAGCAAAACAAAAAAATGTTGAAGTACAACATGCCTTCCTTTTCAGGTTTTTTTGTAAATTATTTGAGTGATGGTTTTCCACCTTGGTATTTTCCTGGATTTTTCTCTGATGCTTTATGCCCCTGCTAGAATGCTTTGTGCCCCTGTAACACTTTTTAACATCAGCTGTCATGCATATATTAAATGCTCATCATGAACTGAAATCCTGGGGACAGACTTCAGAGGAAAAAAGATATTAGCAATAGAAAGTGGTACAGAAGCTCCTCTATTTATGGAATTTCAGCTTGTGCACTTTCATAGATACAAACAAAACCATACTCTGGAATAAAGCCCTCTGGCTCTCTCCTCATCATCAAAATATGCACTAAGAGGTTCTGGGAGCTCTCTTTGTTTTTCTGCTTCCCCCACCGACCTTGTTTTTCAATTTACCTAATATTTACAGTACTTCTGTTTGGTGCTGAGTTTTGCCATAAACCCCATCTTGTATGATAACCTCAGGGGAAATGAGAGAAGAAAATGCTAGTAAGAAGTAGCAGAAAGAAAGACAAGATAGAAACAATTTTTCAAAATCCAAATAGGTCAGAAAAATTGTTGCAAGTCCCTTGGCAGGAAGAATAGCTTTGAGGACAAAAAACCTCATCATGCAACCTGAGAGTTCTATACTTATGTGATAATAGCGAACGTTGATATAGAGTTTATATATGCTCAGCACGTTTCTAACTAACTGCTAAATACACACATGCACGTATACTAATTTAGTCCCCAGAAAAAGATGGTAATCAACAAATGATGTCATAAAATGATTGATGAAGCAGAGAAAAATTTAACTGTATGTCTGGGGATCAACATTTTAGACCTTTTTTTTTTAAATTGATTTACAATTTTGTGTTTATTACTGCTATATAGCAAAGTGATTCAGTTATATACACATTCTTTTTCATATTCTTTTCCATTATAGTTTATTGAATGTAGTTCCCTGTGCTCTACAGTAGGACCTTGTTTATCTAGTCACTGTATAATAGCTTACATCTGCTAACCCCCAAACCTCCCACTCCATCTCTCACCCCCAGCCTTGGCGACCACAAGTCTGGTCTGTTCTCCATGTCTGTCAGTCTGTTTCTTTTTTGTAGATAGGTTCATTTGTGTCATATTTTAAAGTCCACATAAAAATGATATCATGTGGTATTTTTTTGTTCTCTGTCTGGCTTACTTCATTTAGCATGATAATCTCTAGGTCCATCCATGTTGCCGCAAATGGCATAATTTTGTTCTTTTTATGGCTGGGTAGTATTCCACTGTATGTATGTACCACATCTTCTTTATTCATTTATCTGTTGATGGGTATTTAGGTTGTTTCTGTCTTAGACATATT
Organism: Bubalus kerabau; assembly: GCF_029407905.1. NCBI lineage: Eukaryota > Metazoa > Chordata > Mammalia > Artiodactyla > Bovidae > Bubalus > Bubalus kerabau. The sequence goes on along the minus strand of NC_073647.1, from coordinate 146,285,750 downwards.
TATGATAATCCAAGGGAAAGAAATAAATCCAATAAGTAAAATAAACTAGTTGTGAATGGTTCCATGGGTTTGCAGCTTTTGAAATTTATCCAAACTTAAAGTCCATCACTAAATGACAACTGGAGATGCTAAAGCTGCTGAGAAATTCCCCATAGTGCAGAAATTTTCTGTATGAGCAGATTAACCACGTCAGAAGATTTTTAGCATATGAAATGAAATAAGTTTACTGTGGGCAAAGATGCCAGATATAGTATTTATCAGCAAGGAAGGGGGTAAGCTGGAGTATGAAATCTTGGAAGATCAATTCATACTTCACTGGAAACACATCAGGGGCTGCCAGTTTCTACTCTGCTCAGGATATCTGGACATAGGAACAGTCATAAACAGCTTTTAGAGCTTAACAAGTTTTCAACCAAAAAGTATAGTGGACGCTTGCTGTTGGTACTCTGCCCAGAATATCTCAGATCTTTTACCATTCTGTGTGTCTGTTCCATCCCCCCATTTCTGTGTGGTTTGCTTCTAATGACCAACATCTGTGAACATCTTCCGAGGATTTCCCTTGGGATTCTTGAGCAGTTTCCCTGTACCCACAAAGAACAGGAAGTGCTTGGGAGTTTACATCACCCTGGGGCATCCCATAGCCCATGATTGGTGGCTGTGAGAATATTTAAGCTCAGCTCCTTTGGCTTGAGGTGGGACAACTCCAAAGCTCCCCTCAGGATCAGACTGAGACTGAGATTCTGCCAGAAATCACACCATTACTTGACTTCTTCCACTTTCATACCCATAAAGCTTACCCCTTACCAGTTACTCCTGGGAACATGTCCTTAATAAATCACTTACCCATGAATCCTTATCTTAGTGACTGTTTCTGAGGAACTCTACCTAAGGCAAGAAGCAACTGTATTATTAAGAAGAGACAACATAGGGCCTTCATTTGGCATTGAAAGAATAAATGAAAGAATGAACTTAATGAATTAATAGACGCCAGTCTTTAACCTTGAACCACGCATGTTATAGTCAGGGGAACAGGAAAGGGATAAAACATTAACTGCCATTTTAGACTTGCAGACCCTATAGTGAAACTCCTTACATGGTGCAGCCCCTTAAGCTGATGGTCATACGGCTCATTCTAAATATTACTGGGAAGAGCACATCTCCACCTCCCAGAATAGCTGCCTCCTTCTCTTGCATTAGTCAATTTATTATAAAGACCTTCCATCTTTCTTTCCTTTCTCCCCTCCCTCCCTTCTCTCTGTGTCTGTCTCTGTCTTTCATAGTTTTATGGAGATAGAAAAGAATCCACCTCCAATGAAGAGACCTGGGTTCAATCCCTGGGTTGGGAAGATCCCCTGGAGGAGGGCATGGCAACCCACTCCAGTATTCTTCCCTGGAGAATCCCATGGACAGAGGAGCCTGGAGGGCTACAGTCCATAGGGTTGCAAAGAGTTGGACATGACTGAGTGACTAAGCACAGCACACAGCACAGAATTCACATTTCATACAATTCACCCATTTAAAGTGAATAATTCAGTGGTTTTTCATACATTCAGAGCTGTGCAACCATCCCCATAATTAATTTTAGAACATTGTCTTCATCCCAAAAAGAAACTGTGGGCCCTCTAGCTATCAACCCTCTCTGCTCCCCAACCCCTTCTGTCCCCAGCCCTACACAGCCATGGATCTACTTTTGGTAGCTTTTCCTGTTCTGAACATTTTGTGTACATGGGATCATGTAATATGTGGTCTATTGTGACTGGATGCTTTCACTTAGCATAATGTTTTCAAGATTCATCCATGTTTTAGCATATGACAGCATTTCATTCCTTTTTATGACCAAATAGTGTTCCAGTGTATGGATAGACCACATTTGATTTATCCGCTCATCAGTTGATTAACATTTGAGTTGTTTCTACCTTTGGCTATTGTAAATAATACTGCTATGAACATAAGTGTACAAGTTTTTGTGTGGACATATGTTTTCATTTCTCTTCAATGTGTACCTAGGAGTGGAATTGCCAGGTCAAATATAGAAAGTTGTTTCTTATGCTGAGCCAAAATCTGTTTCTTCATAATTTCCACTCTTGATCCTGGTCCAGCCTTCTGGAGAAAGCTGACCAAGCTTTCCTTTCTTACACATGACATCTCCTCAAATCGTTCATCATTGTCCTCATGTTCATCTTCAACTTTCCCAGACTGAATTTTCTTTGTTCTTTTGATCAGACCACTGTAAAAATGAGACTTCACAGAAATGCAAAATGATAGCCTTGAAGCTGTCACATTGTCTGTTATGATGTACAAAACAGCTCTCTTTTGTTCCAAATCTCAGACTGTCCCATCAACCATAAGGAACTAGTGGCCGACAACTTTGCTTTACCAAGACAGGTGACAAAGAATTATTTCTAGGTAGGAAATTTTTTTTTTCAATAGTATCTGAAGGAATTTTTACCTTTGGAATATCTAAAAGGACTAACAATTTGTGTAATTTATACATGTTTGTCATTTCTGGACATATTAATGTGAGAAAGTGAGTTCCATGGTCTTGAAAAATAAAATTTAACAGAGATCAGTTATCCCTAAAAGCTTTGAAACAAATAATGTATAGCATTCTTTTTACTTTTAGTCATGAAGACACTGAAGAGAAAACTTGACAAAACCACAGGAAAATGTAACAAGTCACTCAGCAGGCTCTGGGTTATGATCAACGAGGTCAAATGTTATGTTCATTTCTTTTTCAGTAATTACGAATGAATCTGATTCTTGCTTGTTTTTTCAAACATTTAGAGATATTTTCCACCTTCTTTCAACATTAAATCCAGAGCTCTGGGTGGGTTCTGACATTGTCTTATGCCAGCCGCTTGACCTTGAACAAGTCATTCAGCCTTTCTAAGCATTACTTTCTGCATCTTACTCCCATGATGGCATTGGTTCTCAAACTATGTTGTACATGACAACAATCAAGGGATCTTGCTAAGAATATTATTCCCGAGGTGGTGCTCTAAGAAATTCTGATTCAACATGCTTTGGGGAGGTCTACACAGTCTATTTTTTTAAATCCCACCCCAAGTGATTCTGATGCATGTGTTCCTAAAGACCATATTTTCAGAAACACTGATTAGCTATTTCTTCCTGATCCCTTTTCCTTTTGTCCTGTCTTCTGCTGAAAAGGAGAAGTCTTATTGTCTTTCCAGGTAATATCTTTCCATGTATGTTGTGTCCATGAACATGAAGAAAGATGGCAACCAAGCTTGAAATAAGCAAATGTCCTAGTCTAACACATAGAATTCTGATATATTAGGATTATTGTGACCAGAAGGACAATTGTATCCATAAAGTAGGGTTTGTCAACCTTGGCAGTATAAACATTTGGGACCAGATCATTCTTTGTTTTGTATATGTGTGTGTTGGTGGGGGGTGGGTAGGGATTGTTTTGTTCACTGTGGAATTAAATATCACTAGCCACTACCTCGGAGAAGGCGATGGCATCCCACTCCAGTACTCTTGCCTGGAAAATCCCATGGACGGAGGAGCCTGGTAGGCTGCAGTCCATGGGATTGTGAAGAGTCGGACACGACTGAGCGACTTCAATTTCACTTTTCACTTTTATGCATTGGAGAAGGAAATGGCAACCCACTCCAGTATTCTTGCCTGGAGAATCCCAGGAACGGGGGAGCCTGATGGGCTGCCACCTATGGGGTCGCACAGAGTCGGACACGACTGAAGTGACTTAGCAGCAGCAGCAGCAGCAGCAGCCACTACCTACTGATTACCAATAGGACATCCCCTAGTGTGTCTCCAGACCCTGCCAGATGTCCTTTGGCAGACAATGTTGCCCCTGGTTGAGAACCACTTTCTTAGAGCATGGTCCCAAAGAAAAAGAATCAAGAAATTAAACTTGGCTCCATTGCACAGCAAGGCAAAGAAGGCAATGCTAAACCATTGATGTTCGACTTTATGTGTCAAGCATTCCTTGGAGATCTGGAGCTCTGGCCCATGCTCTCTATTTGGTGGATTAATGGGATACAGATAGGTTAGGTGACTTGGCAAGCAAAGGACACTCTGTTTCATTCTCCTCATTTTATTACACTCCTAACAGCGAACTCTTAACGTTTGGTTTATATGTTCTGCTCCCTATAAAAAATTTAAATCACAATCATAAAATAGATTAATTAGGGGAGGGGAACTGATACGTGTGGAATTGCCTGAAATGGGTGTCATCATTCATAATACTGAAACTCCAAAACTGGGGATTTTCGAGGATGTAACAGTGGTTTCCTTGGGTGACTAGTCAAGTGCTCTAAATGACTCTAATAATAGCTGCCAGTTTTGATCATGCAAATGGTCAGTTTTTGTACCCTCTGTTAGCCTTTTGACATGCTATGCTGAGTGGAAACCCACTTGCATGTAAGTTCCAAAACTGAGTCCTACTCTTCCACTCTAGGGAAATGTCTCCTTGTTTTCTTCGTTGGCACAAGACCCACTCCACTAAAAGAAAATGTGTTGTTGGTGTGAGGTGTACTGCGAAGTAGAAATTATTAACGAGTGAATTTCTTATGTCTATGAAGTATTTGTTTTTCAACCTCTGTACCCTTGATGTTTGGGGCAGGCTAGTTTTCTGTGGTGGGGATGTTGTGCACTGTAGGATGTTTAGCAACATCCCTTGCTTCTACCCACTAGATATAAGTGGCACCCCCACACAGCTGGGTCAGTAAAAAGTATCTCCAGACATAACCGTGTGTACTCTTGGAGGAAAATTGTCCCCGCTGAGAACCACTGGCCTAGGAGGTATGGATGGGGCACTGGCAGCGTCTTCCTCCCCTCTTCATAAGAAGACACCACAGCGATCTAATGAATGAATCTGACTTATCAAAGAGTCTCTACTTTGAAACACACTGGAATGGCCTGTGAAGAGATTTGGACCCAACTTCATTTACATCTCAGTCCCACCATTTACCAGATGTGCGAAACAAGTGAAGCACTCTCATGAATAAAATGGAGATAATCATACTCTCCTCACACAATTATTCTGACGATCTAGATTTGCTATTTGTAAAGCCTCTGGTTGAACAAAGGGCCAGCGATGTAGGTGCTCAATAATTAGTGGAATTGCTATCATCCCAAATTAGCACCTGCAGCATGGGTATTGTCATGAGTGTTCTATAGGCTTTACATGCTTGCCATACCGTGCAGAGGAAAGGAGGTTGTAATTGGTTGGGTGGAGATAACAGAATAACATAAAATTGTGGATATGATGAAAGTAGTTTCTTGATTCTCCAACTGTTTCTTGGGAAATCATAACTAGAGGGAATACAGTCTCTTGTTTTTTGTCTGTTTGTTTTTTGTTTTTTACCTAACGAGCCTGAAATAGAAAACTTATTTTAGAATCATCTCTCTGTGGATACTTTTTTAGGGCACTCTCCTTGGCTCCAAGTCACTGAGTAGCAATTCTTCAGTGAAAATATCAAAATGGCGAGAAAAGGGCAAACCAGTGATGCTAAACTGACCCAGTGAACAAAAGCAATGGTCACTTTTGTTTTCACCCACACCTTCTTTCCCTGCATCCATAGATCATCAGATTCGCAGTTCCACTTGTTGATGCATAGCTTCTTGATATTCTCTGTAGTAGGGGTCAAGGTTGAGGGCAAGAGTTCTGAGTGATGCTCTCTCCTCTGTCCTATATCACCACAGCCCCAGGCATCATTCTTGGGACCTCCAGGAATTACTCAGTCACTGGTCATTGGACCAGGTCTGTCTTTGGCTGGCATTATCTCTCTCTAATGTACCTGGAGAGAGGAATGGGGCACTTCATTCTTCCTTGGATCTGTCCCATCCCCATATCCCTGTTAAGGTTAAAAGGAAGGGGGGAAGATTATGGCTGTGGAACAAAATGATAATTCCTTAAGTGGCCCTTATATTTATAGTTTGGTTGCTGAGGTTTGCCCCCACCATACTGTATGCTGAACTTCTGCCTAAAAATATATCCTCCTTCACTCAGAAGATTAACTGGTATATCCATTACTGTTACCCACACATGTGGATGGACTCAGCAATAGTGTTTCCAATGCTATGACCCTAGCACAGCTGGTAGGTCTTTCTTCATTTGCAAGAGACATGTGATTTTGGACAAGAAGGACCTTATGCCTGCTTCCCCATTTCTCCTTCCCGATACTGGAGTTTGATTTCCTGAATTTTATCTTCATAGCTCCATGAGAAAACCTAGAAGAGAGACAATTTTAAACTGTATTCACCCTTTATATAAACTATGTTCAGTCTATTTATACTGTAGTGTAAATAAAGACTCTAATTGGTATGATCAGTTTGGAAAACTGTCGGGCATTGTCCAGTAAAGTTGAAGGTATGCATGCCTATGAGCCAGCAGTTCTGTTTCCAGGTTTGCACCCTATTCAAGGGCGGGCACATGTGCGCAAGGAGATAGGTATACTGATGTTCAAGCTGTGTGTTTTCAGTAGTCCCAAACTGAAAAAGACACTAATGTCCACCAGCCATAAACACAGACAATGGATTACTAGACAGCAATGGGAATGAACAAACCATAGCTACATGTGACAACATGGAAGAACATTAGAAACATGATGTTGAGTAAAAGAAGCCAGATGCAGTAAAAATGTAATTATGAATCCATTTATATAAAATTGGAAAGAAGGCAACACTAAGCTCTAAAATTTGTAAACACATAACTTCCTAAAAAGTAGTAGTCCTCAAATAGGGGTGATCATGCCTCCCTGCCTGCAGGGGACATTTTCAGTGTCTAGAGATACTTTGGCTTGTCACAACTGCGGGAAGGAGATGATACTTTCATTGGGTGGGTAGATGCCTGGGATGCAGCTAAACATCCTGTGATGCACAGGATGGCCTCCACAGCACAGAATTATTGGTGTGACACCAAAATCACAAGCAATATCAAAGCAAAAATAAACTACTGAGACTTCATGAAGCTAAAAACTTGTGAACAGAGAAAGAAACAATCAACAAAACAAAAAGGAAACCTAAAGGACAGGAGAAAATACTTGCAAACCACATATCTGATAAGGGGTTAATATCCAAAATAGAGAAGGAACTCTAAGAACTCGGTAGCAAAACAAAAATGTATCTGATTAAAAAATGTGCAAAGGACCTGAATAGATGTTTTTCCAAAGAAGACATACAGATGGCCAACAGGCACATGAAAAGATGCTCAGCGCCACTATCAGGGAAATGCAAATAAAAACCATAATGAGGTATCACCTTATACCTGTTAGGATAGCTGTTATCAAAAAGACAAGAGATAAAAAGTGTTGGCAGGAATGTAGAGAAAAGGAGCACTAGTACATTGTTAGTGAGAATGGAAATTGGCACAGACATTATCAGAAACAGTACGAAGGCTCCCCCCAAAATTTAGAATTAAAAATAGAACTACCACATGATCCAGCAATCCCGCTTTTGTGTATATATCCAGAAGAATTGAAATCAGGGTCTCTAAGAGACATCTGCATTCCCATGGTCACTGTAGCATTATTCACAATAGCCAAGCTATGAAAACAACCGTAGTGTCCATCTACATGGATGAATGGATAAAGAAAATATGGTGCATATATGTACAATGGAACGTTATTCAGCCACAAAAATTCCTACCATTTGAGACAACATTAATAGACCTTGAAGGAATTCTGTTAAGTGAAACAAAGCAGAGAAACACAAATACTGTATGATCTCACTTACTTGTGGAATCTAAAAAAACTGAATTCAGAAATAGAGAATAGATTGCTAGTTACCAGGGACCGACAGTGGGGGGATGAGGAGATGTTGGTCAAAGGATTAAAAACTTGCGGTTATGAAATAAATTTTGAGAGATCTAATGTGCAGCATGGTGACTTTAGGTAACAGGACTGTACTGTACACTTGAAAGTTGCTAAGAGGGTAGATCTTAAATGTTCTCATCACACACACAAAATTGTTCACTGTGTGAAGTGATGGAGGTGTTAAGTAATCTTATGATCATCATTTCACAATATGTGTGTGTATCAAGTTACCACACTGTACACCTTAAATTTGCACCATGTCAGGTATAGCTCAGTAAAGCTGGTGGGAGGATTATTGGTCCCCAAGTGTCAGTAGTGCTGAGACTGAGAAACCCTGCTATAAAAGGGAAGCAAATAACTCTGTAAAAGACAAGACAATGTCTGCCCCTGGTCTGGGGTTGAGGGGAGGGTGTTATAATGCAGCCGAAGGACACTAGCAATATTCTATTCCTGCTCTCAGTGATGGTTAGATGGGTATATGTTTTGCAATAATTCATTTAGCTGCACATTGTATGTTATTAATTTTTCTGTTTCAAAAATTTAAAAATACTCTTGGAGGTGGGTTGACAGGATAAGTAGGATGGAAGAGTATAGGAGGTGGGTTTGGAGGAAGAGGTTCCCCATCTAAGAGGGTCCCATACCTGCTCTGTCCACGACAGGGCTGGGTGTGCAAAAAGGGCCTTGTCCTCTGATCTAAGTGCATTTTAGTTCTCACATGGGCCTTTGGCTCCTCCTACACCCTGAAGCTGAATTTGCTTTCATGGATTTAGATAAAGTTTTCCTTTAAAAAATGTAATCACCCTTGGGTTGGCATGAAATGTGGAAAATATTAACTCAGTTTATAGGCAGGCAGAGTAAATGCAAACAGGGATTTTAATTTAAATGTCCTGGCTGAGAGGGCAGCTGTCAGTACTGGAAATGCTGTAATATTTGGGGATAGGAAGTCATGAAAATGCCACTGATAGCGTGACATATTTTCTCTTAAAAGTGATGCTAGGAGAGGAACTCCTAGACATTATTTTTGAGTCCTCTCTGGGGAAAACTGTAAACATCAGAGAAATTTGTTTTAAAAAAAGATGACTAACCAAAAGAGAGCATTAGCTCATCAAGCTCTTAACCTAACCAGTGAATGATATGAACTTCAGCCTTTTCTGAAGTGAGGTTTTTATGTGTTCTCTTTATCACCCTCCATCACCCCAACAGATCAAACCTGAATTTTGAAACCACCTGCCATTTAATGAATAGGTTAAATGACCTAGAACAATAACTGCAAATTATACGCACTTAGAATATTTATTGAATAAGTAACCTAGTGAATAGTTAAATAACATGGGAAGGATACTTGGAAGTAGAGATGTGAAAAAAAGAATTTTTTCTTGCTGCTGCTGCTAAGTCACTTCAGTTGTGTCCGACTCTGTGCGACCCCATAGACGGAAGCCCACCAGGCTCCCCCGTGGTGTTTAAAATATACCTTTAAATAGATTCAAATAAAAATAATGTGTGGAATTCAAATTGTTTAAGATTTTTATTAAATTATAGTTGATTTACAATGTTTCAGGTATACAGCAAAGTGATTCAGTTACACATATATATGCACACATATATTCTTTTTCAGAATCTTTTATATTATAGGTTATTACAAGGTATTGAATATAGTAATGTGTATCTGTTAACCCCCGGTTCCTAATTTATCCCTCCCCATTCTCCTTTGGTAACCATGTTTGTTTTCTACTCTTTCTGTTTTGTAAATAAGTTCCTTTTTATCATTTTTTAAGACTCCATATATCCAGGAGTTAGTGATGGACAGGGAGGCCTGGTGTGCTGCGGTTCGTGGGGTCGCAAAGAGTCGGACACAACTGAGCGACTGAACTGAACTGAACTGAATATAAGGGATATCATACGATTAAGTTGTTCAAGATTTAGCAGACCTCTTAGAGTTCTACACAATCTTCTATATTCTTTGTCAAGTCTCGAAGAAATGGATTGAGAACTGAAGAGGTGCATAACTCACTCAGAGAATGCAGCATGGACTGATGATTTCTTTTCTTAGACGCTTTGTCCTATCTCCTCAAACCTTTCAAACACAGAAAAAAAACAACCCTGTTGCCCTTGAAAATTTAAGTCCAACTTAGCAATGACAGTTTAGCAAGAAATCTGCTAGCAGACATAAGTCATTCCTAAAGTGTAAGTACACAGTTTGGGGAGTGATGAATTATTTTTGGCTTACAACAATGCTGTTTAGTGACTTAATAAATTTTTCAAAGACAGAGTACAAACAAACTAAGATCTAAGATAACCCAATTTTGACCTGGAGGTGGCATCATGTTCAAGGATAATGATCAAAGCACTATGTTTAAGTTTTTTTTTTTTTTTTTTTACTCCAGGAACCCGATTATTATTGTGTGTATGTAGATAGATAGATAATGAAAATTTTTTTAGGGGAAAGGATTTTTAGCTTTGCGGGCTTAATGGCAGGTGTAACAGAGGAAGAAGTCATCAGGCTAGAGAGCTCCTCTTTCTAAATAGAGCACCAGGAAGCAGAGGTCGACATGGGGCATTTGCATATGCATCCCCTCCTTTGGCTGGCCCTCCAGCAGCACTCTCTTAAGGGTGCCGGGTAGTGAAGCTTGCACTGCTTCTCCTCCTTGTTCTGAGGGTCTTTGATGACATAGCTCTAAGGGTTGCTTTCAGCAGCGGAGCAGAGTGAAAGTGAAGAGGGGACTTTAATGTGTTGTCTTTCCAGCTCTGCCTGGACGTGTCTGAGAGTAGGGAGGGCCTCTAAGGTGACTAGGTTCACTCTCTTCACCCACTCTGCAGAAGCAAAGGTGATCTGAGCAAGGCAGGCTGTAGGGAGGAGGAAAGTGAAGTCACTCAGTCGTGTCCGACTCGACTCGTTGAGACCCCATGGACGGTAGCCTTCCAGACTTCGCGGTCCATGGGATTTTCTAGGCAAGAATACTATATCGGGCTGCCATTTCCTTCTCCATGGGATCTTCCCAACCCAGGGATTGAACCCGGGTCTCCTGCATTGCAGACAGACGCTTTACCCTCTGAGCCACTAAGGAAGCCCGCAGGGAGGAGGAGACCTGGGCAAATGGTGAAACTGACTTTCTCTTAAGACTGGTAGCACTCTGGCTGGAAGTTCCTGGTTTGGGCAGAGGGTTGAGTTTAAATTTATTTTTGTTTCTTTGCTATTATAGTATAAAATACACATGGTGAAGGGTGTAAATTGCCCAAATCTGAACTGTACCATTCAGTGAATTTTTACACATGGGTGTCCTTGGGTAGCTGTTATACAGAATAGGATACAGAACATTTTCAGAACCCTAAAAGGTTCCCTTGCATCCCCTTCCCAGTGAGTACCACCTCCCCATCTTGGAAATCATGACTCTGGCTGCTATCGCCAGAGATCACATTTCCCTATTTAAGTTCAACATGTGAATTTCAACTTCTGAATAAATACATGGAATCTTACAGTACGTTCTCTTTTTCAGTCTGATTTCTTTCTCTGAACACAGCGTTTGTGAGAATAATCCATGTTGTTGTGTCCAACAGTAGCATTTTCCTGTCATTGCTGAGCAGTATGTATTCTCTTGTATGGAGAGACCAAGGTTGGTTCATCACGCACAAGTTGATGGACATTTGGATAGTTTCCATGTTGGTGATTCTGTTTAACGATATTATGAACATTCTTGTCCACTAGAAGGACACTGGCATCCATTTCTCTATATATTTACCAGTGGGGTCAGAGGGCAGGCATATGGTCAGCTCTAGAAGATGCAGTCTTACAGTTTTCCAGGCAGATGCACTGTCATGGTATCCAGTAGTAGATTCTTTAGGATACCTGAACCCCTGGCCTCACATTCTCACAGCTGTGAAGAATTGACACATGTGCATGCACGCTCAGTTGTGTCTGACTCTCTGTGATCCCATGGACTGTAGCCCACCAGGCTCGTCTGTCCATGGGACTGTCCAGGCAAGAATACTGGAGTGGGTTGCCATTTCTTTCTGCACAGGATCTTCCCTATCCAGAGATTGAACCTGTGTCCCCTGCATTGGCAGGCAGATTCTTTACCACTGAGCCACCTGGGAAGCCCAGAATTGACACAAGCCACTCACAAATCCATCCTCTACTTGATAGCCACCCCTCTTGGGCTTGGAATGAATGATTTCACAGAGTCTGGAGTTTCTCTACACTGGTCCCAATCCCTACCTTTGTCCGGATGTAGCTTGTGAGAGGCTGCTGGCAAATCACAGAATATCAGGCCTGGGGAGGGACCTTGGCGCTCAAAGTGTAGGCTTCCACCAGGGGATTGCGAAGTAGAAGTCAGTTTTAGGTGGCCTTGTGAATCTGCAGTGTGTGCTAAAATCATTCGGTTAATCTGGCAGCATTTGCAAATAGTGTGTGTTTCTTCTCTTTCCAAATCCTCGCTGTGTTGTTTTCTGATTTGCTAAGACAAAGAAAGGAGGGTTCCGAGCACTCCCCCCACCCCCAACTCAGCTCCATCCTGGCACCCACGCTAGTCTTCAGTGCCAGCTGAATTCCTGCAGATTTTCCAGGACTCCCCCGTGTCGCCGGGTTCTCTAGACATGCCCAGGTCCTGCACGCCCTCTGGGACTCAGTTGGCCCTAAGTGGCGTGGCCCAGCAAGCCTCCAGCCTGGCCTCCCTCTCCTCAACGGCTCCCCGAGGCAGCTGACTTGGCCCCTCTCCGGCCTGCCCCCTCCTGAGGTTCCCGCCACTGAGATTCTCTCAGAGGAAGGCTTTCCGAAGACTGAAACTCCACCCTCGCCGGGGGCCGGTTCCGAATCGGCTTTCGGCGTCAGGCCCACACCTCCTTCAAAGTTAGTCAAAGTCTCTTTCTTGGAAACCCAAGCTCTCTCCCTCTCGCTGGTGGTGAAGGCGTTAGCAGCCCCGGCCCTGGCATACCGGGGCCCGTGGGCTCGGGGAGGGGCGGGGGTGGCAGGAGTTCGGAGCGCCGGCCACCCTGACACCTGTCGTGGGCGCGCTCGGTCGCTGTAGCCCCCAAACAGCTGGCAGCGGCGGTCGAGACTGGGGCCCGGCAGGAGCGGAAGGAATTAAACGCCCGCCCATCGAATTTGACTCGGCCTCTCCCTCCTCCTCCTCCTCCTCCTCCTCCTCCTCCTTCCCCTTCGCCGTCGCCTCCTCCCTGTCCCCACCGGCTCCGCGGCGGGACGCTGGTGCCCCGGACGCTTTGCACCGCGCTCTGGGCGCAGGGAGCAGGGCTCGAGTCCGGGGGCTGCCGGAGGATGGCGGTAAAATAGGGGGACCCCGGAGAGGCGCCACGACCCCAGCCTGAGCCCCAGAGCCCGCTACTCCTCCCCTGGTGGCGACATGGGGGACCCGGTGAACCGCGAGAAACCGCAGCTGCACTATGCGGTGAGTGTCCCGGCGCGCGCAGAGGCGACAGGGGGCGCCACACGGCCGACCTGGGGGGACGGCGCGGAGTTGAAAGGATCCAGGGCTCCGCAGAGGTCCTCGGTGTGTGATTGGGGCGGGGGGCGTTGGAGAGTGCCGCGTGCATCACCCCGAGTGTCACCTGTTCAGAAACTCGGGTGCCCCTTAGAAGGGGAACCCCCACTTCCAGAGCCCGTGGTCCTCTGCCCCGCGCAGTAGTCACTGCGTTTGGGATCGGGGACTGGACCCTGCCACCGCCTCTCTGGCCAAGGCTGAAAAATGGGACTCCCGGGGCTGGGCCCAGGTTCGCCCACCCAGTCTTCGGTGAGATACACCGCAAGAACCCACAGAGAACTGGACGGGAGGCCGGGCGGCTTGGCGATCCCAGCGTGTGACCAGTGGACCCTCCGGAGAAGCCCTGCAGGGCGCGTTGGGGTGCCTCCGGTTTGCTCCTTGGAAAGGGGGCGTGCATTTCCCTAGGAGTTTGTAGCGGGACACAAGGTTGCACATTTTCTGATTTAATGTAAGAAGGTGGTAGAGTGTCCTGTGTCGGTGGCCTCTCTTCCTGTTGCCTCAAATATTCCACATTTCCTGGGGTCCTACTGTATGCCAGGCACTGCGCAGAGCTGGGGACCGCAGGACACACGAGACATAAAACTCGTGGAGTTTGCCTCCTTTAAAGAAGGAGTCAAGATTTCTAAGTGAATGATGGGACCGACCAGATCCAGATTGTAGACGGAGTTTCTTTTTGAGAAAGAGAGAAGACTTAAGAAAGAAAAGTCCAATGAACATAGAGATGTTTCTGAGGAATGGGTACTACTTGTGAAGATTCTGAGCACCGCCTCCAGGAAGCCGGCAGGGATCTGTATTAGTTTAACCCAGTCTTTGGACATGTCTCTGTGGTAGATGTGTGGCTTTGACATGGGGCATTGCAGTTGTTCTGGCATCTGCTACTTTACTGAGTTCTCCCTGACATGATTTTCACTGAGATGGGACATTCTGGGGGCTGACTTTCAAAACTAGGGAGAATTAAGACTGAAAGTTAGGAATCATCCATATTTATAATAAGGCAGAGGCAGTTATCTGCTGGGAATTCGTGTCCTCCACAATGCACTCTCCACATTTAAAAAAAGGAAAGCTTTCAAGAAAGGAGTCGAGGTGAACAGGGGTGGTAGGTGCAGAGATCCCTGGGAGCTGCTACAACTGGTTCCCGGGCAGTAGTAGAGTGGCTGGTTGCGGACGGAGGCGGGGTTGGGGGGACAACGACAGGTTGGGCTCACCGCGACCTTCTGGGGTTTCACTTTGCTGCGCTGGAAAAAAAAAATGATGGCCTGAATTAGGAAATTCTTAAGGTTCCTTCTCAGGCACCCGTTCTAGGAACCTATGACGGCTCTTTGTCTAGTTTTGCCAGCGTTATTTGCCTTGAAATGCTCAGTGAGACACTAGTAAGTTACTAATGCCTGTTCTTTTTTTTTTTTTTTTTTTTTGAAACACCAGCGGCTCAGCGATTTGCCTTTTAAAGCGGTATTAAGGGCAACCAGTTTTCAGCAGAGGTTTCTTTGCACAGAAAGATCTAGGGTCTGTGCTCATTATGTCTAATCAGCATCTCATCCCACTACCTTCTTCTGATTTTGAACTGTGTGCTGGTGCCCTTTGAATTGTAATCTGAGGTGTCAATATCATTTACAAGGTAAGGGAGGAAAGGTGAGAACTGACTCCTTAAAAAAATTCTATTCGTTATATGAATGATTATTGCCTTAATTATGCAAATACACCTAATGCATCACGAAACAAATTAAAAATGATTTTCAATCAGATGTCTCATTTTCCTAAAAGCAAAAACTTAAGAGTCAAGCAGATGTTAATGCCTCCTCTTGCTCTCTGAAGATATGCTGATGAAATCGCCCTGTATTCTAGCACAGATGACTATATACGTATTTTCTGATTTAAGACTCAGAAGGAAGATTCCAGAGAGAATATGTTGGCTCTCAGGTCAGAAGAAGTCACCCCGGTCCTCTGAAACATGCTTTAGAATGACAAAGCAGCAGCGCTCAGCAGCACTGTATCAATCACAAGTCAAAAGAATGTTCTGTATTAAGTGTGACCCATTGTTTTTCATATTAACATAACCCTCTATGGTTTAAAATCTATTCTAACGCTGTACTCTTTGTCTGCTTCCCCCACAGTGATTGAGGTAATTCCAAGAGCTTCTTTTGCCTTTTTGCATAAATATTCCACTTATTTTGCCCAACTTGGTTTTGCCCCATTGTGTATTATCCTGGAGTCCTGGAGGCTGTTTGTTTTTTTTTTTTTTTTTTTTTGTCTGCATCTTCTAGAAAAGAATTATCCTCAGGTGTCCTCAGTACCTCTTGCCTCCTCTGAAATCTAATCCAGGGGCAAGTAATACTCTTTCTTCAGTGCTTTTTTTTTCATTTGGCCAAAGGGACACTGTATTTAAGAAATCAGTGGCTCACCTTTTACTCAAATGTTCATCAAACATTTTTGTGGGCCAGGTATTCGGCCATTTTTCCAAAGATGATGAAGTAGTGAAAATCTTAAGAATTGCTATGAGTTCTTCAGTCATCTTTTCAAATGGTCCTAATAGTGACAAAGAGAGAAATACAAAACACTTAAGCAGAGAAGAGCATCCTGCATTTATAAAATCAGTTAGCACTTTCCTGAAGTATAGCACAACTGTCTTGTTTTATCATCAAAACAAAAATGCAGCCAACATTTTCCTCCCAACCTTTCCTCCCACGGTTTTCCCACATGGAGTTTATGGTGACTCCATCCTCCCAGCTGGGTGTCATCCTTTGATGCCTTTTGGTGACTTGGTCAGCTTCGTATTTTGAAAATCCTGCTTTGGTCCCAGGTGAGGAGGTGTCAAAGTGCACACTTCCTGGCATTTGGACCAGGGAGAAATGAAGGAGATGCTCTCTACCTCAACTGAGCTGGAGGTTGAGTGCAGTCAGCATATTTTAGAGATGCTTAGGACATTGAACTAGCCAGACTGCATTTGGAGAGGCTATAGAGGGTTTTTTGGGCTCCAAAATCACTGCAGATGGTGAGTGCAACCATGAAAATAAAAGATGCTTACTCCTTGGAAGGAAAGTTTTGACCAACCTAGATAGCATATTCAAAAGCAGAGACATTACTTTGCCAACAAAGGTCCATCTAGTCAAGGCTATGGCTTTTCCAGTGGTCATGTATGGATGTGAGAGTTGGACTGTGAAGAAAGCTGAGCACCAAAGAATTGATACTTTTGAACTGTGGTGTTGGAGAAGACTCTTGAGAGTCCCTTGGACTGCAAGGACATCCATCCAGTCCATTCTGAAGGAGATCAGTCCTGGGATTTCTTTGGAAGGAATGATGCTAAAGCTGAAACTCCAGTACTTTGGCCACCTCATGCGAAGAGTTGACTCATTGGAAAAGACTCTGATGCTGGGAGGGATGGGGGGCAAGAGGAGAAGGGGACGACAGAGGATGAAATGGCTGGATGGCATCACTGACTCGATGGGCGTGAGTCTGGGTGAACTCCGGGAGTTGGTGATGGACAGGGAGGCCTGGCGTGCTGCGATTCATGGGGTCACAAAGAGTCGGACACTACTGAGCGGCTGAACTGAACTGAACTGATAGAGGGTCAAGGATGACATGCACAAATCAGTGCTTGCCTGGCAGCACTCCTAGAGAAACTGCAGCTTCTCACTGTTATTGTCTTAAGCACATTGCAAAGTGTTTGGACACTGTCTGTGTCAATTTCAGCCTCAAGTCCAGCTGGTGGGTTAGGTTTTCTATTTTGTGGTTGAAGAAATCCAAGTTTAGAGTGGTGGAGTTCAGGGTGGCACAGGTGGAGTTGGTGACAGAACAGAGAGTTTTATGCACATGCCCTGATCCCACAGAGCTCATTTGACTCAGAAAATTGAGTTAGAAGAGCCAAATTCTCCCTTCTTCCTCTTTTGTCACCATAATAAACCAACAATCAAATATCCTACTTTCAGTGACTTAATGTGACCCCTCATATCATTGAATTACACAGCCAGATAACTCTTTAATTGGACTGCTATAGACAAAACCCCAAATTTGCACATCCATTAAGTTGAATGCCATTTTGTCTTGCGTTTCTCAGCCTCAGCAAAATGAGTGTTTTGAGTAGGATTGTTCTTTGTTGTGGGGCCATCCTGTACTCTGTACAATGTTTAGCAGCATCCTTGATATCCACCTACTAGATACCTGTACCATAGCCCAACCCACCCCCACTTGTGATAACCAAATGTATCTCCAGACAGGGCCAAATGTCCTGTAGAGGGCAAGATTGCTCCCATGGAGACCCTCTGGTCTATCTAATTTTCATGTATATTTTTAAGAAGATGTAACATCTACTGTGTAGCGAGACTGAGAAAGAGAAGACAGAGTAAATCTTCTGAATATTATATATATTCTATTCAAAGAACATGCAGAACTTCAGAGAAAGACCAACACAGAGATTCAGAGAGAGCCTCAAATGCAGCCCGAGTGCTGGGGGTATAATAATGAGTCAGCCTAGTTTCACTGATCGTGGCCTTAGAAGTGTTCTCCCACTTTTGTTGGGCCCCCAAAAGTCAGATCGCTTGGCCTGAGTTAAAGATTACCTTAATCTGCCTTTCCCAACAGTCTTCATATGCTTTCTTGCATTAACTCCAAAGAGAATATTGCAAACCTTGATCATCTACCAAGGTCTTGTGACAAATGCCTAATTTCATGACAACCTGTGCAATTGAGTATGGTGACTTCAGTAGAATCACTACACTGAATATTAATTTTAGAACAAATTATCAGAGGCGTCTTGGAACAACTTATGGAATACTGTTATCCCCAGCATCTCCCTGGAGGCACTCACTTATTTTCACCCTCTTTTTTGTGAAAGAGAAACAATAAGGTTTCATGCTGCTGCCTGTAAAGATAAGTCTACAGATGGGTTACGTGTGTTCTGTTCACTGAGGTGTGGCAAAAAGCAAGGGGCTTAGGCTCTGATTTGGGACATCCCCCCATGGAGTCCAGATGTCAAGATGCAGCCATTTTCATCCCTTGACTGGTCCACTTCTGAGCTTCTCTGTTGCTGACATCACTTCCTGTTTGGTGCAGTCCCCTGTCCTCTGTGCTCTTGACCACAGCCTCGTTACTAACCGCTGACTCTTTCCTTGCTCTACTTATGGTTCCTCCTCCCTAAGGAACCCACTGGAAGGGCTAAGCTGCTTACCCTGGCAGGGAGCCTTTCCTCACCCGAATCTGTTGAGGTCTTATTATGAAAGTTTCCAAGTTTGCTTTCTATGAACATTTGATTTTGAAAGACTTTAAAGCCATTAAATCTACTTAATAATTCAGTGGTGTTGGTTACAGGATGGGTGTGTGTGTGCTTAGTCGTTTCAGTCGTGTCCGACTGTTTGTGACCCTGTGAACTGCAGCCCACTAGGCTCCTCTGTCCATGGGATTCTCCAGGCAAGAATACTGGAGTGGGTTCCCATGCCTTCCTCAGGGGATCTTCCCGACCCAGGGATTGAACCTGTCTCTCTGCATTCTGGGTGGATTCTTTACTGCTGAGCTGCCGGGGAAGCCCCTGATTACAGGCTATTCTTTGGTAATTCCAAAGACACCCAGAACTGGGCACCTTTGCAGCACTGAGCTGATATGGATCAGTTATCATCCATCAGTTCTGCCAGTGTAGACATCTTAGGAAATTCAGAAGAATTTGTACTGGCCTGCTGCATGGCTCAGAATTCACTTTTATAACACTCTGCTTGCTACTCATTTGTCTCTTCACAAAAGCCCAGATTTTGCAAGTTACAAATCAGAGGGAGATTATTGAATCACCTTAATTAACACCTCTACTAATTGTGGATACCTTTTCCATTCCCCATCCCCACTTCCCAACACACTTTCTTTTCTGCTGCCCTAAGTTTTTCCTGAATATAACCTCTTTGGTTTGGAACTCTCATCATCTTAGGAAGCCACATCTCCCATCCTTGAAAACACTTCATTTTTTTTTAATGTTATTTATTTAGTTATTTACGGCTGTGCTGGGTCTTCGTTGCAGTGTACAGACTCTTTGTTGCTGCATGTGGGCTTGCTCTAGTTGTGGCAAGCAGGGACTACTCCCTAGTTGTTGGGTGCGGTCTTCTCACTGTGGTGGCTTCTCTTGTGGAGCACAGGCTCTAGGGCACGCGGGCTCAATAGTTGTGCGCAGTCTCAGTTGCCCTGCGGCATGAGGGATCCTAGTTCCCAGACCAAGGATTGAACCCATGTTCCCCTCATTGACAGATAGACTCTTAACCATTGGACCACCAGGAAATTCCCTCAAAACACTTGTTAAGCACCACTGCTAGTTGATAAACAATCAGATTCCTGTTGCATGTTGTGTAGCAGAGATATCTGTTAATCATAAGAAAACAGATACTACCCTTGGTCTCAGTCCTTTCTGATCATAAACTTGTATTATTTACTTTTCCTGTTCCCCACCTGCTGATAACTCTGAACCAAATACACTTGAGTCTCAGCTTGGTCGTGATATTATTGTCCAGTTGTATGTACTCTTCACTGGGTGTTTGGTTTCTCACCTGTCCCTCACCTGTATCACTTTTGGCCTTTCCTGCCTCAGTAAATGGTTGGTGACTTGGTGAGCTGCCCAAGCCAGACACCTAGGGGTCATCGTGAAGCCCTCCCTTTCCTGCATCCCCCACCTTGAATCTGGCCCTGCCAGGTCTGTTTTCACAGCACTCTCCAAAGTCATCCTCCTCTTTCCACCTGCGCTGCTGTCATCTAAACCCGAACACACAGCATCCGTCATCCTCGCTAAGACAACATGGTAACCCGACAGTCCAGTCATGGGACCAGTTGAGATCTTTTTTAAAAAATGAGATTGTGACATTTCAGTGCTTAAAGCTCTTTGACTAGTTTCCATTACACTTAGACTAATACCTTCATCTATGACCTTGGCCTTCCAAGTCCTCCTACATAAATCTCCCTGGTTCCTAACACCCTCCCTCAGCTTGACACTGCTCAGCCACATCAGTGTACTTTCAGTTCCTCGAATGTGACCAGCTCTTTCCTTCCCTGGACCTTTGTTCCTGCTGTCTCTTCTGCCTTGGATGTTGTGTGTGTCTCTTTCTATATATATTCTATAAGTTGCGGGGAAAAAAACTCACTTCCTCGACTGCTCTCTCCAAAGTGCTTCTGAGTCCATCAATTACCATTGATCATAGCGCACTAGATGCTGCATTCGTTGTCTGCTCCACTACTTGGTATTATATTATACGTGTGAGACTCCCTACATTCAGGGCAAGGACCTCATCATTCTTTTCCATGATATTCCCACTGTCTAGAATGGGTCCTGGTACAGGATGGGCACACAATAAACATCTATGAGGAAATGAATTTGGCTACTTGAGTGGTTTCACCTATACACATCACAATCCACAGTGGATTCAAAACTTCACTCATCATCAGCTGATGATTGCAGAACATACTGGCTTGAGGGCTTCACCCAATTTCCACTAAATGAGAATCTTCAAGGCTGAGGCTTGGCATCAGTGATTCTGGCAGCAGCCATGTTTGGAAACCACCAATTGATTGAAATACATTGTGGACCATGTACTGTTCAAGAAGCCTCTACAAAGTCTAGATTCAGCGGTAAAGGGGATCCAGAGATTTCAACGTAGGGCTTCTCCTGAGGTGACTCTGAGGTAATGGAGTACCAGTTTTCAGAGAGGTCTTTTGTTTTGTAACCTGGCATTTTCATTTCAGCTGAACGCACTAAGAGTACAGGAGGCATAGGAATTCTTCCTCTCCCATAGCATGAGGGCAAAAATGTCCCTTAGCATCTGTTTTCTAGGTAATCTAAGCCAGTGGTTCTCAACCAGGGGACACTGAGAAATGCCTGGAGGCATTGTTGGTTGTCACAACTGGCAAAGGATGCTACTGGCATCTAGTAGTTAGAGACCTGAGTTGCTGCTCAACATCGTGCACAGCACAGCCTAACAGGATTGTCCATTGCCAAAGTCAGTAGTGCTGAAATTAAGAAACTTTGCCTTAGATTTATCTCTGTAGACATCAACATCTTTCTGTTTGTGAGATTCATTTTGTATTGTGCTCTCTCAAATGAATTGTATGTCTTTCCCTGC
Source organism: Bubalus kerabau (assembly GCF_029407905.1). Lineage (NCBI taxonomy): Eukaryota > Metazoa > Chordata > Mammalia > Artiodactyla > Bovidae > Bubalus > Bubalus kerabau. The sequence goes on along the minus strand of NC_073647.1, from coordinate 146,264,381 downwards.
TGTTTAAGAGTGAGACAAAATGTGACTTACCTCTTCCAGATGTGAGTGAGTCATGACTATGAGCATCATGTTTCACACAGTGGGGGAAGGGTGATGGTGGACCTTCTAGAAGCCTCACTGCCTTGGGCTTTTCTTCTTCACTCCTCAACTCCTGATGCCCTTTGTCATCTTGGATCTTGTTTTTAAACATTTCCTGTCTTCTCTCTTGTGTCAACCTTCAGGTGACTTCTTGATGCATCAGCATTTAATGATCTTGTCTCAGTTCACTACCTCTATTCTGAGATAGCTGGAATAGCAGTTTATTAAACATGGTAGTCCTGGCTCTAGAATTCACTTCAGTTCAGTTCAGTCACTCAGTCGTGTCCAACTCTTTGTGACTCCATGGACTGCAGCATACCAGGCTTCCCTGTTCATCACCGACTCCCAGAGCCTGCTCAAACACATGGCCATCGAGTCGGTGATGCTCTAGAATTAGTGATCATCATCTCCCAACTGATGTGAGGAATTCTCCGAAAACCTGCGTGCTTGGATGTTGGGTCCATGACTGTAGGTGAGTGGAGAGCTAGGGTCTGTCACTCTCCAACAGTCACTTGTTGAGGATGTGATACAGACTGGCCTGCTCTGGGGGAAATGCAAAGGCACTGAAAGAAAAACAAAAGTGAGAAAGAGAAAGTTAGCTTCTCCCAGCTCTTCTCTCTCAATTCCATCCTGGTTAAAAATCTCCCAGTCAAGACACACCTCCTTGGTCCAATGTGGGCCCCTCGCCAACACAGGAGGACAGAGTGACAAGATCAGTCAGACTTGAGTCATTGCCCACTGCTATTGCTAAGGAGGCAAACTGATTCAAAGGCATTGGATATAACATAATAAGTGCTTAATTCCTTTTCAAAATTTTAAAAATTACATAATTTTCTATGATCTTCATCATCCTATGATTTGTACTCAGACTTAAATGGTTTCTAACTATCCTTGTTTCTCTATATTACTTCTTGGAGTGGCAAAGTCTTACATGGGAGCATCTGATTGGCTGGAACAGGCCATATGATTTCATGTTAATTTTAAAGGAGAGAGAGAAGGTCTCCCATTAGGAATTTCATAGTCGGAGATATGGACTATTGGCCAATAATTCTATATGATATATTGCCTTGAAATAGCAGTTTGCATGATGAAGGGTTAATAAATGAACAAATGTCAACTGCAAAAAAAAAAAAAACCCCACAAAACTCCCAATCAGCCCAGAGTGGCAGGTGTGTTGGCATTCTATCTGTCACTGACAAGGATTGTGGGGCCCCTTCTCAAGCCCTGGCCACATCAGTGAATGTTATTTAGCATGGCCTGTCTTAGAGTAAGTTCTGAAGTAATGGGGGAGTAAATAGTTTTAAAAGTCTTAGGAGCTTGCAAAATTTTGGACTAAGATCACCAAGGTTTACAAATGAACACAGTTATTTAATATCTTTTAATGTACCTTCTCAGATTTTCTGGTTCTAATCTTATTTTCAAAAGACCAACCATTCTGATTTGTTTTATTCTTAAGTACTTTCTGAATACTTAAAACTTAAAGATAGATCAAATGAAACAATAAGGACTACCACCCATCCTTATATGGTACTGCTTTCTCTGTCTTTATGATAACTGCTTGGATGTGGCTGTGGGATACATCTCAGTTTGGGTAAATTATACACAAAGAATGAGACTATTTTACTCAAATATGAGCAGTGTTGATGAGGGCTCTTTCCTTGAAAGATGTCATGATCCTTTGAAATGAAAATAAAAACCGGTCAGGATTTTCTCTCCTTTTTTTTTGGTTGTTTGACACACTCTTAGAATTCTTCCAAGTTAAATTTGTATAGTAAAATTTGAGTGTTTGGAGTGCCAAATACATTAGATTTCTGAGATGAAGTTTTCAGAGGAATTTAGAGTTATGGCTTTGGGGAAAAGTTGCTATGGAAACAGCAAAAGATGTTCAGATGAATCAATTTTAAAAATATTTTTTGAATGACCCCTTTCTATAGCTGACTGAGATCTTGGTAAAGAAAGGTATCCATCCAAGTGAAATAAAGAGGCTAAAAGTATGTCACCAGTGTGCGGAGCACTTCAGTTGTGTATTTGCTGAGCTCCCCTGTGGCAGGGAACACAGGGCATGAGCTCTGCCCATCAGGACAGGACCCTTGGACATCGCTCTGAAGTCCTTACTTAGCAGTGCCGTTTTAATTTAGTGCTGTTTTAATTCAATCCACAGAGTAATAATCGTTTAGCAGGAAAATGGGATGTCAGGTTTGCTGAGGGAATTTGAAAATGGTCACACATAGTATTATTTATGTGAGTATTTATGCACATGACCTGTAACAGTCCCATTATGATGTCAGTTTGATGGTCTGAGCAGAATGTAAACCACAGTCTTAACTTCAATCTCAAAAGATAAGGTGTTCTCCCACCTTAGCTACTGACTCACAGAGAAGGGCATTGTATCCATAAGAATGTGACAGGAAACAGATGCGACACTCAAAAATGCCTAATTTAAGGAAAGGACTATTAACCAGAATCAACAAGGGGCGGTAAGGTACATAGAAATTAGCAGTGGGGAAGCCATGACTGCAGGGAGACAGAGAGGGTCCAGCATTACCAAAACCCGTTGACGGCCCACCTCACAGGAAGGGACCCTGGAAAGGTACCCAGTGAGGATTGCAGCAAGGGCAAAATATGGAGAAGCAGGGATGGAGTGGGATGAGAGATGAATATTCTGACCTCTTGGTCTTCTGCTCACTCATCTCCTTCTAGTACTAAATCCAACAAAATCCACTGAGATCAGTTTCAGAGGGCAAAGGCCAACACAGAGAAGGGAGGACATTGTTTGCTTTGTTTTGGCAGACATGGGGGAGAATTGGCAAACAGAAAATTCATCATATGCATGTCAGTCTTGTTTGAAGTTTAATTGCATTATGAAAGACCCTAAATTCCTGAGTATATAGAGGACTCCCAAACTGCTTACAATGGCTCTTTCCTCTCCCCATGGGTTATCTATATTACCATATTTAAGCTAGTAATGTGTCATGCCAACTCCATCTGTATATGATGTGCATGCCTTTAATATTCAAAGCTTGTTACTTATCATGTATTATACAGTGATGTATTTACATAGGTATTGTACTTAATTTAAAATCAAGAAACTCCATACTTAATTCAGAAATGCTTTGATCTAAATTTATTAATACAAACTCAAACCATAATAAATTCATTTTCCTCTATACCCCTGGGGATACTTTAATGTCTTTTCTAAAGAATGATAAAGGAAGAATGGATTTAGTCTTTTTCTGGTTGATGGATAAAGAGTTTTAACCCTTAAAGTTATACATCAACACCAATGGGTTAACCTGTGCTTTATTCTCATTTCTGTCTGCTGGTAAAGGAGTGCTTGCAGCTGAAGACTGTGCTCCAGTAATTTAGCAGAGAGAAAACTCCCATTTCAACCTTGACTGCAGAAAGGGCCTCTCGTTCTAAAGTTAGTTCCTCCTCAAGGCCCCTGTGTTTCCACTTTCATAACATCCATCTTACATGTAAATTGCATCTTTAAAGATCGTATTCATTATAGAACTGAAAAATCCAAAGGGACAGAGACCAGAACCAGGGCCCATGTCTAGACTCCATCTCCTTGGTCACATGAGGCATGTGCCTGGCACTTGGTGTGTTCTTGAATGTCAGCCAAATTAATCAAGAACTTAATGCTCTTAGAAGTACTTAGACTGATTTACCATCTTAATAATAATAACAGCCAATACTTACTGAATGCTTTCCATGAACTCTGGACATATTGCCTGTAGTATCTCACTTAATCCTTTAAAGACCCCTGTTAGGTAGGTCCTATTATCATTCCCACTTACAGGATGAGGAAACCAAGGCACTGAGTTTGGATCTCTTTCAAGGTCACAACAGCTAGTAAGCAGTGGAACTGGGATTCAAGTCCTCATCAGTTTGACTGCCAAGTCTCAGTGCTTGAACCACTGCATGGTGGCTGACTGCAAAATGACACTGGGTTGAGATGTTACCTTTAAAATGACAGTTTTAAAAGCTTTTCATTTTGTAAATATTCTAGAGTCATAGGAAGTTGCAAAAGTAGAGTAAAACCAAGAGAGTCCATGTACCCTTTATCCAGCTTCCCTCAATGATAGCATCTTCCATAATTACAGTACAGTTTCAAAATCAGGAAATTCACATTAGTATAATGCTGTCAACCTGACTATAGACCTTGTTCATGATTCACCAGTTTTTTACATGCATTCCTTTGTATTTTGTGAGGGAGGGAGGGACAGTCAGGAGGAGGGAGAGAGAGACCGAGAAATGTGCGGGCAATTCTATCACATGTCTAGATTGGCGTATCTGCCACCACACTGAAGATATGTGACTGTTCCATCGCCATAGAAGAGCTCTCTCATCTACCCCTCTGTAGCCACACCCACACTACCTCCTACCACCTTCTCTAATCCAGGCAACCACTGACCCGTTCTTCGTAAAATGCCACCTTTTAAATTACTTCCTCTGTCCTTCTGGCACAGTGGGAACATTCCTATCTCCATCGATCATTTGTCAGAAAGGTCCAGAGACCTAACAGAAGAAAGTTAAGATGAATTGACAATGAGATCAGAGAGGGTTTTGGAGTTCTTGTTGTTAGTAACATATACAACCACAAATGAAGAACATCCTGTTTGGTATTTTTAGCTGAGCATTGTGGTTATTTTGTAATTCCAACTGTTGTGTTTTCTTTAGCAAAGTGCTTTTGATTGAAACAGCACAGAATTTAGCTCCTGCATGAATGCTCCATGCTCCTTCTCTGCATGGCTGTTCTAATGGAACATCCATTTCAGGAATGACAACTGCATGGTTGAACTTGCAGCCGCCTGGGAAAGGTACAGGAGAGCAGGCACTGTACCGTCCAAAGGTATTTATGAACAAGGATAAACACAAGTCCCACATGCATTTGCAGTAGCCATGACCCAGTTGGGCAGCACAAGTGTTGTATAAACCCTGATGTTAATGGTACACATGAATTTTTATTCATTCAATTCGAAGGGAGTGGCAGTTCATAGACCTCTCTTGGGGAAACGGTTGAACCTTATCAAGATTAGCTGGTTCAAAAAAAACCTTAATAGCTGTTTTTATTCAGGATGGCTGCAGAGTGAAACCTTATCATTCGGGACACAGTTCTAAAGACTTCCTGCATTTATTTGGTTCCCACTATTTAAAAAAAAAAAGTTGTAAAAAGAGCTGATGCTGTCTGATTCTTCTAACATAGGCCCACTCTTATTGGATACTTAAATTATTAGTTTTTACTAATTATCAGTTTTACTATATGATTTGCCTTGATCTTTATTAGAAACGGAAAATATTTTTTAAAACCTTGACATTCTTAGACCAACCTATTGCTTTCAATTCAGTAGGCAGGGAAGGCCCTCATTACCCTGTGGGTCCTTCATATCCCCTTGTAGGGACTGTAGGAAGAACCTGGGTGTGAAGAGCTACGGGGCCTTCCAGGAGATTTCTTCACTGGGGGACACTATTTTATTTTGGATACCATTAAAAAGGAATGAAATAGAGAACTCCTGCCATGCATACACATGTGCACACAGACACACAAAATGGTGCTTTATGCTGTGTTATCGAAAATGTAGAATTGTGTTTCTTTCAGTTAGCTATTGCCACACTAAATTGCTGCATAAAAAAAGCTACTTTGAAAATCAGTGGCTTAAAACACCCATCACTTATTTTCACAGACGTGTGGCTTTATCTGGCAGAACCCAACTGCTGGCCCTGAGGTCAAGCTGCCAGCCTACAGGGCTTGACTACTTGACGATTCCATTCTACATGTGTTTATTCTAGGACCTAGGTTGGTGGGGCAGCATTTATTTGGAGAAGTGCAGATGCACAATATGGCAAGTGGAATTGACTAAGGATTCTTAATGCGCAGGCTGAGCTCAGGCACACTCTCATCTCTACCCATCTACCATGACCAAGGCAAGTCATGACCAAGCCTAATGTCACTGAGTAAAGAAATATACTTCCTCCATGATGGGGCCATGGCAGGGGTGTGAGCACAGTAAGGGGTGAAGAAATAGGGCAAATCATTCACTTTCCCACAGTATGTAATCAAATTTTGAAAATACTGACATGTTTAAGAAGATGCAAATCTATCTCAATTTTTTCCAATTTGCTCAATGATCCCTTTCTGTTATGTATCAATATGTATTTCCTTATGACCTAATTAAGCAAGAGAGGCAGGATAATGGGACGATCCTTCTGATACCAGTCTCCACAAATCCACATTGATTGGATATATATTGAATAGATGTTGAGGGAATATTATAGAAATAGACTGATTCTATTAACATTTAAACAGAATCGTCACAGTCTTCCCCTGTTTCCTTGGGCTTAGCAACACTGGTTCCTCAATATATTAAAAGGAAAACATTCATCTCCCAGGAGATTTTTTTAATTCGTTTTAATTTACTAGTGTCACAAAGATTTATAAATTTGGCTCCTGTTTTTAAAACCGTCTTCTGAGATTGTGGATGAGGTCATTTACAATAAGAAGAAACAAATATTAATACCGTAGTTCAAACAAATCAGAGCCAACATTTGGAAATTAGCTGATGAGTTTGATCAACTTTGCTATGTACATGGATAAACTAAATTAAAAATAATGCACACACACAGAATTTCCTCTCTGAAGTTTAAAACCTTTGCCCTGTCTTCCTCTAGCAAATCAACTGACTGAACAGTTGCCAAATCCCATTTTGTTTTTCAGTTTGCTCCATAGGTGGTCATACCTAGTAGAGCACCCACCATATCCCAGTCACTTAGTTGTCTAAGTCGGAGGCCAGCAAACTATGGCCCATGGGCCAAATCTGGGCTGCTGCCTGCTTTTTTTTTTTTTAACAGCCTGCAAGTAAGAATAGATAAGTATTGCATTTTGAAATAGTGGGAAAAAATCCAAAGAAGACTAGTTCATCACATGTGAACATTATATACAATAAAAATTTTAGTGTCCATGAAAATAGCCATGCCCTTTCATTTACATATCAACTATGACTGCTTTCAGGTTACACCAGCAGAGTTGAGTAGTTGCGACAGACTCCATGGCATGCAAACTCTAAAATATTTTCTATCTGGCTCTTTACCCAAAAAGTTTTCGGATTTCTGGTCCGAAGCTGTGTCTCAAATGACCACAGATGCTGTAGACAGATCTACTGTTATATAAGTGTGTTAGTGTTAGTGACTCAGCCGTGTCCAACTCTTGGTGACCCCATGGACTATAGCCTGCCAGGTTCCTGTCCATGGATTCTTCAGGCAAAAACACTGGAGTGGGTAGCCCTTCTCTTCTCTAGGGGACCTTCCTGACCCAGGGATTGAACCCCAGTCTCCTGAATTGCAGGCAGATTCTTTACTGTCTGAAGCCACAAGGGAAGCCCACTGTTATATAAGAGAGAGGGCAAAAGAAAGGGGACACATATGGTCCGTGTGGAGAAGAAAATTGAGTGTGTTCAGATAAGGGCAAAATAGCACTGAACATTCATTTATTCACTAGAATGTGTGCAGAACCAGATGTGAGTCCAGTGCTAAAGGAAAATTTCAAAAAAGGATAATATCTAGTTTCTACTCTCAGACTTCCTCTTAATTAAAAAGTAAGATGCATTCACATATAGCTTATAGTGTCTAAAACCTATCTTCTTCGTCTCCTTCTCTAAGTCACCAGAAAATCCTCTGCAAGTTTTAAGTTAAAAATTGTGTTGTCTCATATTTTCTCTCGTAGCTCAGCTGGTAAAGAATCCGCCTGCAGTGCAGGAGACCCCAGTTCAATTTCTGGGTCAGGAGATCCCCTGGAGGAGGGCATGGCAACCCACTCCAGTATTCTTGCCTGGAGAGTCCCATGGACAGAGGAGCCTGGCGGGCTACAGTCCATAGGATTGCAGAGTTGGACACGAATGAGAGACTAAGCACATACCTTATTTTGTAAACATTCTAGGCAGAAAAATTTTCGCAAACTTTGCTATTCTTACCCCTTCAAAATGGAGAGTTGAACTCGGAAAAATGTCATTTACTCCTTGGTTTAAAGTGCTGGCTTTTGTTTTGCATTTGCGATTTTTACATTAATCTGTCCAGAACTCCCTCAGAGCAAGGAATGTAAAGGGCCTCCAAGGGCTGACCCTAAAAACACCAGTGCCCTTTTCTTTAAACTCTTTAAACTCTATATAGCTTGCTGAGTGCAGCCACAAGAGCTGGGCGGTGAGAGAGCTGTTGTTCCTCCAGGGCAGCCTGTGTTTTGCCAAGGGATGTGGCCCCATCTTATGCTTTGGGATGTTTCTTTTGGCTGACTCTTCCACATTCTTGTGACCCTTTGAATGGAGATGTCTTTACAGCTTTAGCCCTACAACCTGGCCTCCCTGCTATCATTTCCTGCAGGTCTTGTCTTAGATCCCAGCAACTTCCTGAGTAAATATCACCTTGGTGTCTCCTAAGAGGAACTTGGGATGCTCACAAAACCTGATTCTCACCATACGTGAAGCATAATGTCCATGAGTGTTCCTGTCATTGGACTCTGCAGGAGGCGAGCCTGGAATTCCCTTCAGTTCCAGAGCGAGGGGCAAGCTATAGAACAGGGGCACTGAACAGAAAACCAGGTGAATGCCACTGAGGGTGGGGATCCTGTCACCCCAGAGGAGGAAATTCCAGTTGAAAATAGAAAGCAGGTCAGCACCCTTGTGAGAGCCAGTGTACTAGACTCAGAAACTGGCAAACTGGGGGCCTGTGAAGGCTCCTGTCAGAAGTCTGTGAATTGGCCTGAACAAGGCTGTTGTATTCTAGGGCAGTAAATTGGGTGGTACAAGCCCAAATGAAACGTGATTTATCTACTTTCACAATTGTGCTGGGCTGGAGAGTTATGGGGAAATGACTTAATTTCATACATTTGTCATGTTGACCAATGGTCAATTCTTTAACTTACCATGATAAGAATTTTTTTCATTGGTTGTCAAAGGGGCAAAGGGTTATTTTGTAGAACCTATTTCATAACCTCTTGTTAATTTAATTAAAAGATCTCAATTAATGATTGTTCCTTAAAATAACAAGATCTATAATTAACTTGGAAAGCTCACAATATTACTGGGTTGCTAAGGAAGTTAGTGGCTTTATGACTAGTCTGATGAATTTCCAGAATATCTTTAAAGAGAGTCTAGAAACTTTATCATAGCTCTTAAAAGCTATGGAACAGGATGTCATTTGGGGAAGTTTCATTTGCTTGCTCCAGCTCGTGATCCAAATTTGGAGGAGACTAAATTTCTCCAGGGTTTTGTCTGCAAATGAAGTTAAGAATATGTGCTATAAACTCTTTTAAACCTGTGAAGAGTTTGATTGGGGTTGAGGGGATAGGAATACTGGAAGAGAGTAAAATGGACACTTTTGACTTTAATGAGGAAAACATTGCATGATGGAAAAATGCTGTCTGTTGGTTGGTTGTCATAAGCTTTAAAGTAGTATTTTACAGTGGAAAAACATGTTGTTTGTAGGACTGTTTTTCAGAGGTTTCTTTGCAACCTTTCATTTATTTGTTACTAAAAAAACTTTAAACATTGAAAACAGCAAAATCTTGGTGTATAAGTAGGATTTTGTTAAAGAAGAGATGTATTTTTGATTTATATTACGTATATGTGTGTGAAGATATAATACTTTCCACAAATCTCTAGAGATAGAAAGTAGATTAGTGGTTGCCTGAAGCTAGGAATGGAAAAGGGGAAATGACTCCTTACGGTCACCAGGAATGTTATTAGGGTGACTGAGATGTACTCAATCTAGACTGTGGTGGTGGTTGCAGATTTTGGTAAATTTATAAGTGAATTTTATGATAGGCAAAGTACATCTCAATAAAGTTGTTTGTAAAGAGTAGGCCTGGATAAAAGAATCAGAAAGTATACACTTGCAAATGAAGGACTGAAATCAATCTTACACAGCCAAACTTTAAATACATTAGTAAAATTGTAGTATATCTTTTTCCCTTCTAGACCACCCACCTAGAAAAATAAAAATGTAAGAAATGAGACAAAGCCCCATTTTTTATTCCTTATTTGGGGTTCACAGAAATCTGACCAAGCATACATTTGTGGTTAACACAGAAACATCCTACTGAACTAGACACTCTAGACTTCTAAGAAATTCAACTTTCTAAGCGAAGTACTATCTTAGTTTTGTTACAATGTCCGTTTTAAACAAAGGCACATTAGGTGATTGTTTGCTTTACAACACTATTTCCTGTAGTGCTCTTTTAGCAATCACAAAATCGGTATATGTTTAAAGCAGTATCCTTAAAAAAATAAAATTCTACTGCATCCCAGCAGTATCCATTACAGAAAGCGAAGTGCACGCCCAAGGGTCCTTCCTCCTCTCCTCTCCTAGGTCTGTGTGTCTCTGTGAGTACGAAGGCCCAGTGCTACGTTTGCAGCCTCATGGGAGGATGTGACAGGGGCCCTGAAGCTCAACGGCTCTCTAGCCCTAGCTTTTGGCAGCAAGACCCTGAGAAGGCCAGAAGGTGTGTGGCCACAGGTCCCTGCTCATGCTCCTGAGTGAACACTTGACTTAGGTTTCCAATGAATGTGAAAGTGAAAGTTTTAGTCGCTCAGTCATGTCCAACTCTTTTTTGACCCCATAGACTGTAGCCTGCCAGGCTGCTCTGTCCATGGAATTCTCCAGGCAAGAGTACTGGAGTGGGTTGCCATTTCCTCATCCAGGGGATCTTCCTGACCCAGGGATTAAATCTGGGTCTTCTGCATTGCAGGCAGATTCTTTACCATCTGAGCCACCAGGGAAGCCCTTCCAATGAATCATGGGGTGCAATTCAGAGACACCCACCCCTTCTCTTTTCTGAGGGCTATGGAACCAGATCTCCCTGGTTGTGGCACATGTATCTTTTATGCCTGGAGAAGTGATGTTTATGGCAAGATATCCAGGCTGAAGAGGCCTTAGGTTGGCCAGGAGAGGGAGAAAGCCCTCCAGAAAGAAGGAATAGTTTGTGCAAAGACCCTGAACAAAGAGGAATAGCAGGTTCAAATAGCTGAATGAAGAAAGTTCAGAGTGAATAAGGGGGAAAGAACATAAGAAACATTTGGAGAAGTGGGTGGGTGTGGGCAAAAAGAATGACAGGGTCTTGTAGGCCACAGAGTAAGAATATTAGATTATAGCCTAGGACCAAGAAGAAGCTATTGAAAAATTTTTAAACAGTGTGATGGTGTATGTGTGTGTGTGTGTTGTGATCAATTTCCTCATCCATTAAAAAAAGACATGATGAAGTTGTGTTAGAACCTTTGGATACTCAAGATAGGAGATTCTTTATTGCCAGAATATATACAGGATCTCCAGACCAGGATATCTTGTCAACCCCAATAGGAAGAATTCATGGATGACTACTGTGGGATTCTGGGCTTCCCTGGTGTCTCAGATGGTAAAAAATCCACCTGCAATGTAGGAGACCTGGATTCTATCCCTGGGTTGGGAAGATCCTCTGGAGGATGGAACAGCTACCCACTCCATTGTTCTGACCTGGAGAATTCCATGGACAGAGGAGCCTAGCAGGCTACATACAGTCCATGGGGTCACAAGGAGTTGGACACGACTGAGCAACTTTCACTCACTCACTCACTTTGGGATTCTACTACTTTAATGTCTACTTCTGACTGTTCCTGGCTCCTCCTGCTCTGTCACCCACTGAACAGCAATTACTACATCTCTCAGGTAACTAGGAACAGAGAAAATCCCATTAGTTAGTTCAGTTTGAGTAGTGGCATCTGTGCGAAGAGAATGATGTCAGCATGTCTCTTCATAGGCCCCTACTGATTCAGTGACTATTAGTCAGTCAACATCCCTGGACCAATCAGATATGGGTAAGGGTGGGTTTTTATTACCTGGAGGGAAGTTTGTGCTCTAGGAGCCTCCAGCGGCTGCTAACCTCAGCAGAGATGAATGTGGGCATGGAAAGAATTGTGTTGCTCTTCTCAGTAACAGATAAGCAAACCACTGCAAAGAACAGCAAGTAAAAAAAATCTTACAGAGTTGTGGCAAGGACAACAGATATTGTAGGTGAAACTTACACAGTGCTTGCCTCACTGTTTACAACAATGCTTGTCAGTTAGTGTGCAGTGAGAAGTTGGTTGTTATTTTTGCTATTAATCATCCCATTCCTCCCACCCCCATACACTGTGTCACGTCAGTAGATTCTGCTTGACAGGTTACCAGCTTGGGGTCTTAATCTTTGACGCAAGAACCAGTGATAATACCTTCGCCCAATGGATGGATGATGTATAGCTCTATTTTTATAGCTTTTTTAAAAAAGTTATGTTATTGAAGTCATTTGTTTTCTTTAGTTATTAATCTCACTGTTTCCTCCAACATTTTGTTGAAAAGCATTTCATCATGTTTTGGTTAAGCCATTTATGGTTAGCTCACAAATTCCAGTCTCAGGAGTACAGTTACTCACAAATTCCTTAGGACATTCACTGTGTTAACAGAAATTAAAAAAAAAAAAAAGAAAAGAACTATAGGATACATTCCTATATCTGATTCCTTCACAATTCTGTTGAATTTCATCATATACCTCCACCCCATTTACCTCCAAATGGCCAGTAAGCATATGTAACATGCATACAGCTGGCCAATAAGGACATGAAGACATGCTCAAAATCATTAGCCATCAGAGAAATGCAAATCAAAACCACAGGGATGAACCATCTTATAACTTCTAGGATGATAATAGTCAAAATGACAGATAATAACAAGTGTTGGTAAGAAGATGGGAAAATTGGAACCCTCATACCCTGCTGGTGGGAATGTAAAATGGTACTGCCACTTGGAAAACAGTCTGGCAGTTCCTCAAAACGTTAAATATAAAATTACCATATGACTCATCGAGTCCACATCTAGATATCTACCCAAGAGCAGTGAAATGTGTATCCATATACAAACTTGTAGATGAAGGTTCATAGCAACATTATTCATAGTGGTCAAAAAGTAGAAGCAATCGAAATGTCCATTAACTAATGAATGAGTAAATAAAAGTTGATATACCCACATAATGGAATATTAGTCCGCAATAAAAAGAATGAAGTACTGTTCCATGCTACAGCATGGATGAACCTTGAAAATATCATGCTAAGTGAGAGAAGCCAGACACAAAAAGTCATGTTGTATGATTTCATTTATTTTGAAATGTCCAGAATAGGCAAATCCAGAAAGTAGATTGATGCTTCCCTAGGACTGTGTGGGAGACAATGGGGAGTGACTACTAATATTCACGAGGTTTCTTTTGGAGGTGACAAAAACGCTCTAAAATGGTTGTAGTGATGGTTACAAAACTCCATGAACATACTAAAAACTATTGAATTGAACATTTGAAATGCATGAATTATATAGTATGTGAATTTTATCTTTATAAGGTAGTTATAAAGATGATAAAGCCAACCAATGCCAGACTTGAATGATGTATTCCACGGTAAGGTAATTGTCTAAGCACATTTACCTATGGAACAAAAGCTCCTCTGTTATCTATTGGATTGACCAAAAATTTCATTTGCGTTATGGAAAAACTCGAATGAATTTTTTGCTAGCCCAATATTTATGAGTTGGTTTGCCATACATGTACTTAAGAAACTTCTCAGTTTACTCAAAATATACATGACAGGCAGTTTATTTTATGTTGTGAGAAACAAACAGAATGAGCAAGGGCTGTTGACGAGAGCATAGTGTGGCCCCTCACTGAAAACTTGGGTATATTTTAGTGCCCCAAACCCACATATCCCACACATTAATCAGGGCCAACATGCTGGGAGCAACCCTGACTGCCAACCACAGGAAACGAGGATGCATTTTATGTGGACATTTGTAGGCAAATGTAGCATAATCTATTTAACTGGTGTGGTAGTTGCAGTGATGGTGTGTGTATGTGTAGGGGGGGTGTTTGTATGTGTTTACTTTGTGTGTGTGTGTGTGTGTGTTTATAGCAAGCTCAGTCAGAACGCCCTAGGCCAAACAGTACCACGGACCTCTAAAGGAAGAAAGACTAATATCTTGGAAAATGCATTCTTGCTTGCTATCAGTTGTTCAAGGATTGCCCTCCTCTGCTGAGGTCCAGTTTAGTCTTCTGTTGCCAGAGGATCAGGTGAGAAAAAGACGTTTCTCCACATACCTCCTCTGTATCGAACCTTTTACTCTGTGCCTTTATGTGCACTTTCTAATCATAAGAACAGCTCTCTAGTGGGGGTTCTTTATCCTACTCTGTAGATGAGGAAACTGAGGTTTGTGGAGGCTAAGTGACTTGCCCAGAGTCACAGGGGTATTAAATGCTGGCACTAGGTTTTGAATTTCTATTAGCTGACTCCAAAGACCAGATTCAGACTCCTTCATGTTAAACTGTTTTTCATCTTCCCAAGGGGAAATGATACCCTTGATTCTTTTGCTATTGACTTAATTATCATCATTATTAAAGCAGAAAAACGAAAGTTCTTCCAAGAAGATGGTTAGAGCATAAACTTTGGGCTATCCAGGATGTGTGCTTATCTGGAATGACTCATTCCCAGATGATCCAGGGTCACTGAGGATTTGCTGTACTGGGCCTTAAGAGCTGTGACCTACTCTTTTTAAAAAATATTTTTGGAGACATTTTTCCTTCCTGAGGTTACCCATAGCAGTATCCTTTGACCACATTTTCTTTGAGGTCTAGATTATAAAAAAAATTTATAACCACCCACAAATACAAAATTTCTTAAGAAGAGGCTTTCAGGGGCATAAAACTTACAAACTGAAAAGAAAATTTGGTTCCTGTTGGCAGGCACTGTTACTTTCACTGAATTCTAACTACACCGAATGGTTTTTAGATAAATTGAACAAATGCAAAGGGTTATTTTATATTTTAATCTATACATTCCATTAAAAGGACTGAAGATTGACTTGACTAGATTGGAAGTCTTGACGCTTAATGAGCCTCATGTTCATCTTCGGACTCTTGCTCGGGTGGGATATGTGGAGTTAAACTTGAAGGCTTTGACGCGAGGGTGACCTTGTTGCCAACCTGAAGACTCCTTGTGACTATGGCAGGTTCTGGAGCCAAAAGTTAGGGTGGTTTCCATTGGTGGGGTACAATACAGCTGAGCAATGGGAGATGCCAAGGGTGGAGAGGCTCATCTGAGAGATGAAGAGAATGGCTTTGCCTCTGACCCCGTGAATCAGCCAGGTGGTGGTGGTGAAGATGGAGAGGAGAGGCCAAAAAGCAAGTAGTACCTGGAAAGCATAGAGTATTTGAACTCAGATATCTGTAACATATTTGCATTCATATATTCAACATTTTCTCCTCTCCTGCCTTGTATAGGCCTGGCCTTTCTCCATCTATGTGTCTTTTTGAAACATTGCAGGATATTTAACATTAGCACCTAATTATAGGTCCGTTTCAATGTTAGAGCCTGTTTCATCTCTACTTTAACATGGTTTAAGTATGTCTGCAAAGGAAGAAAATTTACTTACATTGTTAACCATTGCTTTCATGTCTCAAAACAGCAGATTTGTTTATCCGACAGATTTTGCCAAGGAGGCAGTGAATGAAATTTTAGTTTTCAAGGATGTTTGAAGTTAACATTTTGCAGTAGATAGCCAAGCTCAGTCAAGCAACACTTTCTTATGAAAGCATCTCTGAGCTCAACATAAATCATGCCTTAAAGTAACATTCAGCTTTCAGACCAGCACTATCCAGTAGAAATGTAATTCAAACCACATAGGTAATTTAAATTTTTCACGTTTAAATAAGTTTTCTAAAAAAAGGTAAAAAGAAACAGTAATATATTTTGTTTCACCTAAGACATCTGAACTATTACCATTTTGATATGCAGTCACTAGTAAAATTAGTAAGGAGACGTGTATGTATGTATATTTCATTTCAATCTTTGAACTATGGCATGTATTTTGCACTCCTAGCACGTTTTAGAAGGCAATGGCACCCCACTCCAGTACTCTTGCCTGGAAAATCCCATGGACGGAGGAGCCTGGTGGGCTGCAGTCCATGTGGTAGCGAAGAGTCGGACATGACTGGGCGACTTCACTTTCACTTTTCACTTTCATGCATTGGAGAAGGAAATGGCAACCCACTCCAGTGTTCTTGCCTGGAGAATCCCAGGAACGGGGGAACCTGGTGGGCTGCCATCTCTGGGGTCGCACAGAGTTGGACACGACTTAAGCAACTTAGCAGCAGCACGTTTTAATTGCGACTAGCCACATTTCAAACACTGAAGCCACAAAGGCCAGTGGCTACTATATTTGATACTAAGGCTTTAGAGGACTGAATTAGAACCCAAAAGGCAACAGATTTGACTCAGTTCTCTGCTGTGGAAGTTTTCATATCAATCAGTGGGCTTCTGCACTCTCTCCCACCCTACAGACCAGCTCTGGGCACCCCAGGACTGTGTTTCTGTTCTCCCACTGAAGCACTCAGGATCTAGAATCTTGGTAGGTACAGTGCGGGTGGAGCCATGTTTTCATGTTGCGTGGTAAAGCCTAGCTACTTTTCTCTGCTGGTGTCCCATTTGGCTTTGAATTTCAGCCCCCTGGCTTTCCTACACTGAGCAGCCACCGCAAACTATTGTGTGCAGTGATACCTGTTCCTTTCTAAGAAGATGAAGGCAGTAATCAGATTTGCACTTAGCACAAGGTGTTCAAGTGACATTACGTACTTGTTTTGGCCATCCCCCTACTCCCAAATTGCTGGGGTGTATCTTCATCAGGGGTTATATAAATAGGAATTGCCCACCTCCTAAATAGAGTGTGTAATACAGGAGGTAACCTAGGCATCCTCCCACACCCTGCCACAATTGACGCCCACTTATTCCCCAGAACACCTAAGCCTTTATGTAATAGGGCCCTGGGAAGAAGGGAAGTGGCAGGCGAAAGAGGAATAGATAGTTCAAACAGCGCTCATGTGTGAAACATTCAGATCCAGCACTTAGATGCAAGACTCTTTTTGCTTCCAGTTTCAGGGTTTGTTACATTGCATGTGTGGCTCGGTTGCCAGGGCAGCATCTTGGAGCTGATACTCACAGAGTGAGCCAGCGGTTGCTAGACCTCTTGATACAAACACAATTTCAGACAAAGTCATCCTAAGGAAGAGGCGACTCCTGTGTCATAAAGCCCGAGTTGTATGATGCGTTTCCTCCTGTAAAATGGAGAGAGAGCTCGTCTATTTTGTTAATTCATTTGCTATATAAAGTTTTGCTTAAATTAGACATGGGCTTGAAGCATGACTCACAGTCTTTAATGTTTGGGAAACATTCAGAGACGTTGGAATCAAAGCGGATGGTAATCTTTTAGCATATAGTTTTAAGATAAATGGTTGATTGAGTTTCTCAAGAACTGACTGAATTTTTTTTAATTTTGAAATAGACAGGGTTGCCTGTCTATTGTCATCCTACTCATAATGACTGCCCATAGTGTCAATGTTCATGTGTACAGATGAAACAAAACCCGTGATGATACTTCCACCACATGCAGGGAAATGTTGATTACTTTGCCTTTTTGCAGCCAGGGCAGTTTTTGTTTTTTAGTAACAGTTGCAGGTTGTGGTCTGAGAGGGTATCAGCATCCCATAGTATGCCAGCTTATAGAGAAATACCCTTAAAAATCACTTAAACATGTAAAGTTTCAAAATAATTCATTGAATATTAATAATACATACCTAATAGATGTACCCTGGTAAATCTGCTCACCCAGTGTCATTTACATACTAGACAGTTGGTTCTCACTCAATCAGTTTTGCCCCCTGCCCCACCAGGGGACATTTGGAAATGTCTGGAGACATTTTTGGCTTTCACTAGTGGAGTAGGGGTGGTATGTTACTGGGGCATATTGGTTCAAGATCAGTGATGCTGGCTAAATATCTACAATGCACAGGACAGCTTCTACCACAAAGAATTCTCCAGCCCTAAATGATAAGGGTGTGAGATTGAGAAACCCACTCTAGACATGTATTTTTCTAGAGTTTATATAGTCTCTTTTCATTCAAGGTTTTGGCTAGGCTATTAAGATCGTCTAGGTAAAAACTGTCCAGTTTTGTGCTGGCTGGACATAAAACTGTGAGTGTTAAAGTCAAGGTGATGCCTACCTATAACAATCGTCAGAAGGAATTTGTGCACTGGGTACAAGGCTGGCTTAGCTTCCCTTAGATGTCCTTCTGATCCCAGAAATATCATACTTTTTCTCTTTTGCCCCACCGAGCTGTGTTTCAGGAAGAATCCCTCCCAAAGTTTATGGTCATCATGACCAGCGTGTTCTCAGATCCTGCCATTAGAGCCAAGCAGAGTATTTTTGGAATGTTGATGAATGTGCTGAGATTGTTATTTTTAAATAGCATTCTGCTATGCAACACCATGATACAGTCTCCTGAACAGAGCTGATTCCAAGTGGAGGCATGACCTCTAATGTTGAATAGTAAACTATTGAAAACTTATCAAAACAAACAGCACAAGGGATTTCCAAATCTCCTGACTAGTAACTGCAATTGCTGTCCCCCCATATACATAGACATCCCCCTTCTTGAAATTCAGACCCTCACATATTGGGAAAGAAATAGAATACTGCACAGTCATAAGACAAGTATTATTATACAGTGAAAGGTCAAGCTAGGTTAGTGTTAAACATTGAGTCTAATGTAGAAATCTAAAAGTTAGTGTCTTAAAATACTAAGCCACAGGAGTGAAAATAGAGGCTTCCATGGTTTGCATTTTGGCCGCCTGTTCTTTAGCTATGAATTCCACCTGAAGTAGAGGCAGATGTACTTTTAGTGAGGGAAAGCACAAATTCACTGACAATCATGTCACAGTGTGTGTTGGCCTTTCTTTTCATGATTGGAACAATGACTAGCCTCACTTTGCCATCTTCTTCCTTTCATCCAAAATGCCCTCCCTCCTCCCACCTAAATCCAATGCATTCCTGAGACCTAGCTCAGCTTTCTCATTCTCCTGGAAGTCTCTGTAGGTCTTCTAAACTTGATTTCTCTCTCTGCTGAATTCCTGTACCCATGTCTCTTTGGCATCTTAAAAAAATGGAATTCACATACCATTACATACACAATTTTAAAGTGGGCAATATAGTGGGTTTTAGTAAATTCACAGAGCTGTGCGTCCATAACCACATATTTGAGAACATTTTCTCATCACCTGAAAAAGCAATGTGGCTTCCATTTGCAGTCAGCTCCCTGCCATTTCCCTTCAATACACCCACTCCCACTCCTGAGAACCACTAACCTACTTTCTGCCTCTAGATACTTCATATAAATGGAAATATGCAATATGTGTTTGCCTTTTTTTCACTTAGCGTAAGGTTAATCCAAGGTTGATCCATGCTGTAACATGTATCAGAACTTCATTTCTTTTTATGGCTGAATTATCTTTTGTCATATGGATATACCACATTTGTTTATCCATTCATGGATAAGCAGTTGATGGACATTTATCAGTTGATGGCCATTTGGGTTTTTCCACTCTTTGACTATTATGTATAATACTGCTAAGAGGATTCACATTCGAAATTTTGTGTAGACATATTTCAAGACATTTCTCTTGAAATGAAATATACCTAGGAGTGGAATTGCTGGGTCATATTCTATGTTTATCCATTTAAGAAACTGCCAGACAGTTTTCCAAAGTGGCTGCACCATTTTCCATTCCCACCAGTGGCATATAAAGGTTCTGATTTGTCCACATCCTCTTGGACATTTTGAGCTGCACAAGCCTGTTGATGTCACTTTTTGCCTTTGGGATGGACTCCCTCACACATGTTAGTCTCAC
Organism: Bubalus kerabau; assembly: GCF_029407905.1. NCBI lineage: Eukaryota > Metazoa > Chordata > Mammalia > Artiodactyla > Bovidae > Bubalus > Bubalus kerabau. The sequence goes on along the minus strand of NC_073647.1, from coordinate 146,244,528 downwards.
TTCCCAAATTCGACTACAAGCTTCTCAAGACAGCGATCCATGTGTTCAGTCATCATCTTAGGAAATGTTTCTTAATTTCCTACTGGGTGCCAAGAACTACTAAGTCCTAAGGCTACGAGTATGAAAAAGCTCTGTTTTGTGGAGGAGGCACATACAATCACAATAGCCCATTTCTGAGTGACAGGTGTGGTAATGACCGCCTATTCAAGGAACAGCCTTTGCTTCTCAGAATTCATATTGATTGTCTCCCTCCCACAATGTCATACTTAAAAACACCACTCAAGCCTATTATTTAATCCATCCTATTTTAGAGAAAGAACAGAACTCTGTGTGTGTCCTCCTTTTGTCCAAATGTAGAAGGTTTGATTTTTCTCTTGGGCTTTTGTGTTTCAGTACCACTTAGCAAATATGCTTAAGAAAATAAATGCCAGCAATATTTCTAGCAGTAACTTTGGAAGTACAATGTGAGTTATTTTGAAACAGTGAATCATCAAGAATGTTAATCTGTTGACTTGTCAGTATAAAAGCTGTTTGAGACTCTAGGCTAAAGAGAGACAAGGAACCTTCTAAAAGTTTAAGTCCTCTGGATTCAACAATAAATTGCCCATATGTTGCTTTCACCTGCAGTCAGTCTGGTTTCATGTTTTTCTTTCTTCAACTACCAGTCAAGAGAAATTAATATATCTGGAATCCCTAAATCATGTAAAGAATGAAAAGAATCAAACTACAGACTGTTGAAATAAAAGACTTATTATTGCCATATGAAAGTACAATTATCCAAATATAAGAATAGGATCATTAAAACACATCTTATAGTGTGCCTTTTAGTGATTTAACAGTAGTATCAAATTGTTTTCATTTGATTTCTTAATTACCTAATATAAAAATGTCAAATCAGCAATGCCAGAGAATGTGTGGATGGAACTGGCTTGCATTTAGGAAGAAGATGTTGATCACTTGATGTGTTCAAGGAGAGAGACTGGCACTTCTATTCCAGTTTGTAAATCATATCAATTTTAAAACTGACTTAAAAATTCTTCTGTGATTTGTTTGGACTCTGAAAAGAGGTTTGTTTATTCCAAAGAAAAATTAAGAGTGAATTGTGTGTTCATATTAAATATAGATGAGTGAAATTCATATTGACTCTGTGAACATACAAGAACAATAAGATTCTCCCATGGGTTCAAGGTTTTATTAGCACTTACAAAACACTTACTATTTACCAAGCACTGGTTTAGGGTTTTTACAACCACTAACCTCTTTAATCTTGATAAAAACCCTAGAGAACATATACAGTTATTGTCCCCATTTTATAGATGAGGAAACGGAGAGTTTCAGTAACTTGCTTGAGGTCAGCCAAGTAATTAGTGTAATCCCATGCAATCTGTCACTAGAGTGCTTACTCTAGTCTGTCTCTCAAAGAACACACTCATCGAGTTGAATAAAGATGAGGATTCTGTTGGGCCTGACATTATTCCAGGTTTCAGAGGGCAGCTGGCTGCAGGAATTTTCATACAGTCTAGGACAGCAATGAAATTAAGTATGTGAGATAAAATATATACATTGTAACATTTTACATTATAGAACATATGTATGACATTTTCATATTACATCTTTTCATATTGTATGTTATGCACATATGCATGTATATGTATATATTATACATACACATACATATGTAGCCCCTTGCAGGGTACCCTTTCCTGTGTGTCTCCATGGCCTTGATAATGATGTGAGCTCCCCATCCCCAATCCTCCCTTCTCAAACTTTCGGGAACTTCTATGCTACTAGTATTCTTGGGAGTTATTGTTCTTTCTTCTTGGTATATTGAAAGATCAACAATGTCGCTCTTTCTCTAGAGGCCAAGCATGGATTATGGAAGAGAGGTTCAAAGACCCTGAGCCTGTCTACAGTTGGGCAACCTGACAGTAACTTTTCTGCTCTGGAGGCAGCTCTTCTTGTCATGGTTCTGACATGCAGGGGATATCTCCTGGCAGTGGTTTGTATTACCAACCTCTCCCAAGAATGACAAACCTGTATTTATCTATTGGGCAGTGGCTTCCCAAAGATGGGCCCCATTTATGAGCAGTTCCTACTGGCAGTAGTTCCCCTCAACTAATCATTTAGGGTGTGTGGTATGGTGGTGGTGGTGTGTATGTGTGTGTGTGTGTGTGTATTTTAGTGGGCTAAAATAATGAGTGTTATCAAATCTTCTATGCCTAAAGGATGTAAAATTAAGTAGGACATCACATGTGCTCATGACAGTAAGTTATAAAGGCAGAGAAGACACTGGATTGAAACTAAAATTTCTAGACAGGCTCTGAGATATATATTTTTTTAAAATAGAGCTTATGTTAAACAGATGTAATGAGTATAATCGCAGCTGTATATGCTTCTTTAATATGTCAGTGTTTCTCATTTTGGAATTCATTCCAGAACTTATTTTTAAATGGGCTACTAGGTGCATAGTATATTACCTTGCCTTCCAAGTGCTGTCTCTGAATTTAGATACTGGATCAGTATCTACCAAGAATGACAAAATTATGAGTCCCAGAACAGGCCTGGTTATAATAAGCACTCAATATATACTTTTGAAAGAATAAGTGGACTGACTACAGTTTATCACAAGATTTAGGTGGCACTAGTGGTAAAGAACCCGCCTACCAATGCAATAGACGTAGGAGATGCAGGTTCGATCCCTGGGTTGGGAAGATCCCCTGGAAAAAGAAATGGCAACCCGCTCCAGTATTCTTGCTTAGAGAATCCCCATGGATAGAAGAGCCTGGCGGGCTACAGTCCATGGGGTCGCAAAGAGTCAGACATGACTGAAGTGACTTAACACACACACAGAACAAGATCACTTTAACCTCTGTTCACTTTGGAGGAGCGAGCAGTTACTATAAGAGGGGCAATCACTCAGGATTGTCTTTTGTCACCTCTAAATAAAAGGACAACTGAGAAGGGGTTGGAGAAATGTGGGGCATTGGGTGAGCAAGATGGCTCCTCTCTTGGACACCATCAAGGAAGTGTCTTGTGTGGCGTCATGCTCAGAGCCAGAATTTGGTTGACTTCTTGTCCTTTTTTTTTCTTAATTTATGTATTTTTAATTGAAGGATAATTCCAATATTGTTTTGGTTTCTGCCATACATCAATATGGATCAATATGGATCAGCCATAGGTGTTCATATGTCCCCTCTCTCTTGAGCCTCCCTCCCACCTCCCACCCCATCCTACCCCTCTAGGTTGTCACAGAGACCCGGTTTGAGTTCCCTTGACTTTTAAGAGGTTCTAGAGTTCTCCTGAGATGGGAGCTGTAGTGTAGGTTAGTGATTCTCAACATAACCTATTGTGTTTTGAAATGTTTACTTTTCAATATCCCATTTACCCTCTTGTCTGTGTGTGTGTTAGTCTCTCAGTCATGTCCAACTCTTTAAAACCCCATGGATTGGGACCCACCAGGCTCCTCCGTCCATGGGATTTTCTAGGCAAGAATACTGGAGTGGGTTGCCATTCCCTTCTCCAGAGGATCTTACTGACCCAGGGATTGAACCTGGGTCTCCCTCACTGCAGGCAGACTCTTTACCATCTGAGTCACTAGGGAAGACTACCCTCTATTCTATTGGAAGCTAAAACTAAACTAACACTAAAACTGATAGTAAAGTCTTATGCTTTTTCTATAAAAAGTATGAGTTCCATGTTTCTGATATGATAATACTCCTACAGGGTGATTCATAGGTTAAACCATTAGAACAGAAAAGAGGAAATATTTTTACTGGGCTATGCTCTTCTTTTTAAAAACAAATACTATTTTTTAAAAAACCATATCACTGGCATAGCATTCAGCTCTTTTCACAATTGATTGTCTTTAAGCATACAATCTTTAACTGTGAAATCATTCAGAGATAATTATTTTGGGGAGGAAAATGACAAGAGAAATAGTTATGTAGTCAGTTTTTGATTATCCATGATGATTTTGCCACTGGAATTAAAATCCCTTTTTAACAAATAGCAACAGTTACCATCTCTTTCTTTGCTAACTCTTAGAACAAAATGTTTTATTAGGAAACAGAACTGAATTTTATTTCTCCTCCTGAGCCTTGGGTCTGTCTTGTATTTTTACTTCTGTAGCACCTGATGTTTCCCCCATTTCATCAGTGTGCTGCAGCTGGCTTGTACTGGATGGAAAACCAATCGTGTGTATCTCTTTCCAGCTCCATGTTCTGTTTCCCCACCTTGGTACCCTGAAGTCTGCCCCAGTGGGACTATTTATACCATAGAAATTGACAAAGGCTGCAAACCAGGGCTTTCCCCCAGAGTTAATTATTAAGCATTTTGCCAGCACACTACTGCCCCACTCAGTCCTCACTTTTGTTTTGGATAAATATCTCTAAAATGTATTATATGTCAGCCTTTTTACAAACAGAGGATGTGAAGGAAAAAGTCACTCTTCCTTGGCCTCATTTTAATGATTCGTATATCTGTGTTTGCTTTTAGTGTCTCTTTCTTCATGTTTCCCATCAGGAGGCTTCTTCCTTTTGAAAGCATTCCTCACTTCTCATTTTTTGACTCTGATTACAGCCTGTGACTTAGAGAAACAACTTCACTAGGTATGCGTATTGAAGAAAAACAAATGAGAGTTTGTGGAGTTCTGTAATATTAATAGAATAAAGTTTGTGAGTAAAGCCTTGGCCCAGATCTTTTACGACAACTAGTTTGATTGCTAGGACTGGCTTCATGGGCATGAGATCTGAGCAGTCACTCAGGGCCCAGTGCCCAGAAGGGCTTCATGCATGGTGAAATGCTCTGCAGTCACCATCTTGAAATTCTGAATACTTTTTGAGCAAGAGGTCCTGCATTTTCATTTTGCTCAGGGCCCCATAAATTATGTAAGCACTCCTGATAGTTGTTCAGATGTCTGTTTTACTTCTGATTTTAGAAAGTTGAATTTCTTAGAAGTCTGGTGTCTAGATCAATGGGCTGTTTCTATATCAACCACAGATGAACGCTTGGTCAGATCACTGTAAATCCTAAGTAGCAAAAAAAATAATTGGTGGTGTTGTCATTTATTGTATTTTGATTTTTTTAAGGGAATGCCCTAGAAAGGAAAAAGATATAATGGTAAATGATTTATCTTAAGTTTGAGTGTATTTTCCTCATATGCAAGTAAGTACTTTTTGATTCTCTTATTAATGCATACTTTTAAAATAATTTTATTAACATATTAGCTGCATATCACAAAATTCACCATTTAAGTGTACAATTCAATGACTTTTAACAAATGTACACAGTTGTGCAGACAGCCCTGCAATCTTCTTTAAAACATTTCCATCACCCCAATGTGATTGCTCCTGCCCGTTTGCATTCACACCCTCTTCCCACCCCCAGCCCCTGGCAACTGCTAACCTACTTTCTACCTGAATAGATTTGCCTTTTGTGGACATTTCAAATAAGTGGACTAATAAAATATATGACCTTTTTGTGACTCACTTCATTCACACAGTTTCATGTTTTTGAGGTTCATCCATGATATTGCACATAAATGTACACTTTCAGGCAAAGATTCATATGAGGTTTGTGCAGGTGAAATAATCTCTACTGTTCTTATCTGTGAGTACACATTCATTTTACCTCAAATTTCCATTTAGAATGGAAAGGTAACCCAAGTGAATTGCAAAGGATCCCCATTTTCAACATCTACCCACATACCATTTGGCACTTCCAGATCAACCATTTGCTCCACTTCCTAAGAAAGTTTACACTCTATTTCTAAAAGTCTACATGAGCTTCATATTTGATTTCAATTACTACCAAGTACTCTTTCTGGAATTATCACTCAATTGCAAAGATATTCTGGCAGTTATAAAGAAGCTCTTTTGAGTTAGTGTTCATCAGTATTAAACATACAGTTTTCTTAGCTTAAAAACAAAGTAAAAATACCTTGAATTAGAATTCAGGCTCTGGACTCAAACAACTCTCAGCTGAAATCTTAGGTTTACTACTCAAAGTTGTGACCTTAAATAAGTTACTTAATCTCTCCAAGATTCAATTTTCTATAAAGCTTTATCATTATTTCTGTCATTATTATTTACGCTGGCTTTCTTTTCTTTCTTTTTTTTTTTTTTTTACTTAAGGGAAAATTTTTATGGGAAATGTCTTCTTAATGGGGGTTGGGGAGTGCATGGTTTCCATTAAAGAAAGCTCTGTTGACCAATATTTCAAATTGTCCTTGTTTGGCTTTTTTTTTTTTCAGTGAAATCATGAGTTTATTTAAAAAGATGTCCTAAGAGGGCAATCATAAACAGTTTCTACATTCTCTTTTTTTCCTCCCAGTATCTTTCTCTTTATTGTTACTTTGAAATGGAAATGAGTCTCTTTATAAGATTTAACATTTGAAACAAACCATTTTAGTATTTTGTATTTTGGTCAAAACAACAAAGAGTATAGAGGTAAACTCAGCAATGTTTTTTCAAAAACACCTTGTTTGGCTTTCTAATGATTTTTAAATGCAGGTTGATGATGATGGTTTAGTGCAGCCCAAACTCCAGCAACCCCTTGGACTGTAGCCCACCATGCCCCTCTCTCCAAGAGATTTCCCAGGCAAGAATACTGGAGTGGGTTGCCATTTCCTTCTCCTACACTGACTTTCTTTAGGGAGTGGAACTATAGAGGATTTCCTCTTTTCACAGTCAATTTCTGGTGTTTTGGTTTTTGCTTTTCTTTACTTCATTATTTTTTAAAACAAACATTATTATTTTTTAAGTAGGAACGGGTTCCCTGGTAGCTCAGAGGTTAAAGTGTCTGCCTGCAATGCGTGAGACCCGGGTTCGATCCCTGGGTCAGGAAGAACCCCTGGAGAAGGAAATGGCAACCCACTCCAGTATTCTTGCCTGGAGAATCCCATGGACAGAGGAGCCTGGTGGGCTACAGTCCACTGGGTTGCAAAGAGTCGGACACGACTGAGCAACTTCACTTTCACTTTTGAGTAGGAACAAGTCACAATTTCAAAAGCTTAAATTGTTCTCTGACAGATTTGTAATCATTATATGATCTCTTATAGTGCTCAGCTTTTATAAATTTTAGAATCCATAAAAATATGAAATTCCATTTCCTTTAAATAAAAAAATCAGTGATTGCTTTAAAATCATGAATAACACAGGGGGACTGACTATTTCATGAATTTGGCAGTGTCTTTTTCAGAAAATTCCTAGTACTTTATACTTAGGCAATGGAAATGGCCCCATCAGCAATCACAGGAGAAAGTAAGGAGTGTGATGAACACATTAGTTGGATGGGGCTTGTCGCCCTTACTTTCTCATTCTAGATGGTGTAAGTAAGTAAGTGTTAGTGGCTCAGTCATGCCCGACTCTTTGCAACCCCATGGACTGCAGCCCACCAGGCTCCTGTGTCCATGAGATTTTCCAGGCAAGGATACTGGAATGGGTTGCCATTTCCTTCTGCAGGGGATCTTCCCAACCCAGGGATCAAACCCGAGTCTCCTGAACTGCAGACAGATTCTTTACTGATTGAGCTACAAGGGAAGCCCATTCTAGATGGTAATGGGGTAAAATTTACTTTCTGAATATTCATTTCAAATGTGTGTGTATTCTTAGGATTGTATCCTTGGTGCTTCAGAGCATGTTGAACAAATAAAGAAGGCATCTAGGTAAAGCTAAGGGACCCTGGAATCCAGAGGTCTTTGTTTCTATTTCTGTTATTTTTGAGATGCTCTGTGGCATCTCAAAAGCTCAGTTTTCCCATTTGAGAATGGGGGTAATCCCCACTCTACTTCATAAGCTCTTCCTGAGCACTGAATGAGATAATTGATGAGAGGTTATTGTATAAATGTAAAGACTCCCCCCACATATGAGCCAGTATGTTTTCTAAGATCATTTATTACTTGCTATCCCTGTAATATGTCTCTCCCTCAACACTCCTCTACTGATGAACAATAAGGATACCTTCACGTTTCATCAGGGCTTGGAATGGCTGTGGGTTTCTTTGAGCTCACTAATCAGTTATTATTATTGATGAGTTAATCAATAATCAATACCTGAAGAAGAAAAACAGGATAAGGAAATGAGAGTGATGGTGTAGGGTTGAGAGTAGTACCTTGAGAGAAGACCTGAATAATGAGAAGGAGTCTACCATGTAGAACTCTGCTGAAATCAGAGCATTCCAGAACAGAAAACAGCAAATGCTAAGTCTGAGGATTGTTGCCTGTGTTGATATAAAATCAACATGGAATGGCTGCCCTTCCAAAGGAGTAACTGTGTTGTTTTAGCCCACACTGGAAGCTAAGATAAAGGTATGTGGATTGCATAACAGTGAAAGCTCTAATTTAGGATGGAGTAATTCCTTACCTGAGGAATGCTTTTTAAAAAAGTTTCTGTTTCATCTCTATGCCCACATAGCACCCAGCCCAAAGCTAGGGGCTCAACCACTGATGGTTCTCAATGCTGGCTGCAAATTAGAATCCAGGAAACTTTCGGCACTTCTGTATCCAAAGTGTGGCCCTTAGACCAGAACTATTAGTATCAAGAAATGCAAAACCTCAGGCACATCCAGACTCACTTAATCAGAATTGCATTGTAGTAAGATCCTTAGATAATCTACATACACGTTGAAGTTTGAGATATGCTGTACAATATCATGCCCAAGGTCAGGAGAATCTTCACTTCTGGAGATTCTGATTCATTTGTTCTTGGGAAGAGCCCAGGCATCATTTTAAAAAAAAGCACCTCCAATCTTCAGTTGATCAGAGTAGACTGTGGGGCCAAGTTTGACAACCAATGGCTTGGTATTTCCCATTCATAGACCCTCAATAATGGATAACTGTCAGGTACTCGGGGCTTCCCAGGTAGTACAGTAATAAAGAGTCTGCCTGCCAATGCAGGAGCTGCAGGAGACTTGGGTTTGATATCTGGGTTGGGAAGATCCCCTGGAGGAGGAAATGGCAACCCACTCCAGTATTCTTGCCCGGAATCCCATGGACAGAGGAGCCTGGCTGGCTACAGTCCACGGGGTCACAAAGAGTTGGACTCGACTGAGCATGAACACATGTACCAAGTACTTGATTTCATCAATTATTTAAATTGCCTGTTTTAGAACACCCAGTCGTGTTTCAGTGTTTTCTGACATACTACAAATAGTCTTAACAATTTGTAAATCTTCCTCTAAAATAGTCTTCGGTTCTAGAATTATTGTTACCACAGATCAGGGACTGGAGATAACTGATTAGTTTCTGTTGTCTTCAAGCCAGGTAAGACTTTTTCTTCACCTCTAGCCACACCCACTGTCCATATTTGGAGTCGTATTACTTCTCAATATCTACTTGCTTTGCAGTCCTGAAAATCATCTTACTATCTCAGATTCATTTTTATTTCTATAAAATGAGTACATTTACTAAGTGGTTTGGTAGAAATAAATATAAGTGTATGGCTTCAAAAAACTTCATTTTTTTCTACAAATATATGATGTAAGGAGTTTAAAATGTAATGTTCAATGTGGATATATTAATTCAGGCACCATTTGTTAAATATTGATAATAAAGTGTGCTCTTTAGAAGTCTTCATTTAAAGGACTTTCAGCTAGTTTGAATGTAAACTCCAACAATCAAATTCGATGTGAAACCCAGTTTTCATTTCAGCATACTGATTCTCTAGTCCTCCATCTTTAACTGTGTGGTAAACCCACAAAATGATTTTATTAGTGGTTTAATGTTCTGTGGGAGGCTTTTTTGTTTCTCTTTATTTTGGCATATAATTTGTGCATGTTTAAAACTGTTTTATTTGTGTTGAGATTGGAAGGCAGTGTATATTAGCTGTTATTTGTGGAAACATTAACTTTATTGCTTAGAGCAGGGTTTCTCAGCCTTGGCACCATTGATATTTTGAGCTGAATTGTTCTTTGAGGCCGCCAGCGCTGTCCTGTGCATTTTAAGCTGTTAGCAGCATCCCTGGACTCTCCTCACTGGTTGCCAGTAGCATGTCCCCAGTTATGACAATCAAAAAATGTCTGAGACATTGCCCAATGTCCTCGGAGGGGACAAAACTGCCCCTAGTTGAGAACCACTGATGTAAGGCAGAAATGAAAGAAAAATAATCTAGGTATCTTAAAAAACTAAAACTAGAGTTGCTGTATGATCCAGCAATCCCTCTTCTGGGCATATATCCAGAGAAAATCCTAATTCAGAAAGATACATCTACAACCCCAACGTTTGTTGTAGCACTGTTGACAATAGCCACAACAAGGAAGCAACCTAAGTGTCCATTGACAGGTGAATGGATAAAGATGTGGTACGTATATGCAATGGAATATCACTCAGCCATACAAAGAGTGAAATAATGCCATTTGCATCGTCATGGGCGGACCTAGAGATTGTCACACTAAATGAAGTAAGTCAGAGAGCGAAAGACAAATGCCATATGATATCACTTACGTGTGGTATGGGAAATGTGACACAAATGAACTTCTTTACAAAACAGAAACAGACTCACAGACATAGAAAACAAACTTATGGTTGCCAACGGTGTAGAGGGGAGGGGAGGGATAAATGAGGAGTTTGAGATTAGCAGATGCACACTACTATATACAAAATAGATAACAAAGTCCTACTGTATGGCACAGGGAACTGTTCAATTTCATATAATAAACCATAATGGAAAAAATACATGTGTGTATATATATATATTACATATATAAAAATATATAATACATATATGTAATTATATATACATATATATATAGGAATATATATATGACTTCCCAGTGGCTCAGACGGTAAAGCATCTGCCTACAATGTGGGAGATCTGGGTTCGATCCCTGGGTCGGGAAGATCCTCTGGAGAAGGAAATGGCAACCCACTCCAGTACTCTTGCCTGGAAAATCCCATGGATGGAGGAGCCCGGTAAGCTACAATCTGTGGGGTCGCAAAGAGTCGGACACAACTGAGAAACTTCACTTTACTATATATATATATATATATAATGAAATCACTTTGCTGTACACCAGACACTAAAACAACATTGTAAATCAACTATACTTTACTTTAAAAAAAGAATCCACAGATATTTTATGATCTAAATAAGACACTTCATTTCTCAGTGTTGCTAGTTTTTCTTTTGTGGCTAGGTGAATTGATATCAGTGTGAAGAGCACTACTACATTGGATTTCTATTTAGAGATGGTTACAAATATTTACAATAATTAGCTGAGAAAACTTTCTCCTTTCTGAATTTTAAAGCTCTTTAAGTCAAATGGAAAATCAAGTAATTTATCTGCCAAGTTAAAATAAGAATATGACTTTGACCACAGTTATTGGAGTGCTTCAGGTGCAAGTTCCTGTTTTGGCCTGCTAACCTCAACACAGGGGACCTCACACTTTTACTCTGGATGGGCAAAGCAGTGGGTCTCCACCCTGGCTGCTCACTGGAGCAGAAGAAATGTTGTGCTTGGGCCCCAGCCCCCAGACATGCCAGCTCACTTGTCTCAAGAGGGGCATAGGTATGTTTTCGGACTGCCCAGGTAATTCCAGAGTGCAGCCAGGGTTGACATCTGCTGATGTAAGGAGATACAGCTCCACTGCCTTTATCCTTCATCCATCACTTCCCCACATTTACCTGTGGCCTGCTTTCTTCCTATCTACACAGTGCTGACCAGACTCTTTTGCCTATCCTTGATTATTATTTTTTAACCAAATGATTTTTCCCCAGTGTTTTTCCTTTGCTCAGACCTGGACTTGCAAGGAAACAACTGGCTCAGTCTAGTCCACTTAATTCATGACCTTCTTTTGACTGCTGCCTTCATTTCAACTGTTAACCTCATTCCACCTGAAAAACCTTTATTGTTTTAAAACGGGTATTTCTTCTTTTGCCAGCAGATCATTATCCCCAATCCCCATTTATGTTTCCCATTATTACTTGCCTCTTTTTCCTCCTTACAGCTTAATTTTCTTTCTTTCCTTTGTGCTCCCTCTTACTCATTTTTCCATCCTTAAATGACATGCTCACATTTTGTGGATTCTTATGTGTGTTTTAAAATGCTGGGAGAGTATGTTTCACTTGACGCTGATCTCTTTGCCTTTTTGATCCTCACCTGCCTGTTATTTTTAACTTGAGACTCGTGTGTTTTGTTTGTGCATTGGTTATTTCAAATCAATGCTCTTATGTCCCTGTTTGCCCCACCTGAGCATTTCAATGTGACACCTCATGTCTGCAGGGCTCCCAGGTTCCTATTATGGCTGGTGGCTCTGGGCCAGGGAAACCAACCCAGGCCTCAGGCATCTCGTCACGTCTGGATTCACCTCTCCCCTTCCCGCAAGACAAGCTCACCTGCCTTATAACCCAGGAGCCCGCCTCTCCTTAAACCCTGTTGTCACTATTGCACTTTTAAATAATATCTAAAGAGTCTTTCTCCGTGGATTGCTTGAGGGTATTTCTGCTAAACCCCACCAGCAACTGTCATCTTGTTCCTTCAGCTAGTTCTTCCAAAATAATTCATAACTTGCCTCGTTGCTAAAATGTATGCCACATGCTCTCAATTCTAGTATCTGAATCACAGCAGAAAAAGGCCCCTTGGATTCATCCCAGTGATGGTGCAGTGGAGGCTCCCACAACACAATATATGTGTGGGCTCCCTTTGGCCTTTTCATTCAAGCTTAAGGATGGATTCATCATGCCTGCTATGTCCCTTTCCCTCTTCTAGTTTTACACAAATAGTTTTGCTTTCTTGTCCCCTCTGAGACCACAACACCACACCTGTTTCACAAATATCACTTGACTTGTGATTTTCAAAGCCTGAGCTTTTGTTTGTGTGTGCCCAGGTACAAGAATATTAACATTGACTCCAGCTTCATGAGAGACCCAGTATATCCATACCCAGTTGTACTTTTCCAAACACCATTTTAAAGCCTCTAAGTTTAATTTACAAATCTCATTTCACTTGTAAATCTTAACAGGTTTGCATTAATGTAAAAACAAATACTGCTTTTCTGTTGATTCTTTAAATACCAGCCAGTGAGATTTCCGAATTTAACCCTTAAAATTTCACTGAGCAGCTAAATAATCCTTACGAGGTCTAAATTTTCAGATTTAATACATTAGATTTTTTTCAAATATTTGAACAGTGATTACAAACTGAAGTCATTAAACCCTAAGTATTTTAATTAAAATCATAAGTTTAATATGTCAGATTCTCCCAAACAATTCAAAGACTGCAAAGCACAAATGAAACATGCGTATCCTAACGTATTGACTCCAGAAGTTATCATAGTCAGCTCAATAGTATTTAAATGAAAGTTTTATTAATCTCTTTATTAGCCCCATGTATCTTATTAGTATTAGGACTAAGGCCTATATTAGTATTAATACTAGTATCAATACCATCACTAGCAATATCAATGGTATTTAAGTTAAATTAATACTAGCACAAGTATTAGTGCTAATAGGAGTACTGGTAGTAGTGCTAGTGTAAGTAGTACTGGTAGTAGTGCTAGTATAAGTACTAGTACCAGCATTAATATTATTTTTGCTAATTATTATTGTTAATGCTAATATTAGTGCTAGCATTGGTACTAACATTAGCGTTATAGTAGTACCAGCACTAACATTAGTATTTGCATTATTATTAGCACTAATACTAGTATTCAGACTAATATTCATGTTTTTGTATTATACTAGGCTCAGCACCAGTGTTAGTATTAGTAGTACTGCTATTAGTAGCATTGCTAGTGATGTTAATACTTAGCATTAATATTAACATTAATATCAGTTTCAACAGCAATACTAGTGCTTGTGTTCGTGTTTGTTCTAGTACCAGCATCAGCGTTAGTATTCACCTTACTGCTACTAATAGAATTGCCATTATTAGTTGTACCAGCACTCGCATTATCATTAGCATTAGCCTTAGTCTTAGAATTAGTGACTAGTATACCATGCAGAGTTTCTGACCCAAGGTTACTGACCCAAATGAGGAAAATAGAGATTGTGGATACAGAGTTATTGGTTGAGAATGTGGCTCCAAAGTTAAAATTCAGCTGTTTCCGTCAGCAATTTCTGGACCAAGACACCAAGAACTGGAGTTTACCAGCCTGGCACTACAACCTCAGTGGCCTTTGTTGAGCTACAGTCATTCATAGAGCAGTAGTGTTTTCTGAGCCTCAACCTTCTCCCGCACTCTGGTGAATTGTGGTTACTTATATCCAAGAATCTTACTTCAGATCAGTATTTTCTTATTTGATTTTCATTGAAAATTTCTGTGACAACTTTTTATTGCCTGATTGGAGACAATGATCTACCATCCTTGTTTGCCCAGGACTGAGGGGTCTTTTGGGACGTAGGACATTCAGGGCTAAAACTAGGCAAGTCCAGGCTGGCTGGTCATCCTAGATTCTAGACCAGTGATTCTCTGGCCTCTCTAGACTGGGCTGGGAAACTTTCAAACATATCAGAGCCCAAGTCCCACCTCCAGAGATTCTGATTGAATTGGTCTAGAGGTAGTGCCCCAGCACTGATACTTTAAAAAATCTCCCCAAGTGATTTTCATGTGTAGCCAGGGTTGAGAACCGCTTTTCTGCACTCCCTATCTAGTTGGAAACACCTTGTGCAACATCTTACTGCTCACCTTCACCGAATGGGATTCAGCAAATCTTGAACTGGGTAAGCATGTGTGTGGGTTCATCAGTGTACAGCATTTCCAGTAAATATTCCTGGGGGCAATTAGGGCTTCCCTGGTGGCTCAACTGGTAAAGAATCCACCTGCAATGCAGGAAACCCAGGTTCAATCCCTGGGTTGGGAAGATCCCCTGGAGAAGGAAATGGTAACCCACTCCAGTATTCTTACCTGGAAAATCCTGTAGATAGAGGAGCCTGGCGGGCTACAGTCCTTGGGAACACGAGTTGGACATGACTTAGTGACCAAACCACCAGTAATGTACACCTTTCTTGCATATCATGTCATTTGTTTTTGAGTATTAATGTGTTCTCATGAAAGTGAAAGTGTTAGTTGCTCAGTCGTGTCCGACTCTTTGCTACCCCATGGACTATAGCCCACCAGGCTCCTCTATCCATGGGTTTCTCCAGGCAAGAATACTGGAGTGGGCTGTCATTTCCTTCTCCAGGGGATTTCCTGACCCAGGGATCAAACCTGGGTCTCCTGCATTGCAGACAGAGTCTCTACCGCCTGAGTCACCAGAGAAGCCAAATGTAAGGACACTGGTAGTAGGTGTCTGAGCATCCACAGGTGGCACCTGACTTGTGAAAAACCTCATGGCGCTTCCAGTTGGGGCGCAGGGCCTGGCAGTCCAGCCAGTCCTCAGCCACAGGGACCACAGGAAGAAGCAGTGGCCAGCTCTGTTCCAGCCAGTACCTTCCACTGTTCTAGGTCTGCAGACCGATGGCAAGGATCCTGCCTATGGCTCCTGCCTTCTCCAGCTCCTCTTATTCCTCCTCTGCAGCTGCTTCCTCATGTGTTCTCATGAGAATGTGTTCTTATGGCTTTTCATAAAATTATTATGTTTTTGTTTTGTTGCTTAAATTGTCATACCTTCATCAGTGAGAACTCCTCACAGCTGCCCCATTTGTCCATTTAGCACCATCCTTTTATTTAAATTTATTTATTTTAAAATTATTTTATTTATTATATTTGGAGGCTAATTGCAATATTGAGGTGGTTTTTGCCCTACATTGACATGAGTCAGCCATGGATGTACACGTGTTCCCCCTGTCCTGAACCCCCCTCCCACCTCCCTCCCATTCCACCCCTCTGGGTTGTCCCAGTGCACTGGTTTTGAGTGCCCTGTTTCATGCATTGAACTTGGACTGGTCATCTATTTCTCATATGGTAATATACATGTTTCAATGCCATTCTCTCAAATCATCCCACTCTCGCCTTCTCTCACAGAGTCCAAAAGAGTGTTCTATACATCTGTGTCTCTTTTGCTATCTCGCATATAGGGTCATCATTACCATCTTTCTAAATTCCATATATATGAGTTAATATACTGTATTGGTGTTTTTCTTTCTGACTTACTTCACTCTGTATAATAGGCTCCAGTTTCATCCACCTCATTAGAACTATCTCAAATGCATTATTTTTAATAGCTGAGTAATATTCCATTGTGTATATGTACCACAACTTTCTTATCTATTCATCTGCTGATGGACATCTAGGTTGTCCTAGCTATTGTGAACAGTAGCACCATCCTTGAAAGCATTCATGTTTCCTGGTGACAACAAAGTATAAGAAATCTATCCTGATTTTTCTTGCTTCATGTCATGGATTCAACTACACTCCAAGGATTTCTAGTTCTTTTGAGTGGGGAAAGTTTTAAAGATAAAATCTTGGCTATAGGGGTGCACATCAGGTTGTTTTACCAGAGTACTAATAGCAGCTAGATCTTGGATCCATGACCATCTCTGCAACTGAAATCCATTCTACTCAGTGCTCTGTGGTGACCTAAATGGGAAGGAAATCTTAAAAAGAGGGAATATATGTATATGTATAACTGATTCACTTTGCTGCACAGCAGAAACTAACACAATATTGTAAAGCAACTATACTCCAATGAAAATTAATTAAAAAGAAGAAATCCTTAATTCTTTCATATGCTTTTTGTGTATCTCATTGGCTATCCTATGAGTTTTTCCCTTATTGTATATTTTTTCCCATCAAACTGATATTACAATGTTCTTTGCCCTTTTTTTCAAGCATTAAAATTCTTTCATTCCTTTATTTACTATCTTTTCAAGTTTCAACTATGAATCAGAGAAATATGTGAATAGACTTCGGGTATTTTCTAATTTATGCTCAGAGACAGGGGAAACACCTTGCTCTCTTTTCCAGGCCCAAACTCTATTTCCTTTTATAGTTTTGATAATTTCTCCCTTCTCCAGTCCTCATATTTTCTCAAGTTTCATCACTCCTCCACCTATTTCTTCATAAGCCATAGCCAACTGAGTTTTATACACAAAGTGGAGAGTGGACCTTCCTCTGAAATGATAGGAAGTAACTACTTTGTTACTGTTTTAAGAGAAGTGGAGATGAATGAGCAGATTTACCCTCTCAGTCATATCTCAGGCTGATCACTTGTGTCTGAAATTACAGATTCAGGATATGGGTCAGAAATTTGGGATCAGAACAGCACAGCCACTAATGGCAGGGACCACAAACAAGAATCAGTAATAAAACCACATAAATGTTATTTTTCATGAGCTTCATACTCACCTTGTATTGTTTTGTAGAGAAGGTATAGGAAGAAAGACATAATATCCAGCAAAGTCCTTTTGTAATCTTCTTGACTTGTTGTTAAAATAAATCTTTTTTTAAATTGGATCAGCCCTGGGATTTCTTTGGAAGGAATGATGCTAAAGCTGAAACTCCAGTACCTTGGCCACCTGATGCGAAGAGCTGACTCATTGGAAAAGACCCTGATGCTGGGAGGGATTGGGGGCAGGAGGAGA
This sequence comes from Bubalus kerabau, assembly GCF_029407905.1. Lineage (NCBI taxonomy): Eukaryota > Metazoa > Chordata > Mammalia > Artiodactyla > Bovidae > Bubalus > Bubalus kerabau. The sequence goes on along the minus strand of NC_073647.1, from coordinate 146,227,072 downwards.
AGGGGACGACAGAGGATGAGATGGCTGGATGGCATCACTGACTCGATGGACGTGAGTCTGAATGAACTCCGGGAGTTGGTGATGGACAGGGCGGCCTGGCGTGCTGCGATTCATGGGGTCGCAAAGAGTCAGACACGACTGAGCGACTGATCTGATCTGATAGTTGATTTACAATACTGTGTTACTTTCAGGTATACAGCAAAGTGATTCAGTTATACACACACATACACACACACATATATATTATTTTTTTCAGTTCTTTTCCATTATAGTTTATTATAAGATATTGAGCATAATTTGCTATGCTATACAGTAAATCTAGAATAAATCTTAGTTTTAGAATTCACTCTGAGAACAGAGTAGGCAAACCCTCACCATCCAAAGGATTTCCCTCATTTGAGATCTTGAGTTTTGTCAAGTCACTTAAGATCAGTGATAAAATCCCCTTGAGAGTTTCCAGATTTTTCTCCACAAGGAACCATGAAGTAGACTGTTTATTTGTGGAACTCCTAGTCCTAGTACTTTAAACTCTTTCCTTCGCTGACCTAAAGATAGCCAGCAAAAAAAGACTCTTAAAAATACATGCTTTATTGATTTTGGAATGTTCTGGAAAATGCTAATCTGACTCATGTCTTTTACTTAGGGGTGGCTTTGGCTCAAGCCCCAAAGTCATTTTAGACAAGAGGAAATAGAGAATCTAATAAATAATACAGAGTTTACATATCCAGATACAAAATAATAATTATTGTTGCTAATAATATGACTATAGATGCCACACCCACCTCTCCATTTAGGTAAATTCCTAATAGATAAATCCAAGTGAAATTTGATATAAGTATAGGGTTCTTTGGACTTACTATTTTTAACTTTTGTTACAGGTGCATTTTCATTAGTATTTTTGTTAGTTTCACCTGTACTTTTACTTATTTTGGTAAAAACTCGGTGACTCTTTAATGACTTAGGAAACAGTTTAATAAATATGTACATCCATGTTTCAGACTCATAACTACAAGTGATTATTTCTGAGAATATCCTTGGAAGCTACATCTTTTGTTTGTTCTAAGATGACAAAGCTGTATTCGTTTTGGTTGTACATATAACAAATGCTCATTGTAAAAATGTTACAACTATAGAGAAAATTATAAAGACTGCAGCATAGTAAGAAAAGCTTCTGTGCAGGATCCATATTATATGCATATTTTTGCCTCATTTTACATGGACATCAAAGAAAATGGGCCAGTAACTCACCAGAGCAGAGCCAGCCTTCACAAACACAGATTTATGGAATTTTGTTTGAACATAAAAGCATTCTCTATATAATAATCATTAATTTAGTATTTGTGTGTGTGTGTGTGTTTGTGTTAAGTAGATTTAGTTGTGTCTGACTCTGTGACCCCATGGACCATAGCTTGCCAGGCTCCTCTGTTCATTGGATTCTCCAGGCAAGAATACTAGAGTGGGTTGCCATTTTCTTCTCCAGGGGGTCTTCCCCACCCAGGGATCAAAGCTGTGTCTCCTGCACTGCAGATGGATTCTTTACCACTAGCACTACCTGGGAAGCCCAATTTAGTATTTAGTTAACAAAAACCTTTATATCTATCTGTTCACTTACTTACTTGTGTTTGAGGGCATTGAAAGGTTTTTGAGAATGATCTGGATAGCCTAGCTTTAAAACAAGTAAATGAAGACAGCTCCATACTTTCCTCCTAAGGTTGGGAGAAGTTTTATAAATATTTATTTATTTATCTGGCTGCATCAGCTCTTAGTTTTGGCCTGTGGGTTCTCGGCATGCAAACTATTAGTTGTTTTGCATGTGGGATCTAGTTCCCCAACCAGGGATTGAACGCAGAGCCCCTGCATTGAGAGTGCAGAGTCTCACCACTGGAGGAAGTCCCAGATTCGGAGAAGTTTTAATTAGCTGTTGATGTTAATTGCTTAGCCTAGTACCTGTCCTATGGTGGTAGGCTTTCAGGAAATGGAGCTAGTCATTAGCACCTTCATCACCAACATCATCTTCTTTATCATTACCACCATCACGACAACAACCAACATGATCACACCATCATCTTCACTATCATCGATCTTACTATTTTACTTTGTATAGATAGAGACATTCAAAGCCACTTCAAATTATTCCATTATTCCATAGGGATTATCTGAAAACCACTGTGGTTCCTCTGCCTAAATGCTAGTTGTTCTATCTTGGAGGATTTCATTATTCATTGAAAAGACATACCAATTACTGTACTGGGATATTAAAACACACTGTAAAAATAAAAGCCTTAAGAAATTTTGCTCACAGAATTACCAAGATATTGATAACATGTCCGCTACTGGCTGATGGAATAGATAAAAATGGAAAGAACTGGGTTGGGATGGGAATAGCATTGTCTTAATAGTTGGTTCAGAGATGCTAAAGGGAGCCAAGAGGCGGTTTCCGCCTACATTCTTTAAGTGCACCTCTTTCTATACTCTTCTTCATAATAAATTGTTGGCACTGGCCATACACTTTTCTTATCTCTAAATTGCAGAACTTTCTTTTACGTAACATTATTTTTTACTTGTCTTATTCCTAATTCTTCATCTTAAATATCAAGAAAGAAAGAACACCAGGAGACAGTTAACTTTGTCATCTCTTGCCTCCCAGGATCAAAAATAGCTGTTGCTGCAGTGTTTGGAATAGAAAAACTTTAAAGAACCTTATATACAGAACTGGTTTGTACAGCCTTCTCTGCTGATTTCACGCCAGGAGATATTTTTATCCTGTTAGGAAGTAACTAAAAGCTTTACTCAACTCCACCAGCCTCTGTAATGCGTATCTGACACATGCTTGTGACCCTGTGAGAAAGTTCTGTACTCCTCCTGGTGGCGAAAGAGAAAAACTAACAATCGAGTTCATCATCGGAGAGTGTTGATAGCTTATGAGATGTGTAAATGTTGCCATATGCTTTTAGCCAGTGTCTTGTGAAATCCTTGTCTCAACACCTTTGGTTGTTTTTGCTTTTTGGACAACAACCTTCTTTATCTTCTACGGTCATCGGGATAAAGAAATTTGACAAACGGGCATACCATTTTGCTTTAGAGAGAACTTGAGAAACCCAACTATGTCTTAAATCAAGATAATTTCAGGATCACAACGCTGTGTTCGGCATATTAGTCACAGTGCTAGCTTCTAGGCCTCGTGACTATAGAACTAGATGTTGGGCTTATTTTATTGTTTTTGTCTCTGAACACTAATTTCTCTAACTCAGTAGACATAAATTTACCCTTCTGTGATAAACAGAGTTTGGAGAATGTCAGCTCACAAAACAGTCACCAGTCCAGGTTTGATGCACGATACTTGATGCTTGGGGCTGGTGCACTGGGATGACCCAGAGGGATGGTACGGGGAGGGAGGAGGGAGGAGGGTTCAGGATGGGGAACACGTGTATACCTGTGGCGGATTCATGTTGATATATGGCAAAACCAATACAATACTGTAAAGTTAAAAAATAAAATTAAAAACCCACCACCCCTTATTGAGCCTTGCTTGGAGGCCAGGCTGTATGCTACATGATCAGATACATTCTGGGTCAATCAGTCCTTGCGACAACTCTGTGGGGTTGGACAATCCCACTCTTGATTTAACAATCTGGACATTGCTACACTGAGTCACATGGATAGGAAAATGGTTCAACCAGACTTCAACTCAGATCTTTTTTTTTAATTGAAGTATATAGTAGATTTACAATATCATGTTAATTTCTGCTGTACAGCACAGTGATTCAGTTATACATATATGACGTGGCATGTGTGTGCTTAGTTGTGTCTGGCTCTTTGCAACTTCATGGACTATAGCTCTCCAGGCTCCTCTGTCTATGGGTTCTTCAGGCAAGAATACTAGAGTGGGTTGCCATTTCCTTCTCTGGGGAATCTTCGTGACACAGGGATCGAACCCGTGTCTCTTATGTCTCTTGCACTGGCAGGCAGATTCTTTACCACTTGCGCCACCTGGGAAGCCCTATACGTGTGTATATATATATATTCTTTTCTATATTCTTTTCCACTATGGTTTATCACAGGATATAGAATGTAGTTCCCTGTACTCTATAGTAGGACCTTGTCTATCCATCCTATATATAGTGGTTTATATCTCCTAATCCCAGACTCAACTCTATCCCTCCTCCACTCCCAACTCAGATCTTTTTTTATTCAGAACTCATTCTCTAAGCCAGTGGTTCTCAGTGGGGGCAATTTGACCCCTAAGGACGTTTGGCAGTGTCTGGAGCAATTTTGGTTGTCACACCTGTGGAGGAGGTACTGGCATCTAGTGGATAGAGACCAGGGATGTTGCTAAGCATCATCTAATGCACACAATGGCCCTCACAGCATAGAATTATCTGGCTCCAAAAGTAGATAGTGCTGAGGCAGCGGAACTTGCCTTAAACTAATAATACACAAAATGTGGTTCTTGGACCAACAGCTTCTGAATCACTTAGAAGCTTGTTAGAAATGCAGAATCACAGGCCCCATACTAGAACTAGTGAACAGAAAGCTCCAGAACTGGGACCCAGGAATATGTGTTTCAACATGCCTTCTCCATCATTCTTGCACACTCAAATGGGACAAGCTCTGCTGTGAAACCCCAGGCCATTGTGTGTTATATTGAGCTGGACACAATTGTATGGTTTCCTCATCACTTTCAGTGTTCCATTGTTGAATAGAAGTTTCTCTTCAGGCATCCAAAAGGGGAAAGTCTGGCATTTACTAGGAACAAGTGTGACTCATGGGGAAATCAGCACAGTTACAAACCCAGGAACCATGCCCAGCTGAAAGTCTAGGGGGCTCTTTTTTTCCTGTTTTCTCAGCCTACGGAGGGAAGTCTTGGAGACTCAGTCCAAGTTTAAAAAAATGTGAGTCTAAGCACTGGTTTGGTTTGGGGTTTGATTATCTAAAATTAGGCTTGCAATTGAACTTAGTAATGACCTGTTGAAGAGGATAAAATCCACAAAGTGTTAAATTGAAAATTGCATGAGTTTCTGATTTACTGACAGTTACCAAACAGATCTTCAACTCTGTATGTACATTTTTTTGGACCATGAATTGTTTTTTGGAGAGCCAGTGGAATAAGTATTTTGATCTGGGTCTCTTTTCAGAAAAATTGCTCATTACTTGGTATTTTATGTGATTTGTGTGGGGAATACATTACAGGCAAGAATGCATTGTACAGAATAAACATTTCAGGCAAGACCTACATACATGTTCAGGTAGTTTGTGCTGCAGTGCCACACCATTCTCTGCCTCATTCCTTAAATAACACTGCTGGAACTTAAAAAATAGCATTTATTTAAAATTTGAAGAAAAACACAGTATCCTCTAATTTAGTCATTATATTGATGGACTCCTTTGATTTCAGAAAGTTAAAATTTTTGTAAAACCTAAAGAAGGTTTTCTAACTCATCTATTTTTTCCTTCACCATCTATATTAAAGTTTAGAAGAAATGAGTATCCTCCTAAAGTAGTCTGTAAAGGTTGGCTGCATTCAGATCACTCAGGGTGGTAGACAAATTCCCTGATCTGCTTCTCCCAGGTCCAGGATTGAGTAGCTGGGATGCTCAGAAACCATATATTTTAAAAAATGTTTTTGAAGTATAGTTGCTTTACAATGTTGTGTTAGTTTCAGGTGTACAGCAAAGTGAATCAGTTATGCATATACATATATCCACTCTTTTTTAGAGTCTTTTCCCATATAGGTCATTACAGTGTATTGAGTGAAACTATATTTTTTAAAACAGCCAAGTTTAGGAGCCAACACTAGAGTATGAGTCTTCAGCATCAAATGTTTCCTAATGTGAAGGAATCAAACTGATGCATCTTAGTTATGGTTATATTATTTTGGTGGCAGAATATTTACTGTAAATATTTTATACTGTTAAGTGGTCAAAAGTAAAAATCATTAAACCTATAGGCTAACATATATATAGAAGTTCAATAAAAAGTGTGTTAGTCACTCAGTCATGTCTGACTCTTTGCAACCCTATGGACTGTAGCCTGCCAGGCTCCTCTGTCCATGGGATTCTCTAGGCAAGAATAATGGAAGGGGTTGCCATTTCCTTCTGCAGGGGATCTTCCCCACCCAGGGATCAAACCACAGTCTCCTGCATTGCAGGTGGGCTCTTTACTGTCTGAGCCACCAGGGAAGCCCAGAAGTTCAAAAAGTTCAATAAGGATAAATGCTTATTGAGTAGAGGATTTGGCAAGTGAATAAAGGATAAAACAATTGACTAAGGCATTTATATGATCTCCGTACAAAGCTGCTGTGACTTTGTTAAGTAGAAAAAGAAAGGCCAAACCACGTGGCAACCTGAGAATTTGGGGACAGCAGCATCACTGATGAATGCACTCTAGAATGATCGTTGATCACACACTGCTAAGGGAGGTTGGGAAATAGATGCGGGAGTTTTCCAAGTAAGTGAAGTTTTACCGTGTATGTATTGACTTCCATTTTCCTCAACGTTATTCACATAACAACCGAAAAGTGCGCAAAGTGTCATTTTTAGAAGTAGCATTGAGCATCTACCCTGCCGCCAGAGCTATGCAAAGACGTGTCTAAACCACTCACTTCCGGCCTTTGAGGGGCCGGTGTTCAGAGCATGAGGCTAGGGCATGAACCGCTCCACCGAGCTGCAGACTGAGGGATAGTTTGCTCTGCGTGAGCACAGAGGACAGGGAACTGCAACAGGCTGTTTCTGAACACAGGGGCCTCTAAAGATGGGTCTCTTTTCCCCATGCTTCTGCTTCTCCACTGTGGCTGTGGCTGAGCGAACTCTGCTGTAATCCGGAGGTCTTCAGAGAGCCCTGAGGTGTTCAGGAATGTCTGCAGAGTCCCAGAGGTCTCGGACGGTAGAGCTCCCCTTGCTGGTTTTCCTCTCTCCCCTCATCCATCACTGTCCTCACGGCCTCCTCTCACAGGCTCTGAGGGCAGAGTTTAAGGCTGCCACAGGAAACCAGAGAACCGTGCTCATTAAAATAACCTTAGTTAGAAACACGATATGAAGCTCATCAACTCTGGCCAGAGGGAGTCTCAGAGCGTCCCCATCTTGAGAGGAAAGTTCACTGGAAAGCTTTGGGTTTCCTTCCATGTTTAAGATCATCTGAATAGTTCAAGTCCCTGCATAACAGACAAGCAAATAAGTGGAGGTATGTCAGTCATAATTTTTTCAAGGGCCCAAAGGAATAAATATTGCTATTTGTTGTTAAAGGGTTTTATTTGTTAAGCCTCATGGCACAGATTTTTATTTCTGGTGAGAATTCATAGAATTGTATGCTCTGCAGGAACCTAACTTGTTTGCCGATTCCTCCTTGTCATTTCTGAAGAATTCTTGTAGACTCCAGAGTCTGGGTTACTTTATCTTTTCCTGTGCCAAACTGGGGCTTCCACCATGGCTCAGCGGGAAGGAATCTGCCTTCAATGCAGGAGATGCAGGTTTGATCCCTAGGTCGGAAAGATTCACTGGAGAAGGAAATGGCAACCCACTCCAGTATTCCTGCCTGGGAAATCCCATGGACAGAGCAGCCTCGTGGGCTACAGTCTGTGGGGTCGCAATGAGTCGGACACGACTGAGCAATCAAAACAATGCCAAACTGAGCAGTGACCAAGAGACAATACAGGGGAACCCAAATGACAGCATGAGAAAAACAGGGAATGTTCCTAAGACCTCTTGTCTGTTTAGGTCTTTCCAGTGTGAAGACAACACATTGAGTTGGGGGTATCATGGCAACAAAAGAGGACTTCCCCAAGAGCTTTTCTGTGCCACACGTTCAAAGGCTGTACAACACATACCATGGAACTTAGCATAAACACTGGGTCAGAGGTTACTTGTACTCAGGTGGGACATATTTTAAGAGAGATAATCTGTGGGAAATTTATGAGAAAAATCGATGGATGTTTTGCTGTTTCACTAACAGGAATTGCTCACTTTTTTTCAAGGACACATTTCCCCCTCAATTCTCAAGTAAGTCACTAGAGATCAGCAGCTCATTTGTGTAGTTTGGCAGGCAGAAAAAAGAAATGCTAAAATGTTATCAATGTTTATTGATCTCTAGGAAAGGTACAGTGTCTCAGAATATTATAATGTAAGGTCAGAAGACAGTGAATGATCTAGAACCAATGATTAGTAGCAAGATTTTACTTTTGTACAGGGGTGTAGAGTATATAGACTCTATTATGTAATAGTCATATTAACTATTTCTGCTTTGTGGGGTGGGGAAAACAAGCAAACATTATTAGTACTGGTTTATAGAAGAGAGTTGAAGATTTAACCAAGATCTTACCATCTAATAAATGACAGACCTAGATAAGAAGGGAGGCCTTTGATTCCTTTTATGCACGTTTTTAGGAACCTTAAAAACAAAAAAACGTGCTTCAACATACTTTAATTTTCTGATCACCTCTTTGTGTGTGTGTGTGTTTAAGATTTCTGGTACTCATACTTGTTTCCTTCATTTCACTCTTGAATGAAGATAGTCTTCACGTGATTTTATTGCTGAGGGTTGGAGCTTCATCTGAGGCAAGGATCAAGGTTGAAGGCCAGGCAGGGAGTGGAAGAAGATACCGTGAATTGGGGATTCACAGTTAGCAAAGTAGCAGTGTGGCATCTCCTTGTTCCTTTCTTCCATCATCACATCTCTGTCTCTGACAGAACCAGGCTGGGAAAGGCTCTGGCTTTTCAAGACCCATGGGATTAGATTAGGTCCACCTGGATAATCCAGGGTAATATCACCGTCTCAGGGTCCATACACTTAATCACAGCTGTGAAGTCCCCTTTACAAGGCTCCAGGGGTTAGTGTGTGGGCCTCTTTAGGGGGCTGTTATTGTGCCCACCACACCATCTTAGTCAATGGATGTGTTTCTGGTACTGTGTTCCCCATCACCCTCCGCCAGGTTTAGGAATGCATGCACATGACCATCTCTTTTTCCTCTCTTCTCTGTGTATGTTTGCCTTGGAAATGAACAGAGATCATTCTGTCGTTTTTGAGATTGCACCCAAGTACTGCATTTCGGACTCTTTTGTTGACTATGAGGGCTACTCAATTTCTTCTAAGGGATTCTTGCCCACAGTAGTAGATATAACGGTCATCTGAGTTAAATTCACCCATTCTAGTGCATTTTAGTTCATGGATTCCTAAAATATTGATGTTCACTCTTGCCATCTCCTGTTTGACCACTTCTAATTTACCTTGATTCATGGACCTAATATTCCAGGTTCCTATGCAATATTGCTCTTTACAGCATTGGACTTTACTTCCATTACCAGTCACATCCACAGCTGAGCACTGTTTTCACTTTGGCTCCGTCTCTTCATTCTTTCTCGCAGAAGGCAATGGCACTCCACTCCAGTACTCTTGCCTGGAAAATCCCATGGACGGAGGAGCCTGGTGGGCTGCAGTCCATGGGGTCACTAAGAGTCGGACACGACTGAGTGACTTCACTTTCACTTTTCACCTTCATGCATTGGAGAAGGAAATGGCAACCCACTCCAGTGTTCTTGCCTGGAGAATCCCAGGGACGGGGGAGCCTCGTGGGCTGCCGTCTATGGGGTCGCACAGAGTCAGACATGACTGAAGCGACTTAGCAGCTGCAGCAGCTTCATTCTTTTCTGGAGTTATTTCTCTACTAATCTCCAGTAGCATATTGGGCAGCTGCTGATCTGGGGAGTTCATCTTTCAGTGTCCTATCTTTTTGCCTTTTCATACTGTTCATGGGGTTCTCAGGCAAGAATACTGAAGTGGTTTGCCATTGCCTTCTCCAGTGGACCACGGTTTTTTCAGAACTCTCCACCATGACCCGTCCATCTTGGGTGGCCCTACACGGCATGGCTCATAGTTTCATTGTGTTAGACAAGCTGTGGTCCATGTGATCAGTTTGATTTTATATATGTCTGTGTGTGTGTGTACACATACATAAATATATATTTTGTTTTCTCTTTTCATGGTGTATCTCTATTTAGCCCCCTTTTTACATTCTATTTTTCCTTTGCCATATATTTCTTTTTTCCTTTAGGATTATAATTCTTTTCCCCTCCTCTTTACCATTTTGTTTGCATTTCTTTTATATTTGGCTGTTTATGGCTGTTTTGAACTTGTTTACCTTCCTATTCTTTTCTCTCTAATTTAATTTTCTTATCACTTTTCTTCAAGCCTCTTTGGTCTCTATTTTTGTATATCCTCAACCCAATATTTTTCTGTCCTTCTTCAACTTCCCCTCCTAACCCTCGCTCTAGTCTACAATTCTTATCTCCATGCACACACGCTTCACTTTGGTGGCTCCTTCAGCTCTGACCGTGCAGTTTAAATTTGAGCAGACAAGATAGATGGAGAAGGAGACACAGCAGGAAGAAGTCACTGGTGCTGAGACTCACAACCTAGGCTTATATCAGTTTGCCTTAGAAGGCCCCAAGTTCTACACGCAAACTCGACCCTCTGGAGCTCCTGCTAAAATCTCTTAGGGAGACCTTGACAGACAAAAAGTACATAGTTATTGATTACACATATGTAAATATATCTATATGTTCAGTAGGAAGGGTCAGAATAGAATTTGGAGTAACCTAAAATATTTAGTGTGTATTGAATTCTTTTCAGAGTAAATTTTACTACTTTTGCAACAACAATGACAAGCTTTTAAAATATAAACATTCTATATCATTGCCTCCTCAGTTTATCTTTGTTTATTTTGTAGAATTCTAATAAAGTGAGCATTTGGTCAGCTGAAGAATTTTTTTATTTATGGATATTGCTGATAATGTTACTGATAATGAAATGGAATTACACATGTGTAACTGAGGTTTTTAGTCTTTTTAGACCACAGACCTAATTTGTACAGAATAAGATCTCAGTTATACATTCTTCTCTCCATAGAAATGCTAATGCACAAAATTCTATATTCATTTTCAGGAGATTCCATTTATAAACTCATCCTATAATTATTTATTGAGCATGTACAAAAAAACAAAACAGGATTACTGTTCTAGGCATGATAGCTATGTCAGTGAATAAAAAGGTTACATCCTTTTTAGAGATTACAGAGAATAGGGAGATTGACAACAAATCAACAAACCGCTAATAAATAAGCAGACAGAATGATGGACCAGAGTTGGTAGGATGCTAAGGAAAGCTTTCTCAGAAGGTGATATTTCATCAGAGATGTGACATAATGGAAGAGCTGATTTTTAAAGAATGACTCAACTGTTGTAACATCTTGCTATCACTTAGGTTCCTGCGTAGGAAGTCATTTTAGATAGACAGACAAAGCCCTTTTTGTCTGTTAATGTGAAGAGCAGGTTTTAGTTTAAATTCTTACACATAGCCCTGAGTAACTAGAAATTAGCACATTCCAGGGAAGACATACTCTTTCAAAGTTATTTGGTTTTCCAATTTGACTAAACAAACGTGATTAGCCATTAAAACCATAGCTCCAAAGATGATATTAGATTGCCCACTTCTCAGGAATTGACAGAAAAAATCATTGCAGATCAGTTTTGAAAAGGAAATTTTTAAAAGCTGACACCTTAAATTTTTACAGCATTGTTTGTGATGCTGGAAGTGTTTTATATTTGCTCTGTCCTAGTGAATAATCTTCCTTAGAGGTTTTCCAAGCTCCTGTTGTTTGAAACACCCCAAGGGCTGGAAAGACCAAATCTCTAACCTAGAGACAGGCTTTCTTAATATCTCAGTGGTGGCTCCCAAGTTTCTTGCCAAGTAAGCTGCAGTCCCCTTGAATCCAGTTTTGGATTTTAAAGCTGCCCTGGGTTGACTCACTCTGTGTCTAGTACCACGGAGAGCATGTCTGGACTGTGGTGACTCTGAGAAGAGGGCTTCTCTTGAAATGCCCTTTGCCTCAGAAGGCCAAGATGTAGAGATATCTTCCGGGCCCTGTGGTTGTATCTTTGGACAATTTCCATGGGTCATTGGCCTTGACTCTGGTATTTTATGTTACACAGCTGAAAGGCAGATAATTGCTTGGTCTCAATTAATAACAAGAAATTGCGTAGACATTGAAATATTAATCAGAAGGGTGGGTGCTGCTCTTTTAATCAAATGCTGATTAATTTAATCCCAGTTGTATTTCCTAGAGGAAAGAGAAGTTTGGTTACAAACACCGTGTCTTATTTTTCATCATTCACAGTCCCACCACAAAGGAAATAAATCACAAATCAAATTTACCTCACCAACACTACCTGTGCCCATGTTACTATGGTGTTCACAGATGTTCAATCATCCCATTCCACTGAAGCTCAAATGGGAAAAACTGGTTAAGCTGTATCTATGCCTTTCATTTAAATTTCATCCTCAAAGTATGACCTTCAGAATGTCACATCTTGGGGAGTGGGGGTAAATTGCTCTTCATAGTGAAGGCAGAATTCCTTTCTGTTATTTATGTGCTTGAAATGCAAACTTCCTATGATCTAAATCCAGAGAGAAGGATTTAATTTTCAAAAGTTAAAAAGTTCTCTGGTCAAATGTTAAACCTTGTGCTTTAGAAATCTGGGCAAACATTGCTACCATTTTCTTTATTGCTTTATTCTTTTCTTTTGTGTGTGTGTGTGTCATTATTATGAACTTGAGAAGGCTAGTGATGTGGCATTTTTTCCCCAAAAGTGAAAAAAACACAATCTCTTGTTTTACATGAATTTGTTGGGCTGATTTCTCTCCTACTAACATTCACGTATTCTGGGATTGAGGATTGGCTACCATAAGCTCTTTACAGGGTCAATACTGACAGGCAGAGATTTAGCATTCTAACTAAAAAAATATATAGAGAGAAGTAAAAAAAAAACCTAGAACTCATTCATATAAAAATTCAGAATATTAGAACCTTTAGTTTCATGTTTAGGAATTTTTATGAATAATTTTTATTTCAGTATCTCCATATGGTAAGCATTTCTTGAGTCATTTTTTGCACCTGATAAAAGAGAAAGGAATAAAGCAACAATAGTTGTCTTGGCTTTTGTATTTCCAAAGTCATTCCTTAGCTTTTCAGTACAATTAGAATTGTAAATCATTGCACTAATTAAGTTATTAATAATTTCTTAACTCTTAAGATGCACACAAAATGAGGAATATGAGATTAATACTCTCAACATGGAGATTTTAAAAAATAAAATCACTCTTTATCACTACCCACTTATATAGTTATAGATAGTGTATAGTTAATCACTGATTCATTAATTGGAAAGTATTTGTAGTAAGAAAAATAATATCTAGTTGTACATATTGGCATGAGGTAGTAAAAGTGGTAATAAAGAAATATAGATATTAATTATTTACTTTATTTACCTATAAAAATATATTTCTATTGAATTTCCCATCTGATTTTAATGACACATCTAGATATCATGAAAATAAAGCTGTAGCAGATACTTGAAGGCCTTTGGAGGAGAGAGAAAGAACATTTCAAAAGCAGTTTGGATGTTAAGTTGCAAATTATTTATGGCAGATGGTCTTGTTTCTCTTTTTGTTTTATCAAATGTGAGTATTCATGTCTTAACATTAAAAGCAATACACCAAGTTTTTTTTTCATTTAAATTTAGTTTTTCCTTATTGATTCTTGGTCCTCAAATAATTATATGTTTGCATTGTTTAAAAATATATAATGAGATACATTAAATCTAAATTGAGTAGATACAGGGACATTTCTTATGTTACAGAGAAGTCTTTTGAATGTATTTGTCTATTCCAAATTATTATTTTGATACTTAGGATGTGAGTATAAATTCAAATGCTAGTATTTATGATATGTTTGCAGAAATCCAAGATACTGAATATCTATGTTACTACCTGTCTTTTCCCACTCAGTATGTAAAACTAGACATTATCTTTCTCACAAATAATATTTGATTCATTTGTCAGTGATTAACTATATACCAAAGGGATATTAATAGAGAAATTTTTAAAAAAACTTCTTTGTACTAGCTTTTAATGTCGTGTTAAGGATTATAATTATTTTAAATTATTGAAGATGTTTATGAATGCTTAAGTCAATTATTTGTCAGGGCAAGTTGAATTTTTTTAGTGGAGGACAGAGGAGCCTGGCATGCTGCAGTCCATGGGGTTGCAAAGAGCTGGTTATGACTTAGCAACTGAACAACAACACAACATAATATTTTAGTTAGTTAGGGCCATATAGTAAATATTTTAGGTTTTTCTGGCCTTATGGCCTTTGTTACAACTCTGCCATTTTAGCACAAAAAACAGCCCTGAAAAATACATAAATGAATGTGCATTGTGGGTTCCAACTAAACTTTACAATAACAAGAGGGACTGAGTTTGGTTGATGGGTCATAGTTTGCCAGCTGCTAGCTTAGAGGATAAACAGCTGCATGCCTGTTGAACCAATTTGGTGAGAGAAACACTTGAGTGAACATCTTTATTTTGATGCTGCCCGTGTCTTGCTGTCCATTCTTTATCCCTCCAATAAGATAATAGAAATGTGCCAGAGATTTTTCTCCCTGTCTACACAGAGACCTTAAGAAATTTTTGAGATTTATGCACCAAGTGAGATGTCAGTGCCAAGTACAACCCTGGTGGAAAAAATGTTAATTTTGCTCATCTTAATAAATACATTTCCTATTTCAGTCTTCCTGATAGTTGGGCCAGTCTTTATTATGAACATATTTTCAACTGTAGATGTCCTTTCAAAATGACCTGGCATCCAGGTGCCAAGATAGTTATCTCAGGATGGAGCATGATTAGCCTGTAGATAGTGATAGACTTCAGGAAACATTCCCAGGTAGCTCTTTGAACTCTCAGTGGGAAAGCCATTTTCCTATGTTCTCCATGCCATAGGTACTGTGGTAAAGTCCAGTGTTAAATGAATAAGTCAATGGATGAATCAATTGAAAAGTTTAGTCTACAGTGAGCTTTGAATTGTAGGAGGTAAAAGCACAGCACATTGTGACTTTGAATTCATCATCCAGTTTTACAATGACCAAATAGTCAGAGATAACTTTTCCAGTGAGAGAATTATCCGAGTTTCTGATCTTGCTTTTTCCCTTCCATTGTTGACTCTACCCAGAGAAAGAACATTAGTCCTACATTAGGACTGACATCAGAGGAAAGAGAAATGTTTATAGCTGGAGATGACCTTAAAGATGAGGAAGAGGATAATAATTTTGATGGCTACAAGAATGATTGTGACCCCATTGATTTAAATAGCAAGTTATTGTTTACAAAATTCTATTTCAATCCTATCACTTTATGATAGTTAAAACAAAGATTCCGGTTATGTGACTTTTGAAAGACTAAAGGAAAGAAAGTGAAACTGAAATATTTGGAATTTTCCCTCCTGATACCCAGTTAGGAAAAAAAGGAGACAAAGTTTAAACCAAGATCTCGTTTGAAGAGTCTGTTTGTTCAACCCCCCTATTTTACTGATGTTCACTATTTCTTCTACTGGTAATACTGAGTTTTAGAAGAGTTTTACAGTCAGATTGCTCATGGCTGCCGCTTCTGACACTTGACAACTGGAGAAGGCAGACATGGTGCGGAGAATTGAATCTGCCCAGTGCCGATTGAACACCATGAACTGGAGTTTATCACCAACTTTCAGCTAAATGTTTGTTCCTGCTTTCCTGTGAATCTGTCCAAACATCAGAGTTTGTAACTCCTGCCTGTACTGGCAACTTGATAATTTAGTATACCCAAACGTCTGTTTTTAAGGAACGATTCATAGTCTTCGTTACTTTCTGATGTTTATCTTGAGTACCTTCTAACGTTAAGCTTTGAGTAAAAGGGAAGAAATGGCAGGAAAGTGCTGGAATAGAGTGGAATGGGGAAGAAGGCAAACTGCATTTTAATTATTATGATGACAACAGTTTCAACTACCACCATTTTTTAATATTTTCAAGGGATGAGAACAGGATTATTTACGATTTATTATCTTATATCATCCTCACACCATTCCCCTAAGATAGACCTTATTCTTTCTATCTTACCTCTAAGAAAACCGAGGCTTATAGAGATCAAGATTACATAGGTAATAAGCAATAGAGTCAGGATTTGACTTCAATGCTGTGACATCCACAGCACACGCTCATAAGCTCTAAGTGACAGTATATCAATAGTGGCTGGTCTCTACGTTGTGGCTAATTAGGAATACTTGCAGACCCTCACCACTCAAAGTGTGACCGTCAGGCCAGCAGTATCAGTATCACCTGGGAGCCAGTTGAAAAGGCAACATTTGTGTCCCCATCCCAGACTTGCTGAATAGAATCCAAATTTTCACAACAGCTCCAGGTGATACATTACACTTCAAAATTTGAAAACGGCAGGCTTAGGCTTTTCATCGGAGAAGGCAATGGCACCCCACTCCAGTACTCTTGCCTGGAAAATCCCATGGACGGAGGAGCCTGGTGGGCTGCAGTCCATGGGGTCGCTAAGAGTCAGGCATGACTGAGCAACTTCCCTTTCACTTTTCACTTTCATGCACTGGAGAAGGAAATGGCAACCCATTCCAGTGTTCTTGCCTGGAGAATCCCAGGGACGGGGGAGCCTGGTGGGCTGCTGTCTATGGGGTCGCACAGAGTCAGACACGACTGAAGTGACTTAGCAGCAGCAGCGGCAGCAGGCTTATCGTAGACAATCCCTACTGAATAGTCTGAAGATCCATAGAAACAACAGAAAGAGGACTGAGAAACAAACACAGACTACTGCAATGTACAAGAAAGGGTTCACGCGTTCCTGAAATTCACGTGTAGGCCATTATAGAGGGGCTCAAGAGAACCCAGGGGAATAGTGGATACAGTTTCATTTAAACCAGGACACTTTGGAAAGCACCACTAGCAATAAAGACACTGGCACATTAGGCATAAACTGGAATGACCCTAAGCAAACTGGGACATATGGGCACCTCAGTTATAGCACCTAAGTCTTGTATGTTGAGAATCCATGGAAATACTAGGTTTCTCTATTCTGTAAAAAGTGGGAGCAAAGAGATGGAAAGCTTCAAGGCTACAAATTTTAAAAGGGTGACAAATACTTGTTTATTAAGTTATTTTATTAAACCTTTTCATCCTTTGTCAGGTATTTTTGTAGGCTATGGAGACAGAGAGGTAGATGTAATATTATACAACATAATAGAATAGATAATACCCTTTAAGCTTGACAACAGCAATATTAGGAAGCATTATTTTAGAATAAGAGTTAACCTTATGGGAGTCATAAATTGAAAGCATCTTTGTTCTTTTTTCAGTCCTATATCTTAAGAAGTGATATACAAAAATAAACTCAAAATGGATTAAAGATCTAAATGTGAGACCAGAAACTATAAAACTCCTAGAGGAAAACATAGGCAAAACACTCTCTGACATACATCACAGCAGGATCCTCTATGACCCACCTCCCAGAATATTGGAAATAAAAGCAAAAATAAACAAATGGGACCTAATTAACCTTAAAAGCTTCTGCACATCAAAGGAAACTATTAGCAAGGTGAAAAGACAGCCTTGAGAATGGGAGAGAATAATAGCAAATGAAGCAACTGACAAACAACTAATCTCAAAAATATTTTGATATTTGGCAAAACTAATACAATTTTGTAAAGTTTAAAAATAAAATAAAATTAAAAATATATATATACAAGCAACTCCTACAGCTCAACTCCAGAAAAATAAATGACCCAATCAAAAAATGGGCCAAAGAACTAAATAGACATTTCTCCAAAGAAGACATACAGATGGCTCACAAACACATGAAAAGATGCTCAACATCACTCATTATCAGAGAAATGCAAATCAAAACCACAATGAGGTACCATTTCACACCAGTCAGAATGGCTGCGATCCAAAAGTCTACAAGTAATAAATGCTGGAGAGGGTGTGGAGAAAAGGGAACGAACCCTCTTACACTGTTGGTGGGAATGCAAACTAGTACAGCCACTATGGAGAACAGTGTGGAGATTCCTTAAAAAACTGGAAACAGAACTGCCATACGACCCAGCAATCCCACTGCTGGGCATACACACTGAGGAAACCAGAAGGGAAAGAGACACGTGTACCCCAATGTTCATCGCAGCACTGTTTATAATAGCCAGGACATGGAAGCAACCTAGGTGTCCATCAGCAGATAAATGGATAAGAAAGCAGTGGTACATATACACAATGGAGTATTACTCAGCCATTAAAAAGAATACATTTGAATCAGTTCTAATGAGGTGGATGAAACTGGAGCCTATTATACAGAGTGAAGGAAGCCAGAAAGAAAAACACCAATACAGTATACTAACGCATATATATGGAATTTAGAAAGATGGTAACAATACCCTGTGTACGAGACAGCAAAAGAGACACTGATGTATAGAACAGTCTTATGGACTCTGTGGGAGAGGGAGAGGGTGGGAAGATTTGGGAGAATGGCATTGAAACATGTATAATATCATGTATGAAACGAGTTGCCAGTCCAGGTTCGATGCACGATACTGGATGCTTGGGGCTGGTGCACTGGGACGACCCAGAGGGATGGAATGGGGAGGGAGGAGGGAGGAGGGTTCAGGATGGGGAACACATGTATACCTGTGGAGGATTCATTTTGATATTTGGCAAAACTAATACAATTTTGTAAAGTTTAAAAATAAAATAAAATAAAAAAAAGGAGTGATATAAGCTAAGCTAAGTCACTTCAGTCGTGTCCGACTCTGTGCGACCCCATAGACAGCAGCCCACCAGGCTCCCCCATCCCTGGGACTCTCCAGGCAAGAACACTGGAGTGGGTTGCCATTTCCTTCTCCAATGCAGGAAAGTGAAAAGTGAAAGTGAAGTCGCTCAGTCGTGTTTGACTCTTAGCGACCCCATGGACTGCAGCCTACCAGGCTCCTCTGTGCATGGGTTTTTCCAGGCAAGAGTACTGGAGTGGGGTGCCATTGCCTTCTCTGAAGAAGTGATATAGTCTAACCTTTTCTAATTTAAAAATCTTAAAACAATTTCAGACAGATTACTGGAAGCTGAATCCAAATGTGATAATTAAGGCAAGTTAGAAGTTAGTATTGGAGGAGGAATAAGAGTGCTGTTTTAGATGATAAGAAAATAAACTTGCCCTCTCTAATGTGTCACCTGGATCTTCTGACAGATATGGAACCATTAGCCAAATGAGCCACGATGAAACTTTGAATACATGTAAGCCTTTGAAAGTTCATTATCTTGTGGGCTTCAGAATGGAGTATTTATCTTAAGGGTTTGTCCACCCTGATCTGTACCTCATAAATGAAAACACAACGTGTGCATCCTCCATGCTGAAAAATAAACAACAACCTCATTTTTCTGTAAACAGTACTGCGATATGCTTAGTGAGATTTACAGATGCATCCGTTTAGATAAACCATAAGAATCCTTTCTTTTCTCCTCTAGAAGCACCACATTTTTTAAACTTATTTTTTAAAGTTGAAGTATCGCTAATTTACAGTGTCATGTTTCAAGTGTACAGCAAAGTGATTCATACACACACACACACACACACACACATATATCCTTTTTCAGATTCTGTTCCATTATATGATAGATTATTGCAAGATATTGAGTACAGTTTCCTGTGCTATACAAAAATCTTTACTAATAATCGGTCCATATGTGAGACCCATGGCCTTGTATACTACATAAAAAATTCATTTTATTACCAGCACTCTTTTCCAGCACCTGGAATAACTCTAGTACATAATATGGAATCAATTAAAATTTGTGGGGTGAGTAAATGAATCAATTGGCTTTTCAGAGATGCTGAAGAAAAAAAAAGCACTATCCATCATTCCTATTTTAGTTCTTCAGAGTGCAGAATTGCTCCAATACAGCTCACATAGATAGTTCCGGGTCAGTACAGGAAACAAGAAAGGAGAGGGCAAAGGCTGACTTGAGGCTTTGCCAACTGTCTCTTCTATTCTTGTCTTGTTTCCTTCATTTGGAGAAGCAGATGTGCCTGCCTGATAGGGTGGAAGCCTGAAAGCCTCAAGATCTCGAGGTAACAACATCCTGGTCTCTCAAACTTCCTGGGTGATTCATTGGCCAGCCACAACTGTGAGATTCATCACTTCCAGAAACCCAGCCCCAGCAGCGCTCTTATGAAATGGGCTTATGATCCAGAGCAAGGGACAATAATTGGCAAATTATGGATAGCCATATTGTCTATGCATAATACTTCATAAGCTTAAACCAAGCTAATTTTAAGCTTGACATATTCCTTTGTTATAGATAGTTTCATTTGAAAGCACTGTGTCAATTTGTCTTGTGGCAAAAGATCGATCACAAATGAAATTCAAATGAGCTGCCAGGCCCTATTTCTTTCAATCTCAGAGGTAAAGAATTTG
Source organism: Bubalus kerabau (assembly GCF_029407905.1). NCBI lineage: Eukaryota > Metazoa > Chordata > Mammalia > Artiodactyla > Bovidae > Bubalus > Bubalus kerabau. The sequence goes on along the minus strand of NC_073647.1, from coordinate 146,206,746 downwards.
TCTTCCTACCCAAATTCCATGCAATCATGCTTCTTCAGGGTCAGCTCTATATAGTATCATCTCACTTTCCTCTAGCTTCAGCTTCTCTTCTACACACTTAATTATCTCCTCATATCAAAACCTTTCCTTGAGCAAACCTCTCCTGAAAGCCATCTTATCTGTTTTTTTTTATAGCTAACACCTTGCATAAAGGTAGTTTATACTCAAAACTACTTCACATACTCATCTCTATTCACTTCTCAATCCTCTGCCAGCTGGCTTTCACCCTATCACTCTCTTGATTCTGCTTTTTCCAAGGTTATGGATGACCTCATTGCCAGTTCAGAAAGATGAGTCCTTATTGCATTTAAGCCCTGTGGCCTTTGAATTCAGCTCTGTTTCTCCCTGGCAACCTCTTTTCCTCCTTTTTCCATAGCTCCTTTATTTCTCTCCCTACATTCCAAGGCAATACATCTTAATCACCTTTGCAGGCATCTTTCCCTTCTTTTGTTCTTAAACCTTTCCATTTCAGCCCTCTTCACTTAACACTGTACTCACATTCCCTTCATTGTGTTGTTAATTCCATGGCTTCTGCTACCATTTACTTTGTTTCAGGATCTCTTGTGTTGCAGAGAACAGAGACATGCTTGGTTATTTTAGATAGTAAAAATTCATTATAAAGTTATAAGAGAAGGAATGGAAGAGGAGAAAAACCTCTTAGTACTTGGGAGCACTGGAATACCACTCCAGACAGGACCCAAAGGAACTCATCACTGTGCAAAACTTGAGTCTTTAATGATGGTGGACATTTACCAGGCTGTAGACTCAACTTCACCTACCCACTCACTATTTCAGTCTCTTGCTTTCTCTCCCTCCCTTTGCCTCTCCCACATCAACCCCCCTCTCTCTTCTTTAGCCCTTTCTTCTCTCTAGTCTCTAATAGCTTGACTCTCCTCTTTCCCGCAAGATTTCTCTTCATCTGTGTTATCTGCTGTTTCCTTCTTTCTGCTGTCTTTGACAACTCATAGTTCTCTGAGTTCTTTATTCTCTAAGGTAAAACATTGCTGTCATTTTTATATTTGCCTTCTGACTGCTTTCAGTGACTTCTGAAACTCGGTAGAATATATACATATATACATGTGTATAAAGAAATGAAAGAAGGAGGGAAAGAAGGAAGGAATGCAACTCTGAATGAGATCAACCCATTTCATCTTTGTGTCCTCAGTGGCTGCCCAAGGTATTGAAAGGTTGCTGTTTGGAGCCATGAATAACACTGGGATCCATGGCCTCTGGAGGAGAGGAATTCAACCCAGGGCCAGTGATGAGGCTTGATCTCTCAGAGCTTTTTATGTAATAAAGTTTTATTAAAGTATAAAAGGGGCTTCCCTGGTGGCTCAGCTGGTAAAGAATCCACCTGCAATGTGGGAGATCTGGGTTCAATCCCTGAGCTGGGAAGATCCCTTGGGGAAGGAAACGGCTACCCACTCCGGTACTCTGGCCTGGAGAATTCCATGGACTGTATATCCATGGGGTCGCAAAGAGTCGGATATGGCTGAACGACTTTCACTTTCAAAGTATAAAAGAGATAGTGAAAGCTTCTGACACAGACATCAGAAGGGGACAGAAAGAGTGCTTCCTTGTTAGTTTTTAGCAAAGAGTTATATACCTATTACCAAGCTGCTAATTAGAAAAAAGAAAACGCCTCAGAACTGAGCGAGTTGCACCAGGCCCCTCACCAGCAACATGCATTTTGAGATAACGTTGGCACAAGGTGAGTCAATCTGGGCCATAAGACAATTGACATGAATCTTGAAATAAGGCAGATTTCTAAGCAAATGCATAGTTCATTAACATAGCTTAAGAAAGACATTTCCATGAGGAAAACGCATTGGTTAGCTCAAGGTTTGAGATAAAGTAAGTTCAGGTGGAAATAGGTGTCGCCATGACAACACAGGATTAGACGAGAAAAGAAAAAAAAAAAATCTGCCACTTGCAGTTTTATTTCCTCCTGCCGCTTGGGGACCCCCAGCTTCCCAACTGAGGCTGTTAACACTCTCATTATAATAGTTGCCAGTTATTGAGCACCTACTGTATATCTGACATTATGTCATTTATATGTATTTCTGACATTCACACACTCCTAAAAAAAGATGGTATTTTCCTTTCTTTTTAAACATATAAGGAAACTGTGGCTCTCAGAGACTAAATTACTTGCTCTAGATCATTGTGCCAGAAATGGTGAAGCCAAGATTTCAAAACTGTTATGTTTTCTAGGACAAATTTGAGTACCTGAGTAAATGAATGCAGTATGGTTTCCTGTATTCATTTTTAAATAAAACAAGGAGTAACCAAAGTATATTTTGATAATAGTGATTAAACAATAATTGATTGGTTGTTTATATCACTAGAATTTTTAGCTTGTGAAGATACAGACCAAGAGGAAGAAATAACTGTCTTCAAATTAGGAAGGCCTATGGGCTAGGTTGAATGAAATAGAAGGGATTCAGCTACAAGTACCAGAATACTGTCTCTCCAACATAATGGAATAGCAATGAGATTGCAGTCTAATATAATAAGAATTTCAGAGTGGCATGGGATCCTTGGACAGAATATTAGAGTGGCTGATCTTTCCCCCTGCAGGCTCTTGAATGCTCCGTGTGTTGGCTTTACTCTTGGGCTTGCAGCAAGATGGCTGCCTCGGTCCCAGACATCGCATTGACAGTAACAGTGACTGGAAGAAGTACAGGCCATCTCTTCCTTTCTCCTTCTTAGCTAGAGACTTTCCTAGAAGCTTCTTCATATCTCATTGGCCGAAATTTGGTCACATGCTGTGGCAATGACTGCCAATCGCTGCCCCTTCTCCCCACCCACCTTTCACTGCCTCCCATACAGCTAATTGTGGCCATGTAACTAAGTCCCCACTAATGAGGGCCTCCTGTTGGCTAAAGTACTAATATACCATCCAGAGCTCAAGCAGCCGTGTTGGACTTGATAGTCAAGTAAACTCATGTGAGCCTCATCCCTGTGCAGTGGCAGTGCCCCAGGTTGCCTAACAGCGATTTCTTTTCCCCTAGAGGGAATTATACTTGCATCTTATTGAGAGCCACAGTTCTTTCTGTGTCTTGCTCTTTTTCTAATTGCTATACGATTTAACTTATTGTGCTATCCATTTCCCTTCTTAAAACAATCCTGGCAAATGCAGTGGTATAATTGCAACTTACTAAAAACAATGAGGATCTGTCAGATGGACCCATCTAACAATGAGATGGGTCATCTCCCCTTTGTCATTTGGGGGAAGATTAAATAGCCAAACAGTGTCAGCCTCTATTTGGAAGGAGTGGGGAAGGGGAAATGACTGTTGGATCAGCAACAGAGGCTGCTAACCAAGTTAAGTAACTTTCCCAAGGTCATGGATAAATATTGGTAGAAGAGAACTTCTGATTCAGGTCGTCTAGAAGCAAGTTCAGTGGACTTTACCAGCGGAGGTTAGTTGACAATTTGTCATTGATACTACAAAGCAACTTCATACATATCTGGGAGATGACACCCCAACATCTATTACTTTATTCCCTCTTACTAAGATATAAATGGTTTGCAGTTACCTCTGCATTGGTGAGAATTGGCAACCCTCTCCAGTGCTCTTGCCTGGAGAATCCCATGGACATGGGAGCCTGGCAGGCTACAGTCCATGGGGTTGCAAGAGTCGGACACGACTTAGCAGCTAAACCACCACCATGTAATTGTTACCTACACAGAAAAATAGCAGGCAGAGCAGACCACCTCAGAGTTGTGTACTTTGCCAAGTAGTAATTTGCCTTGCTAATGTTGTTTGCCTGAGGTAAATGCTAAAATAGCCAGTATTCCTAGCATGGAAACTGGGCAGAGTGAGGATTGATGTGAACTGGGATTGTTTTGAGTTGTGAAAGGAAGGCAGCTCTAACGTGTGTTTGTGGGCTTTTTACAGTTTGGAACTAGTTTGAAAAACAACCCACATTGCACCATGCTTGTGGATTTCCTTGTCAACACTCCTGATGCTGACCCTAGAGATTTCATTTCCTTTAACATGCTTAACATCCATTCGGGGATAAGGCCTAACACTTGGATTTTAAGGGTAGTGGCCTTGTTAGTGATTTGTGGAGCTCAGTAGCCATTTCTAAAAGCAAAATTAGTAGGGATGACACTGCTCAAAGATCTTGTACCTCAACTTTATTTTCTATGTTTTTTTTCTTTTTGTTGTAAGAGGACCTTCAAAGTGAAGTATCAGAGGGAATGTGTTTGTATATTCTCTTCATCAACTAAAGATGTAGAAAAACAGTTTGCATTTGTGAATGGTATTTGTATAAAATTCAAAGTCACATTTTATCTGTGTGACTGACTGGTAAATTGCTAATGGTCTTCAATCCCAGTGGATTTTTACAAAATGATTTCACTGAAGCATCTTCTTAGAAGACAAGGGAAGGAAAATTGTTTTAAAGTGTGAAGCAATGCAGTGCACAATTACAGGGTTTAATAATGCTTATATTAAGGTAGCTCGGAATAGTGAATGTATTGAAATATGGTATTCGGAAGTTTGCTGCTGAACAAACCTTTTAGTATATGTTACATGAGATTTGGAGGTTATAATTTTAATGTTTATGAGCAAGACTGTTTAGTTACCTTTAACTTTCCTTTAAGAGATATTTGCAGAATTAATGAATTTGTTAATTATAAATGTTCCTCTTATTTTCTAATTAAGTTTCTTCTTTTATTCTGAGTGATTATATGTATTCTGGAATATTTTCTAAAAAAAGTTGCGCATAAAAAGTTTTTTATGACATCACTAATTCCAGTTGGTCCATTTGTATTACTAATCAATGGAGAATTTACCCACTCTTTTACATGCAGATTTTTTCTAAAATAAGATGAATTTATTGTTAGGAAGATAAATACATAGGATTTAATTTTGAGTTTCTGCAGGACTTTCCATTAAACTGTTACTAGACATGAATAGATGACCTTTATGATGATAAAACAGAATGAAATAACCTTAACTGATTTTTCTCTTATAAAAAAGCAATAGAATTACTAAATTATGGGAGACTTTACAAAAGGACTGAGATCATTTATGGCTGTATGAGGAAAACAAGATATAATTAAGAAAAGAATTATCATATGACCTAGAAATACCACTCCTGAATGTATTCCTAAGAGAAATGAAAACCTATGTCCATACAGAAGCATGTATATGAATGTTCATGGCAGCATTATTTATAATAGCCACAAAATTGAAAGAATCTAAATGTCCATCAAGTGATAAATGGATAAGCAAATGTGATATATGCATATAATAGAATTCTATTCAGTCACAAAAAGGAATGATAAATGTTACAACATGGATGAGACTTGAAAACATCACACTCAGTAAAGAATGTAAACACAAAAGGCCCATACTGTTTGACTGCATTTATATGCAATACCCAGAACAGGCAAATCCACAGACAATGAAAGGAAATTCATGGTTGCCAGGGACTGGGGAATATTGGAATGGGGAGTATGTGTTATTGAGTATGGGTTTCTTTGGGGGTGATGAAAATGTTCTGAAATTGATTGTGGTGATTGTTGCACAAGTCTATGAATATACTAAAACCCACTGAGTTGCACACTTTCAATTCAGTTCAGTTGCCCAGTCGTGTCCGACTCTTTGCGACCCCATGGACTGCAGCACACCAGGATTCCCTGTCCATCACCAACTCTTTGAGCTTGCTCAAACTCATGTACATAGAGTCAGTGATGCCATCCAACCATCTCATCCTCTGCTGTCCCCTTTTCCTCCTGCCTTCAATCTTGCCCAGCATCAGGATCTTTTCCAATGAGTCAGTTCTTCACATCAGGTGGCCAAAATATTGGAGTTTCAACTTCAGCATCTGTCCTTCTAGTGAATATTCAGGACTGATTTCCTTTAGGATGGACTGGTTTGATCTCCTTGCAGTCCAAGGGACTCTCAAGAGTCTTCTCCAACACCGCAGTTCAAAAGCATCAATTCTTCGGCACTCAGCTTTCTTTATGGTCCAACTCGCACATCCATACATGACTACTGGAAAAACCATAGCTTTGACTAGACAGACCTTTGTTGGCAAAGTAATGTCTCTGCTTTTTAAAATGCTGTCTAGGTTTGTCATAGCTTTTCTTCCAAGGAGCAAGCATCTTTTAATTTCATGGCTGCAGTCACCATCTGCAGTGATTTGGGGGCCCCCCAAAATAAAGTCTGTCACTGTTTCCATTGTTTCCCTATCAATTTGCCATGAAGTGTTGCACACTTCAAATTGGTTAATTTTATGGTATGTGAATTATATCTCAATTTGAAAAAAAAATCATAGTGAAGACCCAAGTTTGAGAAGAAGCATACCTGGTTGGTACTTCTAGTTCCTTTGTTCATATAGCAGGTATTTATTAGGAAAATCTCTGTGTCCCTAGGACACTACTGGTCATGACTTATAGATATCCAAGGTACTACTTGGGCTTTAAGTGACTTATTAGCACAGAGGAGAGATGCTTTTTGGCATTCAGACAGTCCTGTGCCACTAGCCAGAGAGACTCCATACCTGAGAATACTGCAAACTTGGGGAAAGAAAGGAGAAAAAATACTATAGCTATTTGAATGCAGTGGATAGAATTAGAAGTCTGATCAACTGACCAAAATACATATCAGATTTGAAGACCAATAAAGAAAGGAGCCAAATTCTGAGAGTGTAGGGTGCAGATTTCTCTAACTGTATCCCTCATCTAACTTGAAGAGAGTTTCCCACCAACTGAATGAGAGAAAAGTCAAGAATCCCGTGAATCAAAGCCCCTTGGATTTCATCCATCCTCAATGCTCTGGCAGTGATTAAGTCCAATGATGAAATGTGAAGAATGATGCATTGTGTATGTATCTGTTATTTTCATATTAATTATAAAAGGTGACTAAAAGAAAATGACTTCCCAATTCAGCGCAATTTGGGGTTCAGTTATAAGCATGCTATTGCAATTAAAATCCACAGTGAAATACTCAGAGACTGCAGGAGAGAATGCGGTAGCATTCTCAGTTGACCTGAACTATCATCTACTGGCAGGTAATATAGCTATGATGAAATTCCCCAGCAACAAAATGTGAAAACAAATTAATTAGAGGCACAGTCTCAGTTAGTACTAAGTGTATTACCAACATAGGAATAAAGAGGCAAAGGGAATATTTGAAGATACCATGCCTTCTAACAAATATGCCCTGTGATAATGTTCTAAACTTGTTTAACACTATAACATCATTTTCCTCATTTCTGGATCAAAGCAAGGTGGATATTTTATGTTATTTAATTATGTGATAAATTCTCAATTTCTTTTGATGTAATTTAACTATGTAGTGAATAGATGGATGTAAATCTTCTAGAAAGTTTTATTAGATATTAAAATGTGCACATAATAAAATATATGCCATGTATCTTAGAATGTTATATCAAGTAATTATATTAAATCACTACCGTATTGAATCACAGTCTAGCAAAATTCATTAATGTCCCACCAGATATAAAAAAGTATAACAATGTTTTTCAAAAGGCAAAAAATTTAGGAGTGATGAAAGTGTTTAAGGAAAAAACCCCAGGGAATTCCCTGGCAGTCCAGTGGATAGAATTCCACTGAAGGGGAAACAATTGGGGAACTAAGATCCCACATGCCGAATGCATGGCATGGCCGAAACAAACAAACAAACGTACTGATACTATGATATTTTGCCACAAAACAGCCAAAGCAATTTTTATCATTCTGACATCAAAATACTTCCAGTCAGGTTAGAGTCATACACCCTAGTGAAAGCAGTCAAGCAAATAGCCACTTTATCAAACCAGTTTCCACTGTTGGCTGATTATTCCTCATTCTTTAACCTGAATCCCCTGAAGAAAAAATGGAAAGTTAACCAAGCAGCAAGTGGTTGGTGAACACCTACCACATGCCTACTACCTAAGATATTGTAGGGAACATGGAAAAGCATGAGGCATCATTCCTAGGACCAGCCTTAAAATTCTAAAGTTTGGTTCAGGCCTTTATTAATTAATTAGCATGAATCCACTTATCATGGAGACTACACCACTCGCTACACACCTCAGCCACCCAAAGCCATCAATAAATTTCTTCTCTCTCATTTTTAAGCATCCTCTTCTCCCTTAATGAACCCTTGCCTCTTCTTCATGAAGGGAAGTGAAACTCGCTTAGTCGTGTCTGACTCTATGTGACCCCATGGACTGCATAGTCGATGGAATTCTCCAGGCCAGAATACTGGAGTGGGTAGCCTTTCCCTTCTCCAAGGGATCTTCCCAACCCAGGGATCGAACCAAGGTGTCCCACATTGAAAGCAGATTCTTTACCAGCTGAGCCACAAGGGAACCCCTGGGGTTTTTTATGCCTCTTCTTCATATATTTCATCAAAACAGTGTAGGAGAATTGAATCTTGGTGGTGCAACCTCAGAGATCATGTACTTGGCCTCTCACCCAAAGTAGGAATTCATTTTATCTACATTGGTAATAGATGATCAAATGGTTAGCTACATGAACCTCTGAATTTAAAGAGTTCTCTTCCCCCTAAGCCACTTATCCTTGGGTAAATATTTTCTTTAGAAAGAATCTCCTGGGGAAAGGTCCAGGCCTACTCCCAGGAATTCCCATTCAGTCATTTGAAATCTGCTCTCTTGAAAGATAGGCCAGATGTACTACTGAATTCCCTTGATGGCCACTCAAATATTTTAAGCCAGCATTTCTCATACCTCACAGTCTCTGCCACTCCAGACTGTAATGTGTGAAAGTCTCTCAGTTGTGTCTGACTCTTTGCAACCCCAGGGACTGTAGTCTGCCAGGCTCCTCTGTCCATGGACTTCTTCAGGCAAGAATACTAGAGTGGGTAGCCCTTCCTTCTCCAGAGGATCTTCCCAACCCAGGTATTGAACCCAGGCCTCCTGCATTGCAGGCAGATTGTTTACCTTCTGAGCCACCTGGGAAGTCTCACCACTCCAGACTAAACAGACTCAAATCCATTTGTGAAATTAATAGATTTATTAATGATGATTTATCTAGAACTTTCCCTCCCCCATCCACACTGCTCCCTTCAGGGCTTGCTGGATGGGTCAATGTCTTCCAAAGGTGTGGCCTCCAGAACACAGTTTGATGCTCCAGGAGTGCCCTGACCTGAATGGAGTACATTGCATTACTATTTTTATCAGGTTGGATTCTAAAGTTCTTTTCATGCTGCCCAAGTTTCCGTTACCTGGTTTAGCACTTTTGTCAGACTTCATTTGAGCTTCGTGGACAATCTAAGAGCTTTACCTCTTCCTCAAACGGCTTCTCTATCCCAGATTAATTTTCTTAACAATTTAAATGCAGTTCAGTTCAGTTCAGTCGCTCAGTTGTGTCTGACTCTTTGCGACCCCATGAATCGCAGCATGCCAGGCCTCCTTAAATGCAGACTTCTCTCTAATTTTTTTAATCTTTTTGTCTTAGTCTCATTCTAAACTTTTGATCTAATTAAATTATTATAAGTTTAAATTATAGTTTAAAACACTAATTCTCTCTCCTATTATCTATTCTTTCTAGTTATTAGTACATGATGTTCATAGTTTTTACATCCATTTGAATGTGTAACCATTTCTGCTACATGTTATATCTGGTAAATTTCAAAAAAAAAAAAAAAAAAATGGCTCAGATGGTAAAGCATCTGCCTGCAATGCAGGAGACCCAGGTTCGATTCCTGGGTCAGGAAGATCCCCTGGAGAAGGAAATGGCAATCCACTCCAGCACTCTTGCCTGGAAAAATCCCATGGACGGAGGAGCCTGATAGACTACAGTCCATGGGGTCGCAAACAGTCGGACACGACTGAGCTACTTCACCTTCACTTTCACTGAAATTGGTCATTTACCTAAACCTTTTGGAGTCATCCGTGCAGAAAATATATTGAGGCTGATACATTACTGGGGCACCCCTGTAAATACAAGAACTATATATTACTGTGTTTACCTTTGAGTTTACTCTATCATAGGGCACATTCCTTTCTTAACTAAAATCCTATAATTAATAGTCAAAATGATGCTGATGGTGATAGTAGTAGTATAATGATAGTAATGATGATGGTGGTGATTGTGGTGATGGTGGTTGTGTCTCTTTCTAGATGCCAGGTTCTGTCTTAAATGCTTGGCAATTATTATCTCATTTAATCATCACACCAATCTTGTAGGGTTAGGTGTTATACACTGACCCTCACCGGTTTGGGCATTCACAACTATTATATTCTCTTTGGTAGGTAAGTAAAACCACTGAAGAACTGTGAGATGGTAAAGGCTACCTACCCACTCTACCATATCACTATGTGTGTGTGTGTGCGTGTGTACGTGCTAAGTTGCTTCAGTCATGTCTGACTCTCTGCAACCCACTGGACTGCAGCCCTCCAGGCTCCTCTGTCTATGGGATTCTCCAGGCAAGAATACTGGAGTGAGTTGCCATGCCCTCCTCCAGGTGTGTAAGTACATGTTCATTTCAGTTCAGTCACTCAGTCATGTCCCACTCTTTGCAACCCCATGGACTGCAGCATGCCAGGCCTCCCAGTCCATCACCAACTTAGAGTTTACTCAAACTCATGTCCATTGAGTCAGTGACGCCATCCAACCATCTCATCCTCTGTCGTCCCCTTCTTCTCCTGACTTCAATCTTCCCCAGAATCAAGGTCTTTTCCAATGAGTCAGTTCTGCGCATCAGGTGGCCAAAGTATTGGAGCTTCAGCTTCAGCATCAGTCCTTCCAATGAATAATCAGGACTGATTTCCTTTACGGTTTGATCTCCTTGCAGTCCAAGGGACTCTCAAGAGTCTCCTCCAACACCACAGTTCAAAAGCATCAATTCTTTGGTGCTCAGCTTTCTTTATGATCCAACTCTCACATCCATACATGACTACTGGAAAAACCATAGCTTTGACTAGATGGACATTTGTTGGCAAAGTAATGTCTCTGCTTTTTAATATGCTATCTAGGTTGGTCATAAGCTTTCTTCCAAGGAGTAAGCATCTTTTAATTTCATGGCTGCAATCACTATCTGCAGTGATTTTAGAGCCCCCCAAAATAAAGTCTATCACTGTTTCCACTGTTTCCCCGTCTATTTGCCATGAAGTGACAGGACTGGATGCCATGATCTTAGTTTTCTGAATGTTGAGTTATAAGCCAACTTTTTCACTCTCCTCTTTCACTTTCATCAAGACGCTCTTTAGTTCTTCACTTTCTGCCATAAGGGTGGTATTGTCTGCATATCTGAGGTTATTGATATTTCTCCCAGCAATCTTGATTCCAGCTTGTGCTTCATCTAACCCAATGTTTCTCATTATGTACTCTGCATGTAAGTTAAATAACCAGGGTGACAATATACAGCCCTGATGTACCCCTTTCTATATTTGGAACCACTCTGTTGTTACGTGTCCAGTTCTAACTGTTGCTTCTTGACCTGCATACAGATTTCTCAATAGGCAGGTCAGGTGGTCTATTCCCATCTCTTTAAGAATTTTCTACAGTTTGTTGTGATCCACACAGTCAAAGGCTTTGGCATAGTCAATAAAGCAGAAATAGATGTTTTTCTGGAACTCTCTTGCTTTTTCCATGATCCACCAGATGTTGGCAGTTTGATCTCTGGTTCCTCTGCCTTTTCTAAAACCAGCTTGAACATCTGGGAGTTCACGGTTCACGTATTGCTGAAGCCTAGCTTGGAGAATTTTGAGCATTACTTTACTAGCGTGTGATATGAGTGCAATTGTGCAGTAGTTTGAGCATTCTTTGGCATTGCCTTTCTTTGGGATTGGAATGAAAACTGACCTTTTCCAGTCCTGTGGCCACTGCTGAGTTTTCCAAATTTGCTGGCATATTGAGTGGAGCACTTTCACAGCATCATCTTTCAGGATTTGAAAGAGCTCCACTGGAATTCCATCACCTCCACTAGCTTTGTTCGTAGTGATGCCTTCTAAGGCCCAGTTGACTTCACATTTCAGGATGTCTGGCTCTAGGTCAGTGATCACACCATCGTGATTATCTGAGTCAAGAAGATCTTTTTTGTACAGTTCTTCTGTGTATTCTTGCCACCGCTTCTTAATGTCTTCTGCTTCTGTTAGGTCCATACCATTTTTGTCCTTTATCAAGCCCATCTTTGCATGAAATATTCCCTTGGTACCTCTAATTTTCTTGAAGAGATCTCTAGTCTTTCCCATTCTGTTGTTTTCCTCTATTTCTTTGCATTGATCACTGAGGAAGGCTTTCTTATCTCTCCTTGCTATTCTTTGGAACTCTGCATTCAGATGCTTATATCTTTCCTTTTCTCCTTTGCTTTTCGCTTGTCTTCTTGTCACAGCTATTTGTAAGGCGTCCTCAGACAACCATTTTTCTTTTTTGCATTACTTTTCCATGGGGATGGCCTTGATCCCTGTTTCCTGTACAATGTCATGAACCTCCGTCCATAGTTCATCAGGCACTCTATCAGATCTAGTCCCTTAAATCTATTTCTCATTTCCACTGTATAATCCTAAGGGATTTGATTTAGGTCATACCTGAATGGTCTAGTGGTTTTCCCTACTTTCTTCAATTTAAGTCTGAATTTGGCAATAAGGAGTTCATGATCTGAGCCACAGTCAGCTCCCGGTCTTGTTTTTGCTGACTGTATAGAGCTTCTCCATATTTGGCTGCAAATAACATAGTCAATATGATTTCAGTATTGACCATCTGGTGATGTCCATGTGTAGAGTCTTCTCTTGTGTTTTTGAAAGAGGGTGTTTGCTATGACCAGTGCTTTCTCTTGGCAAAACTCTATTAGCCTTTGCCCTGCTTCATTCTGTACTCCAAGGCCAAACTTGCCTGTTACTCCAGGTGTTTCTTGACTTTCTACTTTTGCATTCCCATCCCCTATAATGAAAAGGACATAGTTTTGGGGTATTAGTTGTAGAAGGTCTTGTAGGTCTTCATAGAACCGTTCAACTTCAGCTTCTTCAGCATTATGGGTCAGGGCACAGAGTTGGATTACTGTGATATTGAATGGGTTGCCTTGGAAACAAACAGAGATCATTCTGTTGTTTTTGCATCCAAGTACTGCAATTCAGACTCTTTAGTTGACCATGATGGCTCTTCCATTTCTTCTAAGGGATTCTTGCCCACAGTAGTAGATATAATGGTCATCTGAGTTAAATTCACCCATTCCATTCCATTTTAGTTCACTGATTCCTAAAATGTTGACGTTCACTCTTGCCATCTTGTATGTATGTGTGTGTGTGTGTGTGTGTGTGTGTGTGTGTGTGTGTGTGCGTATAACCATTTATTAGCCAGTTGGCATCACATATTGAACCTGTTTTGTTAGCTTGACAACAACAGTAAAAATGTTAGATGCCCTGTCCTTTCAGGTATTCTGAGCATCTCTTTGCATGAAAAGTATACCCGATGCAGTCACAAAAGATGATTGTCTCATTAGAAATCCTAGACCCTTTATTGGCGAAGGTGCACCACTGTATGGGCATACCTTCCCCAATGATGAGGTCAAGGAGACTGACCAAAAAGTAAGTGGAACAATTAGGGAAGAGGGAATCGAAACAAGGAGTGAGGGAATCAGGGTAAAATTCATTTGGGTCACGTGTCAGATATTCAAACTCATCCTAAACTTGATGTGGTCAACTGTTGAGAAATAGGTGTGGCCCTTGGGACACCTGAGCCCAGGTTGACATACATGCCACCCATAATTTTTTTTTTCAGTATAGTGGCAGTTTTACTGTTGCCTGAGACAGATTGCTTCTGGTCAAATGAGGATACTCCAGCAAATACATCAACACTGAAGATTTGTAAGCACTCATCAAGCTGGGTAAATTCCCTGAAAAGAAGGAGCTTAGTTTTAAGAGTGACTTGAAATTAGAACTTTGTTCCCCACTGTTTTTATCTTAAAATACTTTTGCCTGGGAGAAAGCACTGTGTGAAATTAATACCTTCTCCAGCTCCACACCACCATGCAAGTTAACCTAACTTGAATGGGGAAATTCTTTCTTGCTGTCTTTCCAAATGTCTTAAGAGAACCCCTTTGAAGGGGCAGGGCTTACCTTTGTGTATTGATCAGACTGAATATTTCAAGGAGCTCTGTCTACCCCGGAGGGCAGATTTTTGTTGAAACATGTGCAATAGTGTCAAGGATAGTGCGTTTCACAACTGAAGCAGATGTGCATACTTATAACTTACCTTCAGTTTGGAAACATGTTAATTAGTAAGGCTCTAATTTCTAATTAGCTACCCATGGATGGCTGTGGAACTGAATATGGTTGTACTCATTAATACACTTTGAAGGCATTTTTCAGGTGGGTTAATATCTACATTATATGGAAAAATTGTATGTATTCGTACACATATACACAGTATATATACATCTACCTGAGTAAACATAGTATGTATACTTAGTACAAAGTATACATATATTGATATTTGATATGCCAACTTGAAAGATCATTCTTGGGCATTTATTTTAAGAACTGAACTCAAGTCTGCTCTTACTTCACTTTGGATTCTCCATGGTGCTAGAATATTTTATCCTTTGGATGGTTAAGTGAGAAAGATTTAACAACAAAGCTGGAGTGTCATTTATGGCTCTGTATTGGAGAATTAAGGGAGTTGATTCAGGTTGCTGAAATCTCTCTTCTGGCCCTCTCCCTGGAAGACAAGTCACCATAGTGAGCTTTATCCCTGTCTTTACTCTTGCATTTTGCTTAATGACTCTGAGTATGTGACATAAGATAGCACATCTGGAAGACCCTCTGCTCTTTCATACACTACTCTGATCTTCAATGGTTCCTATGCTGTCTTTAAGTAAATAATAAAGGCTTTGGCTTCTTTTGCTAGATCAACTAAGGGTATACTGGATATACCTGCTTTGGTAGATCCATTGCTTCATTTGGACTGGTTAACAGTGTGTGTTTTTAAGGTGCCTAGGCTGGGAATATCCTTCATTTCCTAGTGTAATTATCCAACATCTCCTCTGTTGCCTTATTAGCTGTGTGTGTGAGGGGGGGCACTATTTGAAATTGTTTTATCAGTTTGTACCTAATTCTTCCTGCCATTGATGAGAGCAGTATCTTTTGCACACATTTCACTAATTTAAGAGGACTATTATGTAATAGTGAGTTTCTCAGTTGATTCGAACATGATGTTACTTAGGTCCCAAGTCTAAACTTGATTCTGGAGCAGGAAATGGCAACCCACTCCAGTATTCTTGCCTGGAAAATTCCATGGACAACAGAGTCTGGTGGACTACAGTCCATGAGGTTGCAAAGAGTTGGACACGACTGAGAGCACACGCATGCATGCACTAAACTTGATTATGATTCTTTCACTTCCTGTTCCATACTTTGCCTGGTTGTCCCACAGTTGTCTTTTGGACTTGGGAGAGTCAGTTGAGAATGAGGATTAACAAGAGCAAATCAATCCCCACAACCAAGTACAAGCAAGAGAACACCATTTAGAGTACAGAGCTCAGGCCTGGATTATGGTTCATCTTTTCGTCAAGAGAAGACAGACATTTCTGTATAGATGGAAACATATTTGCATGGAGCATTGTATAGTGCAGTGTGTATGTGTGCATGTATGTGAGGTGTCTATATGCATGTACATGTGTGCATCACGGGAGGAGTAGATCTGTTGTCACATTAATGATGATAGCAAAAATACCCACTGGTTACCACGGAGCAGGTCATGTGCCAACTGTTGGTCCTGCTGTATGTTTATTTGTGCAAGGGTTTACTATAATACTCACCCAGGCATTTCCAGAAGGAAAGGGTGAGGATTGATTTGTCAATGCCTAAGGGTCTCCCAACATGTGGTCTACTACAACTGTGTTTGTCAGTGAGTTGTTTGGGCCTCACAGGAATTTTCCCACAGAAAGGATGTTCTAACTGGCAGGCTCCCAGGACCGCCTACAAATCCTTTTAACCATAACAGAGCTGACGAGCACTGTCAGGACTGGAGTTGGCTTCCAAATGGGAAGTCAGCCTGGTATTAATAGCACAGTTCCAGCTGCACTTTGGGTCCAGCGGACTTCTAATGGACCGGCCTGGGAACCCAAGCACTCTTTGTAACATTTATAGGAAATGGATTCCTTGGTGAGCATGGTGGGAAGGGAGTACTGTGGTGGCTTGAGAATCATGGCTACCCATTTCCCCCTTCTCTGATCACTGCCATCGTCGGTATCCAGCAGGAAGAGACTAAGGTGAATCCTAGGGGAATTCTTCTCCCAACTTCAAGTCTGGGGAGAGCCTGCCCTGGTCCTGATCCGCTCGCTTGGGTTGACTGTTCCCATGTACAGGATATTTGTAAGTTGGGCGTTCCTAGGCCACTTATATTTAATTGTGTGATGCAGATGTTTATTTTAACATAGTAGCTATTCATCCATGTAAATTTTACATTAAAATTACAGGCTTATTTGGATTTTAAACATGTATTATTCATTTTGACTGATTTCAGCCCTGATGATGTTTTTGTGCTTCTTTGATGGGTTAAAGGCATTATATTTATGCAAATTGAAAGGGTGTGTGCTGTTGCAGTACAACATTCCGTTTTCTGGTTGTAGGAGGAAATAAGAGAAGTGGGTGGTACCGTGGGGTGTGTGTGTGTGTGTGAGCATAATTTGAATTTGACCCAAAGTTGTGTACTTTGAATACGACCCAAAGGTGTGTTGTTCAAACCAAGATATTCTTTAAGATATTAAAAATTGTGTTTGTACTCAAGAGAGCACTTTCTCAGTAGTGTATTTGGAAATATTTCAGGCTATTTTTTTCTGCAGAAGTTACAGACCTAAAAGATATTTTTTCCCCTGGAAGCTCTTTGAATATATACATTTTTTAAAAGGATTTTTAAAGGCTAGATGGCAGCAAGGAAATTGTTTTCTGTTCATCTTAAGTAAATATCTCTGTGATATAAGTGCTGCGTCAGAGTTATCTTATGGGCTGCATATGACTCAAAGGGAAAATAATTTGTTTAGTAACTTGATTTTCTTCCTTTTTTTATGATTCACAAGTTGTCAAGCTCATCCTGTTTGGGACACTATAAATGTAGTAGTAGTATTAGTCACTCAGTCATGTCTGACTCTTTGAGACCCCATGGACTGTAGCCTGTGGGAACTTGTAAATGAATAACAAATTTAAATGTAAATCAACTGAAATGTATATGAAATCCTACTAGATTCTTAGGAGGTCTCTCGGTATTTATGAACCACACTTCTCTTTTCTAGGATTCTGTTTTGGGACACAGTCATAAATGCAAAAGGAAGTTTTCAGCACCTAATGACATTTATACTTATAATATTGGGCCCCTTCAGCCCAAGCATTGAAAAACTATCTGGAGTTGGAATTGCTGAGACATGGAAATCTTTTCTTCCAGAAGGATTTTTTTAAAATAAAAATTATACTTTAAGATTATGAGTATAGAATTATAACACAGACAATTCATCATACTTAATAAGCCTCTCTAGATCAATCTAGATTATCTCTAAAAGGTCTATTTCACCCAGTCCCATAATTACACACTTGGGTAAGTAAAATGAAGTGTATAGGGTTTTCAGAGTGGCAGATCTATGTGGAATCCTTCTAACCCAGTTGCTTATTGTGTAGGAAAGGGAACTGGAGACCAGAGGGATTAAGGGGCTTGAGTAAGGCCGCTGTAGTGAGGACAGGGCTAGGAGGGCCATGAGCAACAGTGAGAATGTCTGTCACCTGTTAAAGGGCTTCAGTTTCTTGGGTTTACTTCCATCTTTTCATTTAATTCTCACAACAGTTTTGCAAGGCATGGATCATATTCCAGTTTTTAAAATGATAAAACTGAAACATAGGAGGTTCTCTAACTGCTCAAAGTCAATAGGCATTAGGAGGCAGAGCAGAAATTCAAATGCACACCCCCTGATTTGAGAGTCTGGTGTCTCCTGCCTTGAGCTGTTTTCACTGTACCAGGGTGGCTCCCTGGCTTCAGTATATAGCCTAAAATCCAAGCAGCATTCCGTTTTTCTACATGTTTACAGGCATCACTCATCTTTTGAGCTTCACTTTCTCCCGCTTCACAGATAATGCTTTTTTCACAGATTGAAGGTTGCGGCAACCCTGTGACAAGCAGGTCTATCTGCACCATTTCTTTTTTCAACATTATTTGTTTACTTTGTGTCCCTGTGTCACAGTTAGGTAATTCTCACAATAATTCCAACGTTTTCATTATTTTCATATTTGTGATGGTGGTCTGTGATCAGTGACCTTTGATGTTACTATTAATACTATAACCTGCTGAAGGCTCGGGTGATGGTTAGTATTTTTTAGCAATATTTTAAAATAAAAAAATGTAATTTTTAGATGTAATGTTATTGCATACTTAATGTTGTTGTTCAGTTGCTCAGTTGTGTCCAACTCTTTGTGACCCCATGGACTGCAGCATGCCAGGCTTCCCTATCCTTCACCATCTCCTGGAGTTTGCTCAAACTCATGTCCATTGAGTTGATAATGTCATCTAACCATCTCATCCTCTGTTGCTCCCTTCTCTTCGTACCCTCATTCTTTCCCAATATCAGGGTCTTTTCCAATGAGTCAGTTCTTCGTATCAGGTGGCCAAAGTATTGGAGTTATTTGCCAGGGGATATCCAATAAATAGACAGCAGAAAATAAAGTAAGTGAGATGGTGGTAAGCGTCGAAGAAAAAAAAGACATAAAGGGAAAAAGTCAAGGAAAGGAGACGCTAGAAAGATGGGATGGGAATTATTAAAAAAGGACTTTGCTGTGAGTATGTATTTGGGAAGTGTTTGTTATTGCATTATTTGTTCA
This sequence comes from Bubalus kerabau, assembly GCF_029407905.1. Classification (NCBI taxonomy): domain Eukaryota; kingdom Metazoa; phylum Chordata; class Mammalia; order Artiodactyla; family Bovidae; genus Bubalus; species Bubalus kerabau. The sequence goes on along the minus strand of NC_073647.1, from coordinate 146,187,919 downwards.
GTGAAAGAAGCTGGCAGGTGTCTATTTTTTCAGCAGCTTCCTTTCCAAAACCATAATATTCCATTCTCTACCAGTGGTAAAAGGCTTATTCTAACTCCATCTCCATCTTCATGATACATCTTCCCATCTGCCCCTTGTGCGAACCATTGTTATCCCCATAGTATCAAAAAAAGAAAACAGGGGTCAAATGAGTTACCCATAAATGGATAACAAGACAAGCTTAGTGCCTGGGCTACTCTTTCCAAATATCTAATTTACAGGGAAGGAGAATCTCAGAAATGCTAAAATGACTAGCCCAGAATTACATGGCAAAGTGCTCATTATTTTATTTATTCAGCAGGATATGGATGGAGTTTCTACAGTGGGCCAGGCTGCTGAGATGGATCCAGAAAGTAGTATTCACAGGAGATGTTCTCTGACCTAGGCGCACATGCAGGGACCTCTGTACCCTACCCAATGCTCATTTATGCATACCATGATGGACAGTCTTCTCTCTTTTCCAGACTCTGAGAAGAATGGTGTTCCCACTTATATTTCCCACTCTGCATTTCTAGTGTGTTATGGATTAAATGAGACCATATCGGCTGGCCTGGGGACCAGAACAACTATGTATACCATTGTTTCCATGGGCAAATGCATTTAGACTTTCACACATCCAGCCATCTTTACAAACTTTCAGACTGGGGAGTGTCTGGGTTGGAGAACACAAGCAGAGATTGTTTAGCGTCCATCAAGGCACTCTGGCTGCCCAACCTCCCAGATATTGACATTGCCTGGAGTAAACAATACCCTCTTCAGTCCTAATGATAGCATTAAGTGAGATACAAATGAGCCATAATAGCTTCCTCAAAATTTTACAGAAAAGATTTTATTTTCTTTACTCTGAAGGCAAAGTGATGGTCACACATATTTACCTTTAGGGAAAAGGTCTTCAAATTGGTAATCTGTGGATTGTGTCTACCAGCCATTCTATAGTTTGTCATAGTTCTCTAGGGCCATGGGAATCTACAAGGAGATTGTAGCTCATTTAATCTGTGTTTATTCCATTATCTATGTATGAGACTATCTATGTAGTGCCACAAGTGTGTCTTGAATGGAACAGAATGGAAAGAAATGTTCTCTTGGCCATCGCATACTAACAAGCGTCGTTTTCCCATCTTTCTTCCATAATGTGAATGCCATGGGCATTTCAGTTCCTGTTCTACATGCCTGTCATCATCTGCTTGATTAGAATGATACTGCTGTAGATAATAAGTACTTTGAATTTATATAAGCTTCTTAAGGAATGATGAACTTAGATTGAACTGCAGTGAATGCTTCAGTAAAATTCAAAGGAATTATGATTATGGTTGCCTTGGCAACCATAGTTCTGTATTCTCTTTGTTTTATTACTTACCATTTTCCTATATTGAGGTCATTTTGAGGAGATCATTAAGGTCTCATTTTCAGTTTATGAGGCTTCTGGGAATGATACAATTTTATGTAGCTACAAATGTATCTCCTTTTCTTAAAATTTCCCCAAACATTGGAAAGTCTGGACATGTGAAATGAACTAAAAATAAGCTATTACTTATGTTGACACATACATGTCATCTTTACTGTCTATTAAGGTAATTATTTATAAGGACTGAAAGACATTGTTACTTTACATTTCTCCTTAGCATGCAAATATGACTTTCCATTTCTTTCAAAAGTGAAGAATTCTTTGTCAATAAATTTCCATAAATGTTTTTACCTATAATGCAGTTATTAAACTGAAAATAACTAAACAAGAAAAATAGTTTTACTTTAGGAAAGGGCCAGTTTGAGAGACAGTCAAACAGTGATATTTTAACAACATATTAAATAATTAATCATCAACACATCCACTGTTAAGTTTTTTGGTAGACCACATTAGTTTTTTTAAAGTGAAAATGTGGTAATTAACACTGTAATCTTTATAATTGGTTTATTGGTATTAAAAGGAAAATATAGTATAAATTGTATATTACCACATGACTACAATATAAAAATCATTGTAAAATATTTTATTTTGTCCAATTACTTATTATTTGAATCTAAAGGAAAATTATATATGTTAACATTCTAGGACAGGAGTTAGGAAAGTTTTTTGTAAAGGGTCAGGTGGTAAATATTTTAGGTTTTGGGGCCACACAGATTTTTATTGCAACTACTCAACTCTGTAACTGAAAGCATCCAGAGACACCAAGCTGTATTAAATTAATACTGTGTTTATAGAAACAGATGGCAAACTGGATTTGGTCCTCAGGCTGAAGTTTGCCAGGGCTTCCCTAGTGGTAAAGAACCTGCCTGCAAAGTAGGAGATGCGGGTTCGAATCTCTGGGTTGGGAAGATCCCCTGGAAAGGGAATGGCAATCCACTCCAGTATTCTTGGCTGGAGATCCATGGGCAGAGGAGCCTGGCGGGCTACAGTCCACGGGGTCGCAAAGAGTCGGACGCGACTGAAGTGACTGAGCACGCATGCACAGGAGGGTAGAAGCAGACATTTCATGATAGATTGCTTAGTTTAAAAGCTAGTAGAACATTTGACAAAAATAAGCTAATAACATTTCCTTATATGTTGGGCAAGTTCAAAACTGAACTTCAGTGTCAAAGGCCTGACATCCCCTACCTGAATATGCCAACAATGTAAACTGAGTCAGTGAGATGAAGCCCCTTTGCCTATAGCTGGTTTCTCCATCCTTATGGAGTTTCCTTGGTCACCTGACACCAAGTGAAACATACATTTTCATCTTTATTTTCCTTTAGAGTATTCTCTGGTGCTTTGTTCAAACTAATTTTATCATCCTCTTTTAGGTTTAGGGCTTCCCTGGTGGCTCAGCTGGTAAAAATTCGCCTGCAATGCAGGGGACCTGGGTTTGATCCCTGGGTTGGGAAGATCCCTTGGAGAAGGGAAAGGCTACCCACTCCAGTATTCTGGCCTGGAGAATTACTTGGATTGTATAGTCCATGGGGTCACAAAAAGTCAGACAGGACTGAGCGACTTTCACTTTAGGTTTAGTCAAATATTTCAAACATAAAGAAAAGTACAGAAAAAAACCACAAATATTTGACCCTCAGTTTTAATAAATTTTAATATTTAATATTGTTTGATTAAGATATTTTAATCTTTTTTAAAAATAAATAATACATATGAACACAGCTGAAGCCTATAACAGACTTTTAATGTGTATGATTTTTCCACATTCTAACAATTTTTAAAGAAGCAATTTATTTTTAGATGGATCTGCATTTTTCCTACTTATTAAAGTGAATTTCTTGAGAGCCAAAAGGATGGAAAGATTAGCGAATTGATTTTAGATGTGCAAATTATCATTGGTACACAGTAGACCAATTTGACCTGATTTGATATATTTTTCTGTCCATCCAGGACTAAATTAATGCTAAGAGTTTACTTCCAAGAGAGACTTTGCAAATTCCCTACATCTCTTCCATGTGGTAAATGAGATGTGTGATTAAGAGACAGTGAGTATAAATCATCCTAATTCATAATCAAAGACTGAAGACAGCTTTTCATTTCTATAGTGACTTATTCAAATGCATTATTTTTCTCTGCTGCCCTTAACACAGTTAATGCTTTGTGGAACAAACGCTTTCACAAACATTCTGTCATTCAATCTTTGGAATGTCCCATGTGGGGGTTAGAACAGATAGTATTGCAATCGTCTCCTAGGTGAGGAAATTAAGGCACAGTGATGTCAGTGCAGTGCTTATAAGTCTTGGCTGAACCTTAGTACCACTGGGTGAGCTTTGATAAAGGATCCCTGAGCCTACCCACAGAGATTTGATACAACCAGGCTGGAACGGACCGAAAGTGTTAGTATATTTCATTGCTTCTTCTGTGCAGCCAAGGTTGAGAATTTCTGCTGGACTAGGGAACTGATCAAAGTTGTTCAACCCTGTGGTTCTCGAATGGGGGCTATTTATCCACCCCCCACCCTGCCAGGGGAACATTTGACAATAAGACACTTGATTGACACATGTTGGTTGAGGACACTACTGGCTTCTAGTGAGTGAACATCCTACAGCCTTGCCTCTCCACATGAAACGCTCCAGCCCCAGGACTTCCCTGGAGGTCCAGCAGTTAAGACTCCGCACTTCCACTGAAGGGGACATGAGTTTGATCCCTGGTGGGAGAACTAAGATCCCACATGCTATGCGGTATGGCCAAATATAAAAGAATGAGAAAAAAAGAAAAAAACAAAAAAATCCCTATCCAGCCCCAAATACCACTATGTCAATTGAGCTGAGGTTCAGAAACTCCTCCTTAACCTCTAAGTGTTGGACTGAAGTCCCTAACTCTAAGCCATTGTTATTTCTTCAGTCCCAAATTGCTAAATTATTCAAATTAGTCATCCTCTTATTATTTCTCTAATAATGCATTTTTAAAGTGACTTTAAACTTTTTCAGGAACTAGGTGGTCTCGTGTCTTAACCACAGTAGGATAGGCAGAAATCCTACTTTTCTCAGAATACCAAAAGTAACACAAAAACAAGCAAATAGCCACAAAGGATACAACATCAAAAAGAAAAGAACTATTTCTCAACTAAGTATATGTATGATCCCAAATAAAAAATGTGAATTATGTAAAGCAGTAGCTCTCAAAATTGAGCATGCATGGAAATCCCCTGGGGGGTTATTAAAATACAGACTGCTGGGCCCCACCCTCAGAGTGTCTGATTCCCTAGGTCTGGTGTAGTGTTCAAGCACTTGAATTTCTAAATTTCTAACAAGAGCTTCCAGCTGAGACAGACTCTTCTGGACCTGGGAACACACTGAGAATTACAGATGTAAAATGTGTAATAGCTTCACAAATGCATAACCCCAGGACTATCTATTAAAGCATCAGGTTAATATTCCTAAAAATGCAAGCACTATTTCATCATAGTATACACATGATTTTAGAATATAATCCATCAATAAGTATAAGAACCTTCCAGTTCCATGATTACAGTCAGGACAGACCTATGAAATCAAACCATTTGCACCCACTTCTAAGAGCAACAGGAGCTAGCTTCAGTAAGCTTCCTGTCCAAAACAAGTCCAATGTTAAGAATGTACAGCTGTCCACTTTATCAGAAATAAAAAAAGTGACAATACCCTGAGACATTTTAAAATGCATCTAAGGTACACGATGCACATTCTTCAAATTATAAGGAGATGCCTAGATCAAAAATGACTTAAACAGAATTTTCCTACTTTTGGATACATTAACACATGATTGTAGGAGGGTGGATGGATATCTAAAATTTCAGGGAAATTTATTGCCTGTATTAAATAACAAGTCCTAATTCCTTAACAAATTGGAATATTGACATAGGTGGCTAAATAATCATAGAATTAAACATGGAATCTGAAACCTATTTCAGAAACAAGTCAATTACTTTTCCACTTCATCAGCCCATGACACTCTAAAGATAGCAGCGATAAAGGTGTGGTTTGTGATTTTCATAAACTAGCCTTAAGTTAGATATTACAGCATATTTTGTAGGTGAAAAACCTAAACCCTGAAGAAGCAAAGTACATGTCCCTTATTTTCCACAGCAAGAGCTCATAGAAACTACAATATGCTCTTATCTCTGCCTCTTAGATGTTTTCTGAATCTCTTGATAGTGAAGATTTGATCTCTTTCTAGAACCTGGCACACTTCCTAGTACATACCAAGGGGTAATTAGGCTTCTACTGAATTTACTTAAGTGAGTTTGTGAGAAGTTCATGCATTTCTGTATTTCATGAATTTTATATTGCATAGTTCAGTCCCATTTAAATTCAGGATCCTTACCCCCAAAATCCCAAATAAGATCCAGTCTATACTGTCCAAAGTACAAACTTTAATTATGAGCTAGGGATTAAGAAAAGTAAAGGGAAACTATGGGAGAATTTTCCAACAAGTAAGCACTTCTGTTGTACCAGCATTGATGATATATATGGCTGTCAACAATGTAAGACTTCCAAAGGGTAACTAAATAGCCCTGTACTGTAAAATATAAAATTTACACATCTAAGGGAACAAATAAAATCTAAGAATTGAAAAAAATATACCTAATAACATCGTTCTGCTCCAGTGTTTAAGAGCAAACCGAGAAGTTGCTATGGCATTGACTTATGCGAGCATAGCAACAGAGCGAACTCAGTGATTCAGCTTGATAAAAGAGGAAATTATCTCACCATTTCCCTTTCCCTAAATCAGTCAGATATCCAAATATTTCATGTTGAAATGGTATATCCATCAACATGTTCTAATGGATAAAAGTCAACAGTGGGGGTGGGGAGGAAGGTTATAAGACGAAATCTGTATGACATATGCTTACTTTAGAGAATGCAACTCACATCTAAAGAATCTATTAATATCTCTGCATCCTGCTTTCCCCCGATTTAATGGAGTTTGTCAGTGGCTTATATTGGGTGAATATTGGGTGAATATGAGTAATAATTTGGCAAACGACAACAATTTATCAGCCTGTATAACTTCGTTCTAATGAAATTTGACTGTGGTGTATTTTGAGAAAGAAACATTGTTCGGCCGTGGAACTGTAATTCCCTGTGTGCAACAGCCCTCCAGGGAAGGGATAGATTATGCCAGCATAATATGTGAAGTTTAGTCATTATCACTTGTACCAAGCAGAGGTCAGCTGTGGGTGTATATGTGGGAGGCACCACTGTGGTGAGCCAATACAAACAGAGCCAAATGTCACAAATAAATGCTGACATTTTATCACGTTATTTTAAATATTATTTTACCACTGTGTTTTTTCTTGTATTGTTTAACCTCCACATCTTTATTTCCCATTTCCTTTCTTTAAACTGATAAATGAGAATTGGGCAAGTATGGTTTGAATCACTACTTGACCATGAACATGGGAAGTTAACTGACCCCACAAAAGACCCCCAAACCTATGAAACTTGAATTCTTAGATTTATTCTGTTTTTTTTTGTTTTGTTTTTTGAAAATACAGCAATTCTTTATTTCTTTATTGTTTTTTACTTTAAAAATTTATTTATTTTAATTGGAGGCTAATTACTTTATAATATTGTAGTGGTTTTTGCCATACTTGACATGAATCCGCCACGGGTGTACATGTGTTCCCCATCCTGAACCCCCCTCCCACCTCCCTCCCCATCCCATCCCTCTGGGTCATCCCAGTGCACCAGCCCCGAACACCCTGTCTCATGCATCGAACCTGGACTGGCGATCTGATTCACATATGATAATATACATGTTTCAATGCTATTTTCTCAGATCATCCCACCCTCGCCTTCTCCCACAGAGTCCAAAAGACTGTTCTGTACATCTGTGTCTCTTTTGCTGTCTTGCATACAGGGTCATCGTTACCATCTTTCTAAATTCCATATATATGCGTTAATATACTGTATGGGTGTTTTTCTTTCTGACTTACTTCACTCTGCATAGTAGGCTCCAGTTTCACCCACCTCATTAGAACTGATTCAAATGTATTCTTTTTAATAGCTGAGTAATATTCCATTGTGTATATGTACCACTGCTTTCTTATCCATTCGTCTGCTGATGGACATCTAGGTTGCTTCCATGTCCTGGCTATTATAAACAGTGCTGCGATGAACATTGGGGTACACGTGTCTCTTTCCCTTCTGGTTTCCTCAGTGTGTATGTCCAGCAGTGGTATTGCTGGGTCATATGGCAGTTCTATTTCCAGTTTTTTAAGGAATCTCCACACTGTTCTCCATAGTGGCTGTACTAGTTTGCATTCCCACCAACAGTGTAAGAGGGTTCCCTTTCCTCCACACCCTCTCCAGCATTTACTGCTTGTAGACTTCTGGATCGCAGCCATCCTGACCGGCGTGAGATGGTACCTCATTGTGGTTTTGATCTGCATTTCTCTGATAATGAGTGATGTTGAGCATCTTTTCATGTGTTTGTTAGCCATCTGTGTGTCTTCTTTGGAGAAATGTCTGTTTAGTTCTTTAGCCCATTTTCTATTTATTCTGGGTTGACTTGGGTTTCAGAAACATATAATTTGATTAATTTATTTTTAATTTACATATAGTAAAATCCATCTTTTGGAGGGGTACAATTCTGAGTTTTGACAAATACATAAAATTGTGCAACCACCACCACAATAAGGACCCAGAAGAGTTCTGTCATCCCCCCCACCCCACAGATTCCCTCCTGCTGCCCCTTCATAGTCAATGCCTCCCTGAACCGCCCCAGGACCTGTCATCAAAAACCTGTTGGTGCTCTTCTATTTTAACTATTTTTTTCCTTCTCCATTCATTCACAGTACATCTATCATGTGCTAGGTTCTGTTTGAGGTTCTGGGGATGAAGTAGTGAATAAGATTCACATGGAGCTTTCCATGCAGAAACAAGATAATGAACAAAAGTAAATCTGTAATTCCAATGTGTAGTAAATGCTGTCTAGTAAACAGATCCCGCTTGCTCCTATGACATACCTGTGAAAAGCTATGACAAACTTAGACAGCATATTAAAAAGCAGAGACATCACTTTGCCAACAAAGGTCTGTATAGTCAAAGCTATGGTTTTCCAGTAGTCATGTACACATGTGAGAGCTGTACCAGAAAGAAGAGTGAGCACTGAAGAACTGATGCTTTTGAAATGTGCTGGAGAAGACTCTTGAGAATTCCTTGGACAGCAAAGTGATCAAACCATTCAATCCTAAAGGAAATCAACCCTGAATATTCATTGGAAGGACTGATGCTGAGGCTGAAGCTCCAAAAGTTTGGCCACCTGATGCAAAGAGCCGACTCATTTGAAAAGTTCCTGATGCTGGGAAAGATAGAGGGCAGGAAGAGAAGGGGGCAGCAGAGGATGAGATGGTTGGATGGCATCATCGACACAATGGACATGAATCTGAGCAAACTCCAGGAGACGGTGAAGGACAGGGAAGCCTGGCATGCTGCAATTCATTGGGTCATGAAGAGTTGGACATGACTTAGTGACTGAACAACAACAATAAGTAGATCCCTATGATAACAAGTATCAGAAGATGAAACCTCATTTTAGACAGAATGTTAGAAAAGGTGGCTCTGAGAAGTTGGCATTATATCTGAGGACTGAAGTCTAAGAAGGAGCCAGCTATGTGAAATGAGCAAGGGGTGGGGACACATGGGCAATCATTCCATGCAGAAGGAACGTTATATGGAAAACGGGGGTCAGCAGTCCCAAGAGTGAGAGAATAAAGCAATGACATGAGGTGCTGTGGACAGATAGGCAGGGTCTAGCTAAGGTGTATCAACTTAATTCCCTTGCAGCAGGACACCATCAGCTAAGTCTTTACCTGGAGATGATTTGATTGATGTTTTGAGTTCTGTGTAGAAAGTTGTTTGTTATAGAGTGAGAATGGATACAGGGCAGTTACTGGGCCATGGCAACCATCCAGTTGACTACTGATGGGCAGCAACTGTGGAAATGTAGAAGGAATGGATTTGAAATACATTTTAGAGGTAGAGGGCTTCCCTGGTGACTCAGCTGGTAAAGAATCCACCTGCAATGTGGGAGACCTGGGTTTGATCCCTGGGTTGGGAAGATCCCCTGGAGAAGGGAAAGGCTACCCACTCCAGTATTCTGGCCTAGATAATTCTTTGGACTGTATAAGCCCGTGGGGTCTCAAAAAGTTGGACACAACTGAGCGACTTACACTTTTCACTTTCAATCCATGTTACAAATATGAATTCATTCACTTATATTTATTGAGGGCCCACAATGAGTGAGACTCAGATGAGGAAGTATGGATATAATGTTAAAGAGGAACCTACAAGGCAGGAGAGATAGGACTTCATTCAACAGTCTCACACATATGTGTAAAATTAGTGTGACAGAAAGTTTCACAGAGGAGAGGGTTCTATGAGAGGGCATAATAAAGAGATCTGACTTAATCTGAGCAGAGGTTGGGTTCTGGAAACGTGTCTCAGAGCACTGAAGAATGAGGAGTGGGGAGAGGGTATTGGACGAAAGGTCATGTGACAGAAGAGCAGAAATTTGGGTTTTCAAATGCCAGATACACTGTGATTCCAGTTTAGGAGTCCAAGAATACATACCAGGAACATGCATTTCCACAAGCACTTCAGGCAATCCATTTCCGCCATAAATATTTATTGAGCACGGAAGTGGGCCTGAGACTCTTCCAGGTGCTGAAAATTCAGTAATTTATGTTAAAAGTTTGCTTCTTTCATGGAGCTTGTTTCTGATGAATCTGATTCAGGAGATTCACAGACCCTGGGCACATCTTGAGAAGATTTGACTTAAGAGATGTTAGCCTAGAACAAGGTCATGAGGAGTGCCACCATTTAGAGCCTGAAAGGAAGAGCAGCAGCAAAGGAGCTCGTGATCAAGTGGCTAATGAAGGAAGAAATGAGGAAAGTGGTGCACATAAGCAAAAGTGGGATCCATGGGGTCACAGAGAGTCAGACACAACTGAGCGACTTTCACTAACGGCAGTGGAGAAAATGGAAAAAACAGAGAAGTAAGGGTAGAGAAAGCACTTGAAAGTTACAATAGAAATGGTATAGTGTTTGCAGTAAAATAACATATGTTGGTATCTGATATAAAAATAAATACACTAATAACAAAACATAAGGAAGTAAATCAAAGTGGTTGATTATTGTTTTTTGTCTATATCTATATTTGCTTTTCCATCTATTTATCTCCATCCTGGTGCATTTTTTTTCCTCCAAAAAGAAATACTACAATCATCAGAGATTGTCAGTAGAAAGATTCTCTGGAGGATCAGACAAGAGGAAGCATTCTCAGGACCCATTAAGGGGCCTGGAGACAGTGGGCTCTAGGACTTGTGTGGAGAACTTGAAAGCTGTCACCTCTTGAAAGAAAGGACTTTAAGAGGTGAAGTAGACTTAATCTGTGCATGTCCCCCTGGGATTTTACTAACTGACCCAGAGGAATTAGATTGAACAAGCATGTGGAGAATGTCTGGGGATCATACTTGTTTCTGTTATTTCCTGTAATGGCAAGAGTGGCCTGCAGAAGCTGTGCATTCTGGGTCACCACTACAGTTAGGGTTAGTGTTTCCTGGGAACTGGAGAAGGGAAATGAAACCAGACCATGTCTAGATTCCTTCCCAGATCTCTTGAGTTGAATAATTTGAAATTGCCATTTTTATAGATCCAAAATGGTACAAAAATTAACCATTTCATACAGTTCAACCAAAAAGTATAATTCTGATACTACAGTGCAAAAGTGTGGATGGCGGGAGACTTTCTTGTTGGTTTAAAGATTGATTCGTTGGTGCAAGTATGCGACCATATATTAAAGCCTCTCAGTTTTGTGAGCCAGACCAAAGGCATTCTTGTTCCTGACTCTATTTGAACAATATATTTGATGAGAGAGTGCCAGCATCATCTATTTATTACCCTCCATACTCAGCGATTATGTGACAAGAAAGGAAAAGACCTTTAAAGCTGGGGTGATTGTCTAGACAGTCCTAAAATAGCTCTTCCCAGGTGCAAAGGAAGCAGTAAAATGCAGACAAAGCATGAGGGTCCTTTGCCAAAAATACAGTGCATTTGAACTTTCGTAAGCTCCTTGTAAATTCTGAAGGAGAAAATCGCCAGAAGACTAAATCTCGATAATTATGATCACTAGTAAAAATGGTATAGTGTTAGCAGAAAAATAAAATCTGATTGAGGAATATACCACCCCCTCAAACAGAGGCATTCTCTGCATGCTAAATTACATAGAAATTTTTGAGATAATTATTTGAACAATTTAGAGCTAAAATAGTTCAGGCTAAAATATTTAGCTGACTGAAACACCTGTGCAAGCTTTCATTTAAAATATACAAAAAATTGATTTCATTTTTCACTTCACAGTGGAGGTCTTGTAATAAAAACAAGATAGTTTATGTAAGTCCCCTGTCAAGTCATATTCTGTAGCATTGGTGCAGTTAATAAGATTGCATTGAATCCAAAATGCACTTTTGTTAAATAAACTGTGATAGTGGGTCATACCCTAGAATATAATTTAACAATAAAAAAAATGAGCTATTGATACATTCAACAACTTAGGTGGATCTCAGGGAACTTATACTGAGTGAATAAAGCCTGTCCCCCCAACAAGCTACATGCTATATCATCTCATTTATGTAACATACTTGAAATGACAAAATTATCGAAATGGAAAACAGATCAGTGGTTGCCAGATTTAAGAAGGTGGTGGATTGAGAGGGAAGTGAGAATAACATAAAAAGGGTAGCAGGAGGGATCCTCGTGACTATGGAATGTTCTGTGTCTCGACTGTTGTCTACACATGTGATAAACTCACATAGAATGAAATACACATACACATTTACACACACAAATGAGTGCAGGTAAAACTGGTTAAATCTGAATAAAGTCATTGTATGCTATCAGTGTCAGTTTCCTGGTTGTGACATTGTATGCAAGATGTTACCATTCGGGGAGGCTAGGTGAAGGGTACAAAAAGACACTGTATTATTTCTTCCATCTGAACATGAATCTACAATCGTCTCAAAATAAACTGTTTAATTAAAAAATAAACTTTCTCAAAACCATTGGCATTGGTTCAAACTTTGTTTATTAACATGGGAAGAAAGGCTCCACCCGATTTGGGGATGGAGGAGCCTTCTGAAATCACCAGGGAACCAAACCACATGTGTATCAGTAGGTAAAGTTTCTGCACTGTGCACAAAGGAATGCGTGTGCTCTTTAGAACATTTTAGTTTGCTTTGTGTGTTTTGCACCCTAAAAATTTACAAATGAAGGTGAATACATGAATACATACATCTCTAAGATTCATCAGCACTCTAAATACAAGAGTAAACCAGGTGTTGTTGGGAGGTTCTGCGATGGCAAGTATGGAAAAAAAAAAAAAAACCCTGGATATTTGAGTTTATTCAAATTGAGAAGGCCTATTTCTAGGGGATATATCTAAGAGAAGCCTGTTGAAAATAAGGGTAACAGAAAGACGGTCACTGAGTGTGAGTGATGCCTCTGGTACTTGTGAGAACCCACTTAGCTAACCCTTTAAAGTCTATTAAAGAAACTGAAATGAATAGATTACATTCAGAAGTAAACAGTTTGGAAATGTTCTTATCCTTAGGTACTTTACTCTTATTGACTTAGCAATATGCTGAATTTTGTTAGCTGTTTATACGTAGCTTCACAGTTGATTTTAAAGTCAGCCATCGTCAGTTATGGCTAATCACTTTATTTGCCCAGGGAAGTCCAATCAACCAATAGTTATCAGTTATCTTCCCCATGACAACACTGGGTGAGGTGGAATACCAGGATGAGACCAAAAGTGCTTCCCCATGATGATTGCAGACCTCCAAATCTAATCAAGTGAGAGAATAGCACATAGTAAATCAACAACACCTATATTGCATGTGAATTCAGGTAGACAGTTTGGTCTGTGGGCCTAACTGCCTTCACTTTGCAGCTCACAGAACCCTGTGTTCATCCTACCTGTCTTAAGCAGTTTCATTTGCTTACAGTGTTAGCTCATTTATTTTACTTATTTTATTTAACAAGCTCTCTAAACTACTGACCATATGCCAGGCACTATAAGAGCATCATAAATATGAGTTCATTTTAATACTCAAAGCAAACCTAGATTATTTACATTTTGCGGATGAGGCAGCTGAGGCACAACAAGTTTAAGTCACTTGCCCAAAGTCACACAGCTAGTCAAGTATGCTTTGCTTTTGGGATTTGCCTCCAGATACCAGTCTCTATGATCAAGCCATTAATTCACATTCAGCTGGAGTCCTAAATCGGGCGAAAGAGATGCTCACATCTCAGATGTGACTGTATTCATTCCCTCTGGCTTTATTCCCTCATTCAGTCCTTCCTTCATCAAGCATCCTTTAAATGTTCACTATGTTCAAAGCATTATGATCGGCAATGTAAACACAATATGATTTTGGCTCTCATGGAATTTACATGCTATACAAGAGATAAGACTTACACATAAATCTTTAGGATTGTCATTTCACATACTGGGTAACTCTTAAAGGTTTATAAGCCATGGAATGGCATCAATAAACTTCTGCTGGCAATGAGCAGAAGGGGTTAGAGAACGGGAGGCTGCAAGTGGGGAGACTGTCCTAGCACATGAGTCCATTCAAATGCCTATGAGGGAGGTAAACCTTAGAGTTACCACATGACTCAGTAATCCCACTCCTAGGGAGATACTTAAAAGATGCAATTCTACTCCAAGGTATATGTTTCAAAAGAATTGAAAGCAGATATTCAAAAACAGTTCAGTTCAGTTCAGTTGCTCAGTTGTGTCTGACTCTTTGCGACCCCATGAATCCCAGCATGCCAGACCTCCCTGTCCATCACCAACTCCCGGAGCTTACCCAGACTCATGTCCATCAAGTCCGTGATGCCATCCAGCCGTCTCATCCTCTGTCGTCCCCTTCTCCTCCTGCCCCCAATCCCTTCCAGCATCAGGGTCTTTTCCAATGAGTCAACTCTTTGCATCAGCTGGCCAAAGTACTGGAGTTTCAGCTTCAGCATCAGTCCTTCCAATGAACACCCAGGACTGATCTCCTTTAGGATGGACAGGTTGGATCTCCTTGCAGTCCAAGGGACTCTCAAGAGTCTTCTCCAACACCACAGTTCAGAAGCATCAATTCTTCTGTGCTCAGCTTTTTTCACAGTCCAATTCTCACATCCATACATGACCACTGGAAAAACCATAGCCTTGACTAGACGGACCTTTGTTGGCAAAGTAATGTCTTTGCTTTTCAATATGATATCTAGGTTGGTCATAACTTTTCCTCCAAGGAGTAAGCGTCTTTTAATTTCATGGCTGCAGTCACCATCTGCAGTGATTTTGGAGCCCCCAAACATAAAGTCTGACACTGTTTGCACTGTTTCCCCATCTATTTCCCATGAAGTGATGGGACCGGATGCCATGATCTTAGTTTTCTGAATGTTGCGCTTTAAGCCAACTTTTTCACTCTCCTCTTTCACTTTCATCAAGAGGCTCTTTAGTTCCTCTTCACTTTCTGCCATAAGGGTGGTGTCATCTGCATATCTGAGGTTATTGATATTTCTCCCAGCAATCTTGATTCCAGCTTGTGCTTTTTCCAGCCCAGCGTTTCTCATGATGTACTCTGCATATAAGGTAAATAAGCAGGGTGACAATACACAGCCTTAACGTACTCCTTTTCCTATTTTGAACCAGTCTGTTGTTCCATGTCCAGTTCTAACTGTTGCTTCCTGACCTGCATATAGGTTTCTCAAGAGGCAGATCAGGTGGTCTGGTATTCCCATCTCTTTCAGAATTTTCCACAGTTTATTGTGATCCACACAGTCAAAGGCTTTGGCATAGTCAATAAAGCAGAAATAGATCTTTTTCTGGAACTCTCTTGCTTTTTCCATGATCCAGCGGATGTTGGCAATTTGATCTCTGGTTCCTCTGCCTTTTCTAAAACCAGCTTTAACATCTGGAAGTTCATGGGTCACGTACTGCTGAAGCCTGGCTTGGAGAATTTTGAGCATTACTTTACTAGCATGTGAGATGAGTGTAATTGTGTGGTAGTTTAAGCATTCTTTGGTATTGCCTTTCTTTGGGATTGGAATGAAAACTGACCTTTTCCAGTCCTGTGGCCACTGCTGAGTTTTCCAGGTTTGCTGGCATATTGAGTGCAGCACTTTCACAGCATCATCTTTCAGGATTTGAAATAGCTCAACTGGAATTCCATCACCTGCACTAGCTTTGTTCATATTGATGCTTTCTTTTTTTAAATATAAATTTATGTATTTAATTGGAGGCTAATTACTTTACAATATTGTATTGGTTTTGCCACGGGTGTACCTGTGTTCCCCATCCTGAACCCCCCTCCCACCTCCCTCCCCGTACCATCCCTCTGGGTCATACCAGTGCACCAGCCCCAAGCATCCTGTATCATGCATCGAACCTGGACTGGTAACGATAACCCTGTATGTGAGACAGCAAAAGAGACACAGACGTACTGATTCTTTCTAAGGCCCACTTGACTTCACATTGCAGGATGTCTGGCTCTAGGTGAGTGATCACACCATCGTGATTACCTGGGTCATGAAGATCTTTTTTGTACAGTTCTTCTGTGTATTCTTGCCACATCTTCTTAATATCTTCTGCTTCTGTTAGGTCCATACCATTTCTGTCCTTTATCGAGCCCATCTTTGCATGAAATGTTCCCTTGGTATCTCTAATTTTCTTGAAGAGATCTCTAGTCTTTCCCATTCTATTGTTTTCCTCTATTTCTTTGCATTGATTGCTGAGGAAGGCTCTTATCTCTTCTTGCTATTCTTTGGAACTCTGCATTCAGATGCTTATATCTTTCCTTTTCTCCTTTGCTTTTCGGTTCTCTTCTTTTCACAGCTATTTGTAAGGCCTCCCCAGACAGCCATTTAGCTTTTTTTCATTTCTTTTCCATGGGGATGGTCTTGATCCCTGTCTCCTGTACAGTGTCACGAACCTCCATCCATAGTTCATCAGGCACTCTGTCTATCAGATCTAGTCCCTCAAATCTATTTCTCATTTCCACTGTATAATCATAAGGGATTTGATTTAGGTCATACCTGAACGGTCTAGTGGTTTTCCCTACTTTCTTCAGTTTAAGTCTGAATTTGGCAATAAGGAGTTCATGATCTGAGCCACAGTCAGCTCCTGGTCTTGTTTTTGCTGACTGTATAGAGCTTCTCCATCTTTGGCTGCAAAGAATATAATTAATCTGATTTTGGTGTTGACCATCTGGTGATGTCCATGTGTAGAGTCTTCTCTTGTGTTGTTGGAAGAGGGTGTTTGCTATGACCAGTGCGTTTTCCTGGCAAAACTCTATTAGCCTGTGCCCTGCTTCATTCCATACTCCAAGGCCAAATTTGCCTGTTACTCCAGGTGTTTCTTGACTTCCTACTTTTGCATTCCAGTCCCCTATAATGAAAAGGACATCTTTTTTGGGTGTTAGTTCTAAAAGGTCTTGTAGGTCTTCATAGAACCGTTCAACTTCAGCTTCTTCAGCATTACTGGTTGGGGCATAGGCTTGGATTACCGTGATATTGAATGGTTTGCCTTGGAAACGAACAGAGATCATTCTGTAGTTTTTGAGATTGCATCCAAGTACTGCATTTTGGACTCTTTTGTTGACCATGATGGCTACTCCATTTCTTCTAAGGGATTCCTGCCCGCAGTAGTAGATATAATGGTCATCTGAGTTAAATTCACCCATTCCAGTCCATTTTAGTTTGCTGATTCCTAGAATGTCAATGTTCAGTCTTGCCATCTCCTGTTTGACCACTTCCAATTTGCCTTGATTCATGGACCTGACATTCCACGTTCCTATGCAATATTGCTCTCTACAGCATCGGACCTTGCTTCTATCACCAGTCACATCCACAACTGGGTACTGTTTTTTCTTTGGCTCCATCCCTTCATTCTTTCTGGAGTTATTTCTCCAGACTTTGTTTCTTTCTTAGTATGCCAGATGCCCTTTTCTTACCTCACCTTCTCACTCGTAACCCATTCTGAAACTTGATATCAGTTTCCTGAAGTGGTGGTGACCCATAACCTCAAGACTCATAGACACCCAGGAAAAGTAAACACACAGGAAATTTCTTTTTCCCTTCATAGTATGATGTTTTCTATTTTTCTTTCCTTTGGGTGGAGTAAAATATGAGAAATTTACACACTGCTAGGCCCTAGTATAAAATGATAAAGTAATTTATATTTAGGAACACAGTTTGTTTTGTTTTAATTTAATGTGCATTTATTGTGTAATATGTGGATTATTTGCATTGTCTATTCATGACTTAATTAAGGGTTTCTACCATGGCATTATTTAGTGAATTAGTTTAAAAAATGATTTTATTTGGAAAAGACACTAATAAGCCAGTGAAGAGAAATTTTAGCCAGAGTTTAACAAGTGTTTAGTTCATGATGAGGCATTTGCAGCTGTAAGCAATCATATTACTCTGCCATCACTTAGGTCTGTGGAAAATGAAGATGTTTGCTTAGGGCTGTTAAAAGTTCGATTTTTATAGTGAATCCTAAGCAATACAGAATATCACTATGGCTGACCTCAGGGTGGGGAAAAAGATAGTTATTCAAACTCATTGCTTAAGCTTTAGCTGTTTTAATTTTTATGATGCGTTTTTCTTACCATGTCAAGCGATTCCTGTTTTGCAGTGAAGGCATTGCTTCTCCCTCAGTATCAAAGTATGAATACATACTTTCTGCTCAAATAAGATATATTCAATTAGAGAATAGCAGTGTAAGGATTACTCATTTCACACTGTTTCTATTGTCCCTTCAATCTTCCATTTTGTTTCTTGTTCCCAAAGATGCCAACAATAGCAAGAAGGGTAGTTAAATTTCTGCCTTTCATGGAGGAAGAAAACTGTCTTTGGTAATAACATACTCTCCAATAAGGGATTCTCATCATATTTGAATTGGGTGATTCTTGCCTTGTTACACAAATTAAACCAAGAAATACTTTCATCTAGAGCAAGGTTTCTCAGCCTGAACACTATTATCTTTGGGACCAGATTTTTTTTTTTTTTTTAATGAAGGGCTGTCCTATACATTGTGGGATGTTAGCACCATGCCTGATCTCTACCCTCTAAATGCCAGTGGTACCATACCTCCCCTTGTTGTGATACCCAGAAATGCCTCCATATATCCCCAAATGTCCTCTAAGGTGGGAAGTCACTCTAGTTGAAAATTACTAAGCTAGCAAGAAAAATAGAACTATATTTTTTTTAAAGAAGTTTGATCTGGGATGCTTTCCTTTTTCAAATGAAATCTATTTTAGACTCTTATAATTTTAGTTTTTATAATTTCAATAATAAATGTCAAATAATTGCAAAATGAAAATTTAGGTCTAAGATGTTTATTTGCGTGAGAATGTGAATAACAGAGTGACAGTATTTTCTGAACCAATAATTTATTGTACAGACTAACAAAGATTTTATTCTGATATACATTTAATTATATGAAATGTCTTCTGGTGATATGATAATATGATTACACTTAGTGATAAATGAATCATCTTTATCAGAAAATTATAAAAAGAAATGAGAAAGAAATAAACAATTTAGAAAATAATAAGACTTCATATTTTGTCTTATTATTTAAGTGGGCAGTTTGCCCTCACTTGACTTGCTCCATAATTATCCTTAAAATTTCCTGACATTTCTTGTCAAATTTGAATAATTCTTCTGTAATGTCAGTGAATATATCATAATTTTCATAGTTGTTGATAAGTATTTTAATCTCTGTATCTATTGTCATTAAGTAATGTAGCCACATATTTTTAAATAAATTTGGCTAAGAAAATTTGCCTATTTTCCTTATTTGGAAAATTAATTCCTCAAATTTAAAATCTAAGTAGAGTCAACCACTTTTGACCTGCATATACTTTTTCTTTGTTCATTTTACTAGCAAGTGCTACTAAGACAAATTTTAAGGGTAAAATCTCACTTAAATGGTTATTTTAATTGACTATTTCTGAAATAATCTCCCTACAGAGGGTTTTTGCCAGCTGATTCCTGAGTAATTAATATAAATTATCAATATTTATCTATGATATATGTGATAACTAATGTAAAAATTTTAGAATTTCAAGGTATACCATCCTCAGTAATATTACTCTGAGACTCTGTCCAAATAGGAGAAACAGATTGTTTTCCTTCATTTAAAGTATAACATAAGCAACATCATTCCCATGCGGTTTCCAATGATAACACAATCTGTGCTTTCATTCTGGAGAGAGCATTATACGAAACACTGATAATGTTTTGGTTTAAGCCTCAAATTACAAATGCTGGATGAGACTCTTTAGAATTTTCTTAAGATCATCTGAAGTATTTTAAAGGCTTTTAATAATTTCTATGTCTAAAAAGCAGTCACTCCAGATTTGTCAATCTGTTGTGATAAAATACAAAAATTTGTAAACAACACTTTGGCAAAATTAACAGAACGAGTTCTGTATGAATATAAACTTTTGAACAGTTTTATAATATTTACTACAATTGATCAAGCAAGTTTATATAAATGTGTGCTGTCAATGCTTTTAACTGGAAGAATTCCCTCACTCCCACCCCAAGACACTTTCACAGTGTCTGGAGACATTTTTGTTGTCAGAATTGGGAGGTAGTGGTTGGCTTCTGGCATCTAGGGAGTGAAGACCAGGGGTGCTGCTCAACATCCTTCAATGCACAGAACAGCCTCCCATGACAAAGAATGACCTGGCCTCAAATGTCAGGAATACCAAGGTTGAGAAACTCTGTACAAGAGATGATTCACTAAAATATTTTCTTTTTCTCCAACAATTTTTTGAGATGTTCCTCAGACCTGGGACATTTTGCATCTCTAAAGTTGACATTAGTGTTTCACTGAGGATGCCAGCTGTTTTACTCATATATGTCTCATCACAGTACAAATAAAAGATAATTCCTTAGTTGGTCACTTATCTCATTTTCTAGAGCTATCATTTTAACTGCAATTCCTTCATAAAGATTTCTTGCTAAGATACCAGCAGCTTTGATATTTATGGTCAGTTTATATTAACGATGGGAGTAAAAAGCTTCACTCTATTCTTGTGACAAGTGTTTTTGAATTTCTGGAGCAAACTTGTTTTGATAACTGCTTTGTGTGTTATTGTGCTTTTAAGATCTTAATTTGAACAATGTGGAAGCTGCTATAGCCAAACTGTGCATCTTTTGGTGTGATGGGTAGTTATAACTTCTTTTGGCACAATTTTTTAAAAAAATAGGATTACATTCAATTTGAAAATGACTGTGTGTGTGTGTGTGTGTGTGTGTGTGATATCTGTTGAAGTTCTGGGAGGTAAGATCTAAGAACCAACAGATTTTTAAAAATGTATTCTTTTATTCATGCATGCATTCACTGTATTGGAAAGTTCCTTGTGAGTAGCATTTATCTCACTATTCTTTAAAGATCACACATCTTTAGAAAAGATATTCATTTTGGAAAATGTTTACTTACTGCATCTTTTGTACTAATTGTTACTTCAAAATAGCATTTTGCCACTAAATTTGTGCCTAATCAAATTAAAACTATAGGCCAACTGTTGCATATGAAAACTCTTATAGTCGCCATTTCTACTATTGTAATGCTTCCAGTAAATTATCTTCACAATTTGCAATAAATTATCTTTTTATATTGGGGATGTCTTTAACACAAAAAACAGAACCTAACACATATACAGCTGTAAATGTTAAAATGCAGATATTTGTATTATTACAGCCTATTAGTACTTTCTTTTTGACATTTTTTTAGTGGCAATTTTACTTCAATATTGCTGACTCAGTTTAGTACTCAGTCATGTCCGACTCTGCGACCCCATGGACTGCAGGACATGGACACCATGTCCATGTCCCATGGACCCCATGGACACCAGGCCTCCCTGTCCATCACCAACTCCCAGAACTTGCTCAAACTCATGTCCATTGAGTCGGTGATGCCATCCAACCATCTCATCCTCTCTTGTCCCCTTCTCCTCCTGCCTTTTATCTTGCCCAGCATCAGGGTCTTTTCCAATGAGTCCAGTTCTTCACATCAGGTGGCCAAATTATTGGAGCTTCAGCTTCAGCATCAGTCCTTTCAATGAATAATCAGGACTGATTTCCTTTAGAATTGACTGGTTTGATCTCCTTGCAACCCAAGGGTCTCTTAAGCATCTTCTCTAACACCACAGTTCAAAAGCATCAATTCTTTGGCACTCAGCTTTCTTTACGGTCCAACTCTCACATCCATACATGACTACTGGAAAAACTATAGCTTTGACTAGATGGACCTTTGTCAGCAAAGTAATGTCTCTGCTTTTTAGTATGCTGTCTAGGTTTGTCATAGCTTTTCTTCCAAAGAGCAAGCATCTGTTAATTTCATGGCTGCAGTCACCATCTGCAGTGATTTTGGAGCCCAAGAAAATAAAGTCTCTCACAGTTTCCATTGTTTCCCCATCTATTTGCCGTGAAGCAATGGGACCAGATGCCATGATCTTAGTTTTTTGAATGTTGAGTTTAAACAATGATTGCTGACTGTATCATTGTTTCAGTGGCTATTTGCTGAAACATTTGCAATTAGCGGCATTTTAAATGCTTAACGGGAATGAGAGGGTCTTACAGATAAATTGGAATTATTCCACAAAGTTTGATGTGAATGTGTACATGCACACACATCTATTGATCTACAGATATATTGAGGTAGAAAGAGAGACTTTTTCTGAACTGCTCAAAGCACACATCTTCCTTTTTCTCCATTAGGGCACAAGTTTTTTTTTCCCCCCATTCTTCCATCTATCCTGTTCTCACATGAAAGACATTCGGGATAGGTTGCAGGTGGCCTGTAATTTATAATCATTTCAGTAGTGGCATTCATCATTCAAGGGATTAATTCCTTTTGTCACACATTAACTTCTCCTTCAGACAGTCTTTACTTTGACCTCTTCTTTAAAAATTTGCCTCCCTTTTCAATGTCTGCATTTCACTTTCTGGAGAAATAACGTTTGTTTCTCAAGGATTTGAACAAATGGAATATGAGGTTTTTCCCAACTGCACAAGAGCAAAGTGACTTTCTTTTTCTCAGTCCTACAATTGTTTACCCATTAAAGTCACCAATTGCATTTCCTTGTGTATACATCTTGTCTCCCACTAACTGGTACCCACTGGGGTCTGAGACAGCACAGCCCATATTCTTTAACTTAACCCTGAAGAAATGCAGGCCTAGCTTTTATTTAGGTTAAAGTTGGCATCTGGGGAACTGTGTTCCCATTGCATGCTACAAACCTGAGCCAACACAACCCCTAAGTCAAGCACTGTCAAATGAACATGAGGAAGCAGGCCACAGAACTGTCTGATAAGCTTTGCTCTTTGAACTGCATCTAGAGTATGGCTAACATGGTTGACATCCAGCGAAGCCAACATTTACTCAGGGTAATGTGGTTGGTTCAGTACTGTAGACCTAAAAAAAGAGAGAGAAAGAGAAGTTAGGAGAATAACATCTGCTTTTCTGTGTGATATTTTCCCCAACTGTTTAGAGAATTATAAATTGCTCCGTCAAGAGCTTGTTTACAAGAGCTTGGCCAATTTCAAAATGAAGCTGCCTTTGCGTCGTCCCTGTTTCATCTCACTGTTTGGAAAATAAATCTGAATCGTTAAGATGTAAATACATCAAGTTAAAAGCCAAATGCAGTGAGAACCAAGTAAAAGCAAGAAATGTATCACAATTTAACTTTTCTCCTGGGAGGAAGAAGGTACATGGTGATAATTTTTATATCTTATAATTTTTATTGAATTAAGTGGAAAGAATTTGAAAGCACCATAATATCTGTTTTGTATAGTATGTAACACTATGGTTTTTATTAACAATTTATGATAATGAAATTCAAGCATGTGGGGATAACCATATGTTCACTAAAATATAGATTGGTAATGAGAGATAAAGCATAGGCAGGGCTTCTCAAAGTGTAGGCTTCACACCAGCAGCATTGCATCACCTGGGAACTTACTAGAAATGCAGATTCTTAGATTGTGTCAAAGACGTGCTGAATCAGAAGCTGGGGACAGGATAGAGGAACCTTGGTTTTAACAAGAAGCCCTCCAGGGGATTCTGATGCACATTCAAGTCTGAAAGCCACTGGTATGTAGATGGGCAGTGGATGGATGGGTGGATGGATATACAGGTACAGTTACAGGTATATTTATAGATATAGATGTAGGTAATAGGCATCAGTACAGATATAAATACATACAAATAAAAATAAACATAGACATGTGGATATATATGCAAATCTAGCTATTTGAAATTGCCATCACAGGATTTTTGTAGAGGAGCAAGCTATTTATTTTTCACAATTGTATGATTGAAGACAGCCTGTTTTTTTTTTTTTTTTCTAGGTAATGACTTTATGACTTACAAACTAAGAAACTCTGCTTGGGACTCATTTGTGGCATGTTTCTCCATCAGGTTTATTTAGTGTTTGTCCTACCATGTCTGTCGCAGGGGTAGTTTCCTTTGCTGCAAGGCTGGTTTTCTCTTTCTCCTTTGTCCTCTTTGAGGCTGCTTTCTGTGATTGGATGTACAAGTGAATGATAGCAGAACTCTGATGTCAATGATATTCAGTCCGTTTTGTAGAATTTTTTTTGTTTTGTGTTTTACTCTTGCATTTTTATTTTTGAGCATATATAACTCGTTTTCAACCAGCCATTCATATGAAGCACTGTTTACAATGGGGTCATGATAGGAACAACTTAAACATCTGATTAAAAGAAAGTTTTAAAATACCTTAAAGGGGATTTCAAAATAATATGATACTATTTGGGAAGAAAGATCTCAATATGCAAGAAAAATATTTGGGAGAATATTCACTAAAGTATAATCAGTGATTGATTCTTAGATTATGGATTATTAAATATTATTCATTTTGCTTATTTTTATATTTATTATTTTATAATTGTAAGCTTGCATTGCTTTTATAATAAGCAACAATAATGTAAACTAATAGTACATAGAAATAAAAGTCATAAGAAATGGATTACAATTTTTTATCTTCTCCTCCTCCCCACTATACCTCAAATGGAATAGTCTGTTAATTATGCCAGCTCTAGTTTGTGCATCAGTTTTCAGGTTTAAAAAAATAGATGGTAAAATTAAATGACAGATCTGAGCACAGAAATGACAGGAAGTTCACTGTAAATAGATAATTGATTTAGTCATTGAAACCATGCAGAATTCCTATTTAAGGAGAATGAATATTTAAGTGTATGTGGCCATAAGAAAATATCTCTTTGCTTTTTACGCAAGATGTATGGTGACTCGTCATGCTCAGGAAGTGTTTTGAAGTGGATAATGGCTCTTTTCCTGATATTTGCAGGCACATGGCTTAATCCTCTTTGGAAAGCCTTCCTTTGAAGATAAACATAGACGTTGGTTTTAGCTTAATTCTCCTTCCCTAAAATCACTTCCTGCTTTGAAATTATACAATTCCATAACAAATGTGGATAAGCAGTAATTAACAAATGGGAAAATGAGCCATTTTATTTCTGTCCTAAACATAAAGCTGAACCCATGGAATTGTGCCCCAAGCTGGGACTTGGCTCATTTCTGCAAGCTGCAGGATGCTCTGGAATAAAGCAACGTGCTGCGAACTATGATGGTAGACCCTGGATCAGTTTGATGCTCCTCACTGATAATAATGGGAAAACCCACTTAAACCAGCTTAAATAATTAGGAATTGTTGAGGCTTGTGTCATCCAAAATTTCACAAGTATGATGGGTTTCATTCAGTGACTCTGGTCTTTTTCCTGCAATTCTCTTGACTTTATGTTTCTCTAAGCATCTCTATAGCTTCCCTGGTGGCCCAGACTATAAAGAATCTGCCTGCAATACAGAAGACCTGGGTTTGATCCCTGGGTTGGGAAGAGAGAATGGCTACCCAGTCCAGTCTTCTTGCCTGGAGAATCCCATGGACAGAGGAGCCTGGCAGTCTACAGTCCTTAGGATCGCAAAGAGTTGGACACGACTGAATGACTGACTGACTAAATATCTCTAAGCTCTTATTGAGAGAACCTGTGGCAGTCTGGGAATAAATCTGACGTTTACGGCAGTGGTTCCCAACTTGGGGTAATCCACCCCCAGGAGACAATGTCTGGCAATGTCTGGAGACGTTGTTAATTCTAAAAACTGAAGAGATGCTAGTGTTGCTGCTAAGCATTCTTCACACACAGGGCAGTCCCCATGACAGATGACCCAAATGTCAACAGTGCTGAGGTTGAGAAACCCTGACAGAGAGGAAGAAAAGGTTTCCGTCTTCCTGTGTCTCTTGCTAACAGTCAAAGCAAGATTTTGCAGAAGCCTCCAGACACCTTTTCTTCACATGCTTTCATCTGGGTTCCAGGATCAGTTATGAGCAGGAAGGGTGATATTACCAAGATCAGCTCATTTGGCCCTTAAATATATGCGAATGCCCACTCTACACATTGTGTCCACATGAAGAATAAACACACTTCGTGGAACAGTACTATTTTGTTCTGAGCAAAAAAGGGCAATTCAGGTCTCGTTAAGAATCCTGTGAACTGCCAAAGAATAACCACTCTCTGTAGCAATCCAAGTCCCCACTGTGGGATTTGGGAGAGCTCTTCTGCACCCCTATTTTTTTTCTGGGTCATCTGCATCAATACCTTTCTAGAAAAAGATAAGACTGGAAGTGACTCACTAACAATCTGAAGACTTTCTCAGGGAAAATTATCTTCAGTGAGGAGGAATGAGAAATGAGTATTTTAGGGAGGGTTTGCAGAACCACTTTCTATGCTGAGTCATTTCGAAATTTTTATTATTAATCGAGGTGAGAGATGATTTTAGCTTGGACCAGAGTGGAACAGTGGAAACGATGAGAAAAGGCCAGATTCTGCCATGTTTTGAATATAGTGACAGTGAGATTCACTAATGGATTGGCTGTGGGGTACGATATGGAGTCAGAGGTGATAGGAAGACAAGGTTTTGGCCTAAGTCACTGGAGGGATGAAATTAGATCGACTTAGCTAGGGAAAACCATAGAGAGGGAGGTTGGGAAGAAGTTGAAGAAGTCAGGGAATTCAGGAAGAAAGGTCCTGCTTGGCTACATAAATTAGGGAGTAATAACAGATGGGATATTTAATGGGAAATATGAGGGTCAAGGGAACCCTGGAGAAGGCAAATGACAAAAGCAAAGACAGGATCTGAAAAGTAGGAGAGTGAACAGTTCTGTTGAGCCAGAGTGCAGGGTTTGCTGGGAGGAAGGGCAAGAGAAGGATTCGGAAGACTGGATTAGGGTCAGGTCATGGAAAGCCTAGGGTCTTGTGCTGAAAGATCTCAGTTGACTGAAGAACAGTGGAAGGATTTTGAGCAGGGAAGGGCCATGTGAAGAGAAGAAGGTCACGGTGGACCAGGCAGGAACTCATCTCCAGCATCTCCAGCATGGGGTGTAGGTGTGGGGGCTCAGTAGCTGTGGCACACTGGGCTTAGTTGCCCTGCAGCATGTGGAATCTTCCCAGTCCAGGAACTGAACCCATGCCCCCTGCATTGGCAAGGTGGACTCTTAACTGCTGGACCACCAGGGAAGCCCTCCTGCTTACAATTTTAATTTTCTTAACACTATCCACTTATAGCCTAAAACATAGCCTGGCCAAATGATTCATCCTTCCCCTCCAGGTGAGAAATGCCAGGCCCTTTCATCCCCTGTGGACCTATAGGCTCACAAAAGATATTTAACAAAGATGATTCATTTTCCTGAAAAAATTATTGATAATCTGCATTTCTGGACACATAATGAGCTTAACATTAATTAGTAGTGTATGTTTTTCCTTTATGTGAAACATTATCTTGGATTTCTCAGAATTGAACCACAGATTTAGAGAGGGGACCCTGCTTTCTGTTGCATATTTTTCTAAAACAATACACATAAGTCTAGACAAAGAGAAAAGAATAGCTTTCAAATTTTATTTGTGTAGGAATTTCCTGAAAAATTTCTTAAAATGCAGATTCCTGGGCAGGAGTCCTGTTGTGGTTGATTCAGGGCTGACTCCAGCTGGTCCATTTTGTCCATTACACACCATCATCTGATTATGGGGCCTAGAAACCACAAGATCTCCAGGAGCCCCCACAAACGTCTACAAGCTTGAAATGGAAATTATTGGCTCCCAAGGTAATAATGTAATTCTTACCTAAAAGCATAGTATGGCAATTTCATTGTCAGTATTTTTAACAATCTTATCACATGTAAAAGTGATATATAGTGATATATATATATATAGTATATATATATAGATAGATAGATAGATAGATACATATATATAGTGATATATATAGTGATATAAAGTGATTTATAATGTACATTTTTCTCTCCTAGCAAGTATTCCTGAAAACACACATTGATCACTTAAAAATAACAGCCAAACAAGAATTCTATGAGTTGTTGCTGCTAAGTCGCTTCAGTCGTGTCCGACTCTGTGCGACCCCATAGATGGCAGCCTACCAGACTCCTCCGTCCCTGGGACTCTCCAGGCAAGAACACTGGAGTGGGTTGCCATTTCCTTCTCCAGTGCATGAAAGTGAAAACTGAAAGTGAAGTCGCTCAGTCGTGTCCGACTCCTAGTGACCCCATGGACTGCAGCCCACCAGGCCCCTCCGTCCATGGGATTTTCCAGGCTAGAGTACTGGAGTGGGCTGCCATTGCCTTCTCTGCTATGAGTTACTCATTGCCAAATCATGTCAAAGTCAAAATTATAAAAATTCTCTACAAGACTGTGATAGGCCTCAAAAGTAAGTGCTTAAAATAACAGTCCTGGGGCTCTACTTTGATTTAAAAAAAAGCATCCCTAGGTGATTCCAGTCACACTTGGAGAACCAGTGGTTTAAGTGGATATTTCATATTACCAAAGCCTTCTTGTCTTCATCCAATCTTTTATCAAATTTCTCAGCACCCACTATGTGCAGGGCAATATGCTCAGTGGCAGAAATACAGTCATGAACAATATTATCCTTGTGAAGCCTCCAGACCAATGGGAGAGACAGTCAATAGACAAATGGACAAGCATATGAAAACAATTACAGCTAAGATAAGTGCTGAGAAGAAAATCAACGGAATGTTGAGATCAAGAAACCAGGGAACATTGATTTCAGATTGAGAAGGTCAGAGAAGCCTTTAGCAAGGGAGTGGGATTAAAGAATCAAGAATGAGGAGGCAGGCCTATGAAAATTCCTAGGAAGAACAGTTCAGGCACAGGAACAGCATGAAGAGAAACCCTTGTGCAGTACCCAGCTCATCTTGTTTATGAGTGTCAGGGCAACAGGAGGAAAGACAGAGAAATGATGGGGTGGCTGAGGAAGCCAGTCCAGACCATTTTGCTCAGGGCACTCCTTTGCAGATGGACTGTATTCTAAGTTAAGCAAACTGACAGTCTTTGCTTGCTTGTTTGTTATTTTTTTAAAGCTTGGGTATGGAATGGTATTTTGTGTAGCCCAGCTCTGGACTCAGACTGATTGAGTGTGAATTGTGGCTTTGCCCTCCTTACTCAATCCCTTACCTGTAAAATGGAAGTAATAATAGTATCTACTTCATAAGGATGTTTAACATATTTCATAAATACATGATAAGCACCATATGGTGCATGCTAAGTCATTTCAATCGTGTCCAGCTCTTTGTGACCCCATGGACTATAGCCCGCCAGGCTCTCCTGTGCATGGGATTCTCCAGATGAGAACACTGGAGTGGGTTGCCATGCCCTCCTCCAAGGAATCTTCCAGACCCAAGCACCATATGTGTTTTGGTAATGAAGGTTTGTGTTTAAGAAAATCATTCTGGTTTCCCCTCTGGGAAGAAGAAACAAGGGCAAGGGGAAGAGTGGACATGGTTAGGTTGTCTATAAGGCTGTTCAAGAGAAATATGATGGAGGTTGGAGGTGGGATGATGACAGCAGAGTTGGAGAAGAGGGGTTGGTTTCCTGAATTTTTTTTTTGAAGGCAGACTTGACAGAAACTGGGAATAGATGAAATGTGAGGCATGAAGTGAAGAAAAGAATTAAGAAAAACCATTTGGTTTCTGGCTCAACTAATTGGATGCATAAAAATCATCTTCATCACTATCAATCATCATCAATATCATCCTCATCAACCTTTATTGAGCAGATCTGCATGCCAGGCACTGAGATAAATGCTTTACAAACACCTCTTAAGACGTGGGAGGCTTAGGCACAAAGACATTTGCCAGAAAGGAAAGTCAAGAGTTCAGCATTGGATAAGTGAAGTTTGAGATGACCCTGAGATACCAGATGGAAGGGTCAAGAAGGCAGTTGGATAGTCGACTCTATAAAACTCAGAGATGACTGGTTTGGAGATAATGTTCACGAGTCATGAACTCTGCAACGGAATTCATCACAGTGTTCTTTTACATAATGATTTGAACTGTTCCAATAATGTTTTATTTCTTTTGGCCTACTCCTTTCTTTTTGAGTTCAGGACCTGCTTCCTAACAACCTTTGTGTCAATTGAGTTTTCAGTCAATTCTCCACAGTGTAAAATAATGCATTGCATGAACATTTCTGATTCTGAATAGAACTCAACTGAGCTCAACTTGTCTACTCTGAAGTTCATGTTCTCCATGAAACATTTCCTAGTTAAAACTCAAAGAAACTTCAGTTCAAGTTATGGTCTGAAATCAACAGAATTATATTAATTCATATGGGTATAGAAAATCATTTATTTACAGTGTTTAAAGTGACATTTAAATTGACATTTGAACAGTTTTTCCAATCCCACACAGTTAGTGGCATAAGGTCTTGAGAAAGCATGAAACATTTTTTTATCAGCTTCATATTTCATCAAGCTTGCCAAACACAGTTTGTTTTCCATAGAAATTCACAAACCTGAGCAGTGGCCAAATTTTCAGAGTCGCTGAATATCAGCCAGTGAATAAAATTGTTAAACCCTTTGATCACCCCCCCACTTTTTTTTCCTTAAAAAGTAACATAGCATGTGACTCTGAGTTTTATTATATGACATCTATTACCCACAGCACTCAAATGCGTTTGAGAAAAAGCCTGTATGAACATTTTGGCACAGAATGAACACAGACAGGGTCTATTGTGAACATTCATTTGCCAACCTTGCTTATCCTCAGATGGGAAAGCCTTCTCTACCGATGTTCTTCAGAGGGCAGTGGTACCAACTTATAAAAATGAATAATTTTTTAAAACATTTATTTTGCTGAAGTATAGTTGATTTGCAATGAGCTTAATTTCTGCTTTAGAGCAAAGTGACTCAGTTATACATATATATATATATATATTCTTTTTCATATTCCTTTCCATTATGATTTATGACACAATATTGAGTATAGTTCCCTGTGCTCTACAGTAGGACCTTGTTATTATCTTGCATTCACTAACCCCAAACTCCCAATCCATCCCTCCTTGTTGGCAACTACAGGTCTGTTCTCTATGTCTGTGAGTCCATTTCAAAGTTAACTTCATTTGTGTTATATTCTAGATTCCACCTGTACCTGATAGCATATGTTATTTATCTTTCTCTTTCTGATTTATTTCACTTAGTATGACAATCTCTAGGTCCATCCATGTTGCTGCAAATAGCATTATTTCATTATTTTTTATGTCTGGTGGTATTCCATTATATATATACACCACATCTTATTTACCCATTCATCTGTCGATGGACATTTAGCTTGTTTCTGTGTCTTGGATATTGTGAAAAGTGCTGCAGTGAACATTGGGGTGTATGCATCTTTTCAAATTATTGTTTTCTCCGGATATATGCCCAAGGGTGGGACTGCAGGATCACATGCATCTCTATTTTTAGTTTTTTGAGGAACCTCCATACTGTTCTCCATAGTGGCTGCACCAACTTACATTCCCACCAGCTGTATAGGAAGGTTCCCTTTTCTCCACACCCTCTCCAGCATTTAGCATTTGTACTTTTTTTGATGATGGCCGTTCTGACCCATGTGAAGTGGGACTTCATGGCAGTTTTGATTTACATAAAAATGAATAGTTTTAAGGACTTTTAAAGGTTGAAAAATTTCCAACAAATCCAAATAGGCAAAAATTACACAATGGTCCAAAATGTGATAAATCCCAAACACTATGCATGATTGTTAATTGCAGCCTCTTGTGAACCTTTCTCTTAAGACTTTTGTCCTAATATCAGAATGCTCTGATTCAAACAAAATCTTGAGCAGGGGACAGGGTATAACTAGTTATCAGGAAGAAAATGATGTTCTTGGGCGCTGGCATATTGTGCCCAAGAATAGTTTGGAAAGATAAAGGCTATGGAAATAAACAAATAACAATAATAATGAGTATCATTAATAAAAATGCCAGTAACTCTAATGTAGTTCTCTTTGTGAATGATAAAATTATATAAGAATGTTGAATCTCTTTAACCCAGTGAACATTGTGATTTTCTCTTCATTGAATTGCTTGCTGAGGCTCATTGGCATCCTGATAATTTCATTTTTACTTATAATTGTAAAAATGCACAAGAGCTTGTAGAGGCAATACTCTTATTTTTTTTAATGCTCAAAAAAAAAAAAATAGCTCCTTTTTCTTCAAGAAAAAAACAAGGTGGAAAGCCCAGAGATAAATCCATGCACATATGGACACCTTATCTTTGACAAAGGAGGCAAGAATATACAATGGATTAAAGACAATCTCTTTAACAAGTGGTGCTGGGAACTCTGGTCAACCACTTGTAAAAGAATGAAACTAGAACACTTTCTAACACCATACACAAAAATAAACTCAAAATGGATTAAAGATCTAAACGTAAGGCCAGAAACTATAAAACTCCTAGAGGAGAACACAGGCAAAACACTCTCTGACATACATCACAGCAGGATCCTCTATGATCCACCTCCCAGAATATTGGAAATAAAAGCAAAAATAAACAAATGGGACCTAATTAACCTTAAAAGCTTCTGCACATCAAAGGAAACTATTAGCAAGGTGAAAAGACAGCCTTCAGAATGGGAGAAAATAATAGCAAATGAAGCAACTGACAAACAACTAATCTCGAGAATATACAAGCAACTCCTACAGCTCAACTCCAGAAAAATAAATGACCCAATCAAAAAATGGGCCAAAGAACTAAATAGACATTTCTCCAAAGAAGACACACAGATGGCTAACAAACACATGAAAAGATGTTCAACATCACTCATTATCAGAGAAATGCAAATCAAAACCACTATGAGGTACCATTTCACACTAGTCAGAATGGCTGCGATCCAAACGTCTACAAGTAATAAATGCTGAAGAGGGTGTGGAGAAAAGGGAACCCTCTTACACTGTTGGTGGGAATGCAAACTAGTACAGCCACTATGGAGAACAGTGTGGAGATTCCTTAAAAAACTGGAAATAGACTTGCCTTATGATCCAGCAATCCCACTGCTGGGCATACACACTGAGGAAACCAGAAGGGAAAGAGACACGTGTACCCCAATGTTCATCGCAGCACTGTTTATAATAGCCAGGACATGGAAGCAACCTAGGTGTCCATCAGCAGATAAATGGATAAGAAAGCAGTGGTACATATACACAATGGAGTATTTCTCAGCCATTAAAAAGAATACATTTGAATCAGTTCTAATGAGGTGGATGAAACTGGAGCCTATTATACAGAGTGAAGTAAGCCAGAAAGAAAAACACCAATACAGTATACTAACGCATATATATGGAATTTAGAAAGATGGTAACAATAACCCTGTATATGAGACAGCAAAAGAGACACTGATGTATAGAACAGTCTTATGGACTCTGTGGGAGAGGGAGAGGGTGGGAAGATTTGGGAGAATGACATTGAAACATGTAAAATATCATGTATGAAACGAGTTGCCAGTCCAGGTTCGATGCACGATGCTGGATGCTTGGGGCTGGTGCACTGGGACGACCCAGAGGGATGGTATGGGGAGGGAGGAGGGAGGAGGGTTCAGGATGGGGAACACATGTATACCTGTGGCGGATTCATTTTGATATTTGGCAAAACGAATACAATTTTGTAAAGTTTAAAAATAAAATAAAATTTTAAAAAAATGTAAAAAAAAGAAAAAAACAAGGTGAAGAGTAATGATTAACTACTGAATTTCAACTATGAAAAAGTGACTGTGCTGTCAGGGGCCACTGCGCTTAAGTCATGCCTCATGTATTTGGAGAGGGTGGCTCCATGTGATACCGGAGCAAGTGTGAGTTTGGAAGGACTTTCACCAATGGAAACCATGGGTGTGCTGGGAAGGGAGTCACCACCAGGGAATGAAGGAGTCAGGGCGGAAAGGGGCCAAACCATGAAGCTGGAGCAGAAGTCTTAGCAGAAGTGCCCTAGAAAGGAAGCTGAGGAGAAGGGTCCTGACTTGCCAGGGGCCAGGAGTCACAGCTTATGCTTGACAGAAGCCCTGTCTCACCATGGCCCCTGGCAAGCCACATAGGTGAACTTGCCAGAGTCACGGTGATCTCAGAGGAGCCCAGTGTAATTGGGGAAGTGTTGTGGCATGGGAATAAGCAAGAGCTAACACTCCATTTTTTAATGAAACAGCTTTATTGAGGTTTAATTCACATACCTTACAATTCACTCATTTAACGGGTATAATTTAACAGTGTAGTCAGAGTTTTGCAACAACTACTGCCATCAATTTCAAAACTTTCATCAGCCCCAAAAGAAACCCTGTGCCTCTTAGTCATTGCTCCCCCTAGTCTCCCCGTCTGCCTCAGCCCCTGGCAACCACTAATCTTTCGCCACTCTATAGATTTGCCTATTCTGGGCATGTGGGCTGCTGTCTATGGGGTCGCACAGAGTCAGACACGACTGAAGCGACTTAGCAGCAGCAGCAGCAGCAGCAACATAGAACTGGAATCATACAATATGTCATCTTTTGTGTCTAGCTTCTTTCATTCACTGTAATGTTTTCAAGATTCATCCACACTGTAGCATGTATCAGTTCTTCTTTCCTTTTTATGGCTGAGTAATTCCATTGTATAGGTATGTCACATTTTGTTTACGTATTCATTGGTTGATGGATGTTTGGGTTGTTTTAATTTTTTGGCTATTGTAAGTAATGCTGCTGTGAACCATTTTGTGTACAAGTTTTTGTGTGGATAAATATTTTCATTTCTCTTGGGCATATAGTGAGGAGTGGAATTGTTGGGTCATTTGAGAACTTCACATTTAACATTTTGAGAAACTGAAAACTGTTTTCCAGAGAATTTACGTTCAGACCAGCATCGTATGAGAGCTCCAATTTCTCCACATCCTTGCCAACAGTTCTTTGTATCCATCTGAGTGGGTGTAATGGAGTATCTCATCGTGATTTTGATTTGTATTGCCCTGATGGCTAAAGCTGTCAAGCATCTTTCTTTTCATATCCTTATTGGTCATTTGTATATTTCCTTCAGAGAAATGTCTATTAAGAGTCTTTGCCCATTTAAAAGTTGGGTTATTTGTTTATTTATGATTGAGCTGTAAGATTTCTTTATATATTTTGGGTCCAAGTCCCTTATCAGATATATGAATTAGCATATCATGTAAATGATGTGCCCCCTCCAGCATTCATATTGCACCTCTACCATTTACTTTAAACTGGTATACACCCATGTAACCATTTACCTCGGATTTATAACTTTCAGAACTTTCCCCCTAGTAAGTTCCCTGTGCCTTTCCGCCTCGTGTGCCAAAGGAGGCCTTTCAGAGCTGAGAGTTCCCCAGGGTGTCTGACTCAGAGGATCACAGTGACCCCAGGCCTTCTCCCTCCCAGGGCCTCTAGCTACGCATTCCAGCTGGGGAGCCTGCCTGCCCGGCTCCTTCAGCTCCCCAAGCAGTATCCCCGTCTCCAGCCTCCTTCTCTGTTCCCACACTGACCAGGGGCTCTGCGTGGGGAGGATGGGAGGTCAGTTCTGCCTGGAGCTGCTGCTGCTGCTGAGGTGTAAGGACCCTGTAGAGGTAAGAAGATACAGTGTGTACATTTCAGGCTCTGTGTGTTCGTGCCTCCTGCCTGAAGTGCAGCAGGACCCAAGCCAATAAGATCGTGGATGGCTTCATGAGGTAATAGTCCTGGAGCTGCAATGGGGAAGGTAGACACAAGCAGGAAAGGATGAGAGCAGCAGCCACTTTGGAGGGATTGACTCAGCTGGTGCCAGCACCTGAGTCTCTTTCAGCTTCGAAGTTCAGATGGTTCAAATGACACTTCAGATGTCTCTGCCTATTGCTTTAGGAAAAGGTTCAGAGCCTTCAAGCCAGGCTGACGGGAATGCTACATATCATTGCCAAGACACTCATATTTTTATTGAACACGTAAAGCAAATCTCAGTAAGGATCTGCCATTTCTTCAGCACCTTTCCTTTTGGCTGTTTTTTCAGTATTTAAAAATGGATGCAATTTGACTTTAGCAATGCACATTGGCTTATATTTTTAGTGTTGCATGCATCTTAGTGGCCTTTGATTGCAATATTTTTCTGAAACAGAGAAACTGAATGTAGGAGCGGATATGACGATGGCAGTGTCACCTGGCTAGTCCGTGGTAGAACCGAGACTAAGTACCTTTGCTTTTGAGCTTCTCTTTGGGTCTGGATCATTGGATGCCATATAATGATGAAAATTCGGCAAAAGGGCAAATCTTGCCCTTCCCCTCAGTACAATGGAGGATGAAGATTCTATGACATTTACAAGCAGAATGGATACTGATGTGAAACCTCAAAATGTGGTCTGACTCTTCCATGCAGCAAAGACAGATAACTGATAGAGAAAAGCAGAAAGCCTTGGTTTTGCTGCTTGCAACCTCTGGTACAAACCTTGTTTTGTGTGGGTCCAGCTTTTTATGATTTCATAGAAAGACCTAAAATTTAGAATATTCCAAAGGTGTTCACAGAGCTTAGATACTTGCTGGTTTTATATAGCTACAAGTAAAGGTTTCTTTGAATCCTTCCTAAAGGAATAGAGGGCATCATATTAAACATTAGCTTATTTGATGAATGTTTTTAACACCAAGAAGGTGAAGCCACAGGCCTTCCTACAGATCAGCCATCTCTTACCTTAAACTACATGACCATCTACTTCAATTCATATGTGGAGTTCTTCCTCTCTATCGTGCGCACATTGTCACTATCTATATATTGTTAAAAGTATTGTAAATATATGAAAATTATTTCATTTGTTAAAAACCAAATTACTTTTGGAGAAAATTTATTTGTCTTAAGTCACTGTCGTTTACAATCTGTTGAATGATCCATTTTGAAAGAAGGGCAAAGACTTAAATACTGCAACTCTGGTTATTTACAGTATTAACAGCTATAACCAAAATCAACTCAAGCTGCAGTGACTTCAGGTTCCAAGCTACCTAACACTGTTCGTCCGACACAGTTTTTTCTACCTGTGGGAAAATGAGCCACAAAGTCAGTAAATCCCCTTTTGTTTTCCAACTCTCTTCAAAAATCCTACTGATAGGAATTGTGCATTTAAGCAATGTTCAGTAAATACAGTTAAAAATCCATCACTGTTTTTTCTATTAAAAAAAATTTTTGCAGTTGATCACTTGTGGCTATTTCCAGATTAAGAACAGAGTATTTGTGGAAACCAGGTTGAGCCCAAGTTCCTCATGACAGGGAGAACATTGGATTTTGTGAATCTTCCTTCTGAGCCTGAGTTTGTTTCTGCATGTCACTGTGCAAATTCACAAACGTTTCCTTCTCTAGTCAGCACCCTGTTGGGGAGCCAGTTGGGAGTGCCACCTTGATAGCTAGGACTTGTGGAGGCTTCAATGCAGGAGGCTGTTGAGATACTGAACCTTTTCGTGTATTTTAATCTGAACATCAAGTGCCGGGTAGAGAAAGTATGCCAGCCAATTAGTTCTGAGTTAATGTCCTGGGAAGAATATGTCAGCAACCTCCCTGTTCTGACCATTCTCAGTGAACTTTAAAATGCCACTTGAAATGGCCTTTCCATATGTGTTGGTATGAGTTCAGTGTGCCTCCTGAGAAGCAAGATAATGTAGGGTCAAGGCCTGAATTTTCTGGATGTCCTTAGTTCCCACTGTAGCTTTCTCTGAACGAATAAATGAAAGACAGCACCTAGCTGTTCCCATAAGGTCTGGACTTGTGTTTGTTTGTTTTCAACCCACCTTTTGGAGCCAAGGAAAGGGTGAGGGCCGTTCATGCTCAGGTTCACACTCACAGCTGGGATGGACAACTCTCTCCTGGTTGCCATGGCAGTGATGCCCTGGAGTGGGGATACTTGCCCATATTTGCAGAGCTTTCCTCCCCATGTGTGATGGTTCACCACAACTGCAGAGGAGTTGTCGGATTGAGAGTTCTGTAGCTTTCTTTACAATGAGCTCTTTATCACATCCTTGGGAGGTCAAATGGGCAGGAAAAATTAAGTGGCAAGAGGAGACAAGCTTTATGACTCTGATCAGTTCAATTTATATTTGCTGTTAGCAATATAAATTGGTTTAGTTAGGATCCTAGAAGCAGATAACAAATTAGTTAACCTTTTAAGTGATACTCATCAAACATGGGACAGGGTTTGTGTTTTAAGAAATACCTCATTTCTTTTTCAAGTTGAATGTTTGAATACCTCCTCATCTATAAACTGAGGACAGAGACAAGTTTTCTTCTATAAGCTTGTGAAAATTGAAGGAGCCAATACATGTCATGTGCCTAGAACAGTGCCTAGACTATAACAAGAGCCCAGTAAATGTTTGATGTTATTATTATTAGCTTTACTTTTATAGGACTGTGTGGTAACTTTTTAATGCAAATGACAGTTCCTTGAGTAGATATTAAGCATACCGACCAGCCTCTAGATATTTTTCTAAATCTCCCTCAAGGAGTTTACCAGTTAGTAGAGAGACCAAAGTAGAAACAAGTAGTTTCTTGAAATAGAGGCACACCCAACATATCCTGGGAAACCTCGAGGCCTGAGCACTCCAGCCTGTATGGACCAACAAGAAAAGGTCTCCAGATGAGGAGGCGTTGAGCTGAAGCTCGTTTATGGCCATTCTCCTGATTTGTGGTGTATGGAGGCCAGGAGGGAGGGGCTTAATCACATTTGAAAGAGTGTCTTGAGTTTGATATTTGGACAGATAAGATCTTCTGTGTCTTGAGCCCCTCAAATATTGTAGGTTTCCCAAGGTCTGCACTCAATCAAAGTAGGTCTCCTTTACTTACATCACACTGCTTTATATTCCCATGGTTGTCAGAGGTTTTTGGTAATAATTTTGTGCCCAAAACTTTACTCATCAAATATTGGGAGAGTGATGGTTCTGAAAATCATGAGAATTAAGGCATCTTAAATTCCTGCCCACTCTTTGCACACACTACTTATCTCGTTATTCTGCCAAAATCAAGTAAATTTAAAAACCAGATGTTTCCCAAACAAACTAAATGAGCTCTAATTCAGTGCTTATTCTAATGGCTAATGATCTGATTATTTTTCTCCTCCTTTCTTACTCAGCTAACACAACCACTTTTATGTAACTTCAGAAGAAGCAAGTCACTATTCTAATTTCTGCAGAATTGCCTTGATTTAGAGAACTCAGCTGATTTAATCCTAGAGTGACCATCTCTTCATCTTGCACGTTTTCTTTAACAGCCTGGTCACTCCCCAAGCTGTTTAGAGTTTTCTGATGCAGTTGATACAGAAAGTGAAAATCCTTTTGTATGAGGTCCTATAGCAAGTTTGCTAACTTTGAGATGTGAGCTTTTGGGTTTTCTTTCTCAGTGATGTTTTTAAAATGCATACCGACTCAGACATTTGTCCAGAGTCTCAATCTTTCTGTATGTTAGGTTTTGAACACACAGCATGACTCAATGTTGGTGTTCTTTTCCAGAGTAGGGTTACTCAACACGAGCAGTGCTGACATTCAAGGCTGGATCATTCTTTGTCGTGGGCGGTCTGTCTTGTGCACTGAGGATGGTCAGCAGCATCCCTGGTCTCTCCCTACTAGACACTGATAGTACCACTTCAGGTCCATCTGCATCCCCACATTGTGACTCCAGACATTGCCACACATGCCCTAGAAAGCACTGCTGCCTGGTTGAGTACCCGCACTCTAAAGAAACACAGTTTGGTAAAGAAAGGCCTAGAGGGGAATTAGCTGAGCTGAAACCAATGCCAGAGTGACAAGGAAGTGTTCAGAGTTGGAAGTCGCCATATACGGGGGCCAGGCCTTACAAAGAAGGTAAAAGGAAGACATTCCGAGGGAGAAGTTCTAATGCTCTGGCCGCCAGTGAGCCCATACTGCCCTCCTGGTGGATTTACTCTCCTGCTGCCTGTAGAGTGACCTTAGAGGTGGCGAAGAACAGCCTCTGGGGGTGTCAGATAGAAGGCAGGGACCATGGAGCATAGCCATCGTGAGAGAGGTGTTCAGCTGGCTCTGTGTCAGAGATGGCACATTGACATGAGGCAGTTGTGTTCAACTTTGGAGCCTTTGGCAGAGAAAGCTTTCATAGTTTCAAATTCTGTATCAGTCCCTGCTTCCACCTGTGTAGTGTCCCCTTTGTATGTCTATAGATCCAGGAGAAGGCTCCCCCTTTCTGAATATGAGTGGAAGAATGTGTTGACATAAAAGGACTCAGAGATGGATGTTAGTACCACTTATAGATGAAGAAATTGAGGCATAGAGAGGCAAGAAACTCATCCAAGTTTCCACAGCAGATAGGCCAAGGTCACGATTGTGACCCCAGAACCCCCACATTCCACAGACAAATTCAAAGCATGGAAAATTCTTTAAAGAGGAAAACAAGATCTGGCTGTTCTGAGGGAGATAGTTAACATTGTTGTAAAATTTTTTGATTAAGAAAAAGAAAATAAATGCTGCACCTTGAACTATTTTTTGTTGACCCTAGGGCCTGTTATTTGTAAGGGGCCTTCACTGATCTTGATTTTTTTTTGATGGGTGATTCAGGCATGATTTATTGAGGGAGATATTTTGGGACCTAAATGACCATTTCTTTCCTCTCACCCCAACCTGTTCTGTCCTCACCACTCCCAGCCCCATCTTATTCCTCAAGCATTATCTATTTCTAGAAGAGTCAGGTGTTTCAGATGAAGACTAGATGGATAGCCATTCCCTTCTCCAGGGGATCTTCCTGACCCAAGGATTGAACTCGCATCTCCGGCATTATAGGCAGATTCTTTACTGTCCGAGCTACCAGGGAAGCCCATCTTATTTCTCAAGCGTTATTTATTTCTAGAAGAATCAGGTGTTTCAGATGAATACAGGATGAATTCTTCCCAGCAGGGAAGTGTTTTGGAATAAGTAAATTTCAGCCAGTGACTCCCTAGTGATAAGGCTCTAGACCAAATGAGAGCAAAGGGAATTATAAGGCAAATCACAAAACAACAACTAAAAATTCCAATTAACAAGAATTTCACAACAAACACAGGCTGATGGCTGTTTTATTAAAGCAATGTGGAACACAGCTAGAGGCCACTATGTTCTGGAAATGGAGGAAATTGGTTGAAATCATTTTTCTCTTGTGATCCCCATGTTAAGCTGCAATCAAATCCCTTTTAAGAAAAATCAATACAGTTTCTTGCTATTTTGTATTCTTTTTAAAGCCTTGGCCTTAAACTCAGTCTTGTCCGCAAGTGTTTATTTCTAAGGGGCAAACTTCAGAAATGGGAGAAAAATCAGTGTTTTTGTGTTGAGTTGTGAGAGGAAGTGGTCAACCTGACTTTGTTTGTAAATAAAATGAGCAACTTGACCTTTTCCCCTTGTATTTTTGTATTGAAAGAAGTATAATATGCCTTGATAATGATAATTAGTACAATAGCCATATAGTCTCTAAATGTTTGGAATGGAGAAAAGTTTCATTTAAAATTTCAGTTTGTTCAAATAGCATATGTCCTTTTACTGGAGGTAAACTTCATGGACATGTAAGTGTGTCTGTCAGCGTGTGTATTCTCAAGCACGCAGGTACCCATTTATCCTATGTTGCGCTGTTGGTTTGAACCACAAAATAGAAAAGAATGTAAATATTTTCTAACGCTTACAGGCAGTCAGCCACTCTCAGGGATGGATGAAAGTTTGTTATTTTTTTCTTTATCTTTCCATCGGCTTACACTTTGGCCTAATTCCAGTGAAACCCTAGGTCAAGGGCAACCCCCGCCTTCTACCTCCAGTGTGGATGTGGCTGGTAGAGGACTGAAAATAAATGACCATTTCTTTGGAACTAAAAGTGTCTCTTACGAGCAGAAAAATCAATTTAGCAGAACTCTGGATTTGTCTATTTTAAAAGACCACTAGAAGGTAAACCATTTTGGAGTGTGTGATTCAACCTCAGGAAGAGAAGGGTGTTTCTAGGGTTCTTAGAAAATTCCCATACAAGATTGTACTTCCTGGAGTGCTTGGAAAATGACTTGTAATGGATAGTTGAGATATTCAGTTTTAACCAGCAAGTCTGTTTGTTTCATCTTTTGTTTAAAATCTTTGAATTCCTTGGAGAAGGCAATGCCACCCTACTCCAGTACTCTTGCCTGGAAAATCCCATGGACGGAGGAGCCTGGTAGGCTGCAGTCCATGGGGTCGCTAAGAGTCGGGCACGACTGAGCGACTTTACTTTCACTTTTCACTTTCATGCATTGGAGAAGGAAATGGCAACCCACTCCAGTATTCTTGCCTGGAGAATCCCAGGGACAGAGGAGCCTAGTGGGCTGCCGTCTATGGGGTTGCACAGAGTCGGACACGACTGAAGTGACTTAGCAGGTCTAGTAAAACTCTGGGTGGTAAAAGATATGTTTTGCATCTACGCAGTCCAATATGGTAGCCACTAGCCACATGTGTCCCGTCTGACTGAGGAACTGAATTTTAAATTTAATTTCATTTTCATTTAAAATATTTTGAATAGCCACATGAGGATCTTTACTGAACAGTGCCAAGTGTAGAGCATAATTACCAGTCAGCGTATGTCTTTGATTTTAAATATTCCATTATATTATCACCCTAAATTTTTATTTGTAAAATGTGACAACTATTACTCTTTCTAACTGAGTGATGGTTACTTCCAGGTAATCCTTCATTTCCCATCCTCTTTGCATGCTAACAATGCATATATTAAAATAATGTGTTTTACACTTTTATTCTAATTTTGCTGCTGCACAGCATTGTTAAAGGACTCTTGCCTTCCAAATAGCTCATTATCCAAGAGCCATATATCTGGCAAGGAGTAATAAGCATTACTCATGAATTTAAGATGCCAATCTTGGGTTTTCTTTCAAAGTGTTTTCAATTTAATAAAACCAAACTTCCCATAAAAAAAATAGAGGGTTATGAAAATAGAGCCTAGAAATTAGCATGTTAAATTGCATCTTCCTTTGCCCTTTCTAATAAGTGAACTGTGAGCATTTTCTGGTTAATTAGAATGGGTATTGACTGAGGTTGAACTCTTCAGATGATTCAGACCTGATGTAATTAAGCATAGGAGAGAAAAATATACATTATAGCCAGTTGAAGCCCCAAAGTAAAATTAGATAATTGACTAATTTTAAGTCAGCAGTAGTTTAGGTATTATTTGAATCAAAAGAGAACCAACCCATTTAATTTGAAGTCATCACAAGCCTCCTCTCTTTAAGGGTTTAGGACTTAAGACGTTGAGTTTTCTCTTTGACCTGCCTGCTCTTTGAATCCAGCTAATCTTTGATACGGAGAAGGCAATGGCACCCCACTCCAGTACTCTTGCCTGGAAAATCCCATGGATGGAGGAGCTTGGTGGGCTGCAGTCCATGGGGTCGCTAAGAGTCGGACACGACTGAGCGACTTCACTTTCATGTCTCACTTTTATGCGTTGGAGAAAGAAATGGCAACCCACTCCAGTGTTCTTACCTGGAGAATCCCAGGGACGGGGGAGCCTGGTGGGCTGCCATCTATGGGGTCGCACAGAGTCGGACACGACTGAA
Source organism: Bubalus kerabau (assembly GCF_029407905.1). NCBI lineage: Eukaryota > Metazoa > Chordata > Mammalia > Artiodactyla > Bovidae > Bubalus > Bubalus kerabau. Next base: position 146,144,481 of record NC_073647.1, on the reverse strand, counting down.
GCGACTTAGCAGCAGCAGCAATCTTTGATAGAATTTCAGTAGGAGCTGCTTTGGTGATCATTTCTATTTTACTTTATTTTTGTTGTTTCTAAATTCTTTTTCCTTAACTTTATAATGCTCATATCTTCTTTGTTGTTTGATTGTATTATTCATTTTTGTTCCTGCTAAAGCCAGTTGCCCCTTTCCTTTCACCCTTCTTTGGTCCAAATATTTCTCTGAAAAATCAAGTCCATATGAACTGATTTCTGCTGGGAATTTACCTGAAGGGGACTCACCAAGATCCAAAACTAACATCAAAGGGAACTGAAGGAAGGAGGTGTGTTTGAATTGAAGCAGAAAAAAAGGGAAAACAAACTTTAAAAGTTAAATTTGTTCTTGATTACAGAAGTAATTTATTATATTTTTTGGTAGAAAAATTGGATCTTCATACAAACAGATGTATTTTCCTTCTAGTTTTTTTCCTACACACATTTATATATGTGTGTTCAAATTATCTACACGTTATTAAAAGTGAAGTGTTAGTCACTCAGTCATGTCCAACTCTGTGACCCCAAGGTCTGAGGCTACAGTCATATGGGATTCTCCAGGCATGAATACTGAAGTGGGTTGCCATTCTCTTCTCCAGGGGACCTTCCCCTCCCAGGGAACAAACCTGAGTCTCTACATTGCAGGCAGATTCTTTATGGTCTGAGCCACCAGGGAAGCCCTGTTTACATGTTATGGTTACATGTAATATTCACATTTGATATACAGTCTTGGTCTTAAATTTTACTTTATCACATTTTTTCCACTACTAAATTTTCTTCTAGAGATACTTTTTACCACATAATTCCTTCAAATACATATAGGCAAATTTCAGAGAGATGCAGGTTCTCAGTAGAATACATAATCATCATCTTTGAACATGTCTTACCATACATTTTGATGACTTTCTTTGGGTAATTCCTAGACATATGTTTGCACCCTGGAAAAGTTATGCATATTGAAGCCCTCACCAATAAGGAGTGAATGAGAGCAGAACAGATTTTAAATGTATTAGTTACATGGGAGTGGTTATGGTGAGATGAGAATTTCCTTGAGGTTATCTACTCAACTTCATCTGTATTTTTAGCTTAATTTGAAAGACATAGCACACTTTTGTCAATAATATACTCTTGTGTTTCTTTTTTTGCCGATTTAAGTTTTTATATATATTTGTGTTTATTAGTGTATTTATAATCAGATCAGATCAGATCAGATCAGTCGCTCAGTCGTGTCCGACTCTTTGCGACCCCATGAATTGCAGCACGCCAGGCCTCCCTGTCCATCACCAACTCCCGGAGTTCACTGAGACTCACATCCATCGAGTCAGTGATGCCATCCAGCCATCTCATCCTCTGTCTTCCCCTTTTCCTCCTGCCCTCAATCCCTCCCAGCATCAGTCTTTTCCAATGAGTCAACTCTTCACATGAGGTGGCCAAAGTACTGGAGTTTCAGCTTTAGCATCATTCCTTCCAAAGAAATCCCAGGGCTGATCTCCTTCAGAATGGATTGGTTGGATCTCCTTGCAGTCCATTTATAATCAGTGTTGCTATTTATTTCAGCCTATATTTTGAGTCTTGGTCATTATTATCTAGTGATTTTTCTTCCATATTTTATTCAAAAACATACAACATTGGGCAACTAAGCTTGAGTTTGAATGAATTAGAAATGCTCCTTTTTATTTAATTTACATCAGCTTTGTAAGTATTGCATGGTGATACTTACAAAGTATGTGGTGTAAGTATTACGTGGTGATACTTTGTGTTACACTAGGTAGCCACACATATCTACATGTAGTTTGTCGATTGCAGTCATCTGCCACAGATAGGCAATCAGGAAATTAAATGATCTCAAAGTGACTGGAACTTCCAGAATAACAATCCAAAGGTCAATGTACTTTATTTTGTTAGGAAGAAAATGTATACAAAGTAAACTACATATTAGAAGATGTAAATAGACACTAACAAAAAGAAGGAATTGCCTGCAGCAGAAAGGAATGATTAGACTAAGTAATATCAGGCAATTAAAACAGGCATAAAAGCTTTATTGCTTCTGAGTTTCCAAGACAACTCGCTTCAGTGATGGATGTTCATAAGTCTGATTCTGGACCATCAAACAGATCCTATGTTGTGGTTAACATGCATGTCCATTATAGAAGACTATGGTAAAAATGGTTTATTAAAACATATGTTTGGGCATTTAATACAGAAGTTTCAGTTTCTTGTCACTTACGCAGTACACCTCATTCCATAGTGAGCAGTCCTCAGAGTCCAGAGCCTGAACTTTTCCCTGTAATTCAAATATGTGGTTTGAATATATGTATATAATTTGAATTATTATAAAACAAGAATAATTTTGTCAGTGATTTTCCCAAATAGAGAATCCTCTTATATCAGAAAACCTGAAAGAAACTCCAGTCTGATTTGAAATTTTGTGTGCTTTCCAATATCACACATAGTTTTCAAGTAACATCATTCCTTACATCCTGAAAATGTTTCTCAGTACGAATAAACATAATGGCAATATTTTCATGAGCTGTGGAAGACAAAGTGTGGTGGGGGCATATATTTTGGAGACTATACCAGGATATATATTTCTATCTTTCTACTGGATTTTTTTTTAGGAAAGTCATTGACAAAACAATTCTCCTTAGTCCTGACCATATAAGCATTACATTGTTGGAAGAGAAATTTGTTGGCATGACATAAATGATAGGGCTCTTGATGTCGATGTCATGACCCACTAATCAATTATGACCCACAATTGAAAGACACTAGCATGGAAATAGAGTGCATCATTCATCTAGAGATAGATGGTTCTAAGGTTGGTTATTTCAGGGGCACCGAAGACCTAGAGAGTTTCTGCCTTTCTACTTGTCCCTCCTTGTTACAAGATGGCAGACACAACTCCAAGCATCACATCCTCAAACAAATAGATCCAAAGACAGAACAGCACTTTTCCCTAGCATGTGTATACACAGGTTTTTTTTTTAATGTATGTATTTTTTAATTGAAGGATAATTGCTTTACAGGCTCAGTAACAACTTAGGTACACAGTTTTAATTAGAGGATAATTCTTTTTCCCAGAAGCTCTGCCTCTCCTATTAGATTTCCCTTTTGGCCTAATTTATTGTTCAGCTTCCAACACAACCATTCCCTAAACCAATCACTAACGAGGGAAACAGTTGTCACATTTGGTGTGGATATGGTATTTTATAGTAATTGATGCCATAATTGGAGGAATGAGCATTTGTTTTGTGGGACAGGGGAGGGAGCTCCTCCCTCCTGAATTTATGGAAAGCCTGATGCTGGGATTAATTCCAGCACTGCCAACAAGGACCGAGTGGTGAGGAAAACTATTGGACACATGGCTAATGATGTCTGCCTGGGTCAGGAAGACATCCCCTGTAGAGAGAAATGGCAACACACTCCAGCGTTCTTGCCTGGAGAATCCCATGGACAGAGGAGTCTGGCAGGCTACAGTCCATGGGGTCACAAAGAGTTGGACATGACTGAGCGACTAGCACTTTCTTTCATATTTGCCAAGGCATTTTGACTACACTTCTGCCACGGTCTTAACACTATTAGGCTTTCTGTTATCATTATTTGACTTCCCTGGTGGCTCAGATGGTAAAGCGTCTGTCTACAATGTGAGAGACCTGGGTTCGATCCCTGGGTTGGGAAGATTCCCTGGAGAAGGAAATGGCAACCCACTCCAGTACTCTTGCCTTGAAAATCCCATGGACGGAGGAGCTCGGTGCAGGCTACTATCCATGGGGTCGCAAAGAGTCAGGCACGACTGAGCGACTTCACTTTCACTTTATCATTATTTGTGAGCTTATTTTAGCCCTTTGGTAGATTCTAGATTCTTTAAGGATGGGGACTTACCATTTTTATCAGGTCATGGAATACTGCCTTACCCTAGAGGGTGATTAATAAATACATACTAAATTGATTAGAATTGGCCTATGTCAGTTGATTAAAAGCTTTCTTTCTGACTTTTTAATTTATTCTAAATTCTTTAAAATCAGGTTATTTGCTTGAACATTGACACCCTTCTAGTAATGTTTATTCATTCCAGAAAATGATTAAGGGGCCTTAATCATAAAGGTATTGGAATAAAGTTACTGTGGGTACTGTGTAATATAAACGCTAAAAAAACCTGTTTACAATTCTGTTTGGGTGTAGGAGGAAAAAAAATTCAAATATAAATATAAGTGGGAAAGTAAAGCTGTACTGAGTCCATTTTATGCATCTGTTAACATTTTGAAGACTATACAGTAGAATTTATCATCTTAAAGATTATGAAGTGAAAGAAATGACTTGTATATAAAATCACTGTGATTCCCTATTTGAAGCTCCATTTAATATAAGTTTTCTTAGGAAAATACCTCAAAGATTTAAAATTCAGTACATTATTTTATGTATCACATAATTTCATCAAAAAATTGCTTTCAGTAGAATGAGATCAAAAGACCAGATTCTGGTTATTAATGTGGTGTGAAGTATAAAGCCAGTGCTCCAAGTTTTCATTTGTTTTGTAATATAAACATTTCAGAAAAGCTTATCTTTTTAATGTAAAGAATTCTTCATATAAACTTCCCTCATTTGGTTCTGGCTTCCCAGGTGTTTCAGTGCTAAAGAATTCTCTTGCCAATGCAGGAGATGCAGATTAGATCCCTGGGTTGGGAAGATTCCCTGGAGGAGAAAATGGCATCCGCCTCTAGTATTCTTCCCTGGGAAATCTCATGAATAGAGGAGTCTGGTGGGCTACCATCCATGGGGTCACAAAGAGTTGGACATGACTGAGCAACTGAACAACAACGTTTTGTTCTGGCTCAGTGACTATATACTTCTTCATAATTTTTCACATTATCAACTATTACAACTACTATATAAACTTCTATTTTTTAAAAGTTTTGAGATGGTATAATTTAAATTGTCTCTAAAAAGAAATATAGTCCTTATTTGCCTGCAGAATGGTCAATTTGTAGGTGTAAATGAGCAGTTCCTATCTTATTCAAGAAGATCCATTTATAATATCTTCTTTCCAGTTACATGAAATTTTAAGTTTAATTCAGCACAAAATCAGGAATGATTTTTTAAACTTTTTATTGTTTGCTTATTTTTAGTTACAGAATTTACTAAGTAAGGTGGTGGTAGGAAAAAATCTTTGTGTTCTTGTGTCTTTCTGAAAGCAACTGAAGTATTTACTTCAGGTCTCTTCTCATTTTCTGATCTTTTAATCCTGGAAAAAAATTGCAAAAGAAGCAAGTAAAACAATTTACAAATATTCTTAGTGAGTACCATTTATAGTAACAAATATGGGTTCAATTTTGCCAAAACAATATTATAGCCATTGAAGTTGAACTCTATAATTTTCAAACTTTCTTTGTTGTCTCATAGTCATTAGATATGAGGTGTCAGGATGGAGGCCCCTGCCTTCAGAATACTTAAAACAATTATTGAATAATAAAATAGCAATTGCTGTCTTTTGTTGAGTACTTTCTGCATGGTCATTTCTGAACTCATCACTTTATTTTCTTAAGACAACTCTAAGATGCTATCACTATTTAACTCTAATTTTAGATGGGAATTTTAAAGAGTTCAAACCACCTGTTCAAAATCACCTTTCCTTGAATAGCCCTGGCAAGGTTTATAAAGTTCATAACATTAATTATTAATAAAGATATAAATGCATTTTTTGAGATAAACACATTTTCTATACAAAGAGGTAACCTGTACCTTAGACTAGAATAATCAACTGTAGGCACCAGATTATTTGGGATACAATCATTTTTCAAATATGCTCCATATTTTCCACAAATATGCCTGTGTTCTCCACAAATATTCCCATAATTTTGAAGCCTTATATAACATATAATTTTTATTGGAAAACTATGGTATTTGTTCTTAGACAAAGGCTTGAAAGTTATTTGATTTAGTTACTTCCTCTCATTTTAAAGGGAAAACACCCATATAGTTGAAGTGACTTGTTAAACAGCATCTCCTTTTTGGGTGCAGAGTTATAACTGGAACTCAGGTATCCCGGCTCCCCATCCAGGTCATTTCTACCCCACCCCTCACTTTCTCAGTAGAAAATCATTAATAACATTTATAGCTTGGAATTACATTTGAAGACATGCATACAGTAGAATTACATAATCTCTTATACACAAAAGTGAGGGTTTATATATATGGATAAGGGTCACTTATTGACTATTTCCCACTCACTTGGAAGAGTGGGAAAGAGCTTTCTGTAATGAAAGGATATTTTGTCCTTTACTGTGAAGACTTATTGCTAAAAGCTTAATCTACAGAATCCCAGCACTGAAAAGGAATCTGGCAATCTGTCTAGTTTAGCTTCCTCCAAGTTAGATTAAAAACCACTTTAAACAAGTAATTTTCCTTTAGGTTTTTAAAGAGACCTCCCACCTACCTGTTCAAATATCTGCATCCCCTCACTGGCAAAAATTACCCTTTTAAAAGAAATCTCCGGTTCAATTCTAGCCTATTATTGCTGGTCAAACCTTTGAAAGATAAAGAGAACTAATGTTCCCTTATAGTACTGTCTGTAAAATTAACAGGTTTCAATAATAGATATTCTGGTAGGAATGCAAAGTAATTATAGAGTTTAAACCCACCATAAAAGCTATCATGTTAATTCTAAGCCATATAGATGAACTCATTTATAATATAAACTTACAGCACACACTTGGACTAACCAAATCACTGAGCTGTAGCTACTGAAACTGTAGGCCTTGGACTGTGAGAGATTTTCAGTCTCTGGGGGGGCCATTTTCACTCGACCATTTTCATAAGTGTTGTAGTGACTTCAAGGTATACTCACCACTTCCTCCCGCTTGGTCTTGTCTGTTGCTGGCCAAGCTTCCAGAGGCAGGTCAGGAAGCATGGGGGGCAGAGGCTGCATGGGGAATATCGGAGGCAGAGGTGGCTGTGGCGGCAAGGGCTGGATGGGGTGCACAGGTGGCTGGGGCTGCAGGGGCTGCAGGGGCTGCAAGGGCTGCAAGGGCTGCATGGGCTGCATGGGCTGCAGGGGCTGGTGAGGCTGCAGGGGCTGGTGAGGCTGCGGCTGGATGGACTGGGGCTGGAAGGGCTGCTGGGCGGGCAGAGGGAGGTTTGGCTGGTGGTGTTGGGTTGGAGTCATGGAGTGTTGGCCAGGAACTGGCATCATTGGCTGCTGGGGGACCACGGGCTGCTGAGCTGGCACCATGGGGATGTGGTGATGAGGCTGCAGGGCGTGATTCTGGGGAGTCTGCTGGGACACCACGGGAATGATTTGGTGGTGCAGCCATCCACCCATGGGTTCGTAACCATAGGAAGGGTACTGGTGAGAAACAAAGAGTCAGGTTTACCATCAGCTCCATTGACTTCCAACTGGAGAAGCAGCAATGTTTTCTTTGTCATTATGGCAATATTAATATTTACTCAATTTTTTTTCCTGTGCAAGAATTTCTAACTGTGTATACAGATTTGACCGCTTACCAACTAAAGTTCCCATTAGTGTCTATATGTGGCATAGATATGTTGCCTCGCTTAAAAAGGGAATTGAAATGCATGCTTAATATTTTAAGGGAATAAAGAACCAAAAACATCTACATACCGGGTGTCTTATCATGCTCTGGTACCACTTCAGAGGGGTGAGCACCTTAAGAGAAAGAGAGATTAGAATACATTTGTTTTAATTTAGTTGCATGAAATATAAACTCACTAATGCAGTCTCGTCAATACTGATACCCTGAAAATAGGAGTTCTAAGGAAGAAAGAATAAGGTAAACATTTGTTAGGTGCTTCCTATGTGTGAGGTTCCACCTTACAGCCATCACACACATGAGCTCATGAGCTTGACTGAGATTATAAAAGTTGTAAGTCCGTTTAATTCCTCAGTCCTGCTCTTTTTTACAAGAGAAAAAAACAGAAAATTAATGTGATATAATTTTAATTATATCCTTTTTTGATGTGATGTAACAATGAAACAAAATAAAGGAGGCAGAAACACTGTACCTTATACTAGAAACACAGGTTTTCAGGTCACATATGTCATCCTTTTAAGATATAACAGAAAGTCTTCCCTCAAATTTTTATTAACACTTTTTCTCAGTTTGTATGGGTAAACAAACTCATGGATTGTCATTTGAACCTATGAAAGAAGTAAGATTTTTCCTTCTTTCTAAGCGGTATGTATTTGGTTCACCCCAGGTCCAGCGACTCCTTCAGATCATATTTGATATCAATACAATAAACAATTATTAACTTTGCTCAACTCATACTTAACAAAGCACCTTTGATATTGCTTAACTATTTTGCTCCCCAAACAATATTTTGAAGGCAGGGTATTATCATTATTTCCCTTCTCCAGATGAGGAAACCAAAATTTCTAGAGAGAGAAAACAATTGACCTAATGTCTCATGGTAAGTATGGGGGTGAGGAGAGCCTCATACCCAATTTCCAGAAATCTCATGCTTTCCATTGCTCTCACAGACCACTTGGTCACTAATATCTCAGTAAGGACAAATGAGGGAGATACACAGAGTGTGACTATCTTAGAATCGGGAGTTTTCCAGCTGGAAAGGATCTTAAATAGCATCTTACCTGATTCCCCATGTTTTACAGGCTGGGATAGAACAAAGCTGTTCAGCCAGAGTTCATTTCTGCCCTACTGTGCAGTCCCCCTGAATGGTAGTTCATGGGAGATAAACTTTATAGCCATATAAGGAGGAGGAACTGAGTCAGAAAGGCCAGGTGGGAGGGTTCTGGGGCAATGAAGGCTTGGGATGACCCACCAGGGCTTAAACCAGGAAGCTGGTAGTGAGAACTGAAAAAGTGGGACTGAGAAACATCTTGAATGAAGAATCAACACACTATTCTTTACAGAGCCCAGGGCATTGTTAACTCAAACAATGGTCAAAATTAGTAAAGAGAAAAATTACCTCATAGCTGAAGTTGATATAACCAGGGTGCCCAGGATGAGGTGGTAGCTTTTATAGGAAGGGGGAAAGGAGAAGAAAAAGAATGATAAAGAGGAAGAGAAAAGGAAGGGGGAGAGAAAGAAGGGGAGAGAGAGAGAGAGGGAAAGAGATTAAGTCAATATGCAATTTTCACATTAAGAGAGACTGCAGCTACTTTTAAAAAATCTATATAGTGCAGAATATATTTGAGGTCTACTTTTAGTTTGAACATGTGCCCTGTGTAGGAGAGGAGCCCTCTTATTTTAAAGAGGTCCAGAACAACTAGATGTCCTAGGAACAGAAACCAGCACACATTTATCCTCCCCTGATCTTCAGACACCTCTCCGTCCATGTTGTCAATCAGTCTTACTCTAGCCCACCCATCATTTTATTTCTTGATGAAGCTGTCTACTGAAAAAATATTCACAACCTAAAAGTTGAGAGTTATAGTTTATTCAGCGGGAATTTTTAGGACTTCAAGACCAGGAGGCAACATCTCAAGTTACCCAGAGAGAACTGCTCCGAGGAGGCGATGGTGGGGAGCCAGGATATATAAGAATTTTGTAACAAAGGGCAGGTGGACTGAATGTCAAAAGATTATTGTTAATGAAAGAAAACCAGATATCTCAAGGAATTTAGTGCTTTTTCTGTATACAGGAAGATGGAGGAGTCTGGGCTCACTGAAATCATTCCTTTGATCTGCAGCTCAGCTATCTGGGGCCAGCATCCTGTATTCTCCTTCCCTGAAAGTTTCCTCAGGGCTCATCTTTGGGAGTGACTGCAATCTGGTGGCTTCTAGATGGCAAGTATTCCTTCCTCCCTGAGGTCCCCTAGGGCTCACCAGCTCACCCTGAAGGGGGCTGCAATCACTGATGACTGTGACATCCTTGGTTTACTGATATGGCAGGCAATATTCCTTGTCTCAAAACTCACTTCAAGTTGGGAAGAAGGATATGTTTTTCTTACACAATTACAAAATGCCAGCAAGAAGAGAATTGTCTGACGAACATTCCCTTATAGATCAGGAGGTGGCTATGTGGTTAAGTAAAAGATATTACTCATAATTGGCATGCTAAGTAAATAACGCATGAGCAGCAACAAAAGAAACAACTATGTGAATTGAAGCATGTGAAAACAAGATGGGTGTGGCACAGTGGAAACAGTATAAATCACATGGGAAATGCAAGAGTTGATTTATGAAGTTTTGGCTGATTCTTTTTATTATTCTGTCATCTTTTTATGATTCTGTCAATGTTTCTATGGTAGAAAAATTTTGAAGCTCAAAATAAAAAACAACCTGAATAATTATCGAAACCAGGACTGTCTGTCTTGTCAAAAGTGGAGGCCAAGTGATTGATGCCTGCATTGTGGAATTCTGGTTGGCCCTGAGGGGTGGGGGGAAGGGGGAGAGGAGGACCTTTCAGACCATCCCCCTCAGGCTGTGAGCTGATTAAGGCTCTGTTCTTTTAAAATGCTCAAATTTCATAAGAGGGTTTATTCCTCTCATCTGAGTGTGAATTGTTTTCCTTTTAGTTAACTGCCTTTCCTCTATATTCTTGATTGAAGCCCTCAGAGAATAGGGGTGTTAAATTGAAGAGGGGAAAAAGGACTGAATTTGCAATGCTGGGGCCCTCAGGGACCTAGGAATTGCCACAATGCAGGATTTCAGGAAGGCAGAGCATAGAATCTTGGTCTTATGGGTGAGAGAGGAAGAGAGGAGGCAGATATTCAAGCTTTGCTGGCTTCTGGTTGTATCAACTGCTCTTTAGGCCACTGAAAAACAGATGGATCCTGCTTTGCCTGCATGTGATCTAACCTCTTGTGTACCTGTATTTAGAGACAATTGGTCAGACCTCCCAGCCCTTGGTACATCTGAATATAACATGTATCCATATGTATTGAACATAGATTGGATTCCAGGCAACCACACGGACGTCCTTCGCTTAACAGGTACACTCAAAAGGATGAGGTCTCTTAGAACAGGGAGATGGTTCAAGAAAGGAATTCCTAACACAAAATCTTACCCTCTGAAGGTCAACAGCAGTGGACATGGGGGAGCAGGAAAATATTTGGACACTTATGAAAAGCTGAATTCTAGAGAAAACTGACATTTTTGTAATATTTGCCTAAGGCTGGTTGAATACTTTCTCTGGAGGCCTTTCAAGGGTCCCTTCCAAAAGTTTCCTCCATCTAGAGATGGGTGATGATATTTACAGTCTAATTGTTCCAATAGAATCTCCTGGGGTGCTTGTTAAAATACAGAGTCCTGGGCCCCACCCCAACTGTACTCAATCAGAATCTTTGACAGAAGCATCTGGGAATCCATTTTTTATAACAAGCTTTTCAAAGTGTTTCTTAAACACAGAGACATTTGAGGAAATCTGATCATGTACTGTTTTAAACCCTAACGCTTACCCACTGTGGGGCAGACTTTTGTTTCCAAGCTTGTGAAACTGGACATTTACTTTTGAAGGAGGGGTTTTACTCACAGGCATAGAGAAGGCTGCTCCCAGGAGGCAGGCAAACAAAATCCAGGTCCCCATTTCTTGATAGCCCTGAAATACAAGTCAACACCCACTTTTCTTATCTCTTCTCAAAGAAGGACATAATTAATGCTTCATAAAACCCACATAAAAATCTATATTAGTCTGTTGCTAATAAAAAGGATGGACCATTTCTTGTGAGATTACTTCATTCCTATATGATTCCAGTTCTCAACCCATTTTATTGTTTCTGGAATTACAGTGGTAATAAAGATGTTTTTCATTTAGGTTGAGAGCTGAACAAGCTTTAGGGACATAAATGACATGAATTTGCAGGCCATTTTCCTATACCTATATAGCCTGTAGAGTCATAGAAGCTAAATGTAGGTTATAATTAAAATGATTAAAAATAGAATTAACTTTAAAAACTGAGATCATCAAGGTGCATACTATTTGATACTTTTAGAACCAGGAGGCACAGAAACGTTGGTTTTGGTACCATCCACCTGAGCACTGCTACTGTTAAAGATCAGTCATCTGAGAAAATAGAATAAGGAAGGAATAGAATTTAATTTCAGGTGTTCTGACTGACAGGACTTAAGACCCTCAGGTAACATCCTTGAGCTCCAGATGTGGAGCAAAAGATGTGGTTGAAGAGAGGGGAGAGGACGGTGCTAATATTCTGTTATTATTCTCTGAACGTCGAATGGCTTTTATTGAAAAGATTCCATATTTAGATGATGACATTTTCCTTTTGTTTGACACTGCACTGTAATTATTCCACAAATAAGACCCTTGGAACCTGAAGCAAAACAAGCCATCCTAGAATACATTGCCTTGTGGTGCAAATTACTGGCTAACTTTGAGAACTGTCAGAAGAAAAGCCTTAAATTTGCATCGGAAATGAGTATCGGGTGTGATAATGCAGGCTATGAGAGGTACACTGACATTTTTACCTCCTAAATCTGTTTTTTTTGAAGTTTGCATTCATGAGGAAAACCATTTTGTTGATGGTTCTGTTTGATGGAATTAAATGAAATGTTTTTCAAAGTAATGTATCACAGCCTGTGAAAAATTACTTTTGCCTTAATTGATAAGTAATTAAATATTTTGCTGTGAAATTTGGCCCTGAAAAGTGCTTTGGGATTCTGGACCTAAAATTTAAAGAAATATAAACAAGCATTTTGCTGCATGAGAAAGTAATAATTCATTTAAATAATCAGTTTAATTTAATCATGGTCCAGCTGAAGAAGCAACTGAATATTGACAATATAAGTTATTAGAAATGCAGAACACATTTGTATCTTTTGAACATGAAATGCAGAAAAAGAAGTAAGTACAATAGAAAGGATACCAAATTATGAATAAAATCCACATACCTTTGAACACACGTTCTCAGTAAGTTTCTGTCTGAAACTCAGGGATGCTTGATTCTTTAGATTTCTTCCAACTAAGAGCTCATTTTATACCATTCACAGCATCTAGAGCAACCAATCAGGTTTCTGAAGGAAAAATGTGTTGAGTGTAACTAAAAATCCCTGCATCATGACTTTTAGAAGCTGTGATCAAATATAAGACTGTATGTTGTGATTAGTGCATATAGTCTTTCATTATAGGCAATAATAGGTTTAACAGGCAAAAAAATTCATCAGTCTGTTTTTAGGTCAGCAAATGAGTTGACTGCACATGCTGATATATTCAGATTTACTATTAAGAAACAGCCATGTTATTGTCTGTTCCCTGGTTCTAACAAACATAACATTGTTCTTTACCAAAAAAATGTTAGATGGCTGAGTTTCTATAGTCTAATCAATGTGCCCTCTAGGTTTCCCCAGCCCTCAGATCAAGATAAATTGATTGAAATCTCCATTCTGGTAAAATCCCAACGCTCTTGCCAATAATTCTCTGAGGAATTATAATTTCAGGATCACCACTGCTCTTTTTGCTACTTCCATTTAAGATATTTTCTCTGTTCCCTGTGAAAATTCCTTTATCACCTTCTCCAAACTTTATCAACCTTTATGGTGATAAAGGAATCACCTTTATCACCATTCTGGTGTCCATGGAAAGAGAGGATAAAGGCCCTTCTCCTTGGCCTCATTCTGCAACCCATCTGCCATCCAAGCCACCATGAACTCAAGGTTCTCCCAGTAACCAAACTTTTACTCATGATTTGAAGAACAGGCCAGGGACATACCACATACCACACCACACACTGAAAAACACATTTTGATTCCTGCAAACAAATGTATATCACAGGAAGCATTGCCCTGGCTCCCCCACCCCACACAGCAGCTCAGCCTCTCTTAGTGGCTGATGGCCCTTCTTAACCTACATCCTTCTGGCCCAATCCCTTGTTCTCTCATAAGCAAATCCGAATTCTACTCTTTTTTTTTTTTTTCTTTCAGAAACTCCTAACTGTCCTTTTAGTTATCTTATCCCCATGTTCACAGCAGCCTCTCCTTTGCCTGAAGAACAACCAAAGCCCTGTTCTGAGAGGACCTCCAGTCTAGCTATTAAATTTTTTTATTCTTCTACCTTAGTAAAGCATATGGATTTTTATTTTGTTCTAAAATATGATCAGTAAAAAAGCAAAATTTGTTGGAGAAGGAAATGGCAACCCATTCTAGTATTCTTGCCAGGAGAACCCCATGGATAGAGGAGCTGAGCGAGGTGTCGCAAAGAGTCGGACATGGCTTAGCAACTAAACAGCAACAGCTGTATAGCACAGGGAACTATATTCAATATTCTGTGATAAACCATAATGGAAAAGAATATTAAAAAAGATGAATATATTAAAAAAAAAACACAAAATTTGTGACTATTGATAAGAGGTAGTTGATGAGGAGTCTATCATTATTCAATCAATAAAGGAAATTCTCATTATATGCCCAGATACTGCTAGCAGTATAGCTGGATCTTTTTGACTACTTAAGTATTTCTAAAGTTTGTTCATGTACATATATCTTTATATTGATACTCCACATTGGCTGAATTAAATTCAAGGAGATAATATCCATGAAAAGCAATATAGTACTAAGAACTGGAGGTTAGACTTACCTGTGGGTCCTGAACCCAGCTTCACCAAGGGGTTGAGGGACTTGAGAAGATATGTAGCCTATCTGAGCCTCAGTTTTCTCATCAGTGAAATGAGGACAACTCTAGAGCCTACAAGAGGATTCGTGTAAAAACTAAATGAGAGACATCTCTGGGGGGAATGGAAAGTTATCACCTTCCTCAACCCCAGGACTTGGTACACAGTTAAGGTTTAAAAATGCTAACAAATTAGATTCTAAGATAATCCTTGGGGATGAATTAGTAGAAAATGAATAACCGTTGTGAAGAAAGGTAAGGTAGACCTTTCAACCATAGAGATAGAGAGAAATTACAAAAGAGAAAGTGGAAAGTTATAAGAGGCAAGTATGTGATTGAAAAGGACCATAGAATATGCTTCTAAAAGTCAATTGTGTCCATAGTTTGCATTTATTCATGAGTGTATTCATTATATGTCAAAGGTAAGAAGGATTCCTTTTGAAGGAAGTTGCAAAATGGATGGAGAATTGGTATCAGCTTACTTGGAGGGAGAGGAGGTGGGAGGTGTGTGGCAAGGAGATAAGGGAGAGTAGGAGGGACAGTAAGAGGGAGAGGAAGGAAAATGTAGATCATATTATATGCTTTCACAATCTTTCTCCTCATTTTATTTAACTACATATATTGAAGTGCCTGAAAAGATTAAGGACAAGTCATTTTTGAACTAATAGTGGTTTTGTAGGTTTATAAAACGTGTCTCATTATTTTGCCTCACCTTTCAACAATGAGAAAGAGTCATACATTTGGCCACAAGGATCAGCAAAATGATTCTTTATTATGGCATTAATTTCTCTGGTCCATCAGATAGTGAGTCATTGCCAATCCACCATGGGCACTTGTTCAGTGTAAGGGTAAATACAATAGAAACAATGTGGTTCCTTCTATTTATTTCCCCCCACTGAATATCCCAAGTCACAAGGTACTAAAATATGGATCTCTATGCTTGAAATCTCTTCCATTAATTTAGGTCCCACAGGCAATTTAACAGTTACTCAATGTTTTTCAATTGAAAATTTTTTCCTATAAGCAGTTGTTTCATTTATGAATAAGTTAACTTTATAAAACAGAACTTACTAGACTGAACTTACTAAGCTTATTTTGTTAGGTAGAGGCTATAACATTTCCAAAGTATTTGTGTTATTGTTTTTCTTATTCTCTGACATCAAATATTTTCTTTTTTTTTTAAATCACTATTTCAAAAATGCATCACAAAATAAAATATTTTCCTCTATGGAAATATCTATGGAATATCTGTGATAGAATGACCCCAGAATGTGTCTTTATTCCCTTATGCATTCATTTCAAATATATGTGTGGAATACTTATGAACCTAGGACCATTTGTATTACTTAGGGGACAAATATTGATACATGAATGATTTTATTCCTGTTTCCAAAATCTTTTCTCCAAAATGACTAGTGAATAAATGCCCTTATAGATTCCCATTCTTGCTTAATGGGAACAAGGAAGATCCGAGAAAGGGTTACAAAAAAAAACATTACATTCAGACACCTTCTGGCCCAGAAACAGCTGCTCTAACTCCCTCCTGATTTTTGTGGAATCAAGCAGGGGCTGCAGGACATGCAATTCATGTGGAAGGACCTCAGGCTGGATTTTGGCACAAATCAAGAACCAAATGGTCCCTGCCTGCCAGTGGTCAGAGATGAGGCAGTTCAGTTCAGTTCAGTCGCTCAGTCGTGTCTGCCTCTTTGTGACTCTGTGCACTGCAGCACGCCAGGCTTCCCTGTCCATCACCAACTCCCGGAGTATGAAAAGAGATGAGCCAAGCATAGGTTAATCCCAGGCAACTAGAATCTAACCCACCACCGTCACACTCCTTACTTTGTCCCAATCAACTACTCTTAGTAAAGAGAAGCCATGGAAGTCAAGAGCCGAAGCACCCTTGAGCTCTGAGCGGAAGCATATCTTAAATGTCTTCACTTCCTGCAATGCCTGGCCTCAGACAAAAAGTTAGATACTCAACAACAGCAAACTTCATACATACAGAAAGTTTTCATGTGGTGCTTTATAGTTTTTTAATAAGTTCTTTTGCCCATTTTTTCGTAGTTATTCTTTTTCTTGACTTACAACCCATCACACTTTGCTGTTCTCACATTCCTTATGCTAGCAACTTCTCCCCTTGTAATCTTCTGATTTACAGTGTGCTGGAAAATCACATGGCCAAGCGTGTTAGGAATATGTGTGGACTGTAAGTAAAGAGATGCTCTAAGCTGAGGTGGCCGGGGAGGCTGACTTATGAGAAAAGCGCAAAACTTTCACTATTGTGGCCCTGGTTTTTAATGCTGGAAGGATATTTTGTTTTGTTTTTGCATTTTCCCCCTTTGCTCAACTTCCTGGTTTTCAGCAGTGGTTGAGATATGCAAGTGACATTTGGATAAGTGAGGTGTTATGAGTTCCAGAAGACTTTCCTATCATCTATAGGAGCCCATTTCTTGAATCTTCTTTTAAAGCAGATCTACAACTCTCTAGTATTCTAGAATAATTTCAGGAGTGGGTTTTCTTATGCGGCTGGAACTAAAGTCAGATTTTAAGTGTTTCTTCTGTAGACATTTACTTAAAAGAAAATATCATTCTCCAGGCTGGTTGTTTTGTTTGGGTGCCTTGCTGGAATGGAATTGTACCCTCTTCAGAACCCAGGGACACCATCACTCATTGATTCCAATAAACACACTGACTTCCCTTTGCAACCTTTAAAAGTCAGGTATTGTGTCATACTTCCTTGGGAGCTCTTTGGTGGCTAGAGAAATCTCTTTTACAAAGTAGGTGCTGGATAAATGTGTCAATTGATTGATGAAAATGTAGAGACGAGATTTTAAACAACTAAGATGGATACCTTGGTATTGCTGTCAGTGCTCCTATGGACTTTCATGCAAACAGCCTCTGATAAGGACCTAAAAAGGGAGATGCTGTAAAGGATTTAGAATCAGTTATCACAACATCCTCATTATATTTGGCTCTGACCTGTTAGTTTAAATTGTAATATATTACAAGCGAATATACTATGATAGATAAAATTGATTTTTTTCCTTATTTGAAACTGAGTTAATTTGCTTGATATAATAAAGTTTTGTTATTATTATTATTATTATCTTTCTAGGCTTCAGCCCAAGGTGTAATTTGAAAAGAATAATAGGAAAAAAACCTAACCTCTCTCACCCATATTCACATGTTTTAGTGACTGCAAGCCATCAGTACATATTCCAGAATATCCTGGACTCAACTGTTTTATGGCTGGTCATTTGAAGCTATGGGAAAAAACAGGAATCTTCTACTGGCTAACAACATTTAATAAGTGAGTAGACTTGGGATTAAAAAAAAAAAGCATCAGAAAAGCAGTAACAGGGGTAAAGAATTAGAAGAATGGCATATATAAGAAGATAGAAGTGCATGGGGATGGTATTCAAGGTGGTGATCAAAGGTGGTGACTGGTGGTGACTGGCTCAGCAAGCCCCAAGAGTCCTAAAATGAAAAAAGGAAACTTTACTGAAGCAGCAGGAAATACAACAGCACTGCAGTAAAGGGAGATAGTCCTAGGACCCTAAACTCTTATCCCTCAAAGGCCAAAGCTCTGATCTAACTTCAGTAGCCATTGCTGAGCTCTTCTTATGTGCCTAGCACGGTCATTGGTGCTGGAGTACAAAGATGAATAGGTCAGTGACCCAATTCTCAAACTGCTCATAGTTTCTAGAAGCATTCTTCACTCTGCATTGGGGTGGGGAATGCTAGGAGAGGGTGTTGGAACAGATGGTCCTTCTCACCTTCAGGAAGTAAACACGCTCTCGGCCTATGTCTGTGTTTGTGGAGGAGAAAGGGATGAGGAGGGCAGAGAAGGAGCACAGTGACAACAAAAGACGCGGGGGCTGTGGGAAAGGCGGCCCACCTGGAGTCTTCCAGGAGCTCTCTGGCTGGACTGGGAGGGGCATATTAATTTTCCATGGGATCGCTTCAGTCTTTCAGCCTGAGGTCCTGCAGTGATTGGACATGAACGGATACCCACACGCTAAATCACCAGGGAAAGATTCAGTTATAGGCAGTGCCTGCTGTTTCCAAAGACAATATAAAGTAGATAGAAGTGTTTATGAACCAACATCTAGAACAAAATGCCTCCCAAGGAAGGACTGGTTCAAATCCACTGTGGCACATATAAAGGGTATCCATCTGTATTTGGTAACATAGAAATATGCTTGTGATACATTAGTTCAGTTCAGTTGTGTCCGACTCTTTGTGACATAGTTTAGTGGAAAAAAAGATTTTTAAAGTCCTTTGGCTCTGAAATAATTCTCCTTCTCCTCCTCTTTTCTCCTCCCCTCCTTCTCCCTCTCTCCCTTTCTCCAGTTGGGGAGATAGTCACCAAAATATTAACAGTAGTTATCTAAGAGATTTATTCCTGAAAGCTTTTGGGAAACCAAGATTTTATTTCTTTTAAATAATTGGTGAACAGAACAAATGCAGGAGAGATACAAGTTTAGGGTAAAATATTGCTCATCCCTGTTCAGAGAGAGTGCTGAGTGATAGGCCTGGATCTTTCACAGGCCCTAGGTTTATTTAATATTCATTCTCAGGGGGAGTAAAAGCTGAACATACAAATCAAAGACGGAAGAAATGATTTTTAAAAAGCTATAGGGTCCCTTTTAGATCACTAGTGAAAGCTATCTGAATAATGTAAACACACACAGAACTCATACAGCTTGTAATTTGTCAGGTCTGTAAGCATTTCCTAAGTATCTGGTGGAGCAGTTTTCAGTAAGGGAAATTATATGCAGATGGATAGTATGTTGTTTGGGTTATAATTAACTGGTAACTGTCAGGAGTGAAAATGTTATGTCTGTGTTAACAGAGGTAACACAGTAACATAAGAACAAGCATTTTTATTTCTGCTTATTGAGCAAAATACACCAAAGTAAGTTGCACTTTCCTAAGGGAATTCGATGTACACGTACTCAGATTGGTAGTCTCCAAACAAAAGCAATATGCTACGGTGGAGAGAACTTGTCTTTGGTAAAGGACAGCATAGGTTAGAGTTACGGTTGGGCCATTGAGCCATGATGCTTGACCTGAGCCAGTGTTCTTGACTCTTGTATACTTACCTCACTACCTGGAAAATGGGGAAACATCAGTAACAGGAAGCTGGTAATGTCTTGAGCATACAATTGACTCTTCCTAAACATGGTTTCCAATATTATGACAATTTCACTACTTGCTCAAGGAGACACAGCAAAGGAAATAGTTCACCACCCAAGAGGTTGGAAATGATCATTCTCACATATTTGATATGCAGAATTTCTTCTATTGTTCTTGGATAGAAAATTCTCACTTTGTTACAATTCAGTAGGATACCTTTCATGTTCATTTCTTAAGAATTACCCACAAGGACATAAGTGTAAAATGTCAGAATACTATTTTCATATGATCAGCTAATTCTACAGGGAACAGGAAATAAATGGTGAGACCTAAGTGCAGGCAATGTCCCCTGTTCTGGTTGTGTTGTCATTTCTGGTATCCATTCTGGTTATTGTTTTAGCTCATGGCCCTTTGAACATAGACGGCACTGTGAGCAGCTTTTCAGCTAGTATGTTCTTTATTACATCCCTCAATTATATAAAATTCAGTGATAGTAGTTGATAGTTATTTCCAAACTTCTATTTAAAAGGCCACATCATGAATGGTATGTCTGGAATATTAACTACATTTGAAGTTGCTCTAACTCTGAGGAAATAAATTAGCAGGAATACCAAAAGTTCCTCCTGACCCAGGGATCGAACCCGAGTCTCCTGTGTCTCCTGCATTGGCAGGCAGATTCTTTACCACTAGCACCACCAGGAAGCCAATAATTCTACTCACATCCATTTTATCATAAGAAGTTTTACTTGAAATTAAAGAGATGCAGTCACCTATCACAGAATTCAATGGAGTGAGTACAAGTTTGTTCTAATTGTAGATGACATTTGCCCCAGTATAATGCTAACACAGCTTGAAAAATCATAAAATCTCTTTTTTTATGTTGCCTCATGCATCATCTTGATTATCATGTGCTCTTAGGAGAATCACAGTCGTGTGCTAAGTTTCTTCTCAGTAGCATTCCATATGCTTCCAGAATTTTTAAATCATTGGGATAAAATGTTTATTGAGTATCTGTAATATTCAAAGCCTAGCACACATGTAAACATATGGCATGATATCCATACCACACAGTATTATTCAGCCAAAGAAAAGAATGAAGTACTGGCAAGTGCTGCAGCATGGATGAACCTTGAAAACATGATGCTAACTGAAAGAAGCCAGACACAAAAGACCACATATTGTATGATTCCCTTTTCGAAATGCCCAGAATAACCAAATCCATAGGGACAGAAATTAAATTCCTGGTTGCCAGGATGTGGGGGAGAGAAGCATGGGGAGGGACTGCTAATGGGTTTGGGGTTTCTATGAAGAGGGTGATGGAAATGTTCTGGAGTTAGATCAGTGGTGACAGTTGTAAACTTTCAAGTGGTGAATTTCATGGCAAGTGAATTATATCTCAATCTGAAAAGAAGACATATCAAAAATATATACATGCCATTGATCTCTCCCCTTAAGAAGCTCACCCCGCCTTTAAACAGTATATAAAATACAGAACCAGGAAAGGTTAAACACAGTGCAGCGGTATGGAGTAAAAGTATGTAAGAGTTGCCCCACGAAGATACAGTTGATGGTGACGACAGCAATGATGATGAAACTAAAGTTTATTAAATGTCATCCGATGTTCTAGCATTTAACATGTTTAAATAATAGTTGATTACCTTCCACATGCCAGGCATGTTCTACATTCATGGAGTGTATCAGTACACAAAAGGCAGAGATCCCTGTTCACAATCTCACAGACAGCAATATGAACAATAGATATGATAAATAAAAGATATGTTAAAAGATGAGAAGGGCTAAGGAAAAGGAAATACAGACCTGGCTAAGGGGCATTAAAATGCTGAGTTGCAAGGTACAATAGGGTGGTCAGTTTTAAACAAAACCTGAGCATCTCTTGGGGGAGAGCCAACACAAAGGCACCAACATGGAGGCAGGCTCGGCATGTTGGGGAACTGGCAGGAGGCCAGTGCTGCTGGCATAGTGTGAGGTCGAGGCTGGAGTATAAGACGAGGTCCAAGAGGTGACATCTTGTCGTGCTTCCATGCTTAGCAATTAAATGTACAATTCCTTACCTGAAATAACTGCTGTCATTTACCGTGAATCAGAGGCTTTGGAAAAAGGTAGAAGGGTGTCTGGACTTTGGGAATGCAGAGGATTTGGATAGATGTAAAGGCTATTCCATCACAGGGCTTTGTCATCAGAAACAGCAGAAATGGAAAAATGCAGAGGGCGCTTGGGTGTGCAGAAGAGGACCAACGGGCAGGAGCAGGGATTTTAGATTGAAAAATAGCGATGCAAGTGGCCAGTGGGAAGAGAGAGACCTGGATGCCAGGGCAAGGAATGTGAGTTGTGTACAGTTGGCAGCAGCGAAGCATTACGCGTTTGCTCTCACCCTGCTTGCTTTCTTGGGTTTGTAACATGAAAGTTTGTCAGGAGCGAGGAAGTTGAAGTGGGAAGTAGTTGGCTGACTTGGCCATCTTTGCATTACAATGAGAGCTAGAGTAGACCAGACCCCTGGGTACCCACCCTGTCCCAGGCACTCCTGACCTATTAGCTCACAGATAAATGCAATATCTGCAAGGGCTCCAGACCAAATAATATTATGGAAAAAAACAATAACATTCTGGGAACATCTTAGTTTAAAAAATAAAAGTCTGTAATCTTTCCTATAAAATACAGAATTGCATTTAATAAGGGCTGCCACAGAATATTCTCCAGCCAAACCTAGAGCTATTCAAAAATGCCCTTGCTTAGTCAGAAATAAAAGCTACTTAATGAAAGGTCTATGAAAAGAATTTTAATAACTTTATTGTCCTAGCATTTACATATCATAAAGTTTACCTGTTTAGAGTGTACGGCTGAGTGGGCTTTAGTATATTTTTGTATCTTTACAAAGTTTGTAACCATCCCCACAATCTAGTTTCAAAACATTTTCATCACCTGAAAAGAAATCCCATACTCATTAGCAATTGCCCCCTATTTCCCTTTGCCCAAGCCCTAAACACCTACCAATCTGCTTTCTGTCTTGATGGGTTTGTGTATCCTGGACATTTCATATAACTGGTATCATACAATATGTGGTTGGAAAATGGATCTTGCTAGCAGGGTTTCTCAGTGTCAGCATCCTTGGCATTTGGACTAGATCATTCTTTGCTGTGGGTCCGTCCTGTGCAAGTAACGTGTTAGCGGGATCCCGGCCTCTATCCTCCAGATGCCAGAACCACCTCCTCTCCCGGTGATAACAACCAAAAATGTCTCCGGACATGGCCGTATGTTCCCTGGGGAGGAAGGGGAACAACAGTGCTCCCAGTTGAGACCCACAAATCTATACTTACCTAAGAATTGAGCTGAGTGTAGAGGTGTAGGAAGTGGGGTGGATGCCTGCACCCAGCCTCTGTGGTGGAAAAGCCACTGTTTCAGGGCCCTTGACAATCTGAATGATGAACCCCAAGTTTTAAAATTCTGTGATTTCTTTTAGAAAAGTGAAGAGATGAATAGGGGAAATGAGTTATTTAGATAAAAATTACAGTTGAAAAAAATATCTGATGGGAAAAACCACCCACTTTTTGGAGTATTAAAAAAGATTAAAATTGTTATTTAAAAAAGAAAATGGTATGTCCCAGTGGTCTTCACCTTCAGTATGCAGATTTGGAATCATGGGGCCAATAATTTAAAATGTATATCAATTTGGATTTGGCGTGTTCTATGCTACAAATGTCGGAGAAGGCAATGGCACCCCACTCCAGTACTCTTGCCTGGAAAATCCCATGGACGGAGGAGCCTGGTAGGCTGCAGTCCATGAGGTCGCTAAGAGTCAGACACAACTGAGCGACTTCACTTTCACTTTTCACTTTCATGCATTGGAGAAGGAAATGGCAACCCACTCCAGTGTTCTTGCCTGGGGAATCCCAGGGACGGGGGAGCCTGGTGGGCTGCCGTCTATGGGGTCGCACAGAGTCGGACACGACTGAAGCGACTTAGCAGCAGCAGCAGCAGCATGCTACAACTGTAACACTGTATCAATCGTTCTCAGAGAGTTATGCTTAACTCAGCTTTAAAATTCTACTGCAGATTATAAGTACCCCTTGAGCAGCAAAAAGAAGCATGAGATTTGATTTAAACCGTGGATAATGAAAACAAGCGGGCAATTGCAATTTAATCATATCCTACTAATCTAACAGTCTAAGGAATGAAGAAAGAGAGGAAACACGTAGGCTTCAAAAATGTGTACACTTCAGAAAGTCAGTTTATAAGCATGACCTCTTTTCTGTGAGTGGACGAGGCCCTCCTCCTCCTTGTACAAATGAATGCTAGTTCTCAAGATCTGCCCTGGTCAGAGTGGGAATCTTAAAGTTATGGAGATAATAATTGGCCCATTTCCTGCTCTCAATTTTAAAGAAGTGTTTTCTCAAACTGCCTGAGTCTGTGTAACCTTGACTGTCTAGGACTTGATGCCCTGTGTATGGCAGTGCTATCAGACTCTTCCCACTCAGTTCTTTATAGAATTGTTATGAGGATTAAATGAAATAATGTCAATCAAGCACGTGGACTAGTGTTTAAGCCTGTTCAGCACTTAACAAACTGCTAGCTCATATATACACATTAGCTGAAACATCTGAAACCATAACATGGTAGAATAGCACCTTGTGGTCAACTTTCTAGTAAAAGTGCACACACTGAAACCAAGTGTCAACAAAAAAATAGTCACAACCTAGGACTTGAGAGTTATGTTCTATTAGATGGGAATTTTTAGGACTTCGAGACCTGGAGACAGCATCTTAAGTAATCCCGAGAGAACTGTTCCCAGGAGGCCGGGAAAGGAGTCAGTCAGGTTATATAGAAGTTTGCAATAGGGCCAGATAGTCGGAACATCAAAAGATTATTGTTAATTAAGGAAAACCAGATATCTGAAGTTAAGGAATTTAGCGCTTTTCTATGTGTGGGTAGATGCGAGACTCTGGGTTCCCTGAAATTATTCCTTTCCTATGCATCTCAGCCTGGGGCTGATGGCTGCCGCTGCCACTTCTTCACCCATCCTACCCCCACCCCTACCCCGACCCCACTCCTCAGAGCTTTCCGGGCTCAGAAATTCACATTTGGAAGGCCAGAATCAACAATGGCTGTGACATCCTTACTTATTGATATGGCAAGAAATACTCCATTTCACATAAGTCATATTGGGTCCCTTTCCAAAATGCTTCTTGAAGGGCCACATCTGATTCTTTCACAATATAAATTCAGAAGAAATTTGTTTCAGTGCAGACTATAGTTTAGAGCCACTTGGGTAGCTTTTAAATAACACTCTGTGTCCCGTTCCACCTAGCTTCTGATGTAACTGGTCTGAGCAATGGCTCCAATTCATCGTGGTTTTGAATCACCTGGGGAGCTTTTACAACTATAGATGGCCAGGTGCCACCTCTAGAAATTCTGTTTCAGTTGAATATAACATGCAGCCAGAGTTGAACTCCATGAGACACAATCTAGTCTACCTTATGAATTGTTAATATATGTCTCGTAGACATTTACTGTGTATGAAAAGCTGTAGTTCTATCAACTTTACCCAAATCAATGGTTCTTTCTTTCAAGTGAAGTTCCATTCAGTGCCATGAGTGGAATTAAGTACACTCAGCACAGTGGCATTTGCAATTGGTTATAAAATAGGAGTGTCAGTACACACTGCTATATTTAAAATGGAGAACCAACAAGGACCGGCTGTACAGCACAGAGAACTCTGCTCAGTGTTATGTGGCAGCCCGGATGAGAGGGGAGTTTGGGGGAGAATGGATACATGTGTATGTATGGCTGAGTCCCTTTGCTGTCCGCCTGAAACCATCACAACGTTGTTTATCAGCTATACTCCGACACAAAATTAAAAGTTTAAAAAACACGTGGCGGATGCATGTTGATGTATGGCAAAACCAATACAATATTGTAAAGTAAAAAAATAAAAATAAAAATAAAAAACAATAGGAGTATTGGACCCACTGAGTTTTAGCATGATGGCAAACCCACGGTGGGCACTCAGAAAACATTTGTTGACGATCGTTCAAGAAAAAAGTGTTTTCCATGGTCTGTTGGTTTATCTACAAGTGAGGATTTCATTTCAAACAGATTCTCTCACAGAGTCTGCATGAGGCTGCTAAAATGTTGATTCAATGAGTGAGTGAATTTCATGAACCACCCATCTGGGTAGGTTACTTTGGGTGTAGCTGTTTTGATTTTTCCTTCCTCTGAATATACAGTTTTGTTCATGTAATCAAACAAATCCAATTGTTTTGTCGTTTTGTAGACACATTCTTTGTGTGGCCAAGAATCCCGTTTGTGGTGGCCACACCACAACTAGATTTGGATGTGGAGCAGCCCAGCAAACAAGTGTAAATTTGAATCAATTGTTAAGATTGCCAGCAACAAACCAACAGTGAGCACCCTCACTGGATTCAATTAGGAGCCCTGCAAGCAAGGCACTAGGTTTATCTCATTAGCATAGCCTTCATCCAGCAAAACCCCTTACTTCCCACGTGATGACATAATAACTGGCTCAAATGTAAGGCGTATCTTGTTCATCTTAATTTTCTCTATGCCCTTCTTCTCTGAGTACAAACATAATACATGTTAGTAAATAAACTCAAACAATATTGAAATACATTAGGCAGAATGTCAAAATCCCTAAGAAGCCCCTCCTCAAGCAAAAGTTACTATTAACCATTTGAGAATATCCTTTCTGCTTTTTCTGTGCTTACACTCACACGTGTTTCCTATAAAATTTATGATAGACATCATGCCGTTCTGCAACTTCCTTGTTTGCCTTTATATAGCGTGGACATTTTCCCAAGTTTATACAGAGAGTGCTACTTCATTTTTCTTAATGGCTGCATAGAATTCCATTCACTATATATCCCATTTTGTAGTTTATGTAGCTAGTTACCCACCGATGGATATTTAGGTTGCTGATGTTTATATATGTATGTATGTGTATTTATATATATATATATATATATATAGGGAGAGAGAGAGAGAGAGAATAGAAGCGTATGTGTGAGTGCTAAGTTGCTTCAGTCGTATCTGACTCTTTGCAACCCCATGGACTCTAGCCCGCCAAGCTCGTCTGTCCATGGGATTCCCCAGACAAGAATACTGGAGTAGATTGCCATGCCTCCTCCAGGGGATCTTCCTAACCCAGGGATCGAACCTGCCTCTGCTGTGGTTCCTGCATTGCAGGCAGATTCTTTACTGCTGAGTCACTGGGGAAGCCCCTATAAAATAGAGCACACATGTAGAAAAGGGCACCTATCATACATAAGCTTACAACTTCATGTTTCCCCAAAGTGAACACACCTATACCATATGAGGAAACATGACCAGCACCCTGGGCTCCCCTTGAACTCCCTTCCAGTCACTTCTCCCCTACAGTAACTCCTGATTGGTCTTTTTACAGCACAGATTTGCCTATTATGCTTTGCATTTAGGGTTTTATACAGTATGTTCTCTTTTGTGTCAGGCTTCTTTTGCTCAGAATGATGTCTGTGGAATTCATCCATATTGTTGTAGGTGGTTGAAGTTTGTTTATTCATTCTCATTGCTACACAGCATTCCATTGTGTGGATATACTTACCACAATTTATCCATTCTACTTTGATGAGTATTTGTGTACTTTACAAACTTTGATTGTTGCAAATAATGCTGCTATGAACAGTCTTGCATGCATGTTTTGGTGAACACAGGCAAGCATTTCTACTGTTATGGAGTTTGTTTTTTGCTATCAGAGTTGATGTTGAGGTGAACATCTTTGTAAATGTATCTTGCCCATTCCGTATTTCTGCAAAATACATTTTTAGAAATAGAATTGCAGGGTCAAATGGTATGCCCAATTGTATTCTGAGTAGATATTACAGAAACTGCTCTCCAAAAGTATTTTAACTACATCCCAAGCAGCCCAGTTGTGGCTGCATCCCTTTGCTATCTCCATTGCCTGTGACACAGACACTGCTGTTGCGTCTTCTGGACTATAAGGACGAGGCTAATGAAAAGCAAATCTTCATGCCCTGGTGGGCTACTGCTCTTCCCACATGGCCATTGAAGGACAAAATTAAAATAATGTAGTATTCCAGGATGGCAGGGCAGAGTGTGAAAGTACCAGCTGAAACTATTTAGTAAATCGATGCTATGAGAAGATGCACCAAATGGACCCTGTGATTCTAAGTGGTCCCATCCCTGGTTGAGATAACCTCATTTCCCAGATAGAGAGTCTAACCTAGAAATGAGAAGGCGCATGTCCTACCAATAATTAGCACACCCTGTCCTGAGGAGGCATTTGCTTTGGGTTTGGTTTGGGTAGTGTTTCCTAATCCTGGAGCTCTTGACACTTCGAGCGGAATCTCCCTTTGTTTGGGGGCTGTCCTGGGTCCTCTAGGATGTCTAGCAGCATCCCTGGCCTCTGCCCACTAGATGCCAGTAGCACTCCACCCCTCAGTTGTGACAACCAGCAGCGCCTCTGCGTATGGCCAAAGGTCTGAGGAGGTACAGCCACCCCCAGTTGAGAACCACTGGGCTACTGCTTACAAGGCCCCTGGCTCTAAGCCAGATTATGTGGAGACTGACTCCACCACTTCCTGTCACTTGACCTTGGACAGAGTACTCCAATTCTCTGTGCCACGGTTGGCTCATCTGTAAAAACAGAGATATTAATAGTAATACTTAACTTAATCGGGTGTTGTAAAGATTAAATGAGATTCCTCACATGAAGCATGTAGCACAGACTTTGGCACAAAATAAGCATTCTGAGTCGTTAGCTTTATCAGTTGTAATCTTTATTATTATTATTTAAAAACCTAGGTGGTGGAAAAAAGTATTCACTTTCTGGAAAAGGATGTGGATAATGTGTATCTGAAAAACATCAAAGGACAGTGCTCTTGGAACAGGCAGTGGGAAATGTGGAGAAAGCATTATTTAAGTGCTATGAAGGAAAACAGCAGCATTTGGTTGTACCTCTGTTCCTTCTCAAATTAGCCTTTATGGGAACCAGAGTTTGTGGAAAATGGACTCTGGCAGCAGAGTTAGGCATTTTGAGGAACATACTCAGTCACCGTGGGGAAAGTATTTTACTGCGTTCCTCTGGTTAATGAAATTAGTAAATTTTCAATAGTTTGTTGAACCCTTTTATTTTAAATAATAAAGTTAAGTTCAGTGCTAAGGCAGCCATGTTGTTTTTGCTATTACTGAGGAGAGAATTTGATGTTATGAGCTTTGTTGGGGTGAGTCTCTCCTCATAGACCGGATTCCAGGGAACGTTGTCTTCTTGTCAGTGGGACAGAGTGGCTTTCTGAACAGGGTTCTAGATGAGGGCTGTGAGGCCTGGGCTGAGTCTTTGTGTTGCCAAAGTGCCATCTTGGCTAGTCACTTCTTTCCTTTCGGTCTCAGGTTCTCAGCTGAGCAGGTAGGATTAGCTCAGCATTTCCCAGCTCTGTTCAGAGGAATCTGAGGGGCGTGAAGACATGTTCTGAAAAGAAAAAAAGAAAAATGTGAGATTGTAGCAAGTGCATTTAGAAGATACTCTGAGTTACAATGCTCCCTCTTCAGGACTTCTCAACTTTTCCTTAGTTATAGTAATTGGGACTCTTTAAGATGGGGCTCACATGAACAACTTTCTCAAAGTTACTTGATCATGGAACAGTTTGGGAAATCCTGCATTAAATAGTTTATGAGTCCCTTGTAAGGCATAGACATTTTCTGACTCCCCCTGGATTCCTTTTCTATTGCTGCTGTAACAAATTACCACAAAATCAATGGCTTACAATGATACACGCATTATCTTACAGCTCTAGGTTAGAACCTGACACAGGTCACAATGGACTAAAATCAAAATGTCCACAGGGCTGCATTACTTCAGGAGGCTCTAGAGGAGAATCCATTTCTTTGCCTTTTCTAGCTTTTAGGAGCCACCCACATTCCTAGGCTCATGGAACCCTGTCTCCAACTTCATAGCCAACAAGACTGAATCTTTCTGACCAATTTTCCATAGTCATATCTCTATCACTGTGAAATTTGCTAGAAAATGTGCTTCTATTTCAAAGGCCCAGGTATTTATCTAGGGCCCATTTGGGTAATCCAGGGCCTCTCTACATCTCAAAATCATTACTTTAATTACATCAGCAAAGTCCCTTTTGCCATGGCAACATAAGTTGAATCTTGAACAGTGCAAGAGTGGGCATCAGGGGCAGTGACCCCCTGCGCAGTTGAGCATCCACATCCAACTTACAGTAGCCCTCCGTAAATGCAATTCCTCTGCATCTATGCTTCCATATCAATGAACTGCAGATCTTGTAGTACTGTAGTATTTACTTTTGGGGAAAAAAATCCGCATGTTAGTGAACCTGCGCAGTTCAAACCTGTGTTGTTCAAGGATCAACTGTATTTCCAGGTTTCAGGGATTAGGGTGTGAACATCTTTGGGGAGGCCATTATTCTGCCAGCCACATTATCTGTCTAGTGGCTTCTCCATTTCTCAACAATAGAGGCTGTGAGGGACTGTTCTGTAGAGCCAAAAAGAAGCTCATTGAGTCAGAAAGAAAGCTTGATTATCTTTCTTATTTATTTGCTTCTGGCCCTATTAAATGTCGCAGGATGGAATGACTACCTTGCAAGAGGTACTAAGCTCTTCTGGCTTTTCCTCACCCAAAGAACAATAAAATCAAAGAACACAAGGGCAATTAAAACAAGGCTAATGACCAGTTCTGTGCAGTTATTTTGTTTTTAGCTTCTCTCCTTATATAGACAAGAATATCTCCTTGAAAAGAACTAGACTCTAAACTGTACTGTATTCTTTTAAACATGAAAAATTGCCAGGCTAGATATCAACACTTAGTCATTGGAATTAAAATGTGAGCATAAAGGGATTAAGACTTTACTTGCTCTTTTTGATATAGCCATTACCTGGCTCAGTTTCTAAAAAAAATTAACACTCCAAATGTTTAAATTCTTCAAGCCACTCATGATCATCAGCCTGTGAAAAGAAAATAAATTGAAGAATTGTATTCCTTCCCACTGTTTAGTTAAAGCTCCAAAGCTAATCTATATGAAGTGGAAGTACTATATAGGTTTGCTTGTACTTGATATTTTTTTCACATGAAAGGAATGAACTGAAAAATGAGTTTTGCACTAAAAATATTTTCAAGTGTTGGTGTTTGAACTCATGTTGTTTAAGTTTTTGTTGTTGCCTTTGTTTGGCTATTTGTAGTGTTATCATCGGAGAAGGCAATGGCACCTCACTCCGGTACTCTTGCCTGGAAACTCCCATGGATGGAGGAGCCTGGAAGGCTGCAGTCCATGGGGTCGCTGAGGGTCAGACATGACTGAGCGACTTCACTTTCACTTTTCACTTTCATGCATTGGAGAAGGAAATGGCAACCCACTCCATTGTTTTTGCCTGGAGAATCCCAGGGACGGGGGAGCCTGGTGGGCTGCCGTCTATGGGGTTGCACAGAATCAGACATGACTGAAGCGACTTAGCAGCAGCAGCAGCAGTGTTATCATATGATCTAGTAATTCCACTCCTAGGCATGTACTCAAGAGAATTGAAAAAATATTAACATGAATACTTTTACATGTACAGCTCTATTCAAAATGGCAAAAAGTGAAAGCAACCCAAATATCCATCAATTGATGAATGGTTAAACAATATTTGGTATATTCATATAGTGAATGTTATTCAGCCATAAGAAGGAATGAAGTACTAATGCGTGCTACAGTATGGATGAACCCTGGAAACATGGTAGGAGAAGGAAACCAGAAACAAAAGGCCACATTTTGTATAATTCCACTTAAGTTAAAAGTCAAAAATTGGCAAATATATGGAGACATAGAGTAGGTTAGTGGTGATCAGGACCAGAGATAAAGGGGGAATGGAGAGTGACTGCTAATGGGTATAGAGTTTCTTCTGGGGGTGATTAGAATATTATAGAATTACATAATGGTAATGGTTGCATGTATCTGTGAACATACTAAAAAAAAACACTGACTCATATAGTGTAAAATGATAATTTCTATGGTATGTAAGTTGTATCTTTAAAATTGTATCAAAACTTTGGGTCTCTGGTCTGACATGTAAAAAGCTTGGAAGACACCCCTCCACCTAACAAGTACAAGTCTAAACAAACTGAAAAGTCAACAACTCTGCTTAGATCCATACGAGAAGGAAAGTCAGAGGGCACACTGATGCCTCTAAAAATTGGAGAGATCAACAGGTGAATACTGAGAATCATAACTTATTGCAGCAGTCTCTAAGGGAACCAGTGCTGGAGTGGGGAAACCTGAACTGCATTGACAAATTGCTGGAGACTCAGTGTGAATAACTCTGAGAGTTGAAAACCTCAGGGAAACCCAATCATCAGGAGGCCCCCACACTTTTGTAAGTTTTACCTCCTGGATCTCTACCAGGTTCACAGATGATGTGATCATCTACATAGAAAATCTAAAATGATCAACAAAAATCCTGAAACTAATAAGCAATTATAGCAAGGTTGTAGGACACAAGGTTAATATACAAAATGACTTTCCTATATACCAGCATTCAACAAGTAGAATTTAAACTTATTCCATAATGCCATTTATATTAGTACCCCGCAAAATGAAGTACTTAGGTATAAATGTAACCAAATTTGTACACCATCTATATGAGGAAAACTACACAACTTCAATGAATAAAAACAAGGAAGAATTAAATAAATGGAGATATTCTGCATGTTTATGGATAAGAAGACTCAGTGGTGTCAAGAAGTCAGTTCTTCTCAACTTGATCTACACATTCAAGGGAATTCCAGTCAAAATCCCAGCAAGTCATTTTTGTGGATACTGGCAAACTGATTCTAGCATTTATATGTGGGGACAAGAGACCCAGAACAGCCAACACAATTGAAGGGGAACAAAGTTGGAGGACTGACACTATCTGACTTCAAGACTTAGTATAAAATGGCAGTCATCAAGACAGTGTGGTATTGGCACTGCTGCTGCTGCTGCTGCTAAGTCGCTTCAGTCGTGTCCGACTCTGTGCGACTCCATAGACGGCAGCCCACCAGGCTCCCCCGTCCCTGGGATTCTCCAGGCAAGAACACTGGAGTGGGCTGCCATTTCCTTCTCCAATGCATGAAAGTGAAAAGTGAAAGTGAAGTCGCTCAGTCGTGTCCTACCAGGCTCCTCCGTCCATGGGATTTTCCAGGCAAGAGTACTGGAGTGGGGTGCCATTGCCTTCTCCAGTATTGGCACAAGAATAGACAAATAGATCAATGGAACAGAATAAAGAGCCCAGAAGTAGACCCACACAAATACAGTCAATTGATCTCTCCCACAAGAGCAAAGGCCAGACAATGGAGCAAAGTTAGTCTCTTCAACAAATGGTGCTGGAACAATTGGACATCCACAAACAAAACAATGACTCTAGTCACAGACCTTACACTGTTCACAAAAATTAACTCAAGGTGGATCACAGACCTCAATGTAAAATGCAAAACTATAAAACCCCTAGAAGGTAACACAGGAGAAAACCCACATGACCTTGGGTATGGTGATATAACAACAGAGGCATGACTTCATTAAAATTAAAAAATCTCTGCTCAGTGAAAGACAATGTCAAGAGAATGAGAAAATAAGTCACAGACTGGGAGAAACTATTTGCAAAAGACACATCTGATAAAAGGTTGGTGTCTAAAATATACAAAGATCTCTTAAGACTCAGCAATAAGAAAACAAACAACCTTGTTGAAAAGCAGCCAAAGACCATAACAGACACTCCACCAAAGCAGATCTACAGATGGCAAATAAGCCCATGAAAAGATGCTCCACGTAATGTGTGATCAGGGATATGTCTATTAAAACAGCAATGAGATACTACTATACACTTACCATAGTGGTCCAAATCCACAACAGTAACAACAGCAGGTGCTAGTGAGCGACAAGAACTCTCATACATTGCTACTGAGAATACAAAACAGTACAGCAACTTTGAAAGGTAGTTTGACAGTTTCTACCAAACTAAATACACTCTTCCCATATGATTCAGTTACCCTTTTAAAGGTGCTGAAACTTATAGACACATGAAAATCTGCACATGGATGTTCATTCATAATCACCAAACCTTGGAAGCAATCAAAGTGTCCTTCAGATGGTGAATGGATAAATAAACTCTGGGACATCCAGATAATAGACTGTTAGAGCCAAAAAGAAATGATCTATCAAGCTGTGAAAAGACATGAAGAAACTTGAATGCATAGTAGAAAAGACCAATCAGAAATGACTATGTACTCCATGATTCCAACTAGATGACATTCTGGAAAAGGCAAAACCATGGAAACAATGAGAAAATTGGTGATTGCCAGAGGTAAGGGAAGCGAGAGATGGATAGGTAGAGCACAGAGGATTTTTAGGGCAATGTAACGACTGTAGGTGATACTATAATTGTGAATACATGTCATTACACATCCGTCCAGACCAGCAGAACATACGACATCACACATGAACGCTAATGTAAACTATGGACTTAGCCCGATGGTGACACATCCGTGTAGGTTTGTCGGTGCTAACGAATGTGCCCCTCTGGTGGGGATGCTGGGAAGGGGGAGGCTGTGCTTGAGTAGGGGCAGGAGTTGTATGGGAGTCTCTGAACCTTCTACTCGGGTTTGCTAGGAAACTGAAACTGCTCTAAGAAATAAAGTCTATTAAATATGCATCCATTTGTTTTACCTCTCCAAGCCCCAGTAATATTTTACTATAATTTACTTTTTAGACTTCAGTTTCTGTACATTTCATTGCTCAAAGGAAGCATTTGTTCCTTATGTCAAAGCAGAAGTATTTAGAAAGGTCTGTGAAACACTTTTTATCATTTTAAACATAGTATATTGAAGAGAAAACATCTCTGGAAGAAAAAAAAAGCCTGAAACATGGCAACTAAAAAGTCAGCTCTGTGCCAGTAAGTGCAGATGGCTTGTTTTTATGTCATACCTGGCATTTTGTGTTGTTCTGCAAATTAAGTTGACCCTTTTAGATGTTTTGACACTTAATAGTAAAAGCCAGAAAGTAAGACTTTTTTTCATTTTTATTGGAAGTGATGTTAGCTACTTTAGAACAAGTGTCCTAAATATAAGTATTGCCTGCCAGTCTTGTTGTTTCCTTGCTAATGGACACAAAATAGTTTTCAGTTTAGACTCAGAAGTGTACTTTCCCAAAAGCTTTCTTTCAATCAACAAATGTGCAAAAGCACAAAATGTAAGTGCTATTTCTTCGAAATGCCACATCTATGTGCAATCTAGGCAGAGTGAAAAGGCCCAAATATATAAAGAGTCAAATAGATTTCCGATGTTTAAATGTCAAGAAATTAGCTAAAATGTGATGGGCGGGGTGGTGTGATAGTTGCAGAAGAGGGAGGCAGCCTATGAAGTTAGAGTTTTCTGGGAAAATATCTGACATTTAGACATTCCCCATCCTCTCTTCCCTCCCTCCACAGTGAGACATCACAAGTTATTCCCTACGTAGCTCCAGGGTCTAGGTCGTTTGGGGCCTCAAAAGAGACGTAAAGGAAAACTATGCTATTGAGCAATCTATAGATTCATCTGCTTATACATACGTACATGTTGCAATGGGAGTCATAAAAAGATGTGATTCCTTTGCAACTCTGTCATTTCCTGTGCTGCATGTCTGGTGATTTCTTTTCAATGACTCCAGAACAGGACCAACTAACTTTTTCTGTGAAGTTGTAAATATTAGTCATTCAAAGTCATATATCTCTAGTGCAACCACTCAACTCTGCCATTCTATCAGTCATGGCCCTAGACAAGGTGGAAATGAATGGACCTTGCTGGGCTCTAGTTTACAAAAGCTAGTAGGGGCTGGATGTAGCCAGGGCTGTAGTCCGTCCACCTGTCCTCTAGATTGATAGTTGCCACCTCAAGGTCAAGTCATGCCTGAATCGATGCTAGGAGTAATTTATTCTTGATATCAGATAATTTAGAAACTTCAGAAGTTTATTTTGTAAGAAAAATAAATGAGAGAGGATTTGAGATCAGCCTAGAGTGCCCTCACACAGTCATTCTGATGTACTTTTGGAGTCATACCGCCCATACTTTGAGAGAAAAGTTTGGTTCTCACAGGGAGGTAGCATAGTGGGGTGGTTAAGACCCCAAACCCTGGGGTTAAGGCTCATGAATTTGAATCCCAGCTCAGTCACTTACAGTCTATTTCCTGGGACAAGTTAATTGCCTAGTGCTTGATTTCTTTATCTGTGAAATGAATACATATTAATATACATTACCTCATAAAATTGTTTAATGATTAAAACAAGGAATACATAATTAAGGCTAGAAATAATGATGGCTATAGGTGGCATTAGTGGTAAAGAACCCACCTGCCAATGCAGGAGACATAAGAGATGTGGATTTGATCCCTGGGTCAGGAAGATGCCCTGGAGAAGGAAATGGCAGCCTACTCTAGTATTCTTGCCCAGAGAATCCCATGGGCAGTGGTACCTGGTAGGCTACAGTCCACAGGGCTGCAAAGAATCAGACACAACTGAAGCGACTTAGCACACACACACATATTTACATCCACAAGAAATGTTAGTTATTCCTCACCTATCTAAATTCCCTGGGGATAGTGCATAGCTCCCTGCTTATCTTATCTGTGCTGTGAGTCACTGACAAGCAATCCTTACCACTGATAGTTGTGTGGACTACAAACTCTGATGATGCTAATGGATTGTCATTTTAGGTTTTCTTACATTAAAAGTTTTTTCTACCCATAGACAGATACTTAACAAGGAAGAAGGCAGGAAAACTCAGTGTAGAAAATCAATCAATAGTGTTTGTAATTGAAAATAATATTGGAACATGTTGTTAGACTACATTGAGAAAGCTCGACAAAGGGATAATGTGCCTGGAGATTGTACAGTATACTTCTGATGTTGATATCACTGAACCCTGGAATTCTGAGTCTTATAATTTTTATGAATAAATTGTTTATCTATGTTTATTAGCACATACTTCCTTGTCCCATTAATATTAACTGGTGGTATGGAAATCAATCAAAGTGAAGACTCATTAGAATAAATAAGTTCAATATTTTTTGAAAATCACAGAATCATATTATTTTTCCTTGTAAGAATTTTCCAAATTGTCTTCATATTGCCACATTAATTAATCACTTCTTGGAACATGCTTTTATGAATTCCATGACTTCCTCCCAAAAGTTTGTCCTGCTATTTGCTTTACTCACCACAAAATGGCAGGGCAGGGTGTCAAAATCTGGGGTAGGAGAGTGTGTGTGTAGCACATGTCTCATTCATCATGCATATTTTACATGCATTGCTCAATCCTCCCCACGGGACTATTTTTTTAATTAAAGTATAGTGGGCTTCCCTGGTGGCTCAGATGGTAAAGAATCCGCCTGCAATGTGGGAGATCCAGGTTAGATCCCTGGGTTGGGAAGATCTTCTGGAGGAGAGCACAGCAACTCACTCCAGTATTCTTGCCTAGAGAATCCCATGGACAGAGGAGCCTGGTGGGCTACTCTTGGGTCACAAAGAGTCGGATACAACTGAGCAACTAACGCTTTCACTTTCACATAGTTGCTGCACAATATTATATAAGTTGCAGGTGTACAATAGAGTGATTCACAATTTTAAAGATTATACTCCATTTATAGTTATTACCAAAAAATTGGCTATATTCCTCTTGTTGTATAAAATATCCTTGCAGCTTATGTTATACCTAATAGTTTGTTTACTATTACTCCCCTACTTCTGTCTGGCTCCTTCCCCATCCCCTCTCCCCACTGGTAACCACTAGCTTGTTCTCTAGGTCTCCCACAGGACTCTGTAACTGAGCCTTAGAGTGGTTAGATACAGACATGGCTAGCTGTGGGCTGAGCTGGGATTCAGAGGGACCACAGAACCCGCCCTGCAACCACTGTGCTGTCATCCGCATCCCATTTGAAGGAAACAGTGGCAAATGAGCAGATAAGACCTGTTTATCACACCTCAAAGACGGTGGCCGCTTCACTGTGCTACCGTTAAAAATATTCCTCATCATGTTCATGGCAGTAATCATAGAAACTGGCATCTGGATCAAGCCTGTGCAAGGGAAAAAAATTTTTAAATTATGGGTGTACAAATGTGGGAACTGAATTCTTACTCGGTAGCATTATTAGGTTTTATTTCTGCCGCCCCTGAGAGAGAAGGAAAGAGGATCAGAATCTACCCTTGGTATCAGGGAAATCTGGCAGGGTCAGTAAATAAAGGACTAGACAGTGTACCTCTCATATGGCAATGTGGCAGGATGTGAGAAGGGAGAAGTGGGGACAGCAGGAAGAGAGGCAACGGTGCATGGCACACACTTAGTGGAATTAGAGAAAAAGTGCGAGGAATTTGCCACCACTGATGATTTCCTTAATCGCAGACCTTTGCAATGATTCTCACCCTGGACCACACATTGGAATCCCCTGGAGAATTGTGTAAGCCTGCCAGTACCTACACCCCAACCCTAAAGAGTCTGTGATTTGACCTCTTCCTTCACTGTCCAATACGATAGCCACTTGCCACAGTGGCTACTTACATGTATATCAATGAAGATGAAAGAAAATTAAAAGTTCAGTGACCGTCTGCTTAGTCACATCTCAAGAGCTCATTAGCATGGGTGGCTAGTGGCCAGCATATCAGACAGTAGAAAAATTTCCATAATCACAGAAAAGTCTATTGGACCTCTCTGGTCTGGAGGTGGTCGAGGGTATGAGTATTTTTGAAAACTGCACCAAGTAATTCTTTTCTTTTTTTAATGGAGGTATATGCCAAGTAATTCTAATGTGCAGCCAGGTTAGAGAACGGCTGGTCCTTGTAGTGAAAGTCACTCAGTCGTGTCTGACTCTTTGCAACCCCATGGACTATACAGTTCATGGAATTCTCTAGGCCAGAATACTGGAGTGGGTAGCTGTTTCCTTTTCCAGGGATCTTCCCAACCCAGGGATAGAACCCAGATCTCCCGCATTGCAGGAGGTCCTTGTAGAGTTTGTTCTAAAATTTGTCACCATCTCCATCTGAACTGATTTTGCTTTTGTAGCAAATATTCCAAGAATATTATTAAAACTAGACTTTTTTCCTGCAGTCTAGTAACAGATGCGTATACTTGAAAATGAGATGTGAACATCTCACTATGCCCCTGAAGGTGTTTCTCCCAGTATAATATTGGATCCGACTCTCTGGGGAATCCACGTTTATTGGACAAACTGAAGGACTGTCATAAAGAAAGCATCTCTAAGCACTGCTTGCTTTATTGCTCCTGTGGGAAATAAAGCCCACGGGCCCAAACCCAAAGAATGGACTTGGAGACACGAGGTGCAGTGGGAAGCAAGGCTTTAGTGATGGTCTTGCAAGATCAGGTGGCTGGTGGGCAGGCACACCCAGAGTGGTTACAATGGGTTTTTCATCAGGCACCCTAGCCCCTCCCCCAGTTCCTCCCTGGCTGAGTACTATGGGGTTAACAATCTTCCCGATGTCACCTGGATTTATTATTCTCCTTGCACTCTTCTTCCCATTCTTATGTTTTGAATTCACCAATAGAATGAGCCCGAGTGAAAATCCTAGGCACTCCACTTTCCCTTTGTCTGGATTTTCCCGCACGAGGATCCTAATGGCTATCACATCAGCAGGCTGTCACTCTAGGCTAGTTGTCCTTGAAAGTGGACCACTTTGAGTTTTTATTTCTGACACTGCCTCAGTCCCTTTCTGTCAGCTGATGCCATGCGCAGAGCCTCCCTCTCCCACCACACTGTAGACCTCAATGTTTACTTCCTCTTGCTCTCCCTTCCTGTCTGTTGTGCACCAGTTTGCGTCATTCATCTTTCCTCAAACACCACTTTCACTGTGTCACACCTTTACCCCAAAACTTGGCATGTGTGTTCCGACTTGTAAAGGATATGACCTGGGAGGCTTTCTAAAATGCCTGTTTCTCCTTCTTTCAGACACCAGTCCCCCACTCTTGCTCCCGAAGGTGATCTCCACCTCAGCTTTCTGTTTGTTTCCCCCAGCTGCCCTACCTCTCTGTGTGCACATTTCTGTCCCTCTGTTTCATAAAGGCTTTGGGAACTTGGCTGCCCTCCGTGCATTTACCAGATTTCTCCCAGTTACAGAGGGGCCATCCAGTCCTTGTCGGGTGCTTTGTGCCATACTCACTTCGCGCACGTGTCTTCCAAGAGACTCATTGAAGAAAATGTACCTGGCATGCTGTGATATAGCCTAAGGGCTAAACCCATTGCATTTGGAAACAGGCTGTCTGGGTGTGAATTCAAGCAAGTTACTTTCGTGTCTGCAAAAGGAGAACAATCCTAATACCTGCCTCCTATGCTATGCTATGCTATGCTATGCTAAGTCACTTCAGTCCTGTCCGACTCTGTGTGACCCCGTAGACCGCAGCCCACCAGGCTCCCCGGTCCCTGGGATTCTCTAGGCAAGAACACTGGAGTGGGTTGCCATTTCCTTCTCCAATGCAGGAAAGTGAAAAGTGAAAGTGAAGTTGCTCAGTCGTGTCTGACTCTTAGCGACCCCATGGACTGCAGCCTACCAGGCTCCTCTATCCATGGGATTTTCCAGGCAAGAGTACTGGAGTGGGGTGCCAACCTGCCTCCTAGAGTATAGCAAATATTCTGTAAGCCCTAACTAAGTGTTGGGCTTCCCTTGTAGCTCAGTCGGTAAAGAATCTGCCTGCAATGCGGGAGACCTGGGTTCATTTCCTGGGTCAGGAAGATCCCCTGGAGAAGGAAATGGCAACCCACTCCTGTATTCTTGCCTGGAGAATCCCATGGAAAGAGGAACCTGACAGGCTACAGTCCATGGGGTTGCAAGAGTTCAACACGACTGAGCTACTAAACCACCACCACCGCCAGGTGTTAGAGATTCTTTGTTGTGGTTTTGATTGTTTCAGATTTGTGGCCTTTAGTAACTTTCCAGATATCTAATACTTGGCTTTGATGGTAGATATTTAGATCTGAAGGATCTGAAAGTTAGTCTGTCTGCAAGTGGGTGACAGTAGGAGCAAGAGAATACTAGAAATGAGACAAAGGTCAAGTGCTGGGAGTGAAGAGGGCAGCTATGTATTGTTAGGGAAGCAAATGATAGCCACAAGAGAATGCAGAATCGTCCATCTTTGTTTTTACTTGTTGTTGTTTAGTCGCTCCATCGTATCCCACTCATTCGCTACCCCATGAACTGCAGCCCACCAGGCTCCTCCGTCCATGGGATTCTCCAAGCAAGAATACTGGAGGGGATTGCCATTTCCTCCTCCAGGGGACCTTCCTGGCCCTGGGATAAAACCCATGCATTGCAGGTGGATTCTTTACCACTGAGCCACCAGGGAAGCCCAATATAAAGGTAGAGTCTGATAATGCAACTAAAAGATACCACATCTTCACTGTACTCTGTACAGTATCAGAAGGATTGAAATGTCCTTAACAATTTTTCACATTTTTTACGTACTATCACAAAAAATATTAAGACCTCAAGTGCTAGTTCTATGTTACTGGTCAAAAGAGGGTAATTGGACCAGCAAAAGTTTTATCAGTGATAAATATGATCTAGATGAAATTTCACTATACCACTGCATCATATCAAGTCATAATTCTAAAAGAAGCATCACCTGTTTCTAAATATTTGCTGTATATTATTTAAAACTATTTATTCTTTTGTTCCTAAAAGACTTTCTACATGTTCTGCAAAATGACTTATAAAGAATAGTTTTTATTTTATCATCCGGTTGATCAGCTACTTTCTTTCCATGTGAAAATGTTGAAACTGAAGGAATGACCTGCCATGTGGATCAGTGGGGAGACGTACATGAGAAGTTCCAGGGATAGGACTCCAGATTCAAACTGTTTAGAATTGTGATCTGTGTGTACAAAAGAAGTTTAAAAAGGTGAGGTTGATTGCCATATCACAAACGTTACCAAATCTCACCATAATGTTTGTTACTCACTCATATTGTTGGGCTTTCCTGGTGGCTAGAGACCTGGGTTCGATCCCTGAGTTGGGAAGAGCCCCTGGAGAAGGAAAAGGCTACCCACTCCAGTATTCTTGCCTGAAGAACAGTCCGTGGGGTCACAAAGAGTTGGACACGACTGAGCACCTTTCACTTTCACCTTCACTTTCGTATTGTCATAGTCTCTATGATTGGTAGGATGGCTGTGTTCCAGACAAGGATTCAAGGACCCAAGCTGTTTTTTCCTGTTGCTCCACTATCTTCAACACAAGAAGATATTGATTTGGTTATTCACTGCTTCAAAAAAAAAAAAAAAAACCCGCCCTCCCTGCCCCCCAGCTTTGGTGGCCTAAAACAACCACTGCTTTATTCGCTGATGGTCCTGCAATCTGATCTGGGCTCAGCTGAACATTTCTGCTGGCCTTGACAGAGGTCACTCATAAGACTTCACTCAACTGGGAGGTTGTCTGGAAGCTGGATTGAGCTGAGACATTGGGACAGCTAAGCTCTTCTCATGCTCCATGTGGCCTCTCCAGGGGGTCTCTCCAGTAGAGTAGCCACAGTTATGACATGGTGGTTCAAGGGTCCCAAGAATGCAAAAGTGGAAATTGCCAGGACTTCTTAAGTCTTAGGTCCAGAATTATCTCACTGCCACGTTTGATTGGTTAAGGCAGATCCCAGAGGTGGTCAGAACTGAAGAGCAGGGGACGCTTGGGCATGAATATTGAGAAGTGTGGTCCCTGCCTGGGATGACCTCATGTAGCTTTGAGAGATGTTGTCTCCAGGTTTTTATGGGCCAAGGCTAGAAATGAAGCCTGTCACTTCCTCCTACAGTCCATTGCTTAGAGTTTAGTCATAT
This sequence comes from Bubalus kerabau, assembly GCF_029407905.1. Taxonomy (NCBI): domain Eukaryota; kingdom Metazoa; phylum Chordata; class Mammalia; order Artiodactyla; family Bovidae; genus Bubalus; species Bubalus kerabau. The sequence continues at coordinate 146,101,917 of NC_073647.1, read as the reverse complement.
GACCTCTACTCTGTGCAAAGGAGACTGGCATAGGTCATCTAGCTGAGAGCCCATGAAGAAGTCTTTGTGCAGCCTGTGAGTCTTTTCCTCTGTTTCTATATCTCCATGACCACACCCATAATATGCAATTGTGAGAGTGAATGCATACCACATATGTAGTGCATATCATCTAATATATGCTCAATATTTTCAATTATTATTATTATTTTCTGTTTTGCAATGAATATTTGATTTTATTCTGTTTAAATCAGCATACATGGCAATGGATGCCATGCTGAGGAATCTGAACTTTATCCATGAGCTAAAGAGGAGACATCAAAGGGTTTTAAGCAAAACAGTGGTATCATCAGAAATGTGTTCACTCCAAAAGTTTGAAAGTGGTTCTATAATATTTTTGCCCTGAAAGTGCAAAATGTCCCTAGTGATATAAACAGTAATAATCCAGAGTAAGAGTCAGGAGTAAATACTTAATGGCTTAGATATTGAGGCTGTAAATTGTTGCTTGGTATCCTTGGCTAATCAAGAGTTAAGTGGGTAAAAGATCACCGTGTTCCTGGCATTTTTTTCTGGGTGGCAAAACTCTTCCACAGATTGGACCTTATGATTGCTTCCTGATACTTATTTCAAAGGCTGTTTGGGTGACTTTTTGGCCTCTTCTTGGTTCTACTTAAAGAGTATTTGAATCTTAAAGAAGATTCCTTATGTCACCCTTTGTTTTTCTGGCTTGAATGCATTTTCCCAAAGAATGCCAGAGATACTCAACTTCTCCATTATTTCTGCATATCCTCTCAAGGCTTGACTTGTTTCCACTGTTAAAACAAACTAGGAATTTCACAAAATATTGTCTCTTAAGATTACTTGAGATTAGCCACTTGAAGAAATGCTCACTTTCACATGAAACATTCATGGACCTGACAGTGTTGTCTCCATCAAATGAACAGGCCACTCCAGGCTTAGGTAATTGTACTCATTAAATCCCTGTGTCTATTTCTTACTGAACACCATGACATGGCTCTGACTACAGCTGCTTGTGAACTATGGCTTTGTCTTCCAGCCAATTTCATAGAAAAACTTTAATATAGTTGGGATCACAGCTGTATTACTTATGAGCTGTGAATTTGGGAGTAAGTTACTTAACCTCTTGAGCTTCTGTTTTTCATCTATTATATGGGGATAAAAATGTAAACTACTTTTTATAATTCTTTCATCAGTTAAATGAGTCAGTGCCCATAAAATGTTTAGAACAATATCTGACACTTAATAAGGATTCACTGAAGACTACAGGGTGCTTGCATCTATTCATAAACTGAAAGATCACTTGCCCAACAATGACAAATGAATCTCATACTTATCATTTCCATGCAAAGTATTATATTAAATAACTTTGGTGGGTCTAAATTCCATAAATGAGTATTCAGATGACATGAACCTTATTCACTATCTGCTGAAATGATGACTTTTCAACATCTGAGTTTTGAGGTTAGTGGAGGTGAGGGTATATGCTACAACACGCAAATTTTTACTCTGAATTTCTCTTTAAGTGTAATTGTTCTAGTAAAGAAAAACATCTGATGTATTTTATTGTTTTTAAATTCTTTCCTCTCACTAAATAAATAGCAGGAGCAACAGAAGCTGTGTGTGGCTTATATCAAGTGATGATTAACCTCACAGAATCCTAGTTAAAAATGTACCGAGTCCCTAAATTTTGAGTCAGTAAGCTCTTCCATGAAATTATTGCTCAGTTTGTCAGTTATAATCACAGTGATTCTTTTGTTGGAACTTGTGACCACAGGAGAACTATAACTTCATATTGACTGGAAAACAAAGATGTCTTTTTGAGTTATTTTTGGTTCAGTGCCATGTGGAATACATGGAGATCAAGGTAATTAGTGATCACGATATGTTTTTATTTTATTTTTTTTAATTTAATTTTATTTTTAAACTTTACATAATTGTATTAGTTTTGCCAAATATCAAAATGAATCCGCCACAGGTATACATGTGTTCCCCATCCTGAACCCTCCTCCCTCCTCCCTCCCCATTCCATCCCTCTGGGTCGTCCCAGTGCACCAGCCCCAAGCATCCAGTATCGTGCATCGAACCTGGACTGGCAACTTGTTTCATACATGATATTTTACATGTTTCAATGCCATTCTCCCAAATCTTCCCACCCTCTCCCTCTCTCACAGAGTCCATAAGACTGTTCTATACATCAGTGTCTCTTTTGCTGTCTCGATATGTTTTTAATCTTTCCTTTTCTCTCTGTTCTTCAAGGCTGTCTCCCCGCTGCCCCCACCCCCAACCTGCACCCTCCTAAACAGGGTCACAGTGGTTACACCCACTCTGACCGCCACACCCCCTGTGCAGGAAATGAACAACTTCTCAAGGACTATTGTTTTACAAAAAGCGTAAAATTCAGAGCATGTGTTGTGCTTCAGTATAAGAGAGAATGAAACCTTTTTGTTTTTTTAATTTTTTTTTTTTTACTAGTGTTAGAAAAATGAAGAAGTCAGTGTTTTTAAAATGGAATGTAAGAATTGAGACTTTATCCTAAACAAAGAAAGCACCCTATGCGCTTTGATCACGCTCTCAGAGGTTTTACCCGAGGCTTCCGTCATTCTTTGGTTGATTCCTAATAAGGACAGTTTGCACAGTTACAGTCCAATTACCATTTGTAGATCCCTGTGGAAAAGGGGATTTTTTTAGAGGAATCCTTTTCTAACTCCAGAATATCTCTTCAAAATAGTCTTATTAAAATAAAAATCAGGAAATCCAGTTTCAATTTCTCTGCATTCTTTTTGTTCCTCCCCCTTAGCACTGCTTTCACACACACACACACACACACACACACACACACACACACTCAGTCACTCGCACACTCACTCACTCAGCGACACAGCCTGCCTCCATTCTGAAGGGACAGGAACTTCTCAATGGTCCGATGAAAAGATAGCTTTTTTTTTTTTTTTTTTGGTCCCGAGACGTATGGTAGCAGAGGTCTCTGGCAACAAAAGATATTGTGGGAGTCACAGCTATGCCAGCTGGGCCATTTCTCAGACACTCGCTGCAATCTGCCATTTCAGGATGTATTTTTCATCAAAAAAATAATTTTTTTTAAACAGACTCAAGTTCCTACTCCAAGCTTAGCTCAGTGAAATTAGAGAGGACAGCAAAGACACAGCTGAATATAATTCATGGGTAAGCAATATAAATATCTATACTTCGTCTTTTCCAGATTATTGTGATATAATGTTGTGATTCTTCCACATTTGTCTTGTGATTTGGGAAGAAAAGTGGATTGATTAGTGTCTGAGATGTGTGACAGCTAAGTCTGTCTGTGCCAATGGAGATTTATGGGAACATTATTTTTAGATTGATTGATGATATTGGAGCAGCTTGAAATGAGCAAATCGGACCAGAAAGGAGCGTGCCGTGATGAAGTAGATCTGGGCTGATTTCTACAAAGATTCAGCACAGGCTGTTTTCAGGTCTGAAAGGGTAAAGTAGTTTATGTGCCCCTCTAGACTTCTTGAACTCAGGGCAAGATTTTAGTTTCTGTGGCTATGATAAATACAGGCTTTGCAGAACAGCTCAGACATTAGATAAGCCTAATCATAAATCGAATGTGCTCTGCTTTATAAAAGAGTAAAACCTTAAGCTTTTGGATTTTTACATAATTTCTGGTTTATACTATTATAAGGGTATGTCTCAGAATGAAAAGACTCAGTGGTGGAAAAGGTAGAATGTGACTCTTAACAATGCAGATCCCACTGCTACTGCAGGGGTCACCTAACTTCTTTGGATTTTTCTTTGCTCCTTTGCAAAGGTAGGAATTGGATTGATTCATCAGGAGATGTGGTGAAATACATACGGTTGTCAGTGTCTAGATTCTGGAATCTACATCCCGGTTGCAAATTCCAATTCTGCCATTTACTAGGTGCGTGATCTTGACACGTTAAAATAATCTCATCTGAAATATGGGGATAATAATGGTAACAAAGTTCTTAGAGTTGTTGTAGGAATTATATGAGTTAATATAAATAAAGGACTTAGAACAGTAGCTAGCAGAGAGTGGACAATGTTAGCCATATCTCCAAGGTCCAATCCATCTCTGAAGGTCTGTCATTCTAATTTCAGTGAACTAAATTTAATTATAGAAAGACAAGCAAAACCATCAGCTGCTGGAGCTGTCATTGAGAAGTTTCTAATTCTTGCAAGGGTCTCCATTTTTCCACACTCTTGGGATCTGTGCGGGCTCTTTTATCTCTTTCCCATCCAAGATTCAAGTGAATCTTAAAACTCAGAATTAAATTGGTGGCTGGTAGACAAGTCCACAATTCAACTCAGGATACACAGAGATGAAACTGGCCTTTTGTTCTGATGTTTTCGCCTTTGGGAACTTCGATTATGTGGATGTGTCTCTTCCCTGCCAAAGGTTCTTTCCACTGAAACAAGATGTATGAGTGAAACAAGATGTGACGAGCAAAGTTTGGGAGTTTTTTGTTTGTTTGTTTGTTGTTTTTTGAGTGGTGGTAGCACAGCACTGTGTTTCACAGTGTTCATTTCGATTTTGGTTTATCAGTAATCCAGACAAATAGGCCATTTGCAGAGAACCACTTTTATTTCACTCCAGCTTTTACATATTTTACAATGTCCCCAAGTCTTACTGTGTCATGTGATATCTTTATAGGTTCTCTGGGATGTTGCCCAGAGAAACAAAATCTTAGGAGAGGAGAATGATGATCCCAAAGAGAAACCCTAATCATAGGTGTGCCTTTACTTTTACTGTAGTCCAGGGGCCAGCAAACTTTCTCTATAAAGAGTCATAGAGTAAATATTTCCACCTTTACAGGCCAGACAGTCTCTGTTAGAACCACTCAACTCCGCCATTGTAGTGTGAAAGCAGTTGTAGACAGTTCCGAAAGGAATGACTGTGGCTATGTGCCAATAAAACTTTATTTGCAAAAACAATCAGTAGATGGGATTTGGTTCACAGTCAGTAATTTTCCAGGCCCTGGCTTGTCATCATCCCCATTTCATGGATTAGGAAAACAAAGCATGGGGAGAGAAAATAAGCTTGTGAAAAGCCACATGGCTGGAAAGTGGCAGAACTGGGACTCAAGCCCAGGCAGCCAAGCTTGCCAACTTTTGCTTTTAGCCACTGCCCCAAGCTGCCCCTGTGTCAACTCATACTTGTCTGGGATGCTCATCTCCTGAAATCTGCCTGGCTCATTACCTCACCTCCATAAGAGTTAGTTCAAATATCACCTTCTCAGTAAGGTTGCCCTGGAAACCTTCCCAACACTCCTGATGCCCCTCACTTTCCTCTACCTTCTCTTTTTCTTTGGGGCTTATCACTTTATCACTTGCTATGTAATCGACTCATTGATTATGTTTATTTCTCATCAGTTTCCTCCACTGGCCTGGACACTCCTTGAGAGGAGAGCTCTTTGTTTTGTTCCCCAATGAATCCACAGTATCTAGAACGGTGCCTGGCTTATCAAAGGTGCTCGTTAATATTTGTAGAATGAGTGAAGTCCATTTTTCCATTATGTTACTCTAACGTATTTTGGCACCTCTTGTACTAGCAATCAATAGCTAATATACTAAGGCAAAAAGTAAAAATGCACTGTTATACCAACCAAATGTTCAGAATTTTCTAAAGTTTCTGCTTTTGAAAAAAAAGCAGAATATATAAATAGTACAAAAAATTAAGTGAGATATAGAAGTATTAAATATTCCTAAAGATCTGTTGAGAAGGAGTGCTTGAAGAATCAAGAGAAGAAGAATTAGCAAAAGTTATTTGTTGAGTTCATAAAGGAATAACCTCTTTGAAGAGTCCAAACAGGAGTGTAACAGCTATGCAAATACCCTCAACTTTGCCCGGAAACTCATGAGGAAGGGATTTCCTTGTCATTGGAGATGTGTTTATTTTGGAGTTATAAAGAACTAGGCAGCCCTTTTCAGAAATGTGGGTTGTGAGCCTGGTATTTAAACTTATGCCATACTTCAGCAAGTATTAATTATTAGTAAATGACAGTGGCCACAGTAGAAGACAAAAGAAATTCAGCCCCTGGCATGGTTTATCTAAATGACATGCCGGTTTTCCCACCCTTAACTTACTGATCTGGTCTTTTCTTCTGCTTCTCACCTATGTGGAATCACAGTCCAGCTGTGCATGAGAGCATGCTAAGTCGCTTCAGTCATGTCCGGCTCTATGCAACACTATGGCCTGTAGCCCACCAGGCTCCTCTGTCCATGGGATTCTTCAAGCAAGAATATGGAGTTAGTTGCCATGCCCTCCTCCATCTTACTCATAGTGGAACCGTTTATTCATGAATCCAACACACATTTCTTAAGAGTTATTGGTATCACTAAAACTGCTAAGTTTTTGAAAGGGAGGCCAATTTAGAGGAATGATGGTTAAAATTAATTATAAATTTGTGTGTGTGTAAACATGCTTAGTCACTCGGTCCAGTCTGACTCTTTGCGACCCGATGGACTGTACCCCTTCAGGCTCCTCTGTCCATGGAATTTTTCAGGCAAGGATAGTCAAGTGGGTTGCCATTCCCTTCTCTAGGGAACCTTCCTAACCCAGCAACCGAACTCCGGTCTCCTGCATGGCAGGCAGATTCTTTACCATCTGAGCCACCAGTGAAGTCCAATTATAACTTTAATTACCATGTATTCAGGGCTTGCTGGGAACTCATACACACTCAGCAAGCAATTCACTTGCATTGTCTCATACCATCACTACAAACCTGGGAGTAAGTCTTATTCTTTGCTCCATCTTATTTATGAGAAAACTGAGGCTTAGAGATGTTCTGAATCATGCCAAAGAGCTCATAACCATATAAATCCAAGTCTTTACTGCCATCCCAGTGGGTCCCAATCTTTATTGTGCAAAGATGAGAATCTCCTGAGAATTCTGGTTTATGGAGAAGGTACTTGGGCCCTGTTCCTTGTGACCCTAATTCCCTGAATCTGCCTTAGAGCCCATAAACCTACATGTTGACAAAAATCATCTGCCCAGGTAATTCCACTGCCCCAGGTCTACTGGCCGTATTTTGAGGAGCCTTGCATTACTTCTTGTTGGCTCACTGGGTTTTGGGAAGTTTACAGTTGGATGAGGTTAAAGAAATGCTGCAATTAGAGACGAGTCTCAAGGACATAAGAAAACAATGTGGTATAGACCAAAACCAAAATCATTTCAGTCAATTTTATTTCATGGGAAAATCAAGTCTGTTTGTAAAGATGCGATTTAGCTCAGAAGAATGACCTTTCTGAATAAATCACAGATATTAGATGGTTGGTTTTTCAGTTTGCTTTTTGCTTCTTTTTTCTCAATGTGGAGACATATACTTCTGGCGGGAAGGAAATCTCTTTAGTTAATGCTTTCGGTGATTTGTTCTCCAGTTAATGATGATTTGAGGCTTTTTTGTTTGTCTCTTTTAAATTGGCTTGTGGCGTTTGTCCTTCTTAATGCTAATTCTACATAACTTCTAGGATTCTGTTTATTTATTTATATAACATACAGGAACTACATGTATAATATACATAATCATGGATAGCATGCATAAGGGAATATATAAGGGTGCATACCTTTGATGATAAACAAAACGGATACTTGAGTGTTAATATCTTCTGACACCATCATTTTAAGGAGATTGTGTGTTATTTGGACCTAAGAGCAGACCTAACTCATGCTAGGCCAGGTTTTTTCCATCTCTGTATCATGAACATCTGGAGCCAGGTAGCTCTTCATTGTGGGCACAGGGGGCTATCCTGTGTATGGTAGGATGTTGAGGCAATCCCTGATGTCTACTCACTAGTTGCCAGTAGGAAACCCACCTGAGAGTCATGATAGCCAAAAATGTTTCCAGAAATTGCCAAATGTCCCCTGAGGGGGCAAAATCACCCCCAAGAACCACTGTGCTATATCCTTTTGTTACCCTTTATTAGTGCTGCCCCATGGTATCCCAGAATGAAAGGATATTTTTATAATATCAAGGTCTTTTGTCTATCCAGAAACATTGGGTCACTTTCAATCTCACATTTATGAAATGAAAGCAAATTAGAAATCATCCACTTTCAATCTAAAAGAAAAAAAAATCCTGTGACAACCTCTCAAAAACTGGATCCGGAGAGCCTTAAAATGAGTCATCCACTTATGAGATAAACAGTCACCAAAGAAAAATGCTGGCCTGCAGTGTGTATTTCAGAATTGAGGAACAGCCAGAAACATTCTAGGCTGTGCTGGTGGGCTTTGGCATGCTTCGGGGTGCTTGTTTATTGCTTCGGAGCCCATGTAGTGAGTGTCGCAGGGCAACACTGACCTTTGTGTTTGTGTCTTCCTGCTCATAAGAGATCTGATGTGTGAGTGTGAGTGTCATAGTTCCATTATTCCTCAGGTCTCATATTCTTACACTTATTTTCTGCCCCCATATACTTGCATTTGGGGGCTCATCTACAGGCTTTGTTTCAAAAGACTGTTTCTTAGCAATTTATTCAAATCCAGAAGATAGTCTCCCTCATAGACACAGTATTACATGAGTTGGTGAGTTTCCAATTTCCTATTGGACTCATGATGTACCTTATCCATATAGTTCTTAGACTGACTGATATTTATTATTTGTGAATTATTTCTTCTTCAGTGATAATTAATTGCCAGGCGCTATCTTGGGTACTGGGAACACCAAGGTCAGAAAACCAGACAAGGCTCTTGCTCTCATGAATCTAGCTGATATATATAGCTCATGATGCAGTGTGCTAGGGACTGGGTCTTGGCCACGTGAGAGTAGATGCCAAATAAATATGTATAGGGTCCTAAGTGACCCTAATCTCTATATCAGGGGTTGGCAAACTACAGTCAGTGGGCCAAATTGTTTTTGTATGACCTCCATGCCTAGAAAGGTTTTTGCATTTTTAAATGGTTGAAAAAAGTCAGAAGAATAATATTTTGTGACTTGAAAATTATATGATATTAGAATTTTAGTGTCTATGACTAAAAGACACTTACTCCTTGGAAGGAAAGTTATGACCAACCTAGACAGCATATTAAAAAGCAGAGACATTACTTTGCCAACAAAGGTCCATTTAGTCAAGGCTATGGCTTTTCCAGTAGTCACGTATGGATGTGAGAGTTGGACTGTAAAGAAAGCTGAGCACTGAAGAATTGATGCTTTTGAACTGTGGTGTTGGAGAAGACTCTTGAGTGTCCCTTGGACTGCAAGGAGATCCAACCAGTCCATCCTAAAGGAGATCAGTTCTGGGTGTTCATTGGAAGGACTGATGTTGAAGCTGAAACTCAGCCACCTGATATTTGGAGGCTCAACTTTGGCCACCTGATGCGAAGAACTGAGTCAATTGAAAAGACCCTGATGCTGGGAGAGATTGAGGGCAGGAGGAGAAGGGGACAACAGAGGATGAGATGGTTGGATGGCATCACCAACTCAATGGACATGAGTTTGGGTAAAATCCAGGAGTTGCTGATGGATAGGGAGGCCTGGCGTGCTGCAGTCCATGGGGTCTCAAAGAGTCGGACATGACTGAGTGACTGAACTGTACTGAACTGATGACTAAAATTTTATTGGAACTTTTGTTTACATGTGGTTTATGGCCGCCTTTGTGCTGCATTGGCAGATCTGAGTAGTTGTGACAAAGACTATATGAACCACAAGCCTGAAATATTTACTATGTGTAACTTTCTAAAATTCTGGTTAGTGGGGAAAGTGCTTTCAGGATTCCAGTCTTGGAAACTTTCCAGCTTAAATCACTGGTGGGACACCTATAGTGTGAAGCAGCACTTTAGCACCAGGAGATAAAAATCTGACAGGTCGAGATCTACCTTCTACAGTGTTTGGGAGCTTCTCGTCATCTGAACTCAGTCCCCTTGACCTCGCCAACATTCTCTTCTAATGCTCCCTCCTATTCCTTCTCTGTTAGTTTCCTATTTATTGCTGATGTGACAAATTATCATAAATTGAAAGCATCAGAAATTTAATGTCATACAGTTTTGGATGTCAGTCTCACTCCTCTGAGATCAAAGGCTGCATTCCTTTTGGGGGCTCTGGGGGAGAATCTGTGCCTTGCCTTTTCCAGCTTTTAGTAGCTGCCTGAATTTCTTGGCTTATGGCTCTTTCCTCCATCTTTAAAGCTGTCAGCCTAGTATCTTCAAATCAATCTCTCTCTCTCTTTCACACACACACACACACAGCCACCTCTGCCTCCCTCTGGTAAGGACTCTTTGATGACGTTGCATTCGTCTGGATAATCCATAATAACCTCACTATCTCAGGATCCCTTAACTTAATCACATCTACACAGCCCCTTTTGCCAGGTAAGATAACACAGTCACAAGAATTAAGAGGTGGCCATCTTTGGGGGCAGGGGCTATTATTCTGGCTGCCACACTTTCTGTCTAGTAACTCTGCACTATACTTCTCTCTGCCTCCACAGAACTTGACTGCAGGCTGAAGAGCATCTCTCAAGCTTTGTATCCACCAGCCAGGATGTTGTAGTGGCTAAGAGTATAGGTTTTCATCTCTGAGTGTCAGGTTCAAGTCATTTGTTGTTGTGGTTGTTGAATGAATGAGGAATGAATGAGGTTATGGCATCACTGCATTTGTTCAATTAAAGAAAGCAGAACACACTTACTGCTGGGTGCCTTAAAGCTCACGTTTTGTTCAGAAAATCACATCTTGTGGTGAATTTGCATCTTTCTTTGGTGGTAGTTAATGTCTTGAATTTTCTAGGAAGAGCAGACTTACTAGAACCCAACCCGAATCTGGTCAACATTTGAGCACAGTGGTTCTCAATCCTGATTGTGTGGGCCAATCAGAAAACCATATGCACTCAACTGCAGAGCAGATACCTGCCACAAAACTTCTGTGTGGTCATTAGTCTAGTCTCTGTCTTTGCTCATATTTGACAGTTTTCATAATATAAAGGCAAATATATTTTACACACGTAAACACTGTGATCCTGGGAACTCTAGGAAGAGGCAACCAGGAGATGTGGAAAGCTCATGGACTGCCCCCCTCCCCACACACACACTGGTCTGTGTGGTTCCATGGGCGCCGCATCTGGGGACTCTGTCCTAATCTGTAGCAACCTGAATGAAGAAATGAGGAGGCAGGGGAAAAAAAGCTGATTTTAGACTTCAGGGTAAATGTTTCATTGAGAATACTCTGATTAAAACTTTAGGATAACTTGCATAAACCTTGGATGAATGTTTTGAGAAAAGCTCTTTAATTTTAAAAGATGATGTAGGTTGAGACAAGGAAGGTGGATGCATTTGACCAAGTATCCTAAGTCCCCTACATACGAAAGAGCTCTGTTCCAATATTGAGATCATAAGTCCAATTTATTCGTTAAGTCCAACAAAGTTAGCCTAGGTGCCCAACTAACACAATCGGCTATATAGTACTGTACTGTAATAAGTTTATAAGACTTTTCACACAAATAATACATAAAAAAAAAAAACACACAAAATAGCAAGCTTTTATGTTTGCCTCTGGACTTGAAGATATTGTACTACTGTACTCTATACAGTTGTTATTTAGTCGCTCAGTCGAGTCTGACTCTGCGAGACCATGGACCATATCCCACCAGGCTCCTCTGTCCATGGGATTCTCCAGGCAAGAATATTGAAGTGGGTTGCCATTTCCTTGCCCAGGGTATCTTCCTGACCCTGGGATCACTAAATTATTACACCTTAAAAAGCAATCCAACTATAATTCTAAGACATGTTTGCAGCTTTCCCAGCCATTGTATTGTGACATTTCCTTGACTCTATGTGTTCTTGGCTCTGAAATTAGACGTTTATTCTCAAAATGTCTCTACTGCGTTAAGGATAAAAATAAAAATGAAGAACACTGTTCTAAGTCATTTAGACAGTCACACACCTCCTGACTTTATCCCAAGATACTATGAAAGTAGTTCATAGTATCACAGGGTTTTAGCCTGTGAGTTGTGTTCATTTTATAATTTTCCCAGAATGAACCTCATGTTTCCAACTTAAAAAAAAAATGTTGAAATTACATGCACTTAATTTGAAATGAAGTCATTAAAAATTCACAATGGTAGAAATATAAACTGGGAACACTGAGAAAATTGGGACCTAGGGGAAATATGGAGATTATTTAATGTATTATGACTGCTGATTGGCAGGTAGCAGCAAAAGACAATGAGATGGTGGAGAGGATGAAGGGTGATAAACTGAAGTAGCCCATACAGACTTTTCCAGGTGTGAGTGAACTCTTTAGGCTTCAATTATTCAAGTTTCTGGTACATTATGTTTGTGATTATGAAACAACTTGGTCCATTACCCATAATCAAAAATGTAACTGAATGATATTTTTAAGATGCCACACATTTGATAATATACAGCTTTTGAGATGTCTTTGAAGTCCCTCTTCATTTATTATTTGATAACTTTCTCTCCTAGGAACATTGTTTTTTCAGCCATGTCCTAAGGATGGGGTTAAGAACCAATTGACTCTGGGGACAGTTTTGTCTCCTTTGAGAAATGACTTTTCCAAAGCCTGATCGATACAGCTGCCGTGCTTTCAAGAAAGCGCCCCATTCTTTTCTCTTTCTGGGTTTGTCTGTAGCCTTCTCTGGAACCATCAGCTGCTGTAAGAACTAAAGTCGCAGGAGACAGCAACTCCATACATTCAAGTCTTTACAAATAGATGAAGCCTTTTCTCCCTTTTGGCTAATAATTCCAAATTTTCCAAAGAAGTTACAAATTCTACGAAGTTAAGAGTCATGGGCTATGATGTATAATGGACTCAGAGGAATTTAAAACACCACACTTCATTTTTTATTATGCTAAGGGTGGTCATTTGTGAGCAGTTTCCAAAACTATGTATTACTTGATTGTGAAGGAACTATTGTAGTTGAGAGAAGACGAAGGCTCAAGAAAGATGTAAACTGGCCAGATTCTATTTTGCCAGATTTGGGAATGTGTTTTATTTATTTGTTTTTAGAGATAAAATACCACTTTCAAAATTTGAACATCTTTCTTTTCCACATGCCCCCACACACACACACCAGACCTAATTCCCTTCTGTTCATTCTCATCTTAGCGATTTAGTGTATCATCGTCCCAGTTGTTCAAACCAGAAATGTTTAAGTCATCCTAGATTACCCCTTCCCAGCCCCCCACTAGATACAGTTTGCCCCCAAGCATCTTTGTGGTTCTAAGTATCTCCCCATCTATTCCAATTTCAATCAGCATCCTACCTAGTCCAGTGTCTCTTCTGATCTCTGGATCTTTGGCTTGCTTTCTCCCTCAATCCTTTACAACAGTGTTTCCAGTCATCTTTCCCTTATGCAAATCTGATCATGTTCCTCTCTTAACCAAGGTTCCTTAATGACTAGCCATCACTGGCTGAGTAAAATCCTACAGAGATAGCCCGCCAGGATCTGGCCCTGATTTCTACGTGGCTTTACCTCCTACTGTTTCCTTTCTTCTAGCCTTGTAATTTCCCCCAAACAAGCCTGTTCTCTCAAATTCATTTGCCTTGGCACCCACTGAATTTTTTTTCCAATGTTGCATTTCTACTGAGCAAACCCATACTCCTCTTATTCAACTTCAAGCCTCCAGTGAAACACTGACTTCTTATAAAGCCTTCCTTTATCCCCAGATTGATATCAAAGCCTTTTATTCTAGGCATCCCATTGCATTTGGCTCTTACTTCTAATATCACAGTCTCTGTATTTCATGGATTAAGTGTGTTCTTCGTACCAAAATTCAACTCCTTAAGGACAAGGACTGTTGTCATTTTGATAATCTCAAGCCTAGTACTATTTTTAGCATGTAATAGGTGTTCATTACATTTTGTTCAAATTAATTATGCAGCAGGACATTTGTTGTTTACTCGCTCAGTCGTGTCTGACTCTTTGCGACCCCATGAACCTCATGAACTATAGCCTGCTAGGTTCCTCTGTCCATGAAATTTTCCAGTCAAGAATCCTAGAGTGGGTTGCCAGTTCCTTCTTCAGGAGATCTTCCCAACCCAGGGATTGAACCTATGTTTCCTGCTTTATACGCAGATTCTTTACTACTGAGCCACCAGGGAAGCCCTGGAGGACATAGTAAAAAAATAAAATAAAATGTATCTTGTAGGAAATGGTTTATTTTACTTGAGCCATAAATTATTATACATAGGTTGGCAAATTGTAGCCCACTATCCAAAGTGGGCTACACCTTCTTTTGTAAATGAAGTTTGATTGGCACACAGCTATACTCATTCACTTATAAACTATGGCTGCTTTCATGCCACAAAGGCAGATCTGAGTAGTTTTGACAGAGACCACATGGCCCACAAAGCCTGAAATATTTACTTTCTGGCATTTTACAGAAAAAGATAGCCAACCCCTGCTACAGATAACAGAGCCATTGGAGGGCATATTTTTTAAATGCTTTTAAAGAATAGGTATGTAATTCCATTTTGACACTTCAAGCAGCAGTAGGCTCCATTTGATACCTAAACTTCATATTTAAAAATCACCAGGGACTTCCCTGGCAGCCCAGTGGTAAGGACTCCACAGTTCCAATGCAGGGGACCTGAGTTCAATCCCTGGTCAGGGAACTAAGATCCCACATGCCTTGTGGTAAAGCAAAAAAAAAAAAAAGAAAGAAATCAAGAAATCACCAGCTCATCTGGAACTTCCCATCTGGGATGCACTCGTGTGTGCATGTTTAGTGAAACATAGCCTTCCCTGTGAGGTCTTTCCCAGCGCCCTGCCCCCCTCCCCCAATCTAACACTGTAAATCTCTGTCCTCTGCTAACACTGCCGGCCCCTTCCCTGCTTTTTCCCCCATCCTTAGCTGTTATTATTCAATACACTATATTCTTTACTTACCGTGGTTTATTTTCTACTCCTGCCAAAGTGGTGCAGTGGTAAAGAATCCACTAGCCAAGGAAGAGACACGGGTTTGATCCCTGGGTAGAGAAGATCTCCTGGAGGAGGAAATGGCAACCCACTCCAGTATTCTTGCCTGGAAAATCTCATGGACAGAGGAGCCTGGCGGGCTGCAGTCCATGGGGTCACAAAGAGTCGGACACAACTGAGCATGCACACCAGAGTATGATATCTCCATTTGCTAAAACAATGAATAAATAAATTAGTGAAATCCCAGATAAAGAGGGGGAAAAAATCCAAGCATTAACATACTTCATTTACTCTTTGGAATGAATCATCTAGACAGGAATTTGCTACCAGTATGGAAGAAAGGTGTCTTAATAGTCTCTGGGGCCAGTCTTTCTGTCTCTCTTCTTTCAGGTGAATAATTAATAAGGATGATGAAGTCTTTGGGGATTCCTTAATGTTTCCCACATCCACAGCAAATCCCTGGCAGTGTCTGTGGGGCCCAACACTGTTCCTTCTCCCAGAACTTTTCTTGATTGTTGAGAAAACAGTAGCTACCTCATCAAAGCTGTTGTGCCTTGGCTGATATCTGTGATTCCTAGGAATTCCTTCTCTGTGAGGGGACATTAGGTTTCAGAGGACTGCGAAGTATTGTTTCTTATGTCATCACTTTCTTACTGTCTGCATCAAGAGTAGAGATATTCACTCTCAGTGGAATCAGTGGTGTATATGTGCACACACAAACAAACCCAGGATTCTGGGAATCTCTGCTTTGATTCTTTGATGTGGAGTATTTTCACATCAGATGTCTATACGAATATGTACTTTTTATTGATCATATCTCTATACTTACTATGATGAAAATAGACTGCTATAAAATAGAAACTCAGTGGTTACAATTTAGCATAGAATTTAAAAGCCTAAGTCTTTTTAGCTCAAGTCCTGGTTGATTTCAAGTCTTTTAAGTTTTACAATTTTGGGGAAATTACTTAACCTTCCTAAGCCTCAGGTAATCTATATTTGTGTACTGCGTTTGCTCAGTCGCTTCAGTCATGTCTGACTCTTTGTGACCCCATGGACTGTAGCCCGCCAGGCTCCTCTGTCCATGGGGATTCTCCAGGCCAGAATACTGGAGTGGGCTGCCGTGCCCTCTTCCAGATCTTCCTGACCCAGGGATCTAACCCACATGTCCTGCATCTCCTGCATTGCAGATAGATTGTTTACGCAGTGAGCCACCTGGGAAGCTGTATTATATGTATACATACTATATATTACTATAATATCAACATAATGTATCCTAAGTAAACACTGTGATAATGTATCATAAGTATATATTATATATAATAATATATTGTGGCATATATTATAAATATACTAGATTGTACTATTATACAGTTGTTATTAAATACTATATAGGATAAGGTCAGAAATGCTAACTGCCTCTTAAGGTTGTTTGAAGGAGTAACTAAAAATCCCTTGACACCATCACTGGTACATGGGAGGCTATCAACATACATTCCTATGTCCAGTGTGCATGATGGCAGTTCAGTTCAGTAACTCAATTGTGTCTGACTCTTTGTGACCCCATGCACACCAGACTTTCCTGTCCATCACCAACTGGAGCTTGTTCAAACTCACGTCCATTGTGTCAGTGATGCTATACAACCATCTCATCCTCTGTCGTCCCCTTCTCCTCCTGCCTTCAATCTTTCCCAGCATCGGGGTCTTTTCCAATGAGTCAGTTCTTCACATCAAGTAGCCAAAGTATTGGAGTTTCCGCTTCAGCATCAGTCCTTCCTTTTCATAACTGGAACTAGCTCAAACTCATGTACATCAAGGCGGTGATGCCATCCAACCATCTCATTCTCTGTTGTCCCCTTCTTCTCAAGCCTTCCATCTTTCCCAGCATCGGGGTCTTTTCTGATGATTCAGTTCTCCTATTCTGGCAGTAACTTTTTTTTTAAAAATAGTGATTAGAGTCACCCTGATGGCTTATACAGTAAAGAGTCTGCTTACAAAGTGGGAGACCCAGATTCGATCCTGGGGAAGCTTCTCCTGGAGAAGGGAATGGCTACCCACTGCAGTATTCTTGCCTGGAGAATTCCGTGGACAGAGAAGCCTGGAGGGCTATAGTCCATGGGGTCGCAAATAGTCTGGGCATGACTGAGGAGGTTCGGCACTCTATTTCATTTGACTTTATAGTGAACCTTCTCTGTGTCAAATCCAGTACCCATATATCATTATCTTACTGCTACTGCTAAGTCGCTTCAGTAGTGTCCGACTCTGTGCGACCCCATGATGGCAGCCCATCAGGCTCCACCGTCCCTGGGATTTTCCAGGCAAGAACACTGGAGCGGGTTGCCATTTCCTTCTCCAGTCCATGAAAGTGAAAAGTGAAAGTGAAGTCGCTCAGTCATGTCCGACTCTTAGCGACCCCATGAACTGCAGCCTACCAGGCTCCTCCGTCCATGGGATTTTCCAGGCAAGAGCACTGGAGTGGGGTGCCATTGCCTTCTCCGATCATTATCTTAAGCCGTCAACAAAATCCTTATTGAGAAGAAATCAGACTCAGAGTGTCGAAGAGGAGAAAACATGGAGTCAGGGGCCTCGGAACAAGGGACCGGAAGTTGGCTTCCGGGGAGCTGGGGCGGGGAAAGGCGTGAATCTCGGGGGCGGAGACTCAGCGTTCGTTTGCATAACCAGCATGCACTGCACGCAATATAGATTGAATTTACTATTTTAATTCATCGTAGATTTCTTTTAAACATAATATTTTGATGAATGAACCTTCACGCACTTAAGTGAAAAGATCTGCCGCAAACTCTTAACCCAGACTTACCCTTGACACTGCTCACCCTAACTGTCTTAGGAGTGCTCGTTCCCAAGGTGGGTCTTTTGTGTTCCAAGGAGGTGCAGTTAAGCAATACAGCTCCTAATTTTTGGAGGTTTTGTCACATAGACAAAACCAACATGGTGGTATCCAAAAACAGACTTTGCAAAGAGAAAATGTTGAGGCAGGGTTTTTATTTTCTAGGCTTGTTATACCTAATTTTTTTCTGTGTTTATTTAATGTGTTATGTTTTACTTTTCTCAGTTAACTTTTTCACTCGTGGTTGATTATTTCATAATTCTTCGGACTGCGGTTTTCGGCTTTTCCTGTCATCCATTTTCAGAGCTTGTTTATACCTATGCACTTTGAATCTGTGGTAGTATCTAACCGTTTCATTTTTTATTTATTCATTTTTTCAATCTTTAGTACTTCTAGGCATGAGGGATTTTTCCAATGTCAAATTTTTTGCATCAGGTGGCCGAAATAGTGGAATTTCAGTGTCCGCATCAGTTCATGCAATGAACATTCAAGATTGGTGTTTTTTAGGATGGTTTGGTTGGATATTTTTGCAGTCCAAGGGACTCTCAAGAGTCTTTCTCAACACTACAGTACAAAATCATCAATTCGTCAGGGCTTAGCTTTCTTTACAGTACAACTCACACATCCATCATGGCTACTGGAAAAACCGTAGCTTTGACTAGACAAACCTTTGTCAGTGAAATAATGTAGCTGCTTTAAAATATGCTGTTTAGATTGATCATGGCTTTTCTTCCCAAAAGTAAGCATCTTTTAATTTCATGGCTGCAGTCACCATCTGCAGTGATTTTGAAGCCCCCCCAAAATAAAGTCTATCACTGTTTTCCATCGTTTTCTCATCTATTTGCCATGAAATGATGGGACCAGATGCTATGATCTTAGTTTTTTGAATGTTAAGTTTTAAGCCAAAATTTTCACTCTCCATTTTCACTTTCCTGAGGCTCTTTAGTTCTTCACTTTCTTCCATAAGGGTGGTGTCATCTGCATCTCTGAGGTTATTGGTATTTCTCCCGGCAATCTTGATTCCACCTTGTGCTTCACCCAGTCTGGCATTTCGCATGATGTACTTTGCATATAAGTTAAATAAGCAAGGTGACAGCCTTGATGTACTCCTTTCCCGATTTCGAACCAGCCCATTGTTCCATGTCCAGTTCTAACTGTTGCTTCTTGACCTGTGTACAGATTTCTAAGGAGGCAGATCAGGTGGTTTGGTATCCCCATCTCTTGACTTTGCATTCCAGGATGTCTGGGTCTAGGTGAGTGATCACACCATCGTGATTATCTGGGTTGTGAAGATCTTTTTTGTATAGTTGTTCTGTGTATTCTTGCCACCTCTTCTTAATCTCTTCTCCTTCTGTTAGGTCCATACCTTTTCTGTCCTTTATTGTGTGCATCTTTGCATGAAATGTTCCCTTGGTATCTCTGATTTTTCTGAAGAGATCTCTAGTCTTTCCCATTCTGTCGTTTTCCTCTATTTCTTTTCATTGATCACTGAAGAAGGCTTTCTTATCTCTCCTTGCTATTCTTTGGAACTCTACATTCAAATGGGTATATCTTTCCTTTTCTCCTTTGCCTTTCGCTTCTCTTTTCTTATTTATTTGTAAGCCCTTCTCAGACAACCATTTTTCATTTTTTTTTCTTGGGGATGGTCTTGATCCCTGTCTCCTGTACAATGTCATGAACCTCTGTCCATAGTTCATCAGGCACCCAGTCTATCAGATCTAATCCCTTGAATCTATTTGTCACTTCTACTGTATAATCATAAGGGATTTGATTTAGGTCATACCTGAATGGTCTAGTGGTTTTCCCTACTTTCTTCAATTTAAGTCTGAATTTTGTAATAAGGAGTTCATGATCTGAGCCACAGTCAGCTCCCGGTCTTATTTTTGTTGACTATATACAGCCTTTCCATCTCTGGCTGCAAATAATATAATCCATCTGATTTTGGTATTGACCATCTGGTGATGTCCATGTGTACAGTTGTCTCTTGTGTTGTCGGATGAGACTGTTTGATATTACCAGTGTCTTCTCTTGGCAAAACTCTGTTAGCCTTTGCATGATGGCAATTAGCAGTAGTTTTTCTGTTACTGAGAAATAAAAATGAAAAAGTTTCCATGTGTTCCCATAAAAGAGAGGAAGCAGTATCTTGAAGTATCTTTCCACATGGTTTTCTTCGTGTTATTTTATGAGATCGGGTGACCTAGAAGATTCTCCAGACTGGGATGTTTGCAATTGACTGAGAAAATCCACAGTTAACTAAGAGTGGGTTGGATTTTAGGGACTGAGAGCTGATTTTGGAACACAAAAATGAAGTTTGCTTGACATTATGACCAATTGAGGGAGAGGCTGAGGTCTGTGAGTCGCAGATCACTGTGTGACCCTTGATGTTTTCCCCCTTGGTCTGCAGGGTGATTTCACCTGGAACAGTATGTCGGGCCGCAGTGTGCGGCTGAGGTCAGTGCCCATCCAGAGCCTCTCAGAATTGGAGCGAGCCCGCCTACAGGAAGTGGCTTTTTATCAGCTGCAGCAGGACTGTGACCTGAGCTGTCAGATCACCATTCCCAAAGGTAAGGCCCCATTTTGCCATTCCGTGGGGGATGTTGCCAGTCAAACAAATGCTCTGCCAGAGTTACAAGCTGCAGATTCATCTCAGCCCTACCACTGACTCAGGAAGGAAGCTACAGCTTCTGGGTCATTGGCTGGAATGGGCATCCAGTTTGACAAATGTGTTCAATAAGACAGTTTACATGTCAACTAATATGTTTATTAAAAGGAAGATTGACGGGGCATTAAAGGGGAAAGCCACGTGCATCTCAACAGTCTACATGGCTTCAGCACAACCAGTTAAAAAGAACTTTCAAAAAAGTCCACTTAAAGGATTAGAAGAAAAACCATGTCTATCTCAATATGATTTCAAAATAACCAGTTGAATGGTTTAGCAACCAGTTAAACACAAGGTCCTTTTGACCTTATGCAAACCCAGAATCAGTTATTATACCAATGTTAACTTATTTTTATCCACCTAGCATTCTCCGTTAGGGTTCACCTGCACTGAAGCCAGTGCAGGCCTAGTTGTCTGATGTTTTTACAAACACAGATCCTGATTCTACTAAAACTGGGAAACATATATTTGAAATCCTTTGATCTGTAAAGCCACGTTTCTGAATGTTTTCTATTTTCTATAAAGGCACTTTTTAATGTGTTAGCATATACAGAAAGGTAATTTGAGGTGGAGTGAAAAGTTGTGATGCTACACAAATAGGGTAAACCTGACATGAAAAGAACGTTGGAAGCTGTGCCTAAAACTTACATATAAAAGCTAGATTGCCTGCCAGATTTCAGTATCTGCAGAACTTCTCCTTTGTTTTCTTTTATTGAGGAGTTGAGGGAATGCTTTGTGAATAGTTATTCATAAAATAATTCATATCATGCATATGAACATACACATAGATATGTAGTTCTCAACCAAGGATGGTTCCCCCACCCCCAGGTAGAATTTAGCAATGTCTGGTTCCACTTTGAGTTTTCACAGCTTAGAGGGGTTAGAAGCCAGGGATGCTGAACATCCTATAATACACTGGACAGTTCCCCACAGCAAGCATTGTCAGGTCCCAAGGGCCCAAGTGTAGCGACTGAGCAACCTGAATGTACACATGAACACATGTGCTTACATTTCGCCAACAACAGAGCTGGTGGGGCTATTTTCTGGGCTTATTTGTGGCTAATGGTAACAGTTCTAGCGTGGGACTCTGAAGACTAGAATATGAGGACTTGTCTGATCACTTCCCCTCCACAGGTGATCTTGTGTAATTCACCTCTCTAGTAGGAGGTTCAGTTTCGTTGACTAGACAGAGCAGCACAAAAACACTGACCACCCAGAATTTTTCATTGGATGATGACTCTCAGGGCCACTTTTATTCTTTTTCTTAAAAAATTCTTAAAAAATTGAAGTATAGTTGGTCTACAATGTTATATTAGTTTCAAGTATACAGCATAGTGATTCAGTATTTTTACAGACTATACTCCAGTCAAAGTTATTATAAGATAATGGTTATGGTTCCTTGTGCTGTACAATATATCCTGGATGTTTATCTATTTTATACATAGTACGTCATACCTCTTAATCCCATATCCCAATCTTGCCCATCTCTCTTCCCATTCCAAACTTGTAATCACTGGTTTGTTTTCTACATCCATGAGTCTATTTCTGTTGTGCTATATACATTCGTTTATTTTTTGCATTCCACATATGAATGATATCATTCAGTATTTGTCTTTCTTTGTCTGACTGATTTCACTAAGCATAATATTCTCTAAGTCCATCCACATTGCTTCAAATGGCAGGATTGCTTTCTTTTTATGCCTGAGTAATATTCTATTGTGTGTGTATATAAATATAAATATATACATATATATATATATACACCACATCTTCTTTATCCACTCATATGTTGTGAATACTTCAGTTGCTTCCATACCTTGGCAATTGTAAATAATTCTGTCATGAAATATTGGGGTACATGTACCTTGGTTCAGTGGTAAGGAATCTGCCTGCCAATGTAGGAGACGCTTGTTTGATTCCTGGGTCGGGAAGATCCCATGGAGGAGGAAGTGGCAACCCACTCCAGTATTCTTGCCTGGGAAATCTCATGGACTGAGGAGCTTGGTAGGCTACAGTCCATGGGTTCACAAAGAGTTGGACATGAGTTAGCAACAAAACAATTTGAATGTGTGTTTTTCTCTAGATATATACGCGAATGGAATTGCTGGATAATATGGTAGTTCTATTTTTAGTTTTCTGAGGACCCTCCATATTATTTTCCACAGTGGCTGCACCGGTTTACATTCACACGAACAGTGTTGAAGGATTCCCTTTTGTCCACATCCTCGCCAACATTTGTTGTTTGTAGACTTTGTGATGATATCCATTTAGCAGATGTGAGGTGATATCTCATTGTGATTTTGATTTGCATTTCTCTGATGGCTAGTGATTCTGACCTCTTGACCATCTGCATTTCCCTTTTTGGAAAAATGTCTATTCAGGTCGTCTGCCTGTTTTTCAGTTGGGTTATTTGTTTTCTTTAATGCTGAGTTGTATGAGCTGTTTTTGTATGTTGGATATATACAACCCCTTATTGGTCACATTGCAAAAATTTTCTCCCATTCCAAAAGTTGTCTTTTTTTTTCTTCTTCTTCTTCTGTACTGCATGGCATGTGGGATCTTAGTTCCCTGCCAGGGATCTAACTTGTGCCCCCTGCATTGGAAGCATGGATTCCTAACCACTGAAAGTCCCCATAGGTTATCCTTTTGATTTTTCAAGGGCAAAATATTAAGTTTAATTACACCCTGTTTGTTTATTTTTGCTTTTATTTCTTCTGCCTTAGGAGATAGATCCAATAAAATATTGCTCCAACATGTAGAAGAGTGTTCTGCCTATGAGCTTTATGATTTCAAGTCTTATATTTAGGTCTTTAATCCATTTTGAGTTTATTTTTGTATATGGCGTGAGGAAGCATTCTAATCTCATTTTTTTGCATTGGCTCTTTTTAAAAATTGTTATGTTTTATTTATTTTTGCTTGCACTGGGTCTTTGTTGCTGCCCTTGGGCTTTCTCTAGTTGTGGTGACTGGGGGCTACTCTCTAGTTGCAGCATGCGGGCTGCTCATTGCAGTGGCTTCTCTTGTTGCAGGGCATGGGCTCTACAGCATGTGGGCTTCAGTTGCAGTTTGCGGGCTCCAGGACTCGGACCCGATAGTTGTGGCGCATGGGCTTAGTTGCTCTGCAGCATGTAGAATCTTCCCAGACTAGGGATGGAACCCGTGTCCTCTGCATTGACAGGCAGATTCTTTACCACTGAACCACCAGGGAAGTCCTAATCTCGTTTTTTTACATGTAGCTGTTGAGTTTTCCCAGCACCACTTATCCAAGAGACTGTCTTTTCTCCATTGTATATTCTTGCCTTCTTTGTCATAGACTAATTGACCAGAGGTGTGTCAGTTTATTTCTGGGCTCTATGTGTCTAATTTTATATCAGTACCACACTGCTTGGATTACTGTAGTCTAAGGATTAGGAAGGTGATGTCTCCAACTTTGCTCTTTATTCTCAAGATTGCTTTGGCAATCCCAGGTCTTTTGTGGTTTCATACAAATTTTAGGATTATTTGTTCTAGTTCTGTGGAAAGTGTCATGGGTATTTTGATAGGGATTGCATTAAATCTGTAGGCTGCTTTGGGTAGTATGGCCATTTTAATAATATTAATTCTTCCAGTCCAAAAGCATGGGATATCTTTCTATTTCTTTGTTTTATTTTCAGTTTTCTTCATCAGTCTTTTATAGTTTTCAGAGTATAGGATTTTCACCTCCTTGGTTAAGTTTATTCCCAAGTATTTTATTCTTTTTGATGTGATTTTAAATGGAATTTTTTTTTTTTTTACTTTTTTCTGATAGTTCATTATTACCGTATAGAAAAGCAACCGATTTCTGTATGTTATTCTTGCATCCTGCTGCTACTGAATTCATTGATTAGTTCTAATACTATTTTGGTGGAGACTTTAGGGTTTTCTATACAAAATATCATGTCCTCTGCAAATAGTGGTAGTTTTACTTATTCCCATCTAATTTGGATGCCTTTTATTTCTTTTCCTTGTCTGATGGCTGTGGCTAGGACTTCCAATACTATGTTAAACAGAAGTGGCAAGAGGGGCCCCTTTTACTCTTTAAACTGGTATCTTGGACTCTGTTGAAGGTCATGAAAGAGTTCAGGAGAAGGCAGAGGCAGGTTAGGCCAAGGGACTGGTAGGACAGGCACATTTCACTGACTGATGCCTGGCTCCTATGGCTTTTTCATCATATTCTACTTGACACCACAACCATGGCCGGTTCCTCCCAAGAGGAAATTCCTAGCCCTGTTATATCTTCTCATGCTAATGTAGCACAGAGATACTCACCTCAAGTAAGAAGAAAATCTCTTTGGCAGTTGGTGAAAAATGAGTACTAATCGCCATCAGGCTGGGTTGCTGCTTCTTCCTAGGATAATCTCATTCTGCCTCATCTTGTCTTTGTTTGGTTTTAGGTTGGAGACGAAACCTGCCCTTGCTTCCCTATTAATTCACAAGATGGCCCAGGTGGGGTCCAACAGCCCTGTTTCTGTTTTACAAGAACAGATGATCTTTCAGTTCCTAAGAAAAAATTTTAATAGAAATGTTGGCAAGCCCAATTTATAGTGAAGGAAATGATGACTCTAAAAAGTTATGTGAAACCCAGATTTGAGACATATCAGATGAGATATCAAGGAACAAATATTCTTTGTAATTTTGTTTTCAAATCCAGTTAATTTGATGTTTCTCTTTGTTCTTGCTTTTTAAAGAGTCCATTAAATAAATAACCTTTGACAAACAGAGAATTTTATATAACTTATCTGCTAGAAGCTCTGTCTCCATTGCTTATTTCTGCAACTATGTGAGTCCTAGTACATTCAGAGAAAGATTTGTTCTATCAAGATGTTTAAAGATGTTTGGGCTTCAGGAGTTATTTTGACACTTTCTATCCAAATGGGAGCTAATGATTTACAAATCATCTCTTACTTATGAAAGAGAGAAGGAATTGTGTGGCTGGGTGGGAAAAAACAGATAACACCCAAGAGTTCTAAAACTACTATTTGGGTGAGATGATTATAGACATTGAATATTTACCAAGATCAAATGCATGGCCAGTGCCGAGTGCTATGATGGCAGCTTCGGGCTGAGGATGGCCACTTTTGTTCCATGCAAAAACCTAAGTGGAGGTTCTAAACAGAGTCAGAGTCACTGTATGAATTTACTCAGGAAAATAAATACAGATACCACGGTCTAGAACCTAAACAAATGATATAAAGCCTACTGAGATAGTGGGTATAATGAAAATGGAAACGTATTCAAGCTCACATTTTCGCTCTTTGTTACCTTAGAATGACTGTGCGTGCATGCTCAATCACTCAGTCATGTCCAACTCTTTGCGACCCCATGGACTATAGCCCACCAGGCTACTCTGTCCATGGGATTTTCCAGGCAAGAATACTGGAGTGGGTTGCCATTTCCTTCTCCAGGGGGTCTTCCAGACCCAGGGATCAAGCCCACATTTCCTGCATATCCTACACTGGCAGGCAGGTTCTTTACTACTGTGCCACCTGGGAAGCCCCTGGAATGACTATAGAAATTTATTTATGTGTATGTTTGGAGGACTGTCTTCCTCTATGAGACTGGTGCTTCCATAGCTCAGATGAATGATAATATAATGTATTCATCAGCTGCTGGGATTCACCATAGAGAGGGAAGAACTGAAGGTTGAGGGTTAGGAAATTACTGGAGTTATTTCCTAGAGTGGACTGCAGTGGTGGGATCCAAAGCCACAGGTAGAGAGTTTGAGCTCCTCCTGAGGTTTAGTAGCAGGTGGACATGGGTTATATGGGTACAGATGCAGGCAGATTAGATGATGGGAAAGCGTGTGGAATTTCACTCCAGATTGCCTCTCCTCTCTCAGCAAAATAAGAAACGATTTCATCTGTTAGGAGTGGGGATAACAAGGAGGTCCTGGAGGTTTGAGGAAAGAGGAAAAGAATGGAAAAGCGGGAAGTGAATGGACCAGCAATGTTGCAGAATTACGGGGCAGCCCAAAAGGTCTATTCAAGGTTAGAAGCTGGGAATTTAAATTGCAGAATAAACATCTAGGCATCTTTGTTGTTGTTGTTGTTGTTCAGTAGCTCAGTGATGTCCAACTCTTTGTGACCCCATGGACTGTAGCAAGCCAGGCTTCCCTGTCCTTCATTATCTCCCGGAGATTGCTCAAATTCATGTCCATTGAGTCAGTGATGCCATCCAACCATGTTATCCTCTGTTGCCCCCTTGTCCTAACAGTGGAGTTAGGATTTTCTAGTTGAGTTCAGTCTTGGTAGGGAGGGACATGGCAGTTGAGAACTCTGTGGTAAGAAGAAATCTAGACCCCTCAAAGATGGCCTGGAATCTTTGGCTATTTCCTTAAAATGTCTAAATCAACTTTGCAGATGTGATCAACTCAGGTCTTTAAGACAGCAAGATTATTCTGGATTATCTGGGGGAATTAAAACTAATCCATGAGTACTAAAGCAGAGAAACTTTCCTAGCTGTAGTCAAAGAGAGATATGACTTTGGAGGAATAGTCAGAGAGATGCATTGCTGCTGGCTTTGATGATAGAGGAAAGGGCCACAAGTCGAAGAATGCAGGCAGCCTCTAGAAACTAAAGAAAGGCAAGGAAACAGATTCTCACTAGAGCCTCTAGGACGGAATGCAACCCTGCTGACACCTTGCTTTTAGCCCAGTGAGACTCATTTCAGACTTCTGGTCTCCAGAAATGTCAGTAATAAATTTAAGTCATTTTAGCCACTAAGTTTGTGGTTGTTTGTTACAGCAGCTGTATTAATACAGTATACAAGACAGTGATTATAGTCTCAGACCATGGGATCTAAGCTGAATAAGAAGAGAAGTTAGAAATAAATGTAAAAGACATATTTTTCTTAAGTAAGAAGAATCAATTATATAAAGATATAAATTATGTCCTAAATTATCTATAAACTGGGCATGGTTTCAGAAAACATACTGAAAGAATTAATTTTTGTAATACCACTAAATTGATCTAAACATCATCTTGGCAAATAATTATATGAAAGTAAGTAGACAGGGGAAAATCTGAAAAAGAGGTCAAAGAGAAATTATCCCTAGCCATTTATTAAATGTTATAAAACTAAAGCAATTAAAAGAATATTGTACTGCTTCACAACACGCAGATCAATGGAAGATAATAGAGTTCAGAATTGAGCTAAAATAAATATGAGAACTTATGACATAAACATTGCATTTCTTATCAGGGGGAAATGATGGATTATTATTGTATTTCTGACAATGAGACTACCATCGAGAAGAAAAACTGAGATTCTGACCTTGCTCCTTATATCAAAATAAATTGATGTGGAAGAAAGATTTGAAGATTTAAAAAATGAAACTATGAATGCACTAAAACAAAACATAGCTAGATATTAATGTATTTTTACACAGAGAAAGTCACTACACAGAAAACATAGAGTGGCCTGTTTCACTACATTTAAAAAAGAATAGAATCATCTGCGAGGCAAAAAAATAAATAAATAAATAGAAATGTATAACACATTTGAAAAACTAAAGGCTAACTTCTCTAGGATACAGAGCTTTATTATAAATTAATATGAGAAAGAAAATAATTAAAATGTGGACAAATTATAGGCATCTCACAAGAAAAGAAATTAAAATGAGTTATAAATATCTGTAAAGGTGCTCTCACCCTCATATTCATTCAGGAAATGCAAGCTCAACAAAAGGGAGATTATTTTTTCCTCTTAGATTGGAATGACTCCAAAAGTTGGATAGTATATTTTCTCAGAAAACAGACTCTCATATACTGTTGATAGGAATATAGTTGTTGCAGCAGCTTTCAAGGCAATTTGACAACATTGGGCTTCCCAGGTGGTGCTAATGGTAAAGAACCTGCCTGCCAATGCAGGAGACCTAAAAGTCACGGGTTCGATCCCTGGGTCAGGAAGATCCCCTGGAGAAGGGCATGGCAATCCATTCCAGTATTCTTGCCTGGAGAATCCTATGGACAGAGAAGCCTGGTGGGCTAGAGTCCATAGGTCGCACAGAATCAGATATGACTGAAGGGACTTAGCATGCATGCAACTTTGAAATGGCCCAATAAAGCTACTTCTGCAAATGTATCTCACAGATATATACTTGTCAAGATAGGCTATTTATATATTAGTCAAGATAGGCTAACCACTTAGTACCTTAATAGTATAAAAGTGTCTTTCAGGCACTATCTAATGCAGGTTGGCCATAACAATCAGGAGAGTGGACTGTCCTCCACACAGTCATGCAGGAACCTAGGATTCTCCAATCTTGTGACTCCTCCCTCCTCTATATCTATTTAGCCAGGAGACACACACAATAAAAATGAGTAAGATTTACATAAACCTTATAAGATGACTGATGAGTTTAATTTGTTACTTCCGTCTAGACTTCGGTTTGGTTCAGTCGCTCAGTCATATCCGACTCTTTGCGACCCCATGAATCCCAGCACACTAGGCCTCCCTGTCCATCACCAACTCCTGGAGTTCAATCAAACTCACATTCATCGAGTCGGTGATGCCAACCAGCCATCTCATCCTCTGTCATCCCCTTCTCCTCCTGCCCCCAATCCCTCCCAGCATCAGAGTCTTTTCCAGTGAGTCAACTGTTCGCATGAGGTGGCCAAAGTACTGGAGTTTCAGCTTTAGCATCATTCCTTCCAAAGAACACCCAGGACTGATCTTTAGAATGGACTGGTTGGATCTCCTTGCAGTCCATGGGACTCTCAAGAGTCTTCTCTAACACCACAGTTCAAAAGCATCAGTTCTTCGGCACTCAGCCTTCTTCACAGTCCAACTCTCACATCCATACATGACTACTGGAAAAACCATAGCCTTGACTAGACGGACCTTTGTTGGCAAAGTAATGTCTCTGCTTTTGAATATGCTATCTAGGTTGGTCATAACTTTCCTTCCAAGGAGTAAGCGTCTTTTAATTTCATGGCTGCAGTCACCATCTGCAGTGATTTTGGAGCCCCCCAAAATAAATTCTGACACTGTTTCCACTGTTTCCCCATCTATTTCCCATGAAGTGATGGGACCGGATGCCATGATCTTAGTTTTCTAAATGTTGAGCTTTAAGCCAACTTTTTCACTCTTCTCTTTCACTTTCATCAAGAGGCTTTTGAGTTCCTCTTCACTTTCTGCCATAAGGGTGGTGTCATCTGCATGTCTGAGGTTATTGATATTTCTCCCAGCAATCTTGATTCCAGCTTGTGCTTCTTCCAGCCATTTCAGTGAGGAAATTTTGAAGATGCTATAGAGAATCTAGTGTAGAAATAAGGATGTCTTTCAGTGGGAGGGATTGTATCTATCAATTGAGTTTTCCTGTGAGCTTGAGATTGCCCCATGGAGGCAACCATGGAATGTTTCTACCTGGTCAAAGGCTGCTCTTGGCATAGGCTCTTGAATCAGACTGTCTAGTCTATAGATGGTTTAACAGCTGATCCAGGAAACAAATGGGGAGATCATGATCGAGAAATTAAACACCTCATGGCCTTCACGGGCTTCCCTGATGGCTCAGTGCCAAAGAATCTGCCTGACAATGCAGGAGACTCAGGAGATGCAGGTTCAATCACTGGGTCAGGAAGATCCCCTGGAGGAGGAAATGGCTATCCACTCCAGTATTCTTGCCTGGGAACTCCCATGGACAGAGGAGCCTGGCAGGCTACAGTCTGTGGGGTTGCAAAAGAGTGGGACATGACTGAGCAACTAAAAAACAACAACAGCAACAATGGTTTTCACGAACTTTTCATTTATTCAGAGCACATCAACTGAGTTGTGTTTATGTATCAGGTTCAATTAATATTATTTGGATAGCATTTTAATACAAATGGTCTAAGACAGGGGTTAGTGAACTGGCACCCACTGGCCAAACTCAGCTCACCATCTGTTTTTGTAAATCCAATCTTATTGGCACACAGCTATGCTTATTCATTTACGTATTGTCTATGGCTGCTTTTGAGCATCAGTGGGAGAGTTGAATAGTTGTGAGTCCTTATGCCTCACAGAGTCTCAAACTTTTACTATCTGGTCTTTCACAGGAAACAAAAATTGCTGACCTCTGGTCTAAGGTAAAATGAAAGGAAGTGACTAGTTGATGCTCAGTATGTAAAGCAGGTTAGTGTAGGCAATATGGCTTAACCTCATTATAATGGAAGCTAAATATTTAAAGCTGAATAGTTTCACAAGAGAGAAATACATATTCAAGTTTTCTTCAGTGCTGTTTTTTTCTTCACTTAATTTCTGGTATCAAAATTGAGAAAGGCTTTGTTTACATGTTTTGAAAACAGTATCATGGAATGAGGAATAGCTGATGGTTTAAGAAAATGTGGACAATAGTCTAATAAAAGAGTACCCTGATGCCTCAAAATTGCTCAGTTATATGGCTTCCTTATAAAATGATCCCTCACCATTGTCCCTCAGGCTGTGTAAAACCTAAGTAAACAACTCAGTGAAATCAAGAGAATGACATTCTTGGTTGGTTAACACTGCAGCTGTCTTTGGTTTGTGATTTGAATGTTGATTTTAAAAAATAAGGGCAACCTGGTGGACAAGGCAATTGATCTTGGGTGTTTATGTAACAACCCTAGACAGAAACTATAACTGTCCAATTTCTGCATTATCCCTGCTGCCGTTGTCCACTTGGAGAGATGAAATGCTAGACCTGTTTATCAGAGCTTTCTGTGTAACTATGGGTTGCCCAAAAAGTTCATTCGCGATTTTTGGCCAACCCAATAAAAATGAAGTTGAAACCTACTTTCAGATCCCCGAACTCCAGTGTAGGTAAAAATGCTGATAGGAAACAATCACCAAGTAGGGTGACCAAAAAATAATGTAGGCCGCTGGGCTCAGAGACCCTCAGCAAATGTCTCTAGTGTATGAGCTGTAGAGGTGGTCGCATCTTTTATGTGTTCACAGTCACCAATGATGTGATCTCCCTGGAGAGCTGTGATTTCCCATGGGGTGAGGCTGTTTCTTATTTGTCTCTGAATCTGGAACACTGGTTATACTGCCCAATACTCCAGTGACTCTCAGCAAAATCTTTGAGAAATGCATGAATGCATGTATGCATACCTGCATATTTACCTTTGAAAGTAAGCTCCTGCCTTCACTCTTCCCTTTCTCTCTAAAGACCACCAACCATCTTTCTCTTGTGTTCCACAGGATCCTCAGTAATGATCTTGAAATGGCAGTGCTTCCCTATTGCTTCACCCCATGCCCAGTTTCCGACTTTGATTGATGGTCCCACAGGGTTGACAGGATATTTGAGCAAAATAATAACCATGATGAGCTGAAAACATCACCTAACGTTTTATACTCTCAAGAAAAGTCATTCGTCATCATCATCATTATCATATCATCACCATATCACTTTGTCTTGTATTTATCCTCAATCCTGGGTCACCCCATCATTATGTCTCACTTTAACTATAACCATAGACTCTGCTTTCTTCAATTCAAGACTTCTCTCCGATTCTGCCCACTGCACCTAAAAAGCAGCGGAGTAATCTTCAACCACAGAATCTATGCCTTTGTTGAAAAACCAACTCCCAAGGCCCCCATTGCCTACTGAGGTTACTATCAAAGCTATTTGCAATACTCTTTCACTTAAAAGAAGGAATCTGTTCGGTTTGTAGCCTGTGCTGAGCATGCCCCACAGATTTAAGTTTGTCTTAGAGGAAAAGGTTTCAAACTTTTTGTCCAAAATCTATAGTGAGAAATACATTTTACATCTCAGCCCATCAAACACACAAGCCAAATGATGCTTATTGTTATCTGAGATACACCTCTACAATGTTCTCTTCTATTGCCTTCTATGAGCTACCAAATTTTCATGATTCATTAATAAGTTATGACCCACACACAATCTTGGAAAGCAGATGGAATGGAGAAGAGATGATCACAAAGAACAAAAAAAATGTCAGCATAGAAAACTTTCACTTGTTCATTACTGTGGCCCTTAGGGCCTTGGTAAGATTGATGCTTTTGAGCTGTGGTGTTGGAGAAGACTCTTGAGAGTCCCTTGGACTGCAAGGAGATCCAACCAGTCCATTCTAAAGGAGATCAGCCCTGGGTGTTCTTTGGAAGGAATGATGCTAAAGCTGAAACTCCAGTACTTCGGCCACCTCATGCGAAGAGTTGACTCATTGGAAAAGACTCTGATGCTGGGAGGGATTGGGGGCAGGAGGAGAAGGGGACGACAGAGGATGAGATGGCTGGATGGCATCACTGACTTGATGGACGTGAGTTTGAGTGAACTCCTGAAGTTGGTGATGGACAGGGAGGCCTGGCGTGCTGCGATTCATGGGGTCACAAAGAGTCGGACACGACTGAGCGACTGAACTGAACTGAACTGAAGATGGATGGGGCACTTTCCCTAGGGCCACAGAAAGAGGCAAGACCCTCGGCCTAAGCATCTAGTGCCTTCTCTACCTGGAGCCCAACAGTGGAGTGTCACCCAGGGGCTTCCCGTGCTGCTTCACTGCTCCCTCTCCTGTACCAAGCTGGGCATACAGCCTGAAGGAGGGCGCCATGTGGAGTATGAGGTTCTAAAGAGGTAGAAACCTCTGATGGAAGCTATAATGTCATGTCAAAAATAATCCACAGGGACTTCCCTGGTGGCCCAATGGTTAAGAATCTACCACCCCCAGTGCAGGGGACATGAGTTCGATCCCTGGTGTGGGAAGATGCCACATGCTGCAGGACAACTAAGCCTGCGCACCACAACTCCTGAAGCCCGAGCACCCTAGAGCCTGAGCTCCACAATAGGCCATATCCTCCAGGAGTTCTTAGTCGGTTGATAGAGAAAGCACAGATACATCAACTGTGTTAAAACACAGAGCAGGGGATATCATCCTATCCAAGTGACCTGTGGTGGCCCTGACAGATAGAAGTTGCCTTATCTACCTATTCCAGGAAAACCCAAAAATGACAGCAAGGTTTTGCTGCAGGTTTGTTTTGTTTTGTTTTGAAATTTTCTTCTTGGATGCTCTCCTCTATACCCCAGGGCTTTTACCACGTCAAGTTCTCGAGTGTGTGCTGCTGTATGATTCTGTTCTGCTGCCAAGCAGGCAAGTCAGTACAATAGTCAGGGGTTATTTACGCCACATGTTTTGTGCCTTCATATTTACAAATGGCTTCCTTCATGTTCTCAGACAATATAGGTTTCTATCTGAGCTCTTGTCCCTACTGATTACATTTACATGTATGGATATATTTTTGTTGGAGTAGCAGCTATTACTACACAAGGCTTTGGCATCTTGAACAAAACTTTTGTCACTGCATTTTCTGAAATATTCTGGCACCTTTCAAACATTTCAAGACTACACTATTCTCTCTTTTGGGATCATGGCCCAAAAGTAAACTTGATAATTACCCAGAATGTCCCATCCTTGAAATATGAATAGGAGCTTCCATTTTTGCTTTTTTCTTTGTTTCCCTTTGGGCAAAACAAAGGCAAATAAGTATTAATTGAAATTAAATACTGTTTTTTTTAATCCATCATGCTTTCTAGATAATTTGAAATTGAGCCCTCAAGATGATTTAAAAATTCAATCAGTGGGTGTTTCTAACATTTTTATAAGTGGAAAGCTGTGGGAAAGTAGTTTAAGGAGGTCTTCATTCAAGATTGGAGAGGGCAAATTACAGCCCACAGGCCAAATTCAGCCCACTGCCTGTTTTTGTAAATAAAGTTTTATTAAAATGCAGCATACTCATTTGTCTCTGTATTGTCTAAGGCTACTTTAGTGCTTCAACAGCAGGGTGGAATAGTTTTGGCAGTGACCATGTGGCCCACAAAGCCAAAAATATTTGCAGTCTGGACCTTTACAGAAAAAACTTGCTGACCTCTGATTTAAGAGATTAACATTAATTAATTTGATATAGTAATTCACAGTTATTATCCATGTGTTGGTCAACAAGACCATCCCATTCATTTCAATTTCTTCACTATCTTAGTTTTATTTTTCAATAATTGAGTGTTTTTTTTTAGTTATCAGAACTTCATAACTCTCAGATGTTTTAGTGTTTATATTATATGTGATAAAATATTTTTTTCTTCAAAGTGAGTAATAAATTCCTTTGGTGAAACTAAACAAGAAAGAAATGTCAATATTTTAATGAGTTGCTTAAACAACTGAAGCCAGCATGCAGATTATAGGAATGTAAGTTATGCATCAGATGGGTGACTTTAATAATAAGTTAATCTCCAGTATGGGTTGATTTTTAGCTTTATTATTACTATCTGGTTTGATAACTGAGCATTTAGTATCTTTGTCTTTAAGGACTTCACTTATTTACAGATTTGCAGTTCTTTGTAATCTGATCTTCCTGTTCCTACCCTCCTTCCTTATCTCAGATGGCACTCAAATCCAAATCTTCTAGGGCTGCCTAGCATTACCTGACAAGGCTAGAACAAATATAAGTAGAAAAACATATCCTGCAACAGTTTTGAATTATCCACCGTTAAAAAGGCTTTGGCTGCAAATGACAGAAACCAAAAAAAAGTGAACATATTGCAAAGCAATTGATTATATTTCTTTACTAGGAGCCCACAGATAGGCTAATTCCAGGACTCATTAATTCAGTGGCCTTCCACCTTTTTTCTCTGCCGCAATCATGGGTCACTTCCTTCTTTGTCTGGCTTCCCTCCTTGTCACAAAATGACTGTGGTAGCATCCGGCATCACTGCTTCTGTGGCAGCATGAAGAGGCAGAGAAGAGCAGTGACTCTTCAGCAAGTATTTTTTAATAGCAAAAAAGGATTTTCACTGCTGTCTTCTAGCAGGCTCCCCTCCCTTCTCAATCCCTAGAATTGCAACACCTGCCAGTGCCCATGGAGAAGGCAATGGCACCCCACTCCAGCACTCTTGCCTGGAAAATCCCATGGACGGAGGAGCCTGGAAGGCTGCAGTCCATGGGGTCGCAAAGAGTCGGACACAACTGAGCGACTTCCCTTTCACTTTTCACTTTCATGCATTGGAGAAGGAAATGGCAACCCACTCCAGTGTTCTTACCTTGGAGAATCCCAGGGACGGGTGAGCCTGGTGGGCTGCTGTCTATGGGGTCGCACAGAGTCGGACACGACTGAAGTGACTTAGCAGCAGCCAGTGCCCAAATCAGTATGGCAAGCAGAAAGAACTAGCTTGACTTAAGATTCCTTTCCTGAGCCTTGGGTGAGAACTCATCTCAGGATGCATGACCACACAGAAGGTGAGCACATAACAAAACAGGGAAAGGAAAAATAGGATGGGGGGTGTAGTAGGATAAAAATGGGTTTAGATTAGAAACTATTGATGTCCATATAGCGATGTCATCTTCTGCCATTGCAAACAAGCAGTAGGGAGGAAACCATTCTTAGATTGATTTGCATTCGTGTCTAACAGTGCTTTGCTTTTGCTGCTCAAGAAATAATTAAGAAATTGAGTGGAAAGGATTAAAGATTCAATCATAGCACTGTTACTTGTATGGTATTTCTATAGCATAAGGGGCTTCCCTGGTGGCTCAGTGGTAAAGAATCAGCCTGCAATGCAGGAGACACAGATTTGATCCCTGGGTGGGGAAGATCCCCTGGAGAAGGAAATGGCAATCCACTCCAGTATTCTTGCCTGGAGAATCCCATGGACAGAGGAGCCTGGTGGGCTACAGCCCATGGGGTCACACAGAGTTGGACACGACTGAAGCAACTTAGCACACATACATATCATAAAGAACTGCTCAAATGGTTCAAAGAATAATCAAAAACAGGAATGGGAAAGGAAAGGATGAGGTTAATAGTCTTCATCCAATTGTACCATTGAGCCAATGACTGAATCTATGAGAGCTGTTTTCATGACAGCAACTGGAGGAAATTTGGAGGAGTTTCCAAGGATTAAAGTCTATGACTTAAAGATAATTGATCCCCCCCCCAAAAAAGATAATTGATTCCCTTCTTGCTTATTCATTATAAAATGATATCTATCAAGAGAAGGTAGGTAGCATTAGCCCCTTAGAGAGGTCAAAAATCACACCATGTGTCAATGCCCTTGTCTGAGTCTTTTCAACTTGACCTGCAAGCTTTGGCTTTAAAACAAATAATGCTGAAACTCTTCTAATTTGCAATTTAATATCCTTGAGTTACTAATCTAAGGTATTTCTTTGGGATGAATGCTTTCTGTCTTTTTTTTCTCCTACCTCCTTGCTTTCCTTTATGCTCCAGGAAAGAAATATAACTTAAGGAAATGACTTGCCAAAAGCCATTTTTCTTGTCCTGATATTTGGACACTTTTGTTTCTGCAAATACAATACCTCCATAGACTAAGTTAAAAATACTGTTTTCAACTCAATGTATGAACAATAAGAGCATACATTCAAGAGCCTGGAAGGGCAGACTAGCTCCTAGTTTGAGAGAAGGTAACAGCAGAGCTGTTCTTTTGGATCACGAGCTTATACCTTTATTTATTTTTTTCTTAACTCATAGTACTTGAAAGTGGAAAAAATGACAGCAAGGAAAAGGTCTTTGTAGGGTATAATTTGTTCACGACCAGTTATTACAGTAAGCAGTGATTACACAGAATGCCTGGTTAAGGAAAAAACCATAGTTGAGCTTTTAAGCCCGTGGCATCCAAGCCATGCAGACAGCTTTTCTACCTCACATTTTGTAGAATAATGGGACTGCTGGACAAATCGAATAGCTCAATGTTTTCTGAACTAGAACCTTACTTGTTTTGAGGTTCAAGAATCTACAAGGTCTTTTTTTTTTTCCTCTTGAGAAAAAATTTCAGAACTAGAGATTAAAGTGTCTGCCTGCAATGCAGGAGACCTGGGTTCGATCCCTGGGTCAGGAAGATCCCCTGGAGAAGGAAATGACAACCCGCTCCAGTATTATTGCCTGGAGAATCCCATGGACGGAGGAGCCTGGTGGGCTACAGTCCATGGGGTCGCAAAGAGTTGGACATGACTGAGCGACTTCACTCACTCATACTCAATTACCTTGCCAAATAATTTACACGAAAGGAGAAAGGTTTCTTAGTGTTTAGTTTAGCTGGAAGCGTGACCTCCAAGAGCTGTCTTTCTTTACAACAGTGAGACTCACAGAATGTTCTTAGTTTCTGACCACGGCTTTGATAATTTCACCGCCACTTCAACATGTAAACTGTGGGGATTACTACATTTCTCAAGTACTTTGGGGAGCCTTGGCCCTAAGGAGAGGCATCAGCATTGCTTAAGAATACCATAAATATTTCCTTCCCCAAGAAACACAGACACTTTGGAAATTAGATTTTGAAAACTCTAATCCACAAGGTGATAGCAGGATGAAGAAATAGTGTTGGATAGATTGGAATTTAAACCAAGAAGAATGACTCATTGACCCGGTTTCTACCTGCTTTCTATTTCAATCAAGGTTAATGGAAAAAACTGCCAAGGATAAGGTGATACATAAAAGGAAACTTTAACCTATATAGATTTGATTAAATAACCAAGAGTCCATAGCCTAAAATATTTCTTGAAAATAGCATGAATATCTCTATATACAGTGAGGTTCAAAGTTGACTGAAAGGCAGAGCCAGTTTGGACTCCAACACATTGTTTCCCGCTTTTTCCATGTAGATTGTTTTCTTCCAGAATTCTTGTTTTTCACTCTCTAGAGCCCTAGTTCCCACTGAAAAAAACTATCAGTGTCCCCCCCACCCCGAATTTGAGATTTTCTCATCTTTTTTCACCAGTAAAACACTTGCTTGATAAAAGTTTGGATTACTAGGAATAAAACACTAAGAGGCTTAGGACAAGAACGGATTTCCTAGACTCAGCAGGCACCATGTGATTTATCGGGAGAAATCCCCACCAAAATTCAAAGGCTCCTGAGAAGGGTAACTTTATCCTTTAAGACTGAATCTGAGGGGCTTCCTTGGTGGCTCAGTAGTAAAGAATCTCCCTGCCAGTGCCGGAGACACATGTTCGATCCCTGATCCGGGAAGATCCCATATGCCACACAGCAGCTAAGCCCAGGCGCCACAACTCCTGGGTCTGTGCTCTGGAGCCTGGCAATTGCAACTGCTGAGGACTGTGCACCCTACATCATCCCTTAACAGAGGTTACTTGTTTTAGAAGAGAGGAGAGAGCCCTCCTTTGGCTCCTGTCCTAAATATCTGGGGTCAATCCCAGTTTAACTCTTAGGCCAGAGTATCTCACTGGCTCCCATGGTTCCCCTATCCTCGGATTGTTGCCACATTTCCGGCCAAGAAGCAGAGGTGGCCACTTTCCTGGTAACTACTACTCTTTCCTGTCCAGGCTGCTCTCCTTTCCTTTTCTTGGGATGTACTTTGAATATGAAGCAGGCAACTCAAAGGGGCAGGGGCTCTTTCGAACTCATTCCACTGCGCATGTGTGTGGCAGTAACTGGCTCCATTGTCCAGCTCGAATTTTCCTGGAATATGACTTTGGTGTTTTGGTTGCCCAGCTCTCGTCAGTCCCTATATTGTTTTCCAATGCTGATTTATTTAGCCAAATTAACTTACATCGGTGAGATTAATTATCCAAAAACACTAGACTTGGAGTGTGGGCCCAACGAATGGCCTTCAGGTGCCAGGGGCCATAAATAATATTATTACTTCTTTGACAGAGCTCCAAACTGGAAATAAAATATCTGGTATAATCTTTCACTTGCCTTATTTTGGGGAGATCTGTGGCTTGAGAGCCATTGAAAGGGGATGCAGATGAGAATAAAGGATGAATTTTAGTTTTAGTGAAGGATTAAACATAGTTTTAGTAAATGCTTTTATAAGACATCCACAGATTGTAACTGTGGATTGTAACTCACCTAATGTACTTTCACACATCTGATTTAAAACTACATTTTGGCTTATCAGAATAGGCATCAGAACATGAAAAGTAAACAGATTCTGTACTAATCAGTGTTCTTGGATGCACATGACAGGTACCAAGTCTAGATAACTTAAAAAGAAAAACGATTTAGAGAACCTAAGAAATAGGAGGTATCTAAAGATCGTCTAACTAGCCACGTATGAAAACATCACCAGTGCCATAAAAACAGATCTGGTCAAGCCTCTCAACTGTCCACTCCCTTTCCAGAAAACATGCTACACAGAATGGCAGATAAAATGGATTCTTTATATTGGCCTAGACACATGTTTTCTTTCAGATCAGAGGGATGTGATTAGGAAGATTATTTCAATAGTTTCAGCTAGGTCAGAAACTGGCTTGTGAGTCACCTTCTTGCCATAAAGTTCAGCTTTATTTGTGTGTTTCAGAAGTACTTAAGTGAGCACTACAAGCCTCCACTTTCTCACATGCTTGACAAATGAGTCTTCAGCCGTTGCTTGAATTCACCTAGTGCCTGGGGGAAAGGGCATTAAAAAAAAATGCTTAATTTGGGAGTCATTTTAGATTGGCAGAAAAGTTACCAAAATAATACAGAGTCACCTTATGCCCTTCACCCAGTTCCGCCTAATGATAGCATGTTTTATAACCTTTGTACCCTTATCACAACCAAGAAACCAACATTGGTTTGTTATTCTCAACTGAACTACAGACTTTGGGTTTCACCAGTGAAAGTGTTAGTCGCTCAGTCATGTCAGACTCTTTGCAACCCCATGGAATTCTCCAGGAGAGAATACTGGAGTGGGTTGCCATTCCCTTCTCCAGGGAATCTTCCCAACCCAGGGATCGAACTTAGGTCTCCTGCGTTGCAGACAGATGCTTTATTGTCTGAGCCTCCAGGGAAGCCACACTAGATTTCACCAGTTTCCCCACTAATAATATCCTTTTTCTGTTCCATGATCCCATTTAGGATACTACATGCATTTAGCTGAGCATTATGTTTTCTTTTTTTAAAAACTAACAAATGTTTCTTATGTCATACAGTTTCTGGGATTACCTTACCCTGGTTGTTTTGGTTCAGGTTCTGGTTTATGAGGTTTGCATCTAGTTGACCTGGGACTGCAGTCATCTGAGTGCAGTCATCCTCCGTGACTGGCCTGGAGGATCAGGGTCCAGGCTCGCTCGCCCGGCTGCTGGCTGGAGACCCCTCTTCCTCACCACAGAGCCCTTTGCAAAGGGCTCCTCATGCCACAGTTCCCCCCGCAGAGTGAGGGCCACAAGACAGAGAGCGTCTGAGAGTGAAGCCACAGGGAGCAGTGCTTTTTTGTGAGGCTACACATTTCACTGCTGAGCAGTTCCATTTGCTGACAAAAGTGTCTTCCTACAATTTCCTCCCCAATCCTAGTTCTGGCCAATGAAGGGCTGGCCAGTAGGTTTCTTCACCCTCACCATGTTTAGCCCTCTTAAAAAAAGAAGAAGAAATGGTCTCCCTGAGTCTTACCTGAATGCTAAAGATGCTCCATTCACACAACTGTTCCCCACCAGATGACACGATCTGATGTCCCCCTCCCTGCCCACAACCCCATCAGAGGAAAAAAAAAAAAAAAACCTCATGGAAAGAAATAGAAGGTTTTTGACTCACGGAGTTTGCTGTATCCCCCTACCTGTAATCAGGACCTTGGTATAAAGATAGCTATAGGCAGACTCACGTTTCTTTATAAATTGATAGAACTTGTTATTGTGTCCAAAATTCATCATTATATATAAAGGCTCATCGATTCATAAACATTTTTATATTATTCTTTTAAAAACACATACTGAGATTAAAGTTGAGTATTGTGACCGGTCAGAAAATGGCAATGTTTTCTAGTTCAGATGTCACATGGTTTGAGCCCATAGCTGTTCTCTAGGTAGAGTTATGCACAGACCAGTGGTGGTCAACCAGAGCGCTTTTGTCCCTGAGGGACACTTGGCCATGTCCAGAGGCATTATCATTTGTCACAACAGAGAATGGGTGGGTGTTCTGGCATCTGGTGAACTAAAGCCAAAGATGCTGCTAAATACCCCACCATGCAGAGGACAGCCCCTCAGGACAGAGAGTTATCCAGCCCCACGTGTCATTCATGCCAAGGCTGAGAAAGTGTGGCATAAATTATTTGCAGTTTCTAAAAGGCCACTTCCCATTCTGCCACCCAAGTGTGTCTTTTTTATGTCATTTTTTCCTTACTCTGTAACTGTGCTCCCCTCACTGCCTATGAATTCCTTTGGTTTGCGTTCTCTAAGAGTCTGTTTTTCTGGTGCAAGTAAATAGCAAGGCAGCTGTGGTTGGGGAAAGTGGGAGAGGTGCTGCCAAAAAGCATTCCTTCAACTTTTCTCTGCAGGAATTCTTTTTGAAGATTTGAAACAAGCTAGAACCTCTCTTGTAGGCTAGGATGGAGTTGCAAACTCTAAGGCTTGCCAGGTGTGCCATGGCTCAGGGGCATAGGCATCTCTGCTGGCCTGGGGTGAGTGTGAGGACTGTGGGACTGGTGCTGCCAGCTCTCGCACCTTCCTCAAGAGGTCGGGAACCCAGACACCTATGTGAACTTCCCAAGATTTCGCCTTAGAGCTTAAGTTTTTGCAGATCTCCGTGTGGCTTAGAGATGATCATACTGAGTAAGTAAGCCAGACAGAAAAAGACATATGATATCACTTATATGTGCAGTCTTTAAAAAATGGTACAAATGAACTTATCTACAAAACAGAAATAGATACAAGGACATAGAAAACAAACTTATGATTACAAAGGGGAAAGGAAGGGAGAGAGAAACTAGAAGTTTGGGATTAACATATACACACTACTAATATATACAATAAATTATGAACAAGATCCTACTGTATAGGACATGGAGCTATATTCAGTATTTTGTAATAACCTATAAGGGAAAAGAATCTGAAAAAGAACACACACATACACACATACATATGTATAACTGAATCACTTTGCTGTACACTTGAAACTAACACAACATTGTAAATCAATTATACTTCAATTAAATCAATCAATCAATCACTGTGCAGGCTAAACACAACTGGAGTAGTGGGGTGGGGAAGTGGGTATGGTCATGTCAAACCCACTGGACTAGTTCTGTGGCAGCATCAGAAGAGGGTTTTGTCCCCAGAGTTGCACTTAGTTCTGTTTGACTTCATTTCATGTCTCAGGCAATTTGCACAGGCAGTTTCTTCTCCTTTCCAATAATGTGATCTTTATGGAACTCTGGAGTGAAGGAATTTAAAGGGACTTAAATGTTGATGCCCCGTCCCATATCCAGGTGCATCTCTGAATTTGGCCGTCTACATCCATTCT
Source organism: Bubalus kerabau (assembly GCF_029407905.1). Classification (NCBI taxonomy): domain Eukaryota; kingdom Metazoa; phylum Chordata; class Mammalia; order Artiodactyla; family Bovidae; genus Bubalus; species Bubalus kerabau. The sequence goes on along the minus strand of NC_073647.1, from coordinate 146,059,337 downwards.
CTGCTATTGCTTCACTAAGGAATGGGCCTTACCATGTTCTTGCCCATCACTCAGACTTCTTGTAGGGCAGAGTCTAAATGACCCTCACAGATGAACAGCCCCTGTTTTACAAATACCTTCAGAACCATCTCTCATGATGCAGAGGCCTAGTGACCTTAAACAAAGGATTTTCAGCTTCTCATCACAAGTATCTGAGTTCTCCTAGCCACCCCTCTCAAGACAGAGTCAGGCTTTTTAGAAAGAGCTGTATTAGGAGTTTGGATTACAGTTCTACCACCTACCAGTCCTGCGATTTGAGGACAGTTTCCTTTAGTTCTCTGATGTTAATTTTCTCAACTGCAAGATGGATAGATCAAAAGGCTACATGAGTGGATTGTATGCTGATATGTATTAGATAATATCATACATGCAAAAATAATTGATGCCCATCCTGGTGAACATTTAGAACTCAAATATTGTTAGTTTCTCTTTCTTCTGTAACTCTGTATTACTTTGGACATGTTGCTCCCTGTATCTGGTCTTTAATGTCACCTCCCTCAAATAGACACCATATTTTCTTCACTACAGCACAGTGAGAAATCAAGAGGACCAATTTGGTGTGGGCTAGTCCTGGGTGCAAGTTTTTAAATGTATCCCTTACCAATTTCTGCCCTGGACAAGTTACTTAACCTCTCCTAACATCATCTATAAAATCACAAAATATAATACTGTGAGCTTTGTAGAGCTGCTATGAGAATGTAATGAGACCATGGATGCTCAGCTTCTAGTACATACTCCAAAATCACCCAGCTCTTCATTGTCCCTGTATGCCTGTGTCACAAGGAAGTCATGGTTGCTGGATGAGATCATGGGCATTCAGATATTTAGAAAAGTTAGAGGTACAAGAACTTTCTGGTAGTGCAAGACTTTCATGCTGGGTTTGCATCCCCATTCAATTCATGTAATTTTTACATTGGTGCCATTCCATAAAAATGACAAAGTCTTTTGTTATTTTTATTGAGGAATAACATATATATAGTGATGTAAATAAATATGAATGTCCACACGTACAACTCAATGGGTTTTTAATATATATAGCTCATGGATCATATTACCAACAACCAGATCAAGCTAAGGAACAATCCAAGCACACCAGGAGGCTCCTTCATACCCCTTTGCAGTCAGTCACCATTCCCCAAAAGTAACCCTTACTCTTCCATCTATCACCAAAAACGAGTCTTTCCTTGGACAATATTTTTTACCCTTAGTATCTCTAGAATCAGCTTAATATGGAAAATAGTCTTTAATAACCTCTACATATGCAGTTGACACCACCCTTATGGCAGAAAGTGAAGAGGAAATAAAAAGCCTCTTGATGAAGGTGAAAGAGGAGAGTGAAAAAGTTGGCTTAAAACCCAACAGTCAGAAAATGAAGTGGGAAATATATGGGGAAACAGTGGAAACAGTGTCAGACTTAATTTTTTGGGCTCCAAAATCACTGCAGATGGTGACTGCAGCCATGAAATTAAAAGACACTTACTCCTTGGAAGGAAAGTTATGACCAACCTAGATAGTATATTCAAAAGCAGAGACATTACTTTGCCAACAAAGGTCCGTCTAGTCAAGGCTATGGTTTTTCCACTGGTCATGTATGGATGTGAGAGATGGACTGTGAAGAAGGCTGAGTGCTGAAGAATTGATGCTTTTAAACTGTGGGTTGGAGAAGACTCTTGAGAGTCCCTTGGACTGCAAGGAGATCCAACCAGTCCATTCTGAAGATAAGCCCTGGGATTTCTTTGGAAGGAACAATGCTAAAGCTGAAACGCCAGTACTTTGGCCACCTCATGTGAAGGGTTGACTCATTGGAAAAGACTCTGATGCTGGGAGGGATTGGGGGCAGGAGGAGAAGGGGACGACAGAGGATGAGATGGCTGGATGGCATCACTGACTCGATGGACATGAGTTTGGGTGAACTCCGGGAGTTGGTATGGACAGGGAGGCCTGGCGTGCTGTGATTCATGGGGTCGCAAAGAGTCGGACACGACTGAGTGACTGAACTGAACTGAACTGAACTCTCTGAATCTGATCTTATCTGATTAAAATTAGGAATTGTATACTTCAGTGGTCTGGGCTCTTCCTGGAACCAACCCAAAACCTCCATCTGACTTCTGGTCATAGACAGTGCTGACAAGTCCTCATGGCATGCCCTGCCCTGTCCTCCTTACCTGGAGGGAGACAAAAGCCTAGGAGATATGGTTCTACCCTCAGAGAGCTTCTCATCTAGCTAGAGAAACCACCACTACCTGACAGCAAGTGAGACCATGAAAAGCCTCTCCTAGAGGGACAAGCTCATGTTTTGTTGTTCTCAACTCTCCAGAGACCCAGTTTGGTACTGGCCTCTCCCAAGATGGCTGGATTAACCACACTCCATACCGGTGATTCCTTTCCTCTGGTCACTTGGCTGTGGAAGGCTTGCTGTCTTACCACCTGCTATTGTTTCATGTATGTCTGTGGGCTCTCCCATCTAGGATGTGGTCTCCTGCAGGAACATGGAGGGCAATCCTCTAGTGCTTTTTCCAAGATGCCTTTGATCAGGATGTGTGACCCCAGTTTTCTCTCCAGGTCACTGTAGTCCATAAGATAGTGCCCACTCTGGGACCAGTTAGTAAGCATATTGTTGTTGTTGTTGTTTAGTTGCTAAGTCGTGTCTGATTCTTTGTGGTGTCAAATATGGTGTCTGTTTGAGGGAGGTGACTCTTTGTGACTCCATGGACTGCAGCATGCCAGGCTTCTCTGTCCTCCAGTATCTCCCAGAGTTTGCTCAAATTCATGTCCATTGATTCAGTGATACTATCTAACCATCTCATCCTCTGCCACCCCCTTCTCCTTTTGCTTTCAATCTTTCCCAGCATTGGGCTCTTTTCCAATGAGTCAGCTCTTCGCATCAGGTGACCAAAGTATTGAAGTTTCAGCTTTAGCAACAATCCTTCCAATGAATATTCAGAGTTGATTTTCTTTAGGGTTGAATAGTTTGAGCTCCTTGCTGTCCAAGTCACTCTCAAGAGTCTTCTCCAGCACCATAATTCAAAAGCATCAATTCTTTGGTGCTCAGCCTTCTTTATGATCCAGCCTTCACATCTGTACATGACTACTGGAAAAACCATACCTTTGACTATGTGGACCTTTGTTGGCAAGGTGATGTGTTTGCTTCTTAATGCACTGTCTAGGTTTGTCACAGCTTCTTTTAATTTCATGGCTGCACTCACCATCCTCAGTGATTTTGGAACCCAAGAATAAAATATTCACTGCTTCTACTTTTTTTCCTTCTATTTGCCATAAAGTGATGGGACTAGATGTCATGATCTTAGTTTGTTTGTTTTTTTTTTCTTTCTAACTTTGGGTTGCAAGCCAGCTTTTTCACTCTTCTCTTTCACCCTCATCAAGAGGCTCTTTAGTTCCTCTTCACTTTCTGCCATTAGAGTGGTATCGTCTGCACATCCAAAGATGTGATATTTCTCCCAGCAATCTTGATTCCAGCTTGTGACTCATCCAGCCTGGCATTTCACATGATGTACTCTGTATATAAGTTAAATAAGCAGGGTGACAATATACAGCCTTGACATACTCCTTTCCCAATTTGGAACCAGTCAGTTGTTCCATGTCTGGTTCTAAGCATATGCTGATCACTATTTGCACTGTGAAAACATTGCTGTGCAGCATGGATAGTCAGGAAGCTTGCTGCTAAGTCGCTTCAGTCGTGTCTGACTCTGTGCGAGCCCATAGACGGCAGCCCACCAGGCTCCCCCGTCCCTGGGATTCTCCAGGCAAGAACACTGGAGTGGGTTGCCATTTCCTTCTCCAATGCATGAAAGTGAAAAGTGAAAGTGAAGTCGCTCAGTCATGTCTGACTCTTCACGATCCCATGGACTGCAGCCCACCAGGCTCCTCCGTCCATGGAATTTTTCAGGCAAGAGTACATTGCCTTCTCCACAGGAAGCTTAAATTACTTTAAAAGATAGAATGGCCCTTATCACACTTTCTGGCATCGGAGGAATGATGGGTTGAACATAAACTGTTCTGTATGGTTGTAAGTACATGGTATAGCAGTCTCTTGAGCAGATTCTCTATGCTCTATGGGAACAAAAAACATTCTTCAAAAACTAAAGAGTCAATCAGAAAACTACTGATGGATCGCAAGGAAGGAGTGAGCAGTTTTATTGCACAGCTCTGTTTGTTTTTCCTGAGGATTTTAAATGAGAAAATGGCTAAAGCCATGCCTCCTCACATGTTATTGCACATCATCCATCATTTTGTCTAGTTGCCTATTAATAACGTTCACCTCTGTCTAATTAGGGACATTTTTAAAGAATGTGCCTGCAGTGCAGGAGACCCGGGTTCAATTCCTGGGTTGGGAAGAGCCCCTGGAGAAGGGATTGGCTACCCACTCCAGTATTCTTGCCTGGAGAATTCAGTGAACAGAGGAGCCTGGTGGGGTTCGCCAAGACTTGAACACAACTGAGTGACACACTTTCACTACCTGCCTCAACAGTGTGAATTTTAGCAAGTATTAATGAATAAAATATGTAATTGAGGCAAGAAAGAATACCTTCAGTATGATTCCCTCTCTGGAGGCTCCTCGGGTACTAGCAATAGTCTACATCTGAACTTGGCTGCTGGTTATGTGAGAATTGACTTCTTCATTATTACTTACACTGTATATTTATATTTATACACATCTACACATGTCCTACATCCTCTAATTACAAAAAGTTTTAAAAAGTTGTTCTATCTTAAAATGTCTCCTATCCTACATGTATTCTGGTTCTTTGACAACTTGCTTGAAATTTAGGATATGTCCACTGGTTATGAAAAATAAATCCCTTAGGATTTAATATATGGTTTAATTTTTCTTCTGGCTCAACTATTAAAACGAAGAGATGATAGAATTTTTAAAAGAATATGCTCATAATATAGTCAAATATATTGGTGATATGAACTAGTGATGAACAAAGTATTGTTGTTGTTCAGTCGCTAAGTCATGTCTGACCCTTTGTGACCCCATGGACTACAGCACACCAGACTCCTCTGTCCTTCACTATCTCCCAGAGTTTGCTCAAATTCATCTCCATTGTGTCGGTGATGCTATCCAACCATCTCATCCTCTGCTGTCCTTTCTCTTTTTGCCTTCAATCTTTCCCAGCATCAGGATCTTTTCCAATGAGTTGGCTCTTTGCTTCAGGTGGCCACAGCATTGCAAAGTAAAAGACCTGTCAGTTCTATTTGAAGAACAGATTAGAATCGTGTGCAGTTAGTATGTTTAATGTCTATATGATATAACATGTCTATATGATAATGTCTGTGATGTCTATATGATGTAACATATAGAGATTAATGTTTATATGATGTAACAGATCATGGTAGGCCCGGTGGTGAGATCATCTTTTAGATACTGAAGATAAGAACATACACATGATGAAAGAGATTGATGGCTCTTTGCCACATCACAACTGATTTACCTACATATTTCATAACTGCAAAAGTGAAGACTGTCATGAACTATGTCCATTTTATGGGTATATTCCTTTGCTTTCTGAAGGGAAAGAGGGCTTGCATGTGCCTGTTGATTATATTGTGATGTCTTCTGACTCCAAAAATTCAGAGAGGGGGTGCGGGGAACATCTGCAGCCCCATGAGGATCCCAGGAATGTTCATTTCTGTTGACGAATGCCTAGTCTGTCTTGTCCTGAAAACAGTCTTGCCTTTAAGTTGTATTGGACTCAATCTCTTGCTTTACTACACTATTAAGGATATCTTGTGAAAAATAACAATTCTTAATCCCCTTTTAAACCCAAGGTTCCTTGCAGCATGGGCTGCATTTCTACTGATGGGTAGCAGTGCAGAGTCCTGATTTGCACTTCCTACACATGAAGTTGACAGCTGCATTATTGCAAAACACATTCTCACTATGATGACTGCCAATATTTTATAATGACATACTAGGAGTTCATTTGCAGCTGCCTACTGATATAGAAGGTATCTATATTCTTTAGTGAGTTCACCAGTGAAGTCCATATGTTGCAAGTGCATATATATAAGACGCTAAAAGGATAAATGCCTTACTTATTCTAGTAAAAATTAGAAACAACCCAAATGTCCATCAGTGGGGGTGATGGGGGATGGTTAATTAAGTTATGGTATAGCCATACTATGGAATACTATGAAACCCCCCCCACCCCGAAAGAGAGCAGATCTGAATTTATGGAACGTGTCAGGCTCCCCATTAAGCACTTTATATGCAACATTTTATTTCGTCTTCACAACAACTCCATGAAATTCCCATTTTATAGATGAGGACCCTGAGACTTATCCAAAGTCACAAGATTAGTAAATGGTGTAACAATGATTAGATTTGAGTTCTATGGACCCCAAATTCACTTCCTTATTCAGTTACACTCTATTAGCTCATAGATGTCAAAGCTGTGTGTACTGTTGACTCCCCTCTCATGGAGATTTAATTCGAGATGACATTAGTTTGCATAAATATGAAGAAACTCATGTAATAGTAAAAGCAAACATATCTAAGTGTCAAAACTAAATGGCTTCTGAAGGAAATAAGTTTCTTGTACTTTCCATGGTTGAAATCGAATTAAAGAGCACACACCAAGATTCTGGCTATATGTTCAACCCAAGTTAAGAATTTTCACGTATTTTCAAGGCCAATACTCTGTTTAAAATGCCAAATTAAAAAAATAATAATAAAATGCCAAATTATGAGTAAAGTGAAAGGTCACACTTCTGCTCAAATGTATTTATTGAAAATGTTAACTGTTATTTATCTGCTTGTTTTTACAACTTTTCATTTTTTTAATATTTACAGATGGACAAAAGAGAAAGAAATCTTTGAGAAAGAAACTGGATTCACTCGGGAAGGAGAAAAACAAAGACAGAGGTAAAAGACAGAATGAACTAAAGCAAATGTGTCTTCCATGGAGCATACTGGTTGAATTTGCTGGGGTTTCTGAATTGCATTGATTTACGTGGTTCAACTCTATTATGTAAACTGGATGTCTACAGTGGAATGCCATTAAAGGCTGTTTGGGTGTACTCTTTTGTGTTCGAGTGGCCCTGTACTGAACTGATGAGTTCAATTGGTTTGAGCAAAGTATGATTCATGCCAAGTTCATGGTTCCAATTATGAAGCTGGCCAATCAGCAGTGTATAAGGAAAACCTGGGTTGAGTAGCCATGGATAGCATCTCTAACGCTAACCAGCTGTCTGGCAAATCTAGATAGTTAGGCAGGGCTAGTTGAATGACAAAGAGTTTGGATTCGCCTACCATTTCTACTGGAAAGAAATAGTCTCATCCTCATGGTTAGTGAAGATGAGCTGTTGTCAGCATTTTAATGTTAGATCACAGCATGCTCATTTTTTTTGCCCTGTGGGTTTTGGGGATGGTTGACTCTCTTCATACTGTCCCCTTCTGTGGATATTTAGGAAACCAATAGTTTAGCCACTCTGTCAGAGGTATTTGGCGGAGAAGGCAATGGCACCCCACTCCAGTACTCTTGCCTGAAAAATCCCATGGACGGAGGAGCCTGGTGGGCTGCAGTCCATGGGGTCTCGAAGAGTCGGACATGACTGAGCGACTTCACTTTCACTTTCCACTTTCATGCATTGGAGAAGGAAATGGCAACCCACTCCAGTGTTCTTGCCTGGAGAACCCCAGGGATGGCGGAGCCTGGTCAGCTGCCATCTATGGGGTCGCACACAGTCGGACATGACTGAAGCAACTTAGCAGCAGCAGCAGCAGAGGTATTTGTGTTCCTTTTTAACTAATATTCATTGAGCCCACATAATGGGCACCTGGGCCCCATTAGCCCAGTATATCTTTTTGTGGCTTGTTTCTATGTCTTCATATGAAATGACTACTGAGTGGTGTGGTCATATGAATGTATTTCCATTTTATGTGTCATAGTGAATGAATGTTGAGTAAGGGAGGCCATATGTCTTGCCTTGGAGTTCTTTTATATAATGATCACATTTCTGCTTAAAAGTAATGAAAGGCAATGAAATCAAAGGTATAAAAATAAATGCATTGTGATAAGTATTAGACAAGACCTAGATACACCACTGATCCCAGACTCTACACCCATATCTTGAATTGTGCCTAAAGGGCCATGACATCTGGTTCTTGGACTAAAAAGAGATAAAGAATCCTAATAGAAAAAAATGGTATTGATGAACCTATTTGCAGGGAAGGAATGGAAATGCAAATATAGAGAACAGACTTATGGACACAGTGAGGGAAGGAAAGAGTGGGACGAATGGAGAAAGTAGCATAGACATATATAGACTACCATGTATGAAACTGATAGCTGGCGAGAAGTTGCAGACACTCTGTGATGATCTAGAGAGGTGGGGTGGTGGGAGGGGAGGGAGACTCAAGAGGGAGGTGATATATATGATATATATGTATGATATATGTATAATGACGGTTGATTTCCATTGTCACATGGCAGAACCCATCACAATATTGTAAAGCAACTTTACTCCAATTAAAAAATAAATTTTAAAAATAAAATTTAAAAAAGAATTCTAGAGAATAGAAAACTAGTGTTTTACTTCCCTTAGAGCATGATATCTCAATCTTGGGACTGTTGACATTTTCTACGAAACAATTCTTTGCTGTGGGGGCTGTCCTGCACATTGTCTGAGATGTTTAATATAAGCATTCCTGGTCTCTACCACTCGATGCCAGTACCACTGCCCCCAACCAGAATATCTCCAGACATTTCAAATGTTTACCTCCAGCTGGAGGAAAGGACATTTAAATATCAAGGATCCCTGCCCCTGACTACATTGTATTTGTAGAATAATTTGTGAAGCCTTTAAATATCCCAGTGCCCCTGAAAATCTGACCCCATTGGTCTCTATAGGTACTGGGCATGAGTCATTTTATAACTACCAATGTGCACCTTCTAAGATGAGAACTCTGGTCCATACTAACCAGTTTACTCATCAGGGCACAGTCTACTGTAGCAGAATCTAATGCTAGCATAATGAATGCAAACAATATTTGCTCTTCTTCAGCTACCCATCATTGTCTGAAAAATTGTGTTCTGTTCAATTAATTCATAAATTCATGGCCTTATATTTTAAATGAATATTAGTAGCCAGGGTAGCTTTTTTAAACTAGAGTTTTTACTCATCCTATTCCTGCCATGGGCCATCTTTATCTCGTTAGATTAGAGTAATCCTCGGTGTTATAGATTTATTAAAGGGATCATCCAGACTGATATTAGTAATGTGTTATCTTTAAAGTTGTTTATTCTAGGATGATGATATTGGTACTGGGATCTGAACACTCAAAATGTAGATTTGAGGTGATTCTTCAGAAGTGCCCATTCGTGTTAAATGAAACAGAATGAGCATTTCTTTTTTTTTGCAGATGTTTTAATTCCCTCAGCAGAGGGAGATGTATGTGTGCCTCTCCATATAAGAAAACAGCAGGAAGTAAGGGTTGGGCAGGAAGGGCCAGGGGAAGTAATCAACCAGTATGCACTGGGCTAGTATACATTTTTCAGACCAAATCGTATTTAGATATTATATAGGCTCAATGAAAATTTGGCAGTGTTCTATGAGGTTGCACGGTGTGCTGGCTGGGAAAAGGAAGGCGGATTCTGGTGATTCCAAGGAAAGGATACATCATGCATCCAACTAAGGAAAGAAATATCAAGATATATGGCATAAGAGGTGGTTGTGTTTGTTTGTTTGTAGCTTTGATAGTTAAAAAGATGATATCCTAGGCTTAAGTCAAGCTTAATGACATGGCTTTTTCCTGACTAGAAAGTCCTGTGTATGGCCACACGTCCATCGCATGGATGTCCTGGGAACCAGGGTGTGATGGAGCAGTGCGCAGGGCTCTCACAGTTGTGGCCAGTTCATGTTGTTTTCTTCCATTCCAATATTACCATTTGGGTTCATAACAGCTGCACATGTGAAAAATGACAATCATTTGAATTCAAGAGTAAAAGAAGGAAAACAGGAAACTCTAAATGACCTTTTGGGTTAAGTCATCTAAAAATAGATAGGAGCAGCTTTTTAGAATCAAATTGCTCTCCCAATAGAGTGATTCATTAAATGTTTGATTTGCTGCTATATTAATTGATTCAATCAGACTGAATCATGTCCTGTGTTTTACTAAATTGCCTTAACATAATATGCAGCAGATCCTGTGACACTTCTGTGTCCCTCCTGCCACTTTAAGCAGTGCCCATATATGATTTCCATCTGGAAACCAGGATTGATGCTGGTTCAGAAAACATATATTTTCATACAGAATACTTCCAAGTCCTTCATTTCTCTTAGTTAAATTACTTGGCATCCCAAAAGTATTTTTTCAACTTTCAGAACTTCAGAAAATTTCTTTCTTCTGTCAAAAAGAATCACTTTGGGGGAAAAAAAAAAAGGTTTAAAAATAGCTGCTTTGTTCCAGTTAATATTGTTCCTAATCAGAGCACAAGGGGAATAGGTTTTACCACAGCCTAAGTCTGGGAGCTAGGTCCCCACTCTACAGGATATTTTCAGATGATGCCATATGTTTATCGACGTAAACTCTGGTGATAGTTCAGGTCTAGCACCTTTCTTTATGCTGAAATGACATCATGCCATGTTTTATTGTCCCTCCCTGTCTAGACGTGTTACTACATGTGAACTGTGAAGTAGCCCCTATAGAAGAATAGTTGATACAACTTCATTCTGTGTCATATTAAGTAACAGTTGAAACATCAAGTATTTGTTACTAGTCTTTAAATTAAGGAGGGATGGCTTAATGGTATCTTTGAAAGGACTGTCACACCGCAGTGTAAAACATGATCTGGGTTGGAGGTGTGAGACAACAGTGGAGGGAGGAAGCCTGAATCCAGATGCCAGATCGCTTTTTTTTAATCTATTTTTTTTTTAAATTTTAATTTGTTTTAATTGGCGGATAATTGCTTTACAGTATTGTGATGGTTTTTGCCATACATCAACATGAAACGGCCATAGGCATACATGTGTCCCCTCCATCCTGAACCCCAGCCCTCTCCTCCCTACCCCATCCCTCCAGATTGTCCCAGAGCACTGGCTTTGGGTGCCCTGCATCATACATCAAACTCCCACTGGCTATCTATTTTACATATGGTAATATATATGTTTCAGTGCTATTCTCTCAAATCATCCTGCCTGCTCCTTCTCCCTCTGAGTTCAAACGTCTCTTCTTTACATCTGTGTCTCTTTTGCTGCCCTGCACTTAGTTCTGGTGAAGGTAAGGTCCAGGATTGGGACCGAGGGAGCTGGTGAAAAAGGCGGCATGCAGGAAAAGAGAAGAGGAGGAGGAAGTCGAGGAGATGTGAGGACAGAGAATCAGATGGGTCATTTAGGTAGACATCCACGTCTCCTGGGATGGTGGCCAAGAGTTCTGACTGCCGGGACAGAAGATAGCAATGAGCAGGGGTGCCAAGGAAGCTTGCAGCCCCAGGTTTCAGCCATGCAGTGGGACGGAAGGATCTGGAAATTGCTGCAGGGAGCTGAGAGATCAGCACACCACCTCCAGGGGCTCAGGACCACGGGGAGGCAACGGAGACAGTCTGCAGTGAGGATGGCAGGGGATGCCATCTCCTCAGGAAGCACAAATAGATCAGAACGTGATACACACTGTCTCTGGCCCCAGAACACTGACTCTTGGTTAATGTCTTTATGGTTTGAAAAACCCATTATCAATTTTATTAACATCTATCAGCACAGAGTCCACAGGGTTCCTTTTCCCTCCAACAGAAGAGGTTCGAGCCCACAGATAAGCCTGTGCCCAGCACTTTATTTACACAAAAAGGAAGGATTTGCTCAACCCAGTTGGGCTGAATCCTCACTTTTACAATAACCACATTTCGAGAAGCAATTATATGCAAGGAACCCTGCCGAGAACTTTCCAGTGACTAGACGCTATGATACAAGTTCAGGGCATAGAGAGATCTATCTCCTCTCTCAAGCTTGTGAGAGTTCTCCGGAGAAAGCAATGAGAAATTAAAGAGATTAGATCAAAACACTACCACTGAAAGAATAAATAAACTCAGCCAGGGAAGAAAGCCTATTAGAGAGAAATAAAAACCTGTTATAGGTGGCTACATCTCTTGAATGGAAAGAAAAGAGAAGTGAAAGAGTCATGTGGGGAGAATGACTTTATGTATTCCATCTGCTTCATTTGTATTCCATGATTCCAATTTACAAGTAGAGCAACAGACTTTTAGATATGAAAAATGTCAGATACCGAAGGAAACCATATTTCTTCTTTTTTGCCAAGGATATTAGAAATCTCTAGCTGAAGCTGGTTGGTTCCCTTTATATGGATAACATGTCTCGAAAAGAAATCAATACTCCTCATGTCATATTAAATCCCTGCTATGAATATACCTACTTGAGCAGACACAGGTCATTTGATACATTTATCAATGTCCTTTCTGGTGTTATTACTCTCCAAAAGTTTTTATGTATTCCAAATAGCTATCAGCCTTGCCATATACATGTTCCTAGACTTGCCCCAACCTTTCTGAAGGAAAACTATTTGATTATTCCCATAGACAAGATAGCACTGATAGACACAATAAATCCTGAGCTGCCTGTTTGGGCTCTAATTTTGCTATAGTGAAAATGACTTTTTACCAGTAGTGACTATTGGATCTTACTAGCCTGGCCACATTGATCCTCAAAAGAAATGCCTAAATTATTTTTTGTATCATCATGTGCCGACTAGTTTGGTGATAGAGGGTGAGAAGCAGCTTCTGAAAATCCAGAAATGTGGAAGTTTTGGTTTTTCACTTCAAAATAAATTGCATGTTTTGACAGAACAAGAGGTGCAGACTTTTCAAGTGCCATTTCTGCTTTTACTGCAGATTTGAGTACTAGCCCGGTGATGTTCAAGCGTTGCCATGGATCAAAGGGGAAAACCTTTTAGAGCCTCTTTCCACCTGATTTAATGTTCGCCTTTTCAACCTTTGAATTGTTTTCCCTTGATCATTCTGGTTTTATTCACAAGGGTTATAAAAACAAGGGCGAGGCTAGACTCCAGTTTCTGCTGCTAGGAGGTGTAATTTTGAGCCTCAAAGAAATAATCCATTTAATTTAATTATTAATGCTTTTCAGCCTGAATTTAAAATATTACCAATAAAATGCCTGGCCCTAAGGACTGGTGTGCTTACAATGTGTGTATATACAAATGGATTTACTCTAGAGATCCAGAATGCGACTGTCTCCATCTCCATGATGCTCCTTCCCCAAAATTGTCCTTCCTGGAGGATGTAACAAATTATATCCTGGGCCCTTCACCAGATAGTTGGTGCTGAGAATCCACTTCTGTGTGTGGCCAGGAGAATGGCTTGAATGTAGATCACGAGAGTGACAGCACAAGCCCAGCAACTGGAGGCAGCACGTGGGGACAAAAAACACAAAGAAAGAACTGAACAAACTCCTTCCCCAGCTGCTCCTCTGCCTCTTGGGTTGTCATTTCAGGCGCTGGTCTTTGACTTGGAACTTCAAAGTGTAACCACTTACTTGAATTTCAGGCTTTCTGCATCTCTCTTAACAGCCCGTGTGGTGGTGGTTTAGTCAATCAGTTGTGTCTGACTCTTTTGAGACCTCGTAGACTATAGCCCACCAGGCTCCGCTGTCCATGGGATTCTCCAGGCAAGAATCCTGGAGTGAGTTGTGATGCCCTCCTCCAGGGGCTCTTCCCTACGCAGAGGGGATCGAACCCAGGTCTCCTGCATTGGCAGGCGGGTTCTTTATCACTAAGTCACCAAGGAAGCCAGTATAGCACATGATAGACTCAATTATAATTATTTATGTATCTGATTCTCTACTTCCTTACCCCACCCCACATTGTGAAGCCTGCAAGAGCATACTCCCCACTGCATAGCTTGACACAGTACATATAGGTATTCAGTAAGTGCCTGTTGAATGAATGTATATGCACAGAGTCTTCTCAGGCCTTGTAAGCTTTGGGGGTTCTTGAGACATCAATCAAAGACTTAAGTCTGTAAAATGGTGTACTTATAGGGGGCTTCCCTGATAGCTCAGTTAGTAAAGAACCTGCCTGCAATGCAGGAGACCCCAGTTCGATTCCTGGGTCAAGAAGATCCACTGGAAAAGGAATAGGCCAACCACTCTAGTATTCTTGGGCTTCCCTTGTGGCTCAGCTAGTAAAGAATGCGCCTGATGCTGGAGACCTGGGTTCAATCCCTAGGTTGGAAAGATCCCCTGGAGAAGGGAAAGACTACTCACTCCAGTATTCTGGCCTGGAGAATTCCATGGCCTGTATAGACCATGTTCATCCTATCAAAAATGTCACCTTTCTTTATAAAGTTATTTCCTTTAAACATTCTTGAGATACATGGAGAAAAGCTGGAAGCCTAGATTTCTAAAACCCTTGTTCTTTAAACAAACAGACTTTCTTTTACTGAGATAGAAACTTTGGCCTCTCTGACAAACCCAAAAGTCACCTCTATATTTTTTGGATGAATCAGTTCTTCAGAAAATAGTCATTTGAATATGTCTGCCCTTCAATCTGCAACATGACTGACAGTCTTCCCTGGTCTGCTCTTCCTCTGAATGTTTGTTCTTTTGATTCCAGAGTTCATCCCACAAGCGTTTGGAATGCCCTTATCCCAAGTTATCGCAAATGACCGGGCCTATAAACTCAAGCAGGACTCGCAGAGGGACGAGCACAAGGATGCCTCCGATTTTGTGGCTTCCCTCCTCCCATTTGGAAATAAAAGACAAAACAAAGAACTCTCAAGCAGTAACTCATCTCTCAGCTCCACCTCGGAAACACCGAATGAGTCAACGTCTCCCAATACCCCGGAGCCGGCTCCTCGGCCCAGGAGGAGGGTGAGTTGGCCAGTGATGTCTCTGACACTGAAGTTAGGACAACGGAAAAGCTCTAAGGTTATTCTCTGAGTCTTGGCCTATGTGAAAACTGGAAATACAGTTTGTGTCCAAGTATCTGTCAACAACCCCATTCAGGGAGAATTTGCGCTGGCCCCAAGACACCTGACACACCCTCACAACCTTTCCCTGACCCCTTTCAGAGGTGTTGGGTGCCTCTCCTTGGTTACCCATGATATTCAGAACATTCTACAACATCACCACTGATCCTGCTCTACTGTGATCTTCTGTTGTTACCAGAAATTTCCGGTGAGACTGTGAGGCTTGAGGGCAGGGCCAAGTGTTTTTGTTAATCTCTTCATCTCATCTAAGAACTATGCCTGGCTAAGTAAATTTGCTACTGGTCTTCATAAGCAGGGCTTCCCTGGTGGCTCAGATGATAAAGAAGCTGCCTGCAATGCAGGAGACTCAGGTTCGACCCCTGGGTGGGGAAGATCCCCTGGAGAAGGGAATGGCTACCCATTCCAGTATTCTTACCTGGAGAATCCCATGGACAGAGAAGCCTGGCAGGCTGCAGTCCATGGGGTTGTTGCCAAGCATCAAACAGGACTGAGCTACTAACACTTACTTACACTTACTTCGTAAACAATGAGATTTTTTCTTATCAATAGGGCGTGGGTTTTTTCTCCAACATAACTGGAGAAACACACACACACATATCCTCTTTCAAATCAATACTGTAATAACATGGTAGGTAGTGCTAGTGGTAAAGAACCTGCCTGCCAATTCAGGAGATATAAGAGACATGGGTTCAATCCCTGAGTCAGGAAGATTCCCCTGGAGGAGGGCATGACAACCCACTCCAGTATTCTTGCCTGGAGAATCCCATGGACAGAGGAACTTGACGGGCTGCAGTTCATGGGGTCACAAAGAGTCAGACACAATTGAAGCGACTTAGCATAGCACACAGTAATATGGCTCCATTTATTAAGTGAGTACCGTGTTCCAGGCACTGTGCTATTATCTAGCACTTCAGATTTCACATTTCAATCCAGGAAAGCTGAGTTTCTAGGCAAATTTGTTGATGATTAGCTGAATCAGGAGATAAATATCTCTGAAACTTCCTGGGTCACTGAGAGATCTCTCCTTTTCCTCTTGCCTGAAAGCCCAAATCTGCCATCTCCAGCCATCAACTCCTACCCTAGTTAAAACCCCAGACACTTCCCAGTTAACATCCACAATGCTCAGTCAGCCTCCAACATTTAGAACCTCTCCAAGATTCAGGGGCACCTGAGCCACCCACCGGTGTTTCCAGGGTTTCCCTGTGTTTACAATTGAAGAAAGGACAGCATCCTGGAATATTTGAATTTGCATGATGGAAGTGTTCTTCCAGTCCCATCATAATCTCTCAGACTGTGTGTATAAGTCTACAAGGCAATGACACTGAAATGCCATGTATGAGCTTTCTGAGACTCTAGAGCCCAGGCAATGGGCCTCCCCAATGCCCTCCCCTCTGTCCAGGCCTTGCTAAGACACCAGCTGCCAACCTCTTCCTCTAGGTTTCATCAAAGAGTGGGTGGCCATACAGACATCATTGGTGCCCTGTGCCCTTACCCTCAGCTCTTACCATTCCTAGCGTTCCAGCCTTTTTTCCACCTGTCATTGACCTCATCTCTTGGCTGGAGGCTCTCTCTGATGGCCAGAGACACCCACCGTGCAGATGACAGCCTGCAAGTAGGAAGACATTAATGTCGCCTCCCTACCCCTGCCAGAAGTTGCCCTTAATCAATGACTCTGGAGACTTGTGGTAAATACTTCAGCTCCCTCACTCCTTAGCAGGAATAGCTCTGAGGTACATGACCGACACGATCGTCCAGGTTCCCAGGGCAGTTGGGCTCCAGCTGTGCACAGGTCTGTCACGGGCTTGGCGAGGCTCCCTTCGCTGGCTGCCTTCACTTCCCTTTCTCATTTCCCCACTCCCCTACAGCTATCTCCTGGGACTGTTCCCCTAATAAAGTACATTGTGCCACTTCTGGGGAAAACCAAACTAAGACTGTTTATGGAATCCTATTTTAAAATCTGCTTTCTAGAGCCATAGTTGAATTGTTGTTGTTTTTTTATAATTCACAAGTGTTCTCTGACTTTACCTCATTCATCAAGTATGTGATATTTTTTTTCTTGTTTCAAGGAATGAAGTGGTTGGGTCAAACTATTTTAATTGTATGTTTGCCATCTCTTGTCTTCCATTTGGAAAAAGTTGTCTATTGTTGAAATTGTAACTGTCAGTACCTTACCCTATGTCGTGAAGGTTTCCTAACTTTTTCAAAAGGTGTTTGGTTTTTTTCCTTTTAAAATAGAAACAGCATAATTAAACAGTATAATTTTAAGTGGGCAAAAGTATTTATTGGACAGCATTGGGCGAAGCAGTTTTTATTTTCTCCATCTGTACTCTTTGTTCATGTCTGTGTATAATTTGCAGGGTGCAATGTCAGTGGATTCTATCACCGATCTTGATGACAATCAGTCTCGACTGCTGGAAGCATTACAGCTCTCCTTGCCTGCTGAGGCTCAAAATAAAAAAGAAAAAGCCAGAGATAAGAAACTCAGCCTGAATCCTATTTACAGGCAGGTCCCGAGGCTGGTGGACAGCTGCTGTCAACATCTTGAAAAACATGGTAAGCAGAGTTGTGTGTCAGCGATCAAGTACTTTCATGTATTCAAGCATCATTCATTTAAACACTCAATTTCAATTCTATATTCATTTGATCAGGCTCTAGATCGAAATTTCCTTTGTGAAGAAAGTTTACATAGTGTTGGCATAACCCCAGTAGGGATAAACAAGATATGAGGGGGGGATAAACTTGATGATATTCAAACTCCCTAGAGCCAAAGAGTCCTCAGAAGTGACACTGGAGACAGGAAATTGAAGGGAGGACAAGGCATGTTGGGCTGGGTTATCCTCTGCTGCTGCTGCTAAGTCACTTCAGTCGTGTCCGACCCTGTGCGACCCCATAGACGGCAGCCCACCAGGCTCCCCCGTCCCTGGGATTCTCCAGGCAAGAACACTGGAGTGGGTTGCCATTTCCTTCTCCAATGCATGGAAGTGAAAAGTAAAAGTGAAGTTGCTCAGTCGTGTCCGACTTATAGTGAACCCATGGACTGCAGCCTACCAGGCTCCTCCATCCATGGGATTTTCCAGGCAAGAGTACTGGAGTGGGGTGCCATTGCCTTCTCTGGGGTTATCCTCAGGACCTCCTTTAAACAAAGCAGAGCCACTTCTATGTTCTTTACATGTTGAGGTTACTCAAGGCTTCCTTTAAAAGAAAGAATCAACTTCTTAAAAGAAGAAATCGGGAAACCATTCCTTAAGTGAATAGAAAATATGTAGTTTTGGACAATAGTTTTCTCTATTGTTATTTGCATTTTTGTGGAAAGATGTCCACTTAAAATTTCTTCATCGTACCCCTTTTGGCAACTCAGTTCCACTTAATATGCTGACTTTAAAGCTATGTACGGTTCTTTAAAATCTTTGTTGAACTTTAGACTTTTGGCTCATCAAACTGCCATGTCTACAACCTGAATTTGTTTGCTATAATGTTAGCAAGCATTTTATGGAATGAGAAGAGTTTATTAATTGCTTCTTTTTTCCAGTTTTATTGAGAAATAATTCACATACATCACTGTAATTACCTTTTTACTATAAAAGTGATGTACTCATCATAATAAAGAAAACAGAAACAGAAAAACAAATCCTGAAGATATATAGACATAACTACATTAACATTCTCATCTATTTCTAATAAAAGTGGGGCTTTACAAAAATTAATCAACTTGTTATATATGGAAATCACTAGATAACATATGAGTGACTTAATATAATTAATATGTATTAAAACTTTGCTTATACAAAATTTTAATATGTAGATGTATGTATGTATGTTCATGTGTTTGTTTATCTGTGTCTTCTCCTTAGAAGATAAACTAGACATCAAGAAAAGTATCTTAGACATTTGGAATTCCCAAAACTTAGTATCATGATAACAATGTAAATGTTCAATCGTATTACATGAACAAAATTATTTTTCAAAATAGCTTAGCAAGTAAAGAGTTCAGTACCATGAATACATAAATTCAGCCTATACTTTGCTATGAGGTAGAAAAAGCGACTCATACTTTTATAATTATAATTTTTCCTTGTAAGGAATGTAGAGAGTAACCATAGGCACTTTAAAGAATTCTAAATGAGAAAATTCTACTCCAATCATGCAAAATTGCAGTGACAGTTTGAGTAACTGCTTTTGTGAAAGAAAACTTGGCATGTCTTTATATTTTCTGTTGGAAAATAAATTTTCATGAATTTTAATTTGTGAAATAGCATTTCCTTTAAGATTACTGAAAACCAGGGCAGTTCATGGGGCGGGGGTGGTGCGGGAAATAGTCACAGTGCACTTTAGGGCCTAAAGGAAAGAAGATAACCTGCATGGTCTTTCAAGGTCCTGATTCTGTTCTGAGTTTCCATGATGCTTAGACCAAATGGCTCTGGAAAAAATAAGAGACAGGCTCAAATTCAAATAGATATTAATCTTAATCACAAAAAAAGGGCAAACTTCAAAAGCAATTTTTGTAAGACTTTATTTGCCAGTTTTTGAAATGGATAGCAGAGAGTTTGAGTCAGTTTAGCCTTATAGATATTTGTCAAAGATCTTTTCATTCTCTCTCAAATCAGTCTTGGACTTACACACACAATAATAAAACAAAACAAAAAAAAATGGAGAGAGAGGGAAAAAAAAAACCGGTCTTGGACAGTAGTCTTGACTCCATCTATATTCCTGTACACTACCCTTCCCCACTTCTACTTCACCAAATGCTTTCTCTACTATTAGGCCAGACTTCCTTAACCATCCTTGCTTTCTCTGAACCACACATTTCAAACAAAAACAAACAAACAAAAAACCAGACAACATAACGAAGAGTCGGACTCTTCTGTCTCCGTTGGGGGCGGGGCGCCGATTTATTATGCCTGCCCTCGTTACTTGAATTCCCTAAGCCTGAGATTCAGGTGGCTGGGGTCTAGTTCCCATTCCAGGAAAGGGGAGGAAAAGGAGAGAAAAGTGATTGCATCAATTTCTGGGACAGGGTACAGCAATGTCACATTTCTTTCCCAGATTTATGACTTTTCTGATGGACACCTGTTTTTTCTCAGTGACTGTCTCAAGTCAAGGTTACTGAATGCCTGGACTGCATCTTCTTGAGGAAAATGACTCTAAAGCTTATATCAGAGAATGGCATTGGCTATCTGAAGGCTGTCATCTGCTCTGCCTAAAAATTAATTAATTAAAAACTTAGATTATAATTGATACATAGAAATTACAGTAATCAATCACTAGCTATTGTTATTTTCAAAATCATGGTCACCTTTACTGAGTGGAAAAGTACTATAATTGAGGAAATAATGACATAGAAACAGGCATTTCTGTCCAGACTGTAGGGATTCAAGCAAAGGAATAGTCTCACGTGGGAAGAAAGTGCCCTTATGTGATATCTCACTTAGGTAGAAATTTCAGCTATTTGGAAACCATCGAACCAACAAGAAAATAATGCAGCCAAAATTAAAATTGTGAAGTCATACTATTATAATAAGGGCTTACCAACTGTCTCAGTGGTAAAGAATCTGCCTGCCAATGCAGGAGACGTGGGTTTGATCCTTGGGTCAGGAAGATGCCCTGGAGAAGGAAATGGCACCCCACTCCAGTATTCTTGCCTGGAGAATCCCATGGACGGAGGAGCCTGGTGGACTGCAGTCTATGGGGTCACAAAGAGTCAGACACAACTGAACAACTGAGCACAGCACAGCACTATTAAAATAAAGTTTTCTGTTTTGCATGGAAATTCTCATTTAGACCAGTCAGGGCCTATATCTCTCTGTAGGTGCCATATACAAGTCTATGTATTTTATATGCATTGATTAATTGAATCATTGAACAACTTTTGAAGCAGATACTTATTATGCTCATCTTGTAGATGAAGAAATATAATTCTGTGTTTGATTCTAATATCTTTATTATGTTGTTTTCAAGTCCCCACAGAGGTAGAAGCAATAAATTAGGCCGGGGGTTGGCTGGACTCAATTATAAGGCAGACAAATTGATGGCAACAACAAGGAAGGAACAGAAGTCTTTTGAGAAGAGATGCAGAGCAAAAATTCCACCCAAGAGCAAAGCATCAAGATGTACTTGTGCAAATCAGCAATGACTAGCCTCTCAGCATGATTCTTTCAAATTATTCTGGAAATTCAGAATAACACGTATAAGATATAAAAGAGATAAAAAGTCCATTTTTTATATTTTTGGATATTTTTGCATATTATATTTTCTAACTGAGAAACTCTAGAAAACCAATTTTAAAAGTCTTATACCTAATACACAATGTGGCAAAACCATAAAATAAATATACAAAAATATATCCACGTCTTCTATAAGAACAATAATATGTACTATACCAATAAAATAATTCATTTATATTAATATCAAACATACAGTATAGCTAGAATACCTGAAATAAAAAGTAAGAAACTTCTGTGAAAAAAACTGCAAAGCTTTACCAAGAGACATTAAGGAATTAAGAAATAAAGTAAGATGTCTACTTTGTTTCAGGATGGAAAGAAATAATGTTATTAAGATTTTAAACTCTTTCCAATTTAATTATATACTGGACTAGTCAGAACTCTTTCAGTGACAAGAGAAGAAGCCAGATAAAAATAGATTAAGCAAAGCATACACCCCCCCTCCCCCACCAAAATCCCATTTACATACTGGGAGTCTGAATATTTTATCTAGATTCAGGATCAGGCAGATTCAGGATGCAAATGATGTTTGCTAGCCTGTTTACTATGTTTTCATGGTCTGTTGACTCTCACACCAGCCCTCTTCATGTGGCAGCAAAACAGACATGGGCAGCTACAATCTGGCATTGCCCTTATCCCAAATGAAGAGAAAGTAAGCCAGCAATGAAGCAGTAAATGTAGGTGATGATCAGCAGTGGCAGTGACTGATGGCTTGCATAGGAAAATAAGTCCTTCACACATTCTCTGCCCCCTTAAAAGAAGTGTGTAATAGCTCTTGTGAAGTATTCTTGCCCCCAAATTCTAAGCGGAATAAGAGAAAACTCTGACTCTATCTCTTTAGAGGAAATAAAGGGGAGAAAGGAACTTATAAACGGCACTGCAGAGTGTCTTCATCCAAACAGTGAGGGAATCTACAGTGGGAAATCTGTGCTATATCTTCATCAAACCAATTATGACAAGGAAAATGTATAAACAGCAAGGGGGGAAACATACACATTAAGAGACTGCAAGGCGCACCAACTGATCACAGTTGGTGAACCTTATCTGAATGTTGACTGGATATTTAATGATACTGAGGAAATATTGTTGACCTTTCTAATTTGTGATCAGTTGTTTAAGAGACCTAATTTTTTGGAGCAAGGCTTCTCAATCTTGGCACTACTGACATTTAGGACTAGATAAATCTTCTTGATGCATTGGCCTCATAATCCCACTTCTAGGACATGCTCTCAAGAGAATCAGAAATGTAAACTGAGACAGACATGCAGAGTTGTTCCTAATAGGCAAGTTATGGTATCGGAACTAGTGCACATGTGTTGGTGGAACCTATATTGTCATTCAGAGGAGAATATGAAGTGAATTTTGGCACATTCATGTAATAGAGTATTTTGTATCCATTTTAAGTAACATTTACACAGAATTTTTACTGGCTTAAAAAATTCTTGTGACATAATAATAAGTAAATGCAGCAGCATTTCTGCTTTCTATATATAATTTTTTCATGGAGAAGAGACTGTATAGAAATAAATCAAAATATTAAATCATTACTTCTACACCAGGTATTTTTAAAGTATATCATTTTTTACACATTATAGATTTTCTTTCATAAGCACATGCTTTAATTATGATCAGTGAGACAAGAAATATCTATCTTCAAATTGATAAACAGCTGGAAATTCATAGAAAACTCATGTTTAATTCTTCTGTATAATGAAGAAAATGTTACAGTATTTTTTTCATATGGAGAAAGTGTGGAAATACATAATATCACAAGAATAATGTTTAACCAGAAGTGTTTAATGTAAAATGATCCTGGTGCTAGCAGGGCTAACTTCTAGGTACCTGGTGAATCCAGCATGGCATAAATAAGCATTAGTGCATGCTGTCAAGTCACCATTACCCTGCATGTTGCAGTGTGGTATTGGCATTCTGTTTTATATCTATTTTGATTTGCTCCAGTTTGAAACCATAAAACAGGACTGAAGATTTTGTTTCCTTATTTGCAGGCCTCCAGACAGTGGGGATATTCCGAGTTGGAAGCTCAAAAAAGAGAGTGAGACAAGTAAGTGAAAAGTGGAGATGATATTGTACATTTCACTTGACTTTTAGGTGAATTACCTTGTGCAAAGTTCGAGCTTATGCAAATTCATTTCTGAATATCTTTTCTGCACCATCTCACCGATTATAGTATAATTGAGTCCCAAGAAATAAAAGGCAAACTCAGAAGCTCAGAAAGATTCAGGATCATACAATTGAAAGCACAATGTCTATACGTGCCCCTGGCATGTACAACAAAACAAAACTAATTTATAAACATTTTATTGACACTGTAAATTCAGGAGATTCAGAGAGTACCTGATCAGTAAGTGAAAATAAATAGAAAACAATTATATAGTACCCATTTCTACTAAAATGCAATATGAGTGATCCTGTTAATATCTCTTCTGTGAAAATGCTACATTTATAGCTTTAACTTCTCAAAAATAATGGTATTAATTTTCTATGGAACCATTGATTCCCCAATTCATCTTCCGTGTGGGGATTGTACCCCTCAGTTTCCTTCAACACTTTCCAGATTTCTTGCAAAAGAAGTTTGGTATTAGAGCTTCAGAAGCAGGTTCCTATGATTAGACAGATATCTGTGTTCATGACAGCTTCATAAAAGACAAACCTTCCTTTGAGAAAAGAATTCATATGTTGGCTAAAAGAAAATTAAAATATTATTTTCCCTCTGTTGGTTCCAACAGAAAGAAGTAAGGAACCCAGCAATTCAAAAATGAAGCCAAATGAAAATAATTTTAGTTGGATGAAGCTGAAGAAACGATATTTGTTCATATTATTGAAACTGAGTGAAATAAATGCCTTCTTGTATCTTTTCTTGTCCAGACAAAAGAGGTTTTTCAAAAGAAGTATGTTTTCTGTTTGGTTGGTTGGTTGGTTTTATTTATAATAGTCACTTAAGAGACTACTGAACAACATTTAACATTTCACAATAGGACTAGCAGGAAGAAGATAGCATCGTAACATTTCTTAGGCCTCCTGTGCAGAGCTGCAGAATATTTTCAAAAACATTACCTCACTGAATTCGCCCACCAGCTGAGAGACAAAGCCTTTTCACCCACTTCTGAGGCTTAGAGAGATAAAGACATTTAATTCAAGACACACAGTTTAGATCAAGCTCTTTCCACAGTCCTTTCTTTCGGCACGTGCACGCATGTGTGTGTGTGTGTTCTCGCTCAGAAAAGAACCACAATATGTTTGAATGGTCACGAATAGGGGTGGTGCCAATGGAAGCCTGCTTCGTTCTGGCTGCCTGGTGCACACTAAGGGCGAGTGACCTGGAAGTGATGAGCCATTCAGGACAGTAATGGCCATTCTTATCAGGTGGCGAGGTGGCTAGTGACAGACATTATTCCTCAGTTACATCTTTATTCACCCAAGGGAAAACCTTTGTATGGAGATTTACTTATGGACTCTCCAAAAAAAAAAAAAAAAATATATATATATATATATATAATAATAAGTGGTCAGATTTCAAGCATGAAGTATGCTCCACCTCACCATTGATGTTGTTATATCACTTCATAACCCTCTACACTTTTTCTCCAGAACAACTGTCACAGTATTAAGAGCTAATTAGTGATTGATGAGGTTACCAGTTTATCACCTGACTGAGAGCTGGAGGAGGGGAAGGGCTTTGCCTCCTGACTCATCACCGCATTTTGAGGACCTTTACCAAAGCCTGGTACACAGCAGATGGGCAGCACATCTGTCCTGAATGAATGACAGAGCACACGAACACTTACAGAAGTTTACTGCCTAGAGCAGATTCATAAACTCACTAACTGATTTTAACATCAGAGAACAATACCTAAGAGAAGTTGAGCTGTCCGAGATGAAAGTATGGTGTAGAGTTATGACTTCCTTCTGGCTATTGTGTTTTCCTACTGTGATAAATGCTAAAGGAGCGAGGATAATGATGAAGGCAGGCAAACTTCCTGGAAAATGTTAATAAAGCTACTTTGACAAATCTAAGACAGATTTTATTTAGTTATTGTCACCCTTCAAGCCTCAGAGAAACAAATGGTTTCTCAGGGTGTTTAATTTCATTGTTTGCAGAAAAATCTCTTTGCTTCCTTGTCTAGTATTTGTGGAAAATGTCAGAATTCCAACGTGGTAAAATTGCTGACATGCAAAACTGCTATACAATGGATTAATTCCTCCCTCCCACAGTCAGAGTTGACCTAACCCCTTAGCTCTTCCTCCCAACCTTCTGGATGTCATTATCAAGCCCTGCTGCTTGTGTCATTAACAGTAAACCCACAGATACTTTTATTTAATAATGCATTTCCTATGTGTGTGTATATATATGTATATATATATATGAAAGTGAAAGTGTTAGTCACTCAGTTGTGTCCAACTCTTTGTGACCCCCTGGACTGTAGCCCGTCAGTCTCCTCTGTCCATGGGATTCTCCAGGCAAAAATACTGGAGTGGGTTGCCATTCCCTTCTCCAGGGGATCTTCCCAACCCAGGGATTGAACCCGGGTCTCCTGCATTGCAGGCAGATTCTTTACAGTCTTAGCCACCAGGTGGCTATAGATATATACACATATATATGGGCTTATATCGGCTTCCCTGATGGCTATATAGTGAAACTAACACTTTCACTTCATTCATTCAGGGCTGGGTTTGCATAGACTCTGTAGATCAAGGTCACACGTTGTTTGCTTCTCCTTCCCGGGGTCTGGGCGGGGTCTGGGTAAACCTACTCCTCGAGGCTGCGTGTCACAGCCCTTCTTTTGCTGGGCACTGAATGTTGAGGTGTGCTGTTCTGAGACTGCCACTGGAACCGTTGTCTTTCCAGCTACGTGAGGAGTTTGACCGTGGGGTTGATGTCTCCCTGGAGGAAGAGCACAGCGTCCATGATGTGGCTGCCTTGTTGAAGGAGTTCCTAAGGGACATGCCAGACCCCCTGCTCACCAGGGAGCTGTACACAGCTTTCATCAACACCCTCTGTATGTAACCCAGCCATCTGCAGGAATGTCTTACTGGGATGTCCCACTCACTCATCAAAACCTTGTGTATATGTTTCCTAATAGCTATTTTGACCTGATTTATCTATCTCTAATGATCAGGCTATTGGGGGAATTTTCTGAGACTTACCCTGGGGAGAATTGGCAGGAAGAAAGTTGCCATGAATCAAATGGAAGTAGCCAAGAAACACTGGGGATGCCTTTAGACGACTCTAGGATAGTAGAAAGTGCTACAAACTGATGCTCTGGAGTAACAGAGAGGATTGAGTCCATGCCTAAAAATGAGTTTGCATTTCTGGAACCCAGAGTGAGAAAGGGGGATGGGAAATATTCCAGGCAGAGCCCAGGACCAGGACTTGCAATGTGGCTGGTTCAGGGCTAGAGGCACAGCTCCCCAAAGGAGAACAGGAGGGCGACTGGGAGGAGGAAGTGGCTGGAACTGTGTGAGCCTCCATGCGTTCCTTCCTGCTGCAGGTGACAGGCTCACAACAGAGAAGAAGACCCTGACTTTGTACCGGGTTTCGCTTATTGCCAACAAAGTCTACCTCTTGTGTACTGCTCAACAGACCAGGGCCTCCAAACTGTTAGAAAGTCAGATTTTAGAACATTCCCACATGGTTTGCAAATGGGCTGTGATCCCTAAAGTTTGTGAGGATTTCCACCAAGGGAAGGAAGAAGAAGAAAATAAGGGAAATGAGGTTACCTTTCTCGCCTGGATTAGAATGATTTCTGTGGGTGTTACATTTCCCCAGGTCGCGTTGATCTTTCTATCCCTCATAGAACCTTACTGTTGAATTGCTAAACCAATGGTGGGGGGCAGGAATGAAAGGTGACTTGCCTTGCTAATCCCTTTCTGAAGACAGTTGAGCCGGAAGGGCGTGACCTCTGCCTTGACTTACTGAGAGCCCCTCTTCTTGCCTTGCTCAGTGCTGGAGCCAGAGGAACAGCTGGGCACCTTGCAGCTCCTCATCTACCTGCTACCTCCCTGCAACTGCGACACACTCCACCGCCTGCTGCAGTTCCTGTCCATCGTGGCCAGGCACGCCGAGGACAACGTCAGCAAGGATGGCCAGGAGGTGCGCCCCCAGCCACCGCCACGCATGCACGCCTCTTCCTTTTTCCTGTTTTGAAAGGGAGAGCTAAAAAAGAATAAGGTGGCTTCCCTGGTGGCTCAGCAGTAAAGAATCCGCCCGCCAAGGCAGGAAACGTGGGTTCAATCCCTGGGTCAGGAAGATCTCCTGGAGGAGGGCGTGGCAGGCCACGCCAATATTCTTGCCTGGAGAATCCCATGGACACAGGGGCCTGGCAGGCTACAGTCCATGCAGTCGCACAGAGTTGGACACGACAGGGTGACTAAACAGCAATGCATCTCAGTGCCACCTGGTATCAGCTCCTAGAGACAGGTTCTCCACAGTCTTTTGGACGCCTCTGGAATGTTCTTGTTGGACTTGGCCCCCAGTCTGAGGTCTTAGGCTCTGGTGTTCTTTGGTGCTTCAAGGTATTTTCCACTTTCTCCCTTGAACAAAGGAGAGATGCTGGCCTCAATTTTAAGTGACCTATTCAGTTCAGTTCAGTAGCTCAGTCGTGTCCGACTCTTTGCGACCCCATGAACCGCAGCACGCCAGGCCTCCCTGTCCATCACCAACTCCCGGAGTTTATTAGCAAACAACTGAGACCCGGGTTCGATTCCTGGGAAGATCCCCTGGAGAAGGAAATGGCAATCCACTCCAGCACTCTTGCCTGGAAAATCCCGTGGACAGAGGAGCCTGATAGGCTACAGTCCATGGGGTTGCAGAGTTGGACAAGACTGAGCAACTTCACTTTCACTATTTAATCTTAACCCTAAAAAGAGACCTGCTTCCCTTTTTTGAAACCATGTAGTCATACTTCTCCCTGACTTTTTATTCCCCAGATCTCAGACCCTTTACTATGCTAACATGCATTGTAAATCAACAAGGAGCCAAAGACATTCCAAGCTTACTTACCTCAGAAGCTTTCTATTTTAAATCCTATTAAGCAGAACTCAGCTGTGTCATGGATTCATTTCTGTAATTGTCAGATTGCTTTCCCTAAGGCCATGCTCATATGTAATTTTTTTCACTTTAATCCAGAAAAGCAATTCTACCTTTCTTATCCTCATCATCCCTATCAGTGTGAGAATAGAACTTCCCTGAGTTAGCCGTTTATCTCCATAGCAGTTATTAGTGAAACTCTGCTGGCTTCAGGTTTCATAATATGACACTGACACCTTCCTTCAGCTCACACTGCTCTTCATTGGATATACTGTAATTCGCATAATTGTTAAGTAGTTATATTACCCGACTGGGTGTCAGCCTTTATTGACTATAAGCTATAGAATCATCTCCCTAATCATTGGGTTAAGGCAGAGCCCTGTCTGGGTTCCCAGGTACGTGAAACGCCTCTCTGACATTTCTTAAGTACTATGTGTGAAGAAAGTCAGGTTTTAGGTGATTAAGAAGGCATTGAGGAAAGCAAAATGCCCAATGGAACTCACTTGTGCCTTTTTAGAATCATTTTCAGACTTTCTTTCAGTCCAAATGCTGAACAAGACTGCATTGCCTATGGCAAAGAAAAGAAAACATCCTTGCATGTGTGCGTGCTAAGTCGCTTCAGTCGTGTCTGACTCTCTGCGACCCCATGGACTGTAGCCCACCAGGGTCTTCTGTCCATGGGATTCTCTAGGCAAGAATACTGGAGTAGATTGCCATGCCCTTGTGGAGGGAATCGACCGAGGGATCGAACCCACATCTATTACATCTCCTGCATTGGCAGGCAGGTTCTTTACCACTAGTGCCTCCTGGGAAGTCCCCCTTTCCCCGGGTATGGTGGGGAGCCCACCCTGGTTGTAAACACTTGGTAGCTTTATAACTCACTGATTCTGTGTTCTTGGACAAATCTGTTAATCTCCTAAACCTGGATTTCCTTACCTAAACTTTGGACACAAAACTTCTTCAACTGGTACTGCACAGTCATTGAGAAAACTAGTTTATTACAAGGCATAGAAAAATATGCTGGTAACAGCAAAGTTGTACGGGAAGCAAGAGATGACAAGGGTTTCTAGACACTTTTAACCTAAACCTTGAGTCAAAATGAAGGACCAGTAACCAAAAATTAGAGAGACAGAGGAAATATGAGGAGAGCATTGCTTTTGTGAAATGTTCAGAAGTTACAGGAAAATGTAGCCCACACAGCCATCTTGGACTAGAGGCTGCAGTATGGGAAAGTACTGATGAGGTCTGAGAGGAAATTGGGCTAAGTTCCCAGAGTACTGAATGCCTTTGCCAGCGGTAGGTGGTTGATTCTTTTAAGCCATGGATCTTTGGAAGGATTTGACTAAGGTGATATAATCTATGTTGTAGATTGGTTTGAGACAGGAAGAAAGTGAGTTAGGAAGGTTTCATAGAAATAGCAATGTGAAAAGCAGCACTTCACATTATAAATGTTTCCATATAAGAGTGGCCTTGGTATCTGAATCATGTATGTTCTGAGCACCTACTCTGTGTTTCTCTAAACCAGTGAGCATCGTTTGGGAATTTTCTAATTCATGTTCCCGGAATGCCATGGCATCCTAGAAGGTGGAGGGGGTAAAAACACAAGGATTTATAGAATTAGAAATCTCAACACAGAGTCACTGCAGAACTCCAGAGATGAAGTGATGAACGTGGACCAGAAAAGTTAGGAATGGCTTTGCGGAGGAGATTGAATTTAAACGCCATATCAAAGGGTGTGCAGGGGTTGAGTAAGCAGGCCACATAAGTATGGCCTAGGAATGGGAGTTAGCTTAAAACCCCTATTGGTAGAAAAGAAGGGCAAGGGAGGAGGAATGAGAGAGAGGTTCTTTACTCACGATGTAAGTTGCTTTGGTATGAACAGGTAGAATGGGTGCACTGGAGTGAGAGAAAAATTCAACTGTAAAATACAGTCAAGAAACAAAGCAGTTTTCAACCTTTGCTCTTACCTGTTTGTTAGTTTCTGCTAGGTGTGTTACGTGTCTGTTGGGCACTTATTATGCATTGCAAAAGGAAGAAAAATGATGCAGAGTGTCAAGGAGCCTGGAGGCTCACACAGCCTCTGCCAGCACCTTACTATGTGAAATTGTTTTTATAAAACAGAGGAAGAGGAGGGAAAAGAGAGTTGGGTTAGAGGGAGACCTGAACTTCCTCTTTTATAAGATGAAAGTAATATTTCTTTTCTAATAGGTGCTTAAACTCCCATGCATCACTGACGGGATCTTAAAGATGTCTAAAAGAAGAGCATGAGAAAAATTATTGACCAGTAAATGAGTGCTTTAGGGGGAAAAAATAGTGGTATTTTATCAAATGTTTTGCTATCTTGGGTTTGTTTTGCTTTATTCCATTTTGTTCAGTTTGCTATTTGTTTTGCTCCTTAGGGGAAAAGAGAAATTCCCAAATATAAGAAAGATTTCATTTCCTCTAGAGAGAATATTGCAGGAACATCATGGAAACGTCTAGAGCAGTGGTTTTCAGGTTATCCAAGAACTCCCCAGCATGGCATGGAATATGTGGTGTGAATGTATATATATATATATATATTTTTTTTTTTTTTTTTTTTTTTTTGGTGAGAGGGTCCATAGCTGGCCTCCAGTTCTTCAGAGAATCTTATGGGGCAAAAAGAAGTTACAGACTACCAACACAGGGCCGGGATTATGGGCCTTTGATGAGATACAGGCCTCAAGGAAGTGGAAGCTTGGCTTTGGATCTGTAGCAGGGTCAGTACCTGACTCTCCTCACCCTGGCCGGGCTTTGGGGCAAGTTTTCCCACGTGCCTGCTATGCCGGCTCTGCCAGCAAGAGTGAGGGGCAGAGGCTGCCTGGAACCCGGCTCTGTGCATCCCTTCCCTTGTCTGTAAAATAATGACAGCTGCAGCGGCTTCATCTTGTGAGTAGTGAGAAGGGATCGCAACAGTCTGTGCAAAGCCCCTAGCCCAGTGACTCTACGTGCTAAACTTGAAAAATTTTTTTATTTTACTGACATATAGCTGATTTATAGTGTTGTGTTAATTTCTGCGGTACAACAAAGTAATTCGGTTATATAGGTACATTCTCTTTCATATTCTTTTCCAAGATGGTTTATCATAGGGTAGTGGCTCAAGTAGGGCTTGTCCAGTAGCTCAAATGGTAAAGAATCTGCCTACAGTACAGGAGACCTGGATTCAAGCCCTGAGTCAGGAAGATCCCCTGGAGAAGGAAGTGGCAACCCACTCCAGTATTCTTGCCTGGAAAATCCCATGGACAGAGGAACCTGGCAGGCTACAGTCCATGAGGTTGGAAAAGAGTTGGACCCAAGTTAGTGATGGAGCACACAGGAGCACGCATTGTATATATCTCCCTGTGCTCTAGTAGGACCTTGCTGTTTATCCATTCTATGTTTAAGTTTACTTCTGCTAATCCCAAACTCCCAATCCTTCTCTCCCTCACCGACATGCTGAGCTTTTAATAAATGTGAGCTATTCATATTTGGCTTAGAAATGATCTAGGATGCTTATTTAGAGATAAATGTTTTCCTTGAATTCTCTGATAAATAATGGAGCAAGCCCAAGTACACATTATATTAGCCAGTCATAGAGAAAGGTGATGGGGCAAGTGAGAGAGAGATATGCTATAACATGGGGGACAAAGGTGGATGCCATCTGTGAGCAAATCTTCCAGTTTAAAAGACAATTAAGTAAAACCAACCAAAACAAAAAAAAGCGTTAACAAACCACAGCATCGTGGTCTGCAGCTGGAATTTTGGTGCATTTTAACAGCGGGCTTGTGTTGCATTCCCAAAATAGCACCAGGAGAAGACAAGCGAGCGGAAGCAGAGTTCTGGATTGTCCTTGTACTAAACATTCTTTTCAAAGAAAACAAAATCTTCTATTTGATCGTGTTGTTGTTGTTGTTTTAATTAGAAAACCCCAATATTACTTTAAGAGGGAAAGGGGAAGCATTCCAAATGCCTCTGAGTTCTAAAGGGATGAATTTGAAAATAGAGCCCATTTGGTTTTATCCTCAGCCATGAGTTTCCAGGAAGAGAAATGAAAAATAATATGAAAACTTGTCGAGTTTTATATCGATGAAATGAAACAAAGGAAAAACAGAATTGAACCATTGTACATAAAGGGCACTTTCTTAAAAGTTCCCAGTGTTTACCACATGAAATCATTCCCCTTGGCGGCAAACCTAAAAATGGCCTCGCCTTCTAAAAATAACACACTCCTTATCTTTACTTTAGTGGTAATGATAAAAAATCCCCCTGCCAATGCAGGAGACGTAGGTTTGATCCCTGGATTGGAAAGATCCCATGGAGCAGGGAATGGCAACCCACTCCAGTATTCTTGCCTGGAGAATCCCATGTACAGAGGAGCCTTGTGGGCTACACTCCATGGGGTTGCAAAGAGTCAGACACGACTGAGCTACTGAGCACCCACGCAGACAAGTGCCATGCTGGGCTTGCAGGGCTGGGTAGCCATCCACTCAGGGCTCCATGGGACAAGGTGGGGACTCCAGAGGCTGAGTCTTAGCTGTGGGTCAGGAATTGATTCTGTGTTTGAATTTTATGCTGTGCATCCACCTGTCTCTCGAAGGCCATGCAGACCTTCCCAGGCAAAGGAACCTCCCCAGGCATCCACAATTCCCAGACTTACCTGGGCATTTATAGATTTTCAACTGATTTCAACAGGAGAAATAACTGGCCTAGATCAGTGGTTCTCAACCAAGAGCAGGTTTGCCCCTCAGGGGACACGTAGCAGTGACTTTCACCTGGCCCTCACCAGGCCTTCCTGTAGCACCCTCTGCCTTGCTGAGCTTCCTGGGGTGCCTTGGCATATTTTATCTATTTCTGTCTTTGCATACAGTGTTCTCACCACTGTGAAGGTGCCCCCTGCGCCAGCTCCTCTGTTTTTCAGCCCAGCAAACTATTCTCCTTCAAGGTTTTGGGCAAATGTTGCCCCCTCTTTGGAGTGTCTTCCCTGGGGCCTCCAGAGTTGATCGTTTCATACTTTATACTCATGCGTGCATGCTCAGTTCAGTTGTGTCCGACTCTTTCTGACCCTGTAGACTGTAGCCTGTCAGGCTCCTCTGTCCATGGGATTTCCTAGGCAAGAATACTGGAGTGGGTTGCCATTCCCTCCTCCAGGGGATCTTCTCGACTACTTGTAATTGATCAGTTGCTTTTCTCCTCTAGAATGTGAACCCTTTAAAATAAGGAGTGGTTTGTGATCTTTGTTGGAAAAAACTTTAGAATAATTAAAATCCATGAAAAATGCCCATCTATGGTGGGTACTGAGTGGATGGAGTAATAAAGAGATGATGGGTTGATGGATGAAGGGATAGATAGAGGGATGGATACATGGTCAGTCGAATGGATGAACATCAATATTTTTTGAGAGCAGACAGGATAGAAATTTTATATAGTACCAGTTTCACAAAAACAGCATTCTAAAATTTTACTCAGTATGCTATTGAGATGACCACTGAGCTATGAACTTCAAGATGTGAAGCAAAAGGAAAATGTGATGCCCTTCATGGATTCTGACAGAGATGATGTGGTCCTTGCAGAAAAAAAATGAGAAAGTAAAAAGATTCAATTGATTATTTAACCGCTCAGTGTTTTGAAAAGCAAAAATCACAACCATCCTTGTATCCTCTGCTTCTGTAGGTCACTGGGAACAAAATGACATCTCTAAACTTGGCCACCATATTTGGACCCAACCTGCTGCACAAGCAGAAGTCGTCAGACAAAGAGTTCTCAGTCCAGAGTTCGGCCCGCGCTGAAGAGAGCACAGCCATCATTGCTGTGGTGCAGAAAATGATCGAAAATTATGAAGCCCTGTTCATGGTGAGTGTCCCGCGTTTGGCAGGACATCTCGGTAAGCTGCCTGTTGATTGCCTCTTGGTGGCATAATGAAACAGGGACACCACCTTTTGGCTCATAGTACTGGTCATTGACTAAATTCACTGGAAGCCAGGCAATTTCAGTAGGAATAGAAATGTACACACCTATGACATCACTGTAAGTTTATGATTCCATGTTTTAACAAACATATCCAAATTATAAATGTCACTTCCTTGTCTCCTAAACAATAGTCATGTTTTGGAATCACTTGATGAATTGTATAGCAGTGTCCTTGCCCCCAAAATTGATAAAAAGACCTCTTTTTGGAATTATGTGTGGCCCCCATGAATTCATGTATTTATAACCATCCTCAGCAATGGCCCCTCCTCCAAGGTCAATCTGGAGATTCTGCTTCCTGCATGAAGCTCTACCTATCTTCCCTGTGTCCTTCTCACATCACTTTGCCATGTTACTTCTCTGTTCCTTGAACCCTATTACTGTTCCTATTGATGTTTATCTTATCATTGTGTTGAAGTCATGTATGGCTGTTTCCCCTAGTAGATTATAAGCGCATTTAGAACACAGGCTGTGCCCTTGTTATCGCCTCTCTGTATCCTCTGTACAATTTTGGAAGGCTCTCCATCTGGCAGGCACTCAGTAAATATTTTTTTTATTTGTATTGAATTACTGGTTCCTGTTTTCCTTCAGAAAAACTTCATTGCTTGCTCCCACTTCCCTTGGATCATTAGAACAAATGCCAATTCTCTTCTGTGTCTATTCACACTCATAGCACCTATCAAAATTTGTAGGAACCTTCTCGATGGTTCTTCATAGATTTCTTTTTTGAATTTGCAAACACTCACTATAAATCTTACCTATTCCACTAGAGCCTTTAGTGGCTTCTTCAGCTGAGTGTGCTAATTCCCTCTTTTGAATTTCCCTAATATTTTGTCTATGTTTATCAAAGGCCTTGCATTAGATATATTTCCATCCTTGTCTTATACCAGTTATTTTTGTAAATTTGAGAGCCAGTGGTTTAGAATATTTGCTCTCTCTGTTGCACCTTTGTAATCATGACCAAGTAATTCAGTATTCAATAAGCATCAGTTTCAGTTTTTGGAAAATGGGGAAAAAATTAAAATATGACCTGTTTCCCAGGGCGGTTCCCAGAATCCTTTGATATGTGAAAGCATTCTGCAAACTGTAAAATTCTATGCAAATGTTCATCAATAATTGTATGATTTGGGCAACATAAATTGGCTCAGATCTCAGCACTTCAGCACAATAGACACAAATATCACATAAATTTTAATCAGATGTTTAGTGGACAGCCTTCCTGCTGGTGACATAGGGAACCCAGCTCCTTGCATTTAGAGACTCTTCAGTCCCCTAGGATTTCATGGGCCAAACCTAAAAGGGACATCCATCCTGCCCACTCCAATCCCATTGGCCAGAACTCAGCCACAAACTGTACTTCACTGCAAGGGAAGTGGAGAAATGAATTCCTTCTGGATGCCCAGGAGGAAGTGAAAATGGATCTATTGCAGTGAAAAGTTCACTGAGGTAGAAATGTGTCTTGCTCCTCTTTGAGTCTCTGAGGCACTGCCTGTGTGTTGCATGCAGTAGACTCTCAAAAAAATATGGAAATTTTCATGAACTCTATATAATAAATTTCAGGGCTTCCTTGGTAGCTCAGTGGCAAAGAATCCACTTTCCAATGCAGGAGATGCAGGTTCAGTCCCTGGGTTGGGAAGATCCTCTGGAGGAGGAAATGACAACCAACTCCAGTATTCTTGCCTGAGAAATCTCATCGACAGAGGGAGCCTGGCGGGCTACAGTCCATGGGGTCACAAAAGACTTAACACAACTTAACAACTAAACAGCAACAACAGTCTAAGTTTCACCCTTCAGCCAAAATCCTTGTAATTAATTACATATTTGGGTGAATCAGATGTTTGAAGTTTTCAACATTTTCATCAAATTTTAAGTCACATATCATCTTGCCAAGTAGTCTTGGCATTGCTTCATGCTCTGTAGATTAAAAATAATAATACCGCTTGTCAATCTGAATTCCATTCTCTAAACTCTGTATTCTAAGCAAAGTTCTTTATGTGAAACCACAAACCATCAGACATTTCTTTTCACCTCAGATACTAGCAAATTGCTTCATGGCTTCCTTCAAAGTCTAGTTGCCGCCATTTTAATTGTTCCATTCCTCTACTTCCATTTCCCACTGCCTAGATTATTAACAGCACCAGAAGAACGTCAGTACTCAAATCTTTCCCAGCGTTTTCCAGATCTCATCTCTATCTGCCATTCTCTTAGAGACTGATGTCAGAATTCTCTTGGGTAGTAGCTTTCATTTGCGTTCCCCAGTTGTGATCTGTACTTCTCAACAAGGCCTTCCGTGGCCACCTTGTCTAACATACAGCCCACAACCATGCACGCACATCCTCACTTCCTATTCCCTCTCCCTGCCTTTTCCTCTTAGCACTCATCATTGCTCATAAGGACTTTATTCATTTCTCTTGTTTGTGTTTCCCCACTAGAATATAAGCTTTCTGTTGAAGTGAATTTTTGTTCATTTCCATCTACTTTTTTTACTGCATTACCCCTACACCTGGTACTTGGTGGAAACAAGAAATATTGGTTGGATTAATGAATGACTCAGTGTACCTCTGTGACATATGATGATTTCTGTATTATTGATCCTTACTCCTTATGAAGAAGTATGGGCATGGAGGAATTAAGGCTACCTTTCTCAGAGTAAGTTAACCATTCACGTAAGCATTCTTGATCTCCTTAGACAACCTATAAGATTTATATATTGAGAAAAAGGACAATGAAGTAGGAGGACAGTACAAAGATCTCTAGCGTAGGTCAGTAAAAAGAAAACTGACTTTGCTATAGTCCTCTCTTTACTATACATGGATTCCCTGGTGGCTCAGATGGTAAAGGATCTGCCTGCAATGCAGGAGATCCATGATCAATCCCTGAGTCAGAAAGATCTCCTGGAGGAGGAAATGGCAACTCACTCCAGTATTCTTGCCTGGAGAATCCCATAGACAGAGGTACCTGGTGGGCTCAGTCCATGGGGTCAGAAAGAGTCGGACATGACTGAGCGACTAACACTTATTATACATTAGCTCTGAGACCTCATCTTCTTTGATTTCCATTTCTTTAATTATCAAAGGACTAGGTTAGAATGAATAATAACCAAGATCCCTTCTAGTTCTAAAATCTGCATAGTTCTATGCCCTAGCTTCACCTCTTTTTATTAATTAATCTCCTCACTTGTAGATGGATTTTGGAATATTTGGCATTTCAGAATCTAGTTTGTTATACTGACACTGGTGACTGGTTGGCAAAGCTGGTCTGTGTGAATGGACAAAAATTCATTCCTGTATATAGCTGTTTCATTTTGTTTTGCTTTAAGAAGCTTTCAGAAGTAGTGCAGTAATTCCAAACAAGAAAGGATGAAGCTAGACAGAACCTAATGGTTAAAGGTGGTTAGCTATTGTACTCTTTCACAGTTCTTGGAAATGTTTACGAAGTCAGAGTAGGAGGCATCACTTCCCGTTGGCATCAGAAAGGAAGACTTGTTAGAAAAGGTGGCTGTGAGCTCATCCTTCAAGGCAAAATGCACTCTGGAGGCAGTGGTTCCATGGAACTGATGAAAGGGATATAAAAACCCACAGAGGCCTGGCAGGGGCCCAAAGCTTGTTCTGAGTGTTATAATGTCCTTCATTTCCACATGTTGACACTGCCTTTCCCAAGTGGCCAGTATCTGACTTAATGGGAAAGGGCCAAAAAGAACCTGATTGTCCCAGAACACAGAAGCGATACCCAGCTTTAGAGGCTGACCTGCAATTTGAGAGCGTGGCTAGGACAGTTTTTTTTTTTTTTTTTTTTCTTTTTTTTAAACTGGTTGTTTGCTTTTCAGACACTGGGTTAGAAATCATCCAGCTGGAAAGAGGTCATGATAACACCCACCATGATGATCACTCTATCAAAAGACCAAAGCAGCAGATTAAAATCACAGTTCTCAAACTTGAACATGCAGCAGAGTCGTAAGAAAAATTTGTCAGACATTCAGATTCCTGGGCTGCACTCCAGAGATTCAGACTGAGTAGCAATGAGATGGGGCCCAGAATTGTGTGCTAATGAATGCCTCCAGGGCTTTCTGCTAGTTTCCTAATCACACCTTGGGAAAACCACATCTTGGGAAACTCCCAAAATGGTGGGAGGACCATGAGCTTTACAAACAGTTCCCAGAATTCAAATCTCTGCTGAGCCAGGTATTTGCTATGTAATCTTGGCCCTATTCTAAGTCTTCATTTTTCTGTTGGAAACAAACAAACAAAAAAGATGAAGCTTTACAGGATTATTTTGAGAATTAGAAATGATATCATAGGGCACTTAACGGCATGGACTAGGTACATCAAAGGGCTTCCCTGGTGGCTCAGACAGTAAAGAATCTGCCTACAATGCAGAAGACCCAGGTTCAATCCCTGGGTCGTGAAGATCCTCTGGAGAAGGGCATGGCAACCCACTCCAGTATTCTTGCCTGAGAAATCCCATGAACAGAGCAGCCTGGTGGGCTACAGTCCACGGGGTCGCAAAGAGTTGGACATGAATGAGCGATTAACACACACACACACACACACACACACACAGGCACTTCAGAAACAGAGAGAAATCACTGCTATTATTACATGAAATTGATCAGGTGCCTGCCCTATCAAAGTACCTCCAGGTGTCACCTTGGCAGTGATGCCCATCTGCACCTCGCCATGTGACACTGTGACCTGCTCCTACATATATATACTCCTAGCCCTTTATTCTTTTCTTCCTTTTAGCTATAGCACTTAGCACCTTCAACTCACTGTGTATTATGCTTGTTGAAACCTAATAGAATGCAAACTTTATGAAAGCAGGGATTTTTGCTTGTTTTATTCACTGATATCCACAGCACCTAGAAAATACTTGGCAGAAAATGGGAGCTCAGTAATTATTTGTTTAAAAAAAATACTGTAATACTGTATTGCTAAGAAAAAAATGTGTTTTTTTTTAAATTCAGTACCCATACACCTTAGATTCCCCAACCTTTAAATCATAACCCTCCTTCCCTGATATCAGTAACTATGTAAAAATTGAAAACACAAAATCATACTCTCTCTGGGAACACTGAAAATCAAAGGGAAGAATCATGCATATCTAGAAATGATCAGTGGTATCACTGCGAGGCAGAAAGCATTCAGCTACTCCATCAGGGACCCATTAATTGTTCTGAAAGTTGTGGCTTCTGTAGCTGATGTTGGGAATGCCAGAGAAAATTCATCGTGGCACTTGGAATTAATAAGAGCTTCAGAGCAGAGTGGAGAAAAGAGTCCGCTCCCTCTCAGGGCCGATACTACTAGGGCTTCTTTTTTGGAGAGAGGGAAAGAGGCAAAGGCACCGCCCTTATGGGCTGATGGAAAGTGCCGAGCACAGTGGAGACATGGGAACGCCAGAGCGTTCCCACTCTGCTGATTGGTCAGCCTTAGCTGGGGATCAGCACAGCACACGTGGGAAATTTCGAATGAGAACTACTGGGAGCAAGGGTCAGAGGCTGTGATGAAGATTCCAAGCTTAGAAGCCAAGCTTTGCTCTGTGTTCTCTTCTTTCCCGGCACAAATTACATTTTCTTAAAATTTCTTTCGCATGCCAAGTCAAAAGGAGTCAAGCAAGAACCCAGATCATCAAACTAGAGACCACCCCCTATCGACATAGCTAGATAATTATATGTGATTTCCATTTCCCTTTTTATATAACCACTGTTTTTCTTTTTTAAATAACCACTGTTCGTGTGCCAGGAGTTGGGCTAGTTATTATGTACATCATAATAATTTATTCTAAATTTCACCATGATTTCATGAGAAGTAAGCCAAGAGTGTTTGCCCAAGTGATGCAACAACTGTAAGTGAACTATTACTACAGTGTGATACCCCCCCTACTCAAAAGATGAGGTACTTTAACATGATGTCTCATATATGGAGTCCATTTGGCCAGGAGTGGGTGGGGGAAAATATTTTAGCCAATTTGAAAATGGGGAGTAAAGGGGACCTTTAACAGCATCGGTCCTTCTGAACTGATCATAACACTGACCCACTCGATGTCCAGGCCAGCAGATGGCTACAAGAGCCAGTGTGTGTTCCTGCTGGAGCCAGCTCACTTTGTCCCTGTCTGCAATGACAGAATGCATGCTCTGTTGCTGCAGGGGGAGAGGGGCCAGAGTGTATTACACCTGATCCGTTTCCACTTCCTGTAACCTGTTACCATGGAGCAAAGACTACTCCTTGCTCTTCATCTTCCACAAGTCATTCCCCATCACAGCTCCATGAATCCTGGGCTCTTAGACTGTATTTGTTCGTGAATGCTTCCTAATTGCCAAAAACGCTGTGCGGCATGGGTTGGCACGTGAGAAAATTTTTTTGAATTTCTTAATGCATTCTGACCCTTCAAATGCACTGAGACCTCTTTACATAATATTAAGCCATCCTCCAAACCAGAGCTGCACAAAGGTCCAAGGCTGGGCCTGCCCATGTTTGAGCTTTTGCTCCCATAAATAGCCAAAGTGATTTCTTGAGTGTGTTTGTTAGCTGAAAAGAAATGTCATCATGACTTTCAGTGACATTTACTTCTGCTGGGGAGTGTTAAAGTTTTCAATGCAAAGCATCCTTCTTGGTTCAGTGCCAAGTGGTGGATTGGTGTGAAACACCTGGTGGCAAGACAGAGCAGTAGGATTGGGTCCTGGGAACTGCTCTTCCAGATGCCCTTAATGGTTTGTTATGGTGACTTAGCCAATGGAGAAAACTCAAACCATCCTTCCCTCTCTGTGGTTTATGGAATAAAATACATCATAGCAGTTATACCCGAGGCAATCATTCAAGGTTTCATTTTTAATTTGATAGGGTGGATTTTAATTGTGACAGTTTTATTCCTTCATATGTGCAGTGTTTACATTTTTTCTTTCAAGCAGGAGAGTCCAAAGTTCTTTTGATTTTTGAAATAGCATTATCCTTTGAAGGAACATATGAAAATCTAAGGAGTTGAGTCTCCAAATAAACACAACCATATATGGTACCCTTAGAAAATATCTAAAGTTGCTAAATACTTGAGTAAAACCCAATGGAGATTTTGCTTTGAAACAATAAATTGTAAAGGAAGAAGCCCTTTTGGGATGGGTTTGGTTCCTTCATGTAAACGTTCAGAATTGATTGATTTAAAAAAAGTAATATGCTTTTTATGATTCTACTCCTTAGTTTCCGTTTCACTACATGCAAAGTCCCAGAAGAAAAAAAATTTGATTATTGAGTCATACATTTCATTTTTAGAGTTTTTGTATTG
The DNA here is from genome assembly GCF_029407905.1 of Bubalus kerabau. Lineage (NCBI taxonomy): Eukaryota > Metazoa > Chordata > Mammalia > Artiodactyla > Bovidae > Bubalus > Bubalus kerabau. The sequence goes on along the minus strand of NC_073647.1, from coordinate 146,017,818 downwards.
ATGGCAACAGTAGTTTAAGAACTTATTAGAAAAATTCTAGTGATCCTCAGTTGGGAAAGGAAATTTATTTTCCAACTCTAAAAATGAGTAACAAGGAAATTGTCCTATAGCCTGAGATTGGTACCACTTCCAAGAAGAGAGAAACAACTAGACCAGTGTACATCATGAAGACCAATAATCCTGGGTTATTTTTTATTAGTATTTGTAGCGATTCCAACAACATTCATTCAGTAACCATTGCAGAGGAAGCACCAGCCTAGCTTGTGTTCTGAAAGAGCATAAAGTTGAGTGTGTGAGCGAATGAGTAAGTGGGTGAACGGTCCTGGATATGCTGGTAGGAGTTCCAACTGCAACTGCAGTCAACTATGGGTGGTGGCAAACCTCAGGGTTTATTGGGCTGCCAGAAAATTTGTTCAAAGATGTATGGAGAAACCCAAATGAACTTTTAGGCCAATTGAATATTATCTCATAAGAAGAAGCCTGGGGGCACAATTTTAGCAGCTCAGTTGCACTTATCCTCTCTCTGGTCCACCATCTTTAGCTGAAGAGACCACAATCATTTTCAGCAGCTCTTGCAGCCATTATCACATCCAGTCACAAAGAGAGATGTTTTCTCTCCTGCATCTCTTGTCAATATGAAGGAGAGCCTTTTCTAGAAGCTTCTACAAGACCCCCCCCCCTTGGGGTCCCTTGGCCAGGATTGGCCCATATGATCTTGACGTAGCTGTGAAGGAGGCCAGTTGACAGAGAACTGCAACCTCTCAAAGTTCCAGGCAGTCAAGTCAGATAATCCCTGCTTTCTGACAATGTGACCAGCCCAAAGACCTGAGGTCTGACAGAAGAGAAAAAGCCAAAAGGTAGAAGCTACACAGAGTCTAACTTCAAGAGGTCATACAGTGTAGCTCTAGAAATTCAAGGGGCAGTCGAGAATGGAGACATGTTGAGAAGAAATCCCAGAACTTCCTTACCCACCAGAAGTGTTAGGCAGAAGAGAATAGGCAGGTTTCTTTGCAAGCACCCAGGATAAGAGGTGGAAATTGATGGCTGTTAGGCAAGAAAAAAAATCTCAGAACAAATATTCACATCTCTAACTGATCTGCTTTTAGTTTTTTAACTGTTTGACTTATTTTGTCTATTTCCAATACAGTTTTTATTCTAAAGTTCTTTGCAACTCTTCAGATACTTTCAAATTTGTTAGCCCTTTGATCCACATAGCATCCCCATAAAGGAGAAGGGGACAGATAGGACATGCTCAGATTTCCAGATGGAGGAACAGAATCCTAAAGAAGATGGTTGATGTTTCCCAAGTTTATGTTAATTATAAGCAGCAGAGCCAAAACTGGAGCTCAGGAGCTATTGATTCCTGGTCAGATATTCTTTCAACAGCATCCTAATTACTGAAAAGGAATGTGTGTGTGGACGCCTCTGCCTGGGTGTTTCTTCTTCCGCGCTGTGAGCTGCTATTTCCTGTCAGGTCATTCTCTTCACTTTGGTTTCTCTATTAAGTATCTAAATTAATAGAAAATGAATACTCATCCTATTGAACTGAGCCAGTAATTTGAAATTTTTATTAAATAGTAGGAAATGAAATGTGCAAATGTGGACACAGATAAGAGGAATTATTGGGAAAACAGCACTGAATGCTGTTGTATGAATATTAAAAGTCAGTTCCAGGCATCATTTCAAATTCTCTACTTTCATTTTCCCACTGGCTCCAATTTTCTGAACTATTCCTTTATTTTTTAAACAAACGTGGTTTTATCATGTGAATTCTGAAAGCTGCTTTAAATCATGTTGTAACAAGATGGGCTATGAATAAATTAATTAAAGTAATGGCTTATGTATTATCCACTGTAGTCAGTCTTGTGTAATACATAGGAAAATAGTACCTACCCTCCCTGCAATACACAGATCCATACATATTTAAGCTATATTTTTTCAGTCATTTGTAAACAGTGTCTCCAAGGCAAAATAGTACCAAGAGTCTTTTAGAAAGGAACTGTAGATAGGGTTATAACACTGACCCTTTCTATTTGCATTGCTTACCGAATAAAGGCCACATATGCTACAGAAAATAAACATCAATAATTGTAATTTGTTACGAATGAAGCCTAGTTGAATGAGTAAAACTCTGAATTGCAGAATGGTTTTTGAAAATGTATGCAAAGTTATTTTCAAATAATGATCCCTCATGTAAGCTATTCTAATAATGAACCTGAGTTGATCAGAGAACTGATATTGTGATGTTTGCACCACTCTGAAGGCCATCTACGCCAACTGTTTATTCTTAGTGGGAATGGATTTGGCGCTTGGAGCAAAATTTTTTATTACATGTCTAAGCATAGGAAATTTTAAATTAAACTAACTGGACAAAAATACACATAGTTTTCCTAATTTGCTCGTGAAAGTTTCTTTTTTTAAAAAAAAATTTATTGTATACATTGTTGGCCTATACCATTTTTTGCTTCGCAGTTCATTTTTTTTTTTTTTAAATGAGTTCCCTCTCTTCTCATTTTCACCCTTTGAATTTTACTTTTGGAAAAACTGATGGAATCATGTGTATCTGTTGGGTCATATTGTTTGTAAACATTGTCCGTCTTTTAATTGATTTAATGTATTCAATAAAGTAAGAGAATAGATATTCCCATTCTGGACCTAAAGTCCTGCTCCTCTCTTCTCCTTCCATTCTCATTCCTAGGCCATTGCACTTGGTCACTGAGCTTTAAGTACTATCTATATGTGTGTCCCCCAAATTTCTATGTTCCACCCAGGACTCTTTCTGAACCCCAGACCCTTATTCCTGATCACTTACTAGAGCTTTCCTTCATTTGGATGTCTCACAGGCCTCTCACTCTTATACCTAAGTGAAGTGAAAGTGCTAGTCACTCAGTTGTGTCCGACTCTTTTCGACCCCATGAACTGTAGCCCACCAGGCTCCTCTGTCCATGGGATGCTCCAGGCAAGAATACTGGAGTGGGTATCCTATTCCTTCTCCAGGGATAAGCCCGACCCAGGGAGCCCACCTGGGTCTCCTGTGTTGCAGGCAGATTCTTTACTGTTTGAGCCACTAGGGAAGCCACAGTCCTAGGCTCTACCCCCAGCCTCCTCCTCGTCCTGCAGCTTCTCTGTATCAGTAAACAGCACTCCCGTCCTTCCTGGGAACGTTGACGTCAGCCTCTCTTCTTCATCCCCTGCTCCCTCTCCTCTTCCTTCTCTCTCCACCCAGTCGATTAGCTGCTGCTATGGTCTCTACTTTCACTGTCTCCAGGATCCAAATATTTCTCATCCACTCACCACACTGGCTTGGCCCTCCCTTATCTCTCTTCTGGATGTATCGACAACAATTCCCCCATCTGCGCTCCCAGCTTCACCCTTTGCTTCTTTGCAATCTCCTAGCACCTCGGTAGCCATAGTGATGACAAGTTGTGTTCGTCTTCTGCTCAGAACTTCCAGAGGCTCCTTGCCTTTTCGATTGAGAGCAGAAATCATTATCATGGAGTAAGACTCCACAACATCTGGCCTTGGTTACCTGACCTCCTTCCTACCACTCGCCTTCTTCCTCTCACTCTGTTCCAATTTCCCTGGCCTCCTCACTGCTCCTGACTCAACATCTTGCTGTTTCTTTCTCCCTTCTCCTTGGAATGATTTTCTCCAATTCCTTCCTCCTTTCCATTCTCTGCTAAAATGTCAGTTTCTCTGACAATCCCATTTAAATGGCATGCTCCCACCCAGGATTCTTTGTTCCCTGTCTTGGCTTTATCTTTCTCCAAGTGATCCTTGCTATGTTTTCTGTTTATTTCTTTAGTGCCAGTCTTCCCATATTCACTGTCAGCTTCAAGGAGACATGAATTCTTGTATGTTTTGTTTGTTGCTGAATCCCAGAATCCAGTGCCTGGCACTCGGGAAGCATTCACCAAATATTTATGTAATGAATTAAAGGGATGAGGTGGGAAAAGGTCAGACTGAGACGCACAGTGGTACTGAAGTAGAATGTGTGTGGGTATGACTGCTAGGGGTGGAGATGGGAACAGATTGAGGCAAGCAAGTGAAGGGATGGCTTTGATTAAAAAGGGTTTTGGTCAAATGTCTTGATCAGAGCATTGTGACAACCAGAGAAGAAATTTGACATATGTGTTAAGGGAAACAGAGAGTACACAAGTTAGATACTGAAGCCCCAGTATTCTGGCCACCTGATGTGAAGAGCCGACTCATTGGAAAAGACTCTTATACTGGGCAAGATTGAAGGCAGGAGGAGAAGGGAGCAACTGAGGATGAGTTGGTTGGATGGCACCACTGACTCGATGGACATGAGTTTGAGCAAGCTCTGGGAGACAGTGAAGGACAGGGAAGCCTGGCGTGCTGCAGTGCATGGGGTCGCAGAGTCAGACATGACTGAGTGACTGAACAACAACAGGTTAGCAAGCTGTTGTATCAAAGGCCCATCTAAGATGGATCTTTGTTTTTGATTAAAAGCTCAAACCAGCTTAAGGAATTTGGGGGCTCACACAGCTGAACAATCCAAGAGCAAATGTGGCTTCAGGCATGGCTTTACCTGGGACTCAAATGATGTCAAGAGACCCCTTTTTCTTTCTCTCCATTTCTTGGAATTGTTTCTTCAGTTGTCAGCATTATCTTCAGGCCCTGTATCCTGTCTCTCCAAAGTCCCTGGGAAGTTCTCACAGCTTTTCATTGCTTCTAATGAAGTCGCATGCTCATCACTCAAGCATCCATGCTTTAGTCTGGGGATGAAAGACTCATTGATTTAGGTGAGGGCACACCTCACCCTCAAGCTGAAGGTTGGGGAGCAGTTAGTTTTCCAGAGGGAACTTGCAGTATGACTGTCAGGGAAATGAAAGCTGGTAATGGCTAACAGATGAGAACTCCAAGGGGATAATGAGGGCTCAAACTTGGATCATTGCAGCTGGAATGGAAAAGAGAGGGAAGAAGTAACAGGCATCTTGGAGATGAAATCAAGTGGGTTTCCTGTCTCTGAACGTGGAGGGGAAAGGACACAGAGAAGCTTGAATCCAACCCAGCTTTTTAGCTTGTGTGACTAGGGTTTGGCAATGTCATTAATGAAGATTCAGAATGAAGTAGGAAGAACAGATTTATGAAAGGAGGAAAACATTTTGTTACTTTCTCATCCCTGTTCTTCTTAATAAAATTGTTTCCAGCTTCTTAGAGTTAAGATGAATTGAGTTCTGCAAGAGGCAGGAGGCAAATTCTTCCACCAACCACTTATTCTCAGAAGACTTGTCCCCACATTTAAGAGTCTTGTCTCCGAGCTCACATGTGAGAGAATCAGAATGAAAATGTATTTTCCCTCAATAGTTGAAATTTCCTTTGGTTGAGCATCTACAGAGTAGAAAACCATTGGAGCCAAGTTCAATCTTGCTTTCTAGAAAAGTCCTACATGAGTGATTTAGGATTGGAAGGCCGTCCTCTCATGCCCTGAGGATTAAGCTTAGAGAAACACATGATGCTCATCTATAACATTCTAGAGCATGCTTCATCCCACTGTGAAGCAAAAACTCTTAATTGTTGATAGACCAGGATGCAAGAAACAAGTGGAGGCAGGCACTGAATGGCAAAGTGACGTCTGCAAATGTAGTAGCAGCATTTTTTGAGTGTCTGCTATCTGCCAGGTGGTGTTTCTAAGTTCTCAACGTGCAATGCATCCTTTACATCACCACGTCAATCAGTCCTTTTGGTGAGTCCTCTTACTGTCTCTAGTTTCCAGATGAGAACACTGAGGCCTGGAAAGGTTAGATCCATTGCCCAAAGCCCAACAGCCATATACTGGAACTCAGACACAAGCAGCCTCTGGCTGCAGGGTCTGTGCCCAATAAACTAATCGTATGTTCCAGAACCACCCAAGACAGTCCTCATTTCTGCCTGTTGTCTTGGCATAGTTATAAATATGAACTCTAGAAAGTGTCCCCATTGGACAAGAAGTTATAAACACTAGTCCTCTTAACCACGATATTTTGCTCATTCAAAGTCAAGAAAATCAAGTCCAAGCAACAGAGGGTTCCAAGTGGTTAGGGTCTATCTCCAGTCACGAGTGGAGTGACAATTCACCCCACTTGAATTGAATTGAGTAGTGAATATGAAACTGAAGTGAAAGTGTTATTTGCTCAGCCATGTCCAACTGTTTGTGACCCCCTGGACTGTACCTCTATCCATGGAATTCTCCAGGCGAGAATATTGGAGTGGGTTGCCATTCCCTTCTCCAGTGGATCTTCCCAACCCTGGGATTTAACCCAAGTCTCCTGCATTGCAGGCACATTCTTTACAGTAAGTCTGAGCGACCAGGAAGCCCAGTGAGTATGACTCTCTGGTAATCATCCAGTTTGTTCTAAGAATGAAACTGGCTGCATGGATTGGTGTAGATTTGGTTTTAACCAACAAATCCCTCTGTTCTCTTATAACTTTTGTTGTCTGTGCGACCCCATAGACTGTAGATAACTTTTGAGGCATCCTTTTAGATGCTATTGTCAGCCTGCTGGTAACCACAGTTCACCTCTTGCTGGAGCGGTTTTATTTATGCCTCGACACTTGGTCCGTGCAGGTTCCCCCGGATCTGCAGAATGAAGTGCTGATCAGCCTGTTAGAGACCGATCCGGATGTGGTGGATTATCTACTCAGAAGGAAGGCCTCCCAGTCTTCGTGAGTATGCTTGTTTTCCCATCTTCTCAAATCATCTTGGGGATGTCTATTTCCGTTTCCAAAGAATTAGAAAAGTTTACATAACTCCACGCAGGGTGACTTGAGTGGAATTTTGGTGACTTCCTGGCAAATCTGATCTGTCCCCCTAAAAAGAAAATCCTTGTCTTACCAATTGACTTGTCAAATTACAAAGTGCCTTTGGGGATTTTTCTGCTTCATTTTTTGTCTTTTTCCAGCCCCTTGAGACTGTGTTTACCAGAAAAAAAAAAGAAAAAGCCACTAAATCACACTGGCAGGAAGTGCAGGAACTGACAGTGATATGCATCAGTGATTCCACTTCTACAGTCCTTAAAACTGTGCTTAGCAGCCCCCAAGGATGCGCCTGGATGCATCTTACCTGTGTAACTCACCAGCGGGACAGGTGCATCACCAAACCACAGGACAGGCCTCAGCCAAGGCCTAGGTGGCCATTTGAAATGAGACATGTTCACCCTCTCGACTTGCCCACTCTTTATAGCTAGCATCCTTTTGATAGAAACGCACACTGGTCTCCACAGGCCCCCATGTTTGCAATGAGGAAAATACAAGCCTCCCTGTAGGCTATGGTTTGCCACCATTTTTTCCCCCAAAGGAGAAGCACTGAATTTTTCCTGCTGGTTAGATTTTATGATTTCTCTTCACCATTGGCTATAGAGGCAGAGTGTATGGAGGGCGCCAAACATTTAACAAAGCCAGTTAAGGGGACAATATTGCATCATGAACCAGGAACGATGTTGCCATCAAGGCACCAAACCCTAAATTTGTGACAGGAAAAGTTGTGATCCTTTGTGAAAGTATCATTTATGCTGTGCTTTTTAATCTACTGAATTTCAACAATTCTAAGACACATTTCCCCCCAGGTTTTATAATCCTTGAAATTAAGATTAATCTTTTTTTATTAATTTTTTATTGGAGTATGGTTGCTTTACAATGTTGTGTTAGTTTCGGGTGTACAGCAAAGTGAATCAGTTACACATATACACATATCCCCTCTTTTTCAGACTCTTTTCCCATATAGGTCATTACAGAGTATTGAGTAGAGTTCCCTGTGCTATACAGTAGGTTCTTATTTGTTATCTATTTTACACATAGTAGTGTGTATATGTCAATTCCAATCTCCCAATCCACCCCAGCCCTTCCCCTCCTTGGTATCCATAAGTTTGAGATTAATGTTATAATTAGTGACATGTCTTCATAGCATTTTCTCTCTTAGTCATACATAAATACTGTAATGGTCTGTCTTATTCAGTGGTATCTTGGAAAGATGGACATGCATTAAATTGTTCTTTTATACTGATGTTGAATTTGATGTACTAATTTTCATTTAAAACTATTTCAAATGCTTAAAAATTCTGTTCTTTACAGAAACTTGGTGGAAAGAAATTGCACATTGTTCAGGCCTCCTTCTTTTCTGGGTCATTACGTTCATAACCCTGCTCAGTTCAGTTTCACTCTATGTCCTATAGAGCAGTGAAGAATTTTTAAGTGGATCATCCTTTCAAGAGCACTTTTTAAAATCCATTTCTATGCAAATCATTATCAAGATAATTTCTGCTTCAAGTAAGACATTCTGCCTAGATTCAAGCCCTAAGAGCAAGGGAGAATAAAAATTAATTCAAATTATATACATGGGCTAGCATTTCATGGTCTTACTTTTCATATCAGAAAATCAGTCTTTCTTAAATTTTCCTGAGATACCTAGCTATCATCAAGGTGTAGATTCTAATTTAAACTAACACAGGACTTTTCTTCGCAGTAGATCTTGTGCGACCAGAATTTAAAGGAACTTACTTATTTCCTTCCCCTGCAAGAGAACAGACATTGTGGCCTTCTCTCTGTGAATCCCGCGTCAAGCTGCCTTTAAACCACTTCTCTGTGGAAAAGCTAGAAAACACACACCTAAAAAAAGCACTGATTTTTGACTTGCCGAATTTCTTGCTTTTACATGGCATTTAAAAGTACATGAATATTATACGTTGAAGAATAGGTGATAGAAGTTATTTCTGTGTGGTTTTCAAGTACACTCTTTGCATATAAACACCAATAAATGGGCCTTTCTTTCTCTGATCTTAGGAAAAGGAGGAATCATATTAAGCCCATCCCAAGCTGTAGAGTGGTTTGGCCTCTTCTGTTGCCTGTCCCCATAGGAACAAGAATCGCAAGGCCTAGGCAAGCTGACCCTATTCCAAGATGTTGGGTGAGTGACAGGGCTTCAAGGAAAGGGAGGTGAGCTCACAGGAGCATGGAAGATGGCAGAGACGAGTGCCATGGAACAGAAATCTTTGGGAGAAGACCGGCTAAGTAAGAAGTGAGTGTCTAGTTTTTCCCTCTGGATACAGGTCAGACAGCAGCTCAGAAGGGTGATAATGCTGCCAGGAAATGAAAATACATACATTAACAAATAAATATGGATTTTTAATGGCCATTTGAGGCTTGCAAGTCCTAACCCTCGAGCTGTAGATAGTCTCTGCAGGCTTTAAAGCGTGCTTCTCCACTTAACTGTGCATCTGGGTCGCCAGGAGTTCTTGTTGAAAAACTCTCTGAATCACTCTGTCTGGGGAGGAAGCCTGAGAAACTGCATTTTTAACAGACCCTCAGATGGAACTGTGATATGGCTGGGCCATGGTGCACACTTTGAGGAGCAAAAGCTTAAAATCTCAAGGCAATTTTTTTTTTTCAATTTTTTTGAAGTATAGTTGAATTACAACATTGTGTTAATTTCTGCCATACCACAAAGTGATTCTGTTGTGCACATATGTACATATATATATGTATACACATATATATACATTCATTTTTTAGATTCTTTTCCAACATGGTTTATCACAAGATACTGAGTATAGCTCCCCGTGCTCTACAGTAGGACCTTCTTGTTTATCCATCCTATTTATAAAAGCTCACATCTTTAAGAGCTTGCAGGTTTGTTGAAGTAGGCCTCCAAGGGACAAATGGTATGTGCTGGGTCCCTGGTTCTCAGCCTTGTCTCCCCATTTGAATCACCTGGGGAACCTGAAGAATACCTCCACCTGGGTGCCCCCCCTAGAGATTCGGATTCACTTATTCTGGGGTGCAGTCTGGACACCGGGATTTTCAAAGCCCTCATGTGATTCTCTCTCAAGTGGCCAGGCTAAGAACTGCCAGCTGAGAGCTGCCCCAGTAGATACTACATATTTCCTGTCATCCAGAGAGTTGAGGTTAGGTGATTTGTTACATTCCAAAGGGGGCTCTGTGTTGACAGAGATGGCAACCAGTGCTCCAGACCATAAATCCACATGAACTTTGGAGAAGAGAAAGAAATGTTTCCTGCTGTCTCATGGATAGCTTCTGAGAAGAGCAAGGATTTGAAGGGAACTTTGTAGGGCTGGAGAGGTTGTCAATAGGCCTGGATGTTTGGGGAGCTTGAACCAGGGCCTGGTCATAAAAGTAAATATGTCAGCTGGCTGGGGACACAGTAAAAAAAGCTGGCCAGCACAGAGGGCAGAAGCCCTTAAATGGCAAGCTTAGTGGTGATGCCTAAACCAAGAAGCAGTGGCGAAGAATTAGAGTGATGAGAGATCGTGGTCATGATAGATTACAGAGCTGACAAATTGCAGGACCCCAGTGCTGGCAACACTGGCATGCCAATTACCCATCAATAGCACACGCTTATATGATACAAAATGCTGGTCATGAGGTTTGAATTCAGAGCCAGATTGCCTGAGTCCAGATCCCATTTCCACTTCTAGTTAGCTGTGCTGTCTTGGGTAAATCAATTTCCTCATCTGTAAACTAGAGATAAAAAGTCATACTGGGATGAGGACTTCCCTGGCAGTCCAGTGGTTAAGACTCTGCACGTACAATACAGGGGGGTGCAGGTTCGATCCCTGGTCAGGGAACTAAGATCTCACATGCCATGCGGCCCAAAAAAAAAATAAAGAGGAAAAAGTCGTACTAACTTTATAGTTATTTGGCTATTAGTATCTGGCTTTAAATAAATGCTTAGTATTCGTTAATGATCATTATCACATTGCTTGGCATTTCATCATTCTGTTCATTTATAACTACTTACCAAATTAGGAGTTGGTAAGTATGTGTAAGTAGTTTTAAATGGGGTGCCACTAGATTCTGCCTTGCTGTCCATGAGACAGTAACTTACGAAGGCAACATGGCATGAGAGAACCCATCCGTGTTAAGTTGTGGCACTCTGGGAAAAGGCAAAGCCCACCTGATCTAACTGGCATCGGGATGGTGGCATGGTTCTAGAATAGAAAGAGGGGTGAGGACGAAAGGCACCGAAGTTGGGAAAGTGACCTGATCGCGTCAGGTCAGGTAGAGTTTGAAACGGACAGGAAGCGGTTCCGTTTGCAGGTCATGAGGTGGAGGACCTGGATAAGCTGTGTGCAATGGAAATGAACAGAACTCTTGTTCTGAAGATTTTATTTAGTGAAAACTCAGCTACAAGGGCTATAAAATGCAAGAATGGAAAGGATTTTCAGGAAGACCACAGAGTGGAAAGCAACAGTAACTTCTAAAATGAACTCTGTAAGTGCACTGATATGCACGAGCTCTCTTGTTATTCTCTTCCTACTCTTTGATTTATTTCCTGAAGCTTCTGTTCTGTGCCATCAATTCACATACCTAAATAAGGTTTTAGGTTCCTGTGCCCCACGTGGAAACTGCATAAGATTTTATTTGGAGTGGACAAGTAAATTTGCAAAAGAGTGTCAAACCAAGAACAAGAACATACTCATCATAATTTCTGTTTTGAAAGATGAAACATTTAGTAATAGTTGGGAATTTCATGCTTCCATTTGAGTTGTTTCCTCTTCTGTATGTGACAACTGAACTGGGGGAGTGAAAGGAGGATTCATTATTTTTCCTTGTGCTTGTCTACTTACATTTTTGGCTTCAACCAAAATGGAATGCCAAGAGGAGATTAGAAGAGATTTATATTACTAAAAAGGCAAGACTTCTAGTTTTTTAATTGCTTGTCTGGTATATTTATTGGAATTATATGCTCTTTTTTTCCAAAGATACTTAGAATAGATTTCCCCCCTCCTTGATTTAGGCATGTAAGGAAGTAGGGGATGAGAACAGAATCAAAGAAGACAAGGTGTGATAAACACAGGCATTTGCAACAGAACAGAGCAGGGCTGGGACTAGGGTGAGGAAAGTGAGGTGCCAGTTTTAAGGGTGTGCTAAAACAGTCATCAAAATGAACAACAATTAAATGTAGCAATTTTTAAAAACCAATGTCATCGCCAAAGATCTACAATGAACAAAATAGCAACAAAAATTTTAGGAGACCTGGGCAAGTTCTAATGTCTATCTCCTGGTGGGAGTGTGGATCCATGTCAGCTTCTCTTTGGAGCGGGCTGCCTTTGTCCCTAGGATTCTGCATAAGGGATGTTTTGCAGAAGTGAACATGATGAATGTGAAAATCTTCCATAAATCCAGAGTGGCTATGGCAGTGGATTCCTTTCCAATCACAATTAACAGCGTCAACGATGGTTATGTGCTTTGAGTTCCAACAGACGGAAGGTTTATCAGTTCACGGCTGAACCAATCATGAAACCAAAGCAAGTCTGAAATCCCCAAGGATGTTTCTTACTGGGGTCGCTCAGTCAGGGGCCGGGCCGGCCATTTCCGGTGATTGAACCGGAGTTTTCCGTCTGTCCACAGAACGCGTTCTGTGCCTCCGGCTGCAGTGCAGGCCTGCCCACAGTACCCTGCCAGCGTGTTTACACCCTGACCTGCAAGGACCAGCTAAGGGTGAGAAAGCAATTCGCTCTCCGTGTCCATCTCATGCCTGTTTGGTTGGCCAAGACTGGCCATGCATGCTGTGGATGGTCCCGAGGCTTTCAGGGCTCATGGGAAAGCTCTCCAGTCATGGAGGCAAACCCATGTCAACTGGCAGTGTATCCACTCAGCATTCCCCACCTCAATCCATGAAATTCCAACACCTAGAGAGACAGAACACCATGTGCCTCTCAACAATGTCTCACTGCTTAGAGTAAATATTTTCTATACATAAACACATGAATATTTTAGCCCTTTACTTGGAGCGCTGAACTTAAAATTGTCTTCCAAGAGGTGAATTAGCTTAGAGGCAAATCTTAGAGAAGATATCAGTGACAGCTTGTCTCATTTTTTTCAAAGATACTTACAGGGAAGGTCCTGGATTTGTTTCCAGTTGATTTAATGATAAAGCAATGGAGTGACACTAAAATTTTTGAAAACTCTGAACTCCCAATATTATAGTGAGACTTCTGAGGAATAAATATAATCATTTTATTTCATTAATTGGTGGGCTCTCGTGTGGAAAGACAAGTCTTCCCAGGTGGCCCAGTGGTAAAGAATCTGCTGGCCAGTGCAGGAGACGCAGGTTTGATCCATGGACTGGATCCCGGGGGATCCAGAAGAGGAAATGGCAACCCACTCCAGTATTCTTGCCTGGAGAATTCCATGGACAGAGGAGCCTGGAGGGCTACAGACCATGGGGTCTCAGAGAGTCAGACACGACTGAGCGCATATGCACACGTGTAGAAAGACAACCCTTGGGCGTGGGTTCTTGGGCAAATTTGGCCAAAACCTTACTGACCTCTGCTGAGAAATTAAAATGATAAATAGGAAATACTTTAAACATATAAAAGAGCCACCAACTGTAAGCATAAAACAAGGCATTTTACTATTGATTTTGAATACTTTTAAACTATACAGTCCAGGGAATTCTCCAGGCCAGACTACTGGAGTGGGTAGCCTTTCCCTTCTCCAGGGTAACTTCCCAACCCAGGGATCAAATCCAGGCCTGCTGTGTTGCAGGCAGATCCTTAACCAGCTGAGCCACAAGGTAAGCCCAAGAATACTGGAGTGGGTAGCCTATCCATTCTCCAGAGGATCTTCCCGACCCAGGAATCGAACCGGGGTCTCCTGCCTTGCAGGAGGATTCTTTACCAGCTAAGCTATCAGGGAAGCCCATGATTTTAAACAGTATCTATCAAATACATTTTCAGAGTCTCGGCCCCATGCAACGTCAGCATCCCCTCATTTCTTTCGGTCCTCTCTTGACGTGTGATCAGAGTTGTTAACAGTAACTTCATCCAGTTGCTGCCACACAATGAATTCTATATACATGTCAACTTATGTGCTTCTGCCAGGCCAAGGGGTTGCTTCACATAAGAGGCTACCCAAGCTGTTCACCATGTGCACTCAACCTGCATCAGCTTCCATGGCTAGGTATACTGGCTGGGGAAAGAGGGATTCCCCACCTGCCCATGTTCCTGGGAGTGACCCCAGCCCCACTGAGGAGGTCCATGGGCTGTGTCTGCCGCTTTCGCCTCCACCCCCAGGGATTAGCTCTGGCCTCCTCCTCCGGTTTCTCCCTCATGGGGGCTACAGCTCTGGTGAGCTCGGTGGCTTGACTTGGAGAATGACACTGAAGAGCAGAGAAAGGCAGCTTGGCCCCTCCTGCCCCCTCCCCTTATCATGTTCTGATCCATAACCAGATGGCATTCAGTGATCTGGCTCCTGCAGGCTGGAGCTGGCTGTGATGGGCACGCTCTCTTCTCTAATCCACTGTAGCCCTGCCAGCTTGAAGTCAGAACCAGCCCATTGCCCCCACTGCCAGCCGGGGCTGAGGCTGTGGCCAGTACCTGTGATCTCTCTGCTGACTTGCCTCCGAGGAGATAGATCCATAGCCCACGGTCACATCTATGGGGTGAGGGAGGGCAGGTAGGCTTGGTATCTCAGGTTTGGTATCTGACTTCTCTCAAGTATCAAAATTATCTGGAGGGCTTTTAAAGCCCTGCACCCAGAGGTTCCCTTTCAGTCCTCAGAAGCAGCACCCATTTGGCTTAATGATCTGTTGTCACCATCTTGAAATTCTAGTCATTATTCTCACTGTGGGGCCCTGCGGGTTCATTTGGCCCTGGGCCCTGCTTGTGATTGCCAGTCCCCTCGGGAGATCCAAAGGGCAGCCTGCGAATTCGCATTTCCAACCAGTGATGCATTTCCCAGATGATGGGGACGCTGCCATGTCCGAAGTGCTGTCAGAAGTACTGTCCCTGGTACTTGAGATGTTCAAGAAATTTCTTTCATGGGGTGTTCTTCCTGATGCACGTTAACTGTTGACTGAATCTGCAACTTACGTTTTGCTCTATATATTCTCTTCTGTATGTTTTGTAAGACAGATGAGCAAGATATGAGACCAAACCATTGTGGTCTCCATGAGCTACAATATGACCTTTCCAAAACTCTCTTCCTGTTGTAAGGGGGCCCAAAAGCAGCTGTGGCCCTGATAGATGTTTTAATTTGGCAAAGGAATTGACTAGGCTCTCTTTAAAACAGGTCATAAAAGCAGGTTTTATGTGCCCACTCTTATTGAAATAACACTGTGACTTATTCCAAGTAGACATAAGACACTTTCATTAATGAATGGAAAAATGTCAACTAAACAGGGAAAAACAACTGAAGTTAGCCCGGCAATTTGATGTCTAGCCCCGGTCAGAATGTAGAACCCAGATTCTGAGCTGAGCTCTGTGTGGCTTCCAGTTCAACACACTTGTATTTGCTCATTCTCACAGTGGAGTGTCCCCAGTGAGAGTCAAACCCCATGATGACAGACAAGGGTCCGTTTGTTTTGTCCTGTGTTCCCTCCATAGAATCAGAGAGAGTTTTCCCCTTTAATTAAATGATGGCAGTTAAATCGTTTTTTTCTCCACTTTCCAGCAGAAGTAGTAAGTTCCTTTTATTTTTCCTTCATTCATTGAAAGCCTAAAGTTTCTGGAAAACCATCCTCGTGGGTTGTCCTCTGGCTCTTTCCCATAAGGTCATCAGTCATTGGTTTAAAGAGGAGGCAAGGAAAGGACTGTTTATTCCATGTGGGTAAGAAATTCCCTCAGCAGAAAGTGCTTGGGGCCCTAACTGCCTCGGTGACAGGGAAAGCTTGTCACAGCTGAGTTGCCTTCCCCTGTCAGTAAGCCCGGCCCGAGCCCCCAGTGAAGCTGGACCCCCTGACAGCATCCTTTCTCCTCCTGCATACACAGAACCCTTAGATTAAGAAGGGCTTGCTCAGGCATGGGGTTACCTTCTATAAGATCACCAAGGATTTGTCTTGAAAAATTAATTCAAAAGAAAGTAAAGACCAGAGAAGTGAAGTGGGGTGAGGGGTGGGGGGGCAGCAGAAGCAGGTTTGGGAACTTTTAATCAATCTGTGATCATTTCCCTTTAAGATGTTGTCAGGGCCACTGTTTTGAGGAAAGTAGAAAATACAGATGTTCCCAGGTAAGACTTCAAACAGTCTTGTCATGTTCCTGATGTTCTTGTTTTCCTGTTCGGCTCACATTTTCCCCATTATTTCTGTTGCTGTGACAGCTCATGCTCATATAAAACTTAATGGACATGCTCATTAGTACGCTTTACATCAATTTGTAAAAGCACGCATGCCTTGTAGAATCCTTTTAGGTGTATTTAAATACCATGGATTCCAGTGACGGTCATATCTTTTTAGCCACCATTTTATCCATAAAACAGTTATTCCCACCACCACCACCATCATCATCATTGTCAGGAAGGATGGATTGATTAACATTAGTATTTGGGTGAAAGGAGAAAAGGTGTCCATAAACTGCATGTAACGTTTCACTCATAGTTTTGTCTGAATTATTTTTAATTCAGGATATTGAGGAAAGTTAAAGAGTTATCTACAGTTTTCCCTATTTAACAGATAGCGAGCATCAGATTTTAATTTTTAAATGGAAACAGGGATTGAGGCAACAGGCATTTCAGCGACGCACCTTGAAGGGTTTCGTCACTTCGCCCTGCCGTTTCCTGTGACATCCGTTGGGTTTTGCTGCCATCTGCTGGCCATTTCATAGAAACGCTTTCACCTGATTGACATAGGAGTCTTGGAACCTTGCTCAGAAACTCTTTTTTGTTTCAGCCCCTGTGTCCACACATTCTCCTGCCGTCATTTGTAAACCTGTCCACTGGTTTGAATCTGGTCTCTCATTGCTAACACACTCACACACCTGTAATTGTCTCCTTGTGCCAGAAGCCCTGACATGCTGAGGTCGGAAGTCTCCTTTTCCATGGGAGGAAGGCACTCGTCCACAGACTCCAACAAGGCCTCCAGCGGAGACCTCTCCCCTTATGACAACAACTCCCCTGTGCTGTCTGAGCGTTCCCTGCTGGCTATGCAAGAAGACGTGGTGCCGGGGGGCTCAGAGAAGCTTTACAAAGGGCCGGAGCCGTGTGCACGCCGGGTGGGCCACTTGCCCTCCTCGAAGTCGAGGGAGAGTTCTCCTGGACCAAGGCTTGGCAAAGGTAATTCATCCAGTCCCTCTGATTGCACCTGTGGCCTGGTGTGGGCGCTTTGGACCTAGTCTCCAACCCTTCCTTGTTTCATGTTTCTCTAATTCAATGAGCATTTACTGAGGACCTGCCGAACACTCATCCTGGGTCTGAGTCCCTGCACACCCAGCTAGGTGGGAAGCAGTCTCCAGCTCAGTGAGCCCCAGACAGTCCCAGCTGACTCTCCCCTCCAGCATCCGAGGAACTTGCTGGCTCCTGGCCTGTGGGCTTGGGTACATATCTTTTAGTCTAAGATGGCACCCCGCCATTGCTGTTACTTTTATACAGAGAACAAGCTGAACTCACTATATAAGGAGCAGGCATGTTCCAAATAAGTCTCCATGGCAATGATGACTTTTAGGCAAAAGAAGATTTCCATGGTCAAAACATTTGGGAAAGCCTGAGTTAACCAAGTGAACTGTTTCTCTGCTGTACAAGTTCTCAAAAACCTTTACATTGCTAGCAGGCACCATGAATTTCCACGATGGGAGGGAGGGGTTGGTTTGCAGCTTTTCTCAAATGGATTTGACCACTGAATGTTCAATTTTGTACTCCCCCTCCACAGAACAATTCCTCAGGGTCAGGACTCGCAGGACACTTTTAAACTGATCACTGGAAGACACAATACAAATTCTTGCTGCTGTATCACAAATATATAGTTTTCTCTGAAGAGTCACTCTGAAAGGGCTCCCTTTTTTTGGTGCTTTTAATCACAGCAGCTTTATTTTTATTTCACAAGTATTCCTTTCAAAAATTTCTTTTAATTTACAGTGAAAACAGTAGTTGGTATTTCCATCAGGCATAACATTTCTTTTTAAAACGTAAAAGTACTTGCCTCATCCGTGAAATGGACTCAGGGACATCTCTTCAGGATTAAATGAGAGAATGAACACATATGAACTGCTGAACACAGGGAAGCACCAGTAGACATTTGCTTCTAGAAATAGTCATTATCATCACGTTGCCGAATTTGTTTGTTTAGATGCTAAGTCGTGTCTGACTCTTTGTGACCTCACAGACTGTAGCCCGCCAGGCTCCTCTGTCCATGGAATTTTCCAGGCAAGAGTACTGGAGTGGGCTGTCATTTCCTTCTCCAGGGGATCTTCCTGACCCAGGGATTGAACCCATGTCTCCTGCATTGGCAGGCGGGTTCTTTACCACTGGGCCACCTGAGATGCTCTTAGGTTTCAGGATTGTAGTAAGGATTAAATGAGATGGTGGGAACACCTAAGATAGAACCTTAGGCTGTAAATATTTACAAACGGATTAGGGAGGGTGTATGAATAAACACATGTAGGACTGTGACTGCTGATGCCACAGAGGAGTATTCCGTAGGCAAGATAAACAAACTATAACCATTGTTCCTCTGTCTCTATGTTGATGCGGTTGAAGCTGTTGTCACCCATGACAACTCTACTCATTTCCTAGGGCTGCCATAACAAGTGAACACAAACTTAGTGATTTAAAACAAAAATTTATTATCATACAGTTCTGGGCGTCAGAAATCTAAAATGGGTCCACAGGACTGTGTTCCTTCTGGAGACTCTAGGGAACAATCTGTTTCCTTGCCTTTTCCAGCTTCTGAGGCTGCCTGCATGCCTTGGTTCATGGCCCTTTCCTCCATCTTTAAAGCCAGCAACATAGCATCTTCTATCTTACTTCCCTCTTATAAAGACCTTTGTGATTACACTGGGCTCACACAGATAATCCAGGATCATCTCCTCATTCCAAAATCCAGAACTTAGGCACACCTGCAAGACCCTTTTCACTATAACATCTTCACAGATTTTGGGGATCATGACTTACTCTGTCTACCACAGCCATCACAGAGAAAGAGCCTTTTCGTGAATCCCAAATGGAATAGGCCTCTTAGAAGGCAGGTCTGCATCATATTCTGTCTTGTATCCATCACAATCTCGAATACAATACTTCGAGTAGAAGAGGTGTCATAAAAATATTTATTGATTTATTTTTAATCTTCAGTTTTCATTTGGAGTTACATACCTTTCTTTTACACTTCTTCCTAGATATGGCAGAGGAGGCTTTCAATATCTGGGGAACTTGGCATTCAACGTTAAAAAGTGGATCCAAAGACCCAGGAATGACAGGTAAAGGATTATATTTTCAAACTAATATTGCGCTTACTTTTAAAGTTAATTTTCTTTGCTTTTCACCTTACTATCATCATATTACATGCTTCTCAGATATTATTTGAAAAATGCTGTGTTGACGTAGGGGGAATATTCACAAGCTAAAAGTTGAGTGTTATATTTTATTTGGGGGGAATTTTTAGGACTCCAAGCTGGGGAGACTTGGAGTAGTGTGAGAGAACTGCTCTGAGGAGGCAAGGGAAGGAGCCAGGTTATATAGACATTTGCAACAAAGGGCAGGTAGTCTGAGTGTCAACAGATTATTGTTAATTAAAGGAAAACCAGATATCTCAAGTTAAGGAATTTAGCACTTTTCTCTGCCTGGGAAGATGCAAGAGCCTGGGCTCACTGAAATCATTCCTTTGATCTGCACCTCAGCTACCTGGGGCCAGTATCCTGTATTTTCATGTCCTGAGCTTCCTCAGGGCTCACCACAGGGAGTGGCTGCAGGAAGTGGCCACCATCTGATGGCTGCTAGATGACAGGTATTCTTTTTTTTTCCTGAGTTTCTTCAGGGTGGCTCACATTGGAAGGCTGCAATCACTGAGGGCTGTGACATCCTTGTTTACTGATATGGCAGGAAATATCCCATTTCCCAGCTGGAAATAGGGGAAAAGGAGATAAAGCTATACCTTTCCACCAAAGTACATCAATCTTTGACTTTCTTTCATTTGCAAGAGTTTTTAAAGATAGTTATAATCATTCTGACTGTATGCCTTTATATGATTTGTCTACCTTTCATTCTCCAGTTATTTTCCATTATTGTCGTTAAGGGCTGTGTAGTATTTTGGATGCATATTCATAGTTTATAGCCCAGTGTTGGGACCACTGAGTTGTTTCCATTTTTTTAGTGATGTTGCAATAAGTTAATGTCAGGGACGTCTTTTATGTACTTTTTGGATTTTGTATTTTAAATTGTAAAAAGAGTTCACAAAATTTTAGAAAGCCAGTTATAAATCTGAAATAGGAAAGTGGGAAAATAGGAAAATTCCTTGGTGGTCCAGTAGTTAGGTCTCCGTGCTTCCACTTCTGGGGGCCTGGGTTCCATCTCTGGTTGGGGATATAAGATCCTGAAAGCTGTGTGATGCAGCCCCCCAAAAAAATACAAAACAGAATAAGAAAGTGGGTCAAAATATAATGAACCTATCCAAGAATTCAGAGGTATAGTCACTTCACATTGCATAGAGGATACAGTGGCTTGTGTTCCATAAGCCATAGTGGCAGTGCCATTTCATGGTACTGTCCATATCACTTTAATCTCATTGGTATTGCAAATCACTGGGTTTGCATTTGGGTTTCTTTAAAAAACAAAATTGTGTTTATTATTATCATTTGCCTGTATTTCTCACCAGTATTTTTCAATTTTTCTATTAATCAGCTGAATTTCACCCACAGATTATCCTTATGTCATTGGCTATTTATGTATACTAGTGTTTTTTAAATTGATTCTTGCAAACTCTTCTTATAATAAAGGCATTAACCCTTTGACCACATTGTTTGCCACTGATATTCCTTGCATTTTCTCCCTTTTTGCATATCTGGATACTTTTTTAATGTTTTACATGAGTAATTCTATCTCTTTTGTGTGAATTCTTTCACAAAATTAATCTTAACTTTTACTTAAGCATTGGCGAATTAGTCATCTATACACTTTTCTCTGTCACAATATTTCATTATTTTAACACTTAATTCTTTAATCCATCTGGAATATATGTTAATATATAATATGAGGGCTTCCCTGGCGGCTCAGACCGTACAGAATCCTCCTGCAATGCGGGAGAACTGGGTTCGATCCCTGGGTTGGGAAGATCCCCTGGAGGAGGGCATATAATATGAAGTGTGTGAATTGTTTTATTGTTTCCCTGTGTGTGTGTGTTCCCTTTTTCATTGTTTTGTAATACTTCCCATATTACATTTTTAAAGCATGGTGCATTTTTATTTTAATGGCCTCTACTCCAGTTTGAGTATTTGAGTATTGAGCCATTGTCTAAGTACATCTCCCCTTATCCCATGAGCTGCTTTACTGTCTTTTCCCCCAAGGATAAATTATTCCAAGATATCCTACTCTGTTTTCCTTCTGCTGGTTCAAGTCTGATCTGTCCCTGTGTACATGTTTATATGCCCCTCTCCCCGCAAAATGATCTCCCTGCTTACTTTTTAAGAAATGAGAGAATAGGGCAAATCAACAGGAGACAGGCAGCCTAGGGACATATGCCCCAGGAACTCCTCATTTGCTTGTGAAACACACTTTTTTTTGCTCTCCTTTCAATTTCCTGAAGAAAGTTGTATCAGTTAGGGAAGGTTACAAACATCCTCTAAATGTCAGTGGCTTAACCTTTCACAGGTTGATTTATCCTCACTACGCAGTCCAGTGTGGATTGTGCAGGGTAATGAGGGGTGGGAATACTCTGTTCCAGTCATGCAGGGGCTCAGCTCAAGTTTCATCTAGCCAGTGGCTCCCCCATCCTCAGAGGCCTCAGAGTCTTCCATGGTTGCTCCATTGTGGGCTAGAAGTTGAGGGAAGAGACCAAGTCCAGACAACTAGGAGTGCATTTGGTGTTTTTCCTACTAGACCAGGCCTAGAAATGGCTTCCATCACACCTCCACATTTGTCAGCCAGACCTTATATATGTGGCCCGCCTAACTGCAAGGGAGACTGGGAAATATCATCCAGGAAGGAAAGGGGATGATGGGTGAATAAGGAGCCAGCCTACCCCACAGTGGCAGGGGTAGAATATTCACATGGGCTGCTGCCTTCCCCTTCTGGCACTAAATGGGGCATTTTTTATTCAATTCATTTATTCCTACAGCTTTGATTGACACAAGAGAAACATGGAAACACTATAAGTATGTCTCCTCCCAATTTCAAGTTGCACTGAACAGGAAGAGAACGTTCCTTTTACCTTCTAGGTTCAGAAAAGTTTCCATAAGCACGGCAGAGAGGGGCTTTCCGAAGGCAGAAATTAAGGCACAGGACTATATAGTCTCATTTGACAATGAAGCTGCCCGAGTCCAGGCATCTGTCTTTGGAGCTGTTACATGAATTGTGCTGATAATCAAGAAGCATTGGTCAGGTCTCTTACTAGGAAGTTTTCTACTGTAGTCAGCCACAGCTAAACATGTCCTGTGCTTTAAAAAAAAATTTTTTTTTTTGTTTTGAAACTTTCAAGGCATCCCGAGAGGGAGGCTACAAATCAATTGCATTTCTCGTCCTTCTCTCTGGCTCCCAGGTTCCTACAGCAACATTTTTGAAAGCAGCTCCCTCCGCCCGGGGCCGTGCTCCCTGTCTCAAGGGAACCTGTCCCCAAATTGGCCCCGCTGGCAGGGGAGCCCCACAGAACTGGACAGAAGTGCGCAGGCTATTCGGAGGACTCAGACCACGAGCCCGGCGGCTGAGGCGAGGGCGCACGCCCCGGTGGCCCGCGTCTGCAGCACGCCCCACATCCAGGGCGGCGGGCAGCCCATACCAAGGCCGAGGCCGGAGCCGTGCTGGACTCTGAGCAGCGCCGAGGACCTCGCCGAGAGCGAGCCGGAGGGGGCCTGGCTGCAGAGGAGAGCCAAGCCTCTGCCCCAGAGACCTGCAGAGGGTGCCAGGCACGACAAGCGGCCTCCTCCTCCTTATCCTGGTCCAGGAAAGTCAACCGTAGCATCCCCGGCCCACCAAGCCGCCGAGCCACCGCTGTGGAGGCCGCGGAGGCTGGAAGAAGGCTCCGGAACAGCTTCGCAAGAGGGAAGCCAAACAGTCGAGCCGCAGCGAGGGCACCAGGCCGCCCAGCAGAAAGCGAGCAGCGCCTACCCCAGTCCCGCCGGCGATCAGAACAGTAAGACCTTGGGGGAACCCAACTGGCTCGACTGGCAGAGGGAGCGATGGCAGATCTGGGAGCTCCTGTCCACCGACAACCCCGATGCCCTCCCGGAAACGCTGGTCTGAGCCCCCCACGCTCACCCCTCACCTCCCAAACAGCCTTCTTCCACTCAGTAGGGGAAAAAGTGGATGTTGGACAATTGGGCACTTATTTTTCTTCTTTTACACTTAAAAAAAAAATAACACGAGAAGTCAGTACACTTAAAGATAGAGCACCCTAGGACCCTGACCCTTTATAATAAGATTCTATTGCATAGCCAGCCTTCAGAAAAAAACAAAAATGTATGCTAACGTCCGATCTAAAAGCTATTCACATTGGCTCTGTATAAGATAAAATTCTCGCTTTGGTATAGCTTAATTGTATTTATGTGTCTTCAGTTTTGACTCTTGTATATTCTGTAACAGATTATGTATGATAATCCTATATGTTATATTCACAGAAAACAGAAGGAACACATTTTTTAGTCACTTATTCTAAGTAATGAGATTCTATAGAATGTTCTAGAATATGCACAAGCGGGTTTCTGTGCTTTTGCCATAGCTTTTAACTGGGGACAGCCCTTCTTTCAATGCCTAAGAATAACACTAACAAAGCAAAATAGAACAGAATATGAGAAGCCATATTTTTATATAGTAGTGAGATACAAAAAGAATATAGTCACTGAATGCCTTTTCATATTGAATATGTTTTAAGGAAAATATTAAATTTGATACATTATGGAATATATTTTTAGAATCTGTTTAGAAAGAATTCAGTTAATGAAACAAGAGAAAGGCCGTGCCTGACAAAGAAAGAATAATTAAGAACTTCTCCGTCCCATTTTAGGTCAAATTCAACTTTATATACCAATATATAATATATATTTATAATGTACGATTTCTATGTATTTTTCAAAACTATAAACTGGAATCCAACTATAAAGTGTTTGAGTGAAAAGAGAGTACTCAAATTACAGAACATGGTTTTTCCTTTTGCCCCATCATCAGTATTAACCAAATTATATGCAGTGCTTTGTGAAGTAAATCATATTTGGAAAAAAACGGAGCTCTGTATTTACACTGTGCCAAAGGCTGAGGAAATGTTTTTGGTAATTTTCTGTGCAATGTAAAATGTTCCTACCATACTTCAGTAAAAATTTGAAGTTTTTCAACTGCAAAGCAATTTTTGACCAGCAGGTGGCAATTTGCTTCAGTATTTTATGAGATTTTTTTTTCACTTCATAAGGGAATGTGTATCATAGAAAAAGATTTTTTTTTTATAAAACATGCTACTCTTAATTTTCATATTGGCGATGACATTTTCAGTGGTGTTTCTTCAAGTTCTTGTGCCATAATGAATAAAAAGTTAAAGCAAAGGCTTTGTTCACTGGCATTGAATCTCATGAATGAACCCACACACCATTCCACATACACACTTCCCTATCTGCAAGTCCAAGTGTAATGAACAGTGGCAGTACTATCCACATACAGCTAAAGAGCTAATAAGAAGTTGTAGGTGGCTTGGAGACATAACCCAGTGAAATTGATATTTGTTGCAAGTGAAGGTTGATTGTCATTCACTTGAAACTCAGTTGTTGATGAGGAAGTAGATGGGAACTCGGGTGGTTTCCCATGTGCTGGACAAGTGTTTCCCAACACAATCCTTGTATGTCATATCTACACTACAGGCCTTGGATGCTCCTTCTGTTTCAGGGTTGAAATGATGAAGTCTAGAAATGCTGTCTGACATTTCTTAACCGGGAGGGAGGGCAGTGATGGGGGTCTTTGGGCTCTGCCCGTGGGTCCAGCACTTCTGCCACTGGTGGGAATGTGGGAAGGATTTGCCTGCTGGCCTCTGGCTCTTTCTGGCTGCCCCCACATAGCCCAGAGTTGCAAACAAGACCCAGAGCAAATGGTGCCTGATTGTAGCTCACAGGTTGCTTTCCCCATGCCACCTCCCCTCGTTCTCCTCCTGTTGACTCTGTGTTTTCTTGGCTTTGGATTTAACCCCTGTCTGGCTAGTTCTCTCTCTCCTTTCTGGATTCAACTGCCTGATATATGGGGCTGCCCCCACCCCCTGCCACCACCAGGTTTTTGCCCTAACAGTCCTATTTTTTTTTTTTCAACTGCCAGATCAGATGGCCCTGAGGTAGATGTCTGTGTCTTAAAAGGTAAAGTATGTCTCTCTATTAATGGTCAGATCTAGAATAGTCCAGAAAACATGGCTCAGAATATTTTTATATAATGCAATTGTGTTTGTGTGTGTGTGCGTGTGTCTGTGTGCTGTGCCTGTGTATGCCCACGTATGTCCATGTAATGAACGATATTCACTCTCCCTTTCTCTTTAGATGGTTTAGGCCAGTGGCCATATCGTTAACTCAGTGAGTGAAGGCTTCTTTGTCAGATGCCTTTATCACATTGAAAATAAGCTGTTTTAAAACACGCACGCACAAGACACAAAGACCTGAGTCAAAGTTGGAGTCACTTCTAACACCTTGTAAGTGATAGAATACCTGACAAGAAAGAAATAATAAACTCTTTCAAGTTGGACAAAACCATTTAAAAGGCTGTCGAAGTCATTCATTCCTAGGAGCAAAGAGATTCTAAAGTCAAGAAGAAAGCTACCTGCTGACACAAGTCTTGCGTCTTTAAGTACTGAGTCACCATCTTTATGTGTCTGGCAGGAGGCACAGTGATAGGACCCAAATGGCCAAACAGGAATTTGTCTTGATCTAAGTGGCTATTAACATATGTGTGTTGTGGGTTTTCATAGAAAAAAATAATCTCTTTTACCAATGGAGTTTGTGCAAATTGAAGAAATTTCTAAATAAGCCCAGCTTGCTTCTTTTTCTTATGCACATTTTAATACACATCTGCTTGGCAGACAAACAGCACTGGGATCAAATCAGGTCCCCGTCCAGGCCTATGCGTACATTGCTCTGATAAGCAAACTGCAGGAGGCACCAGAACTGAGAAGAAAAGAAATGACTAAGAGGCACACTGAGATGAAAACAAGTCAACATCTTGACCCGACAGAATTTTAAAACAAGACTAAATCAGCAGCAAATGTTCTTGAGGAAAAAAAAAAAAATCCAAAGCAAAGGAAAATTCCAATAAAGCTTGGAATTCTTCGGCACAGGATGGCTTCGTGAAGGCGTGGAGCTCCAGACACCAGTCTCTGGAAGTGTGGACCCCTGGCCTGGTGTGGCCTGCAGTCCCCCATGGTGCACACAGCAGCAGCCCCAACTGCAGGCCCCCCGAGGTCACAGAAAGGTCAGAAGATTCTCTCAATTCAGTTTGACCAACATCTGTTTGCCAGTGTTCTTTACACAGCATGATGAGCTAACATTTATTAAGGACACCCGCTCCGGTCTAAGTGTTTCACTCCCATTAACTCTTTCACCCCCTCACAAGCAGTAGACGGGAATCACAACTATCCTCATTTTCCAGGGAGCATGAAAGACCTCGAGGGACATCAAATGAGTTGCCCAAGGTTGCACAGCTGGAAGGTGACAGAACCAGGATTTGGTGGTGGGCCATCCACGTGTGGGGCTTCCCAGGTGGTGCTAGTGGGTAAAGAATCCACTTGCAATGCAGGAGATGCAGGTTCGATTCCTCGGTCGATTCCTCCTGGGGGGAGGGCATGGCAACCCACTCCAGTATTCTTGCCTAGAGAATCCCATGGACAGAGGAGCCTGGTGGGCTGTCACAAAGATTTGAACATGACTGAAGCAACTGAGCGTGCATGCATCCAAGTGTGCAGACCTGCTGTTTGAACTGAACCTTCGGGAGCAAAGCTGTTTCTTGTTTCTCTACAAACAAGATGCCCACATTTGCTTAGGGGGTGTGTGTGTGTGTGTGTGTGTGAGCCTGTTAAGTCACTTCAGTCGTGTCCGACTCTGTGCGACCCTATGGACTGTAGCCTACCAGTCTCCTATGTCCATGGGGTTCTCCAGGCAAGAATACTGGAGTAGGTTCGAAGGGAAAAAACTTTTCCATACCCTCTTAATCACCTGGCAAAAAGGATTTATTTCACATGCATACAGGAACCAACAAAGGAAGTATCTGGCTCCTTAAATGGTTAAAGGTTTAAAGACCTAACCTAGTAGGGAAAAGGCAGTGGAGAGAAACAATTTCTAAGGGAAAAGCAAATAGGTTTGTTTGAAAAAACAAACGAGTTTTCAGGAAACCAGACAGGAGATAAGAAAGTTTGTGATAAGGATGGTCTATACAGGTATGAGCAGTCTTTCTGTCTCCCTCGGAACCATAAAACTCCCCCAGAGAGGGGATTTATAGTAGCTTCATTTCCCACAAGTTGCTTTTAGTCAGATAAGGGAAGCTCTAAAAGGCTTTTTTCTGCATCTGTTGAATGTCAAATGTCTTCAGCTTAAAGCCGTCTTGATGCCAAGTCTGGGGTTCTGAGTGGGTCTTCTCTAGCAGGGGAAAATGACTTAGAGAATGAATCAGAAACATGTTGAATCATGCAGGAAAGGATCATGGCAAGTCAGTGTTCAGAGTCCTCCTAAATTCAGATCACTTTACTTGGTCAAAGACTCAGGAGCTGGGTCCAGAATCTGCTTGGGAAAGTCTGCCATGAGGGGAGGCTGTGGGCAGGTGAGTCGCCTGCTTCGTTTTCCTTCCTGGCACTTTGCAGAAGGTGAGCTGGTTGCCTTGCCCTTTCCCTGGCCTCCCACCAAGAGACTTCCATCAGCCGCTGAGTCCATCTGGATGGGCAGATGTCACGGTGGCCCTGAGCACAGCCGAGCTTGGCCGAAGGGCAAAGACTTGCTAGGGACCAGGGCAGTGCTGGTTGGCCATGTCACTGCTGAGCAAAGTGTGCAAACAAAGAAGCAGTTCCGCAGTGACAGCTCTCAGATGCCAGAGGGACAGGCTGCCTGGCCCCGATGAGAAATTTCACAGCCATTCTGCAAACAAGCATGTTATGGGTTGAGTTGTGTCCACTATGGAAAAGATGTTGAAGTCCTAGCCCTCAGTACCTGCCAGCGTGGCCTTATTTGGTAAGAGGGTCTGTACAGATGATCAAGTTAAGA
Organism: Bubalus kerabau; assembly: GCF_029407905.1. Classification (NCBI taxonomy): domain Eukaryota; kingdom Metazoa; phylum Chordata; class Mammalia; order Artiodactyla; family Bovidae; genus Bubalus; species Bubalus kerabau. The sequence goes on along the minus strand of NC_073647.1, from coordinate 145,989,736 downwards.
TGAAGTCATTAGGGTGGGCCCTAATCTTGTATGACTTGTTCTAATAAAAAGGGGGAATTTGGACGTGGACACAGACACATACCCAGAAAGAACAACTTGTGAAGACTGAAGTTCTGGAACCAGCCAAGAACTGCCAGAACTTTGGGAGAGAGGCCTGAAATAGACCTTCTAGCACCTTCTGGCACACCTCTGTCAACATTTTGATCTTACTTGTTGCTTCCAGAACCATTTCTATTGTTAAAACCACTTCGATTGTGGCAGTTCATTATGCCCTTGCAATTGAATATGATGAACAGAGCTCAAGGAGCGGAGACCACCCAGAACACCTCTGCAGCTCGAGGGAGTGGCCACCAGGAGAGGGTTTGCCTTTTGAGACCACGACTCACAAAGAAAGAGCACCCACTAACAGAGGGGTTTTCTGTTCCAGCTGAGAGGTCATTCATTGCCTTCACCCCATTGTCATCGTCCTATGCCCCTGCCCCCCCGCATCGCCTACTGAAGTGATGTGAGAGGGTGAACTTTCCAAGGAAAGGTTTGCATTATGAAGACAAGACAAAGGTGGGATTGTGCAATATTCAGAGCCTAGGGGCGCGGGAGGACTCCAAGGAACCCTTGGGAATAAGCCACAAAGGACAAGTGGCATTTACATGTAACCTTCGCTTTCCCATTTCCTACTTGGGACTTTGACCCATGGCTGTGTAAATACGCGGCAATTGTAAATACATGGCAATTGTAAATAAATCGTGAAGATGGGGTGCGTGGAAGTGAAGAGGGTTTGAAGGCTGCCGAGTCCAGTGAAGCTCAGACCCCGGTCAGCACCATTAGCATCTCTTGGGCACACTCTCCTCTTAGGAATGCCAATTCTCATGAGACTGACTGAATCAGGCCCCCTGGAGGTGGGGCCCAGCAATCTGCATTTTAACAAGCCCTCCAGGGGATTTGATCTCCACAAAATTTTGAGGAGCATCTAGCTGGGGAGACCACAGACGGGGGGGAAGCGGAGAGGGGGAAAGGCAGCAAGATCCAAAATGCTGCTCTAATACAATACTTTGCCTGAACAGTATGGAATCATATTTTTTTTAAAGTCAGGTGAAACAGGTGATCATAAAATGATTTTTGTCTTATGTTTTAACAGCGCATAAACAGACACCATTTACTAAGTTTCCACTGTGGAGCCAAGGCCATTTCTTTCTCTGGGTGTGGGGAGGCCCACTTTCACATTCTTAGTCCATCCACAGCCACTAACATCCCACTTCCAGTTTCTTTGCAGCAAATTGAAGAAACCACCATGAAACAATGAACCGAGAGTTATCCTTGATTTTTACCATATTTCCCCAACCCTTTCTGATTTCATGACCGTATTTGTACTGATTCTGCTTTCAGCTCTTCTCAATCATTCCTTAGTATGTATGGATTTGGTTTATGCATTTATATCACAACTTCTTTTGTTTGGCTTAATTAAGTTATTGACTCTTGGTAGACTGACTACTCAGTTAATAGAGGGATCAGCCAGCACATTTTCCCCCCTGTTTTTCAAGTAGATTTATTGAGCTATAATTAGAAACTAGCCACTTCACACATTTAAAGTGTACACTTCAGTGGTTTCCAGTAGAGTAACAGCGTTGCACAACCATCAGTTTTAGAACATTTTCGTCACCCCTGAAAGAAAACCCTATACCCATTAGCACTCACTCCCAATTCCTCTCTCACCCAACTATGGCAACCACTAATCTACTTTCTGCCTCTATATATTGACCTATGCTGGACATTTCTATAAATAGAATCATACAGTCTCCAGCCCTTTGTATCACTTAGCATGTTATTTTCAAGATTCATCCATCTTGTAGCAGGAATCAGTACTTCATTCTTTTTATGGCTGAATAGATTCCATTGTATGGATAGACGACAATTTTTTTTTTTTATCCAGTCATTAGTTGATGGACTTTTGGGTTGTTTTTAAGCCCATTTTATAGAGGAAAAAGAAAGCACTGGTTAACCACGAATGGTGTGAAATTTTAAGAGTGCATCCACTGATGTACTTTATGTAAAAACTAGTCTGAAGTAGGTTTTCAAAGCATTTATTTTTCCTTAGCTTAAAACATGGCATCACCCAGTCCATCAAATGTGAGAGAAATAGGCCACATAAAACCTAGAATTATGGTCAGAAAGGAACCTTTAGGAGGATCTATGGGAAGACCCAAAAGTCCATCAACTAATGACCTGATTTAAAAAAAAAATGTCCTCCATCCATACAATGGAATCTTATTCAGCCATAAAAAGAATGAAGTGAGTTAGCCTTATAGACCTAAAGGGCTTGTTCAAATCCCCTAGCCGATGCAGAGAGTCAATACAGGAATGAAGATTCCCCAAGCCTGTCTTCTTCTGTTACACTAGCCACTACCTCCAGATTTGAAACGCCAACCTACAAGAGTGAAGGAAAAATATTGAAATGACAACTAAGACTGGGATTTTATCATTGTTTAGTGATATAATTCTCTAGTGGGCACTGCAGTTTTCTGCAGATGATTCCTCTGGTTAATCTAAGCACCAGGCACTCTCCTGGGAATGCAAAATGGGAGGGGGTGTGAGGACACAGGCCTAATGCCAAATTGACCCAAACTGATTAAAGAGAAACCTTATTTTCCATGTGTTGTGGGAGACTTCCCCCTTCCACTCCACCTCTTATCTACTAGCAATAAGCAAGGATCGTAAAGCTCGGACAGCATCTGTTAATAGAAGCCATCTGATGGTGATGAAACTTAGCCCACTAAATGTTGGTCAGTCAGTCACGTCCTACCCAATGCGACCCCGTGGTCTGTGGCCCACCAGGCTCCTCTGTCCATGGAATTCTCCAGGCAAGAATACTGGAGTAGGTTGCCATGTCCTCCTCCAGGGGATCTTCCCGGTACTTTTCAATACCTGCTATGATTTCAGAAAAAAACATTAGAATACTTTCCACGTGATGCATTGCTTTTGAATTGATTTTGCATACTTTTACTTGCAGTAAACATAACTTTGTAATGTTTTTAATCTGGAGACATATTAAGTTGGACTTCCCAGGTGACTGAGTGGTAAAGAACCTGCCTGCTAATGCAGGAGACACAAGAGATGTCAGTTTGGTCCCTGGGTTGGGAAGATCCTCTGGAGGAGGAAATGGCAACCCAGGCCAGTATTCCTGCCTGGAAAAAATTCATAAACAGAGGAGCCTAATGGGGGTCCATGGGGTTGCAAAGATTCAAATCAGACAGGACTGAGCAGGCATGCACATTTGAAGTTTCCACGGAGGGGACACCTTTGTGACCCTGAGGACACAATGAGCTACATCTCAGGTTAGGAAGCACAACGGCCTAATTACAATCTTCAGTTTTGTCAAGCGGATCTGGCATAGTACTAAACCAAATGTCACCCTGTCGTGTTTATGGTTTTTAAAAGGTCAAAGTCTGCTACCTATCTTTTCCCCTTTAGCGATTTTAAAGAACACGGGCTCCTTTAGAGCAAGCTAATTCTTACTAGTAACCAAAATCAAAAGGAGACCCTTCTGCTCCTTCTCTAGACAGACTCGTCTTGGGAGAAGCAAGGCAAGGGGTGGGTACTGTTTCTCGGTTCTTCTTTTGATTCCTAGCCACGCCTTTTCCTCGTGAATGACTAGCACAGCTGATGTTCATTAAGCCTTTCCAGGCTGTGGGCTCCGAGTGGGTTCAGGTGATTTGGGAAGTGATTAGGTCAAGAGGGTGGAGCCTCAGGAATGGGATTATCGGCCTGTAATAGACACCCACGCTCTCCCCTTTCAAGAGAACAAGCCCAAAGACGCCATCTCTGAACCAGGGAGTGGGTCCTTCTTACAGACACGGAATCTTCCAGTGCCTTACTCTGGCACTTTCTGGCCTCCAGAACGGTGAGTGATGAATTTCTGTTGTTTATAAGCTACCCAGTCGATGGTATTTGTAACAGCAGCCCAAACAAACAAAACCACTCAGTTCTTTTGTTCTTTTTATGGCCAAGAAAGCTGAGGCCCGAGATATTAAGATTACACAGCAAGTGAAGGGCTGAGACGTGGCTCTAAACCAGCTGTCTGCCCCCAGGACACGGGTTTGTCTTTCCTTTTTTAAAAAAATTGAGCTTTAATTGCCATATAATATTGGGCTTCCCTAGTGGCTCAGACGGTAAAGACTCTACCTGCAATGCAGGAGACCCAGGTTTGATCCCTGAGTCACGAAGATCCCCCGAGGAAGGGCATGGCAACCCACTCCAGTATTCTTGCCTGGAGAGTCCCATGGACAGAGAAGTTTGGAGGGCTACAGTCCATAGGGTCACAAAGAGTTGGACATGACTGAGTAACACTTTCATACTTTCACCATGTTGAACATTTTTCCTTAGTTGCTTTGCAACTGGAAATTTGTACCTTTTAATCCCCTTCACAGATTTTGCCTACTTGAACCCCCACACTCTGGAAACCACCAGTCTCAGCAATCTGTCTATGAGCTCAGGTTTTAGGGTAGTTGTACTGTTTTTTAGATTCTGCATATAAGTGAGATTGTATGGTATTTGTCTTTCTGACTTACTCCACTTAGCATAACGCTCTCAAGGTACTGCAATATTTTTGCAAATGGCAAGATTTTATTATCATGGCTGAATAATAGGCATATATGTCACACACACACACACACACACACACACACGCGCGCGCACGCGCGCGCGCGCTGCCCTGATGGCTCAGCGGTAAAGAGTCCACCAGCAACGAAGGAGACCCAGGTTTGATTCCTGGGTGGGGAAGATCCCCTGGAGGAGGGCATGGCAACCCACTCCAGTATTCTTGCCTGGGAAATGTCATGGACAGAGGAGCCTGGCAGGCTACAGTCCATAGGGTCGCAGAGTCGGACACAACTGAAGCAACTTAGCATGTATGCACGTACACACACACACACACACACACGATGTAAGACATTTTCTTTATCCACTCATCCATGAGCAGACACAGGTTGTTCTGGGCTGTTGTATATAATGCTGCAGTGAACATGGTGGGGTGGGGTGGAGGTATCTTTTCAAGAAAAAGTATTCTTTATCACCACACACAGCCTCAAGCCTATGTCAACAAAAATGATCCATGGTATAACTCCCATAGTTGTTGCAGAGGTGAGGTGGGAAATGTGCAACTCCTCAGTTGAGTAGCTGATGGGGGATAAACCATACTGGTGTCTCATTAAAAAATTGGTAACTGTATATTCAATATATATTAAAAACATACCTAAGTGAATTTGCATATAACCCATGGATTAACACAACTCTTTTTAAATCAGCGTTGAATTTATAGACTATCCTACCTAAGGTTATGAGTTCCCTGCAGGTGGGGGCTGGACCTTTTGCTTTTTTGTGTTCCCGACAGGATGTAGAGTCTCATAAACATTTCATGAGTGGATGGGAGTTAGGGCACGGCTAGGAACACTACATTTTCATCTGCAATCCCAGTTGGCACCCCCACCTTATTTGCTAATCCTTAGCCTCAGGGGCAGTACGTTGTTCTAATCCTGAATAGCCTATGACGAAAGATGGAGCTTAAAAGCCTGGAGAATATCCAAAATGATTTCAAGTTATAAATGAAACCTCCTATCAGAACAGAGTATTGATCCCTGGATCTGATCAAGTATAATTTAGACACCAAGCAGCTTATGTCCAATAGGCTGCAGTCTTCTCTTCCCAAGTGGAGGGTGTATAAATGTGGTCTTGTCATCAGCTTTGCAAGACAGTTTACTTTAGAGGTAGTTTTTCTCAAGAAATATTAGAATCCTTTAAAAAGGGGTGATTCCCGCCTGTGGCTCAATTTTCAGTTTCCAGATACAACACTTGGTTTCTCATAATAATGCCTTAACCTGTACTTACTCAATGGCATTTAGGGCCAAAAAACATGCCAACAGTAACTCCCTTCCTCAGCGGGTGAGAAATATGTGCTGTGACGAAAATGGCTACCTCCAGCAGAAAGACTATAGCTGTCCTTTCTGTAAAGATTATTTCTGTCTGATGAAGTATAAAATTACTCTTAATAGATTTTCAAAACCTGTTAATTATCAGCTTTATTTTCTTTGAAAATACACAAATATTTTGAAACGTAGAAGTTTAAGGTTATTGGATTTTTAAAACTCCACACAGACACACCAATGAAATTCATACCAAATGAATCACTCCAGACTGCTAAGTTCATGTACTAACTTAACTCCACGATATTCAGGATAAATAAGTTACTACTGCTGCTGCTGCTGCTAAGTCACTTCAGTCATTTCCGACTCTGTGCGACCCCCATAGATGGCAGCCCACCAGGCTCCCCCCCCTGGGATTCTCCAGGCAAGAACACTGGAGTGGGTTGCCATTTCCTTCTCCAGTGCATGAAAGTGGGAAGTGAAAGTGAAGTCGCTCAGTCGTGTCCGACTCTTCTCGACCCCATGGACTGCAGCCCACCAGGCTCCTCCATCCATGGGATTTTCCAGGCAAAAGTACTGGAGTGGGGTGCCATCGCCTTCTCCTGAGTTACTACTATGAACACTTAAAACAAAAACAACCAACAATCGTATTCTGCTGTAAGTTGAACAACCAGTGTGTGGGTGACTGATACAAAGAATTTCAGTGGCAAACTTAGAAATCCCTTAAAAAACAGATGTGAATGGAGAGTGAGTTGATGCAACCATTCTACATCTGGGAAAAATATTCTCCTTGTGAATTCTAGCAATGGATAAAATACTGTGTTTTAGAGCAGGACCATCCCTAGCATTGTGACTTCAGCCAGACCTTCAAGGTTCAGGTGAGGCAGACAAGAGGAAGACTTCGGGCAGGGGAAGGGATGAACTCCAGAATGGGATTAAGTTGTCAAATGCCAGAACAGTGAAGCCTGCTTACATGGAACACAGTTACAGGTCAGAACAATGGGAATTAAAAGGAAAATACTTAAAAAGTTAAGACATACTCCCAACACATGTGCGCCATCAAGTCATAGGGGAGTTGAAATTATTCTGGATCAAGGTCCAGTCTGAAAAAAAAATCACAACAGCAAGAATCTGGAGAGCAAGACACACACACCTCAGGTTGGCAGAGTACATTGCCGGGGTGTGGCTGTATTTTCTTCAGGGGTCACTACTGTATTTGATGGACTTGAGAAATGCTGGTAACTTGTATAAAAAGCCTAACAGAACACTTTTAAATAAAATATTGGACCAGGTCAGAGTTGAGCATCCTGTGGGCTTTCAGGCCTACACATCAGTATTTAAAACAGGGAGGGAAAAGAGCAGCTCTCTTCATATTTTCAGCAAAGGTCTTTTTCAGAAGTTCAGACTTTTTAGATCAAATAGACAGACAATACTGCAGTTAAAGGAGAAACTCAGGGAGGGCCTCCCACTTCTCTATATGGGAAGAGAACTTAAAATGATGTGCCGTCAACTGCAAGGTACAAACGGAACTCAGCACATGCTGAGTACCCTTTGCTAAGTGGCATGGAAGGTAGGATGATCCCCTGGAATCCCTGTTACATCAGGAGTGCAATTCAGTTTGGGGAAAATAGTTTAATGTACTTCTCAGAAAAAAAAAATCGTTTCTATTTTCTCATTTCTGACAAAGCAGTGCTTAGGAAGTCCAGCGCCACCAGGCCACCTTCATCCGGTCCCATACGGCCGACAGTGAATCCAACGCGGGCCGCACGTCCAGGATGGTGAACTGGTAGTCTTGGTTGACCTCACCCCCGTCGTAGTAGTCAATGACATATCTCACTTCCGAACCGCAACGGTCGATGATCCAGTCGTGCCTGTCGAAAGGCAGCTCGTACCTGGAATGAAAACATGCTGGTGGGGGTTACCACGCCTGTGGGATGCTGAGCTGGGGTTTAGGCGGTGAGAAAGCCAGCAGGGCAGCACATGGGGAGGCCGGCTCTCAGGGTCCACCTCGGATGAGAGGTGAGACTCCGATGAGCATGGTCCACAGTGCTGTGGGAAGGTCGGGCTGGAAAGCGGGAGGCGCCCCCATCAGCAGACAGCTCATCTGCTACAAGGGAAGAAGGTCAATGGCAGGAAGCACAGCCAGGCTGGGGAGGTCAGCTCAGCACCTGCAGAAGTGCAGGTGAAAGTGAAAGTTGCTCAGTTGTGTCTGACTCTTTGTGACCCCATGGACTGTGGAATTCTCCAGGCCAGAATACTGGAGCGGGTAGCCTTTCCCTTCTCCAGGGGATCTTCCCAACCCAGGGATCGAACTCAGGCCTGCTGCATTGCAGGTGGATTCTTTACCAGCCGAGCCACCAGGGAAGCCCAGGAATACTGGAGTGGGTACCCTATCCCTTCTCCAGGGGATCTTCCCAACTCAGGGATCGAACTCAGGCCTCCCGCATCGCAGGTGGATTCTTTACCAGCTGAGCCACCAGGGAAGCAGGTGGGAGCTGTGAATCCGATGACAACAGGGAGCATGGAGTGCATTGGTGGACAGAGTGGGAGTGTGGGAGGAGCGAGGGGGCACTGCAAGAACACAGAGAAGATGACTCCAGTCAACGCTATGAGAAGTAGACAGGAAGTAACCCCGAGCTGCCCGCCAGCACCACCTTGAGGGAGCACAGGAGGTCTGCAGCTGAAAGTGAAGCATGTTTCGCAAGATGGCACTGCAGTTCTTTGACTGCCTGGTTTTAATGCCAAGAGCAAGCAGACCGTGACCTGAGGAACAGAACATTTCTGCAGACACTCACCCCATCCAGGAGCGAATTCTTGCCCGTGGCGAATACTCTTTTGCTTTGCCTCCAAACCGGATCAGGGATGGACCACAAGGACACTCACTAGAAATCCCCAAAGAAGAAATATCTATTAAGATAACTCTCTTTCCCCTGAAAAACAGAATGCTGCAGTTTCTCCATGACACACATTTTTCTGTATACATTTTACATATTAGAGAAAGGTAACTGAAAAACCTCACAGAAATATCCCTATTTGCTTTAAAAAAAAATGCTGTGCTTTAACTTCTGGATCAAGTGTGTGCCACTCCCTCCCCTTCCTTCTGAGTATCTGTGCTGCTCTTGGCAGGAGTCCGGGGTCAGGGCCTGTCCACATGGTGTACTCTCAGGAAAAAAAGGGTCAGGTATCAGGCATAAACTCTCCTCTTGCACGAAGAGCAGTTGGGGTTTTTTCCAGATGAAAGTAAGAAAATCCTATACTCCTCTCTCGTTTGAAACCAATGAGCAACCTTCATGAAGAAAGAAAACCGCTGCTCTCCCTAGGAACTAATGTAATCAGTGTTGGGCCATCTCTTTAAATAACTGTACACAAGCTGACGGGTGGGGGACAAGGTCCTGCTGAGACAATCTACTCACTCTCTGGGCAGACCCTGGGCTTGAACTTTCTAGGTGCCCTGCCAGCCCCCAGCCCTAAGCTCACAGGGGCCCTGGGGGTGGGGTGGGGGAGGGAGTCTCCTGGTCATCTGGCATAAGGCACACAGCACTGTCCCCTGCAGGGGGAGTGGAAAATACAAGAGGCTACTTGTCTTGGCAGCTGCTGTCACTTTAAAGACAGGCTTTGGCCTAAACAGGTCTCTCTAATGAACTGGGATAGGGCAAAGCACCCCACGTGTGATGGGCCCCCAGCTAAGGACTAGCCAAGCTCCTTTCATTCTCAGCTTTAACAACAGCACACTTGCAGCCTGGACTTCCCTGGTGGCTCAGACGGTAAAGCATCTGTCTACGATGTGGGATACCAGGGTTTGATCCCTGGGTTGGAAAGATCCCTTGGAGAAGGAAATGGCAATCCACTCCAGTACTACTGCCTGGAAAATCCCATGAACAGAGGAGCCTGGTAGGCTACAGTCCATGGGGTCGCAAAGAGTTGGACACGACTGAGCAACTTCACGTTTGTTCACGCTTGCAGCCTAAGTCTCCACATTGAGTGGATTTTGTCCAAGAAGTTAATCACATTTTGCCATGTACTAAAAACATGAGCTACCAACCATGATGACATCTGGTTCCATGGAGACATGCCCCACCCCCTACCCTTCTCCAGGTGGAGCCCTCAAGCAGGCACCATTCTGGAAATGCTCACCCCAGATCGACTGAATCAGAAATCCTGGGGGCGGGGCCCAGCACTCAGTATTGCAACAAACCCCTAGGTGATGCTGAGGCAGCTCAAGTGTGAGGACCATGGCTCTGAACAGACTGATAACCCATCGCCACTAACTCACAAATGCACTTAGCTAGTCTCCCAGAGAAAAAGTGTGTAGTTTCTTAGTCGTGTCCAACTTTGCGACCCCATGGACTGCAACCTACTAGACTCCTCTGACCGTGGGATTCTCCAGGCAAGAATACTGGAGTGAGTTGCCATTCCGTTCTCCAGGGGATCTTCCTGACATAGGGATCAAACCTGGGTCTTCTGTATTGCAGGCAGATTTTTTACCATCTGAGCCACCAGGGAAGCCCCATCTCCCCAAGAAAAATGATCATGTGCAAAGATGCCTCTTGATGTTTACTCCTGATAGGGATTCAATACATGCTGCTGTGTGAACAAAATCTTGCCCAGCTCCCTTAGGGCAGAGAGCGTTTTAGAGTTTCTCGCCCCTGTGCTCTGCCTGGAATGGACTGTGATGCTCCTCCTGTTGAGATCTGGGGTCTACGGCCCCTCCCCTTGCATGTGGGCAGGCTTGTGACACTATGGGACTTCCCAGACTCAGTCATCACAGGAGATGCAGTGTCCCTGGAGCTTTCTGTAACTCTAGCTCTGGGAACCCAGTCACCATGGTGTGAAGAAGCCAAAGCAGCCACATTTAGAGGCCATGGGCAGGCGTCCTAGCTGAGGGTTGGCATGGTATCACTTACCAGGGGAGTAAATGGGGCCTTGGAAGGCTTCCAGCCCACGGCTGTCCAGTCACCCCTGACCACTAAGTCTCGGTGGCTGAGACCCCACGCATCAGGGAGCAGAGACCAGCCATCCCTGCTCCGTCCTTTCTGCACTTGGGACTCACTGAACCCACAAACATACTTAAATAGTTGGCATTTTACATGGCTGAGTGGGGCAGTCTGTCACGCAAGTCACTGAGACAGGCCTGCTACCTAAAATGTTTTAATAGAATAGCACAGTGTTGGACTAAAACCCTTCTGTATTTCTTTCATAGAAAGCAGCTATGAAATTAAGATGCTGGAAGAATGGTTTTTTTAAGATCTTGAACATACTTACGCAGCGTGAAGGGCTTCCCATTTCAAAATCTCCTTCCAAGCTTGCTCGTTATTCTGGTTGTGAATCCTAATGATATTATACATGTCTTTCTGACTAATATCCTCATCCTTCCATTTCCACCTAGGAAAGAACATTTGGTAAAACTTGACAAATATTACTGCAAATGCCATGTATTCATTTCACTGTGTCACCAAAAATCCGATTTATCTAAATATCAAGGATCCCTTGATTTTTCAAGTGACACTTTTTTAATTAGTATCACAAATTCCCTTTTTCTAAGTATTTTATGTAGCAGTGGTACTTAAAAAAAAGTTACTGGCTATGATGGGTTAGTTTTATGTGTCAGCTTGTTTGGGCCATGGGGTACCCAGATATTTGGTCAAACATTATTCTAGATGAGATTAACATTTAAATGGGCAGAGCGGGCCCAGCTCTCAAAGCTGAAACAGAACAAAAAGGCAGAGCCTCTGCAAGTAAGAGGGAACTCTTTCTGCCTGCCTGCTTTCCAACAGGGACATCCGTTTCTCTTCCTGCCTTTGGACTTGAACTGAAATATAGACTCTCCTGGGTCTCCAGCCTGCCGAGCCGATTGTGGGATGTCTCCACCTTCGTAACCATGAGTCAGTTCCTTACCACAAATCTCTCCATATGTATAGCAAGATATATACATCTTATTAATTCTGTTTCTCTGGAGAATCCTAATACATTGCACTTATATTCTGGTTAAGTCTGAAGAGTCAGTTGGTTAGTATAAAAATTTACTGTACACCTGGGGGATAAAACCTCTAACATTTAATTCTTAGATTAGATTCATCTAAAAATTAAATGTTAAAAAGGTTAGATTCACAAGCAAATTTATAGCCTCAGGAATATGCTCACTCACTCACCCTTTCCTTAACATCGCATTCCAGAACATCTGTTCAGAAGGATAAACCCACTTTTTATCTGAATCTGCCCTCGGAATAGACGATTCCTCTCTCACAGTAGATAGTGGAAACGGCTGGTCGGGCGCTGGTGTCTGATTAGGAGGTGGCATCTATGTAGAGTAAGTGAGTTTAAAAAAAAAAAGGTTGGAAATACAAAGTAGAAACAAGCAACATAATTACTTCCTGGAAAGCAAGGCATCACACACACAGCCCAGTTTCCTCATCAAACCAGCGACATCAGTTTCAGGCCTCTCGGTTGAGTCAGAGCGCAGAAGCTCTTTTCCTTGTTGACTTCACATTAATGGTAAATACATACTACAGTCAAACATTTGGTCTCTTTCTCAAGGATTAAAAAGTAAACACTAATAACCATGATGGGCAGGCACTGCTACAAATTTCTGAAAAGGATGGGGTGATAAATGTGTGTGTATTGATATGTATACAAAACAGAATACCACCACTTTCTGGAAGGCATTCTGTCACTGGCGGTCACACAAGGCTGGCACCCAGCTGTGCCTTAAGAGGCACCCCAACCTTGCCGTGTGCCTATGGTGTTTCCCCAAACCAGCAACACCTTTCCGAACTCCAGCCGTGCTGCTAATAGATCTCCCGCCCACCTAATATTCTACCCCCAAAGCAACATCCTCTGGCGTGGCTGATTCCAGGTCAGCCTGCTCTGGCGCTTGGGGATAGCCCATGGCTTTCCTAGGCGCTCTCCGAAACTACACTTAGTGACACAGTCTAGATTTTCACTACGGATGGAATATCAGACTTCTCCATTTTAAAAGCGCAGAAGGATCAATCCTAGCAGCCTGTAGTTTGGGAGCCTGTAAGAGCATCCCTACATTAAAAACTTCTGGGCAGAGGGGCTGGTCGAGGGTTACCAGGTTAGAAGGATCCAGGTTCTCCTTATTCCCGGCCTTGGCGCCGGTGATGGGACACTGCACGTACTCGTAGGCACGCTCCTGGTGCGCAGGCACAGAGTTCGTTTTGCTCCCACAGGTTGAGTCCGACGGCTCAGCACTCACTGGACAGCCTGAAACAGATCAAGGGTGAAAACACTGTCACCACAAAGGCAGGACATCTGGCTCTCAATCTGGGCCCCGAAAAGTCGAATGTCTGACCAGGGATCACTGGCACAGACAAAGTCAGGATTCTACTGGTCACAGCTACCAAGTGCTAAGCTGCCTGACAATCTAACATCCTACAGACCAGGAAGAGGCTCCATAAATTAACTTTCCCCTTGGAAGAGAAATGGGTACCCATTCTCCTATTGTGTTACCCGCCCCAAGAGAAATAAACCCCCAGAGTCTCAGCATTGGCAGAGTAGGTACTGCCCACAGCAGGGGTTTAGGAAAAGGAGCAGGGAGTTGCTATGAGCTGTTACAGAGGTACCTCTGGGGGCAGAGCCCCCCCGTGAATGGGTCTCCGTGACTTTTCTATTCCCCAGTTCCAGACAAGACCCAACTCCCACCAGGGCACAGGAGGCCAGGCCTTCATTATGGATGTCTTCTCTCAGGGACTGGGGACAGGAGGTAAAAATGAGCAGAGGAGCCATCCAAAAGGCTCATGGAGAAAATTCAGGATGTGCTGTGCTTGTGCCCTGCTCTAGGACTAAAACAAGACCACTTGGCCGAGGCTCAATTTGCTGTCAGGAGACAGCGAGTTCATCAAGCAAAGGCACCCACTAAAGAAAACGTCCCCCAGTCCACATGGGATCCAGATGCCACTTCGAGAACAGCAGCGGGCAGGGGAGTCAATGCCTAAGGATCCCGGGTGCCGCTGGAAACAAGTGTGCGGGCCGGGAAGGCAGTGTAGACACAGGAGGCAGGCAGGCAAGGGGAGACCTATGGCCCAGGAAGACACAGCTGGTGGAAAGGAACCCTTATCTTGGGCAGCAGCAGTGAACACCAAGGAGACACTGAACTGTGGGCACCCTACACGCAAAAGACAAATTTCTATTTACTTCCTTTCCTCTGTGAGGACCCTGTAGAGCTGTCTGCTGAGGGGTGGAGGGAGACGTGTTCCACCCCCTCTCCTCGCCAGTCTCTTCTGGCACACTGGTCCCAACTGGTGTTGGAAAGAAAATCCTGTTTATGTTTTTCATATCAGAGAACCAGTAGCCCCTTCAATCTCCTACAGATATACCCACCTTGTTTCCTAAAGCAAATTCATCTGACTGACAGCTCTCCTAGGAACACAGCAAATGAAATCAGACCCTAGACAGGACTGTGTGACTTTCTAGGGATGCTCAGGACAGACACACACCTGCTTCGTCCACGTCTGCCTCCATTCTGCCTGTAAGGAGAAACCCTAGAAGAGCACTGGACTGGTCCTTATTCAAGGCCCCAGAATTTTCGCTGGTTTTGCCACTCACTAGCTGTGTGACTTGTAAGTTTCCTTAATTACGAAACAAGGGGGTCGGGGTAGGGGACGTACCATGCAGGATTTTGAGGATGAGAATGTAAACTCCACCAGGCAAAGGATTTTTGTCTGTTTTAGACACTGCTGTTCTCTCAGTGGAAAAACAAAACACACAGAACCACTCAGTGCTTGGCACAGGGTGGGCAGGGAGCAAATTCTTGTGGGCTGACCAAAGGAATGAACAGCCGTAACACAGGAAGTGTCAGCACTAGGTAAGCACGCTAACACTGCTTCCTGCCCTCATGTTTGGAAACAAGTTGTCACACATCTGGTGGATTCAGAGCATACTTTTACAAAGACAATCTAAAGCGGCAGGTGGACCAATGAAAAAGGAAAGCATTTCAAGTCTCACCTTTGCACCTAAAAAAATGAACAGCAAGTCCATCAGGCAAGGACTTATTTTTTACACAGAGAGTAATCCAACAGAGGGAGGAGTAAAGCTGTCTGTATAAAGAAAGACAGCATGATCTAGACCAAAGCTTCTGAGCCTGGGCACTCTTGACATCTGGGGCCAGGTGACTGACTGTTGCAGGGTCTGCACTGTACATTGTAGGATATTTAGCAGCACTCCTGTCTTCTCCTCATTAGATGCACCCTCTCCTCTGAGTTACAACGTGCAGAAAGGCCTCCAGGCATTGCCAAGTGTCCTCTGGGCTGAGGGGGGCTTGCCTTCCCAGCTTAAAAACCCGCTAAAGTAGACCATGGCAAATTGTTGGAGTGGGGGCTTATGTATGGAGCAATCCCTCCTCGCTTACCCACGATCTCAGTCATGACCATAACCCTGGGCAATACTATATCCTCATGATGTGATGGGTTGAGACTTAGAGAAGTAACTTGTCTACAGTCACATACCTTGAAAGTAACAAGAAAAGGACCAAACCCAGGTCACCCCACTCCCAGGCCTAGGGAGCCTCACCAGCATGCTATACCACCTCCTCGGAGCTCTTTTGGAGAATTCTTTTTATCTTCTAGATAAATGGTCCATTACCTTTCACTTTCCCTTCATGCATTGGGCATCCAGACGTTGGGGCTGCTGTCTGATGATCTGAAGCAGCAGGGGTAGAGGTCTGAACCGTAGAAGCAGCAGGGGCAGATGCAGACAAGCCCATGGTGGGACTCCCAGTGTTGAATCCAAGCAATTCTAAATTCACACGGGTCAAACCAGAGAGATGAATGCTTGATTCATAGTTCCCACTATTCCCTTAGTATTCTTAATGTGGCCAACCCTTGTTTTTCCTCCTTGTCACCTTCATAGAAATGTACTGGGCAGGGGCTCCACTTCACCCTCCACTTTGATGAGGAACAGCTTTAACAGATCACCCCCTTTGGGACATACCAGTGTGAAATCTAGACCTTTGAGGGTACGTTTCTAAGGGTGTGCGGACTTGGGGGGTGAAGTGAGGCGGTCCCTGAGAAACCATGTCATAGCGAGGGGGCTGTAGGCCCGGGGATGAAGGGAAGAGGGTCCCGAGGTGATCCGATGAGAGAGGAAGCCCACCGAGTCCAGACTAGACACGCGGCACGAGGGATAGGCGAGGAGCTGGGGGTCTGGGAAGAGTACGGCGCAGAAAAGAGAGGAAGGAAGGAAAGGTCAGCGGAGGGCACAGCGCGGCCGCAGTCTTCCTCGCATGGTCCCCGCGCGTGGCACCGTTGAGTCCCGGGATCCCAGACACCGCCCCCGGCTTCTGCTTCAGCCAGCCTGCCCCTCCGCACCTGACTCCTGTACCCGGCTGCCGGTCCCGCCTCTAACCGCCAACTCCGGCGCGGAGTAGCAGCAAACCGCCGCCACCACCTTCCCCTCCCCTCGTTCGGTCACAGCTGTTGCCCGGGTCACCGCCGGCTCTCGCTCACGCCGCTACTTCCTCTTCCGAAGGCAGGACTTCCGGGCGCGTGGGAGGCGGGCGCACCGGCTGGAGGGGGAGGGTTTCTGTCCATCACTATGGAGTAGGCCCCGCCCCTCCTGTCCTCCTCGGCCTATAAAGGCAAGGCCCCTCTCTGGCCCCGCCCCTCCTGGCGAAGCCGACAGGAGACCTTTCGGCTTGAACAAATTTGCCATAGGGCGAGGCGCTTTAAGCTGCGGAGGCGTTGCATTGGAAGAGTTTTAAAATTTATACCTTTTAAATTGTATCCCGTCAGTTTTAATTATAGTAATGACTCAAGAAACATCAGTAGGTATGCAGAGTTGTGGCCGAATCTGGAGATCCAGAAATGAACAAAAGTTCTCGGCTCCGCAGGTCTTCTTAACAGGGTGTGTGGAGTTCAGTTCAAGTTGAGTTCAATCGCTCAGTCGTGTCCGACTCTTTGCGACCCCATGGACTGCAGCACGCCAGGCCTCCCTGTCCATCACCATCTCCCGGAGTTTACCCAAACTCATGTCCACTGAGTCGGTGATGCCATCCAACCATCTGTGTGGATTTGAAGGTCTGTATTTTCGCTTGCCTCTAACAGAAAGTAGTTTTTTCCATCAGGAAGGCAGGCAACAAATCCTGGTAGTGTTAGCTATATGTGGCACTGATAGCAATTACAGAGAAATGATGTTACATATGATTGTCATTTCTGTCTCAAAATACTACTATTCATCACTACTTTAAAATTAAAGTAAGTTTATCTTGTTATTTAAAATGTAAATAAAAAGCATATGTCTTTCTATATCACCGTAGTGCACCTGTGAAGTCTCTTTCCAGGAATTGCCCAGTGCCTAAGAGAACTGCTTCAGGAAAAATCATATTCCCTCTGTGGGGATAGGCTGCAGTGCACCTAAGCCCAGGCCCCAAGCCTCAAGAGGGACAACTGAGAAGGCTGCTCCTAGGATGAGCTGAGGCTCCCACTCTGACTGCATTACAGTTCAATTTTTCCCTTTGCCTTCTCTTTCTGTCACTCTCAAAGTTGTTCATGAGGACATTTGTATGCACAAATTTTGTGGAATCTCAGCCTTTTAATAAGTGTAATTTTGCTTAGATTTGATGACAGAAAATGACTACCATTAAAAAGATTGTTTATTATACTCACAGATCCCAAGAGTCGGAGTACATATCACACCATGAGGCGCCACACATGGGGGCACTGGGCATACCACTAGGCAGGGATGGAGAGGGGAACTGTGGGTATGAGCCTTTATTATGGTTGCCATAGGAAAGAGGGCTTCCCGGGTGGCACAGTGAGAAAGAATCCACCTGCCAGTGCAAGAAATGCAAGAGATACAGTTTCAATTTCTGGGTGGGGAAGATCCCCTGGAGGAGGAAACAGCAATCAGCTCCAGTATTCTTGCCTGGGAAATCACAGGGACAGAGGAGCCAGCAAGGCAGGGCAAGCAGGTTGAGGACTGGCTGATTTAAATAATTTCAGCAGGCTCTGGAGCATAGGAGCTATCCCCAGTTGTTTGGTACCTGGCCCAGGGGTGATGAGGGCAGGTAGATAGTGGCCCAGAATATGAGAGCCCAGTAAGGGAGGTGACTGGGGGCTGTGGGCTTAGATGCTCAAGTCAGGGAACTGACCAGCCTCTAGCCACTGCCTCCAAACTGGATCAAGACAGCATTTTAAAAAACTATATTACTTTGGTGTGTATTTCCTGGGAAACCTAGCCTTTAACCTACACAATCTTTTTTTTAATATGTTGATAACTAATAACTATATTTCAATATAATATGTTGATAGCTAATAATTATATTTCAATATGCAGTCGACCTTTGAATAACATGGGCTTGAACCGCAGGTGTCTATTTACATGCGGGTTTTTTCTTTCCAATAAATACTAGAATCTGGGAGTGGTTGAATCATGGATATGGAAGGCTGACTATGGGACTTGAGCTTCTTTGCATTTGGGGATCTGTGGTGGGTTCTGGAACCACGCCCCCATGGATACTGAGGAGCAACTGTAATTGGCTTCTTTTGTAATTTGTTTTATGCACGTAAAAATACTATTTTGAGAAGACAACACATTTCACCAGATTCCAAAGGGGCATGTTTCACAAAGAGGGCAAGAACCTTTGGTAATTGAAGAGACAGGCATGCAGACAAATAACCATATTTGCATCTCAGTATATGGATGTGCAGATTGTTCCTGGAGTTTTGGAAGAAGTGACTGTTGTGAGGTTGATGTGCAGCAAGTGGATAGAAAGGAAGGAGTAAGTAGAAGAATGCTTTATAGAGAAGGAGCTAACAATACTAATGCTGGGAGTTACAGGAAAAGCAGTAGGTGGGTGAGAAGACTGTGGCAGGACACCTTCGGCCTCAGTTTCCACTCTGAATTGTTTCTTTTTCTTTGTCCCTCCACTAACATGCTAATACAAACGTGCACACACATACACATGTATCCCTCCCCTCTACCAATAGTTATAAATCATTTTGGATAAATCTTGTTTAGTACTCAGTTCAGTTCAGTCGCTCAGTCGTGTCTGACTCTTTGCCCCCATGGACTGCAGCATGCCAGGCTTCCCTGTCCATCACCAACTCCCAGAGCTTGCTCAAACTCATGTCCATCGAGTCAGTGATGCCATCCAACCATCTCATCCTCTATCATACCCTTCTCCTGCCTTCAATCTTTCCAGCATCAGGGTCTTTTCCTATGAGTCAGCTCTTTGCATCAGGTGACCAAAATATTGGCACTTCAGCTTCAGCATCAGTTCTTCCAATGAATATTCAGGACTGATTTCCCTTAAGACTTCACTATTTACATTATTATGACTATAAAAATATTTGTAATGACTGCTGATGACAGTTTTTCTTGTACAAAATTTCCATTAGAATTTAATCCTTGTTTTTCCTTTTTCCCCTTTGTCTAATTTTAAATGATTACCTGTCAGCATTCAAATATATCAACTACTCTGTATGTGGCTTAGATGGTAAAACGTCTGCCTACAATGCGGGAGACCGGAGTTCGATCCCTGGGTCGGGAAGATCCCCTGGAGAAGGAAATGGCAACCCACTCCAGTACTCTTGCCTGGAAAATCCCATGGATGGAGGATCCTGGCAGGCTACAGTCCATGGGGTCGCAAAGAGTCGGACACAACTGAGTGACTTCACTTTCACTCTATATGTACGCTCAGTCGTGTCTGACTCATTGCCACTCCATGGACTGTAGCCAGCCAGGCTTCTCTGTCCATGGAATTTTCCAGGCAAGAATACTGAAGTGGACTGCCATTTGTTTCTCCAAGTAGCTACTGTATATGTTTTCTTTCCCCCAACCCGTTGAGTCCTCACTCTTGGATAAACACCTGACCTCTGCCACTGCCCAGTTCTAGACTGTTTGGAAATTATTTCTGCCTGTTGTCTTCCTGGACCTTGCTGTCAACCTTTTCCTTTCTTGATTTGGATCTCTGGTTCTTGGATGCTGTGTATTCTTCTTTGCATTGTTTTGGGAGCACATCAGTTTTAAGGTCTTGGAAATCTAAAATGTCTGTGTTTTATCCTCCCACTTGACTGGTAGCTTGGATATATAATTCTAGGTTTAGAAACATATCATTCCAAATTGTTAAGTAATTGCTTCATTATTTTCTAGTTTCCATTGTTGATATTGAGAAATCAGATGTCATTTTTTTTTTCCTTCTTCAGTATTTTTAGGATCTTCTCTTCTTTATAGTGGTCTGAAAAGATATGCTCTTTGCTTTCACTGGCTTTGCACTTGATGGGCCCATTCATTCTGAATACTCATAGCCTTCATGTTAGAGATCTTGTTACTGAAAGGAGTTTATGGTGGCTCTGGCTGCTCGCTGCTCAAAAGCCAATAAACAGGCCAGATTGGTGGAAAGGAAAGGTTGCTTTATTTTAGGTGCTGGCAACTGAGGGGGAGGGTGGGGGACATCTGTCCAAAGGTTGATTCCCTCTGTCTATAAAAGTTGAGAGCTTTTATAGACAGATTTGGTGGTGGTGGGGGTTACATGCAGAGACAGCATCAGATCAGATCAGATCAGTCGCTCAGTCGTGTCCAACTCCGCGACCCCATGAATTACAGCACGCCAGGCCTCCCTATCCATCACCAATTCCCAGAGTTTACTCAGACTCATGTCCATCGAGTCAGTGATGCCATCCAGCCATCTCATCCTCTGTCGTCCCCTTCTCCTCCTGCCCCCAATCCCTCCCAGCATCAGAGTCTTTTCCAATGAGTCAACTCTTCGCATGAGGTGGCCAAAGTACTGGAGTTTCAGCTTTAGCATCATTCCTTCCAAAGAAATCCCAGGGCTGATCTCCTTCAGAATGGACTGGTTGGATCTCCTTGCAGTCCAAGGGACTCTCAAGAGTCTTCTCCAACAACACAGTTCAAAAGCATCAATTCTTCGGCACTCAGCCTTCTTCACAGTCCAACTCTCACACCCATACATGACCACAGGAAAAACCATAGCCTTGACTAGACGGACCTTTGTTGGCAAAGTAATGTCTCTGCTTTTGAATATGCTATCTAGGTTGGTCATAACTTTCCTTCCAAGGAGTAAGCGTCTTTTAATTTCATGGCTGCAGTCACCATCTGTAGTGATTTTGGAGCCCAGAAAAATAAAGTCTGACACTGTTTCCACTGTTTCCCCATCTATTTCCCATGAAGTGGTGGGAGTGGATGCCATGATCTTCGTTTTCTGAATGTTGAGCTTTAAGCCAACTTTTTCACTCTCCACTTTCACTTTCATCAAGAGGCTTTTGAGTTCCTCTTCACTTTCTGCCATAAGGGTGGTGTCATCTGCATATCTGAGGTTATTCATATTTCTCCTGGCAATCTTGATTCCAGCTTGTGTTTCTTCCAGTCCAGTGTTTCTCATGATGTACTCTGCATATAAGTTAAATAAACAGGGTGACAATATACAGCCTTGACGAACTCCTTTTCCTATTTGGAACCAGTCTGTTGTTCCATGTCTAGTTCTAACTGTTGCTTCCTGACCTGCATACAGATTTCTCAAGAGGCAGATCAGGTGATCTGGTATTCCTATCTCTTTCAGAATTGTCCACAGTTTATTGTGATCCACACAGTCAAAGGCTTTGGCCTAGTCAATAAAGCAGAAATAGATGTTTTTCTGGAACTCTCTTGCTTTTTCGATGATCCAGCAGATGTTGGCAATTTGATCTCTGGTTCCTCTCCCTTTTCTAAAACCAGCTTGAACATCTGGAAGTTCATGGTTCACGTATTGCTAAAGCCTGTCTTGGAGCATTTTGAGCATTACTTTACTAGCGTGTGAGATGAGTGCAATTGTGTGGTAGTTTGAGCATTCTTTACCATCTAAGCCACTGGCTATATTGGAAGACCAGAATCCCCAGAGTGGGGAAGCTAAGCTTGAGTCTGGCACCTTAGACCACTCAGCCATCCTGATATCCTGTAACTCCCAATCTATACCACAATTCTCTGTTCTTCTCCAGAGTTAAGCATTTTCCTACAATTCTCCATCTCTTCCACAATTCTCCATGCTTTTCCACAATTCCCTTTGTCTCCCACAATTCTTCTACTCATCCAAAGTTTTCTGTTCTTTCTAATAATTTCCTGTTTCCATCATAATTTTCCATTCTTACAAAACTTCATTGTCTTTCACAATTCTGTATCTCAGGGAATTCCCCCTTCTGTCCATAATTCTTTCTTCTTTTCTACCATTAATTATAATCTCACCTGTCATTCTCTGTTCTCTGTCAAAATTTATTAGATCCCTTTCATAATTTCTTGGAAGACCTGAGGCCCATCTCCAGAGTTTCCCAGGGTCAGGCTTTTGGGAAGAGGGAACACAGAAAGTTTAGCCTATTCACGAATGGTGTGGCCAGAGTGTGGGAAGCAAGCATGGGCCAGCAATGAGGACTTGATGCAGAAGTTAAGGTCTCAGCAGGAGAGCACAGCTACCTTTGCATGGGATATAGGTGTGGCCAAGCAGGAAACAGGGGTGTGGCAGGAGGACTGTGACCCAGATGAGGCACGTAAGGCCAGGCAGCAAGGAGGGTCATGGTCATGTGGAGGTGGGGAATGGGCATGGAAACATGCAAGGGTGTGGTGGAAGTGGTGGGAAGACTCCATCAGGGTAACAGTGGGAAAATTCATGGTTATGATGGATTGCAGGTGACCTGGGAGGTCATAACTAGGAGTGAAGGACAGGGGGGTCAATTTCTTCTCTCATACAATACTTTATTGCAGTACATGACAAAAATATTTTGTAATTATGTATATTAAAGGATATTTATTTTACCTACCTATGGTTACCTACCTATTTTACCTACCTACCACTGGGATTCCCTGGTGGCTCAGAGGGTAAAGCGTCTGCCTGCAATGCGGGAGACCTGGGTTTGATCCCTGGGTCGGGAAGATGATCCCCTGGAGAAGGAAATGGCAACCCATTCCAGTGTTCTTGCCTGGAGAATCCCATGGACAGAGGAGCCTGGCGGGCTGCAGTCCATGGGGTCGCAAAGAGTCAGACACGAATGAATGACTTCACTTTTCACTTTCACCTGTGGCGCACTTGTGGCTGATTCATGTCGATGTATGGCAAAAACCACCACAATATTGTAATTAGCCACCAATTAAAATAAACAAATTGATTTTTAAAAAAAGAAATCAGAAAATATATTTTAAGGTTTGTATCCCTTATATTTAGGCCTGGCATGGAAGAAGTTCCGGTTTCCGTGGTGCTGGGTCTGTGGCGGCGGCTGAGGATTAGGAGGAGTGGATCGCGGAGGCTGTGCTGCCTCGGTACTGCTATAACCAGAGTTTGGTAGCAAAAGGATCTACTTATCGGGCCCTCTTGACATAGAAAGAGATGTGGGGGGATTCTCGATCTGCTAAAAGAACAGGACCTTTTCGGTAAGTCTTAAAATTTGAATACGAAATGTCTATTATAACAATGTAGATACTGTATAACATTTATGGCCTACTATAAAGAGGGGTATTTTCTTTGTGTAGAAATAGCTTTGATTTTTTTTTTCTGATTTTTAAAAATAGAAACTACTTAAAATTTTTCTAGTCATTTCTAGAGTGATTGTCAGAGTGAATACCTAGCATGTCAAGTATTTTGTGTATTAGCATTTTAAAAATATTAACAAAAAATCCCCCAGTTTTTTAAAAATATTTTTTATCTTTTTTAGCAAAGTAATACGTTATATTAGTGCTACTCAAAATGTGTCACCCCAATGGGTCTAGTTTACACAGTTATCAGTCTGTCATGAGATGAGGAGCTTGGATTAGAGGAAAAGTAAGGCATTGCTTCCTTCATCAGGAACCTCTTGCTATGAAAAATATATCACCCCCACTGAAATTGTGCTTAGTGACAGCAGATTTAAATTCTAGTACAAACTTCATATCTCAGCTTGGACCTGGAACTAGCAATTCCTGCCTGGCATTTGAATGGCTAGCACTGTCCTATTACTTACAGCCTAGATCCTGGTTTGTAAATAAGCAATCACTGAAGCAGCCAGTAAGCAGGCAGGGTGAAAGAGAAAATAAATCTTGAACAACATCACTCATTCAACAGTATGTATAGAGCATCTGTGATGCTTTGTGATGTACGCACATCTGTGATATGCCAGGTCTTGTGTTAAGTGCTGAGAATACAAAAGTGAACACGGTGGACAAAGTCCTGACTCTTACGGAATTTACCTTCTAAGTAAACAAATAGATCAACCAGCCAATGAACGATCCAGTACATGAACAGATTATTTCAAAGCGTGAGAGATACCATGAAGAAAATGAAACAGGTGGCGCTAGTGGTAAAGAATCCGCCTGCCAATACAGGAGACATAAGAGACGCAGGTTTGATCCCTGGGTCAGAAAGATCCCCTGGAGGAAGGCATGGCAACCCACTCCAGTATTCTTGCCTGGAGAATCCCATGGACAGTGGAGCCTGGCAGGCTACAGTCCATGGGGTCACAGAGAGTCGGACATGACTAAAGTGGTTTAGCACAGCACACAGCGTGACGGGAATTGAAGGGTGACGCTGCTACTCAAAGTGTTGTGGTCCATGAAGCAGAGATTTGCATCTCCTGGGAGCTTGTTAGAAATGTAGAATGTAAAGTTTAAAAATAAAATAAAATAAAAAAAAAGAAATGTAGAATCTCAGCTTCAATAGCATCCCCCCACCACTGAGTCCAAGTCTGCATTGAGATCAGCTTGCACAGGACAGATTGAGATCCTGAATACAGCCTCAGCTATGGACATCAGGAAGACCTCTCTCTAAGTGGTTGGGGCGGGCAGGGCTATTTTATTGGAGACCTGAATGATGAGAAGGACCCAGCATATAAAGATCAGGACAAAGAGCAGTGCAGACAACGGTAACAGTAAAGGAGAGCGTCCTGTGATTGGAGTGAACAGCAGAAGGCCAGGGGGCCGGCCCGGGGTGAGTGAGGGCAGAACTAGGAGAGGATGCAGGGGCTGGAGCTCTCTGGGTGGGGAGAGTGGGTAGGGGCGGGGGGGTGTATTTTCTTCTAAGTGAGATGTAAAGCTGGAGGAGGGTTTTACGAAGAATTACTCACCTGACAACAGGGAGAAGTTTGCTTTTCTCAACTTCACTCTTCACCGCTCTGCAGTAAGGTCCAGGGACCTTCCCTTGGCAGCACTGCCCATGACCTTCACGGTCTTTGCTGGGGCCCGAATACACGAGGGCAAGTTGCTAAGACAGAGCTGGTGAGCATCCTTGTAGCTCAGGGCTGCACGGGTCTGCCCGGATTCACCGGGACTCGCCACATCTGTGCTCAGAGGGACCATGTCCACATCATGTCTGTCCCAGGGGCCAGGGCTGCCTCGCACTCTCTGAGATCAATGCCGCTTTTCATCAAAGGAAGTTGTTGCCAGTAAAATTCAATTACTGGAGGTTATGATTCTGCTTAATATTTTTAATACTATTTTAATAACTTCAGAGACTATATTATTGCTAAGTTCCAGGCCTTGTGTGTGTGTGTGTGTGTGTTTAGTTTTTATGAGACCAGGGTCTCTTAACATAAACCTCTAAAAAGTGAATTAATTCACTGATTATAGATAACCACCTTTTACTCTGGGTCACTCCTGACTTATCTGAACTCTACTTCCATGTGTCCATATGTACACAGGGCATCACTGTTTGAAAAAGTTTCTGTCATTTATAGCAGAACTTATTTAAGACTGAATTCTCCTTGATACCTGCCTGGCAGGGCATTGACAGGCCTGCCCTGGGACCAGTTCAAAAAACTGAAGGTTGTCCTCTGATGAATGCTGACGGGGAGATGCCCAGCCTTTTACTGTGTTTGGGACTCCATCATGTATGAGGTTTGATAGGAGGCAGGGCCTTGCTTCCATTTACAGCAGTGCTTCTCCAGTGGAGATGGGGTTTTATTGCCCTCATCCTATCCAGTTGGAAATGTCTGGAACCATTTTTGGTTGTCACACTAGAGGTAGAGATTTGAGAGAGTCAATTCCTAGGCAGATTGATAAGAAGTCTGGGGGTCCCCAAGGAGAGAGGTCTGGGGTTCTCGAGGAGCAGATAGGGGTCTGAAATTCTCGAGGAGGAAAAGACAAACTTTTTTTTTTCCCTCTACATTCCTTAGTTTTAGTCACATAAAACGTTTTTTTCTTTAAGCCTCAAACTAATGATTACATAATAAACAACTCAGTTTAAACTCTGTACTAGGGATTATATAACAACAATGTATCCTGCTTGAGGACAGTTTCTCCTTCCTGAAAACCTTCTGGCTAATCCTGATATTTTAGAATGTATATTATGGGAGTGGGTCTGGTAGGATCTTTCTATTGTTAAATTCTAATCCTGTTATCCTAAAATGTAAATTGTGGGAGTGGGCCTGGTAAAATTTTTACAACCTTGAGACATTCTTTTGATTAATTGTAATAACCAATTAAAAAATATGCAACTCCCTTGCTAACACCAGCAAGGGGGGCATTCTCCAGCCCCCTTCTGATGTCCCTGTCAGAAGCGTTCTCTGTCCCTTTTCTTACTTTAATAAAACTCTGCTACACAAAAGCTCTTGAGTGATCAAGCCTGGTCCCTGGTCCTGAAGTTAAATCTTCTTCAGAGATCACGAATCCAACACCGTTCACTGTAAGCTATCAGACCGCCATCGGCATCTAGTGGATCAAAGCCAGGGATGCTGCTAAACATCCTAAAATGTCCAGGACAGCTCTTGCAGCAAGGAACTATCCAGACCCGTGGCAATAGTGCCAAGGTTAAGAAACTTTGTTCTTGGCAAACCAAAGGCCAGAAACTTGCTGTCCGTGATACCTGGCAGCTAGAGCAGGGGCTCCTATCTCCTCAACTTGGGCAGTATACAATATAGATATACATATACTTGTGCATGTATGTGTGTGTGCATGTACACTCAGTACTGTAACTGCATTGGGACAATTTAACTTAATTCCTCTTCTTTCTACCCCAGTTATTCTTTTTTTAATTAAAAAATGTTTTAAATTTAACTTTTTGATTAAAAATGAAGTACAGTAGATTTACAATGTTGTGTTAGTTTCAGGTGTACAGTAAAGTGATTCAGATATATATATATATATATATATATATATAGAGAGAGAGAGAGAGAGAGAGAGAGTTTTCCAGAATCCTTTTCATTATAGGTTATTATAAGGTATTGAGTATAGTCCCCAGTGCTATACAGAATATCCTTGTTGGTTATCTATTTTCTCCCCAATTATTCTGAAGCTGAAATGGTGGGAAAAGCTAGCATTCAGTGGCAAACTTGTTATTATTGTTATGTTATTGTGATTAAATTATTAGACCAGTTGTTGTCACGTCACAAGTGGGCCATTACTGGTGATCAGATTTAACATGGTGGACTGGAAGTGATGGGAGTAGCACTGGTCATGATGGGTGAAATGCACATTGCTCTGGAGAGGAGCTTTGCAAAGCAATGTGAGTTACCACCCACCTAGGCAGGAAACATCAGGATAGTCTTGCTTGGAGGAGTGGGAGATTTCATCCTTTCTTCCCTGTGGAAATAATTGGTAATGGATCTAGTTTACTAATAATTGTGTGTATGTGTGTGCTCAGTCGCTCAGTCATGTCCAACTGTTTGTGATCCCATGGACTGTAGCCCTTTAGGCTCCTCTGTCTATGGGATTTTCCAAGCAAGTATACTGAAATGGGTTGCCACTTCCTACTCCAGGTGATCTTCCTAATCTCAGAATCAAATCTGCATTTTGTGTATCTCTGGCATTAACAGGTGGATTCTTTACCACTAGATAATAATTACCACAAAGAAAAATGGAGCAATAATCAGTTCAGTTCAGTTCAGTTGCTCAGTCATGTCCAACTCTTTGCGACCCCATAGACTGCAGTGCACCAGGCCTCCCTGTCCATCACCAACTCCCGGAGCTTACTCAAACTCACGTCCATTGAGTCAGTGATGCCATCCAACCATCTCATCTTCTGTCATCCCCTTCTCTCCTGCCTTCAACTTTCCCAGCATCAGGGTCTCTTCCAATCAGTCAGTTCTTCACATCAGGTGGCTAAAGTATTGGAGCTTCATCTTCAGTATCAGTCCTTCCAATGAATATTCAGGACCGATTTCCTTTAGGATGGACTGGTTAGATCTCCTTGCAGTCCAAGGGACTCTCAAGAGTCTTCTCCAACACCACAGTTCAAAAGCATCAATTCTTTGGCACTTAGCTTTCTTTATAGTCCAACTCTCACATCCATACATGACTACTGGAAAAACCAAAGCTTTGACTAGACAGGCCTTTGTTGGCAAAGTAATGTCTCTGCTTTTTAATATGCTGTCTAGGTTGCGCATAACTTTTCTTCCAAGGAGCAGGTGTCTTTTAATTTCATGGCTGCAGTCACTATCTGCAGTGATTTTGAAGCCCCAAAAATAAAAAGTCTCTCACTGGTTCCATTGTTTCCTCATCTATTTGCCATGAAGTGATGGGACCAGATGCCATGATCTTAGTTTTCTGAATGTTGAGTTTTAAGCCAACTTTTTCACTCTCCTCTTTCACTTTCATCAAGAGGCTCTTTAGTTCTTCTTCGCTTTCTGCCATAAGGGTGGTGTCATCTGCATATCTGAGGTTATTGATATTTCTCCTGGCAATCTTGATTCCAGCTTGTGCTTCATCCAGTCCAGCATTTCTCATGATGTACTCTGCAGATAAGTTAAATAAGCAGGGTGACAATATACAGCCTTGACGTACTCCTTTCCCCATTTGGAACCAGTCTGTTGTTCCATGTCTAGTTCTAACTGTTGCTTCCTGACCTGCATATAGGTTTCTCAAGAGTCAGGTCAGGTGGTCTGGTATTCCCATCTCTTTCAGAATTTTCCACAGTTTGTTGTGATCCACACAGTCAAAGGCTTTGGCATAGTCAATAAAGCAGAAATAGATGTTTTTCTGGAACTCTCTTGCTTTTTCTATGATCCAGCAGATGTTGGCAATTTGATCTCTGGTTCCTCTGCCTTTTCTAAAACCAGCTTGAACATCTGGAAGTTCATGGGTCGCGTACTGCTGAAGCCTGGCTTGGAGAATTTTGAGCATTACTTTACTAGCTTGTGAGATGAGTGTAATTGTGCGGTAGTTTGAGCATTCTTTGGCATTGCCTTTCTTTGGGATTGGAATGAAAACTGACCTTTTCCAGTCCTGTGGCCACTGCTGAGTTTTCCAGGTTTGCTGGCATATTGAGTGCAGCACTTTCACAGCATCATCTTTCAGGATTTGAAATAGCTCAACTGGAATTCCATAACCTCCACTAGCTTTGTTCATAGTGATGCTTCCTATGGCCCACTTGACTTCACATTCCAGGAGCAATAATAGGGTTCTGTTAATGAAATTTCCTGCAGGTGTTGGATTTGCTGTCCACTTCTAAAGTATAAACTATAGCCAAGGACCATCTAACATAATTTTTCTTTTGAAGGGGAACAACAATATGGTAGGCTATGTCTGAAATTACCAATTTACTGTGTAAAGAGAAAGCTAAGGGTAGGAAGGTAAGACAAGAGGGCGTATCAGAAATGGCTGCTGATTTTGAGAAATATGTAGGTTTCAGGGAAAGATGAGTTCAGTGTTGGACACACTGCCATTGTGATGACAATGGCTATGAGCAGTGAAATACAAGAAGCAATTCAGAGTGTAGAACTGAAACTCAGGAAAGTAAGTGCTGGTTGCAAATAAAGAACTGTAAGTCATCTGGTGTGGTTGGCTGGTAAAACCACAAATGTGAATGGTGGTAGTCTTCAAGGCTTTTTTCTTTGCTATCATTCCATATTTACTAAAGAGCCTTCAGACTAGCTGAGCTTCCCTACTCAGAAGGGCATGCTTGGCTCAACCACCTAGACATATTCCTGCCTCTTCATCAGTTTTATTTGTTATTGTAAGCATTATGAATTAATTAATTGGAGAGAAGAAAAGTAAAAATGGAAGGAAAGTCAAGAAGGTAAGTTATAAGTGGCTATAGGAGAAGGAGGGGAAGGCTCTCTCAAGTGGTTTGGATTCACTGGAAAGTGGGGATAAAGAATTAAAGCCAGAGAAGACAAGTTGACAAACCATTCTTCTACCACCACCACATCAGACACAGTTTTCTAAGAAATATGCTTCAGGGGATATTAAAATTCATGTTTTATCTCTTGAATCCTAGATACAGATGTTTGTGATATTATTTTATTGCATGGTCTCCTTATACAATAAAAACCAAAGATATGCTGGCTCTAAGTGCAGAGTTATTGGTACACATATTTGAAAGATATAATCAGAATATAGCAAAGATTTGGATTTTTTCTCCTTTCTCTTTCTCTCTCTCTCTGTCTGTCTCTCTGTCTTTTCTCTCCAGCGATGGCAATATAAGGCTTTATAGCCAAAGAAATATACTATAAATTATAAGGGGCTTCCCATGTGGCTTCCCCTGGAGTAGGAAATGGCAATCTACTCTAGTATTCTTGCCTGGGAAATCCCATGGACAAAGGAGCCTGTTAGGCAATAAATTGTCAGTGAAGTGAACTCGCAGAGTCATGTCCGACTCTTTGCGACCCTGTGGACTGTAGCCTGCCGGCTCCTCTGTCCATGGGATTTTCCAGGCAAGAATACTGGAGTGGGTTGCCATTTTCTTCTCCAGGGGATCTTCCCAACCCAGGGATCGAACCCAAGTCTCCCGCATGGCAGGCAGGTGCTTTATCCTCTGAGCCACTGGGGAACACAATAAATTGTGTTTATGTTGTTTATGTTATGTTAATAAATTGTCAACATAAATGCTAAAATATAATACTCTTGCTCCTGTTCTCTGGGGCCTCTCTACTAATTTGCTCAAGGTTCCTCTTCAGCTGCACTTTCCTTGATGTTACATCAGAAGCAGAGGCAGCCATGTTAGTAGGAAGCCTAATGCATGAGGTTATCTGAGGAGTTCTCTTTTGCCCCAAATCAGGGTTCTCCAAAGAAACAGAACCAATAAGAGGTATAACTAGCTAGATCCTTAGAAATGTGAGGACTGACAAATCTTAAATTTGCAGGGCAGGCCAGCAGGCTGGACACTCAGCAGAAGTTGACATTGTAGGCTTGAGTCTGAAATCAGCAAAGGAAATATTTCCTGAGCTGCTACCACATGCTGGATATGGGGCCAGTCTTGGAGGCCGTGGGATGGGTGGGACACATTCCCTGCCACCTCACCAGTACTGTAGGTGCTGAGATAGATACATCCTCAGGTGATTTCATTCATTGTGGTTACTTTATAAGCTTACTGTGGGAGTATAAAGAAAATGTGTTTAGCGTGGTGGCTCAGACAGTAAAGCATCTGCCTACAATGCGGGAGACCCAGGTTCAATCCCTGGGTCAGGAAGATCCTCTGGAGAAGGAAATGACAACCCACTCCAGTACTCTTGCCTGAAAATCCCATGGATGGAGGAGTCTGGTAGGCTACAGTCCATGGGGTCACAAAGAGTCAGACACGACTGAGTGACTTCATTTTATTGCCTTTACTCTGGAGGAGATGACCTCTGAATTGTCTTTTTGAAAACCATTTTGGCTGTTTTTAAGTAAGTGTACAATTTAATGGCATTAAATACCTTTATAATGTGCAAACATCACCATGAATTGATCTTTAAAGGCTAATTAGGGGTTATTGCAGTGTATCAGACCTGTTAGATGCAATATTACACCTATTCTCTTTTTCCTTCAGTTAAGATATCTTGGAGGTTTTCCATACTGATGTGTAAAGTGTTCCCTTTTGTTTTTATTTAACAGTTGTACACTCTTCCATTGTATAGATTAATATACTTTACGTAACCGGTCTCTTACTGGTGAACAACAAGTTAGATTGTTTCTAATACTTTTCCATTACTAACAATGCTGCATTGAGTAATATTGTATTTACACATTGTTTCTCACATGTGAGCACATCTATGGAATAAACACCTAGAATCAAAATGACTGGGTCAAGAGGAAGTTGCTTTTATCTTCGATAGGTATTTCCAAATTATCATCAATAGGTGGTTATACCAGTTGACCCTTCCCTCTTGGAATGCATGTGTTTCCCCACACCTTCATCAATACAATGTATTGCTCTTTTTGTTACTGATTTTGTAGAAATTATTTATATAGTAAAGAAATTAGCTCTTTTTCTGAAGTATGAATGTATTAGTCTGCTTGAGTTGCCAAACAGAATAATACAGACTGAAGGGCTTAAACAACAGAAATTTGTTTTGTTTCAGAGGTTAGAGCTTTAGATCAAGGTGCTATCAGGGTTGGTCTCTGGTTTGCTGGCTTGGAGACAGCTGCTATCTTGGCCTCTTTTCCATGCATGTGCAGAGAGGGAGCTCTCTGGTGTCTCTTCCTTTGAGGACACCAGTCCTTTCAGATTAGGGCTGTGCCCTTATGACCTAATTGACTTTGATTACCTCCCGGAAGACCCTAACACCAAATATAGTCATATTTGGGTTAGAGCTTTGACACGTGAATTTGGAGGGGAAATACACAATTCAGTTCACAATGATGAACTAGACATATTTTCTCAGTTGGTCATTTTTCTTTTGTTTTTGTTTGTGGTGAATTTTGCTTTGAGTAATTTTTGTGTACCTTAATTTCACAGCCTTTTCTTTTATGGTTTCTAGGTGTGGGGCATGGTTGGAAGTACTTTAAGTCCTAAATGAATTCTTCTGTTTTTTCAAGTTAAAAAAATCTCACCTGTTTACTTTAAACCCTTAATATGTTTGAAATTTATTCTGGTGTAAGGAATGAAGTACAGCTCTAATCTCCCCTCTATCTTTTTCATTTACTCAATTGTCTCAGGGCTAGTTTTTCAATAAACCATCCCCCTATATCCCCCTACACACAGCGATTTGAGACATCATCGATCCTTGGGTCGGGAAGAACTGCAGGAGGAGAAAATGGCAACCTGCTTCAGTATTCTTGCCTGGGAATATCCCATGGACAGAGGAATTTGGCTGGCTATAGTCCATAGGGTTGCAAAGAGTTGGACATGACTGAGCAACAGAGCACACATGCATGCTTATTATTAAAACACTAAATTCCCATGTGTATGTGGATCTATTTTGGACTTTGTACTCTGAACCATTATGTCCACAAACACACCAGTACTGTATTAGTTTAAGTATTGGGACCATCTGGCATCATTCTCCTCTCATTATTCTTTTTCAGAATTTTTCTTGATACTTTGCTTGTTTATATTTTTGAATGAAATTTGGAGTTGGCTAGTCAAGGTTGTTTGTTGTTGGAAATCTGGATGGTAATTTACTGGGATTATGTTAAGTTTCTATATTTTGGAAAACTAGAACTCTTTAGAAAAATGTGTCATCCTATACATGAACATGCAGTACCTTTCCAAATGTTCAAGTCTTCTTTTGTGACCCTTACTACAATTTTAAAGTGTTTCTTAAAAAAATCATTTAAAAATGTTGAGTTTATTACTTGTTATTTAAACTTTGTTTTTGTAATGACTGGGAGATCTTTTCCTCTTTTTATATCTTCAAATTTATTGTTGGTATATTTATGAAAGGTTTTGACTACATTTGCCTTATGTTTTGCAATGTTTTGAATTCACAGGTTGTTGTTAGTCTTACTTTTTGTTTATTATCTTTGATTTTCCAGATTTTCCAGGGATTCTGTCATATAATTTCAACTTATAATAATTTTACCTCCTATTTCTAACTATAATGCCTGTAATTTTTTATGATTATGTGGGTTAGGACTTTCCAGCAAAATAAAAATATTAACTCAGGGAAGTGGCTATGGATATTCCTAATTTTTGGGGGGTGGGGGCAGTGTGTCTAGTGTTATTTATCCATTAACCATTGGGTTAACTTTTTAGATTGGCATATAGTTTTGTTTTAATAATGTTCATGAAATATCCAAGTAGCTGTGTTTTATTCTGAGTTTTAACAAAATCAACAAAAGCTTTGGCAAATGGATTTCTGTACAAGATGATAGAAGGGTTGATTTTTTTCATCTGGGTCAATGTGAACTCAGTCAGCCCAGGTAGAAAGAAGACTCCAGAGGCAGAGGTGACCATAGGAACATAGATCTCTGAGAAGCACCATGTAACTTAGGGAAACTTGATCTTCCCAGGACCTAGAGATTCAGGTGACTCAGATCTTGAGCCCTGGGGGGATAGGAAGGCCAGGCCTAGCTGATGAAGGCTTATACTTTGCTTAAGGGTGATACTATTAAATAAGTATTGTACAAAATATGAGTTGATAATAAAACATTCTATGGTCTTAAAGTTATATGTGTGTGTCTGTGTATCTATACAATTGCTTTCTTTAAAAAAATATTTTTAATTGGAGGATAATTACTTTACAATGTTGTGTTGTGTTGGTTTCTGCCATACGTCAACATGAATCAGCCATCGGTATACACATGTCCCCTTCCTCTTGAGCCTTCCTCCCACCTCCCAAACCATCCCATCCCTCTAGGTTGTCACAGGGCACCGGTTTGAGTTCCCTGAGTCATGTACGATTACCTTGGATTTTCTAGTTTAGATCAGTGCATCTCACACTTTACTGGGTGTACATATCCTTCAGAGAGGCTGTTAAAACGCAGGTGCTGATTCCATTAGTCTGGATGGGGTGTGAGAGTCTATGTTTGTTTTTCTCACAAGCACCCAAGTGATGCCAGTGCTCCTGGTCCAAGGAACACTCTTTGACAGTAAGACTTTCGATTCCCCTATGTGTTGTCTTTGGAAAGAAGTACAGAAATTGAAAGCCAGCATTTAGAAAAACTTGGATAGCCATTTAAGAGAATAACTTTATATCTCATGAATCTGATAACAAAGAACTTTGGGGTGCATTTTGTATGTTTGCATCTTATTTCATCCCATTAGTACTGTTTTGGTTTTTGTTTTTAACCAAAATATTGGTTGGAAATTGATTAGAAATTTAAAAAAATTAAAAAAAAAACCTAGTCCTTCACTGCAGATAGTTCAAGAAGCATTACTTGAAAGTACCTCCTGGTGAGGGAAAATTGCTTAGGTCTCATCTCACGTGGAAGCAGGACATTTGCCTAAAGTTTTGCGTTACTCCCAATTAATTCAGCTTTATAATATATCTAGTGAGTAGATGAGATGAATATGACTATTCTACCATTTATTGATACAATCATTATATAATTAGCCCCTAGCTTTATCAAAATAAGTTCAAAAGTAATTATCTATGAAAATAATGTAGTTGATATATTTTTAAAAATTCCTGTGTAATTTCTCATGCTGGCCTTATGCCCAATTCCATTACTTTTTGCAGGGCAGTAGCACTGAGCACTGGGCCCTCTGAGGTGAGAAAGGATCAGGCGGCACTCGTGTCACTTGAGGATCCCCTCCAAGCGCTCCCCCATCCAGATACATTTAACTCAGGTGAGTCTGCTATGGTGCTGGAAATTCTAACACCAAAAAGTGGCTACTAGAAAAAAAATGGGCTACTACTCCTCGGGAAACAGCATGAAATATATCTTTCATTGTATCACGCAGATGCCAGAAATGATTGTATATTATACTAGTGGTTAAATGCTTAAGGGAAATTCCATTTCTGGGAACAGCTTTGAATTTTGTGTTGTTGTGCATTCATGTGCTTTGCTCTTTTCGAACACTTCGACAATGTAGGTAAGAATTGTGTGATAGGAAAAGGGCTACATTGAAGAATGTTCTATCTGCTACTTTAAAGATTTCCTGAAAATTGTGTGTGCTGGGGTGGGGGGCGTTGCATTGTTTTATTTTAACAGAGAACAGGTCAGTCTTTACCCCCAAAGGACCACAAGAGAACACTGAAAAGCATCACTTTAAAGTATTAACTCTAAGAGATTACATTTGTGTAAAGTCAAATCACTGAAAAAACTTCAAAAGTTTGCTTAGGACATTCATTAAGAAAAAGTGGGTATTTAATTGGTGGGTGGTGCTTATTAGAGAGATAACTTGTTATTGTTTAGTTGCTAAGTCATATCCAACTCTTTCACCACCCTGTGGACTGTAGCCCACCAGGCTTCTGTCCATGGGATTCTCCAAGCAAGAATACTGGAGTGGGTTGCCATTTCCTTCTCTAGAGGATCTTCCTGAACCAGGGATCGAACCCGCATCTCCTGCATTGGAAGGTGGATTCTTTACCACTGAGCCAGCAGGGGAGCCCAGAGAGATAGTAGGTCCTTGTAAAAGAATTCTTTACTCTCCCTTTCATTTCTTTCTTTATTATTTTCTCTTCTCCCTCACTCTCTCTCTCCCTTCTGTCTTTCTCCGCCTGCTATTCCCCCTTCCCTTGCTTTTAACAAATTATTAAGCACCTACTATGTGCAGGGGGCTTCCGTGATGGCTCAGATGGTAAAGAATATGTAGTGCAGGAGTGAAAGTGAAAGTTTCTCAGTCGTGTCCGACTCTTTGCGACCCCATGGACTGTATAATCCATGGAACCCTCCAGGCCAGAATACTGGAGTGGGTAGCCTTTCCCTTCTCCAGGGGATCTTCCCAATCCACGGATCGAACCCTAGTCTTCCACATTGCAGATGAATTCTTTACCAGCTGAGCCACAAGGGAAGCCCAAGAATACTGGAGTGGGTAGCCGATCCCTTCACCAGCAGATCTTCCTGACCCAGGAATCGAACTGGGGTCCCCTGCATTGCAGGTGGATTCTTTACCAACTGAGCTATCAGGGAAGCCCAGTGACCTGGGTTTAATCCCTGGGTTGGGAAGATCCCCTGGAAAAGAGAATGGGAACCCACTGCAGTATTCTGGCCTGGAGAATTCCATGGACAGAGGAGCCTGGTGGGCTATAGTCCATGGGGTTGCAAAGAGTTGGACACGGCTGAGTGTAACACACACATACACACATGCAAGATATTATGCTAGACATGAAAAAGGAAGAAATGATAGACTTTGGCACTAACAATGAGGCCCTTAGATCACCAGGATTCAGGATACTTGGGCAAAAGAGATTTGATGAAATTAATCCTGTAAAGGTGAGGGAAGCAGGTGGCCAGAGGAGGAGAATGTTCTGGCCGGAAAGAAGTCAGGATCTGAGTAAAGGAAGCTGAAGGGCACACACTTCCACTCCGGATTTAGGAGTGGCAGGAATGCTTTATGTGTAGGGGGTCAGCACAAGGTCAGTATTATTTAAAGGACTATAAACCTGGCTTCTAATTTAAAAGCTGAGTGGGGGTGGGGTCTAGCAGGTGGTGAACCCAAAGAATTTACTGTGATCGGAAAAAATAAGCCGAAGTAATAACTCCACTGCTAGGGTAGGGAGGCAAGAACCTTCCCTTTTATGAGTTGAAAATAAGCCTCTTCAGTCTGGACTTGGTTTCTGAAATTCCACTTCCCCCTTTGCTCAAACATGAGGTGAAAAAAAACACTTTATACCAGCCATCAAAAAGCACTGACTGTATTTGACATGAGGCTGTGAGCTTATGATGCCATAAAAATATTCTTCAGCTGTTCCATACATATACTTGCTCTCCATCTCAAAATAGTTTGTGTTTTTAGAATCCCACAGAGCCTACATTTTGTTCTTCAGAGAAAACATTCAGTGGCTATGGAGGGCAGAGTTCTCATCTCTAACCCACGCAGTCAAGGCTGACTAGGTCTCTAGGCTTCTTGATGCTACCTGCTCAATGTCTTTTCAAAAGGTATTGGTTTGGTGCTGGTTATTCCCACCTTCTCTGAGAATGAAGCCTTAGAATAGAGACCATATTGAAAAAAATCTTGGAAGTCTCATTTGCTTTGAAAACCATGACAGCAGGTAGTACATCTTATCCATCTTCTCGCCTTGGTACGTCACAGAACATCTGGCACATACCTAATGTATAGATGGTTGGATGGAGGTAATCAGGAAAGAGAAACAAAGCCCACAGCACATGACCAAGTGGATGCAAGTTTATTCTTGCAGTGAAGAAACACTTTTTTCTCTTTTGTTTTCCACACAGTATCTTTCTAAACCTGTCTAAATGGATGAATGGGGGGATGGACTGATGGGTGGGTGGGTAAATGAATAAGGGGATGGGGTGATGGGTGGGTGGATGGGGGGAGATGGATTAAATGTGGTCCATCAGTTCCTACTGACCATGGAAAGACTCTTCAGGATCATTAAACTTCGCTATGCAATGACCCAGGGCAACTCTGTCACCTATTGCTGAGTTTCATCTGGTTGAGGTTTGAAATCACTAAAACTTTTTTATTCCTTTGATTCTGCTACTTCGTGTCTTAATTCATCTGCTACAGGTCTTGACAACCTGATAGTGATAATTTCTAGTTATTTGTATGGGTTTGAGGTTGGCTTTTACAAAGTTTATATATATATATATATAGAGAGAGAGAGAGAGAGAGATCCAAAACCTTCATAGTTTTTGGCTTTAAATGTTTTCTCGCCTTCTCAGACAATGTTACAAAACATTTTATGGTGGAAAAGTTTACAAAGGGATAGCATGAGTTTAGAAATCATAATGACAGTGTTTTAATTGACTCAGAAAAGTGGAAACCCAAATCTGGATCCTCTCAATTAAAAAAAAAAAACTCATTTGGGTTAATCACTTTAATATTGGACTCTACAGCTGTGATAGGTAAGAATTTTTTCCTAAGGGCGTCATGATTGGTGAGATCTGTCAATTGCATGATTCCTGTCAATTGCATGAATCTATGAACCTGTGAAACAGCAGCTATAAACTCGACATTACTAACACATATCCACACAAACATTTGAAAGTCTGCAGTGTGAGATTAAAAAAAAAAAACTTTTGTTTTTAAATGACTTTGGAGGGAAAAGGCATAACCTAAATTCTTTTGAGGAACTAACACAAAGATTTAAGAAATTGCCACTGGGGGGCGATGGAAGTTCAGAAACTGCCTGCTAGTCCCTGGGGCAACCCAGCACTTCAGCTGGTTTATTTATTCAAAGCTGGAATTTGGACCAGTGAACCACCAAGCTCAGGGAAATTCCTGGATGAGGAACACAGTCCTGGGAAAAACCTACCAAAGATGGAATTAGCACCTTGGCGGGCCGCCTTTAACCTAAAGAGTTTTCCCTTCCTCTTGCATTTTAAAAACTGACTTTAGTTCCTATCAGTTTGAAACAGAGGAAGCCAAGGTAAACTGCAAAGAAACAAGACAACAAAGAAGGGTACTTATTTATCATGACCTGCAAACACATGTAAGTGCCCAATATCACTGGCATTAAGGTAACTGCCAGTCACTTGGATCAGAATTTTGGCTGGTGTGGATGGGCCTCGGTCAGGAACTTTCCTGGGGGAGGAGGGAGGTTGTAGAGTTTATCTCCAGAAATGAAGTCATAGCTAACACTTCAGGTGACAGTTAAAGAATCTAGTGAGGCAGACTTTAGATGGGTTTAGAAACGTATCTTCTGGAAAACAAAGGAGAAAAACATGGGTCTTCACTGAAGGGGTAATTTTGCAGCCACTTGGTGGTGGACTGTGAGTTTTATTTCTCCTTCCTGGTTACCTCTGTGGGGCGTGGGACCACTGGTAGGATTGGCGTCCAACCCCGGCCCCAGACGTTAGCCTGACCACTCTGTCAAGCATTATCAATTTCGGGGGTCCAGCCACTCACCTACTTGGTCTTCTCTTCTTTCCCAAGATTGATAC
This sequence comes from Bubalus kerabau, assembly GCF_029407905.1. Lineage (NCBI taxonomy): Eukaryota > Metazoa > Chordata > Mammalia > Artiodactyla > Bovidae > Bubalus > Bubalus kerabau. The sequence goes on along the minus strand of NC_073647.1, from coordinate 145,950,266 downwards.
CATCAGTGTTACAAGCTCATGGATTTTGTCCAGCTTCCACGCCAAGAAGGGCCAAAGGTCAGGGAGAAATGGAATTTAAGAAAGCAAGTCCAGAATGCACTTTTGTGCGTAAGAGAAGGCATACATACTGGGTTGGCTAAAAAGTTCATTCAGGTGTTATTGTTATTGTTTAGTTGCTCAGTCCTGTCCGACTCTTTGTGACCCCATGGACTGCAGCACGCCAGGCTTTCCTGTCCTTCACCATCCTCCCAGAGCTTGCTCAAACTCATGTCTATCGAGTCAGTGATGCCATCCAACCATCTCATCCTCTGTTATCCCCTTCTCTTCCTGCCTTCTTCAATCTCTCCCAGCATCAGGGTCTTTTCTAATAAGTTGGCTCCTTGCATCAGATGGCCAAAGTATTGGAGCTTCAGCTTCAGCATCAGTCCTTCCAATAAATATTTAGGGTTAATTTCCTTTAGCATTGACTGGTTTGATCTCCTTGTTACAAAAACCCAAACAAACTTTTGGCCAACCCAATATACCCAAGAAACTGGGTTGCATCCCATGTCCCATAGGTTCTCCATTTCTAAAGCCCCTGAAGCTGGCAGAGGGAAGGCCTGGGAGTTCTAAGGCTGCAGCTGGGCTTAGGACTCATGGATCCCAGTGCTGAGTGCCCTGCACCCTCTGAAAGTTACTGATGCATATTCCTGAGAATACTTAAAAGTCTATCTGGAAGTGTGTTATATCCGTGAGGACATTTGGGGCTTTGAGTGAGAAGCCGAACTGGAATTAGTCAAACAGAAAAAAGAATTTATTGGTCCACATCCCTAGGAAGTCCAGGGCTGGGTAAGGCTTCAGGAAGGGCTGGATCTGGGGACTCTGCCTCCCTCTCTCAGCCTGGTGTCCTTCTGTGTGACAGCCTCTCTCAGAGCTTCTTTAACATCCTGGTTAATCAGCTCCTATCAGGTCACATACTTTCTTTTGGATCGATGACTATGTCGAGGGGTAGAACAGGGTAATACGATTTGTGGGCAGCCTGGAGTGTTGCAGTTGATTACAACCACATGCAATGGGAGACAGGATGTCCCTCAGAGCAAGCGATACTGGACAGACTAAAGCAGCAGGAATCTACATGCAAATGATCTGTCTGTATGGACAGGAAGATCAATAAGTCAAATAATAACAAGATCCATTTGCCAACAGTGTAATTAATCCCAATTGTAGTTTTGCCTCCTTAAATTCTACCATAGGCCTAATGAGAAGGCTCTGGATTCTTGAGTAAATAATTTGGGGAATGTCTCTACTAATTCAAAGAGGATCTAAGAACTGTTTTCTATTGACAAATGTCTCTATAAAAAGGAACCCAGGTTATAATCAATACTGTAAGGAAAACACCATGACTTCAATATCGGATGCTGAAAAGAAAAGGGAACATACTGTTTAATAATGAAAAGGACCCACGATTGCATCTGGGACTAACAGTCCCGAGATTTTCCCTGGAAACCCCTTAAGGTCTCCGTAATTATTTGCAAGGCTCCCTTAATTTAAGTGATCTGCTTTCTATGGAAACCCTAATCATACAAAACACATGCAAAACTGAAACAAAATAAAATTTCAAGAAACTGAACGCCTACAATAACTCACAGCCAGCACTGATAGGGTGTGACTGGAAATAGCCGTGGCATTTGGGGCCTGAGCAGCAAGAGTCTGTAAGGATGAGAGGGTTGTCGGAAGCCACAGTGCTGAGGGCTGGTACCAACACACAGTTCCAAGGTCTAAGAGAAAAGCCCTAGGCCCTGCGGTGGGGTGGCCTGGAAGTCTTTTCCAGTCTTGTGAACCTTCTGTTTCCTCGATCGAGTTCTTCTCTTGAGCTCCGTGCCTGCGGGCTGTGACTCTGGAAGGCACTTCTGCTCCCAGTGAACTAGTGGGATTACCGATCTAAGGAGGCATTTTGCAGATGGCACCAACTATCACAGATTGGTCTAACCCAGGAGCTGGTGCACTTTTTCTTTAAAGGACAGGAAAGCTCATATTTGGGTCTTCAGGAGCCCTTAGTCTACTCAGCCAGCCTAGCAAGAAAGCAGCCCTGGGCAAAATGCAGATGAATGGGCATGATGGAGGTCCAATAAAAGCTTCTTGACTTAACAAAGATGACCTTTGAATTTGACCCGGTGGCCAGAGTGAGCTGACTTCTAGTCCAATTGGTTGTTCTTCCCGTCCTCTAAGAGTTAGCTCATCCCTGTCATCCAATGAATTCTTCTGTCCCTTGTCAGAGAGCACCCTTTTATGGATGGAATTGAGTTTGGGGGGGGTACCCTTCCCTACCCGCCGGGCTTCCCTGGTGGCTCAGACGGTAAAGAATCTGCCGGCAGTGCTGGAGACCCGTGTTTGATCCCTGGGTAAGGATGATCCCCTGGAGAAGGACGTGGCAACCCACTCCTGTATTCTTGCCTGGGAAATCCCATGGACAGAGGAGTCTGGTGGGCTACAGTCCATGGGGTCGCAAAGAGTTGGACACGACTGAACGACTAACACACCTACACACCCGCCCCCTCCCTCCCCCACCCCAGCCAAATTCAATGGTGAAGTCCTAGGCTCAGCTGTGACTGCCTTTGGAGAAGGGTTTTTTCCTTTTCTTTTTTTTTTTTTTTTTTTTTTTTGAGAAGGTAATTAAAGTTAAGTGAGGTCAGCCGAGAGGTGCTAATTCGCTAGCCCTGGTGTTCTTTGAAGAAGAGGAAGAAGAAACCCAGCCCCTTCCTTCTCCACCAGAGAGGACGCAGCAAAAGTGGCCATCTGCCGCCAGGAAGAGAGCTTGTTCCAGAAACCCACCCCGACGGCCCCTTGCTTTGGGACTTGCAGACTCTAGAACTGTGAGGAAACCAATTTCTGTTGTTTAAGCCCCCTAGCCTGTGATATTTTATAAGGGCAGCCCCAATAGCTTAATACAGGGACCCACAAATTAACTGTATGAATCAGCTTGTCTCCTGAAATTTCTTTCTTTCCTCCCTCCCTCCCTTCCTTCCTTCCTTTCTCTGGAAAAATTTTTACATCATTCAAATGGGGGTAAAAACATCTGCCCTGCTTATCTAACAGCTTTTTTTTCCTGAAGCTTAAATGAAATCGGAAACACAAGGTACAGTATAGTCCAAGTGAATATTAAAGTATTCGTTTAAGCTCTATCACCTGTATTTGCAAGTATAACCAGACCCCGAGGGTGAGGCCTTCCCCGCCCCCACCAAGCGAGGTTACTTGGTCAGTGGAGTGGTGGTATTTGCATTTATTGGCTTGTGTGCTTTTTTTATTTTTTGAGAGGTAGAGGAGCTGCAAGGAGGCTTGGAGGAGAAAACATGGCTGAAAAGGGTTCTGCTTCTGTGAAGTGAAAGTATTAGTTGCTTAGCCATGCCAGGCTCCTCTGTCCATGGGATTTCTCAGGCAACAATACTGGAATGTGTTGCCTTTTCCTTCTCCAGGGGATCTTCTTTTCCCAGGGATCGAACCTGGGTCTCCTGCATTACAGACAGATTCTTTACCATCTGAGACACCTCTGGCTAGTCCATAGTGGTTTTCCTCTACTCTTTGATGCTGAACCTCTAGCTGGCATGTGTGTGCACAGGCAGAGGGGTACAGGAGTTTGGACTCAGAACTGGGAACATTTGAGTGAAGAAAGTAATTACAGCCTCTGAGCAATATCAGGGAGAAAAGCAGCAGGGTCATGTGACAGGAGTTACAGGCCGGGGACTGGCTGTAGATGAGAGAAGCCATCTTTGTGGCTTCTGCATATTCCCTCTGATCTTCTCTCAACCCATCTCTGAGGTTTCAAGCTCCTAGTTTCTCATGAAAATGTTGGATCAAGATGCTTGTTTTTCCTTTGGTATCATCCATAATAGGGCTTCCCAGGTGGCTCAGTGGTAAAGAACCCACCTGCCAATGCAGGAAATGTGGGTTCGATCCCTGGGTGGGGAAGATCCCCTGGAGGAGGAAATGGCAACCCTCTCCAGTATTCTTGCCTGGAGAATCTCATGGACAGAGGAGCCTGGCCAGCTACAGTCCATGGGGTCACAAACAAGTCAGACACTGCTGAGCAACTAAGTGCACACATGCACATACACACACACACACGCACACACACACATACACATCATCCATCATGTATAGTTCACAATAATAGTGACTATGGTTAACTGTGTAATTCTGACCTGTGTGCTACCATGCTAGGCATTTTTTTTTTGATAATAAACCTTTAAAATTAGAGTTGTTTTAGATTACTGAAAAGTTGTAAAGGCATACAGAGTTCCCATAGCGGCACACTCAGTTTGTCCTATTCTTGTCTCCCATGAGTAGAGTGCATTTGTCACAAGAAGTAAACCAATTTTGATACATTAATATTAACATTCATTCTTGATTTGAATTTTTTTTGTTTCCAAATAAGGCTTTCCTCTTCGTATTCCTTTTATTTATTTATTTGAATCTTTTGGCGGCACAGTGAGGCATGTGGGATCTTAGTTCCCCAACCAGGGATTGAACCCACCCCCCTGCGTTGGAAGGTGAAGTCTTAACCACTGAAACTCCAGGGACGTCCTGGAAGTTTGTTAGTTTTTATCTCATGTCCTTTTTCTGTTCCAGAGTGCCATCCAGGATGCCACATGACAGTAGATCATCCTGTCCCCTGGAGCTTCCCTTGGCTGTGACGGTTGGTCGGGCTCTCCTTGCTTTTCAAGACCTTGACAGTTGGGAGGAGAACTGGTCAGGTATGTTGTAGAATGTCTCTCGACTGGAATATGTCTGCCATGCATGTTTTTTACTCTCATGGCTAAGCTTCACTGTTGGTATGAATGACTCATTTCATCATCCCAGATGAAAACAGTCAGGCACAGAGAGGTCAAGGAACTTCACCAAAGTCACACAGCTAGCAAATGACAGAAGCATTGATCAAACTTCAGGTTGACATGCCTTCATGCCATACACTGACTTGGCCTCCCCAGCTCCTAGCTGCTGAATTCTTGACATTGAAATCATTCCCTTTAAAGCTATCAGGGTGACCTCTTTGGTACTGCTCTTGCATACTGCTGCTGCTGCTAAGTCACTTCAGTCGTGTCCGACTCTGTGCAACCCCAGAGACGGCAGCCCACCAGGCTCCCCCGTCCCTGGGATTCTCCAGGCAAGAACACTGGAGTGGGTTGCCATTTCCTTGTCCAATGCATGAGAGTGAAAAGTGAAAGTGAAGTCGCTCAGTTGTGTCCGACTCCCAGCGACCCCATGGACTGCAGCCTACCAGGCTCCTCTGTCCATGGGATTTTCCAGGCAAGAGTACTGGAGTGGGGTGCCATTGCCTTCTCCGCTCTTGCATACAGGTTTACATACTTTAGTGATAAATTTCATTAGGTGAGAGCTTTTCTCCAGTTATTATTTGCTGAACTATTTGTGTCACTTCAATGGCTGCTTTTTAGGGCAGTTGGTTAATCCAGAAAGGATGTCACTAGAAAATATTCAACAACCTATGTTTCTCAGCATGGTTCTCCAACTGCACACTTGCTGTCTCCAGTGGTCACCTGGACCACTTGTTACACACACACTACGCCGGGGTAGGATGTCCTTCTGGGCTGGTTGGCCCAGGATGTGGTGCTAGAAACCCAAATGGGACAGTCTGGGCAATCCTGGGTGGTTTGTCACCCTACTGCAGAGTTCTGGGACTCACTCAGGGCCAGAAATTCTGCTTTTAAACAAACCATGCAAGGAATTATTCTAAGCACAGAGAAGTCAGAGACCCAGTGCATTGGATATGGAAATGAATTGCTGGAATTGCCGGGGACGGATTTCTGGAGATAACTGAGAGGACCTCGATTTTCGTATCTTTTGGTTTGTCTGATTCTGCCTGGAGTTGAGGTAGAATAATTCCATCCAGCCTCTGGCCCTGATAACACCCGTGGGGATGCTTTTGCCCTCCAGGTAAGAAATAGGCAGTACAGTTCTTCTCCAGTTCCACCTTTGAGTTGAGGAATGATGGAAGCTCTTAAAAGACATAAGGTCCTTAGGAGCTCATTATTTATCAGTTAGGATTAATGAATCTATATTAACTTGGGGTGGTGGTTCTCAATCTTGGCAGCTCAATAGAATCACCAGGGAGCATTTAAAAATTCTAACGCCCAGGGTCACCCCAGACCAATTTCACCAGAATCTCTGGGATTGAAACCCAGGCAGCAGTAGTTTTAGAGTTTGAGACCCGTGGATCTAAAGCAGTACTGTCCAGTAGAAATAATACCTGAGGCATTATATTCCAGTAGTCATATTTTTAAAAGTAAAAGAGAAGCATGTGGACTTTTTAACTCAACATATCTGAAATTGTATTTTAACCTCAAATCATTCTAGAAAACGTGACCCATGTTGCATACATTTTTTCATGCTAGGTCTTTGAAATCTGGTGTATATTTTACATTTAGAGCACTTTCTCAATTCAGATACTAAGTTTTCATCTGTATCTAGATTCATATATCAGAGTTGTTCCCAACATATTTAGAAGTATTCCAGTAATGGAATAAAGTATTATATTTTAGATTTATATTTTAATAATTATAATAAGGCAGTTTCTCAGTCTCACCAATCACATGTCAGTTGAATAGACAAGTGGCTCATCACTGCTTGTACTGGATAGCGTGGATCTAGGGCAGTCCTTCTCAGACTTGAATTTGTACATACAGACCACCAGGGAATCTGGTTAAAATCTTGGTATTGATTCACGAGATCTGGGGTGCAGTCTGAGACTCTGCATCTCTAACAAGCTCCCAGGTGGTGCTACTGATGTAGGGACCACACTTGGAGTAGGCAGGGACTAGAGTCGTCATGCAGGAGGGCTGCCTCAGCTGATTTCTTCACTTGCTTAGTGGTGGTATTCACCCATTTCAAAGGCTAGGAAATGTGTGTTGGTATGAATAAATCAGTATATGAAACAGATAGGTAGACAACACAACATAACTAACACATGAGTATGTATCTGAAGAGTGTGTGTGTGTGTATAAAATGTCTGATCATGTCTAGACACATGAGTAAGCTCTGCAAATAGAACTGTTGAGTACTACATGTGTTATTTATCTTCTTCACTTTCTTTCAAATTCAACTGGCTCTTCTTCGGTTCACTGGAAGGGAACAACAGCTGAGTGTTTAATCTTGATTTAAGTCCCTGTGTTCCCTTGTTTGCTTTTTTAAATGAGTGCAGTAGGTTTCTGCATTGTGTTTCAGTGTTTGAAGGTATTTAAAAAGTATTTGATGACCCAGGCTCTCTGTGGTTTGTGTACAGTTCAGAGTAAATCCCAGTTCCTTCTATTGCCCTTGTACTTCTCTGTGGAAATTGTGTGCCCCAGTACTTGTGTTTATTTTTATAGATGCTTTTTTATTCTTCTCTCGACATCAGTATGGAAAGGTTATGTGTTGCTTCTGAAGTGTTGTTTCAACACTTACAGAATTACTCAATTCAGTTGGTTCCTCTGAGCCAAAGCTGATTTAACTCCTATGCCAAGTTCTAAAAAATGGATAAACAAACAAACAAAAAAATTCAAAAAACAGAAACTAAAAATGATCTGAGTTTGCTTTTTGAGGATTTATAATTTGAAAAAGCCGTTTGTGTATGAAAGGCAACCAAAATCGTAGTGAAATTAGAGGAACTGGCTTTTTTTGTGTGAGCAAACACCATTATTTTCAGCAGTTACTGAATGAAATCAGACAAAAGAAGATAGGGATGTAGCCATTAAAAACTTATGGGGAAAAAGCCAGAGAAAATAACCCACTAAAATTGAAGGAAATAAAATGAGGAATAATAATTGGGTCTATCAAAGGAGGATGGAGAAGAAAAATTATTTTTACTTTAATCCCAACTTTAATTTTATTATCTACTATTGACCAGGTGAAGTGGGGAAATTCTTTTTCTTTGTGGAACAGATTCTTTATTCTATACACAGTTGTAGAGCCACCCAATTATAAGGGCTGGCATCATCCATGAAAATGGCTATTCGTTTAAAAGTTTAATTCACTGGGTTAGATTCTAGAGGATTCAAATGTCCCAAGGGAGATCAAGGTGGAGCTGAATATTAAATGAATATTTTCTTTATTTTTGTTTTAACTGCATGGGTATCTCTGGGAGAAGTTAATATGCTGCATTTTTTTATTTCCTGTGCATCATACTGCATTTAATTACAGCTAATAATAATAGTTAATATTCATTAACTGCTTAAAATATCAGGGCCTTATTAATTGCTTTTTTGCATTATTTTATTTAATTCTCATAACAACTTCATGACATAGGTACTATTGGCATGTAATTTTTAAAGAGCTAAAAGCAGGAGTCTCACACAAATAGAGAATGAATGCCTGTGAAGAATTTATTCAGCTCATTAATGATGGGAACCCTAAGAGGGTTAAGATGATGCCATGGGCATTTTGAAGAATTCAATATTTATAGACATTTTGAGGGGAAAATAGCATGTTAGAATAATATTGCTAGGGTAGATTCAAAACTGGTTAAAATCCCACAGGGCAATAAAACCATAACCTTTGAGGTTATCTTTACCACTGGATAAAAATCGATGTATTAATATATGACTTCAGAGCATGTGAATTCTAATCAAATAAAAGAAAGTCAAACAGACATATGTCCCTAGATAATTAACTCTTCAGTAGGCAGGTCAGTGCTCCAGTAAGATTTTAAAAGGTCATGCCACAGCCCATTTCACCTCATTCAAAGTTGGTGATAATTTTCTTCAGAAAATTAAAATTATCCACACTTTACTAATGGAGAAAATTGATGCTTACAGATGTTAAATAACATGATAAGGGAATCACAGTAAGGGCAGAGCAAGACTGGAACTCAGGTCCTTCTGACCCTTTAACCAACCCTTATACTAGTTGAAATCCATTTTGACCTGTCTTCCATAATTCTTTGATTATTGTGTGTGTGCCCACGTGTGGGTGTGTATATGGGGGTACACACACGTGGGGAGGGAGGGTGAAAAGAATGAGAGAGGATTTGGAAACTGGTATTCTTAACTGGATATTGTGGGGGCTTTTATTGGCAAAGCTTATTCAGATGATATTAACATTTTGACCTTTATTTCCTTTTTTTTTTTTTTAAAAAAAAGAAAAACCTCATTATCCCTTGCCCATTAAAACACCTGTCATTAAGGAGAAGATGTCTCTATCAGTTTCTTAGGGCTGGGGGTAGCGCTTGCACTGAACCATCACACACATTATCCTTGCCCTTGACCACCAGCACACATTTGAGAGCTGGCTGGCTTAGGGGAGTTAGACTTTGAAGTCCTGAAATAGGCTTTTCCTTGGTACAAAGCAAAATGTGTTCATGCCGAATCTAAATCCACGAACCCCAGTCTGTAATCAACTCAGCTACCCAGCTTAGATCAAAGAGAGTTAATCCATGCCTTTTAGGTGTAATTTGAATGAAGATACGCTCTCTAAAATCTAGTAGATTTCAGAGAAAGAGAGGGGAGAGAGGGGAAGAAGGGAAGAGAGGAAAAGAGAAAGAAAGAGATGATAGTAACTGAAGGTGAAGTTCAATTTTGTACCCATCTAGAAGACCAGAGCAGAGAAGGTGATGGCACCCCACTCCAGTACTCTTACCTGGAAAACCCCATGGACAGAGGAGCCTGGTAGGCTGCAAGTCCATGGGGTCTCAGAGTCGGACACGACTGAGCGACTTCACTTTCACTTTTCCCTTTCATGTGTTGGAGAAGGAAATGGCAACCTACTCCAGTGTTCTTGCCTGGAAAATCCCAGGGACGGGGGAGCCTGGTGGGCTGCTATCTATGGGGTCGCAAAGAGTCAGACAAGACTGAAGCGACTTAGCAGCAGCAGCAGCGGACCAGAGACCAGATTTAAAGGTTAAAACAAGGGGGTAGGAGGAGCATGTGGATTTAGAAACATGGCAGCCTGGATGGGCTTTGCTCCTTTCCTTGACTCACCCAGTTCTAATCTCTTTGCCTGCCTTGAGCCAGGGAGTTGCCAAGAAGTGGGTCAATAGAGGGGGTGAGACTGTGGGCTCTGTTGGGGGGGAGCCCAGGAGCTGGAGAAACCAAGGCTGGACTCATGCACAAGGCAAGGCAGGCACCTGATGATGGCAGGTGGGTGGCAGATCCCAGCTAAGAAGAAGAAGTGAAGTCACTCAGTCATGTCTGACTCTTTGCGACCCCATGGACTGTAACCTACCAGGCTCCTCCCTCCATGGGATTCTCCAGGCAAGAGTACTGGAGTGTGTTGCCATTTCCTTCTCCAGGGGATCTTCCCGACCCAGGGATCGAACCCGGGTCTCCCACATTCCAGGCAGACGCTTTAACCTTTGAGCCACCAGGGAAGCCCAAGATCCCAGCTGGGTGTCCTTAATCTATGGTGATGCTACTTGAGTATTCTGGGTGTATGCCACTCCCTGTGAGTAATAAAAGAGACAGGTGTAAGAACTAAGAGTGGTCATGTGACCAGTTGTAGAAATGAGGGTTGTATTAAGGCATTTTTCTTCCTGTTTTGATAGGGATGTATCTGTATATATCAATAAAATCCATCCTCCTTCCCACTGTTTGGAATAAGGAGTGAGTGAAACCCATATTTCAGTTTTTACATTGCCCAGTGAAGGTGTTAGTCACTCCATCGTGTCTGACTCGTTGAGACCCCATGGACTGCCGCCCATCAGGCTCCTCTGTGCATGGGACTTCCCAGGCAAGAATATTGAAGTGGGTTGCCATTTCCTCCTTCAGGGGATCTGCCCGCCCCAGAGATTGCACCCAGGGTCTCCTGCATTGCGGGCCAATTCTTGACCATCTGAGCCACCAGGGAAAGAGCTATTGTGATTGAACTAAAGGACAGTCATCAACTGTTTGTGGATAAAATAACAAACAGGACTTGGTGGCTCCACTTGTGGGGGACGCTTGAGTGAGTTTGGGGCAGATAGGGAATCCCCACAACAAGTAGGACAGAAGCACTGTGTTGTTTATTTCATTTGAAAGTTAAAAAGGGGTAATGGGAGATGGAGGGATGCTGCCTTGACCAAGGAGAGGAATGTGGTGGCCTGGCCATTGTCAAGTAGGTATGACTGCTGCTGCTGCTAAGTCACTTCAGTTGTGTCCAACTCTGTGTGACCCCATAGACATCAGCCCCCTCTGAAGATCGCTTCTACACTGCTGAAGAGCAGGTGGGCACAGCATCCCTTCCAATCCTCTTCCCTGTATGGTCTGGAGTTCAGATCAGTTGCTCAGTCATGTCCGACTCTTTGCGACCCCATGAATCGCAGCACGCCAGGCCTGCCTGTCCATCACCAACTCCTGGAGTTCACTGAGACTCACGTCCATTGAGTCAGTGATGCCATCCAGCCATCTCATCCTCTGTCGTCCCCTTTTCCTCTTGCCCCCAGTCCCTCCCAGCATCAGAGTCTTTTCCAACAAGTCAACTCTTCGCATGAGGTGGCCAAAGTACTGGAGTTTCAGCTTTAGCATCATTCCTTCCAAAGAAATCCCAAAGAAATCCTCAGAATGGACTGGTTGAATGTCCTTGCAGTCCAAGGGACTCTCAAGAGTCTTCTCCAACACCACAGTTCAAAAGCATCAATTCTTTGGCGCTCAGCCTTCTTCACAGTCCAACTCTCACATCCATACATGACCACTGGAAAAACCATAGCCTTGACTAGACGAACCTTTGTTGGCAAAGTAATGTCTCTGCTTTTCAATATGCTATCTAAGTTGGTCATAACTTTCCTTCCAAGGAGCAAGTGTCTTTTAATTTCATGGCTGCAGTCACCATCTGTAGTGATTTTGGAGCCCAGAAAAATAAGTCTGATTCTGTTTCCACTGTTTCCCCATCTATTTCCCATGAAGTGATGGGACCGGATGCCATGATCTTCGGTTTCTGAATGTTGAGCTTTAAGCCAGCTTTTTCACTCTCCACTTTCACTTTCATCAAGAGGCTTTTGAGTTCCTCTTCACTTTCTGCCATAAGGGTGGTGTCATCTGCATATCTGAGGTTATTGATATTTCTCCCGGCAATCTTGATTCCAGCTTGTGTTTCTTCCAGTCCAGTGTTTCTCATGATGTACTCTGCATATAAGTTAAATAAACAGGGTGACAATATACAGCCTTGACGAACTCCTTTTCCTATTTGGAACCAGTCTGTTGTTCCATGTCCAGTTCTAACTGTTGCTTCCTGACCTGCATACAAATTTCTCAAGAGGCAGATCAGGTGGTCTGGTATTCCCATCTCTTTCAGAATTTTCCACAGTTTGTTGTGATCCACACAGTCAAAGGCTTTGGCCTAGTCAATAAAGCAGAAATAGATCTTTTTCTGGAACTTTCTTGCTTTTTTGATGATCCAGCGGATGTTGGCAATTTGATCTCTGGTTCCTCTGCCTTTTCTTAAACCAGCTTGAACATCAGGAAGTTCACGGTTCATATATTGCTGAAGCCTGGATTGGAGAATTTTGAGCATTACTTTACGAGTGTGTGAGATGAGTGCAATTGTGCAGTAGTTTGAGCATTCTTTGACATTGCCTTTTTTGGGGATTGGAGTGAAAACTGACCTTTTCCAGTCCTGTGGCCACTGCTGAGTTTTCCAAATTTGCTGGCATATTGAGTGCAGCACTTTCACAGCATCATCTTTCAGGATTTGGAATAGCTCAACTGGAATTCCATCACCTCCACTAGCTTTGTTTGTAGTGATGCTTTCTAAGGCCCACTTGACTTCACATTCCAGGATGTCTGGCTCTAGGTCAGTGATCGCACCATCGTGATTATCTGGGTCGTGAAGATCTTTTTTGTACAGTTCTTCTGTGTATTCTTGCCATCTCTTCTTAATATCTTCTGCTTCTATTAGGTCCGGAGTTAGAGTCTGCCAAAGAGAGTAACGTGAGCTTTGTTCAGATGAAAGAAATGGAAGTTATTATGATCAGGGGTGATTGCAGCTGCGTGTTGGGCAGGAAGAAGACTCACGGTGGCTTTTTAGGGAGTGTTGGAGACCAAGATGCTTTGCTGGTGTAGACAGAGATATTTGCTGGGGGCGGAGCGGGGGGTGTTCATAAATTCTTGGATATTGGAGGAGAGTTCTGTAGAGCTTTTGGTAACCACCCATATTACTGGGATGGGCTGGTGGATTCAAGTGTCTACTTTCCTGCATTTTGGTAGTGACTTTTTTTTTTTTTTTCCATTTTGGTATCGGCCTGCTTGACCTCTAGATATTCCAAACCTGATATAAGCCCTAATACTTCTTTATTGCTGGGATGGTTAGAATGACTTTATTTTCTTGGTCGAATCTAAGCTTATGCAGATAGTTTGAGAAGTGCATCTCTGATTTATTTAAGAAGCATGCTATTGGAAGATGGTGAAGATGCACTGAAGAAACATAGGTAGTGCTGAGCGTGGTTTAAAAGTACAGGGCATGAAAAGCACTGTAATTTTCAATGGGACCTTAAGTTTGGCATCTTTAGTCTGTTTTGGAGAGACATCCACGTTTTATCTCAGGGGTCAGCAAACTCTGGCTTGTGAGCTAAATCCATCCTGTCATGTCACCTACCTTTGTAAAGTTTTATTGAAACACAGCTCTGCCTTTTTTTTTTTTTTTTTACCATGACTTCTTTCCCCATCTGGAGAAGGCAATGGCAACCAACTCCAGTACTCTTGCCTGGGAAATCCCACGGATGGAGGAGCCTGGTAGGCTGCAGTCCATGGGGTCGCTAAGAGTCAGACATGACTGAGCGACTTCACTTTCACTTTTCACTTTCATGCACTGGAGAAGGAAATGGCAACCCACTCCAGTGTTCTTGCCTGGAGAACCCCAGGGATGGTGAAGCCTGGTGGGCTGCTGTCTATGGGGTCGAACAGAGTTGGACACGACTGAAGCGACTTAGCAGCAGCAGCAGCAGCTTTCCCCATCATGATAGTTATCTGCAGCAAAGGTCCTGTGGCACACTGAACCAACAACATTTGCTCTTTGGCCCTTCACAGAAAGTTTGCTGACCCCTATATTCTTGAAATTCCTACTGTCTTCAAAAATGGAAGCTTCCTTTCTCTGTCATCAACTTGGTTCACTTGCTGGGATTAGACTAAATAAAAATACTCAATTTTATTTGACAGAGAGATGGAGAATGCCTATAAGACTCTTTCATCTGGCTCCAAGTACCCACTTACTAATACTTTGAACATGGCATTACAATGGGTTATTTTTTTTAATTAATTTTGATTTTAAACTTTTTAAAAATATTAGCATATAGTTGACAAATAATGTCGTGATAGTTTCAGGTGACCAGCAAAGTGATTGAGTTATATATATACATGTATCTATTCTTTTTCAAGTTCTTTTTTCATTTAGATTGCTATATAATGCTGAGTAGATTTCCCTGTGCTATACAGTAGGTCCTTGTTGATTATCCATTTTAAATATAGCAGCATATACATGTCCATCCCAAACTCCTCCCTCTTCCCCTCATAAGTATCCTTCCTCACTTCCCCCCATTCCGTTTTGTAAGTTCATTTGTATAATTTCTTTTTAGATTCACCATATAAGGGATATTATACAATATTTCTCTGTCTGACTTCACCTAGTATGATAATCTCTAGGTCCATCTGTGTTGCTGCAAATGGCATTATTTCATTCTTTTTTTTATGGCTGAGTAATACTCCATTGTATATATATATACCTCATCTTCTATGGTTTCCCTGATAGCTCAGTTGGTAAAGAATCTGCCTGCAATGCAGGAGACGCCGATTCGATTCCTAGGTCAGGAAGATCTGCTGGAGAAGGGATTGGCTACCCATTCCAGTATTCTTGGGCTTCTCTCGTGACTCGACTGGTAAAGAATCTGCCTGCAATGCAAGAGACCTGGGTTTGATCCCTGGGTTGGGAAGATCCATAGGAGAAGGGAATGGCTACTGACTCTAGTATTCTGGCCTGGAGAATTCCATGGACTGTATAGTCCATGGGGTCGCAAAGAGACACGACTGAGTGATTTTCACTTTCATTTCATCTTCTCTATCCATTCCTTTGTTGATAGACTGCTTCAATGTCTTGGCTACTGTAAACAGTGCTGCAGTGAACATTGAGGTTCATGTGTCCTTTTGAACCATCAATGTGTCATTTTTAGTAAGCTGAATTCCTTAATTATTTTGGCTCCCTTTGCAGTGTGTCTCTCCCTGCGTTGCTTAAGGTAGACAGATAGGCTGTTGCTGCCTTACTGGCTCCCAGAAATCTCATCAGCACAAGGAATTTTCTGAAGGATGGTTCCAGTCTCTAATTGGAATTGTGACTGTTACAAATGCAAGGAGGATTCCTCCCTTCTCTCATAATCTTCAAATAATAACAAGAAGGGTTGAGATGTAGAAGTGGAGTATTTCACATCTTAAAATTCAGCATGTTAGAAGCAGTTGAAAAGGTTTGATACAGAAAGAAATGGCAACCCACTCCAGTATTCTTGCCTGGAGAATCCCATGGACAGAGGAGCCTGGCGGGCTATAGTCCATGGGGTCACAAGGAGTCAGACATGACTGAAATGACAATACAAACCCTGTGTTTGTGGCTATGGAACTATCAGCTCTCACATGGCTTAGTCGAGCAGCCCCCTTAACACTTACCCCTGGCATGTATCCTCTTCTCTGCCTTAGCTCTGCTCAGGGTAACTGCAAAAGCACAGAGGAAGATCACTTTGAATGGATGTTTTTGTGAAGAGTCAACTCTAAAGTTTGTATTGGACCCAAGTTAAGATGGAGCAGCAGGAAGCCTCTTGCACTTGGCCTTCCAACTCCATAGTCTGATATTTATTCTTCTTGACAGGAAGATAGACTGCCAACTTTGTTTTTAATTATTTGAATAAAATTACATACATCAGTCTCCCTTTTCTCATGCCTTCCTCTGAAATCCCATCTTCTGTGTAGCTGATGCTGATGAAATTGCCGGTTTTGGCATTAGTGCTTCTGTCAGCCAAGGGAGATGAACTGAGTTAATATCCACACCCTGACATGAAGCCAGGAACATTTACCCCAGCTTATCCCTCGCTCCCTGCCTCCTTACCTGCCACCCTGTGGACGTACTGCATGTCGAGATCGCATCTAACCTGGCACCTGAATAAACACTTTCCAGTATGTTCTAATTCCCTACCTCCCCCCTCCCCCATTCATTCTTTTCTTTCTTTTGTTTTTTTGTTTTTTTTTTTTAACAAAATAGTTGAATCTTCTTTTTGTATTTTAGTGTAAACATGGAACAAATGTGTAACTCATCATAACGGACATCTGTTACATGAATAGTGGCGAACTCGTATCTTCAAGATTAATCACTGTTTCTATTCATTTGGAGTTAGCAATCTGTGACTTCAAGTAACTCCCTGATGAAACAGAACACACATTCTTTTCACAGATGTATAGAAAGAGGAATAAATCTGCAATTTGGCAAGTGCTCCAGGTGCAGGACACAGTGCATGCTTATAATAAGAAAATATAATAACTGTCTTAGACTAATACAGGGTAAGTCTGACAAAGAGGAATTTATATAGTCGAAACTTCTTGAAAGCGGCCTCACCTGCATAAGTGTTTTCTAAACTCTAGCCCTGGGGGCCTGGAGTTTCCTGACCAAGTTTTCTCCTGTTATTTGTCCTCCTTGGAGACTTAAAATTCCTCTTCACTTAGAAGCAAGATAGAAATTTGGAGGCTCTGAGGCATAACGGAATTATCGTCTGTAGGAGCCAGGGTCTTACTGGCTACCCTTCTTTGTCAAGGGATGTTTTCAGAAAGAGTGCGTTTCTGTGTGCTAGGACTGTGTATCCAAGACATCTATCATACACGGCCCATTGAGTAATTGAGTCTGCATACGCTAATGATTCACAGTTGTATCCCCCTGCACATTGAGACAGACTCTTGCCCTGTAACCAGAATAAGGAGTCAACGGTGTCAAGTATTTGCTGAGTTCATTTATGCTATGAAATCATGCTAGCGTTCATAACAAGGTCATTTGTTCATTCAGTAATCATTTGTTGAGAACCTACTGTCCTGATCTTCACACTGTTCTCATTTGGGGGATAAAGACATAACTTTTTTTCTTAAAAAAAGAATCATGTAATGCAGGAGACAGATATGTCTACACATGAGGCTGAATCTGTGGCAGATCCTTGAATGGGCATCTGTGCCATGGAATGGCACTCTCTCTCCATTGGCCTGTAGGCAGTGAGATAAATTCAGCAGAAAACCAGAGGGTTGTTTGTCTGGGTCCTTGGTGAGAGTATTGGACATAGCATAGGGACAGAGTGGGAATGTTCTTGTCTTCCATAGGTTACATTCTGCTGCTTTTCTGCTTCCAGAAGCAAACTTGGTGAGTAGAAAATAGAAGCCGGAAAATTATACAGCAGGGTCAAGGTTTGAGAGCAAGAGATGAGGGACAGCTTAGGCCACTTAACAGTTGTCATGATTGGATGGTAGGAGAAACATCAAATAATTCACCTCTGATTTCCTGCAGTTGACTATGTTGAGGACAAACAAGATCATCTGAAAGTGGTAGATTGAAAGTTGTCAAAAGTTGGTAGTTTCCTTAGGTTCAGTCTATTAGCTCTAACATTCATGTACCTGATACAAAACTCCCCCAAAACAAGAGAATGAAAAATATGTGTCAGTTCTGGCCTTTGCCCGTCCATTTCTCTCAGGGAAGACCACCACTGGAATTCTTTGAGAAGGTAATCTTACATATTCAAGCGTTTCTGTAATGTTCCATGTTGTTAAAATGGGGCCCTTCCAGGGGCACTTGTGGCTGAGGAACAATGACGAGGGACACTGCATTCCAAGAGCCCACCAGGACCTTCATTCTGAGTAAGTCAAAAGAAACCCGGAACAGAGGAGTCACTGACGTGGAAGATGAGTCAGGAGGATAGAGGAGAAAGATACATTTGTGAGGGAGTGTTTTTTTTTTGAAGAAGTAGCACCGAGAGTCCTACCGTTCCTAACCCCAAGAATGAAGGCAGGGGACTTCTCCCCCTAACCCCTGTCACAGCGAGGAGCACACATCTGGGCCTCATGCTGAGACCCGTGAGGTCTGTTCTTGCATCCTAGGACCCCACAGGGCTGGAGCTGGTGCTTGACTCAACTGCAGAAGCCCACATGACTTATGGCGGACAGAGAGGACTCTTTTTGGAGCAACTGTTGATTCATGTAGTCCGTAGAGCTCAGCCCCCGGGGGTACAGAGCCAGGCTCCAGCAGTGGAACATGTGCATCTTCTCTTGTCCAACTGGCTCCCGGATGGGGTCCAAAACTGTCAGTAGGCAGATGAGATTAGAAGAAAGGAGAGGAAGGAGAAGGGAGGGAGGGAGGGAAGGAGGGACACGGCCTGCCCTTCGATCACCTTGCATGTCTCTAAAATACGCCAGCCAGAGGTCATAGTACATAAGTACAACTTCTTAGTTGAGACACAGAATGGAGTGAAATTCTCAGATCTGGCGGAATCATAAAATGGATGGGAGGAGGTGAGAGTCATCAGTTCCTTGGCATTTGCTCTGGGGAGGATATGGGTCCCCTGTCTGGATCCTCCCCTCCCTCATGTCAAGGCTGCTTTTTGCCTGCTAGGTCATGAGTTTGGGGACAGCTTCTCTTTCTCAGAGACTTCTGAATCTAGATGAAAGACAGTCCCAGAATTTTAACCCTGGGGCCTTAATTGAAGAAATTAGTCCTGGGATATTTGAGCCTTGGGAGAAAAAGACATGCTAGTGTTGAAGTTTCTGTGGTTTATTTTGTTGCTGGAGATGGATGGTTGATTCCACTTTGAGGATGATTGCTCTTCAGTTGTGGCAAGAAAAATACCCACAGTAAACTTTTTGGTTATGCCAAAGGGAAGCTGTAACTATGAGCCATGTGCGTAATAATTCTTCATAGCAGGCTGGAGTTGAACCCTCACAGGAAGGGAACCTGAGGCTGGTAATCAAGGATAAACTAGCGTTTCCTCTCTCTGAGTCCCAGGAGAGTTGGGGTATGGGGGAGACAACACTCAAAACCTCTCCCAGGATGAGTGGGTAATGGGAGGTGGGCTCTACTCTATAACATGGTGGATACCAGGAGCTGCACTAGTTCCCATCTAATTTCCTATTAGCCTCATGTAGTCAGTAAAATTTGATTAACTTCTAGAGCCTGGTGTTAGCTGTGCTTTGTGAAATTAAAGGAGGGATAGGGTCCCTGTTGGGCTTCCCTGGTGGCTCAGCTGGTCAAGAATCCACCTGTACTTCGGGAGACCTGGGTTCAATCCCTGGGTTGAGGAGATCCCCTGGAGAAGGGAAAGGCTGCTCACTCCAGTATTCTGGCCTGGAAAATTCCATGGACTCTTTAGTCCATGGGGTCACAAAGAGTCGGACATGACTGAGTGACTTTCACTTTAAAGTGAAAGTTGGGGCAAAACTGTGAGAAGAGTTAGTGTAACCT
This sequence comes from Bubalus kerabau, assembly GCF_029407905.1. Lineage (NCBI taxonomy): Eukaryota > Metazoa > Chordata > Mammalia > Artiodactyla > Bovidae > Bubalus > Bubalus kerabau. Next base: position 145,930,868 of record NC_073647.1, on the reverse strand, counting down.
TCTGGGAAAGACTAGGAGATCATCGGGCACTGAATTCCAGGACTGGCTGTAGGCCCCCAAGGGCACCAGGGTGAACTGAGGGATAGTTAACACACCATTAGGCATCTTGATTCATGGACCTAACATTTGAAGTTCCTATGCAATATTGTCCTTTAGAGTATCAGACTTTACTTTCACTACCAGACACATCCACAACTGGGCCTGCTTTCTGCTTTGGCTCAGCCTCTTCATTCCTTCTGGAACCATTTCTCCACTCTTCTCCAGTAGCATATTGGACACCTGCTAACCTGGGGGGTTTATCTTTCACTGTCTTTTCCTATTTTTTTCCATCTTTTTGTCTTTTCCTACTGTTCATGGGGTTCTCAAGGCAAGAATGCTGAAGTGGTTTGCCATTCCCTTCTCCAGAGATACCTGAGCTCAAGAACATTCTGTCATGAGCGGGCATTTGACCACTATTACAGGAAGGTGGCACTAGTGGTAAAGAACCTGCCGCCCATGCAGGAGACAAGAGATGCAGGTTCCATCCCTGGGTCGGGAAGATCCCCTGGAAGAAGGCATGGCAACCCACTCTAATATTCTTGCCTGAAGAATTCCATGGATAGAGGAGTCTGGTGGGCTACAGTCCATGGGGTCGCAGGACTTGGACATGACTGAGAGACTTAGCACAAGCATCAGTTGAGTTCAGTCACTCAGTTGTGTCTGACTCTTTGTGACCCCATGAGCTGCAGCATGCCAGGCCTCCCTGTCCATCACCAATTCCCAGAGCCTACCCAAACTCATGTCCAAGCACAAGGAGACGCAGGGACATTAAAGGGAAATGTCACCATGAGGTACATCTGGACATCAGTATTGGAAGGACTTGAGTCATTTCTCTAATACTCCATCTTACCCAGCCACTGCTTGGGTGTCTGTAGTCATTCTTTGGTAGCTTTGCATGGAGCTACTTAGTAGAAAATCCTTTCCCAATGAAGAGTGCATTCAGGCTTCCTTACTTGCCTCTTTCTAGCTGTCTCTTATGCTCCTCACATCTGCACTTGTCTCTTCAGTTAAGCATTCTTTGGTCGAGGAGCATGCTATATGGTAGGAGCATCACTTTGAAGTCATGAAAACTGTCAGCATCAACTTCACTTCTCACTGGCTGAATGCTCTTGGACAAAGTATCTCATTTCCCCCAGCCTGTGTTTCTACAGTTAATACTTAGAAAGTGTGGATACTGAACTGTACTCACTGTTTGCTCAGATGTTCATAGATTTGACTAGTAGGAGCCTCTTTAAGGTGGTTCCACTGTCCTTTTGAAATGATTCTACACATGTATACCTGTGGCGGATTCATTTTGATATTTGGCAAAACTAATACAATTATGTAAAATTTAAAAATAAAATAAATTTTAAAAAATTTAAAAAAAAAGAAAGAAATGAAATGATTCTATTTGTCTTTGAAATCTTCCTTGATTTCTGGCACTACAAAAATCCTGGGTTCATCTTGTATCTTCCCTGCCACTGAACCAGATCTTGAATTGGCCATTTCTCTAAGAAACTCTGATCCATTTCAGGAGGGGGGATAAAATTAAAGGCCAGAACCTAAAGGTTTGGACATTTATTTCTACTGGTCATTTTACTCATCAAAACCAGACAGTACATATTTTTTAAACATATGACTTCATATTAATAATACATATTTCCAAATCAAATTAACAATAGTAGTTTGCTGCTGCTGCTGCTAAGTCACTTCAGTCGTGTCCGACTCTGTGCGACCCCATAGACGGCAGCCCACCAGGCTCCCCCGTCCCTGGGATTCTCCAGGCAAGAACACTGGAGTGGGTTGCCATTTCCTTCTCCAATGCATGGAAGTGAAAGGTGAAAGTGAAGTCGCTCAGTCGTGTCTGACTCTTAGCGACCCCATGGACTGTGGCCCACCAGGCTCCTCCATCCATGGGATTTTCCAGGCAAGAGTGCTGGAGTGGGGTGCCATTGCCTTCTCCGACTAGTATGCTACTTTAATTTTATAATCATAACTGTATTCTCTTAAATGAAAAATCTTTTTGTTTTACTAATAGCATGCTACAAGAAAAATTCAAAATAACAACACAAATATTGCCACAAAAATAAAACAAACAATACAAAGAAGTACAAATATTACTACAAAAAATAAAAACAGAATGAACAGTACCCAGCACAGGAAGCTACTAATTGAAAAATACCAAAATCATAGGGTTGTGATGAGGATTTAATGATGTATGTCAGTTTCTGAGAATAACACTTCAGACAACAGTCAGTACCTGATAAATATTAGTCTTCTACCCTTGCTCTGCTAATTCCCTGTCTCCTTCAAACTTTTTCTTAGGAATCTTTTTTTTCCCCAAACTTATTTATTTTTAATTGAAGGAAAATTGCTTCATAATATTGTGTTGCCCTGTGCCATACATCAACGTGAGTCAGCCATAGATACACGTGTCCCCTCCCTCTTTAACCTGCCCCCAACCCCCCACCCCTCTAGCTTGTTACAGAGTCCCGGGTTGAGTTCCCTGAGTCATATAACTGTTGGATAAAGCCTAAATATAGCCTGGCATTTTGGCCTTCTGCAAATCTCCTATGTGCTTTCCCTAATCCCCAACTACTCTCTTGTATTCCTGCTGGAGTTCATTGAGTTCTTTCAACATGCCATATGTACATCTGCATTTCAGTTTCCTTTCAGCGTTCCATTCCCCTTCTTCCTTCCCTTCCTTTCAAATGCATTGCATATTCTTGCCCTTTGTAATTGAAACAATCACTTGAACAGACATTACATTCTTACATGTTTATTTGAACCTCTTTGTCTTTTCTCATGTTAATGCCATACCCTTTTATGATAGTAACTTTATTACATGTTTTAAAACAATGTTTTTTAATTAATTTATTTTAATTGGAGGCTAAGTACTTTACAATATTGTAGTGGCTTTCGCCATACATTGACATGAATCAGCCATGGGTGTACATGTGTTCCCCATCCTGAACCCCCTTCTCACCTCTGTCCCCATCCCATCCCTCAGGGTCATCCCAGTACACCAGCCCTAAGCACCCTGTCTCATGCATCAAACCTGGACTGGCGATCTATTTCACATATGGTAATGTACATGTTTCAATGCTATTCTCTCACATCATCCCACCCTCTCCTTCTACCATGGAGTCCAAAAGACTGTTCTTTATCTCAGTGTCTCTTTGGCTGTCTCACATATAGGGTCATCATTACCATCTTTCTAAATTCCATATATATGCATTAATATACTGTATTGGTGTTTTTCTTTCTGACTTACTTCACTCTGTATAATAGGCTCTAGTTTCATCTACCTCATTAGAACTGATTCAAATGCATTCTTTTTAATAGTTGAGTAATATCCCATTGTGTATATGTACCACAGCTTTTTTATCCATTCCTCTGCTGATGGACATCTGGGTTGCTTCCATGTCCTAGCTATTGTAAACAGTGCTGTGATGTTGAGCAAATCTATCTTCATTATTACATTTCAAAAATTTCTTGTAATTTTCATAAAACTTTATAACCATTTTCACCTGATTCTTCACCTCCATGCCAAAGAAAATAATCCCACAGTCCAAATGAAGTTCACTTGGATTCTTGGGGAAATAGCATTAAACCGATAGATTGACCTTTTTTATTTAGTCTTCCAGAAAAGGACCCTGGTATTTCCCTACCTTTTAGAAGATCTTATTTTAATAATTTTAATATAATTTTGTATATAAATATAAATACTGGAGTAATACTAATGATTTAGGAATAAGGAGATGTGGTTCTAGAACTTTTTTGAAATCTCTTGTGACTATGTTTTGGAAAAGGTCTTTTCTCTGATATAGTTTGTTCTGTTTATTCTCTATGAACATTTCACTGCTATGTTAACATAGTCCCCTTTATGGTGGTATGGCCATCTTCTTTCAGTTGGAGATAGCATGGCAGAGTGAAAACTACACAGGCTTTGGCGTTAGATCTGCATTTAAACGCAGCCTTAGTCAAGTTAGCCAACACCTCAGGGACTTGCTTTCTCATCTATTAAATGCAGATGAAAACATAGTCTCAAGGATAAAATTAGATACTGTGTGAAGTGACTAGTTAACTGTTTAATAAATGATAGTTATTAACATACGTATGCAGCAGTTTTACAGTTCTCAGCTTCTAAAAGAGTGAGCCAATGAAGGGATACAAGGAAATAGTTGCATAAATGAGATTTAAAAATTGCAGAAAGGAAATTCAGACTCTGGCCTTGAATTAAAATTAATTTTTAGTTTATTTTTAATGTTTATATAAGTTTTCAAAGTTGCAGCCCATTTACAGTCATTACAAAACATAGACTATATTGCCTGTGTTGTATAATACGTCTTTGTAGCGTATCTTTCACTCAGTAGTTTTTGCCTCCTACTTCTCCACCTCTCTGTTGCCCCTCCCCTTTCCCCCTGGTAACTACTAGTAATATGGATTTTTAATAAAGAATCCAACTCCTTGTAATACATTTAATTATTCAGTATTTTAAGTAAGCCCTCAAATTTATTATAGAACTGTATAAACAATTCTTTATAACTCTTTCATACTTTGACCAAAACAGAATAGATCTTTCTCTAACAGATTCAGAGACAACTTATCCTTCTCAACATTAATTGTATTTTCTTCAATTCAATTAAATTATTTGTTACCAATTCACAGGAAATTCTGTTTGAAGAAAACACTTAAAATTTGAGGATATCGTTCATTGGAATGCCACAAAAGTAGAGCACAGATTAGAGAAACAGTTTCCAAACCAACGTCTGGGATTTTGTTTGGAATTATCCTCAAAACCCCAATCCTGGAGCTTAGCTGGTAATATCAAATGACTTGCCATGTCAATTATTCCTCCTATCCCCTCCTTGTACCTCTTTTCTGCCAAATAACTTTTTCCCTCTATGGCATTATTCATTCAGCTAAACCTCTGTGAATGTGAAACAAACTGAAAACTCACATGGTGTCAGAAGTGGAAATAGCAGCTCATATTTTTGATTGTGTTATAATGAGATATGGACTATACATTGTCAGCCATTCCTGTTGCTTCCTCGGCCAGCAGTGCCTTCCCAGAGTTGGAAATGTGACATATTTCAAGAAGCAGTTCTTTGTGCTAATATTTGGAAGGCAAGCTCCTTTGTGTGGTGTCCCACCCCACCCCATTACTGGTATGAAGCTACATATTTCAAAAATGTCTTGCTTATGAATACCAGGCAGAAAAAGCAACCATGTCAGCATTTAGAGAAGAAAGAAACAGACTAAACTGGATGAAGAGCAGCATAAATGAAGTTTGGAAACCCCATTTGTTTTTCGAAAGGAGTTTCCTTTGTTCCTTTGCTCTCTTTTCCTTCCAGTCCTTATGGAGCTGTTCCAGGGCTGGGGGAGAAAAAGGAAAGAAGAGAAACGTTGGATAAAAAAATTCCATAATGTCACAGTATTCTTTTTCTATCTTTGTGTTTTTCTTTTCATGTGGAACAGAGACTAGTTTGTTATATTTTGCCTAATTTCCTTTTGAATTTGCATTTGTAGTGCTTGGCCATTGTGAAGACTTCTTTTTTATTTTTTATTTATTTTAATTGGAGGCTAATTACTTTACAATATTGTATTGGTTTTGCCATACATTGACATGAATTTAAAAATTAATTAATTTAAATTGGAGGATAATTACTTTACAATATTTTGATGGTTTTTGCCATACATCAATAATAAATCAGCCACAAGTATACATGAGTCCTCCCCATCCTGAACCCCCCTTCCACCTCCCTCCCCACCCTATCCCTCTGGGTTGTCCCAGAGCACCAGCTGTGGGTGTCCTGCTTCATCCTTCGAACTTGCACAGGTCATCTATTTTACGTATGGTAATGTACATGTTTCCATGTTATTCTCTCAAATCATCCCACCCTCGCTTTCTCCCACTCAGTCCAAAAGTCTGTTCTTTACATCTGTGTCTCATTTGCTGCCCTGAATGTAGGATTGTCAGTACCATCTTTCTAAATTCCATATATATACATTAATATATAGCATTTGTCTTTCTCTTTATGACTTACTTCACTCTGTATAATAGGCTCCAGTTCATCTACCTCATTAGAACTGACTCAAATGTGTTCCTTTTTATAGCTGAGTAATATTCCATTGTGTATATATACCACAACTTGCTTATCCATTCATCTATCAGTGGACATCTAGGTTGCTTCCATGTCCTAGCTATTGTAAGTAGTGCTGCAGTGAACATTGGGGTACACGTGTCTCTTTCACTTCTGGTTTCCTCAGGATGTACACCCAGCAGTGGGATTTCTGGGTTGTATGGCAGTTCTCTTCCCAGTTTTTTAAGGATCTCCACACTGTTCCCCATAGTGGCTGTACCAGTTTGCATTCCCATCAGCAGTGTAAGAGGGTTCCCTTTTCTCCATGTCCTCTCCAGCGTTTATTGTTTGTAAACTTCTTGATGATGGCCATTCTGACTGATATGATATGATACCTCATTGTGGTTTTGATTTGCATTTCTCTAATAATGAGTGGAGAAATGCAAGCTCCAGTACTTTGGCCACCTGATGCAAAGAGCCAACTCATAGGAAAATACCTCGATGCTGGGAAAGACTAAAGGCAGAAGGAGAAGGGGACAACAGAGGATGAGATGGTTGGATGGCATCACTGACTGAATGGACATGAGTTTGAGCAAACTATGGGAGATGGTGAAGGACAGGGAGGCCTGGGGTGCTGCAGTCCATGGGGTCACAAAGAGTTGGACACAACTGAGTGACTGAACAAATAATGACTGATGTTGAGTATCTTTTCATGTGTTTATTAGCCATCTGTATGTCTTCTCAAAATGGATTAAAGACCTAAATGTAAGACCAGAAACTACAAAATTCCTAGAGGAAAACATAGGCAGAATACTCTCTGACATAAATCACGGCTAAATCCTCTATAACCCACTCCCAGAGTAGTGGAAATAAAAACAAAAATAAACAAATGGGACCTAATTAAGCTTAAGAGCTTTTGCGTAACAAAAGAAACTGTTAGCAAGGTGAAAAGAGAGCCTTCATATGGGAGATAATAGCAAGTAAAATAACTGACAAAGAATTAATCTCCAAAATATGCAAGCAGCTCATGAAGCTCAATTGCAGAAAAACTCACAACCCAATGAAAAAGTGGGCAAAAGACCTAAACAGACATTTCTCCAAAGAAGACATACTGATGGCTAGTAAACGCAAAGACGTCTAAAGCAATGTAATCTCTTACTGATATTTGGATTTTGCCTATTGCAGTCTCTAGGGTCTTCCAGTTTACGCTCAATGTGCTTTCCCTTTCCTTACTCCACACAAGGAAACCTCTTCTTCCTTTCTTGCCCGTCCCGAAGACCATTGCATTTCTAAGATTTTCATCACACTTATTACTGATTTTGGAATCCTTCACAGTTTTGGTGTTCCCCTCTCCTATTGAAGTCTAAGAAATTCTACAATAAATAATACTTTTAATCTTATAGCTTGTCTCTTTGCAAACAGTTTTATTTTCTTTTTTGCTTCATTTAAAGCCATATTAAGAGCAGGATTACAGGCAAGTTAGTCAGGTTTGCCATATGTGAGAAAGGAGGAACTGTTGGATTCAAAGTATAATTGTTGCCATGAATTTAAGGTCTAAAATTACCCATCTCGTTTTGCACATATTCCATTATTTTTTATCTTGCTATATTTATGTTGTCTGTTGGTAAATTTATGTGAAGACAGAAATACAAAATTACATGAAAAGATAAACACGAGGAAAGGGGTTCGCTTTCTCCTCCTCCCCTTCTTCTTTGCCACTGAGGATTTGTCAGTTTCCTTACTGAAGAGCGAAATGTGATATCAAGGCAGAATCCTTACTTGTCTTTACAAAAAAGGAGGGGTCTCCGGTTTCCTCCAGGAATGGATGGTGACTCTGAATGGAAGCACTCACTCTCCAGGTCAGAATGATCACTTAAAATGGGAGAATTATTTTGCCTTCGGATCTTGGATCATTTCTCTTCTGCTTCATAGTAAAAAATCATTTTTGAATGTCCACTTTTCTCATTGTTGTGAACTCTTTTTTTCCTTTGTATCCTCTTCATGTTACCGAGTTCTCCTTAGCCCATTAACCAGAGGAGAGATGTATCTGGAAAAAATTGGGTTGGGATAGACCTTGTATCAAGCAGTGAACGGAAATTAAAAGATTGTCATGTTTATTCAAGCTATTACCAGTTCCTCAATAGCCTGCACACAGGCTCAATTAGGATAAGATTGGAATGATTGCCTGTAAACAGCAGAGTTTTTTTTTTAAAGAAAGGTTTAGAACCCAAGTGGATTTGGAGATCAAACATTTTCCCTTTCTGACCATACACTGTTATGCTTGATCTAGGATTATTTCAATTCCCAGTGACAGAAAACCAATTCAAACAAGACAAATAAAAAAATAGAATACACTGATTTATAAAACTAAGGAATAAAATAATTAGGTCTGACTTCGGGCATGGTGGGATCCAGGAAGTCAAACAATGTCATTGGGAGATAGATACATGTGTCTTTCTGTCTGTATGTCTAATCTTTTTTTTTTTTTAATCTCAATGGTTTTCTGGTTTTTAAAATGTTTTGTGATAAAATATGTATAAAATATACTGTCTTCACCATTTTAAAGTATGTTATTCAGTGGTATTGCCTACCTTAACAATGTGTACAAACATCATCGCTATTTGCTCCAAAAGCTTCTCTATCACCTTAAACAAGCTCTGTTATCATGAAGCAGTAACTCCCCTTTCCCCTCACCTGTGGTAACCTCTAATATACTTTCTGTCTTCATAAAATTACCTATTGTAGATATTTCATATAAGTGAAACTATACAATTTTTATCTCTTTGTATGTGGCTTATTTTACATAATGTAATGCTTTCCAGGTTCATCCATTTTATTGCAAGTATCAGTACCTTATTTCTTTTTATGGCTGAATAATATTCCATTGCATGATATACCATAGTTTGTTTATCCACTCATCTATTCATGGATCAGCATTTCCATCTTTTGGCTATTTTGAATAATGCTAAACAAACATTGGTATATAAATATCTGTTCCAGCCCCTGTCTTCAGTTCTTGTGGATCTATACCTAGGAGAGGAATTTCTGTCTAATCTTGATTCCTCTTTCTTCTTTGTTCATTTATCCACAGGCAGACAAAGACAGCTTATTCCTTCTCACGTTATTTAAAATCGCAAGTAAGCTTGAGATTTTCTCTCATTGCCCATGAGAAATTCTGGTTGTTTCTATTTTGGTCTTTATCTGTGATGGGTCATTCTACATAGAGAGAAGCTCCTTTGTGACTGTGACTAACAACTCAGAGTGGGAGGGCAGTTCTCTGTAGAAAAGAGAGATTCTGTTTCTAGAAATAGGGGGTGCTAGTGGGCAGAAGCGGAGAAAGCAATGGCACCCCACTCCAGTGTTCTTGCCTGGAGAATCCCAGGGACTGGGGAGCCTGGTGGGCTGCCGTCTATGGGGTCGCACAGAGTCGGACACGACTGAAGCGACTTAGCAGCAGCGGCAGCAGTGGGCAGAGGTAGAGGTAAATCTGTCTACTGTCATCTCATTCTAGTTGTGAGCAGGAAACTCATCTTGGCTGTTGATCAGGGATCCTTGGATGAGTGGAATAACTTAAGAATGACATAGTTGGAGTCTTGCCAAAATGAGGGAAAACAGAAACTGTCAGTGCTTCTGATCAGAATACTAATTGCAATCCCCTCTTGGGAGAGTGTTTTGATGTTATCTAGCAGGGGTGGAAGTGTGCAGACACTCTGACATTCTGTCCTTGATGAAGTCCAATACAGCCTCTAGAAACATGAAGGAGACGCATCTTTGCAGCATTGTTTGTAATTGTCTAAAATGGACAACACTTGAAGCTTTTATCAGCTGGCTAAATACATATTGTAGTGTGTTTATAGAAGGGGAAGCTGATGCTGCCTTTAAAAATGACCTCAGTCTCTATGTATAGACAGGCTCAAAAGTATAACACTGAATGAAAAAAAAATCAAGTTTCAGTATCATATTGATAGCAGCTACATAGATATTGGGATTCCCTGGTGGCTCAGATGGTGCAGAATCTATCTGCAATGCAGGACACCTGGGTTTGATCCCTGGATCAGGAAGATCCCCTGGAGAAGAGAATGGCCACCCACTGCAGTATACTTGCCTGGAAAATCCCATGGACAGAGGAGCCTGGTGGGCGATAATGCATGGGTTCATGAGTAACAGTTTCTTATAGATATTAGAAAACATGTAACACTATATTCAGCATTGTTCTAGAATATATGTATATAAAATAAAAGGACAAAGCCCTGTATAGGAAAGACTCCCAACAAATTTGATAATGAGAGGTAAATAGGACAAGGGGAAAAATCAAGGGGATTTCAAGGTTTTTCTGTATTCCTTTTTTTCATCCTAAAATTAGCTCTGTTAGATTGGAATTGACCCACACTGCTGTATATAAAATAGATAACTAATAAGAACTTACTGTATAGTGCATGGAACTCTACTCAATACTCTGTAATGACCTATATGAGAAAAGAATCTAAAAAGAGTGGATATGTGTGTATGCATAACTGATTCACTGTTCTGCACAGCAGAAACTAACACAACATTGTAAACCAACTATACTCCTATTTTTAAAAAATAGCTCTGTTAAATTGACAAAAAGTCAGTTATTTCAGGCTGTTTAATACTGTATTTTCCCCTCAGTGTCCTATATCTATTTTTTTCAGGCTTTTCACAATTAAAAAGTAGCACATAGTTAGAGTTCAAATGGAATACAAGTTTTTTCTTTCATCTTAAAATTATGGAATACATATGCAGAGAGAGAAAAGGATACTTGATTAGTTAGTAGATGAAATAGTGTATTTTTTTTTAACTTGGTGTTTTTTCAAGTAACCCTAAGAATAGGCTCTTGGCAGAATCTCCCTGCTGTGCTGTACTTCTTCACACCATTTTCTATCATTTATGCGTTAGAGAGTGTTTTGTCCTTAATCTTCCCTGTGCCGTGGTATTCCCCTAACTAGCAAAATGCCCAGTGTGTTTCCTATTAACCTCAAAATTCCTACCAGGATTTAGTCCTAGAGCCCTGAAATGCCTCCTATCATTTTAGCAAACAATCAGACTGCTCCCTGCACGTCAAAAGCTGGCAGAAATAAACTACCCAAATTGGTATTCCTGGGAGAAGAAAGTCCTGGGAGGTGAAGATAGATTGCAGAAATCCTATTCATACCAGGAGGGAAAAGTCATTAAATAATTGCGCATGAGGCAGTTGATGACAGCCTTGTCTCTTTTGCTTTTGTAAAAACACTAACAGAGATTTGCAACCTCTTGCCCGATTCTGAAGTGGTTAACATTTTATAACAGGAACCTTAACGGCCAGGAAAAGAATCTCAGAAAGAGCGTTGCTCGCTGGGCCCTGACATCACTCTATGGGAATGAGTATTGTCTTACACGATGGAATGTTCTCTATCCGTCCTCCGAGAGGGAATCTGGCTTGGTATGCAAATTAAAATATTGTTTGGAAAAATCTGTTGCCTCAAATGACAGAAAATTTTTTTTGTCTAATCCAGCTCTTTGGTCCTTTGTTGGCCACGCAGTTGACAGCAGGCTCAGCCCGGCAGTTCTCTGGGCCACACTCTTGCATTTTGTGACGGAGCACAGTCCTGGCTTTTTGTGATGGCAAAGAGGCAAAAAGCCCTACATTCTTGAGACCTAAAACAAAGGAAGGGATCATGGACTTGAAATACTTGTACGCCCTTAAAAGTGTTTAGAATTTGAGTGTGACTTTGTTCTCTCTGTTGGCAAGTCGGCACGTGAGGTAGTGAGAAGCCGGCTTATTTGGATAGGTGGCCTTTCTCATCTCCCTTCAAGCTTCCTTGAAGGGGGTCTACCCCCAGATGAAGTCGTCTAGTCTCAAGTTCTGCAGGCTGGAAATAATTTGAAGTTATTCAGAAATGTCATACATTTCGCATGCTCTGCTCTCCGTTGTTTGACTGGGGTTGAGCCTGAGTTCACAGGTGGGGATTCACGGAGAGGCTAATGCTGTCGCTTGCAGGCATGACTCCTGCATCCCTCAGGCAGTGGTTCTCTGAGAGGAGTCCTGAACACCATCCTGGGCATCACTTGGGAGCTTGTTAGAACTATAGAGTCCACCTTAGACCTACTGGGAGCGAGACCCAGAGATCTGTGATGTAACACACTCAGGGCATGGCAACCCACTCCAGTACTCTTGCCTGGAGAATCCCTTGGAACAGAGGAGCCTGGCAGGCTACAGTCCATGGGGTCATGAAAAGTTGGACCTGACTGAAGCGACTTAGCAGCAGCAGCAGCCAGGTGACTCAGATACACACTCAAGGGTGAGAACCACTGCTTGAGGTAAATCTGTTTACTTGGATGGAGAGAAGCCCAACTCTGAGCCCTTTCACTCTTCCCTTCCCCACTGTGGCTAAAATCAAACTGCCAAATTTGTCATCAGATTATTTATAGTGGAGTAATTTTAAGTTGCCATCATGTGCAAAGGACTTGAGGCGTTACTGCTTTGAAATTGGCAAGAAGATGTCTTTCCTGAGAAAGTAAATGTCTCCTCCTTAGTTGTCAGAGGGAAATGGGAGTCTGGGGTTAGTGCCCTTACAAAAGGGGCCGGGGAGACCTGGCTCCCTCTTCCTTTCTGCCACATGAGGTAATAGTGTCCAGTTAGCACCCATGTGGTGATCCTTTTGTGCATCAAGAGATAAACTTGAAATTAATATTAGGAAAGTCTTTTCTTGATGGTGTATCTCCTCTAATGACTTCTATTACTTGTGTTGCTTTGTACAGGACTCTTTGAAGTGGAAGTCACTCAGTCATGTCCAACTGTTTGCAACCCATGGACTATATATTCCATGGAATTCTCCAGGCCAGAATACTGGAGTGGGTGAAAGTGAAAGTGAAGTCGCTCAGTCGTGTCTGACTCTTTGCGACCCCATGGACGGTAGCCTACCAGGCTCTGCGGTCCATGGGATTTTCCAGGCAAGAATACTGGAGTGGACTGCCATTTCCTTCTCCAGGGGATCTTCCCAACCCAGGGATCAAACCCGGGTCTCCTGCATTGCAGACAGACGCTTTACCATCTGAGCCACTAGGCAGCCTTTCCCTTCTCCAGTGGATCTTCCTGACCCAGGAATTAAACTGAGGTCTCCTGCATTGCAGGTGGACAGAAACAGGCCTCTGCAGAAACCAGTTTGGCATTTCAGACAGATAATGAAATTTCTGGTTGCAAAATATATATATATATTATGTACATAGGACTATCTAAATGCAAGGAATGGAGAACTATATGTTTTTCAGCTCCTACTTTTCCTGGTGTCTATCTTTTAAAAGGCTCAATATGGAAATAATGCCATAATTATTGATGGAAGTGATTGAGAACAAAAACCGACATTGATCAAGAACTTTTAGTATAAGTGAAGTGCTTACCATATGCTATCTTATTTAGTGTACCAAGCAGCTCTGAGAATAAGTCATTTGCCCCAATTTACAGATGAACAAACTGAATCTTTAGATACTTATTGTAGCAGTTCATCAGCTGTTCAGTGTGTGCGTGCATGTGTGCTCAGTCTGTCCAGGTGTTTGCAATCCCCTAGACTGTAGCCCACCAGGCCCCTCTGTCCATGGGATTATCCAGGCAAGAATACTGGAGTGTGTTGCCATTTCCTCCTCCATGGGCTCTTCCTGACCCAGGGATGGAACCTGTGTCTCCAGCATCTCCTTCATTGGAAGGTGGATTCTTTACCAATGAACCACCTGAGAAGCCTGGCTGTTCAGTGCTGGTTTCTTTATTATTCTTTTGTTAACAGAGGAATCCAGAATTATTGTGGGCAGTGGGTAGTTATGTGCTCAGGCACAGAGGGCTCAGTCTCAGGATATGAACTATGTTTGAGCTTAAGTCAAACATTATTCTCTTTCCCAGTGATTCACTTGAAGGTAGCTATGTGACCTGGTTCTGGCCAATTAAATGTAAGGGGAAAATGTGGGAACTGCTGTGAAAACCTATCCTCCCTAATAAGGTAGAGACCTGCATATATAAAAGACCTCGTTCCTTCTTACTTGGACTGCTGTCTTATAGGGATGTGGTGTTTTGTTGGAGCTGCAGCAGCCATATTGCAACTATGAGGTAAAAGCCAGGGGAGAACTGTTGAAGTTTTCTTCCTTGGCAGTGTTCTGTTTCTGGTTGTGTGAGTGAACAAACCCCTGTTGTTTAAGTCAGTTTTTGTTAGGCATCATGTTGCTTGCTACTTAAAGTATACATTCTAAGAACATATGTGTTTATCAGGTACCAAAATAGGGATTAAAACCCACATTTAACTGATGGTAAGCACCATCCTGGTTTGCTCTTTCTCTTACCACTTTGCCTTCCTGCCTTTTAACAAAAATAAAGTTGGTCTGATACTAGCCTGCTAAATTTGAACTCCTAGGAAAATGACCAACAGTGAGGGTATTGGAAAACATCCTATTAAGTACATTTTGTTCTAGACTACATTTTGACAAGTAATACTTTATCAGTATTTTTTCAGGTAGCCTGGTAAATTTTAGGTATGCATGTAATAAACACATTCTTCTGGTAAAAATTCAAATATTACACAAAGCCAAAATTGTCCACAGCTTACTCAATTCCACTTTCCTCTCCAGAAGTAATCATCCATCCCCTGTTCATAAGGTATCGCCCTGGATTATTTTCTATTTAGTTGGATTTTTACAGGCTCAGATTGAGATAATTTTTATTATGAGAGTCAAATTGCACTGTACTGCATATATTGTATCATGATTTGTTTTAACTTCACAACATGTCTTAGAGATTTTTTTCCCACATTAGTTGATTAGGTGTTTTTTATTCTTATTACATGCAGCCCAGTGTTCTGCAGTAGTAACATACCAAGATTTTATTTAGTCATCCCTTTGGCTAAAAATGGTACCTGACACAATAGCCACTTGATAAACATTTGTTAAGTAAACTTGTCTTTGAAATTATTTAGGGTGTTTCATAATTTTTCCTTGTTTCAAACAATTTTCTATTGAAATGTAAATTTTAGAGTCAATTTGCCTAGAAATATTCCTGTTAGGAGTATGTCATTTTATTTGTAAGAATTGCTATTTCTATAATTTTTTCCCTGCTTTTTTTTTGGTACCCATGTATTTCTGTCATACAGGTACCTTGGAGAGAAATTGATTCAAATGGGATATAAATTTGTAAGGCTTAATAGTTACAGCCAAAATTCTTTTCAGTGAAACTTCTATATTTTCTGTGCTATCACTAGTTTGTGATGGCGATGATGAGAATGATGCAGTAATAAGGGTGACGGTGGTGATTGTAGTGAGGGTGACAGTGTTTGTGATTACACTAGGCTGAAAATGAACCCAGGGCTTTTCTGTAATAATTCAGTTTCACTCTGCTTATCCTCAGATATCCTATTACCTGCTATTTTATCACCCTTTCTGAGTCTGGAGAGAAATCCTGACGCTTCAGCTAAAGCGATGTTAGGAAAACTAGGCTTGATGGATAATATACATTTTATAATTGCTAACAAAATATTGGGCCAGTGCTCATTGAATGCTTGAGTATTGCAATGTTAAGTTATACAGACTTGCTTTTTAGGAATAAAGACTCCCACAACCTTGAACAAGTGTTATAATGTCCTAGGATGGCAGAGTTTTAGACTTTTAGAAGGGAAGGCAAGCAATGAAAATAAAATAGTTGACTGCTTATGTAAGTGCTTATATAGTTGTGTTGCTGAGTACCAGAAATCCCAGCTCAGCTCCTCCAATCTGTTTCTTAATAAACCCCCAGATTTCTGTATTTAGGTAGATTCCTGAACCTTAGAGGGAGCACTTAACTGGATTTCTCCATTTACAATTTATTTATACATTTTTAAACTGGTTAAGCAAAATTTAGAACTCCTAAACTTTGTTCAACTATGATGGGCTCATCTTCTTTATTTATTTTTTTTAAATAATTGTGTTTGAGGTCTCCCTTTCCCAGGCTTCAAGGTTGAATTCTTTCTTCCTTTTGGTTTCTGCCCTCCTGAGGTTGGTCCAGTGGTTTGTGTAAGCTTTGTATACGGTGAGATTTGTGCTGAGTTTTTATTTGTTTGTTTTTCCTCTGATGGGCAAGGCTGAATGAGGTGGTAATTATGTCTGCTGATGATTTGGTTTGTATTTTTGTTGTTTAGGTGAGGCATCCTGCACAGGGTGCTACTGGTAGTTGGGTGATGCCAGGTCTTGTATTCAGTTCAGTTCAGTTGCTCAGTCGTGTCCGACTCTGCAACCCCATGAATCGCAGCATGCCAGGCCTCCCTGTCCATCACCAACTCCCAGAGTTTACCAAAACTTATGTCTATTAAGTTGGTGATGCCATCCAACCATCTCAACCTCTGTCATCCCCTTCTCCTCCTGCCCTCAATCTTTCCCAGCATCAGGGCCTTTTCAAATGAGTCAGTTCTTTGCATCAGGTGGCCAAAGTATTGGAGTTTTTCAGCTTCAACATCATTCCTTCCAATGAACACTCAGGACTGATCTCCTTGCCGTCCAAAGGACTCTCAAGAGCCTTCTCCTACCCCACAGTTCAGAAGCATCAATTCTTCAGTGCTCAGCTTTCTTTATAGTCCAACTCTCACATCCATACATGACTACTGGAAAAACCAAAGTTTTGACTAAACAGACCTTTGTTGGCAAAGTAATGTCTCTGCTTTTTAATATGCTGTCTAGGTTGGTCATACCTTTTCTTTCAAGGAGTAAGCGTCTTTTAATTTCATGGCTGCAGTCACCATCTGCAGTGATTTTGGAGCCCCCCAAAATAAAGTCTGACACTGTTTCCACTGTTTCCTCATTTGCCATGAAGTGATGGGACCAGATGCCATGATCTTCGTTTTCTGAATGTTGAGCTTTAAGCCAACTTTTTCACTCTCCTCTCTCACTTTCATCAAGAGACTCTTTAGTTCTTCACTTTCTGCCATAAGGGTGGTGTCATCTGCATATCTGAGGTTATTCATATTTCTCCCGGCAGTCTTGATTCCAGCTCATGCTTCGTCCAGCCCAGCGTTTCTTGTGATGTACTCTGCATATAAGTTAAATAAGCAGGGTGACAATATGCAGCCTTGACATACTCCTTTCCCCATTTGGAAACAGTCTGTTGTTCCATGTCCAGTTCTAACTGTTGCTTCCTGACCTGCATACAGGTTTATCAAGAGGCAGGTCAGGTGGTCTGGTATTCCCATCTCTTTCAGAATTTTCCACAGTTTATTGTGATCCACACAGTCAAAGGCTTTGGCATAGTCAATAAAGCAGAAATAGATGTTTTTCTGGAACTCTCTTGCCTTTTCAATTATCCAGTGGATGTTGGCAATTTGATCTCTGGTTCCTCTACCTTTTCTAAAACCGGCTTGAACATCTGGAAGTTCATGGTTCACATATTGTTGAAGCCTGGCTTGGAGAATTTTGAGCATTACTTTACTAGTGTGTGAGATGAGTGCAATTGTGTGGTAGTTTGTGAATTCTTTGGCATTGCCTTTCTTTGGGATTGAAATGAAAACTGACCTTTTCCAGTCCTGTGGCCACTGCTGAGTTTTCCAAATTTGCTGGCATATTGAGTGCAGCACTTTCATAGTATTATCTTTGAGGATTTGCAATAGCTCAACTGGAATTCCATCACCTCCACTAGCTTTTTTCATAGTGATGCTTCCTAAGACCCACTTGACTTCACATTCCAAGATGTCTGGCTCTAGGTGAGTGATCACACCATTGTGGTTATCTGGGTCATGAAGATCTTTTTTGTACAGTTCTTCTGTGTATTCTTGCCACCTGTTATTAATATCTTCTGCTTCTTTTAGGTCCATACCATTTCTGTCCTTTATCGAGCCCAATTTTGCATGAAATATTCCCTTGGTATCTCTAATTTTTTGAAGAGATCTCTAGCCTTTCCCATTCTATTGTTTTCCTCTATTTTTTTGCACTGGTCACTGAAGAAGGCTTTCTTATCTCTCCTTGCTATTCCTGAAACTCTGCATTCAAATGAGTATATCTTTCCCTTTCTCCTTTGCTTTTCACTTCTCTTCTTTTCACAGTGATTTGTAAGGCCTCCCCAGACAGCCATTTTACTTTTTTGCGTTTATTTTTCTTGGGTATGGTCTTGCTCCCTATCTCCTGTACAGTGTCACAAAACTCCATCCATAGTTCATCAGGTACTGTGTCTATCAGATTAGTCCCTTGAATCTATTTGTCACTTCCACTGTAAATCGTAAGGGATTTCATTAAGGCCATACCCGAATGTTCTAATGGTTTTCCCTACTTTCTTCAATTTAAGTCTGAATTGGGCAATAAGGAGTTCATGATCTGAGCCACAGTCAGTTCCCAGTCTTGTTTTTGCTGACTGTATAGAGCTTCTCCGTCTTTGGCTGCAAAGAATATAATCAATCTGATTTTGGCGTTGACCATCTGGTGATGTCCATGTGTAGAGTCTTGTCTTGTGTTGTTGGAAGAGGGTGTTTGCTATGACCAGTGCAGTCTCTTGGCAAAATTCTATTAGCCTTTGCCCTGCTTCATTCCGTATTCCAAGGCCAAATTTGCCTGTTACTCCAGGTGTTTCTTGACTTCCTACTTTTGCATTCCAGTCCCCTATAATGAAAAGGATATCTTTTTTGGGTGTTAGCTCTGGAAGATCTTGTAGGTCTTCATAGATCTGTTCAACTTCAGCTTCTTCAGCATTACTGGTCGGGGCATAGACTTGGATCACCACTTGTATTCAAATGGTTTCCTTTGTGTGAGTTCTCACTATTTGATACTCCATAGAGTTATATGCAGAGTACATCATGAGAAACACTGGGCTGGAAGAAGCACAAGCTGGAATCAAGATTGCTGGGAGAAATATCAATAACCTTAGATATGCAGATGACACCACCCTTATGGCAGAAAGTGAAGAGGAACTAAAAAGCTTCTTGATGAAAGTGAAAGAGGAGAGTGAAAAAGTTGGCTTAAAGCTCAACATTCAGAAAATGAAGATCATGGCATCTGGTCCCATCACTTTATGGGAAATAGATGGGGCAACAGTGGAAACAGTGTCAGACTTTATTTTTTGGGGCTCCAAAATCACTGCAGAATGTGATTGCAGCCATGAAAGTAAAAGACACTTACTCCTTGGAAGAAAAGTTATGGCCAACCTAGATAGCATATTCAAAAGCAGAGAGATTACTTTACCAACAAAGGTCCGTCTAGTCAAGGCTATGGTTTTTCCTGTGGTCATGTATGGATGTGAGAGTTGGACTGTGAAGAAAGCTGAGCGCCAAAGAATTGATGCTTTTGAACTGTGGTGTTGGAGAAGATTCTTGAGAGTCCATTGGACTGCAAGGAGATCCAACCAGTCCATTCTAAAGGAGATCAGCCCTGGGTGTTCTTTGGAAGGACTGATGCTAAAGCTGAAACTCCAATACTTTGGCCACCTCATGTGAAGAGTTGACTCACTCGAAAAGACCCTGATGCTGGGAGGGATTAGGGGCAGGAGGAGAAGGGCATGATAGAGGATGAGATGGCTGGATGGCATCACCAACTCAATGGACATGAGTTTGGGTGAACTCCGGGAGTTGGTGATGGACAGGGAGGCCTGGCGTGCTGCAATTCATGGGATCACAAAGAGTCAGACACAACTTAGCAACTGAACTGAACTGAACTGAGAGTTAGTTCTCTGGTAGTCTAGGGTCTTGGAGTTAGTCCTCCCACTCCAAAGGCTCAGAACTTGATCTCTCTCCAAAGACCAGCCTAGGTCCAGTCTACCAAGAGGAATTTTACCCGAAATGAAAGGGCCTTTACTTCAGTTCCAAAAGCCAGTGCACAAGAATACAACGGAGATCTCTGACTCAGCAGAAACCGCCACACTGCCCCCAGCCTGAGCCAGTAGCCCTTAGAACGTAAAGAGAAATGCTGAGAGCTTGGAGACTTGGAAGAGCTTGGAAACGAAAGCCTATTTTTTTAATTAATTAATTAATTTTAATTTCAGGATAACTACTTTACAATATTGTGATAGTTTTTGCCATACATCGACCCGAATCAGCCATGGTACGCATGTGCTCCCCATCCTGAATCACCCTCCCACCTCCCTCCTCACCCCATCCCCTGGATTGTCCCAGAGCACTGGCTGTGGGTGCCCTGCTTCATCCTTTGAACTTGCACAGGTCATCTGTTTTACATATGGTAATGTACATATTTCAGTGTTATTTTCTCAAATCATCCCACCCTCCCCCTCTTCCACTGAGTCCAAAAGTCTGTTCTTTACATCTGTGTCTCTCTTGCTGACTTGCATATAGGATCATCATTACTGTCTTTCTAAATTCCATGTATATGCGTTAATATACAGTATTTGTGTTTCTCTTTCTGACTTCACTCTGTATAATAGGCTACAGTTTCATCCACCTCATTAGAACTGACTCAGAGGGGTTCCTTTTTATAGCTGAGTAATGCTCCATTGTGTATATGTAGTACAACTTATCCACTTGTCTGCCGATGGACATTAGGTTGCTTCCATGTCCTAGCTATTGTAAATAGTGCTTCAGTGAACATTGGGGTACATGTGACTCTTTCACTTCTGATTTCCTCGGGATGTATGCCCAGCAGTGGGATTGCTGGGTCGTATGGCAGTTCTCTTCCCAGTTTTTTAAGGAATCTCCACACTCTTCTCCATAGTGACTGTACCAGTTTGCATCCCCACCAACAGTGTAAGAGGGTTCCTTTTTTTCCATGCCCTCTCCAGCATTTATTGTTTGTAGACTTTTTGCTCATGGTCATTCTGACTTGTGTGAGATGATACCTCATTGTGGTTTTGATTTGCATTTTTCTAATAATGAATGATATTGAGCATCTTTTCATGTGTTTATTAGCCATCTGTATGTCTTCTTTGGAGAAATGTATGTTTAGGTCTTTTTCCCACTTTTTGATTGGATTGTTCCTTTTTCTGGTATTGAACTGCATGAGCTGCTTATATATTTTGGAGATTAATTCTTTGTCAGTTGTTTCATTTGCTATTATTTTCTCCCATTCTGAAAGCCGTCTTTTCACCCTGCTTATAGTTTCCTTCGTTGTGTAAAAGCTTTTAAGTTTAATTAGGTCCCACTTGTTTATTTTTGTTTTTATTTCCATTACTCTGGGAGTGGGTCATAGAGGATCTGGTTGTGATTTACGTCAGAGAGTGTTCTGCCTGTTTTCCTCTAAGAGTTTGATCTAGCAGAACTATGAGCAGATTGAAGACTTCTTTTGCTGTCACGTTGTGTATGTTGTTGTTGTTCAGCCACTAAGTTGTGTCCTACTCTTTGCAACCCCATGGACTGCACCATGCCAGGCTTCCCTTTCCTTCACTATCTCCTGGAGTTTGCTCATGTCCATTGAGTCAGTGATGCCATTCAACCATCTCATCCTCTGTGGCCCCCTTGTATGTTTTGGTTGTTTGTGGTTTATTTTTTCACAAAATATTCATGTGGTCAAGGACTAATGCCACTTATCCAATTAAACCTGATCAATTGCAATAAGTCTTCTATGTCATTACGTTAAGCACTGGTTATTTTTTGTTTTGCATATAAAGTTTTTCCTAAATAATGAATCAAGTGCTTAAATGGTTGGGGAATTTATGAATATTCTGAATTATTTAGATTCAATGTCTCAAGTGTATTTTTCTTTAAAAAAGTTTCTGAAATTCTTGGGTAAAGATCACATCTTAAATATTTTTTGAATAATTCAAGAACTTGGATGCCAAATACCATGCTGTCATTATAATCTTACCATCTCTTAGAATGCTGTTGCCAAAAGGTCACTCTGGGGTAAAGTCTCTTTTCCTTTGTGTCCATCTGAGAAGCATCATTGTACCCAGCAGAGTCAATGGGGAAGGAAGCTGTTTTCCCCACTTGGTTATGGAAGCAGGCTCTGACCCATTCCAGGGAGGAACTTACTGACCTGCATCCCTATTTCTCTGTCAGTCAGGATGTATCTCCTAACTGATGTGAGCTGAAGTCTTGGTGAAGCTCCTGCCTATGACCCATTGTCTGATCCTAGATGCTCCAGTACTCTTGCCTGGAAAATCCCATGGACAGAGGAGCCTGGTAGGCTGCAGTCCATGGGGTCGCTGGGAGTCAGACACGACTGAGCGACTTCACTTTCACTTTTCACTCTCATGCATTGGAGAAGGAAATGGCAACCCACTCCAGTGTTCTTGCCTGGAAAATCCCAGGGATGGGGGATCCTGGTGGGATGCCGTCTATGGGGTCGCACAGAGTCGGACACGACTGAAGCGACTTAGCAGCAGCAGCAGATGCTTTTGGAAGGTCTGCCTACTCTGTGGAAGCTACTGATCAATGGGAGTCCTACAGATGGATGATGGGAGGACATGAGAAGAGATAGAATAATTTTGAGTTAATCTATGGAAACTAAAATGCCTTTCCAGGTTGTTTATTTTTAATTCCAAAAGCTAACCTTGGCCCACTGCTGGAACCCTAGCTTGCATGTTTAAACCTGAAGCAGTCAAAAGCTGAAGCCTGGACTGAGAATTCACACATGGAGAGAGGCACCTTCCAGAAACTGAAGAGAAAGGAAAACTTTGGCCTTAAAATCAGTGTGGACTGTAGACCAGCAACACCCCAGAACCTGGGAACTTGTTAGACATTTAGAACCCTGGACTCCACTCCAGACCTGCTCAATCAGCATCATAATTTTAACAATATTCCTTGATGTTTCCTATGTACAAACAAGTGTAAGGAGTGCCATTTTAGGCAGTATTAAGACAAGCTGCTTGTTTTCTCACCTCCGGTCACCCTACTGCATAATACCACTTTCTGTCTCTCTAGGAGGAGTCATTTTGGAGCATGTCAGAGGAGCCTTACGGAAAAGTGTTTGCCTGTGTGGAGAAGTTAAGATCAGAAATGGCAATAACAAAATAAGCAGTAAAGCTCTAGCACGCCATACATTGATAAGCTCTGTGCAGTTAGAGTGGGAATCCCCAGTGTTTTAAGGGCTGACCCTGAGCAATTAAAGGCTCACACTGGGAGGTTATAGCAGTGACACATCAGCAGGTTTTGGATAACTCAGTGTGAGGTAACACTGGGTAGAAACAGATGAAAGGATAGAATCACTCATGAGGTGTGGGATTGTGCCCTTTTTCTAGCAGGTCCCGTCATGTCTGCACCTGACTGTCAAAAGCTCTGAATAAGAGAAGTGCTGTGATTGTTTTATATTGACCTTGGGTGGCCTACAGGACCTGGCGTTTAACTCTGATATCATGGACTCAGTTTGGAGCTGACTCATTCACGTACTCTGAAAGAACAATATTTAACCTTAATACCTTTTAAAAGCGAGGTATAATTAAGCTCTAGTAAATTGCACAAATCTTCATTTCAACTAAATTTTGACAATGACATGTATTAACCATCCAAAGCCAAAAAAAATAGAACATTTCTGTTATCCCAAAAAGCTCTCTTGTGCCCCTCACTGGCTAATTCAACTCGGGGTTTATCACCATGCATTATTTTTCTTGTTTTAGAACTTCATATAAATGGGTAGATTCATGGGTACTCTTATGCCTTGCTTCTATCACTCAGCATGTTTCTGAGAATCATCTATGTTTTTGATTGTACAGGTAAGTCAGGTTGCTGACTAGTATTGTACTGTGTGAACACACAAAACTTTACCTACATGTTGATGAACCCATAAGTAGTCTCCAATTTTGAGCTCATCAGTTACACTGCTTTGGTCATTTGTAAATAAGTCTTTTTTTGGACATAAATTTTTATTCATCTTAGATTATGACCCAGGAGCGGAGTGTTGGTTCTTAGGACTGATGTGTGTTTGACTGTTAGAAATTGGGACAACCCAGAGGGATAGGGTGAGGAGAGAAGTAAGGGGGTTCAAGATGGGAGGGGGACACATGTATACCTGTGGCCGACTCATCCTGATGTATGGCAGAAACCATCGCAATATTGTAAAGTAATTATTCTCCAATTAAAATAAAGTAATTAAAAAAAATGGCCGAACAGTTCTCCACAGTGGTTGTACTGTTTTAAACTCTGATGAGAAATGTACAAGAATTCTAGTTGCTCCCTAACCTCACCAGTATTTGATGTCAGTCTTTTCAGTTTGGGTTTAAGGTCACATTTCCTTGGTAATTTGTAGATTCTTATTGTTCTTCCATTGCTGACTTAACAGGAATGTCATAGGTTAATTTCTCTCAACTGACAAGCCCCAGGCCTTTGGGACCTCAGAGCCCAGAGGGTCATGGGTACACTTTAATCAGGTCTGGTTTTGGAGATGGGAGATGGCTGCCTTGCACTTGTTGTTCAGTCGCTCAGTGATGTCCGACTCTTTGTGACCCCATGGACTGTAGTCTGTCAGGCTCCTCTGTCCATGGGATTTCTCAGGCAAGAATACTGGAGAGGGTTGCCATTTCCTTGGGAAAGGCCCTATTCCTCCAATGGGGAAATCCATTTTCTGTCCTGCCCCAACCTTTGGCACAATACTCCTGAGAACTTTGTGACACACCGTGGGAATGATTTGATGGCTCAGCATAGACTCGCTCTGTGGCCGAACTCTTGGTGTTGTCCACGTGTCCGCCACACATGACCACTGAACTTTCACTGCAACTTGGCTCCTTTCTCCTTATGCTTTCCATCTGAATTTCATCTCCATTTGTCATTCTCCTGTGAGTGAGAACACTTATGGCTCTCCTCTCACTTGGGACTAGCTCATTGTTTTCTAGAAATTTGTTCCTTTAGGGTTCTTTGCATCCCCTGCTCTTGAAAGGAGTTTATAAAAGTTTGATTTTTGTAGCTCATCTGGCCTATTTTGGTGGTTGGAGTAAGAATGATGCTCTGTTAGGACTTTGTACATTTTAGCCAGAATCAAAAGTCGTGTACTCCCCACCCCACCCCCCACTCCATTCTTCTCTGTGATGTGCCAAAAATCTTCTCTGGATTAAAGCCTAAAGACTGACATTGCTTTAGAAATCACGAGCCAGGAGGCTCACAGTAACCCAGTGTGGAAACCCTGGAGCTAGTAGAAGAGCCAAACTATGTAACACTTTCATGTTAATACTTTAAAGATTAAAATAGCATCCATTAAACCATGATAGCTGTCACCCCCAAGCACATTACTAAACATCACTGGGTCAAGTTTCCTTGTCTATAAAATGAGAATAAAAAGAGTACTTGTACCATGGTCTTGCTGTAGACTTATAGAAATTATATATGTAAAGAGCTTAGAGGTGTGCTTCAAATGCCTGAGAAATGAAACCTTAGCTGTTATTAATATTAATATATTAGGACTAATGGCAGTAGTTATAGCATTGGAAGTTTTGTTTTTAATCAAGGACTTGCTTCTTCTCGCCCTTTTGTATTGCAGTGTGTGCATGTGTGCCGTGCTTAGTTGCTAAGTCATGTCCCACTCTCTGTGACCCCGTGGACTGTAGCCCTCCAGGCTTCTCTTGTCCAGGGGATTTCCCAGGCAAGAATACTGGAGTGGGTTGCCATGCCCTCCTCCAGAGGATCTTCCCAACCCAGGGATCGAACCCAGGTCTCCTGCATTGCAGGTCTTTACCACTTAGCCACCTGGGGAGCCCTAATTAAATCTTCAAGCTTTCTCTAGGGATTACTAAAAGTTAACAGAGACAACCAACACTATAATCAATATTCTAGTTCCATAAACAATGAGATCAGAAAATTGTGACTTAAAACTTTGTGCCTGTGGTAACAGTTAATATTATTCAGCAATATCTCTGGTTCTCCTGCCTTTGGGTGCGATTGTACCTTCGTGCCCCCTTGACATGAGGCAGGCAGGGCTGCATGACTTGCACTGACCAAAGAAATATGGCTGCAAATACATTGAGTCTTTAAGAGCTCATTTGTAACACCTCATGCTTTCTTCCTTTAGCTGTGGGGACCAGGGATATTCCAAGTGGTGGAGCCTGTGAGCAAAAGTGTTTTGGAGTAGAGTCATAGCTGGGCCATAATGAATATGTAGGATAAGCTGAACAAACCTCAACTTTAGATGATGGAAAGTTTGGAGCTATTTTTTACACGCACATCACTAAGCCTATATTGACTGATGGATAGGGTACTTTTAGGATATGGTTCAGACTGTTTGCTTTGCTCTTATTAGGTAGGATTGCACCTGATGGAAGCACTGGCCAACAGAAAACTCCTGGATGCCAAAGTTTGGATGGAGGGGGAGCCAGAGGCACAGGTGCCAGAGAGTGAGTTGAAACCATATTAAGGCAAGGTGCCAAACATCAGGGTGTCCAAGTTTGTCCACAGATCAGGTGTGGGACTGGTGGAGAGAGGCAGGAAGTAGAGCCAGAAGATTTGGAGCTGAGAAGAGGCAGTGATGGAGCAGGAACTGAGAAAGAAATCCTAGAACCAGGTAAGAGGGTTTATCCATGGAGTCTTATTACCAGCAAAGGGAGAGCCGAGGCAGTCTCCTTGGGGACAGCTGTTGGGTGTGTGGTGACCTGGCTGAAGGTCATGGGGTCATGTCAGCAACTCCTCGGGGTGCTTTCTCTTTGGATGTACCCATCTTCACACCTACAGGATTCCTGGGTACCCCAAGGTCTGAGGAACAACAGAGAAAGTCCTGTTCTGGACACCTTTTGTGCTCATTCTTTTTCTTATGCTGAGGCTCTCCAGCTCCAGATTTAAAGAGAGATCTCTCTCTGATTAGCTGAAGAATCACACTCCCTTTGCCAGAGAGAACCACTTCTGGAACATCAAAACACATATCTTGGCTCCCTTTTAGGGCACCTTGTCATTTAAATCATACAGAATGTTACAAATACAGAGCTATCCATGTATGTTTCTAATTGGGTCAGCGATGTTAACGTTGCAGCAGTGTAAGCAGAGCATTTAAAAAAAAATTCCTCCAGTCCTTTTGGAATTCAGCTCATGGGCTTAACAGACATGTATTGACATAACTAACTTGTTCAACATGTCTTTCTGTAAGTTATAAGTGAGGGGAAAGTAAAGCTTTGCATTAAGCTAACAGATGAGATTTTTGTATTAGGGATAATATACTTGATACACACTAAGAGGATACATAACCCAAAGTGCAGTTTCATCATTTAAGGCAAAATGACCTCCTCCTGGGAACTGAAGATTATTTTACAGGAAATAGAAATAATAGGAAGACTTTCTGGGCACTGAGTAATAACCTAGGATGTGAAATAACTTGAAATGTGCCAATGGCCATGTATAGTATCCTTTGGTAGAAGATGATCGTCAAGATTGTATGGCAAATGGGTTAACAGGGCTGGAGAATGGACAATTCCTGTTATGACACACCAGGGACCAAGCTTTTTAAAAGTGTGTTTCATTCTCTTGCTTCTTAATCAGCTAGGAAGGTAGAAAATGGTCTCATAAGCCTGTTTTTATCTGTGGCTATGAAGTGTATGCGGAGAAGGCAATGGCACCCCACTCCAGTACTCTTGCCTGGAAAATCCCATGGACGCAGGAGCCTGGTGGGCTGCAGTCCATGGGGTCACTAAGAGTCGGACACGACTGAGCAACTTCACTTTCATGCATTGGAGAAGGAAATGACAACCCACTCCAGTGCTCTTGCCTGGAGAATCCCATGGATGCAGGAGCCTGGTAGGCTGCAGTCCATGGGATCACTAAGAGTTGGACATGACTGAGCGACTTCACTTTGACTTCACTTTCATGCATTGGAGAAGGAAATGGCAACCCACTCCAGTGTTCTTGCCTGGAGAATCCCAGGGATGGGGGAGCCTGGTGGGCTGCCATCTACGGGGTCGCACAGGGTCGGACATGACTGAAGTGACTTAGCAGCAGCATGAAGTGTATGGTTTTTTTTTTTAACATTATAGCTTATTATTGCTTTTATTTTGACAATTAACTTACTATGATAATAATATGCATTGACACACCAGCACATCCATCTATACAGAGTAGATGTTTAATAAATTCTTGTTGAAATTCATTGTAGAAATACATTTATAAAGTCGGAAATCTCCTTTGCCAGAAAGCTGAGAACTCTTCTGTAAGAAAAAAATTCAGTGCAATAAGAAACATTTCAGTAGTTTGTAATATATGTGTGTACGATATGTATCATGTATATGTTCATACATATATAGGCACACACATACTTTATAGGAAACATTTCTAAAGAAATATTATCAAATGATCTTAGGTGTTTAGAGGAAGATTTGTACAAGAAAGGTAGATTCAAAAAGAAAAGCTGCCTTAACTTACTTTATTGCTTCTTTGCTAAAGGTATTTATTCAGAACATCAGAAGTAAAGCTTTAAAGTCAAATGTCTGGAGAAATTTAAATATATGTGAATGCGTATGTTTAAATTGAAGAAGAATGTTGACAGAAATAAATCACTTTTAGAGAGAATTCCCAGGACCTGGTCCCTTTTAGGAAAGCTCTCCTGGTCCTTGTGCAAATACATGTTCCTTTAAAGTACTTGCCCACATAATTTATGGGTTTATGTCTGTATGCCTCTGTTTATTTTCGGTATAAAAATCCTTGCTTATAAAAAGGGTAGTTAAGTATGGTACTACATAACTGTGAGCCCTTTTGCCTGACTTAAGAGTTTGGACTTAAGGAACATAAACTAAAGTCAGAGGTAATTCAATTAACATTCTGAACGCACAAAGGTATGCTCGCTTCTCAGCTTTAGGGCACAAAACAGCCCCGTTAAATTATAGCAGTAATTACGCCACACATGCACATTCTTTAAAATTTCATGACTCACAAGGCTGAGCTCTAATTTGAGATGTTTGTGTCTGCCTCTGGAGAATCAACTGAAATAGAAATCTTGAAGCCAAAGAGCTCAACTCCATGTCCAGATTCACAAAACAAAACCCATCACCTTCCAGTCTCAAGACACATTCCAGATTCTCCCAGTTTCCTTACCACTCATTCTAACTCATCACTAAACTCTGTGCATGATAGCTCTGAAATAGCTCTTGAATCTGCCTACGTCTGCCCATCTTCCTTGCCATCGTCCTGGTCCAGGATGCCATCTTCTCTCGTTCATATCCGCATCAGTGGTCTTCTGCCTGTTCTCTCTGCCCCCATTATTGTCTTCTCCAGTCTCCATTCCACTTTGCATACACCCAAACTTTTAATGAAATAAGATCACACCTGGAAGGCTGCTGCAAGCCTCAGTCTACATGTCACTTCTCCAGGCCTTTTCCTGGGTTCAACTCCCTTGCACCACCCTCCTGAAACCCCTTGTAATTCCTATGTCGTAACAAGTGTCACATAGGATTGTAACTCCCCGGGTACTTTTCTTTTTCAGTATATCGTAAGTTCTGTGAGGGTAGGGACTCTGCTTGTCTTGTTAATCCCAGAACCCTTGGCTTCCAGCCTGGGGTGAACTCTCAAATTTTGAAGGAATTTATCATAACTTTTTAATATTAGGCCAGTTTAGAACCACAACATGTGCCAACACTTTTTAATGTGCTGCTGCTGCTAAGTCGCTTCAGTCATGTTTGACTCTGTGCGACCCCATAGACAGCAGCCCAGCAGGCTCCCCCATCCCTGGGATTCTCCAGGCAAGAACACTGGAGTGGGTTGCCATTTCCTTCTATAATATCCTTCTAATACACTATTTTTCTCATGCTAGAACATTTATGGCTCTAAAGAAAAGTTCCCCAAGGTGTGGTGTATCCTAATAGCCCTTATTTTAATAAGAATAGTAAAATTTTATAAATTTTTTCTTGCACTAAAGTTACCAACTTAAATTCCTTCTTTTGACTTTGAGTGAAGTGCTAATCATGAGATTTTAAAGTATTTTTATTTTAGGTATGCTTTATGATATCTTACTGTGAAGTTATCTAGAACTATGGTATAAAATGTGATAGGGAAATCTGCCCCTGGAATGTGTGGAATGGGGTGTGGCATTGATTTCCTTAACCGTGTTAATGTGTTAGATGACCTTTCATGTGTTTTTCTTATTTCTTCCTTTAACACCTTATTTATAGATTTTTTTTTCCCCATGACCAAAAAAATCTGGTTTGGTTTAGCCTTAGAAGAATGTGATGCAAGAAGAAAAATTACATATGTCTTTCTGTATGTGTGTTTGTATGTATGCATATATGATGATTGATTAATGACTATTATTAGCCATAAGAAAAATGGAACATATGGGAGTTCTTGGAGAAGTTCATTCACAGCTCTATTGTTAAGGAAAGGTCATTGCCAGTTCAAGTGCGTTCTTTTTTCCCCTAGCTTTATTGAGATATAATTGACACATAACATTGTGTAAGTTTAAGGTCAAGTGAAATCTTGTCTTTATTGCAAATGTTAAAAATGAGTACTATTGAACAGACTCAGTCTATTTTACGAAAATAGTAGGAAATAAAAGCAATTCTCCTGGCGGAAGTCAAAACAAATATTTAATTATTGTTGTTATTCAGTTGCTAAGTCATGTCTGACTTTTTGCAACCCCATGGACAGCAGCACACCAGGCTCCACTGTCCTCCACTATAGCCATTGATAAAACTGTCCTAAAATCCCACAAGAAATATAAACCTAAGCATATATGTATATACAGAAAAAATTGTAAGTGGCATGGTAATAATCCAGGGTGAGGAGGAGAGGGAAAAGTAGGTAAGGGTATGGAAGAAAATAAGAAAGGTCCTGAGTTGATAGTTCTTGAAACTGAGTGATGAGTACATGGTGAGTTATTATATATTCTTCTGACTTCTGTATATGTTTGAAAGTTTCCATATACAAAGTTTTTACAGAGGAAAGAATTATGTAGAAGTAAAAACATCCTGAAGCTGATAAAGCTTAAGCCTGAGGACCACCACTGGATGGGTCCCTTCTAGAATGCTGGCAGGAGCCTCTGTCTTCAAATGGTCATATGTTTGTGTAAAATTTGTGAATGTAATATAATTTAACTAGAGTGGACTAAAACTGCTGTCTCTTCCGATTTCAGAACCCCCTCTGTTATATTTCTCTTCATGGTGTTCAAGAGGCCATGGGCTTTGGGAGGACCTGCTAAGGGAAAGTTGAGTTGGGGATACAAATACAAAACTTTTGGTGTGTTTACTTGTGGATGAAAAATGCAGATATAAAATTCCCAGCTGTGACTTTGACACCCCCATGATTATTGGAATATATTTATTATAAGTCTCTTCTGTGTATATTACCACTAGTTGTGCTAGCGTAGGAATGGTTTCCGGGAAGACTCCAGTCTCTGTCCCTCTGATGACTCACTCTGTGTTATGACTTGAAGCATAGGACCACAGATTGTATTGGGGTATGAGTGTGCTCCACGAATGTGACAGAAAAGTGTGTAGATGGTGGGGAAAGAAAGAAAGTTTCAAATGTATGAAGCCAGAAATCATTCTGTGGACATTTTTGCTAATCAACAGATGTGTAAAATTATATGCATTGGTTTTGGTTCTCATTGATACTTAGTTAAACTGGAAATCCTCTCCAGTCAGAAATATACTCAGTGCTACAAACATAATTATAAATGCATCCTATTTTTGCATTTTGATTGAAGTCAAGAGAAATATAATTTATCAAAATGTTGTGCCAATAATGTACAGACCTCTACTACCAGAAGCATAAATTTGAGTTTCCTGAAGTTTGTTCAAGTTGTGTGTGTGTAGCTGCTTGAATATCCAGTCATTGGATCTTATCTAAAGCATTTTTCCCTGAAGAAGTGTGGGATCCTAAATTTAAAGAAACAGAAAACTGCCTCTGATGCAAGAAAATTACTTGCACGCATGCGCACACACACACACACAGTGGATTGAACCAGCAATGAGTATTAGAGGTATTCAGACATTAGTAAGTGGATGAAAATGTTGCAGTACAGTGAGTACTCTTGTGAACTGAAAGATTTTTGGATGCCCCCTTCCAGAGTGACTTAAAATACATAATGCACTCCTTGAGGATAAAATTTAAAATAAAATGAAATCAGATGCGTTTCTAGGTTTGAAACCAGTTTCTTACAACTTCAAATCTGAGCCCTTTGTGAAGATGGTTTAAAGATAACAATCTAAGTGTTTTTTTTTTTTTTTAAATAGTCCCTCCAGAGAACTGAAGCATAGCCAAATCCCTCAACATAGAAAATTCACTTAAAAGAGAAAAGCAAGTCTTCCTGTTTCACTTGGTTATTTTACCTTCCAAATATGGGATATAGGAATCTAGAAAGCAGGGTAATAGTGAGTTAATATTCATCGTGTTTTGTTTATCTTGGCTTTTAAAATACACATTTCTTATATTTCTAGCTTGTATAATTTCTAAATATACCCAAGCAGCCTTATAGCTTATCCAAGTTTTCACTTAAAAATGAAAATCTTAGTCCATTTTTCTCCAGTTTTCCTTCTCTTTTCCCAAACATTATTCATCATTCTTTTCTAAGAGTTTGTTTACTCAGAGCATGCCGGCAGGGTAGTTTGTTTTTCAAGCAAAATTTAAACACATTAACACACAATCAATGATGTGTATAATATGTATGGGTGAATGCAATTACATGATCCATTTATATCTTCCATAGCTAAATACAGAATGCCAGTTGTTTGTTGGTGTGTAAATGGTTATGCTTTTGATTAAATTACCTCCACTAGCTATGCTAATAATGGCACAGAAGTCTTTGCTTTTTCCTGAATTTTCTAGGATATTTTAATGTGTGGGGCTTCTCTGAGACAAGTTTCCTCAAATATCCAGGAAACTTCTCACAAACCTACCTCTTATGACTACATTCAAATAAAGCTGGAATTAATGTGGTCAAAATTCTCCAAGCCAGGCTTCAGCAATACGTGAATCGTGAACTTCCAGATGTTCAAGCTGGTTTTAGAAAAGGCAGAGGAACCAGAGATCAAATTGCCAACATCCGCTGGATCATCAAAAAAACAAGAGAGTTCCAGAAAAACATCTATTTCTGCTTTATTGACTATGCCAAAGCCTTTGACTGTGTGGATCACAATAAACTGTGGACAATTCTGAAAGAGATGGGAATACCAGACCACCTGATCTGCCTCTTGAGAAATCTGTATGCAGGTCAGGAAGCAACAGTTAGAACTGGACATGGAACACCAGACTGGTTCCAAATAGGAAAAGGAGTACATCAAGGCTGTATATTGTCACCCTGCTTATTTAACTTATATGCAGAGTACATTATGAGAAACGCTGGGATGGAAGAAGCACAAGCTGGAATCAAGATTGCCAGGAGAAATATCAATAACCTCAGATATGCAGATGAGACCACCCTTATGGCAGAAAGTGAAGAGGAACTCAAAAGCCTCTTGATGAAAGTGAAAGTGGAGAGTGAAAAAGTTGGCTTAAAGCTCAACATTCAGAAAACTAAGATCATGGCATCTGTTCCTGTCACTTCATGGGAAATAGATGGGCAAACAGTGGAAACAGTGTCAGAATTTATTTTTTTGGGCTCCATAACCACTGCAGATGGTGACTGCAGCCATGAAATTAAAAGATGCTTACTCCTTGGAAGGAAAGTTATGACCAAACTAGACAGCAGATTAAAAAGCAGGGACATTACTTTGTCAACAAAGGTCCGTCTAGTCAAGGCTATGGTTTTTCCAGTGGTCATGTATGGATGCGAGAGTTGGACTATAAAGAAAACTGAGTGCCGAAGAATTGATGCTTTTGAACTGTGGTGTTGAAAACTCTTGAGAGTCCCTTGGACTGCAAGGAGATCAAACCAGTCCATCCTAAAGGAGATCAGTCCTGGGTGTTCATTGGAAGGACTGATGTTGAAGTTGAAACTCGAATACTTTGGCCACCTCATGCGAAGAGCTGACTCATTTGAAAAGGCCCTGATGCTGGGAAAGATTGAGGGCAGGAGGAGAAGGGGACGACAGAGGTTGAGAGATGGTTTGATGGCATCACCGACTCAATGGACATGAGTTTGGGTAAACTCCGGGAGTTGGTGATGGACAGGGAGGTCTGGCGTGCTGCGGTTCATGGGGTCACAGAGTCAGACACGACTGAGCAACTGAACTGAATGTGGTAAGGTAATCAGCACTCTCTGTAGTGACAAGTAAGCCATAAATCTCTGTGGCATAACCCAAGCACAGTTGATTTGGTGCCGTGGAAGGCTGTATTACATTCACCCATTCAAGGGCCCAGGTTCCATACATTTTATGGCTCTCCTCTCCTTGGAGGCCTCAGAATTTTACAGGATTATTTTCAACCAAATGGTAGAACAAAGAGAGGTTGCCTGGAGAACTGTTTTGGGGTGTGGGTAGTTTAAGGACCTGACCTCATAGCTGATGGACATCACTTCCACCCACTCTGTGTAGGCCAGGATTCATTCATATGGCCTGGGGGCATCACAGAGGAGGCAAGGAAATCAATAACATGGAGTCTAGGTGGATAAGAAAATGGAGTCTGGTGAGTTCATGACATTGTCTCTCCCACCATTCAGGGTGACCTGCTCTGATTTCAAAGGTACCAGCAAGGTTCCCCAACTATTCTCCTGTGGGAAACTGATTCCTTGATTTAGCTTGCATCGAGGCTGAATGG
This sequence comes from Bubalus kerabau, assembly GCF_029407905.1. Classification (NCBI taxonomy): domain Eukaryota; kingdom Metazoa; phylum Chordata; class Mammalia; order Artiodactyla; family Bovidae; genus Bubalus; species Bubalus kerabau. Next base: position 145,896,304 of record NC_073647.1, on the reverse strand, counting down.
AAAAAATAGATTTCTGTCAGGTGAGACTTGAAAATATTATCAGTCATTGAAGCTCCTGTGCAGAGGAGGCTTTGAAAGCAGATCTCATTTGAGGGTAGGTAGGAAAAATTCCCAGGGATATGGGGTACCATTTCGATAATGGGAATGAAATGCTGCAGGGTGTGTGAGATGATTGATTCCTTTCCTACTTACAGTGGTCTAACTGCTGACTGCCCAAGAAGGACAGTGTTAAAATCTGCTAGACCCCATCCTTTCTCATTGCCACCACTATTGTTGGTTCATTTCCTCTCCTGTAGTCTTAGTTGGGCTTTCCAGGAAATAAAGTCTGAGATGGAGATTTTCCTGCAAATAATTCATTGGTGAGTGCTGTCAAGGATAGAAGTAGGATAGAGAGAGGGAAGAGTTGAAATGGTCATGGGATAGGAAGCTTTAGAGCTTTGAAAGTGTGTGAAAGTGTTCGTCGCCTAGTCGTGTCCGACTCTTGGCGACCCCATGGACCATAGCCCGCCAGGCTTCTCTGTCCATGGAATTCTCCAGGCAAGAATACTGGATTGGTTGCCATTCCCTTTTCCAGGGGGTCTTCCCGACTCAGGGATTGAACCTGAGTCTCTTGCATTGCAGGCAGATTCTTTACCATCTGAGCCACCAGGGAAGCCCTTAGAAGTTTGACAGGTCTTCAAAATTGTCCTGCCTTGAGACAAGGGGACCAGGATTTTATAATATACGCCTCTCCATTTGGCAGTCATTGAATGCAAGCTGCACTCAGACAGGGAGTGTTAGCTAGGGTGAGGCCACTCTCTTTGGTAATGAATCATTCCTAGAGAGGAACTCAGCTGTGAGTCACCAGTATCCCATATGCCGGCAGTTGTGAGTCTGGGTAGCACACTACAGCATCTACTACACTAGTGAAATCTATCTCTAAGAAATAGATTTAGACCCAAAGTTCTATTTCAGAGATGATAATGCCTAGGCCTCTACCACTGCTTTTCTGTAAACCACTCCGCCCCACCAACTCAGAATACTTTATGAGAAGGAGTATGAAAAAAGAGCCCAAGAATGTGCTTTCAATGGCCATGGTTCTGATTGGCAAAGTGCTTTTGCTTTGCTAAGCTGCCTTTCACATCCACCTCCTACTGGCGTGGGATGGCCTCCTCATGTTGACTAGCTTACAAAAGATATCCTCATTGAGGCACTCTCTACTTACTAGCATTCTAAGGGAATTCACACCCATCAGAAATCTTTTATAGTAATTGTTATCTGACTTAGACATCTGCTACTCATTAGGTACTGTTTTACATTGCTTGCTATCCTTTCCTGTGTATATCTTTACCCCAAAAGGGAAGTAGTTGAGGGCAAAGGTTATGTTTTGTATTCCGTGAATCATTATCCATGTTTAGTAGAGTGCAAATCTCAAGTTATTTCATTAGCCTGACAAATATTTATTATGCACTTACTATGTTTAAGGCACTATGTTGGCAGCTAGGGGGACTTAGGTAAGAATTGACACTCAAGAAGATGATTCTTGAGAGCAAGAGAGACAGACCTTTAGTTCCAATGCAAGTTGTACTGATAAAAATTCAAGGTGATATGGTGGGATCTAAACTGTCTGATGGGAAGAGTTGGTACAGGGGCTAGGGTTGAGGGCATGAATCAAGGAAGGCTTCAAAGTGATTAGCAACAATTAATGTGAGGGTATAAAGAACTCTGAAGCCAAGGTGTTTGATTCAAATGATGATTATTATGGTAGAAGGTTGAGAAGCAGGAACAGACAGAGCGTAAGACTTTATGGTAGTGGGCATTAATTTGTAGAACCATGGGTTTAGCCCAGGGTTTCTCAACTGTGGTGCCATTGATATTTGGGGCTTCTCAGTTCTTTGTTATGGGGGCTGTCCTGTGCTTGATAAGTTTTTAGCAGTATCCCTGGCTTCTACCCACCAGATACCCATAGTTCTCCTCAGATCTGACAATCAAAAAATTCTCCAGATACTGCCAAATTGTCTCCACTAGAAGTCCAAATCATTCCTAGCTGATTCCTAGCTGAACAACTTGGCTAGAAACTTTAGCAATAGGCAACACTTGCCATGATAGCAGCTTCTCCATGAGCAGTGGAGTGTGTGAGAGAAGTTAGGAGTGTGTTTAATGCTAATGGAAGTCCAGATGCTAACACTTTCCCTTGGGAATAATGCACTTGTGGTGGGTGTTGTACTCTGTACTCGTGATGATCTTTCCACCTCACAAAATATCTCTAAAGTTGAAATCTGGTATACGGACCTTATTTTCCCCAAAGTTAATAGCTCGGCCTTCTCAAGTGTTTTTTATGGAATACATGGTCATGGAATAAAAAGATCAGAGTTAATAATCATTTGTTTATTATTTTTTGGAAACTTTGACCAGCAGGGAAGTATGAGGATTTTTAGAAATCACCAGGGTACAGTGAAAGTTGCCAATAAAAATGTAAAATAATACAGATGTTGTTATGAAGCAGAAACATGTTATGTTTTAAATAAATCAGTATTCATAACTATTAGCAAGAGAACCTGAGTTTTTTTTTTAAAGAACAATGGTATTATAATTTTATTATCTTTTTCCTACACATCTGGAATTTCGAAAAAAACTTTTTGAATGAAAAAACCCCATTAGATTATTTAAGTCACTCTTGAGTTTAATTGTACTTTTGAGAATATATGGAAAAGTTCTGCCTCCAATCTCTTCTCCTTTTACAGAATCTTCCTAGTATTTTGAAAGAATTTACTGATGAGTTACTGCCTGACATATATATAGGCAAAATTCAGGAATAGTCTACAAGTTTGCTTTTAAAGTCACACATTCGTTTTCTTATGTAACTATAAAATTTTCAAAGAGAGGCAAGTATGAAAAAGAAAACAAATATAATTTATAATATTCTTATTTAATTTTTGTAGCCTTTTTCTTGTTATATTTTAGAGGTTCCTTAATTCTAAAGTGCATAGAAATCATAGTGAGAACTTGTTTAAAAAGCATGTTCTACATGTACTACAAAAGAAGGGTAAAGTGTGAGAATTATATTACACCTGGGAAACAGCATTTTACCAGGTTGATCCTGATTCAGATGGTCTATAAAAGCATTTGGAAAAACTGATATGGCATTCTTATGTTGCCATCATCTCTGTATTATACATTGACTAGTTAGAGGAGGGAAGAAATTATGGATTTTTGCATTTGTTTTGTCTAAAGGAATCCTGGCCCTTGTAAACATTAATTCTTTCTGCAACAGTAAACATCTATTTAAAGACACAACATTCATTTCAGTGTTGCTGCAGCCTTTGGGTGATTTTCCCTGGATTGGTAATTGTTCAAAGTTTTTTTGCCTTTGTTATTTGTAACAGTTACATGTCAAATGCATTTTAAGATTAATAATCTTTGGGTGGGAATGTAAATTGATGTAGCCACTGTGGAGAGCAGTAGGGAGATTCCTTAAAAAGCTAGAAATAAAACTACCATATAACCTAACATATAACTGGAGGAGGCAGTGGCACCCCACTCCAGTACTCTTGCCTGGAAAATCCCATGGACAGAGGAGCCTGGTAGGCTGCAGTCCATGAGGTCGCTAAGAGTCAGACACGACTGAGCGACGTCACTTTCACTTTTCAGTTTCATGCATTGGAGAAGGAAATGGCAACCCACTCCAGTGTTCTTGCCTTGAGAATCCCAGGGACGGGGGAGCCTAGTGGGCTGCCGTCTATGGGGTTGCACAGAGTTGGACACAACTCAAGTGACAGGAGTATAACCTAACAATCCCACTGCTGGGCATATGAGACACATGTACCCCAATGTTTGTGGCAGCACTTTTTACAATAGCTAGGACATGGAAGCAACCTAGATGTCCATCGACAGATGAATGGGTATAGAAATTGTGGTACATATACACAATGGAATATTACTCAGCTATAAAAAAAGAACACATTTGAGTCAGTCCTAAAGAGGTGGATGAACCTAGAGCCTATTATACAGAGTAAAGTGAGTCAGAAAGAGAAAGACAAATGTCATATATTAACACATATATATGGTATCTAAAAAGTTGGTACTGATGAACCTATTTGCCGGGCAGCAGTGGAGGCTCAGACAGAGAGAACAGACTTGTAGGCATGGGGTAGTAGGGGAAGCAGAGGGTGGGACGAATGTGGAGAGTAGCATGGGAACATATAGGTTACCATGTGTAAAATATATAGCCAGCAGGAATTTGCTGTGTGACAGAGGGAGCTCAACCCAATGCTCTGTGACAACCTGCAGAGGTGGGATGGGGTGGGAAGCGGGAGGGATGTTCAAGGTGGGGGGGATATGTGTATACCTATGGCTGATTCATGTTGATGTATGGCAGAAACCAGCACAACCTTCTAAAGCAATTATCCACCAATTAAAAATAGATGAATAATTTCTTTTTTTAAGATTCTTTAAGTTAAGCGCTTTGAACAGTACTTAGCCCTCCATCATCATTATTGTCCCAGATAAAGGGAGGGAGGGTCAGGATGGAAAACACATGTATACCCATGGCTGATTCATGTGAATGTATGGCAAAAGCCACCACAATATTGTAAAGTAATTAGCCTCCAATTAAAATAAAAAATAAAAAAAAAGAAAAGAAAAGCTTAATAGAAGTTTTCTTTCACAAGGATTATTCATCTTCCTTTACTCTTTGACATGTGTTTATCTTACCTTTGACTGTTAACATTTATTCACCAATGAAAATATAGCACCTCTTACAAAAAATAGAATAATCTTTGAATAACTTGAAGACTTGTATTTCTCTTGGTGTTAACTCTACTCAGGAGGTAATGGGGATGTGAAACACAGTGTCAGTGAGGAAGGGGAGGAGTGGCATAGACCTGGATGAATTTGGGAGGCAAAATCTGTAGTAGTTAACATCCGTTAAGCTTCAAGGGTGAATGAGAAAGGGATGTTCTGGGTGACCTCAAGTTCATGAGCCTGGGCAGCTTGAGGAAGGCGGCAAAGAGGAGCTATGTTAGGGAATTTGGGGGTTTGGGGGCAGGGAATGTAAGAAGAGAAACATGATGCAAAGTTGCAGGGATCAGAGTCATCTGTTAGCAATGTGTACATGTTAGCGATGTGTACATGTTTAGTGATGTGTATAAGTAACTTAGAAATGTTGAATCATGCTTAAGAAGTTGATCAGTCTGAAAGCTAAAAATAGGAACTAAAGGACTGAATAGACTAACGGAAAGAGAGTAAATATTAAGAGGGCCAAAAACTAAGCTATGTGGTGTGTCTTTATTTAGAAACCTGAGGAGGAAAAAAGGAATAAAGACAGCTAAGAAATGGACAGAGAAGAAATAGGAACACCAGGAAAAAAAAAAACCTGTTCTGGAATAAACACCTTGGGAAGAAGATGTGTTGAAGGAAAAGGTTGAAACAAACCTGTTGAGCCTGGTGTCCAGAATTTCATTGGTGACCTTTGATAAAAGGTCAGTTCCTTAAGTAGATTTAAATGAAGTCAGGAACTTAAGACAATTTAAAATTCTTCATCATTAGGTTCCTTGTGTTTGTTGTTGACTTCTGCCTGCAGGGTACGTATTCTCCTGCAGTCTTCCCTTGGTAACCCCTTCAGTGTGACCAGTTTAGTATTCTGATGCTCTTCTGTGACCCTTATTTGAAGCTCTGTGAATTAGGTGGGATGCTTTGGTGAAGTTAAATGGCTCAACTGGCAATTCACACCCAAGGCAGTTTATCTTCTCCCCAGTGACCTCTTGATGTGCCAGGAAATGAGAAAATGAGAGGGGAGTTGAACTAATCATCTATAACCCTTTTATCTGATTCCATGGTGGAATACCTCTCCCTTTTGCTCACCTAACACTACCTCAAATATCAAAACCACCCAGTTCAACCTACCAGATCCCTGAAACAGCTTTGTTGTTGTTCAGTCACTCAGTTGTGTCCGACTCTTCATGACCCCATGGACCACACACTTCCCTGTCCTTCACCATCTCCCAGAGTTTGCTCAGACTCATGTCCATTGAGTAGGTGATGCCATCCAACCATCTTGTCCTCTGTCATTCCCTTCTGTTTCCCAACATCAGGGTCTTCTCCAATGAGTTGGCTCGTTGCATCAGGAGGCCACAGTGTTAGAGCTTCAGCTTTAGCATCAGTCCTTCCAATGAATTCCCTGGTGGCTCAAACAGTAAAGAGCCTTCCTGCAGTTTGGAAGACCCAGGTTTGATCCCGGGGTCGGGAAGATCCCCTGGAGAAGGAAATGGTAACCCATACCAGTATTCTTGCCTGGAAAATCCCATGGACAGGGGAGCCTGGCAGGGTACAGTCCATGGGGTCTCAAAGAGTTGGACATGACTGAGTGACTTCACTTCTTCACTTTTCCAGTGAATATTCAGGGTTGATTTCCTTTAGGATTGACTGGTTTTAAACAGCTAAACAAAATGATATAAAATGATATAATTGAGATATTTGGAAAAAGCACATGATGGGGTTGATGTGTACCTGCTTCCTTTCCTTTCAGTGAGTCCTGTCGCATTGTCTACTTCTTTACTGGCATGACTTCTAGCATGGCATAAGGCCACGAACCTTTACTTAGATTTGAAAAGCTAAGTCATTGGGAAGTTGCAAGTTGAATTTGAGCCCTGACTCCATTGCCAATAATATTTCCACCATACCATGCTACCTTGACATAATCTTTCAAGTTTTGCTTTAAGAATGGATAGTTAACATTTTCTTCCTGCTGCTTCCTATGGTACATAAATACAGTTAAGAAATAAAGCCAAGAAAACGCATATTAGCTAATTGATTATGGATGACCCAAATGCTTAGGAATGAAAACTTTAGGCTTATGCCCATTCATACAGCATATGCAGCTAAGAACAAGTCCTAGTTTCTTAATGTACCTCTTGATAAGTTAAAAAAAGACCATAATGAACTTATCTTCTATAACACATTTCTTATGTTTTAAATATTTTATATAATGTCAATTTGTGGCATTAAACTTCTACAGCCAGATTATGAGATCTGACAGATCCCTCTTTGTAAGGCAAAAGTTGAAAATGTCTAATTCAGAAGCATCATAAATTACTTATACATAAGTTAGTTTTTAAAGTCTCATTTTTGGATTGTCCTCATTTTCAGAGAAGGAATGAGTTTGGAGAGCAAGTTGTAAGTATAGTTTTATGAGCTATCAACTTATTTCTAGATATGGGGATGTGGAATACCCATAAAGCATGCTGGGGAGCTGTGTGTTCTTTCTGGATTGGAAGGTTGTAAGGCATGGGCTAGGGTCAGGTTGAAGACACCAAGTCTAGGGAAAAATGAGAGTTGGGGAAGGTATGGGAATGTGTCCAGGTAATGTGATCTGGCTGCTGGGTCAGAGTGGTAGTCACTGAGAGGACAAACGTTCTGGTTGTAAATGAGCCCCCCAGAGAAGGCTCTCGGTTTATGGGAAATGGCACCCATCAATCACTCAAGGGACAGAGTTGGCGAGAGTTGGGAATGGGTAGGGATGGCAGGATAGTTCCAGGCCATCCCAGTGGAGAAACCAGAGGATAAAAATGATGGCTGTAATGGGAATTATGGGAATTAGGATGGCCAACAATTGGGTTACACTGTCTTCCCCTGGTGGTAGGATTTGGTACTCTGTGACTACATTGTCACAGAATCCCCACAGCATTGAGCCTACAGTGTTAACCCCAGCTACAAAAGGCTGAGAAAAAGAGAAGCTGACAACTTCAAGTCTGTTGGTCTTTGATCCTGTAGTTCCATGGCCACAAATACTTTTGTATGTGTTTGTGATTAGGTCTCCCAGAAGTCAGCAAGGCATTGTGAATATGAGCATAGACTGCCTGGGTTCAGTCGTGGGCCCTTAGACAAGTTATTTGACCTCTTTGTTGTTCAGTTTCCTCAGCTGTAAGTTGAGGATGATAGCACCTACATCATTAGTTGTGAGGACTAAATGCGTTAATACTTGTAAAGTATTTGTAACCATGGCTGGCCTACAGTGAATTCTGTCGTTATTGTGTTGTCAGAACTAAAAATAAAACTTCATCTGGGTTGGTTGGTCCATTTGTATCAGCCTGTCTCCCAACTCATTGCTTCTCTGAAAATGAGGACAATCCAAAAATGAGACTTTAAAACTTTAAATAGGGGCATTGTTTAAAATGCAGGTTCTGGGATGTTATACCAGACTTAGTCAAATTTTTAAAGGTGATACTAGGAATCTGTTTCTATTTCAATATATTTCTAACAAGTCTGCCAGGAAATTCTATTGATCAAAGTCAGATTTGGGAGTTAAATAGGCCATGTCTCTGGTTCACTTTATGTTTAAGGTCATTAGCAAATTATTTTTTGATTCACTTCTTAAGAAAGACCCTCAGTACATGGGACCAAAGCTTGCTTAGAATATAAGCAAACTGAACTTTCTCCCTCATCCTAGTCCAGGTGCAAATATATCACTTATGAATTTTAGAATCTAGTCTCAAGCAACATTTTGGCATGTCAGTTACGGAAATTAACCTGGACTTTGATTTGGATTATAAGTGTTTTTCAGTTCATTTCAGTCACTCAGTCATGTCCAACTCTTTGCAACCCCATGGACTGCATCACACCAGGCTTCCCTGTCCATCACCAACTCCTGGAGCTTGCTTAAATTCATGTCTATCGAGTTGGTGATGCCATTCAACCATCTCATCCTCTGTTGTCCCCTTCTCCTCCTGCCTTCAATCTTTCCCAGCATCAGGGTCTTTTCCAGTGAGTCACTTCTTTGCATCAGGTGGCCAAAGATAATATAATAATAAAGGAAATGTAGTTATTCTGTATGTTAGAAGTCTCTAAGCAGATTGCTTTTTGCAGTGTTGTGTTTTCTTTTAGGAATTAGGCAATTGCTAATTTTTCATGGGTACATTTGTGAAAAGTGTAGTCATGATAGAAAATCAAATGATAGAGCCTCTACAAAGACTTGGCTAAATGTACCTGCAAGAGCGTAACATTGAATTTTTAGCAATAACGTGGCATGTTCTTAGTTAAAAGAAAAACAAAAACCTGATCTGTTCTTCTATAAATGAGTTCAGTAGAGCAGTAAGATATAAGTAATTTACTTGGAAAGAAAACAGAAAATAATTTGCTTCTCCTGTTACATAAGTATTTGTAGGCCACCTTTATTTAGGCAAAGAAAAAGTCCTGATGTATCTATTTTTTTTCCTGATCTTTAATAGATCGTGTGCTAGTGGAAATAGAATTACACTGAGCTATTCTTTTTATTGTCTGGTTGCCCTTGTTAGCAGTATCATTTATTTTCAAGGTGACTGGCGCTGGTTAAGGGCTTATTCCATGACCTTGAAGCAAAGCAGAGTTAATTGATGTAGCGAAGGATTTGTTAGCACTTGTAGCTCAACCATGAAACCAGATGGGCAGGGTAACCTAACTGAGAAATTAACTGTATCTTTTCTTGCCTGTGGACTTTTCACACACAGATAAAGGAAGCATTTTTTCTTCTTCTTCTTTTTAATGTAGGAAGGCAGGTATGGCAAATTCTGTTTTGTCGAACTATAGTCCCACACATGGTCCTCTAGAACCATGCCATAATCCTATCAAGAGGTATAATCAATTTCTCCTCCTCTGAGCCTGAGTAGAATTTTGGATGGGTCGACAGATAGAATGTAGTGGAAGGGACACTGTATGAGTTCTGAGGCTAGGTCATAAGTAGTGTTATGACTGTACCTGGCTCTCTCTCTTCGGGACAGTGATCCTTGAAACCCAGCCACCATGGTGTGACGATGTGTCAGCCACACGAGGAGACCATGTGCTCATTCCTGACTTGGCAGCACCAGCCGGGACCTCTGCCCCAGCAGCCACCAGAAACGTTAGTGTCCTAGCCTCCAGATAATTCCATATCCCAGTCCTCAGCCTTTGAGCAGTCCCAAGTCGAGGGGTTCCAGGCAAAAGAAGAGTTGTTATTGCTTAAGATGCAAAGTTTGGGGATAATTTGTTAATCAGGATGACAGCATTCTGGAACCTCAGGGCTTCCTCTCTGGAGGTGTGTAGGTTTTTGCTTCAAGGGACAGAGAAGAGGCCCTTGTTTTGAGAAGTCAGGGAGGACAAGATCAGGGCTCAAAGAGTTGAAGAAGTGAGGCAGCAGTCCAGCCCTGAAGGAGCAAAGTTCCCAGCTCTGTGGGCTTCCCAGGTGGTTAAGTGGTAAAAAATCCGCCTGCCAATACAGGAAACTCAGCTTTGATCCCTGGGTCAGGAAGATCCCTTGGAGGAGGAAATGGCAGCCCACTCCAGTATTCTTGCCTGGGAAATCTCATGGACAGAGAAGCCTGGCGGGCTACAGTCCATGGGGTTGCAAAAGAGTTGGACATGAGTGAGCAACTAAACAACAACAATGTGGATAAGAGCTGGGAATTCTGAGAGCAGTGGATAAGGTGTCCCACTTCCAACTGGGCCTTACGGGAGTGGCAGAACCTCTGGCAGAACTGGCAATGTGGGAGCCTGTGGACCAAATACCGAGCTCAGTGATCTTGGAAGTAGTGGTAAAGGCTGTCATGATCTCTTAGGTGTGCGTGTAGGTGTAGTGGGCAGAGGGTGTCAGAAAAGCCAGCTGCCTTCAGATGTGAGAACCAGAGCAAAGAGAAATGGCAGAGATACAACCAAATACTGAAAGATGAATTCTTTTCTGATCCTGAGAAGTGATAGGGACTCTCAGAATTTCTTTTTCAATATTTATTTATTTGGCTGCACCAGGTCTTGGTTGAGGCATGCAGAACATTTAGTTGCAGCATGTGGGATCTAGTTCCGTGACCAGGGATCAAACCTGGACCCCCTGCATTGAGAGTGTGGAGTCTTAGCCACTGGACCATCTGGGAAGTCCATCAGAATTTATTCTGATGAAGGCTTTATACATATGTATATAAAAATTATTAGTTATTTGTTATAACATCATTTGTCAACTGACAAATTTGCAGGTTAATCCTTTTCTTACAATTTGAAAGAATGGATTATCATATACCAAATATTTTTATGTATTTGATTTTGCTATTTTCACTCCATTAATTTATCTGTAACCACTAAGATGACTCCATTTTAGTAATTATGTACTTTTTTTTTTTTCCTGAAAGTCTCTTGACTCTCTCATGAGTGTACTCCTCCAGACAGGCTCTCAAATCAGTTGGAGAGATTATCCTTGCAAACTCTGATTGTGATGGTCTTCTATGCAAATAGTTAAGAATGGCAGATTGAACACATACGTACTTTCATGGCTCTTCTTCCCAGAATCCCACTAAATGAGAGGAAAGGAATGTTAAAAAGAAGATACAAATAGACAAGGACAAAGAATGAGGAGACAATAGCGATAAAATCTTAGAGGCCAGTAGGAAGGTAGATGGGAGTTAAATGACTTCCCAGACATGAGAAAGCTGAATCCTAAGCTGGAAGTTGGGAAAGGAGAGAAATGACCTAATGTCCATTGCAGAATCCTCCAAAGGAGCATTATTTGGCAGGTGGAAGAACTGGTTGAAAGACTGTTTAAGAATTTAGCCCCTCATATCTACATTCCAAATTTCGGCAGCTGAGCAAACATCCCTCTCCTGTTCTGGCCAGAGACTTGAGGTTTATTCTGTAAAGGAGATAAACAGATGATCTTTGAATGAGACAATGTGAGGCACATGCTAAAACAGACCAAGTAGAAAGCATGGGGATTAAGATAAACCTTATATATGAGACTTGAGATCTCCAGCCTTCTCCCCTCCCATGGCTCGAGAGTTTTGGCAGCCAGACATGTACTTTCAATGCAGGAGGTCAGAAGTTTCTTCTCTGGAAATCTAAGTTGCAAAAGAAGTGAACAGAAGATACTCAACTCAGAGATCTTCCAAATATCACCATAGAGACAAAAACACCATTGACAACCATTGTCCCCAAGAGCTCCCAGTTATCTTTTTAGTGCCTCATCCTTAAATATGACCAGATAGTCAAGGGCTGCCAGTTACTTTAGTTACTTTTTAAAAAATAACTTGAGGCAGATCCATTTTGATATTTGGCAAAACTAATACAATTTTGTAAAGTTTAAAAATAAAATTAAAAAAAATAAAAAAATAACTTGAAATACCAATAACAATGGAAAGAAAATATGCAAAATGACTTTTATTAATATCTTCAGAGAAGATATAAATCTATGAAGCAAGAAGTGGATACTATAAAAAAATTTCGTGAACAGAAAATCTTAGACATTAAAAATATGGTAACACACACTGTTAGAAGACAAAATCAAGGGAACTGTCCAGAAAATAGGATAGAAAATACAGAAGAAAAGAAGACAAAAATTTTAAAAAGATAGAGATCCATATAGGGTGTTCTAGAATAATTGCTGTTCTATGACTTGAGGACAGATATCAGAGAAAAAGAAATCATCAATAAAATAATTCAAAAAATTCCCCCAGAATTAGAGAACTTGAATGTTCCAGTTGAAAGGGATGTCTAAATGTACAGAACAAAGGATGAAGCAGACCAAATCCAAGGCACATTATCAACAAGTTTCAGAAACCCAGGGACAGAAAATAGATTCTACAAATTCTCAGGAAGGAAACAAATTTTTATACTAAGTATTAAGTATTTGAAGACATTAGAGTTACTACTAGCAACAGTAGAAGCAAAAAAGCAGGGTAGTAACACACCGTGAAAATTCTGAGGAAAAGCAACTTCAAACTGAAAATTCCACTGCCAGTGTCTGCAAAACAGAACTTAGCTTCCCAAGCAATCCTTTTCAGGAAGCTATTTGAGACATGCTTCTGCAAAATTAGGGAGTTAATCAAGAAAGAAGTCAAAGGGCCCAGGAAACAGGAACTCCAACCCAAGAGAAAGTCTAAGGAAATTCCCATGATAGTAATGAAACAGGTTCTTGGATGGCTTCCAGTTACTAGGTGTAGTAGTAGACAGAATTCTAAGACACCTCCTGTCCAGGATTTCCAATCCCTGATAGACATGCTCTGAATAGTCCCCTCCCTTGTATCTAGGTATGACCTGTGACCCTAATGTCACTTTCATGATTAAGTTTTACGGTGAAGGTGAAGAGATTTTGCAGATGTAATTAAAGCCCCTAATCAGTTGATTTTAAGCTCCTCAAAATGGAGGTTATTTTTGGTGGGACTGACTTGATCAGATGAGCCCATTCAGAGGGTACAGAGATCATAAAGTGAAGAAGTCAGATTTGAGGTAGCAGATTGACTCTGCTGTTGGCTTTAGAGAAGCAGACAGCCATTTTATGGAGAGGATCACATGTTAGGGATTGGTGGGTGGTCTGTAGAAACCGAGGGTCTGTTTTATAACCTTAAGGAAATGAATTCTGCCAAGAGCCACATGAGCTTGGACGAGAACTCTGCCTCAGATGAGAATGCATCCCTGACCACCATCTTGATTTCAGCCCCCTAAGACTCTGAATAGAAAATCAGTTATGCCACGCCTGGACCCCTGACCTAGAAAAACTTTGTGGTAATGAATGAGTATTGTTTTAAGCTAGTAAACTTATGTCAGTAGATAAATAATGAGGGTAGAGTTAGAAGTGGATCCAGATTGGAGCAGCTCAGAACATTCTGGAGGGATTTAGCCAGAGGCGTCAGTATGTCCTAATGTCTGGAAAGGTGTACACAGCTTGAGGATAATTAGATGTGCTGATATTAAGTACATACAGAACTAAGCAGTCAACCACAAGACCATTAATAACTTTAAGAAAAACAAAATGTTGCATGGGAAAGCAGTCATAGTATATAACATGACTCAGTTATAAATAGGATTTACAGAGACATAATAATCTAAAAAGCACATGACAGTCTAAGCAAAATCACAGGATGAATACTGTTGAGGAGGAAAAAGTTTTCCTCCATCCTCTTTGGGTCCCTGGCTGGGTCTGAAAATTGGACAAAAACAGGTTGACAGGAGAACAACATACAGATTTATTTAGCATGAGTTTTATATGACACAAGAGCCTTCATAAGGAAATGACCCAAAGAAATGATTGAATGGTGAGTGTTTTTGTGCCAGGTTTGATGAAGAGTAGACAGTTGTGGAAAGATATGGGAGGACAAAGGGTATGAAATTGGTGTAGTGAAGGGAGGGAAACTGAGCAAGACATTGATTCAGATTCCTGTCTTGGTCCCTTCGACTTTGGAGATAGGGATGCTCTTTTCAGTGGCACTAGGGGTCAAGAACCCCCCTGCCAGTGCAGGAGATCTGGATTGATCCCTGGGTCGGGAAGATCCCCTGGAGAAGGAAATGCAAACCCACTCTGGGATTCTTGCCTGGAGAATCCCGTGGACAGAGGAGCCTGGCAGGCTACAGTCTATGGGGTCACAAAGAGTTGGATACGACTGAGTGACTAAGCACACTTGCACGCATACGTAGGGAGGTTACCTCTCACAGGAGGGTTTTCTGACCTGCTCCAGGGCAAGGTCAGAAAATTCTTCGCACACGCACCTTTCCTCAAATCCCTTCAGCTGGAAAATGCACTGTGTTAAGGTGCCATGTTTGGGGGTAGCCTGTCCTGAGCCCTCTGAGTACTTTGAAGGGTTGGAGATGGGAGCTGTCTGGGGGTGGGAACAGGTGGGTGGAGGAGAGGCAGGAACCAAAACCTTCGTCTTCCATAATAGATAATGACTAGAGTGAAAATATTCAGAAGTAGCAATACATGTGTCTATAGGAAGGAGAAAATTGGAGTTGAGAGACTTTTCAGTGAATCGGAGACCTTGTTAAAAACTTGTGGAGGTACCTGACTCCTTATGTGATTGTACAGATGGGACAAAAATGAAAGTGAATCTGAAAGAATTGAAAGTTCAGTAGATGAATTTTAAGGTACCCAAGATTGGTTCTTGAGATGACATTTTCATATAATTGCACTTTCAAACTCCTCTCCCTTATGGGTTGTTGATAAATGAACAAGATTATAAGCAGTGAAATTCAATTAGCCTCTTCGATGTGTAAACAGATACCACAAAATAAAAGAATTTCTTTTTCTCCCAATTACATGCAGTGCCCTTGAAAAATGACCTTCAGCAAGCTAACCTGACAAAATAAACAAGAGCTGCCACGTCTCAATTTTTAGCCCATCATAGAGTGAAGGGGGTTGTATCTGTTTACCCATTTGTTCCTGAGAGTAGTTAAAATACTTGTGATATATTAACAAGCTCTGGTGAAAGATAGAACACTTCTTCAATGTCTGCCTTTTCTACAATCAGCTTCTTGTTTGAAATAGCAGGAACTCTAAATTCATTTCTTTTCACTTTGTACTCTCCAATGGACATGAATTTGAGCAAACTCTGGGAGATAATGGAAGACAGGGAAGCCTGATGTGCTGCAGTCCTTGGGGTCACAAAGAGTCAGACACAACTTAGCAACTGAACAACAGCAGTAACTATCCAGGAGCTGTGATTCAGCTAGATCAGGAAGGCCATGTGTTGTGGTTGTTCCTATGTTTTCTAGTGAATAGTATTGACTGGCTGTGCATCAGCAGTTTATACCTTTTACTGTTATACACAGTTTCTGTGCAAGTTTCTAAACTCTGTTACACAGCTATTGCTGTTTTCATCTGAAGGATATAGTGATAGCATGTAGGATTCTTGACCGGCTTAAATGAGGTAAGGGTGTGAAGGACTTGTTAGCGCAGTGACTCACACAAAGTAAGCTTCACTGGTGGCTCAGACAGTAAAAGATTTGCTTGCAATGAGGGAGACCCGGGTTCAATCCCTGGGTTGGGAATATCCCCTAGAGAAAGGAATGGCAACCCAATCCAGTATTCTTGCCTGGAGAATTCCATGGACAGAGGAGCCTGGCAGGCTACGGTCCATGGGTTACAAAGAGTCAGACATGACTGAGTGACTTTCACTTTCACTTTTCACATAAAGTGAAGGTGAGAAATCAATAAGTGTTAGCTGTTGTTATCATTGTCTTTCAGGGGAACAGAATAGTTAGTAATAAGCATTTGTATTTGTGTTAAATAAGTTTAAGAATGAAATTCTAACTCTAATCCAATAGAGGCTTTTCAGTTCTGTAGATGGAAGTTTTCGCACCCACTCCAGGAGATAAACAGTGAATAGATCCATTTCTACCCTCTTTCTGAAACTAAATTAAACCTACAAGGCATGGTAATTCACATGTTATGGGAAAACTTGAAGGAACTTTTTGGCCAACCCAATACATTCATGAAAGATGGAACTTTGCAGACTTAGAATTTAGTAACAAATTTTGTTTAAAATCCTCATGTTCTTCAGGAAGCTGATAAGGAAATTATGTTTAGATATCACTGATTTCTAATTCTTAGCTGATATAAAATAATTATTTTATCTCATCTAGAAAACCACAGCACTCACTATCTGAGACCACTATTTGCATATGGAAAGCAAGAAGAAAGTGCTAAAGATTTATCCTTGTGAAAAATGTGACTCTTTAGTTATTAAATAAGGCTTTGTTCAGGAAAAGAGAGAGCAAACATGGATATGAATGAGTTTCCAAGTTCAGCTTTTCTCATCAATTTTACCCATTTATTTCTTGCTCAAAAACAAAATTTAAAGCACAGATACAAGGGGTTTCATGTTTCTGGAAAAAAAAAATAAAAAAAATAAAAATTCACTTCAGCAGAATGGTCATTTCTCAGGAAAGATTCCTAATATGAATGTAAAAAGTAAGAACCTACAAAGACATATTAATTTTTGTTCTGATTTATTACTGTTGTTCCATTGCAATCCCATAAAGACACATGAATTAAGAACTTTTGAGTTAGGGACTGCTAAGTTGAAGATGTCTCTTGAATAGTTTCTTCCTTTAATAAGCCCATGGAGCCTAAATGCAAATATTGCTACCACAATATCTATGTGCACAGTTCAGTTTTTAGAACAGTTGTCAGGAAATTCCAAAAGTTCTCCAGCCCAATTACGTGGGAGTTGTGGCCTGAATGTAATTTTTCTACTCTTCTCTCCCTTGTAAGCTTATACTTTCAGTGCAGTTCTGTTCATGTGGTAAAAACTGTGTCATAATTTACCCAGACTATACAATATGTCAAAATTCTCATTGTTCCTAAGATCCTTAACTAGGCATTTCCTGACTTTTGATTCTTCACCCTTTAAACACTTTTGCATTAATGCAGTCCATACAGAATATCAGCTTGAGAGAATAGGACGTAGGAGGATAAGTAGATTTATAAACGCATGGCGTCCACAAAAAACAGTTCAGTAAGACCATGTTTGCTGTTAGAATAAATACGCTTTGTGGGGCAGTCACCTGGTCCTTCTAAGCATAATGAGAGGAAGAGAAAGACATCGTTATTTTGTATTTTGTACAAAAGCTAGACTAGACTTGCCTCATTTATCATCAGATCAGATCAGTCGCTCAGTCGTGTTCGACTCTTTGCGACCCCATGAATCGCGGCATGCCAGGCCTCCCTGTCCATCACCAACTCCCGGAGTTCACTGAGACTCACGTCCATTGAGTCAGTGATGCCATCCAGCCATCTCATCCTCTGTTGTCCCCTTCTCCTCCTGCCCCCAATCTCTCCCAGCATCAGAGTCTTTTCCAATGAGTCAACTCTTCGCATGAGGTGGCCAAAGTACTGGAGTTTCAGCTGTAGTATCATTCCTTCCAAAGAAATCCCAGGGCTGATCTCCTTCAGAATGGACTGGTTGGATCTCCTTGCAGTCCAAGGGACTCTCAAGAGTCTTCTCCAACATCACAGTTCAAAAGCATCAATTCTTCAGCGCTCAGCCTTCTTCACAGTCCAACTCTCACATCCATACATGACCACAGGAAAAACCATAGCCTTGACTAGACGAACCTTTGTTGGCAAAGTAATGTCTCTGCTTTTGAATATGCTATCTAGGTTGGTCATAACTTTCCTTCCAAGGAGTAAGCGTCTTTTAATTTAATGGCTGCAGTCACCATCTGTAGTGATTTTGGAGCCTGGAAAAATAAAGTCTGACACTGTTTCCCTATCTATTTCCCATGAAGTGGTGGGAGTGGATGCCATGATCTTCGTTTTCTGAATGTTGAGCTTTAAGCCAAATTGGTTTGAACAACTCCCACTTCTGAGTGGTCAACATGAAACCCAAAGTTTTTAGAACTTAGAAAAAAATTTAAACAAGATAAGAAAGTTTTATTTGGAGATTCAAACCATTAAATAATGGGGATCTTGAAGGGGATTGGCAATGAAGAGAGATCAGAGCTGTCCACAAACCGCAGTTGAAATAAAGTAGTTCTGATGTGATGCAAAGGTAAACTGATGTTACCATAATTAGTTCATATCAAACATGAGTTTGAGCAGACTCCAGCAGATAGTGAAGGACAAGGAAGCCTGTTACCCAGCCTGGCATGGTTAGCAGGTTCCCACTCTCTTGGGTGATCCCAGACTCCCAGTTTTGTTCCATGAGACTTAGGAGACTCTCAGAAGTTCTGCTCAATTTCTCAGCTCCTCATTCCCTTCTCGTGGACTTGACAAATGTTCCAAAGGGAGAAAGAGCACACAAAAGGCAAGACTACCTCTTTGCGACTCTCTCTCTAGTTCCTTGATTTTAAAATGGTTTTCTCCCTTGTTAGTTGCTGAATGCCATAAATCAGCTGTTTCAAATACTCTCACCACTACGATTCAACATAGTTTTGGAAGTTTTAGCCACAGCAATCAGAAAAGAAAAAGAAATAAAAGAAATCCAGATTGGAAAAGAAGTAAAACTCTCACTGTTTGCAGATGACATAATCTTCTACATAGAAAACCCTAAAGACACCACCAGAAAATTACTAGAGCTAATCAATGAATATAGTAAAGTTGCAGGATATAAAATTAACACGCAGAAATCCCTTGCATTCCTATACACTAACAATGAGAAAACAGAAATTAAGGAAACAATTCCATTCACCATTGCAATAAAAAGAATAAAATACTTAGGAATAAATCTACCTAAAGAAACAAAAGACCTATATATAGAAAACTATAAAACTGATTAAAGAAATCAAAGATGACACAAATAGTTGGAGAAATATACCATGTTCATGGCTCAGAAGAATCAATAGCGTGAAAATGAGTATACTACCTAAAGCAATCTTTAGATTCAGTACAATCCCTAACAAGCTACCAATGGTATTTTTCAGAGAATGAGAACAAATAATTTCACAGTGTGTATGGAAAGATAAAAAACCTCGAATAGCCAAACCAATCTTGAGAAAGAAGAATGGAACTGGAGGAATCAACCTGCCTGCCTTCAGACTATACTACAAAGCTACAGTTATCAAGACAGGATGGTACTGGCACAAAGATGGAAATATAAATTAATGGGATAAAATAGAAAGCACAGAGAAAAATCCATGCACCTAGGACACCTTATCTTTGACAAAGGAGGCAAAAATGTACAAGTGGCTCATGCAGGTCAATACCAGAAAAATAAACGACCCAATCAAAAAATTGGCCAAAGAACTAAACAGGCATTTCTCCACAGAAGACATACAGATGGCTAACAAACACATGAAAAGATGCTCAACATCACTCATTATCACAGAAATGCAAATCAAAATCAAAACAAGGTACTATCTTGACACTGGTCAGGAAGGCTGCTATGCAATATCTAAAAGCAATAAATGCTGGAGAGGGTGTGGCGAGAAGGGAACCCTCTTACACTGTTGGTGCGAATGCAAACTAGTACAGCCACTATGGAGCACAGTGTGGAGATTCCTTAAAAAACTGGCACTAGAACTGCCATATGACCCAGCAATCCCACTGCTGGCCATACACACCAAGGAAACCAGAATTGAAAGAGACATGTGGACCGAATGATCATCACAGCACTGTTTACAATAGGCAGGACATGGAAGCAACCTAGATGTCCATCAGCAGACGAATGGACGAGAAAGCAGTGGGACATATACACAATGGAATATTACTCAGCCATGAAAAAGAATACACTTGACTCAGTTCTAATGAGGAGGATGAAACTGGAGCCGATTATACAGAGTGAAGTAAGTCAGAACGAAAAACACCAATACAGTATACTAAGGCATATATATGGAATTTAGAAAGATGGTAATGATAACCCTGTATGCGAGACCACAAAAGAGACACAGACGTACAGAACAGTCTTTTGGACTCTGTGGGAGAAGGCGAGGGTGGGATGCTCTGAGAGAATAGCATTGAAACGTGTATATTATCATATGTGAATCAGATCGCCAGTCCAGGTTTCATGCATGAGACAGGGTGCTCAGGGCTGGTGCACTGGGATGGCTCAGAGGGATGGGATGGGGAGGGAGGTGGGAGTGGGGGTTCAGGATGGGGAAGACGTGTACACCTGTGGCGGATTCATGTCAATTATGGCAAAAACCACTACAGCATTGTAAAGTAATTAGCCTCCAATGAAAATAAATACATTAAAAAAAATAAACTACATTCCTTTGCTAAAAAGGGCCTAATCAATGCTGGCTTTGTGACCTCCAAAAACACCATTCTTTTCCTTCCTTTCTTCACTCCTTCCTCCCCCCTCTTTCTTTCCTTTTCTTTCTTATTGTACAATTGTGAAAGTGTGCTTTCCATTTATAGTTATTACAGAGTACTGGCTCTATTCGCCATGCTGTACAATACATCCTTGAGCTCCTCTGACACCTAACACGGTGTGCCTCCCACTCCGCCACCTCTGTTGCCCCTCCCTCTTCCCCTCCCCGCTAGTAACCAGTAGATTGATCTCTGTATCTGTGAGCCTCCATTTTTGTTACATTCTCTATTTTGTGGTGTTCTCAGATTCTATAAGTGATATCATACAGTATTTGTCTATCTCTGTCTGAGTTATTTTACTTAATAGTGTACCTTCCATGTTGCTGCAAATGTCAAGATTCCATTCTTTTTATGGGGCAACTTCCTTCTATGCCTTTTTAGCAAATGGCACTGCCACCGCACACGACACGGCTCCCCGGCTCAGTTTCCATCTCTGCACTCACGCAGAGAAACACCAAGCCCTCTTCCTCTTCTCCCACGGGAAGTGTATCTTTGAGGCTGAGTCTGGAACCAGTTCTTCCCCCCCCTACTTTCTGGCAAACTGGACCTTCTGGTCCCATCTCCAACCCCACAGGACGCATCTCTCTCCCTCTTCACACATTTATCCCTGTCCTGCCCTCTCTGCCCCCCACTCTCAGAGAACTCGGAGACAAACATAATTTCACATCAGGTTGATTTTATTTTCATTCTTAATGTATGCAATTGGCATAATAGTCAACGTCTGTACTGTTGGCCAGTACTCAGCGGCAAGAGGCCCGAAGATTTCTGAGGTCTCTAGCCATGCCTTCAAGTCACTGGCTGCCCATGGGTCCCACTGGAATGACAGGGGTCTCCACACTCTCTGGGACCTCCTCTGGTCCGTTCTGATTCAGCTCTTCATTCACCTTGGAACACTGGCTACAGAGCTTTGAGCCTCCGGTTTTTCTCAGGTTCCTTGTGGTGGGCAGTTTCTGAGACGTTTTCTTGGTCAGCTTTGCCTGAAGGTGATTATTCACTCTCGCACTTGCCCTGGCCACCTGGAGAAAACAAGAGAAGGGTAGAGAATGGCATTGGATTGGGGAAGAGGGTGAAGGTGGCCGGGAATGACAGCTTCAGGAGAAGGGGTGTGGGCAGAGAAGGGGTATGTGCCAGGCAAGGACAGGGGAGGGGGTCTTATGGGGTGGGGTCAATGGGCAAGAGGAGTTTGGGTGGGTTCAGCTCACCTTGACATTTGTTTTGGGCCTCAATTGAGAGGAGGTCTTCATCCTTTTGTCCCGGGTAACACGAGGCAGGTGTTTCCTAACTACTCTGGAGCCTTGGGGCTTCCCAGTGCTCTTAGTCATTTTGAGGCCTCCCAGTGGTCTGCTCCAGAGCCCCTGAGCACCCCTATATATACCCCTCCCCAGGGAGACACACCCTCTTGCTTTATGAGGTCAGCAAGTCTCTTCCCCAGCCAATGGTGGCCCTGGGTGGGCCTTGACATCACAAAGCCCCAGCCTGACACCTCTAGCGGAGGATGGGCAGCAATTCAGATGTTTTGGTGGGAGAAATGAGGCATTTGTACTTCCCCTAAAGAGGAAGTACTCCCTGCCATCCTCATCTCTCTAAGTCAACTCCGATGGGTCACATGGCAGGGAGAGTGTGTCTCCTCCAAAACTTGTCTATTATATCTATTTATGACTGTAAAAGTGTAAAGGAATTTAAAAAAAATCTGAAAAAGATACAGCTTAAGCAGCCCCAGTTAACATAAGTTTATTTTCTTTGTTCCATAGTCTCAAAATTACTGACAATTAAGAATGATTTTCATTTAAAACCTGTTTTTCAAATTCAGCAAGATACTTTGTGTTCAAATATAAGACGATTTTGTTCTTTTCAAGCTAAAAAAAGTTTGTACCTTGCAGTGAATACTTTGTTTCACTGATTGAGACGTAAATAAAAGCACATGGTGTGCATTACCTTGACAATTTTTGTGGTATCACCGTGTATTTAGAATCAACTGTTTGAATGTGGGGTGTGTATTCCTACCTTCCCTCGTGGACTGCAGGCTGTGCAGGAAGTGATCTCGAGGCCTTGCAAACCATGAAGGATGCTCTGTGGAAGGGAGCAGTGGTAACCATGGCAGCCTGTGTTGGTGACAATTGTTGAACAGGGTCTTCTCTTAATGAACTCCCTCATAGAAGACAATGAATTTTTAAAGAGAAATACTAAGACTGTGGCCGTATGAATTTATATATATATATTTATATATGTATACATATACACACATATGTGTATGTGTTTGGATATATATACACACACACACACATGCGTGTGTGCATTTGTATATATGTACACTGAAACTTTATACCTTGTGAATAATATGTAAAATATTAAAACCTGACATATATGACAACAAACTTTTCAAACTTAAACCAACAGAATTTGGTTTTGCAGAGGAAAAGTATTTAATTACTGACATTATTTTAGAATACTGGAGTATGGAGATGGTAATCAAAACAGAACCAGCGTTTACTTGGGTTTATTCTTGTAATAAAAGTCTTCGTGGGCAATGCCCCCCAGTATTGCCTGCACGGGATGTGGGCTACTCCCCCTGACCCACCTGTGGGAGCCCACTGCTCCATTCTAAAGTCCTTTGGTCCGAAGAAGACATACAGATGGATAACAAACACATGAAAAGATGCTGAACATCACTCATTATCAGAGAAATGCAAATCAAAACCACAATGAGGTACCATCTCACGCCGGTCAGGATGGCTGCTATCCAAACATCTACAAGCAATAAATGCTTGAGAAAAGGGAACCCTCTTTCTCTGTTGGTGGGAATGCAAACTAGTACAGCCACTATGGAGAACAGTGTGGAGATTCCTTAAAAAACTGGAACTAGAACTGCCATATGACCCAGCAATCCCACTGATGGGCATACACACCGAGGAAACCAGAATTGAAAGAGACACGTGTACCCCAATGTTCATCACAGCATTGTTTACAATAGGCAGGACATGGAAACAACCTAGATGTCTATTGGTAGATGAATGGATAAGAAAGCAGTTGTACATATACACAATGGAATATTACTCAGCCATTAAAAAGAATGCATTTGAATCAGTTCTAACGAGGTGAGTGAAACTGGAGCCTATTTTACAGAATCAAATAAGTCAGAATGTAAAACACCAATATAGTATATTAATGCATATATATGGAATTTAGAAAGATGGTAATGATAACCCTGTATGCGAGACTGCAAAAGGGACACATATGTACAGAACATTCTTTTGGACTCTGTGGGAGAATGCAAGGGTGGGATGCTCTGAGAGAATAGCATTGAAACGTGTATATTATCACATGTGAATCAGATCACCAGTCCAGGTTCGATGCATGAGACAGGGTGCTGGGGCTGGTGCACTGCGATGACCCGGAGGGATGGGATCGGGAGGGAGGTGTGAGGGGGCTTCAGGATGGGGAACACATGTACACCTATGGCTGATTGTTGTCAATGTATGGCAAAAACCACTACAATTATTGTAAAGTAATTAGCCTTCAATTAAAATAAATAAATAAAAATACCTTGTCATTTTCCTTTGGTGGAGGGGTGGTTCCAGTAATCTAATCTGCTATTATTGGAATCCTTCACCTTTTAGATTCATTTATACATCATTCCTTTGTGACGTTATAAAATATCTCTGATACCCCTATCTTCTAGGCACAATTCATCATGTCATCCCCTGTGCCAGCAAACTCCTGGGCATATACTTGTATACCCATATAATTACTTATTTAGGCATCTTTTTGTCCTAATAAACAATTCCTGGGTAAATGGCACCAATTATACCCAACCCATATTTATGTTCTCAGGTCCTAAGTTAATGTATATAGTAGGTGCGTTTTAAGTGTTTATTGGTGGAAATGGTTGGTATTTCATCTGAATTTCATGTCTATGTAAATTCATCTCAAAAATCACTTAATGGCTATCCTTCCACCACAGGAAAATAAAATAAGGGACAACAGAAGAAAGAGCAGAACTTATTTGTCTCTTTTAGAGTAATTCTGATATGAAAAAATTTTTCTCTTTTTGCTTTATGAAAGTATGATAACACATTTACAGGAGACTTGGAAAATACAGAACAAAGTTACATAAAGTTCCACTATGTTGCAATTATTTTTTTAAGGAGATAAAGATTTTTAGTTGGAGTTTCAATATCAAACTCACAAAAATTAATAGAATGAATAGAAAAGTAGAAGGCTATAGTAGACCTGAAAAGCACCATGAAACAGTTCAACATAATTAAGATTTATACAGTTTTCACACAAGAGCAGGATACAAATTCTATTCAAGTTCCCATAGACTATAAACCAGGAGACACTGGAACATATCCAGGGACATAAAATAAGGTGCAAAATTTTCGTGGTCTAAAGATATTGAAATCATATGGAGTCTGTTCTCATATCACCATGGAATTATGTTAGAAATCAATATCAGAAGATGTTTGAAAATAACCCACCTATTTTCAAGGGTAATGTGACAGTTACCAAGAGAGATCTTTGACTTAGCTGTAGAAAGCCTCAGTAAAGTTAAAAGACTGAAAAACCACGGAGGGCGATTGCAGAGAAGAAAGCATTTGAATGAGAAATTAGTATCAAAGATATTTGAAAAACCCCATGTATTTGGAAATTCAGTGTCCACTTTTTAAATGATGGGTGCTGATATGGACATTTTTAAAAGCAAGGGTAGTCTGCTTTTATCAAAGGAAGGATGGCGAAATAGGAAGAGAAGTATAGTAACCATCAAGGTTAAGAGAAAAATGCAGGAAGAAGTCCTGATCCACAGATTTGAGGGCTGATGTTCCAAATGCTAGCCTGTTGGCATCATTCACCCTCTTCATGTATGCCTCTGTCCCCCAGAAGAAAATCATAAGCTACCCAAATGCCTGCCTCCAACAGTTTACATTTACCCAGTGTCTGGTAGAATAGAAGTTCAAAAGTTATTTGGACAATTGTCCCTGGAGGTATCCATCTCAGTGTTTAGGTCTTATACATGGATATTTGATCACTGAATTTTGTAGAAATACATAAGAGTACAGGAAAAAAGTGCCCTTTTGGCATAAAGTGTAGATGGTAATGAATTAAAGAAATACTAATTTTTCCTCTCAGTGGACATTCTTTGGTAAGTTAAGAAAAACTGCCTTGCTTACAATAGATTAATTATAACACATGGCATAAGCAGATGGAATTTGTGGATGGAAATTTATCACAATTTGTGTCTCGATTTATCAAATGGTGTGAAGAAGTTTATACCACAAACACAACGTTGCCATGAAAAACCATTGCCAGATGTGATATTTTCTTTTTTCACCTATTAGACTATGAAAGCAAGTGGAAAAACATGAGTAAGGGTAAAAGAATGAGAATTTGTCTTTAAAATGAGAATTTTAAAGTTTGGAGGATTAATACCAATTGTACTGTTCTCTATTATAAAGCATATAAAAGAAGACAGATACTTTATACCCATTTTTACCATTTCCTTCTTGTGTCCTCATTTTTTTCTCTATACCTTCCCTTATAAAGTCAAAGAAAATAGACATATGAACAGTTTCTCTGTGTGGTTTAAGGATGTCCCGTTCTTGGAACAGGAACACTATTCTACAGTGATGTTTCTAAGTTCGAATTTTACAGTAAAAGCAGCAGAAGCAAAGTCTACCACCCAGATAGGATGCGTAAGGCATGAAAATCATGGTGTGACAGCCCTAAAATTGCTCTTAAAACAACAGGGGAAACAGGCTTCACTGTCACTTGTTCATTCAACAAACTTTTTTTAAAACCCAGAGATAGGTAATCTACAAGCATTAAACACACCAATCTGATAGTCTCTCCAGTAGCCTGTGTAGTAGGTGATATTACCTTCTTGAAACTTTGAGAGACAAGGCTTCCAAGAAATGTAATGTCACACCCAAGGCAAGGAAATGAGAGAGGAGAACCAGAACACAAACTCCAGGATGTAGACTTCCAAAATCTCTGCTCTTTCCGCTTGACACCACTGTTTTTAGTCCTGAGGCAAGGCATGGGTGGGTCATGGTCCTGACATCTAGAAAGATGAATCCCTCCAACGTAATACAAAATAAAATAATGCCAAATGCTCAAATAAGTGCAGAAACTTCCCATTAAGTTTTTCATTGTCCCCAAACCTGATATTGGGTCGGCCAAAAAGTTCATTCAGGTTCTCCCATACCATCTTACAGACAAACCTGAGTGACATTTTCAATATTGTGTTTAGTTACTATGGAAATAGCAGCAATCAAATATTTTCAAAGAGCACCTCCCCACCTCTCTTTCTCCCCGCCACCTTGCTTTGGTATTGTCATAAAGTGAAGTGAAAGTGAAAGTTGCTCAGTTGTGCCCTACTCTTTGTAACCCCATGGACCATAGAGTCCATGGAATTCGCCAGGCCAGAATACTGGAGTGGGTAGCATTATCCATAAGCACATGCTTTATTTTTCATTTTTGTAATGTAGTACTAAGCTTCTCTTTGGGGCAGAGGTTCTCAAATAAGGTTAATGGGCCAATAATCAGCCAATAGATGAATTAAGATATCAGTGAGACCCCTAATAGTGTGCAGAATGTTATGTATATGGGCAGTTTTCTTGGGTGAAGGCTAGAGCATCTCTTGTTATCCCCAAAAGATAAAGAGCCACTGCTCTAAAAAGTTGGAGATGCTGGGAATTCCTCAAAGCAGGAGAGGACACTGAACAACAAATAAAAAGATTGCTTTTTAAAGAGAAATGCTAGACATTTCACTTGTCTGCTTGGAAATTAAGAACAAGGATTATAAAATTCAGTAGCTACCAAAAGTAAAGATGATGTTTGCTAACTTATATACCCAGCAATGTTCTAAGCATATTACCTACTTTCACTTATTTCTCACCAGTTGTTTTTTAAATTTTATATTTTTATTTAATTTTTGTCATAATATAGGTGATTTACGACATTGAGTTAGTTTCAGGTATACAGCATAGTGAATCGCACACACATATCTATTCTTTTCCAGATTCTTTTTCCATACAGGTCATTACAGAGTATTGAGTGGAGTTCCCATGCTATATAGTTGTTGTTGTTGTTCAGCTGCTAAGTTATCCTTCACTATTTCCTGGAGTTTGCTCAAACTTATGTCCATTCAATCGGTGATGCCATCCAACCATCTCATCCTCTGTCATCCCCTTCTCCTCCCACCTTCAGTCTTTCCCAGCATCAGGATCTTTTCCAATGAGTTGGCTTTTCGCATCAGGTGGCCAGAGTATTGGAGATTCAGCTTCAGCATCAGTCCTTCCAATGAATATTCAGCATTGATTTCCTTCAGGTAGGACTGGTTTGATCTTCTTGCAGTCCAAGGGACTCTCAAGAGTCTTCTCCAGCACTACAGTTCAAAAGCATCAGTTCTTTGGCACTCAGCCTTCTTTATGGTCCAACTCTCACATCTATACATGACTACTAGAAAAACCATAGCCTTGACTATACAGACCTTTGTTGGCAGATGTCTCTGCTTTTTAATATGCTGTCTAGGTTTGTCATAGCTTTTCTTCCAAGGATCAAGTGTCTTTTAATGTCGTGGCTGCATTCATTGCCCACAGTGATTTTGGAACCCAAGAAAATAAAATCTGTCACTGTTTCCAATTTTTCCCCATCTATTTGCCATAAAGTGATGGGACCAGACGCCATGATCATCGTTTTAGGATGTTGAGTTTTAAGTCAGCTTTTTCACTCTCCTCTTTCATCAAGAGGCTCTTTGTTTTTTTTCACTTTCTGCCATAAGGGTGGTGTCATCTGAATATCTGAGCTTATTGATATTTCTCCCAGCAATCTTGATTCCAGCTTGTGATTTATCCAGCCTGATATTTCACATGATGTACTGTGCATATCTACTTCTGCTTTATTGACTATGCCAAAGCCTTTGACTGTGTGGATCACAACAAACTGTGGAAAATTCTTAAAGAGATGGGAATACCAGACCACCTGACTTGCCTCCTGAGATATCTGTATGCAAGTCAAGAAACAACAGTTAGAATTGGACATGGAACAACAGACTGGTTCCAAATGGGGAAAGGAGTACATCAAGGCTGTATATTGTCACCCTGCTTATTTAACTCATATACAGAGTACATCATGAGACACGCTGGGCTGGGTGAAGCAAGAGCTGGAATCAAGATTGCCAGGAGAAATATCAATAACCTCAGAGATGCAGATGACACCACCCTTATGGCAAAAAGTGAAGAAGAACTAAAGAGCCTCTTGATGAGAGTGAAAAAGTTGGCTTAAAGCTCAACATTCAGAAAACTAAGATCATGGGATCTCGTCCCATCACTTCATGGGAAATAGATAGGGAAACAATGGAAACAGTGAGAGACTTTATTTTCGGGGGCTCCAAAATCACTGCAGATGGTGACTGCAGCCATGAAATTAAAAGACGCTTACTCCTTGGAAGAAAAGTTATGACTAACCTAGACAGCATATTAAAAAGCAGAGACATTACTTGCCAACAAAGGTCTGTCTAGTCAAAGGTATGGTTTTTCCAGTAGTCATGCGTGAATGTGAGAGTTGGACTATAAAGAAAGCTGAGCACCGATGAACTGATACTTTTGAACTGTGGTGTTGGAGAAGACTCTTGAGAGTCCCTTGGACTGCAAGGAGATCCAACCAGTCCATCCTAAAGGAAATCAGTCCTGAATATTCATTGCAAGGACTGATGCTGAAGCTGAAACTCCAATACTTTGGCCACCTGATGTGAAGAACTAACTCATTGGAAAAGACCCTGATGCTAGGAAAGATTGAAGGTAAGAGGAGAAGGGAACGAAAGAGTATGAGATGGTTGGATGGCATCATTGACTTGATGGAAATGAGTTTGAGTAAGCTCCAGGAGTTGATGATGGACAGGGAAGCCTGGCATGCTGCAGTCCATGGGGTCTCAAAGAGTCAGACATGACTGAGCAACTGAACTGATACACACACACAGACATATACACACACAGATGAGGAGGAGGGTTCAGGATGGGGAACACATGTATACCTGTGGCGGATTCATTTTTATATTTGGCAAAACTAATGCAAATATGTTAAGTTTAAAAATAAAAAAAAAAGAAGTATGTATATGTCAATCCCAATCTTATATTAACTTATTTAATTGTCACAGGAAACCAAATGAAGTTAGTGTTATCGTCATTTCCATTTAAAGTGGAGATATTCTATAAATAAAAGTATATGATAATTCTATATTCCGATCGTACATAATGGAGAAAAAGAGAGGAAGGGGAAGAGAAATAGAAGGAATAATAGAGCAAAGAAGGAATGGTGGGTGAAAAGGTGAGGAACGGGAATCTAGTAGTGAAGTATTGTAGGGAAAAAAGTCATAACTGCTAAGACCATAGTGAAAAACACAATTCTGGTATTTGCCAAAGTCATATACATTAACAGATTAATCATTTTAGAAGAAAAAAGAATATGTAAACGATTAGATTAAAAACATGTATAAACACTGTCAAATTTTATTAGAAATGTTTGAATTTCAGCGTAATATTTGAAAATACAGACATTTCTGAAATGTTGGCTTTTCTTCATTTGATGGAGAAAATCCTTATTCACACAGTGTTGAAACAGACGGAAAAAATAGTAGTTTTGTCGAACAAACATCCATCTTCCATTTGGTCTTTTGGATTTTAATTAATGGACCCTCATAGTTCATACTGTATATTGCTGAAATTAAGCCAAGAGCTATATGGAGACCCCAGATGAATGCTAGTCCATTCTTCCTTGCTAGCCAAGTCTACCATGAAATTGAACCTGACCTGTCATCATTGGAAAGTAAATTATCTCTATTGTACTGAAATGCTCTCAATAGGTTTAAAGTAGCCCTGTATACTACCTGCGATAATAAACATACTACTGTAGAAATTTTAACTGGATTCTTTCTCCTCTTTAACAAAAAATTGAGGAAAACAGTGAATGCATTTAGTGTAGGGAAGTTCACATGATTTCCCTATCAAAGAAAGTTCACTATGCAAAAGGGAGTGGATGACTTAGGCTCAGTGTCACATTTTTCATTTTACTTGTTCATCTTTAAAAATGTGGAGTGAAGAGTGGAGTTGAGTATTAAAATAGAATTTGTTGTCCTACCTTTTATTCTCGGTGATCAGGGTAGCCCTTGGATGTCTTTTTTGAGTATTTTCTAGTATATTTGCTATTCATTGAATTAAGCCTCCCCTCCCTCACTCTTATCACCTGCTTAGACTGTCTACAAGATTATGGGCCATGGTATTGTACAACTTGAGGGAGTGGAGTGGGGATCTGCCATTCAGGTACTCTGTCAATCATCCCGTTTACAGAACTTACTGGTTCATAACCATTGCAGTTAAATGGCTATCAAAGATTGATGTTAAATCCCTTGAATTGGCTCCAAATGACCAGTTTCATATACATTTCAAACACAGAAAGGGGACTTGCTTGCTTATTGTTCTCTTTATGTCCACTTATAAAAATGTGTACTCCCTACTTGCCTATTCCTTTCATGGATGCAGATTGTTGTCACAGTCAATTCATGAAGCTGTCAGCAGGCCCGTGGAGACCATTTGATGATGTCAAAGTAGAGGCAGAGTAACACTGATGCAAATCCCATGGCTATTAACAAACCTCATTTTAAATGACTTTTACAGTTGAGATCCCCTCTCTAGCCTCTTCCTCATGACCGTGTCTCCATTTGAAAGTCACATCATTTATAATATCACAGGATCCTGAATTCAAATTGCTTGTGTATTGCTAATCTTGGGAAGACTCACACTAGTGTTCTAATTTCCCTTAGGCAGAGTAGAAAACCACAAACTATTTAAATGGTTTTTAGTGTTGGTTAGACAACTTGGTGAATTATAGTGCTATATTATTGAGTCAGAATTTAAAATCTTCCCTTGAATTGGAGGTGTTGAGCCAAAGAGAATTCAACCAATGGTATATCACTGAACTATTTGCAGATAAAGAGTATTTGAATTAAGATTTCTTCCATTCTTACTCCTATCAAGAAGAACATTTATTAAATGCTTCAGTTCAGTTCAGTCTCTCAGTCGTGTCCAACTCTTTGTGACCCCATGAATCGCAGCACACCAGGCCTCCCTGTCCATCACCAACTCCCGGAGTTCACCCAAACTCATGTCCATCGAGTCAGTGATGCCATCCAGCCATCTCATCCTCTGTCATCCCCTTCTCCTCCTGCACCCAATCTCTCCCAGCATCAGGGTCTTTTCCAATGAGTCAATTCTTCGCATGAGGAGGCCAAAGTATTGGAGTTTCAGCCTCAGCATCAGTCCTTCCAGTGAACACCCAGGACTGGTCTCCTTTAGGATGCACTGGTTGGATCTCCTTGCAGTCCAAGGGACTCTCAAGAGTCTTCTCCAACACCACAGTTCAAAAGCATCAATTCTTTGGCACTCAGCTTTCTTCACTGTCCAACTCTCACATCCATACATGACCACTGGAAAAACCATAGCCTTGACTAGACGGACCTTTGTTGGCAAAGTAATGTCTCTGCTTTTGAATATGCTGTCTAGGTTGGTTAAAACTTTCCTTCCAAGGAGTAAGTGTCTTTTAATTTCATGGCTGCAGTCACCATCTGCAGTGATTTTGGAGCCCCCAAAAATAAAGTCTGCCACTGTTTCCACTGTTTCCCCATCTATTTCCCATGAAGTGATGGGACCGGATGCCATGATCTTCGTTTTCTGAATCTTGAGCTTTAAGCCAACTTTTTCACTCTCCTCTTTCACTTTCATCAAGAGGCTTTTTAGTTCCTTTTCACTTTCTGCCATAAGGGTGGTGTCATTTGCATATCTGAGGTTATTGATATTTCTCCTGGCAATCTTGATTCCAGCTTGTGCTTCTTCCAGCCCAGCGTTTCTCATGATGTACTCTGCATATAAGTTAAATAAGCAGGGTGACAATACACAGCCTTGACACACTCCTTTTCCTATTTGAAACCAGTCTGTTGTTCCATGTGCAGTTCTAATTGTTGCTTCCTGACCTGCATGTAGGTTTCATATGCCAGATATTGGTTGCGTGTTAAATAAGGAGAATAATAATGCAAAGAAGGATCAAGCACACCCATGACAATGATGGGTTTTATGGAATTTATGAGTTGAGGAAACACAAATACACAATTCCAAGACAGAGGTCACAGTATAGGTATGCTCCATGAGATTGAGAGCCCAGTGCCCGAGGGAATCTGCTGTGTCTTGGAAGGAGGATATGAATTCAGTCATCAAGAAGGAAGGATATAGTGGATGATTGTTGCCTAGAATCTTAAGAACACTCTTGTAATAATTGAGAAACTTCTGGCCTCCCAAAATGGAAGGCAAAAAACTCCTCCAGCATCATTTGGAGCCAGACACTTGCCCATGACCTAGGTTTCTGCAGTCAAAGATGCCCATTGGAGATGTTGACATAGAAATGAGCAATCTAAATGTGTGGGATTTGCCTTCTGAAGAGAAAAGGAGAATTTTGGTGTGAGCTATGCAAGGGTGGGAAAGCTGTGATGTTGGCCTCATTTGGAAGAGACTAGAGTGGTTGGGTATTGTTCTTGGCTTTCACGTAAACAAACTGGTCCTTGTTTTTCTTAAAGATTCTGTACATTTCCTCATACCATTCAATATGTTGTGTGAGCTAGTAATATCCCATAAGTAGAACAGTTTTTTCCCCTATGAGGTATGTCTATCAGGTACCTGCATATCTTTCTTTCTCAAGTGCAGCTTTGCTCATCATGGGAATTGATCTAGGATGCAGCAGGGTGATCATCTACTGGATTCAAGATGGGCCCACAACTCCGTGGAGTTAATCCTCCCATGTGGCCTCGCATGAAAAGGAGAGTCAAGCCAGATTCCTGGAAATTTTCCCTTGGAAATTTAAATTAGGAATTGCAAAACGAAGGGTTGGATTTTTCCTTCCAGCTCTTCTATAGGAATGATCAAAAGCCTAAGGTAAAAAGTAGTGAGGTACAAGGAAGGCCATGAGCAGGACTCCCACAGTGGTGCAGTGCAGAACCTTGGCAATGAAACAGAGAGGCTGTGGTTAGGAAGATTCACAAGTCATGAGTTAGCTGAAGCTATGAGGTAATGAAAAGATAAATCAAGTAGGGGGAAAAGAATGAACTAATATTCACAGTGGCTGCAGGGAGGCCATCCACCCTGGGTTCAGATAGGAGAAGATACATCGTATACAGATAATTTTAGGAGATGAATGCATGTGTGTGTGTTCACTCACTCAGCTGTGTTCCACTCTTTGTGACCCCGTGGACTGTAGCCCACCAGGCTTCTCTGTCCTTGGGATTTCCCAGACAAGAATACTGGACTGTGTTGCCATTTCCCTCTCTATAGGAGACTAACAAAACTGGCTAAAAGTTAGTCTTTTTTTCGTTACTACCATGTACCTGTGATTGTAAATGTCAGTGATAAAATACCACTGACTCCCCTCCCTGCCACTTTGGTACACCATTGGTCAATGGTGGCAAGAGAAGGAAATAGAAATACAGAGTGAGACTCGACAAGAAAAGGACCACGTGGGTATGTTTGTGTGTGAGAAAGAGAGACAGACATAGAGGAAGAGAGAGACGGAAGTGGGCATAGTGGATAAATTGAGGGTTCCCAGGAGATCCAAAGAAATGACTGACCCTGGAATCCAAATTGGGAAGGGCACTTTATGAGTTTGTTTATTCCATTAGCTGATTACTATGTGCCTGATTCTCACCAGGTCCAGTGACTTTTCTGTCCCCAGATTTCTGCTTCGTTAAGGAAGGACTTAAGAAAGGAAGTGACAGCCTTCAAGCCTGACTCCTTGACTCTGCTTTCCTAGACTCCCTGTCACTAAAAGGCTTCCCTTGTGGCTCAGACAGTAAAGAATCTGCCTGCAATGCAGGAGACCCAGGTTTGATCCCTGGGTCAGGAAGATCCCCTGGAGAAGGAAATGGCAATCCACTTCAGTATTCTTGCCTAGAGAATTCCATGGACAGAGGAGCCTGGCAGGCTACAGTCCATGGGGTCACAAAAAGTTGTTCATGACTGAGCGACTACACTTTCACTTTCTATCACTAAAAATGTCTGCAGTCTCTGGCCTCTGACAGTCCAGTCTCTGAAATGCATTTGATTTTCCTGAGTATTTTTCTGTCCTTTGTTACACAAAGAGCTGCTGTTGTTCCCATGCCTTAGATTTGGTCTTGGCCTAGGCGAAACATTTCTTCTCAGATTCATGTTATACAAGTGTTCTGTTTGATAAAGAAGAAAAACATCAATTAAGGTTGGTTTGGGAAGGGGAGAAAATGGGGTGGATGAGAGAAGGAAAGAAGGAAGAGAAAACGGGGAATGGAAATAGGAACAAAAAGAAAAATTTTGAGAAGCTTGATACAAAAAAAGTTAGGAAGTTCATTATGGCTGAAAGGCTGTGGGGAGAGGTCCTTAGGAAGTCTCTAAGATTTAAAAAATGATAATATCCAATTCTGGAGGGTTGAAAAGGGTACTGTGCATTGCTGAAGGCAGTAAAAATGTGTATGGCTCTTTTGGCAAGTATCTAGAGTTTGGCAAGAGCCTTAAACATGTTGATATTGTTTGGCTCAATATTATACCTCTGTGAATGTAGTCTAAAAATATTTCTAAATTTTGAAATAAAATGTACAAATATTTATGTACAAAATTTTTTCTAAGTAGTGTTTGCATGTGTGAGTAATGAGCAAGAATCAATATGACTAACAGTAGACACATAATTAAATAGTTTTCACAATGAAGTAATTCTTGTCACTTGATTGAATTTTAGGTAGCTAATGAAAATGGTGATTTCGAAGACCATGTCACATATAAAATACTACGTCAGACTGTTATAATAGCAAACTGCCAAAGGCTGTATGATTCCATTATGTTTATAAATGAAGAAAAAAGTATAAACATTCAGAACACATCTATATATTAATAGTGGTTGTGTTTGAATAGTGAGATTGCAGGCTGTGTTTGTTTTTCCTTTTTAACAAAGCACTTTAAAAGAATTAAGGTATTATTTATACATTATAAAATTCACCCATTTTTGGTATACAGTATAATAAACGGTGATATTCAGTCTATTATCACCATCCCAGTCAAGAAGTTCTCAGTGCCCTTTTATGGTGAATTCCCTCTACCCACCCCTAGCCCCAGACAACTGATCTTTCTGTCACTAAAATTTTGCACTTTCTTGTTTTTCATTTAAATGGGATCATATAGCATATCAGACAATAGTTTTTCTTTTTTTAATTGGAGGATAATTGCTTTACAGTATTGTGTTGGTTTCTGCCATACATCAGCATGAATCACCCACAGGTAGAAATGTGTCCCCTCCCTTCTGAACCCACCTCCCATCTCCCACTGCATCCTACCCCTCTAGGTTGTCACAGCACTGGGTTGAGCTCCCTGTGTCACACAGCACATTCCCACTTGCTATCTGTTTTACATATGGTAGTGTATATGTTTGCATACTATTCTCTGAGTTGGTCCCACCCTCTCCTTCCCCCACTGTGTCCACAGTCTGTTTTGTATGTCTGCGTCTCCATTGCTGCCCTGCAAATAGGTTCATCAGTACCATTTTTCTAGATTCCATACACATGCATTAATATACAATATTTGTCTTTTTCTTTCTGACTTACTTCCCTCTATATAATAGGCTCTAGGTTCATCCACCTCATTAGGACTCAAATGCATTCTTTTTTTAGCTGAGTAATATTCCACTGTATATATGTACCACAATTTCTGTATCCTTTCATCTGTCAATGGACATCTAGATTGCTTCCACATCCCAGCTACTGTAAAAAGTGCTGAATGTTGGGGTACA
The DNA here is from genome assembly GCF_029407905.1 of Bubalus kerabau. Classification (NCBI taxonomy): domain Eukaryota; kingdom Metazoa; phylum Chordata; class Mammalia; order Artiodactyla; family Bovidae; genus Bubalus; species Bubalus kerabau. The sequence continues at coordinate 145,859,970 of NC_073647.1, read as the reverse complement.
TGTGTCTCTTTCAATTATGGTTTTCTCAAGGTATATGTGTATGCCCAGTGGTGGGGTTGCTGGGTCATATCATAGTTTTAAAGTTTTGATCTACTATTAGAATGTTTCTTCAATGACCACATTAAAACATAATTTTTTAATCATGAAAAAATGATTTAGAAATCAGAATCTAGGGGAGGGAGGAGGGAGGAGGGTTCAGGATGGGGAACACATGTATACCTGTGGCGGATTGATTTTGATATTTGGCAAAACTAATACAATTATGTAAAGTTTAAAAATAAAATAAAATTAAAAAAAAAGAAATCAGAATCTAAAACATACCGATTTCAACTTTTTCTACTAATGGCAAAGCAGGAAATAAATGAAGAACTTTGATTACATGGGGTTGCAAAGAGTTGGACACGACTGAGCAACTTTCACTTGATTGCTTAAGAGACAGTTAGAACAGACCTGCTTTATCAGGGAGCTTGTGAAATCTCTGACTTAGATACTGTAATAGATTCATACTCACCAATTGCTGGTGGAAAACTGACCTTCCTTCAAGGCTGACTGAGATGGAGTAGAAGATAACTTTTTTAAACCATTCTTTTTAATTGAAGTTAGTTAACTTTCAAGGCTGTTAGCTTCGGGTATACACCAAAGTGATTCACCCCTAAACTTTCCTTTTCAGGTTATTTTCCATTATAGGTTATTAGAAGATATTGAGTAGAGTTCCCTGTGTTGCACAGTAGGCCCTTGTCATTTATATTATATATGATGATGTGTGAACTCAATGGTATCCAACTCTTTGTGGCCTCATGGACTGTAGTGCACCAGGCTCCTCTGTCCATGGAATTCTCCAGGCAAGAATACTGGAGTGGCTTGCCATTTTCTCCTCCAGGGATCTTCAACCCAGGGATTGAACCTGTATATCTTTATTTCAAACTCCTAATTTATCTCTTTCCCGCACACCCTGCTTTCCGCTTTGGTAACTATAAGTTTGTTTTCTGTGTGAGTTTATTTCTGCTTTGTAAAGAAGTTCATTTGTATCTTTTTTTTTTTTTTTTTTAGATTCTACATATAAGTAATATTGTAGGATGTTTGTCTTTGTCTGTCTGACTTACTTCACTTAATATGATAATCTCTGGGTCCATCTGTGTTGCTACAGATGGCATTATTTCATTGTTTTTTATGGCTGAATAATATTCCATTGTGTGTATATACCACATCTTTCTTCAATTAAATTGAAGTATAGTTAACTTACAATGTTGTATAGGTTTCCAGTGTATAGCAAAGTTATTTAGATTGCTTCCATGTCTTTACTGTTGTAAATGGTGCTGCTACAAACATAGGGGACAGCATGTATCTTTTTGAATTGTAGTTTTCCCTGGATATATGCCCAGAGGTGGGATTGCTGAAGCATATGGTAACTCTCTTTTTAGTTTTTTGAAGAATGTCCAAAGTGGCTGTACCATTTTACATTTCCACCAGCAGTGGAAAGAGAGTTCCTTTTTCTCCACACCCTCTCCAGCATTTATTATTTTACAGTTTTTAATGGTGGTCATTTTGACTGGTGTGAGAGGTGATGCCTCACTGTAGTTTAGATTTTCTTTTCTCTAATAATTAGCAGTGTCAAGCATCTTTTCATAGGTCTGTTGACCATCTTAATGTCTTCCTTGGAGAAATGTCTGTTTAGGTCTTCTGCCCAGTTTTTGATGGGGTTATTTCTTTGCTTGTATGTTGTATGAACTGTTTGTATATTTTGGAAGTTAGTCCTTTGTCAGTAGCATCATTTGCAAATATTTCCTCCCAGTCTGTAGGTTGTCTTTTGTTTATGGTTTCCTTCACTGTGAAAATGCTTTTGAGTTTAATTAGGTCCTATTTGTTAGTTTTTGTTTTTATTTCCATTACTCTAGGAGACAGAACCAAAAAAATAGTGCTGTGATTTGTGTCAAAGAGTGTTCTGCTTATGTTTTCCTCTGGGAGTTTTACAGTATCTGATCTTGCATTTAAGTCTTTAATCTACTTAGAGTTTATTTTTCTGTGTGTTGTTAGAGAATGTTACATGTAGCTGTGCAGTTTTCCTGAAACCACTTATTGAAGAGACTGTCTTTTCTCTACTGTATTTTCTTGCCTCCTTTGTCATAGATTAATTGACCACAGGTGCATGGGTTTATTTCTTGGCTTTTTATCCTGTTCCACTGAACTATGTGTCTGTTTTCATGCCAGATCATACTGTTTTAATGACTGTAGCTTTGTAATATAGGCTTAAGTCAGAGAGCATGATTCCTCCAGCTCCATTCTTCTTTCTCAAGATTGTTTTTGCTATTTTGGGTCTTTTGTGTTTCCATACAAATTTTAATTTTTTCTTTCAGTTTTTTTTAAAAAGTGCCATTGATAATTTGACAGGGATTACATTGAATCTATAGATTGCCTTGAATATTTTAACAATATCGATTCTTGCAATCCAAGAACATGGTATATCTTTCCATCTGTTTGTGTCATCTTCAGTTGCGTTCATCAGCATCTTACAGTTTTTGGAGTAAAGGTCTTTTGCCTCTGTAGGTAGGTTTGTTTTTAGGTATTTTATTCTTTTTGGTAATAATGATTATGATTAATTTCTATTTCTAATATTGCATTGTTAATGTATAGAAATGCAACAGATGGCTCATCAATGAATTCAGTAAAGCTGCTGAATACAAAATTAATATACAGAAGATAACATTGTACAGTTTATTTCTAACCTGATAAGAGGATAATGGGAGGAAAAGAGAAAGAAGAGACATCTCTCAGTAGAAAACTAAAGGAGGCACACTTTTTCATTCCTCTGTATTTTCAATGTACACTATTATAAATTGAACGTTCTGGAACATTAAAAAAATGCAAAGTTTCTGTGATCACCTGCTGTGTTTCTTTCCTTTTAGAAAATATTTCTGCACATTGGTTCTTCATATTAGGCCATATCATTGTAAGGTGAGTGATGCTAAGTTGAGTATCATTATGACCACCATGAACTCAAAAGTCCTTTTTAGTAAAATTGCAGTTTGGTTAACTGTCATCCTGTGATTATCTACATGAGGATCTGTGCACTTTAGATCAGTATGAAGCATAGACATAAATATTCTAAATGTCCATCAACTGAAGAATGGATAAAGATGTGGTGTGTGTACACACACACACACACACACACACACACACACACACTAGAATATTACTCAGCCATTAAAAAAAACCCAAATAATGCCATTTACAGCAACATGAATGGACTAAGAGATTGTTATCAGTTCAGTTCAGTTCAGTCGCTCAGTCATGTCCAACTCTTTGCGACCCCATGAATCACAGCACGCCAGGCCTCCCTGTCCATCACCAACTCCCGGAGTTCACTCAGACTCATGTCCATCGAGTCAGTGATGCCATCCAGCCATCTCATCCTCTGTCGTCCCCTTCTCCTCCTGCCCCCAATCCCTCCCAGCATCAGAGTCTTTTCCAATGAGTCAACTCTTCACATGAGGTGGCCAAAGTACTGGAGTTTCAGCTTTAGCATCATTCCTTCCAAAGAAATCCCAGGGCTGATCTCCTTCAGAATGGACTGGTTGGATCTCCTTGCAGTCCAAGGGACTCTCAAGAGTCTTCTCCAACACCACAGTTCAAAAGCATGAATTCTTTGGCGCTTAGCCTTCTTCACAGTCCAACTCTCACATCCATACATGACCACTGGAAAAACCATAGCCTTGACTAGAGGGACCTTTGTTGGCAAAGTAATGTCTCTGCTTTTGAATATGCTATCTAGGTTGGTCATAACTTTCCTTCCAAGGAGTAAGCGTCTTTTAATTTCATGGCTGCAGTCACCATCTGCAGTGATTTTGGAGCCCCCCAAAATAAAGTCAGCCACTCTTTCCACTGTTTGCCCATCTATTTGCCATGAAGTGATGGGACCGGATGCCATGATCTTCGTTTTCTGAATGTTGAGCTTTAAGCCAACTTTTTCACTCTCCACTTTCACTTTCATCAAGAGGCTTTTGAGTTCCTCTTCACTTTCTGCCATAAGGGTGGTGTCATCTGAATATCTGAGGTTATTAATATTTCTCCCGGCAATCTTGATTCCAGCTTGTGCTTCTTCCAGTCCAGCATTTCTCATGATGTACTCTGCATAGAAGTTAAATAAGCAGGGTGACAATAACAGCCTTGACGTATTCCTTTTCCTATTTGGAACCAGTCTGTTGTTCCATGTCCAGTTCTAACTGTTGCTTCCTGACCTGCATACAGATTTCTTACTGAATGAAGTAAGTCAGATAGAGAAAGACCAATACCATGTGAGATTGTTGATATGTGGAACCTAAAGAAATGGTACAAATGAACCTAGTTACAAAACAGAAGTTGCATCACAGATATAGAAAACAAACTTTTGGTTATGGAGTGGGAGGGGAAGAGGAGGGGGGATAAATTGGGAAGTTGGGATTGACATATACACACTGATATATATATAGAAGGGATAACTAATAAGAACCTACTAATAGCACAAAGAACTCTAGTCAGTATTCTATAGTGACCTATATGGGAATAATATCTTAAAAAGAGAGAGAGACTGTGTGTGTATGTGTGTGTTAGTCATTCAGTGTGTCTGACTCTTTGTGACCCCATGGACTGTAGCTGCCCAGGCTCCTCTGTCTGTGGGATTCTCCAGGCGAAAATACTGGAGTGGGTTGGGACATTGCCTTCTCCAGAGTGTGTGTGTGTATGTGTGAATATATATATATATGTATAATTGAATCACTTTGTTGTACAGCAGAAACTAACACAACATTTTAAATCAATTATACTCCAATAAAAGTTAAATTATTAAAGAAAAATGCTATGTACACATATATGTTTATATGTATGTGTACATCCATGTATTTGTGGCTAGAAATGTTAAAGATTTTTTACTTTTTAAGGAAAAGATAAAATTTTAAATGTTTTGTTGTTGTTCACTCTTTAATAACTTTATTTAAAACTGTTTCAATTGTAGTAAAATATACATAACAAAATATACCATTTAAATCATCTTAAATACACGATTTTTATTTTTTTATTTTTTCAAGTTAGGTTTTTTTTTATTTTCCCTTTCAGGGCCACAAATACACGATTTTTAATACACACTGTAACTCCAATACTTTGGCCACCTGATGTGAAGAACTGACTCTTTGGAAAAGACCCCGATGCTGGAAAAGATTGAAGACAGGAGAAGGGGATGACAGAGGATAAGATGGTTGGATGGCATCCCTGACATGAGTTTTTGACCAAGCTCCGGCAGTTGGCAATGGACAGGGAGGCCTGGCGTGCTGCAGTCCATGGGGTCTCAGAGAGTTGGACACGACTGAGCGACTAAACTGAACTGAAATACACTTAGTAGCATTAAGTACATCCATACTGTTGTGCAACCATCACCCCATCCATCTCCAGAACTTTTTCTTTTTTGTGTAAAACTGAAATCATGTATCCATTACCCAGTAACTCTGTTTTCCCCTTTTCCTCCAGGCCCTGGCAACCACTTTGTCTCTATGACTCTGACAACTCTTAAGTACCTCTTATGAGTGATAGCATACAACATTTCCCCTTTTGTGTGTGGCTGATTTAACTAGCATAAAGTCTTCACAATTCATCCATGTTTGAGCATATGTCAGAATTTCCTTCTTTTTTAAGGCTGAGTTCCATTGTGTGATTAGACTGTGTTTTGTGTATCCATTTATCTGTTGATAGTCACTTGATTGCTTCCACCTTTGAACTCTTGTGAATATGTTTCTTAATAATAGAACATTTCTAGTAGTATGCTTCATGGTGATACAGGCAGGGAAGCTGATCCTCTAAATAATACAAAGATGCCCAGGACTTCTTTTTCTATGTATCATGATGCTACATTGTTAGTTATTTTGTGACAATAGTACTGCATCTGGGAATCTGATTAGTTCATGGTATGCTACTTTATAGACATATGTAATATTAAAGTGAGGGCTTCCCTGGTGGCTCAGATGGTAAAGTATCTGCTTGCAATGCAGGAGACCTGGGTTCGATCCCTGGGTTAGGAAGATCCCATGGAGAAGGGAATGGCAACCCACTCCAATATTCTTGCCTGCAGACAGAGCAGCCTGGCAGACTACATACAGTCCATGGGGTCTCAAAGAGTCAGACCGGCAGAGCGACTAACAGTTTAACTTTCTTTCATAATAATAAAGCAGAGCAATGCTCAACTTGACTTAAGGGCTCCATTGTGTTACACATTTGACAGGAATTTTCAATCTGGAGAGTTCTTAATTTCTGGGAAATTTATGTGTTATTTCTTGCATACTTTTCTACCTACAATAGTCTCTGTTCTCTCTTTCTGAAATTTCTATTAATTTGAAGTTTGGACTTAAACTTAGCTTCTAGTATTTTTACCTTCCTCTCTAGTTTCCCCAATTTTTTGTTTTACTTCTTGGACAATGTTATCAACTTCAACTTTTAATCCTTCTCATATATTTAATGCCTATTATCAGGATTTTACTTTCTAAAGTCTATTTCTTTCTAATAATACCACCCAGTCTTTCCTTCCTGAGTGCCATACCTTTTCTTACCTCTTGGTTGATATTTTAATTTCTTAAAGTGTCCTCCCTGCCTCCCTATCTTTTCCTCAGTTCCGCTTTGGTATTGATCTCTGTTGTTCATGCTAGAGGCTTTCTGGAAGGTCTATGGATAGTTGGTGTCCAGCTTGTAAAAAGGAGCTAATTTGTTGCTCTGGATTCCTGTGTGCCTTTTGGGAAAGGAGGGCCTTTTAGAGGAATGGGCTTCAATGTCGATCATTGGGAGGAGTTATTTTTTGAGGGGCCCCCACATCTCAGGGTCAGTGAGTTTTTTCTCTGAGACGAGTTTTCCCAGGGGGATGTTCTCCATCTCCTTCTTGGGAGATTTAATGCTGGTTGGAAATTTCTCACTCATCATTCAATGGAATTCTAAGTAATGGCCCTACAGCATCCTTTCCCTGACCATCCTGAAGTCCAGACCACCTGCAACCCATCCCCTCCCCAAAATACATCTGTAATCTTTACCAAAATGAGTAGTTTCCAGATCACCTGGATTAGGGAAAAGATACATGTCTTTAACCACTTTTAAAAATGCAACTAATTGCACTATTTTCTGCCTTCTCCATAACCTAATTTTAAAGATAACTAGTGGCTCCAATTCCTGAATGATTCTGGCATCCTGTGGTATAAATTAGCTTGCTTTGAGGATTTCTCATTGCCATTGTCAATTCTATCTGTATTCCAGACTCCAAAATGTTGTGGGTATAGCCTTTCCCCCCGTTTCTTTATTTTTGTGAGTTTTGGCCATTTTATAGCTCTGTAATCTTAGTGGAGTTTGGGGAGGGTGTAGAGGTAAATATGTATATCCAGGCTGATGTGTGATCCTGGAATTTAGATGTGTGATTTTTTAATTCATACTGTATTTTTTTCTGTCATTTAAAGACTTATAGCTGTATCTTGATTGCATTCTTGCCCAGACCTGGTGTGGTTAATTTTGAAAGTTTTAATCATTTTAGTAGGTGTGTAATTGTATCTTGTGACTTGAATTTGTATTTCCTTAATGACTCATGATATTGAGTATCTTTTCAAGTGCGTGTGTTTTTTTTCCTATATGTGTATCTTACTTTTTAAGTGTCTTCAAATCTGCACATTTTTATCTTGTTGGGCTATTTGTTTTCTTATTATTGAGCTTTGAAAGTTCTTGGTGTATTCTGCATACAGGCCTTTGACCAGATAGATGACGTGCAATGATTTTCTCTATGTCTGTGGATTGTCTTTGAGTTATGTCTCCTAAAAATAAGCACAGAACTACTTTTGTTGTATTACTCAGGTGGGGAATATCCTTTTAGGGTGGATTTGATTTGTTTATATTTTTTGATTGTTGTGATATATAAGTTTATTTCTATTCTCTTATTTTTTCTTTTTTTTTCCAATTTTTTCTCACTTTTTTGTTTGAGTTGTTTTCAATATCTGTATATTTCTCTGCTAGTTGGAATTATTGCATTCTGTTAACTTTTTGTTAGCCTTAAAATGAAAAAAGCATATATGACTTCTGTGCCAGGTGGATTTCTTCTGGTCACCACATGTTATGCCTCTGGATTTGGAGCAAAGTCCACTCTGGCATATGGAGCTTTTTTTTTTTTTTTAAATATGGGACTTTTTTAAAGGGGGCTTTTATAGGGAAAACTGAAGCAAGGGACTGAAAGATGAAGTTCTCCCTTTGATCCACTATCCTGCAGAGAGCTGCCCTGGGCCCATGGTGCTGCTGAGCCTGTAGTATGTGCCTATGCTTGGTAGTAGGAGTGTGCCTCTTCCTACAGGGCAACATGGAAGGCATCCTCAACAATCAGGGTGAACACACAGGCTGCTTTCAGTTTTCTATCTAGATTTGGGGTGTGTGCAGGAGTGCTAAGTCACTTCAGTTGTGTCCAACTGAGTCTTTGTGACCCCATGGACTGTAGCCCGCCAGGTCCTCTGTCCACGGGATTCTCCAGGCAAGAATACTGGAGTGGGTTGCTGTGCCCTCCTCCAGGGGATCTTCCTGACTGAGATTTGTGGTGCCAGTTGATAGGAATTCTGAGGTTCCAGCTGTCCATTACTTCATGTGGATCCCAGTCCCAGCCGGCAGCCTGTCTGCAGCCCAGATGGGTTTCTGTGTTCTCATTCACTTGATGCTCACCGCTGTGCCTCGTGAGTCGCTTTCTACAGTCAGCCTCTTTCCAAGCGATACAGACCTTAGAACTCTGATTATTCTCTTTACCATATTCATGTTACTGTGATCCAGATTTTTAGTTCCAACTTATTGTTACTATACCAGTTAGTCAGAGTCATCGTAATCTTCAGAATTATCCTTTACAAGAAGAAATTGTTTACATTTATTATCACATTTTCCCATTTGTTCCTTCTTGCCTCTCACGTGTCAATTTTCTTTCCTGAGTTACATCTGAACTTTGGCAGTCCTTTCATTAAAGGTCTGAGAATTGGAAATTCTCTCAATCTTGTTTGAGAAATACCATTATTTTCCCACCACTTCAAATGATACTTTTTCTGTGTATAGAATTTTAGGTTGGGGGCTTCTGTGGCAATCCAGAGGTTAAGACTTCATTCTTTCAATACAAGGGACATGGCTTCAATCCCTGGTTGGGGAACTAAGATCATATATGCCATGCAGTGTAGCAAAAGATAAAAAAAAAAATATAGGTTGACAGTTGTCCTCAACACATTGATGATGTTTTGCCATTATCTTTAGCTTCTGTTGAGAAGTCTGCTTGAAGTCTAATTGTGTTTGTTTGGTTTTTATATGAAATCTATCTTTTCTCCCTAGCTGCTTCTAAAATTTTCTAGTAGTCTTTGGTGTTGTGTGGTTTCCTAATGATATTTCTATGAATTTATTTTTCTCCTCCTTAGGACTTACTGTGTGACTTTGAAGAGATCATATAATTTCTTGGACTAGTATTCATGTAACACAGGGCTCCTATAAATTCATTATCAGACCACCCCCATGCCAAAGCAGAACAGACCCCACTCTTAATAAGGCACATGCCCTCTTGTGACACTTTAGTATCACTTTACTCATTTACTTCTCTGGCTTGAGAGTCCTTCTCGCCCCCACCCAAACTTTTTTTGGAGAGGATTTCCCTATCTTCCTTCCTTACTTTTTTCCCTTTAAAATTGGCTGTATACTAAAGTGTTTAAAATTTTATCCAGCATTTATATGCATTTATAGCAGTACCATCACCTCATGGCAAATAGATGGGGAAACAATGGAAACAGTGACAGACTTTATTTTCTTGGGCTCCAAAATCACTGCAGATGGTGACTGCAGCCATGGAATTAAAAGATGCTTGCTCCTTGGAAGAAAAGCTATGACCAACCTAGACAGCATATTAAAAGCAGAGACATTACTTTGCCAACAAAGGTCCATCTCGTCAAGGCTGTAATTTTTTCAGTAGTCATGTATGGATGTGAGAGTTGTACTATAAAGAAAGCTGAGCACCGAAGAATTGATGCTTTTGAACTGTGGTGTTGGAGAAGACTCTTGAGGGTTCCTTGGACTGCAAGGAATCCAGTCCATCCTAAAGGAAATCCACCCTCCATATTTATTGGAAGGACTGATGCTGAAGCTGAAGCTCCAATACTTTGGCCACCTGATGATCGAGGAACTCATTCATTGGAAAAGACCCTGATGCTGGGAAAGACTGAAGGCAGGAGGAGAAGGGGGGGACAGAAGATGAGGTGGTTGGATGGCATCACTGACTCAATGGGCATTAGTTTGAGCAAGCTCTGGGAGTTGGTGATAGACAGGGAAACCTGGTGTGCTGCAGTCCATGGGGTTCAAAGAGTTGGACACGACTGAGCAACTGAACCGAAGTAATAGCAGCATCACCTCAGTGCTACTGTAGCTGGAAGTTTCCGGTATTTAAATCTTTAATTCTTCTGAAATTTACTTTGGAATATATTTAGCATTTTTCATGAGGATAAACTCTGTGCTTTTGTCACAGTACTGTTTAATGAATTTGCCTTCCTTTTACCACTAATCTATAATACGTAATAAATATCTAATAAATTCTTATGTATATAATTTCAGTTCAGTTAAGTCGCTTAGTTGTGTCCGACTCTTTGTGACCCCATGGACTGCAGCACACCAGGCCTCCCTGTCCATCACCAACTCCCAGAATTTACTCAGATTCATGTCCATTGACTCAGTGATGCCATCCAATCATCTCATCCTCTGTTGTCCCCTTCTCCTGCCCTCAATCTTTCCCAGCATCAGGGTCTTTTCCGATGAGTCAGTTCTCATCAGGTGGCCAAAGTATTGGAGTTTCAGCTTCAACATTGGTCCTTCCAATGAATGTTCAGGACTGATTGCCTTTAGGATGGACTGATTTGATCTCTTTGCAGCCCAAGGGACTCTCAAGAGTCTTCTCCAACACCACAGTTCAAAAGCATCAATTCTTCGGTGCTCAGCCTTCTTCACAGTCCAACTCTCACATCCATACATGACTACTGGAAAAACCATAGCTTTGACTAGACGGACCTTTGTTGGCAAAGTAATGTCTCTGCTTTTTAATGTGCTGTCTAAGCTGGTCATAACTTTTCTTCCAAGGACTAAGCGTCTTTTAATTTCATGGCTACAATTCAACATCTGCAGTGATTTTGGAGCCCCCAAAAATAAAGTCTGACACTGTTTCCACTGTTTCCCCATCTATTTCCCATGAAGTGATGGGACCAGATTCCATGATCTTAGTTTTCTGTATGCTGAGTTTTAAGCCAACTTTTTCACTCTCCTCTTTCACTTTCATCAAGAGGCTCTTCAGTTCTTCACTTTCTGCCATAAGGGTGGTGTCATCTGCATATCTGAGGTTATTGATATTTCTCCTGGAAATCTTGATTCCAGCTTTTGCTTCATCCAGTCCAGCATTTTTGCATGATATACCCTGCATATAAGTTAAATAAGGAAGGTGACAATACTTTGACTTACTCCTTTCCCCATTTGGAACCAGTATGTTGCTCCGTGTCCAGTTTTAACTGTTGCTTCCTGACCTGCATACAAATTTCTCATGAGGCAGGTCAGGTTGTCTGGTATTCCCATCTCTTTAAGAATTTTCCAGAGTTTGTTGTATCAAATTTGCATACATGTATGTAATTTACTATTTGGTAGATCACACTTTCTCACACTTCAATCTTTTTCTCTTTCAAAATTTTATTTTATGTAACACCCATTTAATCTTCTTGATATAAATTTGAATCACTTTTAAAAGACTCTTCAAATGGACTGATGAAACTGTAATTGGAATTAGATTAATATTACTGTTGGGGAAGAATTGACATCCTACTCATTAGTCTTTCCATCCAGGAAAATGGAATGCCTTTTCATGCTTTTGAATCTTACATCTTATAATAGATTTAACAATTTCTTTACATTTCCTCTTAATCCTAGATTAAATCTAGATTCCTTTTCTCATGTTATGAAATTATATTATTACTGGAGGTATATAGACAAATATTTTATATTTCTATTTTTTATTTTGAGGTACTTTATTATACTCTGATTTTTGTACCAATACTAGCTTTGTTTTGTTCATTTTCTGCATAGGTAAAATCAGTCACAAAGTAAGAGTTTTCCCTTTCTATGGGAATAGCTATAAACGTTCTTTTCTTTCATGTGTTAGTACACTGGCTACAACTTCTAGGACAATTTCAGGAAATGTGGTGATATTGGGCATTCTGAATTGCTCTTGATTTTCATGAGAATTCATTTGTGCTGACATTCAGTTGTGAGACAGACTGTTTTCCTAATGGAGATGTTAATTATTATCTTATGGAAGTACCCATATTTCTGGATTCTACAGTTTTTAAGAATTGGCAGCAAGTATTGAATTTAACAAAATATCCCTCTAATGTGTATTTGAAATAACATTTTTATCCTGTGACATATTTAAGTGATCAATCAAAATAATACATTTCCTAATAGGAAATCTTAAATAAATCCCATGTTTTAGGTGTGTCATGCTAATAATACACAACAGTTGTTTTAATACACTGTCTTGATTTTTGTTTATGAATTTAATGTTGATTTTTGTTTATGAATTCAAGAATGATTTAGGCTCTAATTGTCTCTATAATCTTTTCTTGTTAGGCTTTTAATCAGCCTTTCGTTTACATATTATGGTCTGAAATTTTTCTGAGGCAACAGTATTCTGTCTCTTGAAGATTTGATAGACCTCATCTGTAGGACTCTTTAGACATGGTGGATTTTGGGGGAGATAATTTTTGATAGCCATAAAAGACATTTTAAAATTCGTGTTACAACCAGAAGTTTTCTATTCTCATGTCAGCTTGGTGATTATACTTTGTTAGCAAATAACGCTTTATTAAGATTTTAAGTTGTTAGCATATTATATTTTAACAATATTTTTCTCCTTTTCACATTTTTGTGTTTGATACTTTTCAATATTTTTCACTAAAACTTAATTGAGAGCTTTTCCTTTATTATTTTCTTTATTTTTCAATTTCTCAGACATTTAGTTTCATAATTACAACTTCTATTTTCTAATTCATTAATTTTGCCTTTCATCTTTATAATTTCCTTTCTCTGAAGTTTGCCTTGTTCTGTTCTTGATTGCATTGAGTCATGTAGTCACTCATCATATGTGGCTTCTTAAATTTTTAATTTTAATTTCAGTTAATATACCACTCTAGCTGTATTTTCCATACTTAGTAGCCACACATGACTAGTAGGTACCATGCTGGACAGCACAAGTATAGAATATTTCCATTGTCACAGAAAGTTCTCTTGCACAGTATTGATCCGGACTGCTATATTTTATAGTGAATTATACTTTTCATAAATGCAGCATTGCTAGATTTATTATTTATTACACTCTGAGTAGTGCTTTCTAGTTTTGCTTTTAATGGCTTGATACATATTAGCACATCCTTTTTATTTGTAAAGTTTCTACGTCATTTTGTTCTGTGTATCAAGTCTCTTGTAAATAATAGATAATTCTATTGCTTAAATATTTTTAAAACAAGTTTATGTTTATGTTAATATATTTGAGCTTCTAACATCAATTTACATGAAAAATATTTTTTCTGTTGTCCTTACCGGTTTCCATTTTTTGATGCATGTGTAGCATGTTAAGACCATCAGCTCATGGATCTCATTTCAACATTTCAAGAATCAGTAGCTCTTAAATTCTTTGTACCTCAATATCTTCATTTGTACAACTTGTAAAGTGGAGATAAAAACAGTACCCATTTCATAAGTACTATATTTACCCATTCGGAGGACCATATAAATAAATACCTTGAAAGTGCCTGGCATATCATAAATATTCATAACTATAATTAGTTAATTCCTGACCTGTTTTCCTCTGGAAACACTGAATGTATTTTAATTATAATAGTTACCATTAAATTAAAAAATGAAGCTTGTATATCTCTAATTGTCAGTCTCACAAAGGAAATACAATTATATGAATCCTGTGTAAGATGAGGTCATTAGCTTGCTTTTATTTTTCCTTCCCTGTGTATATGCAGTCCATGATTTTTGTTGGAGTTATCTGAGATTGTGGAGCCCTATTATTTAATATTGAAACTATTTTAACCCATACGTCTGCTTTCAAGAATGATGAATTATTTTGGATTCTCTAAGATAAACATATGTATGTGACTCACCTTGGATCTAAATATTTTCACTGCTTACCAACAGACAAAAGGTCTTTCTTAAATTCTTTTTCCTTTACATATTTACAGTTGTTGGCCAAACAGTATCAACATTGTATAAATTTTGAATCTGCCTTTATTTCCTTAACAGTCTTTAAGAAGCAGAATCATCCCAAGAGTAAAAAATAAAGTTCAAATGATAGACAAAAACATATGAAATATAACTGTCCAGCCTCCTCTGTTGAGTCACATGGCTTGAATCATAGAGTTATGTATGTTTGGGTGTTTCCCATTTGGCTGTTTCAATATGGGTGTGTTACTCTGTACATGCTTTGCTTGGAAGCTGAAATGCATCTCTTCTCTCTGCTAGGGTGAACTGGATCATCGTACATGATTTCAGTTACCACGTGTACCTAGGTAACTTCTAAGTCTGCATGTCCATTTCTGTATTCTCTTCCTTTTTCTAGTACAGTAATGCCCGGTTTTAATAGGTTATTTCCAAGGTCTCTTATCCAGAAGATGTGTATTTCTTTGCCTATAAATAATGGGATTAGGTTAAATGATCTCAGAGGCTTATTCCAGGAATAAAAGTCTATGATCTGTAGCTGCCCTTCTTTTATTATTCTACCAACAGGGCTCTTTAACATTCTTTTAATCTCCTCCATCTGAATTTGTTCTTTTTTTTCAATATTGGTCTGGAAGGCGGGCATTATTTCTCTAATAAATTTACTGGAGCATATTGCCTTTGTGAAACACTGAGAGTCTTTGATTCTCTCAAACCCACCCTGTTACAATTAGTAGCTCCAGGATCCAGATGGAACATAACTCGCAATCGTGTTCTCAGCATTCAACCTCTCACTAATTTTCTTCTTTCTTACTTATCCACACAGGCTCTCAGTTCTCCAAGCCACCTGATAACTCACCTTTGGGTGCCACTCAGTAAGCAGAGTCGTAAGAGCTGACACCAGTGGGATGAAGGATCAGCCCAAGGCTTGGTGGCTTTCCCTCCATTTCTGTTTTCTCTGCCTTTTCAAGATTTTCAGGAGAACCCAACCACCAATCACTGCCGCACTTCTTTCTTGGTTGATACTCACTATAGTCAGAGAGTTCAAACCATACCTCTGACCTCAGAAGAACTGGCACAGTTTTAGTCCAGTAGGTGCAGCGCATGTCACAGTACTGAGAACACCCAAGAGAAGGGCAAATCTCTCTAGGGGCTGAGAGGGTCGCTTCAGTGCAAGGGTGATGACCATTGGGCCATGATCTCCAGAGATGATTTCTGGTTCCAGTGGACTTGTCTGTTTAGAACACCGCTTTTTCAATCTCTGCCAATCTCTCTCCCACTCCTCCTTTCCTCCTTGCCTCCCTTCCCTTCTCTTCTCTCCCGTTTGACAATAGTTTTTGTCTCTAATCTATACTGGAAACTTCACATTAGTAGTTCTTTAAGCTACTAACATTCCTCCCACTACTACTGCTACCATTGCTATTAGACTGTTAGTACTGCTATTACTGGGCTTCCCTGGTAGCTCAGATAGTAAAGAATCCACCTGCCATTGTAAGAGACCCATGATCCCTTGGCTCAGGAAGATCCCCCAGAGAAGGAAATAGCAACCCACTCCAGTATTCTTGCCTGGGAAATCCCATGGAGAGAGGAGCCTTGCGGGCTACCGTCCATGGGGTCTCGCTCAGCGCACAGCTGAGCGACTTTCACTTTTCACTGCTATTATTACTGTTAGGGTGACCATTCCTGTCATCACTACAGTTGTCCTTCTTGTCACTCTTACTCTATGCCATGAAATGCGTGAAACCTTTACATACATCATCTCATTTAATCTTTACAATGGCCCCTTTGGGTAATTTTCATTATTGTCTCTTCTTTCAAGTAGGATTAATCATCTTAGGGAGGTGAAGTAAGTTTCCTAGAGTGTCTGAACCTGTAAGTAGTGGAGCTGTGCCTTTGAACTGAGGTCTGGTGGATCACAGAGCCCACTCTCTTAACTGCTACCAGGCTCTGAGCTGGAAAATTCCTGCCTGGGAGCTGACACCCTCTCTTTCTGGAGAACTGTCAGATATTGCTAAGAAACTCCAACCTTTTTTCTGCCCAGATATGATCTCAGAATCTTTCAGAAAGGGCCTATGCAGCCAGTAGCGAAAATCCATCAGCTTTGACACGTGAGCCAAATCTGAACAAATCCTGTTCGTGAACCGTGTACTATGTGACACAAAATGGTGTCCCCCTCCTCCTCTGCTTTCCATTTCATGGTTCTCCTTTGGAACTGAGATGACAGGGAACTGAAAACAAAGCCCAATCGCTTGGAAGACACAATGATGTAGAGCCAGCAGCAAGCACTGAAGCTCTTGTCATGATGTATCATGTCCCTTCCCTTGAATGACATGTATTGATGACTGCTCTGCATACTTGAACAATGTATCTTTATTCACTGTGTAATAAAATAAAACCGTTTATTCTCTCTTTTTCATTATATTCTCCTTTAATATTTTTCCAGGGCAGGCAGCGCTGTACTTCCCACACCATTGATCACACCACCTCTCCTCACTGGAACCCATTCTCGTTATTCAGAGAATGGAATTTGCAGTACTTTGAGCTTTCTGTAACCAGAACACTTTGAAATCATGAAATATGCATGTATGAGAAGCACCAGGAAGTTCAAGTTAGTTATATCTGACACCGTGAAGCAAAGTTAAACTAAAAATGCTTATCTTTATGACTATACCCTTAGAAAAATGCCCACTTATTCTTTGTGTTGGTATAAGATATGTCAATTCAAGGAGAAGAGATGTCTTCCTGTTATGATGAAGCATCGCCAAAATGAAAAGATCAATTATTCTCAAGACGCATTTAGTAGAGCCTTCTTCCCACATACTAAATACTTATGTTTATGTGAGTTGTACATCTGTACAATGCAGCAATTGTTTCATCTTTCTCAGACTAATAGAGATGCTAGAAACATCTGGTAGTTGATAGTTAATTCATTTTTTCATTGCACCTTTTCATAGGAAGCAGGGAACGCAATTCAATATATCCCCTGAGAGAATCTTGCATTTATGACAGGTGTGTATTTCTTAACAAGTCGTTGTTTGACACCATTGCTTCTCCTTGGTCCAGCTGGAAGTACATTCATCTGGCAAAAAAAGAGAAGGGAGGAAAAGTGAAATCTGAAAGAAAGTTGGAGTTTCAGGTGGTGGTTTCATAAAGCATCCAGTTCACTCCAGTAATATTTATTCTGCTTATTTTGTGCAATTTCCTGCAACTGCCTTTTACAAGTCTGTCACCGTGATGACTCTCTCTGTTTTGAACGTTCCTTAGGTGCATACTACTCATTTATTTGAGATGGTGAAATGAGGTTTCTTTTCAGCATGGGACTAGGAATTAATTCAACGTTAGGCTTTATCTGTGGGACAGATAGCCTCCTCCCAGCCCCGTCTGAGGCTCGGAAAGAGCAGGCGGATGTAAGATGAATCATTGTATCCTGGATTTCCTGACCCCTTCTGAGTATAACTCTTTGATCTCTAAAGACTTCTTTTAAGCTCCTTGTGACTTCACCCAAATTATCTTTGTCTTCCACAGGAGTGATGGTTAGTGAGGGTTATTTTTACTGAAAACGTCTCAGGTCTTGAAGTAGGAGGGTCAGGATGCTGCATTCTTGGTGGAGGGCCCAGTGTTTGGAATTCTTCCCTTGATCTGACTAGTGAATGTTAATTGTCCTGCCCTTGGGCCATGGCAACCGCAGCTTGCTGAGCCTGAAGAGCTGGTGCTACTTAGGGAGGGCTCAGGTCTCTCCAAGAAATGCCATTAGTAGGCACATAGTGAATGTAGGGCCACCTTGATGACCAAAACTATGGCATCACCCCTACTGGCGTAGCTATTTCCTCAGTTGAAGGCTTGGATTGCCAGAAACCTATAGAATATTTATTATGAAAGCATCAGTGCTTAGTGCCGTTTACGTCACTCTCACTTATCTCAAACTTCTCAGACTCCTAGGAACTGTTGAGAATCCAACCTTTTAGTTGGCTTAAATTACTCTTTCTTACATGTGCCTGTGCGCATGTGCGCACACACGTTATTTTCTCTCTTTTTCTCTCTCTCTCTGAAGAAAAGCTCTGCTGTTAAAAGAAACATTTGATTGATTTCCTTCTAATGGTCAATGTCATGCACAATAGGATGCTTGCCCCCTGGCTCAGTAATTTCCCATTCAACTTCATTGAAAGAGACTTGGAATATGGACCACTTTTAATTGGTTCTTCAAGCTCAAAATATCTATGGTGCTCTGCATGTGTGGCAAAAACCATCCCAATATTGTAAAGTAATTATTCTCCAATTAAAGTAAACAAATAAATTGAAAACATAAAAATACCTTGCAAATTGTAGAAGGCCCAGCTCCTTTCATCCATTTCTCTCAGGAGTCGTCCTGTAATAAGCTGATGATAATATTCCCACTGGACTTATGGGGTCGCTGGAGCAATGAGAGATTTAATCAGTTGACCAAGGTCAATGGTAGTGAACAAAGTGGCCATGCCTCCAGGTTAAATTACCTGGCCAGTGCTGGTCCTATAATTTAACTGAGTGCAATAAATTATTTGGATTTCCTTGAAGCATCTCTTGTAAATTGGTAGAGCTAATCCAAATAAACAATCGGATTTGGACGGCAGTGGAAAGTAGGATAGTTGCTGGAGCTGAGATGAGCTCAGTGCCCAGGCATCTGTATCCCCTCAAAGCCTTCTCCTGCTGATAAGTTCAGGAAGGCTCTTGCTCAGTCACACTCTCCCATTACCGGGCATGCCCTCCCTTATCCTTACTGCCACTTAAAGGCTATAAAGCAATGTGTTTTCGTGAGATACGCACTTAGAAACGGCTTTAATAATTGGTGTTTGTGCTGCCTCCAGTCAGTCGTCTTTTCTCTGTCATTAGGGGTGGTCTGATGGCCTCAAGAATGCCACAAATGTGAAGAATGTACCGAAGTCTGGGGCTCTGATTTCAAGGCAATTTCACCTGAACCCCCACCCCCCGCCCACCACCTTCCTTTGTGACTGCAGTAAAGAGAACTTGAGTAATTAGGTTAATCTCTTTAGGAAAAATTTCTTTGCAGAGGTTGTGTGTCAGCAACACTGGGAAAGTCACTACAGACAGGTATTCTGATTCGTCTTGGCCATTCTGTCTTAAAAGTTTTCTTTGTCTTAGAAACCAAGGCAGTAGTTTGTGGAATGACCTAATAAGTGTTATATTTCTTCCATAGCAGGAAAGAGAGAAATTTCTTTTCCCAAGTATGGTCTTCTATTCCTCTTTTCTTTAAGTCTCAAGAGTGGTATTTAATCTTTGAGAACATTATGCTTTGCATATGGTAAAGATTGCTAAAACCATTGGGGAAATTTACCAGGAAATTGGTGATTTTTTTTCCTTCTTCCTTTTCTTCGTAGGACTAACAATGATCCTAACACTGTTTTCTGTGATCAAAGATTACAGGCTTCCAGGATTCCACCAACATCTGTACAGACTGGCTTTGCTCTTATCTTCTTGGCTAGGTGATCGGCAGTGGAGCTTCATCTGAGGGAGATGTACCATAATCACCCAGAGAGTTCCTTAAGACTTAGATAGCTGTCTTCTACCCCCAGAGTTTAAGATTCACTGTGTCTTGGATGAGTCCCAAGGATTTGTCCATCTAACAAGTTGCCAAGGTGATGCTGATGTTGCTGGTCCCTGGACCAGTTTTTGAGAATCCCTGGAGAAGGAAGTAAGGGTATATAACACATGCCACAGAGCTAACATCTGGAAGCTTCTTTTCTTGTGCTAGGGTGACCTATGGACTTAGTATGTTGGAACTGCCAGGAAGTGCTTAATTCTGTTGTCACCCTGTTTGAAAAATCGGCCAATGATACATTCATAAAATGTGCCTCTAGCTTCTAAAGAGAGATTCAAGATACCGTTATTATTTTTTTTAACTTTTATATTGGGGTATAGCTGATTAACAAACAATGTTGTGATAGTTTCAGATGGACAGCAAAAGCGCCCAACCATACATACCCATGTATCCATCCTCCCCCAAACTCCCCTCCCATCCAGGCTGCCACATATAATCGAGCAGAGTTCCCTGTACTATACGGTAGGTCCTTCCTAAAGATATCATCATTTTGTTACTTTTTGTTCCAAATCCTGTCTCTAGAAGTGTTGTGTTGTGAGAAAAATTACTAGAAAACTCACCAGGAAAGGAGGTCTTAGTACCATATTCAGTCTAAGTCTTCTTGGAGAAGGACTTTCTTTTTCCCTGTGTCCCATGGCTTAAAAGTTTAGTTAACCAGGACAAGCCTCAGTGTGTCTGGACTGAGCTCACTAGTAGCTGAATAGTTTACCCGTAAGTGCAGAGTAATCCTCATGACTATATGATATAATATGGAAAATAATCAACAGTTTTAAAAACTGACATCACCCCACCTATTGTTTTCATTTGACTTAACTGAGAGTTCCTATGTGCCTTGAAGGGAAACCTGGGCTAATTAGTAGAGGTGGGACAAAGCACCTGACCAAGAGGCCCAACTCTAATGACATTTGCAAGCCCAGCCACAGGCCTCAGGCACGGCATGCGGCGCTGGGGGAGAAAACAGTGCAGTAAGAAGCCAGTGCCCAGCAAGGATGAGAGGTTGAGCGTGCTGCCAAGGGTCATAATGACAATTTCCAGCAATGTCACAGATGCTTTGTGGAAGGAATAACCAGATGATAATAGGCCAGCTGTTGGAAGTGAAGTTAATGATAGTATCTTCCTCTTTCAGATGGCCTCTTGGGAGAGGCTAATACATATACATCACCCTGACAACTTAGTGATGAATCAGTAGTCTCCAAATGCACAAACGTCAAGCGTTACACAGCTTTAGGTAAAAACTAGTTTGTGGTATTTCATGGCAGGAAACAGTACAAAGCTATAACTGGGAACAATAGGCTACCAAATTATTGATGGTGAAAATTAATTTCTTTTTTCATCTTCCAGCTCGGCGCTCTGTGTTGTTCAGTGAGATTCTTCATGTTGAGTTAAAGCACTGGAGGATGATCATAAAGCTTCTAGGCTCTGGATGCCTCCTACCATGAGGCACTTGCTATCCTCTTCCTTAGAAGACACCTAGAAAGGAAAGCCTGGCCAACATTTGACCAGGGACATGAATGATCTTTGTCTCCTGGCATTTCCAACCTCTGTTTCTCCAGGGCTGGTGTTTTCTCATCCTGTCACCCTCACCTTGTTAACTGGCATCTCCACCCTGCTTTCTATCTGTTCCCGTGCTGCCATGGCCCACACCAAAATCAGAGAATTTGGAAGATCCCAAGTGATTCTAGTGTGACCTCTAAATGACCTCAGCTTTTTGGGTTCCCAGACCCAAAGAAATTCTACCATTTCAGTTTTTGTTAATTGCTCGGACTAGGCTGGAGAACCTGGATGCATTCTGTAACTTACAGACACAACTTCCTCCAAGGCCCCACGCACAAATAGAGAGCTAAAGATAATAAAAATTATATCCAACATGTATCATTCACTTAGGCATTTTTCTAAG
This sequence comes from Bubalus kerabau, assembly GCF_029407905.1. Lineage (NCBI taxonomy): Eukaryota > Metazoa > Chordata > Mammalia > Artiodactyla > Bovidae > Bubalus > Bubalus kerabau. Next base: position 145,838,233 of record NC_073647.1, on the reverse strand, counting down.
CCTTTTCTAAGTGGCAGAGTACAATTAAAATAGAAACCAATTTTCACATACTCAAAACCTACAACTTTATAGGAGTATATTTGAACCTGTATAACACTTTATTTTTAGAAAGAAAAGGTCAAAATAAGAAATCAGGATTCAAGACGACTTTCTTAAGCAGGAGACTACTGAATTTGGTTTATTTTGCTAAATTTAAATGAAAAAGTATACTAGATCTAGCAAAAATCTTTAAAAATGAGACTTGGTGGTTTCCATTTTGAGATCATCTAGCAAATATTTATTGAGCTCCTACTGTATGCTTGGTGGTGAAGAAATAGCCCTGAACAAGAGATATTTGTCTTCCTGGTGGTGTTTAAAGTCTAGTGGGAAAGACAAACACCAAAATTAAGGTAAAATCTGATGTGATTTATGTTGGCGGAAGATGGAAGAAGTTTTCATTAGGGGACCTAAGCATGGTAGAAGTAAAGGTCTTCTAGAATATTTGACATCATACTGAGATCGGAACGATTTGGAGGCTCAGCCTCAGCCTTCAAGCATTTCAAGTAGAAGCAACAGGATGTTTGAAAAATCGGAATTGGGAAAGTGTATAGTGTACTCAAATAACTGAAAGATTGTCTAGTGCTCAATTTCATTTAGCTGATGAGGACATTCCAACCTGTGCTTAACCGCTCAGTTGTTTCCGACTCTTTGCAACCCTTCAGACTGTGGCTCACCATGAGATTTTTCAAGCAAGAATACTGGAGTGAGTTACCGATTCCTTGTCCAAGGGATCTTCATGACCTAGGGATCTAACCCATGTCTCCTGTGTCTCTTGCATTGCAAGCAGATTCTTTACCCACTGAGCCACTGAGGAACATTCTCACCTAGAAGGGTGAAGAAGGTGTCCAGTAAAGCCAGGTGTGGGATGCAGGCCACTTGACTCGAAGAGCTGGCATCTTGCCCAATACCCCATGGCCTTCTGTAGACTTAGTAGACCTTTGGGGAAGGGCTGCTGCAACTCGTATGACACCTTTGCATGAAGGATAAATAGAATTTCTTTCTAGATTACCATAATATAAAATTTTTGCTAGAAAAAGTCCTCTGTAAAATGGCAATAAATATTTGTATCTACAGTGTCTGCCATCTTAATGGTTCCCTCTAGATGTACAAGGTGCATTATCACATTGGCCTCTAAGGATTCAGATCAATCCAACTTAAAAGGTAGTCATATTTGAACCTTCTGTGAGGGAAGAGTCCATAACTATCTCACTCCAGTGGCTTTTTAATGGTTTCTGATGGGCTTCCCAGAGTGGAACCACTGACCTTGACCTCCTCTTAGGCATTTGTGTTCTGTTATCTCCTGATTTATGACCCATTGCTTGCTGTGACCTTCCACATTCCTATCTGTTCTCCCACCTGCTTGCCTTCTGATTTTCTGATTTATTACTTTCTATGGTCTGGTTCATTTTCTGCCTGAAATGAACATAACCATCAAATCACAGAATCAGATATTTAATTTTGAAATTTTCCTCCTTGTTGGGTTTCTCTCCCTCTCCTATTTAGTCTCTCTATTTTTTTTTTTTTTATGTTTGACCATAAACCCTGTGGCTTTGTTAGGGAAGTTCACTGGAATCTCTTTTATAAAGGACAAGCTGGAGAAAAGAAAAGCTGGACTCGGGTTAGAATAGATTTTCCCAATTGTGGTATGTGTTGTTGTTGTTCAGTTGCTGAGTTGTGTCTGCTCTTTGCAACCCTGTGGACTTCAGCACGCCAGGCTTCCCTGTCCTTCACTATCTCCCAGAGTTTACTCAAACTCATGTCCGTTGAGATGCCATCCAACCATCTCATCCTTTGTTGCTCATGCTTGGGAAATACTAACCCTGCATCATGTTCACAGGCGTTCAACAAAGAGAGGGAAGAGTCATTAGTCAGATAATCTTGGGTAGCTGCTGGGTGGAAACAGGCAACTGTTTTTCTACACTGCAATCTTCAGAGTCATTATTATGCCAGTGTGATTATGCATATGCAAGAGTATGCAAAATTTGTAAGGTTTATTTATCTGTATAAGTAATGAGATTCTTGTGTTCCATGGAATAGAGCTTGGAGCTCTAACCAGGCCCTAGAAGGACTTGATTCAGAAGAAGGAGACAGTAATCTGTTCCTTGATGTTCATAGAGGCACGGCAAAGTCAGGGCTCATTCTGGGCAGGCTGCATGATCCCAGGCAGTATTTACTGGCAAGAGACAGAGTGGCCAGGGAAGGCCAGAGGCAGTGTGCCACCCAGGGAAACAGAGATGGTCAAGTCTGATGATCACAGCTTCTCTTAGCTATTCAGAGCAGGGTTCCAGCTGCACTGAGAAACTGGAGTGCCCAGCTGGAAACAGGGGCTGGGGATTATGGACGGGGATAACTGTGGTGCTCCTAACAGCTACCTGAAGGCCTTGGCAGAATGGCCAAAAGCCCTAAATCAGGAGTCACACAGAGTTTTTTTTTTTTCTGTCTCATGGAAACACTGAGATTCAGTGGCCCATGGCCATCTTGAAGCATAGACAATTATATATGTATACATCTTTAAAAAAAAAAACACAAATGTTAGCATATGTATATAATGTTCTACTGGAGAAGGAAATGGCAGCCCTCTCCAGTATTCTTGCCTGGAAAATCCCATGGGCAGAGGAGCCTGGTGGGCTACAGTCCATGGGGTCACAAAAAGAGTCAGACAGGATGTAGTGACTGAGCACATGGTGTTCTGCACCTTCTGTTGTTGGTTTTTGTTTTTAAACTTGGCATTCTATCTGTGAAGTCATCCTATATAAAGCTGCTTCAGGTTTTAAATAGCAATACAGAATTCTATTGTATGGGTGTACTGTATTTACTTAGTCTTATATTGATGGGCATGTATGTCATTTCCAATGCCACAACGAATATTGAACATACATAATTTCACACATGTGAGAGTCTCTCTGCAGGATAAACACTTAGGACTGGATAAACACTTAGCTGATGGAGAAAGAATGCACACTTTAATTCTAACAAGTATTTCCAAACTGCTTTCCATAGTTGTTGTTCAGTCTCCCAGTCGTCTCTGACTCTTTGCAACCCCGTGGACTGCAGCTATGGTTTTCCCAGTGGTCATGTGTGGATGTGAGAGTTGGACTATAAAGAAAGCTGAGTGCCAAAGAATTGATGCTCTTGAACTGTGGTGTTGGAGAAGACTCTTTAGAGTCCCTTGGACTGCAAGTTGATCCAACTAGTCCATCCTAAAGGAAATCAACCCTGAATATGCATTGGAAGGACTGATGCTAAAGCCGAAGCTCCAATACTTTGGCCACCTGATGCGAAGAACTGACTGACTGGAAAAAACCCTGATGCTGGGAAAGACTGAAGGCAGGAGGAGAAGGGGACAACAGAGGATGAGATGGTTGGATGGCATCACCGGCTGGATGGACATGCCTTTGAGCAAGCTCCGGGAGCTGGTGAAGGACAGGGAAGCCTGGTGTGCTGCAGTCCATGGGGTCGCAAAGAATCAGACACAACTGAGCACGCACACACACCTAACATGGAAGCCATACTTTGGTGCCATTTATCATCCTGTATATGTAAAATGTGTATATAGAAGAGTTATACATTTATACATAAATATACATAGGAGAGTTAAGAGGAAAGTGAAATATTTCTTGTCTACAGTAAAGACGGAAATGGGTGTCGACTATAGATGTATTAGATAGAGAACTCCAACAGCTCTTTGCCCAGTGCCCCAGCATATAGGAAGCCCTCGATGGAAAGAGGTCTATTACTGGTTGGAGGACAGATTAATTGGGATTGGGCTAGCATGGGCTCGCCTCTGGGGGCCTTTAGTACCTGCAAATGAATGGAGTTGGAGACTCTGGGGCTGACATTCAATACATGTTTATTGAATGAAATTGAAAAATCTAATTTTAAAAATGATTCTTAAAACCTGGGATCCTTTTTGCTAACCAGGCATGTATTTTAAATGGTGTAGTTTTACAATCTTGATTTAGGATTAACATCCTGTCAAAAAATAAAGACATAAAGAACAAGGAAAGGAGCTTCAGATAGAAATAGTGGAATGTAGGAGATTGAATGTGAAGGCCTTAGGTCTAATATTTTGCATTCCTCTAATATATCATAGAGAGCTAGGCTTTTATTTCCTCCTTAGCTCTGTATTTACACTGTATGTGTTCCAGGCAGTCTGATTCCAGAGGAGACTGTACCATGATTGTCTGGGCAAGGGAGGGCTCCTGGGGCTGCCTTTGTCTCCTAATGTGGTGCCAGGCAAGTCAAACTACCTTGGCTTCACTTTCCTTCCCCGTAAAGGGGAAAGCCTTGAACTTAAGAAAACATATTTTATGAAATGGGGAAGTGAGGGTGCTGTGATCTGTAAGCATTGGTGAGACAACTGATAAGTTATAAGAAGAGTTACTCCACTTTCCTCACGCCTCATGGAGTTGGATGGGTGGGGGTCATGGGAAGTCTTCCTACAGCTTTGACTTCTTAGACCATTCCCATGTGAGCTGGAAAAATGGGTGAGTGTGGACATGGACGTCCAGCATGTTCCCAATGATGTAAAAAATAACCACAGAAAAGTACAAGACCAGAGCAAGGGCACTGCAACCCCCAGGCAGGTGGTCCTCTCTGAGCAGTGGCATGAGTGACAGTCACCATGTTTCTTTTTTGTTGTTGTTAAAGATTCCAGCCTTGCTAAAAGGCGTGTTACTTTGTGATCAGAAAGTTGTTAAAGTACATGTATTTCTCTGAAAATAAGAAGGAAAGAAGGTGCCAGTGACCACCACCAGTGTTTATCTGACCACTCTGCCTCCACTGCCTGTGTGGTCCCTCCAGAGTGCTTGGGTTTCCCACAGATGGCCTCCCGTGTTCACAAGGTGACTTCCTGATGGTGTGGGAGTGCCTGCCGTCTCTCCCCTCCCCTCCTCTGGTCTCAGTGGGGAGGAATTTGCTTGCTTTTAATGACCCCAGAGGAACTACTTCCGCTGCTGATATCTCTCAAGGGTGTGGCTGCTGCAGTTGCCACCAGTGGCCTCTGTCAAGAGTGTGCGTACTGGCCACCATGTCACCAGTATGGTCATCAGAGTAAAGGAGCCCCTGCCGTCAATACCTCCTCCAACACCAGCTCCTCCTCCGCCATCACAGATTCTGTGATCCTTTGCCCTTTCATTAGCTCTCAGAAATCTTCCAGAAACAATTTTGGATTCTAGTGGATATTTATTAGAGTTTCATTGGCCAGAGACTCAGAGTGACTCCACACTGAGCAAACAAGAAAGTCATTCTATTCTAGGACCTCTGGTGTGCTCAGAATGACCCTTTCTTTCAAAGCACACCCGTTGTCTTTGAAGCACACTTCTGTGGTGGACCGTTGGCTCTCTTAGGGTGAGGAATCTTCCCAGGGGCTTCTTGGGCTCTTTTGTGCCTAGAAGCCCTGGTAAGTTCACACTGCTGGATCTTCTTGAGTCACAAGGTGCAAAAAGAGATTGCTCCGGCTGCCTCCCAGGCCTTTGATTGCTGATGGAGGGAGCCCTTCATCCTCAAAAGGAGCTAGAGGAGAAAGAAAACAGAGGAGAAGGGAAACGGCACCAAGGGACGCTGGAAATGTCGGGTTGTGGAAAGAGGATCAGACCGTCCCCCTCCTCCCTCTGCCTCTGTGATTTTCATTCCGGAAATGATCCAGAGCCAGAAAAGGGGAGGGAAGTACTCTTTGTTGAAGGCCTGTGGAAGGCCTGAGAAGTGCTTCATGGCCGACCTGTGCTTTAACCCTTGCAGATTCCTGGGCAGATGTTAGGACCCAGGAGCTGGCACTGGAGGAGGCATAAATGGCAGGGGCTACTTTATCCTGATAGCCACACTGACAGGGCGGCCAACACACACACTGAGACTGAGAAATGTGGAGTAACACAGCTCTGAAGAGGCGGGCTCTGAATTGAGACCATGATGCACCCACCTGGCTCTCTCCACCTGTGTCCTTGGCCATGTATTCCAGCTGCTTCACCACCAAGCTGACCTTTGGGATGGGCTCTTTTTAGGTCAGGCTTTCTCAGCCTCGGCATGAGGGACATTTGAGGTCCCATAATTCTCGACTGTTGGAAGGTCTCCTGTGCATGATAAAATGTTTAGCAGCATCCCTGGCTACTACCCACCAGAAACGAACAGCATCCGTGCCACCCCCCCAAGTTAACCCCCCGAAATTATGACAACCAAAAGTGCCTCTAGATGTTGTCCAGTGCTGTCATGGTGGGTGCAGAACTGCCTCTGGTCGAGAACCACTCATTTTTATGGGGTTCCAACTGTAATACGTTTCTTCTTAAGTGACTCCTCTTTTCTGCTCATGTCTTTTAACACTTCTTCATTACTTGCTCTAGCCACGTTTGCCATGATAATGGATGGCTCATTTCAGACGAGGGGATAGAGCCCTGTGTGCAAAGGAGATTAGGCTGAGCCAACCACCCAGGCTGCAGACAGAGCCTGGGTAAAAGCAGCAGCCCTGAGGGATGAGCCAGGTGGTGAAGGAGCAGGGGCCAGTGGGGTGGGGGTAGGGGTGGGGGCTCTGGGTAGGACAGGCTGATGTTCCACTGCTCTTCTTCTTACTTCCTTCCTCCTTGAGTGGGCAAGAAAGTGGGTAGGGGTGCATCTGAGGCCATGGCCTTGCCTATACCTCTCCCATTCCCATCCTTAATAGATTTTGAATTTGGACCTCCAATTGCTGGGTCTCTCCTGCCCTATGTTTCCTGTCCCCTTCACCTTTTTACTGCCCTCTGCCCCTTCCTGGAGAGTTGGGGCATCCCAGGTAAAAGGGGCACAATGCATCGGAATGAGCTGAGTTTTGTGTCTCAAAGGAAGCACCACATCCTTCACGTTGACTTCATTCCCTCCCAATGACACCAACTCTCTTCACTCAGCAAATTCCACAGCTGTACTTGCCAACTGTGATTAGACACATCACCGCACACATGGACACATGTGTGCTTTAACGCAAACACAGATAACGGTGCTTTTGCTCCCACTGAAATAGTATATTTTTGTTCCTCTACTCTATTGTCTTATCTAGACACCTCTTCATGTAGGACAGCTTCAAAAGTCACCTTACCTTTGATCATGTCTGCACCAAACTACAAATAGCACCCCCCTGTCTGTGTGGCTGTCTTTAAAGAACACTTGAGGAGGATGACTCAGTCCTGATGATTGGCTTTGGTGAAGGACAGATGGAAGGGCACTTGGGTACTCATGTGTGTTTAGTCGCTCAGCCATGTCCAACCCTTTGTGACCCCATGGGCTGTAGCACACCAGGCTCCTCTGTTCATGGGATTGCCCAGACAAGAATACTGGAGTGGGTTGCCATTTCCTTCTCCAGGGGATCTTCCCAGACCAGGGATCGAATCTGTGTCTCCTGCATTGGCTGGTCCAAAGAATATGGATGCCCAGTGTTTCCACCTTAGCTTTTGGTGTCTTCTCATGTTGTGATTGTGTCTAGAAGTCCCTGACATCATGGTGAGCTCTACAAGCCATTGTGTTATGGTGCTTTGTTAGGGCATCTTCATACTTCTGGTCCATAATTACTGGATGGAGAATTTTGCACACTCTGGGAGATCTAGTCCAGATCTTAATTTTCTGTTCTTGAAAAAATGCCTCTTGCTTACATCTTCTTCCCAGCCATTATGGATTTTGTAGTCTCTTCTTTGTTGTCACTTGGAAGTTGACCTACATCCACGACTTGCCATTTCTTTTGACTGCACCCCTCTCTTGTCTTCCCTTTTTCCTATTGTCCTCTACTCTTCTTTGCCCGTACTTTTTGTCCTCTCTGGTCAGCTTCTCCTAGTTAATAGTTTTCGCTCTGTAAAAATGTTTTGCATCTATGTTCCAGTTATAGATAACATTTGTTGCTGGTGAATTTGGACAGGATGTTGCATTAAGTATTACGAAAAGCCTAAATACAGATACGATTCTTGCCCTACCATTGAGAAAATTTGTAACTTGAATTATAATAGAAGACAAATTATAAAACTATAGTTTTTAATCCATTAATTCCACAAAAATTGAATGAGTTAAATATGTTTGAGGCATGTTGGGGGCATTGGATGCACAGTGGAAAATAAAATAGACCCACCTTGCCTTCACACAGCTTATAATCTCAGATGTCATCAGAGATAAGACACAATATCAATTTAATAATAGAGTTTTCAGTAGCAAAATCTGAGTTAAATGTTCATTGCAGTTGTAAGATACTCTTTGACTTTAGAAGCATTTTTATGTGAAAAATAGGTTTATATTCAGTTTGGTCTCCAGAAACTCTGAAATGAGGGTCTACATGTAAGCGATGAAGAAAATGCTTGCAGGTAATGAGCTTCAGGGGCTGGGCGAGCAGGCAGCCAGGGTAGAAGGCAAGCAGGGATATGATGTTGAGCAAAGTCTCATCCTCCTGATACGCCACAGGGTACCTCTAAGAGCAGCTACTATCTCAGAGGTTGCCACCTCCTCTGGTGCCAGGAACTGAGCTGGTTTACATGCTCCTCTCTTATTGATCATGAGCTAAGCAGCAACTACCAGGTGTGTCAGGATGCAGCTAAAGCTGCTCCCCTAGGCCAAGGGCCGTGCCATGGGCAGTCCCTGGAGGCCAAATTGTACCCACAGCAGGGGAGGTGGCCCAGAAGGAGTGGAAAGGACCTCAAGGGATCTGGAGGGAGCAATTGTCTACCATCATTTCCTCTCAGATCAAGGACCCATGGTGAGCAAGACCATTTGTAGGCATGTATGCCCAGAATCCGCCTGCCACTGCAGGAGACTCAGGAGACATGGGTTCAATCCCTGGGTCAGGAAGATCCCATGGAGGAGGAAATGGCAACCCACTCCAGTATTCTTGCCTGGAAAATCCCATGGACAGAGGAGCCTGTGGGGGCAGCTACAGTCCATGGGGTTGCAAAGAGTTGGACATGACTGAGCAAAAAAAAAAAAAAAAAAATATATATATATATATATATATATATATATATATATATTCTTTTCCAGATTTTTTTGATTATTGGTTATCACAATATATTGAGTAGAGTTCCTTGTGCTATACAGTAGATATGTATATTTTAAAAATTGATTTTATAACTAAAATGTAAATGTTGAAAATGTAAGATAATTTGAGAAACAAACTGCGAGTTGCCTTGAAGATTTAGTAATATACCACTTCAGCCTCTCTTCTTTTCAATTTGTGCCATTCAGGTTATAAGAATTGTACTTTTCAGGGGAGATTGGCCTAATATTCTTACTTATATTTATGGGCATTTCTAGTATCACTACTTATATCTATGGGCTCTATTCACCACCACCCCACCTTCTGGGCAGCTAGCTGTGTGCCATAGAAAGGGAACAGGCACATGGCATCTACTACCTCTTCCTCCAAGAAATTGCCTGGTGGTTCTACCTTTTGAAAAACAGTTTTTAACTTTGAGATAATTAGATTTCCAGGCAGCAGCAAAAATAATAGAAATTGCATGTGTCATGTACCTTCTTCCAGTGGTGATATCCTATGCAAATATACTACAGTGTCATAGTCATGAAATTGACACTGGTACAATCTATGGGTATAGTACTACTCTATCACATATGTAAATTTGTGTAATGATGACCACAGTGTCATCATTGTTCCATGTTCCATCAAATGTTCCATGACCACAAGACTCGTTAATGCACTGCCCCCAGAGTCATGCCCACTCCTCCTTACCATCTCTAACCTTTGGCAACCACTAAATTCTTCTCCATCTCTGTAACTTTTCTGTTTTTATACCTTTATATAAATGGAATTGTAGACTACGTGGCCTTTTGAGATTAGCTTTTTCCTCACTTAGAGTAATTGTCTGGAGTGTGCCAAATTGTTGCATGTATCAAGATTTTGTTCTTTTTTGTTGCTAAGTGGTATTCCATGGTGTTGATATACCAGTTAATTTGTCTGTTCATCAGTTGATGAATGTTTGGGCTGTTTCCCCTTTTTGACTATTAGCAATAAAGCTGCCATGAATATTTGTGTATAGGTTTATATGTAGATGGATTCCCTGGTGGCTCAGTGGTAAAGCATCTGCCTGCAAAGCAGGAGACATGAGTTCAATCCCTGGGTCAGGAAGATCCCTGGAGGAGGACATGGCAATCCACTCCAGTATTCTTGCCTGGAGAATCCATGGACAGAGGAGCCTGGCGGGCTACAGTCTATGGGGTCACAAAGAGTCAGATATGCCATGTGTGCACACACATTTCATTTTCCATGTGGACATGAATCTTCATTTCTCTGGAATAGATGCCCAGGAGTCTGATTACTGGGTTGTGTATTAGTGTAGATAGGGATGTTTTAAAGCCAAAATGTGAGCACATTGGTTAATTTTTAGAAGATATGTTTTGTTTAGTTGAGATGTTGTGTCTGACTCTTTGAGATCCCATGGACTGTATCCTGCCAGGCTCCTTTGTCCATGGGATTTGCCAGGCAATAATAATGGAATGGGGTGCCATTCCCTTCTCCAGGAGGTCTTCCTGACCCAGGGATCAAACCCACATCTATTGCCTTGCAGGGAGATTCTTCGCCACTGAGCCACCAGGGAAGCCCCTTGAAAAGGTATGCTGCTGCTGCTGCTAAGTCGCTTCAGTCGTGTCCGACTCTGTGCGACCCCAGAGATGGCAGCCCACCAGGTTCCCCGTCCCTGGGATTCTCCAGGCAAGAACACTGGAGTGGGTTGCCATTTCCTTCTCCAATGCATGAAACTGAAAAGTGACAGTGAAGTCGCTCAGTCGTGTCTGACTCTTCGTGACCCCATGGACTGCAGCCCACCCAGCTCCTCCGTCCATGGGATTTTCCAGGCAAGAGTACTAGAGTGGGGTGCCATTGCCTTTTCCGTGAAAAGGTATAGACTCAGCCAAAAATGTTAGAGAGGATGAACTTAATATTAAGATAATGATGATTTTATCAAAGAAGGTTTTTACCCCACAGGAATTCATGTCCTAAGCATTATTTCAGTTTTCTAATCTTGTATTGTATTTCTAGTCCTTGTTCTAATGTATAATTTTATAACAGGCTCTGACTTCCAGTAAATTTACCCAGAGTGGCTACTTTTCTGCATAGGAAAGCTGCTGCTGCTGCTAAGTCACTTCAGTCATGTCCGACTCTGCGACCCCAGAGACGGCAGCCCACCAGGCTCCCCCGTCCCTGGGATTCTCCAGGCAAGAACACTGGAGTGGGTTGCCATTTCCTTCTCCAATGCATGAAAGTGAAAAGTCAAAGTGAAGTCGCTTAGTCGTGTCCGACTCCTAGCGACCCCATGGACTGCAGCCCACCAGGCTCATCTGTCCATGGGATTTTCCAGGCAAGAGTACTGGAGTGGGTTGCCATTGCCTTCTCCAGCATAGGAAAGCACAGTGTCCTTAATATCAGATCATCATATTCCACTAAAATTTACTCTCTCTATGCAACTGATCCTTTCTTTTTTTTTTTTTTTTTCTTTCTATCCTGTTAATCTGCTTTATTTTTTTAAATATATTGGAAAGCACAAATAGCATTTAAAAAATTTTTGTCTGATATAAAATGTCAGCAAATCTGGGAACATGCTAAGTGTAGCCAGTATATATTATTTTCCTTTCAAGGAGTCCTATTTTAGTTTTCAATTTTCTCTCTTTCTCTCTGTTTTTTGACAAACATAATTTTCAGTGCCTGTAACAACTGGTAGCCCTTCATGTTCAAAATGCATTGCTAAGTTACGGCTATTGTCTTATATAGCTTTCACACTTTTAAATACTATGGAAAGAAAACCTTCTGTCACATAACCCTAAGAGTATCAGCTTCAGTGGGGCAGCCCTTACCCCCTCCCATCCAATGTTGAGAATCAGCTTGATGAAACAATTTCATGGTATTTGATTTAGTAAAGATTTCAGGCACTGTCCACTGGGCTTCTGGGATTCTCATCACAGTGGAAGTCCAGTGACTGAAGCATGAAGAAGAAAGATATTGCCAAATGTGTAGCAACCGCTGATGTAATTTGCAGTTCACTTCTTTTCAGCGAAATAACATGCAGTATTTGTGGCCAGCCTAAGTTTATTTGGAAGTCAGAATGTATGGAGAACCGAAAGAGAAAATGAAATAGAAGAGAGAACCTCATAAATTAGTTGAGTGGCACTTTAGATGTAGGTATATTCAGGCTCCTGAAAGCATATGTCTCAGCTCTGGATGTCTGCATTCTAGTGTTCAGTCCTTCCTAGACAGCTCTATTGGCTTTGAGATGTATGATTTATGACTTGCCTCTTATGAAGTATTTATAAAATTTCAATAGAGAAGATTCTGACCAGTGTCATGAATAAAGGACAAGGGTTTAAAGAAGTTGGCCAAGGTCAGAAAGGAACTTGATTCTGAAGTTGACATTAGCTATCTGGCCCTTGCTTTCATCTTTTCAGTCACAATTAGCTTGAGTGATCATGAGACTTAGTTTTCTCAGGGAAGTCCAGGTTACATGGCCCCAGTGCAAATATTAGGGTTGCCCAGGCGGCTTAGTGGTAAAGAATCTCCCTGCCAAGCAGGAGATGCAGGTTGGGAAGATTCCCTAGAGAAGGAAATGGCAACCCACTCCAGTATTCTTGCCTGGAAAATCCCATGGACAGAGGATCTTGGTGGCCTATTGTCCATGGGGTTGCAAAGAGTAGGACACAACTTAGCGACTAAACAACAATGCCAGTATTAACAGTGCCCTTTGTACTCTGAAAAGTTTCCCAATTTCAAGGCACATTCTGTGTCCACCCTACTGTTAGGTATGTTAAGTATGTATTTTCTTGATACATTAATTTAAAAGTTCATCTATTTTTCCTTTATGCAAGATAAATGAGTAATGAGCATTGTGTCCTTTAAGTCTTTACCCTGATTTAAAAACTTCAGTTTAATGACTGACATTTTCTTTTTGTTAATATTAGAATTTGACTTCTAGTTTTACACCCAAAGGAACCAGATGTATACATCCAGACAAGACTTTTATGCATTTTCTTTGCAGCATTATTGTAAGGGTCCCAAAATATTTTTAAACTCCACAAATATCCATTAACAAGGTCTGCGGTTTATTTATATGATGGAATACTACATAGCAATAACAACAGCAAAAAACTGACACATAAAACTCTATGCATGAACTTAAGAAATATGTTATGTGGGGGAAAAGCTACAAAGAGTACATATTGTACAACTTAATTCTAAAAGAAACAGCTAATTTGCATTAACAGAAATCAGAATATTGCTTGCCTTGGGAGGTGGCAGGTGGGTTTTAACTGTGTGAAGGTAAAGAAACCTGCTAGGGTAATGGAAATGTTTTATATCTTGATCTGGGAGGCAGTGACATGAATATTGTTTAGTTGCCAAGTCTTGTCCTACTCTATGCGACCCCATAGACTGCAGCACGCCAGGCCTCCCTGTCCCTCACCATCTCCCAGAGTCTGCCGAAGTTCATGTCCATTGAATCGGTGATGCCATCCAACCATCTCATCCTTTGTCACCCCCTTCTCCTTCTTCCTTCAGTGTTTGCCAGCATCAGGGTCTTTTCCAATGAATCGACTCTTTGCATCAGGTGGCCAAAGATTTGGAGCTTCAGCATCAGTCCTTCCAATGCATATTCAGGGTTGATATCCTTTAGGGTTGAGCAGTTTGATTTCCTTACTGTCCAAGGGACTCTCAGGAGTCTTCTCCAGCACCACAGGTTAAAAGCATCAGCTCTTCAGCACTCAGCCTTCTTTATGGTCCAACTCTTACATCCGTATGTGGCTCCTGGAAAGACCTTAGCCTTGACTATACAGACTTTTGTTGGCACAGTGATGTCTTTGCTTTTTAATACGTGAATGTATATATATGTAAGAGCTTCCCTGGTAGTTCAGCTGGTAAAGAATCCTTCTGCCATGCAGGAGACCCCGGTTCAATTCCTGGGTAGGGAAGATCTCCTGGAGAAGGGATAGGCTACCAACTCCAGTATTCATGGGCTTCCCTGGTGGCTCAGATGGGAAAGAATCTGCTGCAGTGCAGGAGACCTGGGTTCGATCCCTGGATTGAGAAGATCCCCTTGAGGAGAGCATGGCAACCCACTCCAGTATTCTGCCTGGAGAGTCCCCATGGAGAGAGGAGCCTGGCAGGCTACAGTCCATGGGGTCATAAAGAGTCGAACTGGACTGAGTGACTAAGCACAGCACAGCACATAGTTTGTAAGCATTCACAGAGCTTTACACTTCAGATTTGAGCATTTTATTATATCACAATCTAGGAAAAGGCAGAAGAAGGGTAGAGAAGAAATTAGGTAAGAATCACATCTGTCAAACATTTCTATCAAATTCCTACAACATGGCTATCATCGGTATATTCAAAGAAGTAATCTAAGCTATGAATAAAATCTCCTCTTTGTGATTAAACATGGGTGATTTGGCTCTTCCATCCCATCCTTCATCATATCCCTATGGTTGAGTCCTGACCATCTCACCAATGTTCTGTGGTCTTGGGTGAACATACCGAGCAAATGAGAACCTTGTCATGGCACAAAGTTGGGGCAGAGGCAAGGTGATGCTTGAAGTGTGGTGAGCAGGTCCAAACTACTGGCTAAGGAAGGGAGAAGAGGAGAGAGCGACTTGGAGGGTCCATGGGGTCGCAAAGAGTTAGAAGTGCACCAATTGACTCTTCCTGAAATTTGCTACAGAATAATATTATAATTACAAACAGGCAAGCTCTGTTTTCATGGCAACAAAAATACACTTGAAGGCAGAAGTGTGGTGGGAGTGAGGAAAGGCCTAGAGTTGATTAAAACAAGTTTCCTTTTTTTTCCCACCAAAACATTTAAAACGGCTTTGGAGCTAAAGAAGGTTCATAGTTGAAAGTACCAGTGAGTTCCTTTTTATCCCACGTTTCATCTTGGCTTTTGTGCCTCTTGTGTGTCAAGGTTTATATAGGTGCTGAGGGATTTAGACCAGTGGTTCTCAATCTGGGGTGATTTTACACCCCCACCCCCCGTCAAGGGACATCTGGGACGTTTAAAGACATTTTTGGTTATCACAACTCATGGATAGGGTGCTACTGGCACCCAGTGGGTGGAAGCCAGGGCTGCTGGTAAGCTGCCTGTAATGCACAGGATGGCATTCAACATTAATGACTGATTCAGAGTTCACAGTGCTAGAGTTGAGAACCCCGGGTTTAGACTAAACCCTACATCTAGGGTGAAGGGTGAATGTGGAGTGTGTTAAGATCTAGAATCCCATTAAGGAACTAGTCCCTGAGGGATCTTTTCCTTTTACGATTTCTATGAGTTAGATGTGAATTGCTTTCAAAGGGCTTGGGTGGATCCCATTCTCACAGCATTGCTCAGTGACTTTGCGGGAGCATTAAGACAAGTAAAACCTCAAGAACAAATTTGTTCATGTTATTTTGATTCAAGATACATTGCAGCAAGTTGAAATAGGGTTATAGTGGAGGAGCAAGTTAATACTAACTACACAGCAATAAAATATAATGTTCTCATGGAAAGTACAGCAATAAATGAAAAGATCATTGAGTGTATCATCACAGAAACAGGGTACTAGTCCTGAACTGTTATGGATCTCTGAGTTTTTACTGTTGGATGGCTTGGAAAATCTTTGTAGATCTTGCTTTCCTCATTGACAAAAGGAAGAGACCAAAGTAGATGATTTCAAAATCTCTCTTAACACCAGTATTCAATGATTTAAAAGAAATCAGCATATTCTTCAGTGAAAAAATTGATACCATTAGTTTTGGAATACCTCAGACAACAAAATGACTAAAGGAATATACAAATTGTTATTCAAGAAACACTACTTAAAAAAAAAACTTCTTTCATGCTTGTCACATAGACAAAGTTCCTTTGTCTCTATAACATCAAGATGTATCTTTCAAACTTGTCATTTTACTGTTTGGCAAAATGTGTTCTAGGTATAGAAAAATAACTGTGCTGAGCTGTTTAACATTTGTTCCTAATGTTAACTGTTAAACTCTGCTTAGAAAAATAATTCTGCTCAGAAATCTGATCTGTCTGCCTTCCTTTTGTATTGCTTTTGGCTCTTCCAGAACTCAGAAATGTCAATTTGTTATTCATGTTTGCCTTCACTAATTCTTCCAAAAGAATGTGAAAAGTCCCACAGTCTTTTATATTAGGAAATAACTATGATTAAAACGGATTAAGTCTGAGCTCCTTTCTCTTGCTCTGTACTGGTGTAAAGACTGTTATCACCACATTTATAAAAGCGATGGGGTTTTTCATACTAAACTATAATTTCATTGTATGAGCATTCAGTAGGGGCATTGATACAGTTAGGCCTGGCAACTTCTCACAAGCTCAGTGCCAGGATCCTGTGGTGTCCTTCTGAAATGTTGGACAAAGTGGTGGATGGGCAGGGATTAGAGAGACAGAAGTGTGTGTCAAGTCAAAAGTCTTCAAGGGGGGCAGGCAGGGACTGGAGAGACAGACTGAGGGCTCTTGACTTGTAAACTCAGCAGGAGAGCATAGCATGGTGGGAGAATTCAGCTGCTTATGAATCGGAAGTAGACTTGTTTATGTGAATATCTTCTATGTAGCATCTACTTTTATCACCAGGGATAATAGAATGCTATCTCTTTACATGGAAGATGCTACAGGTTTTACATCAGAAGGATGGTGTTTTATTGGTGGCTCAGTGGTAAAGAATCCACCTGTTAATGCAGGAGACACACGTTTGATCCCAGAGTTGGAAAGATCCCCTGGAGAAGGGAATTGCAACCCACTCCAGTATTCTTGCCTGGGAAATTCTGTGAACAGAGGAGCCTGGCGGGCTACCATCCATGAGGTTGCAAAGAGTCAAACACGACTTAGCAACTAAACAACAGCAGAAACAGTTCCATAGAACATGCAGATCTATCCACACCCAGTTTCTGTAGACCTATTTAGGGTGAGACAGTGTGAGGTAAGGCAAAGCTAAGCAACCTACAGAGGTGGAAACACATGTGACATTGGACTTCAATTCTAGCCCCCAGGCTGGCATGTCAGTGACTTTAAAGAGACTGAATGCAGAGTGAATGCGTGGTGATATTTATCAGATCTTTCTCAGCTAGATTCTATAACCCAAAGCCAAGAGAATGCTAGAACCAAATGCTCTCAAGGGTCTGGGCAAAAGTGTTCCCCTTTTATTTGTTTATTTTTTAACGCCAAAAACATTTTTATTGGGGTATAGCTGATTAACAATGTTTTGGTAGTTCAAGGTGAACAGCGAAGGGACTAAGCCATACATATACATGTATCCATTCTCCCCCTGGAGAAGGGAATGGCAACCCACTCCAGTGTTCTTGCCTGGGGAATCCCGTGGACAGAGGAGCCTGGTGGGCTTCAGTCCATGGGGTCACGAAGAGTCAGACACGGCTGAAGTGACTTAGCATGCATGCATGCATGCATTCTCCCCCAAATGCCTCTCCCATCCAGGGTGCCAAATAACATTGAGCAAAGTTCCCTGTGCTATACAATAGGTCTTTGTTGGTTATCTATTTTAAACATAGCAATATGTACATGACCTTCCCAAAGTCCCTAACTGTCCCTTCCCCCAGCAACAATATGTTCATTTTCCAGGTCTGTGAGTCTGTTTTTGTTTTGTAAGTAAGGTTCATTTGTATCATTTCCTTTTGAATTCCACATATAAGGGGTGTCATATGATATTTCTCCTTCCATGTCTGACTTGCTTCACTCAGTATGACACTGTCTGCTGCTACTGCTGCTAAGTCACTTCAGTCGTGTCCGACTCTGTGCGACCCCAGAGACGGCAGCTCACCAGGCTCCCCCGTCCCTGGGATTCTCCAGGCAAGAACACTGGAGTGGGTTGCCATTTCCTTCTCCAATGCATGAAAGTGAAAAGTGAAAGTGACGTCACTTAGTCGTGTCTGACTCTTAGTGACCCCATGGACTGCAGCCTACCAGGCTCCTCCGTCCATGGGATTTCCCAGGCAAGAGTACTGGAGTGGGGTGCCATTGCCTTCTCCATGACACTCTCTAGGTCCATCTGTGTTGCTGCAAATGGCATTATTTCACTCTTTTTAATGGCTGAGTAATATTCCATTGTATATATGTTCCACATCTTCTTTATCCATTCCTCTGTCAATGGACATTTAGGTTGCTTCCGTGTCTTGGCTATTGTAAACAGTGCTACAATGAAAATGTTCCTCTTTTAGAGACTGGATGAGCAGGCTTCCTCCCCAAAATCTGAAATCCATAGATGTTCCTAGTTGTGCTTTCCAAAAGGGAGTGATTCATGTCTGCTACTCAGCAGTGAACTTCCAGCTCTCAGCTCCCTTCCAAGGAGCCACAGAGATGCCCCTCAAGGGCTGTGTGGGGTCACAAGAGCAGTTTCTCCATAAAGGAAGGGCTTCTGAGGTCCAGAAGGATAACCAACTGTCCAGGATGAATAGCAGTTGAATATTTTTTTTATGGTTTACTCAAAGAAAGAGTTATGATGTCAATCCACTTTGAATTCAAATCGGGAAATCAGACTTAAGCTTACTGTTGCTGCTGTTGTTAAGTTGCTAAGTCGTGTCCAACTCTGCGACCCCATGGACTGTAGCCCGCCAGGCTCCTCTGTCCATGGGATTTTCCAGGCAAGAATACTGGAATGGGTTGCCATTTCCTTCTCCATAAGCTCTCTATACCATTCAGAAAAAGCAGCTGAAAAATGAAAAACAAACAGAAGCCAATCAGTTTACTGATCATATGCCAGATACCAGTGTAACCAAAACCTTCTCCTTTCTGCATTTCCCTCACCCCAGTTGAATGATGGTTTACACTTAATCACCTTTTTCTTTAAGATATTTCATTAACTGGGCTTTACAACTGGGTATAGATGAGCTTCCCTGTTAGCTCAGATGGTAAAGAATCTGCCTACAATGCAACAGACATGGGTTCAATCCCTGGGTCAGGAAGATCCCCTGGAGAAGGGAATAGCAACCCACTCCAGTATTTTTGCCTGGACAATTTCATGAACAGTAGAGCCTGGCAGGTCCAAGGGGTTGCAGAGAGTTGGACATGACTGAGCGACTAACACTTTCACTTTTTCATGAAAGGAACAAGGAGAAAAGGGTATCTTTTTGTGCTAGATTATTTCTTTTTTTTTTCAAGAAACAGTTTATACCTCACTTAAAAGGTCATCCATGATGAATACCTCTTCACACATGATTGCTTCAGTTGTGAAAATTTTGTGAAATGATTTGCAGTTCTGATTATTTCAGAGGAGAATTTTTGGCACAGTAATACTTTTGAGACAGCTTGGTGGTCATTTTATCAGTGTAACCACATTCTCCATTTTTCCTTGTCCTAAAAAGGCAAGAAAACAAACACATGAAATAAACATAAATTAAAAGGAACATCTGTTCCTGCTCCTTCAAAAATAATCTTCCTTGAAATCTTCCATAAAGTTCATCTGTTCCCTGAATGCTTGTAGCTCATGATACACTAGTAAGAAAGTCATGGGCTTTCCTTAGTAATCTCTTGGTGCTCTTGTTTTGCAGCAGTCTGCCTAGCTTCCTTAGAACTATCTCCTTGTCTTTGTGACCCTGTGTCCTCCTGGTCTTCTCGTTGCTCATATCACTAGGTTTTTGCCCATCTTTCCCTTTCCTTAATGTGATCCTTTCCCACATCTCTCTGTTCCCTCCTACCTTCCTCCCCCTGTTCCCTTCCTCACTGCCCTTCCTCCTTTCTTCCTGTATATTAAATTTTATCTACGTCTCAGGAATTGGGCTTCTCAGGTGGCTCAATGGGTAAAGAATCCACTTGCAATGCCGGAGACACAGGTTCAAACCTTGGGCCAGGAAGATCCCCTGAAGGAAGGCGTGGCAGTCCTCTCCAGTGTTCTTGCCTGGAGAATCCCATGGACAGAGAAGCCTGGCAGCTACAGTCCATGGGGTCACAAAGAGTTGGTCATGACTGAAGATACTGAGCATGTGTGCATACACGCATGTCCCAGGAATATTGTCTGAATTCATGCCCCCAATCTGCTAGTCACTTGTCATACATGGCTTGCAATGGAGTGCATGTGATTGAGGAACTGAACTTTAAATTTTACTTTCTTTTAATGAATTTAAATTTAATAATGAAACTCAATTCAATTATTGGGAAACTTTGAAGAAAGGAACTTCCTTCCCTTCTTTTTTTTTCTCCCTTTTTTGATCCGCCTGTACCAACATGGCTTTCCTTTTTTTTCCTCAGTGAAGAACCTCACATCTTTATTCATTACCGACCCATCCTTCGAGATTCATCTAGACCAGGATTTCTCAACATCAGCACTATTGATATTTGGAAGCCAGATAGTTCTCTGTTGTGGGGTGTCCTGTGCACTATAGGATGTTGAAGAGTACCTCTGACCTCTACCCACTATATTCCAGTAGCATCCCCCCCCACACACAGTTGTGCCAACCAAAAAATATCTCCAAATGTGCCCCATGGAGCAGAATTGCATCTTATTGAGAATCACTGGGATAGATATTGACCATCCATTGACCGCAGTGGATGGCAAGAAGTAGACACAGGCCTTAGAAGAGGAGAGATAGTTTTGAAAATAAGTAGGTTTTCCCTAGCAATGACATTAATTAGTAAGTTTTTCTCAACAGTGAGGTTAATTTAACTTTTCTAACAAATTAGAAAGGAAATTGATTTTTGCTTTTCTTCACATAAAGTAGTTAATTTTGGAAGGTTTTTGTTTTCATACAAAGTTTTTAGGTATAAAGAACTAAATGATAATAAAGAGAACTGGTGTCCTTGGAACTTTCATCTTAATTCTGTATCAAAGATCACTTATTTGACCATTTTTCCCCCATGTAAGAACAATAAACTCCTTTAACAAAACTCTGGAACGTACCCAATACCAAAGGGAAGAAATGTGTAGTTAAAGGTTAGACAAAGTGCAGGCTTAACCTTTAGACATTTCAATTAGAGAAGGCAAACATTCTCCTTTAAGCCAAGTGTCTGTCTCTTCAGTGTCTATCAATTTAATGTTATCGGTTCTAACTAGGAATTAAATATACTGTGTTTATATGCTGGCATTTTAGATTTTAGAGAAGACATTATATTTAGGAGACAGAGGGCCTTGGGAGAACAAGCCTACCATTCAGGTTTTATAAGACTTGCTTCCCAGGGGATTTTTATCAAAATTGTGATTTTCAGTCTGAAATTATTTAAGTGTGGTCACATAAAACAAAGAAGAGTACCATGAACTTTTGACTTGATAGTTATGCC
This sequence comes from Bubalus kerabau, assembly GCF_029407905.1. Classification (NCBI taxonomy): domain Eukaryota; kingdom Metazoa; phylum Chordata; class Mammalia; order Artiodactyla; family Bovidae; genus Bubalus; species Bubalus kerabau. The sequence goes on along the minus strand of NC_073647.1, from coordinate 145,816,988 downwards.
CCTGGAAAATTAACTTAATTTTCAGCTATTTTATGAAGTCTATTTGGATTTCCTTTAAATTTAAATCTTTATCATAAGAAGATTAGCAGTATAGTATATATATGCATTAGTTTTCTATTGCTGCTGGAATGTATTACCACAAATATGGCAGCCTAAAACACCGCAAAATGTCACAGCTCTGTGAGTCAGAAGTCAAAGTTGGCATGGCTGCTGTCTTTGCTCACGGACTCACAAGATGGAAAGCAAGGTGTCAGCTACCTGTGCTGTCCTAAAGAGGCTTTGGGAAAGATCTGCGTTCAAGCTCATTCAGCTTGTTGGCCAGTTTGATTCCTTGTGGTTGTAGGACTGAGGTCCCTGTTCCTCACTGGCTATTAGAGTACTGTCTGCTCCTAGCAGTTGTTTGCATTCTTTATTTTGCTTTCTCTGTGGCCCCCTCCAGAAATAGTGAGTCAAGTCTCACCTCCCTCATCATCTCTCTGACTGACTCCTCTGCCTTCCTCTCCTGCTTTTAAGGGCTTATATTATTCCTTTGTGCCCACTCAGATATTCTAGGAAAATCTCCCTACTTTAAGATCAGCTGACTCACAACCTTAATTCCATCTGAAAGGTCCTTTCACAGCAGTACCTAGATGAATGTTTGAGGAAGTAGTCAGCAGTTAGGTGGCTTGGACATTTTTGTTAATAGAATTTTGCCTACCACAGCATGCATGTGTGCAGGCAAAAGTCTTTCTCAACTTATTCCCCAGTCATAATGTTTTAACCTCTTCCCCCAAACAGGTAAGCACAGTTACTAGCTTCTTGTTATCCTTCCAGCGTTTCTTTATGCATATAAGATATAAGTATATATACTCTACTCTACTCCCTTTATTTATTATAATAATTATCCTTCTTTATGTAGTGTTCTTCGGCTTGTTCTTTCAGGTATGACAGTATCATAGAGAACTTTCCATGTTGGTACGTAAAGAACTTTCTCATTCTTTACAGTGTTGGACTGAATGGACATACCACATTTATTTAACCAGTTCAGTAGTACTGTACTTTAAAGTAGCTTCCCTTCTTTTGCTGCAACAGATGGTGTTGAAACAAATGCATCATTTCACATATGTGCTGATGTATCTATAGAATGAATTTCCAGAAAGGGAATCTGTCATTTTAATAGCTATTACCCAATCGCCCTCTATAACGAATGGGTCAGTTCATCATTGTTGCCCTAGCAATACTTGAATGCTGCTTTCCTACAGCCTCAGCAGCTCAGAGTACTGTCAGATTTTTAGATGTTGCCCGATCCAATAGTTGAAAAATGGTGTTTCCTTTTTATATCTTCTGCAACATGGTATTTGAACTTTATGACCACAAACACTTTTGTCTCACAGTGTAATGCTTAAAAGTATATATTTTTATGTCGTGGAATATTATTCACCTGGGAAAAGGAACAAAGTTCAGATACATGCTACCACATGAATGAACCTTGAAAACATTATCCTAAATGAAGGAAGCCAATCACAAAAGACCATATCTTGTATGTTTCCACTTATAAGAAAGGTACAGAAAAGATAAAAAAAAAAAGTATGATAGTGGGTACCTAGAACTGGAGTAGGGAGGAGAGAAGTGACTACTATTGGGTTTTGAGTTTTAGAGGGATGAAAATGTTTTCAAATTAGATAGTGTTGATAGTTGCACATCTTTGCAAACATACTGCACACCCCTGAACTGTACTTTAAAAGGTTAAATTTGATGGCATATAAACTAGATTTGTTGAAAGACAGATAATTCTGGTCCTTACTGTTTGTGTGACATGGGCATATGAATTACTAAATCTATTTGAATCCCAAATGCTTCTCATCTGTAAAATGGAGGAGGGCTCCCACTAGTTTTCATAAATTGAGGTTTTAACCTATTTTTACACTGTCATTGAAATGGCTTACGTATTTCATGTGTATGTAAATTCATTGATTGAAAATGTAATTTTTGAGAATGCTAATATATTTAATGTTTTTAAAATGTAAGTCTGTGGATTTTACATAACACATGCAATTAATTTAAGGTAAAAGTAAATAGCTGTATGAAAAAAATCTATATCTTTTCCACAAGGATTATATTTCTGCAAAAGCTTAGTTCTGTATTTATTTGGCTAGAATAATGTTAGACATTTTAAAATAAGCAAGATTTCCCCCCACAAATGTTGACATCTTTAACATCTACATAAAGTCAGTTGGTTTTCTAAAACAGCTTTCTCCTTTTATGCTTCTTTCTCTTCATCCTTGGGCTTCAATTGGCAGCAAAAATTGTTTGAACTATTATGTGAGGTTTTTGAAACCTATAACAAGAATATATTAGTGTCAGCAGTAGAAGGCACATAATTTTGTTTTTAACAAGGGGCAGCCATATGATAAAGGTTATACATTGAAAATAATATTTTGTAGCCAACTTACAGAAACAGAGATGGAGAGATTCTTACCTGAAGGCAGATCCAGCTATTTGGGCTAAGAGTTCCTGTGATGATCAGCACATGGAATATTTCCATTTCAATGAGCTTCTTTGACCATTTAATTCAATAAACAGTTAGTGCTTATTACATAAAACATAAAGTTCTTTAGGACTCATGGGCAGAGTGGCTCTGTTTTTCAAAACAAAATGAAGCACCATTTTATATTTATGAAGACATTGGTCTAGAATTTTTTAATCTGCATGATCTCAGAGAATTCCTATTAATGTCACTATGTTTACCATTTTTCCTGTGTGTCTCTGAAAGGCTGAACAACTGAATATTACTTCCCACTTGAGAGCTTCTTTTCTTTCTTCTTTTTTAAATTTTTGGCTGTGTTGCATCTTCGTTGCTATGAGAGCTTTCTCTAGTTGTGGTGAGCAAGGGCTACTCTCTGGTTATGGTGCTTGGGATTCTCATTTCGGTGGCTTCTCTTGTTTTGGAGCATGGGCTCTAGCACATGTTGGTTCAGTAGCTGCGGCTCATGGTCTTAGTTGCCCTGCAGCATGTGGGATCTTCCTTGACCAGGGATTGAACTCATGTCCCCTTCATTGGCAGGTGGATTCTTAACCACTGGGCAACCAAGGGAGTCTGAGAACTCCTTGATTTTTAAGGCAAACAAGCAGTATCTGTTGTTTAGCCGCTAAGTCATGTCCAACTCTTTGCAACCCTGCAGACTGTAGCCTACCAGGCCCCTCTGTCCATGGGATTCTCCAGGCAAGAATACTGGAGCGGGCTGCCATTTCCTCTTCCAGGGCATCTTCCCGACCCAGGGATCAAACCTGAGTCTCCTGCATTGGCAGGTGGATTTTTTTTTTTTTAACTGCTGAGCTACCAGGGAAGCCCAAGCAAGTAATATAAGGGGAAGTAAAATAAGCTATGGATTTCTGGCTCTGGAAATCTTTAGGGAAAAGCTAGGGAGTAATTTATCCCTGATGGCTTAGATGCTGCTTCCCTGCACACAGGAGTGGAACTAATGACCTCTCTGTATGTGTTCCAAGGACAGAAGCTAGAAAGAAGAGTGAAGTTGAGGAATATATGGGATGACATCAGATCGAGAGGGCCTGGAGAGGATGTGGATTGGAGAAGGAGAAAGGGTACTGATTTTGAGGCAGTGGGGAAGAAAAAGGAGTAGTTAGAGAAGCAAAGAAGCAAAGTTGAAAGGTTGTAGATGATCTTAACCTGAGAAACAGTGGGTTCACCTAACAGTGAAATGGTAGGAGATGGGTTTTGGATCCCAGGCAGAATAGAAATAGTTGTACCAACTGCTACTAAACCACTAATAATATATCTCAAAGGAAAAGAATTCTAAAATCCAGTGATTTATAAATGAACCCAGTTATTAATAACTAATTTGAGATCTATTCCAGCATCATTTAGAAGCTGATTAGCCAAAATGAAAAGTCCATTGTTAGGATGGAAGTCAATCAAGGTCAGGTGTTTACAAGGCACACATGCAAGAAGGCCCCAAATGAGGAATTATAGGGTAAATATAAGGGCAAAAGTGGAACTATTGATTATTGGCCTTCTCCCAACTGGGTTAAGAGGGCATTCAACTGTGTGAGTGGTGTATTAGTTTCCAGTCACTGTTGTAGCAAATCACCATAAATTTAGGGAATTAAATTAAAAATTTACTCTCATAGAGTTCTGGAGGTCAGAAGTCCAAACTGAGTTTCACTGGGCTAACACTTTGGTGTAGGGCTGGTTTCTTTGGAGGCTCCACAGGAGATTCTGTTTCTTGCCCTTTCCAGCTTCTAGAGGGCTCTGATATGACTTCATTTGTAGCCACATCACTCCAGTCTCTGATTCTATCCTCACATCACCTTGTCTGGCTTTGTTTCTCCCATCATCTTATATGGACCTTCATGGTTACATCGGGCCCTTTGGGGTTATCCAGTGTTCTCTATCTCAAGATCCTGAATTTAATTGCATCTGCAAGTTCCTTTTGCCATATAATGTAGCATATTGACAGATTCTGGATATTAGGTCATGGACACCTCCCAGGGCCTGTTTTTGACCACAGATGCTGATCCACTGGGAAAGCAGGGAGGGTCCAGAAGTTGATGTCCTGACAAGAAAGGAGCTGTGGGAGCAGTAAGGATTTGCTAGAGTTGAAAGGCTGGGAACTTGTGGCCTCTTAGAGGACTCTCACATTTTGAGATTTTGGTAGCAATAAATTGTGAAGTGTAGTGTGATGCTTCCTTAGAGGGGAGGTGCCAAAGAAATAAGTTCTTAGTACCCTAAAGGACAAGGATCTGTGAGGTGTGGTGTCTGAAAGGGTGTCCATAGGGTTGTTAAAGCCTTAAAGGATGATGAAAGGGAAAATTGGGATGGATGCTCAATGTCTTAAAGGACCTAGGAAAATGTCCCAGGATGTAAAAACATGAATGGCAAAGGGGAGATGCGTAAGCATATAGCAAAAGATGTAAAAACTAGAAATATAGCTGCACATTAAATCAGGAATCAAGAAGCTTCAGAGGAGAGCAGGGAGTGTTTCATCACCTTCTAGTCATTCTACCCCGACTCCCAAATCCTGGGAGGTGTGACAAGGGGCAGCCCATCTTCCTTTGGTCAGGAAGGGAAGTGGAGCTTTAAGGTTAAGAGGCAGAAGAGGACAAGGGAAGGGGGAGAGAGATGAAAGGAAATGAAGTTGTAGGAAGGTGTTACCAGTAGGCAGAGCTCCTCAGATGATAGAGTGGTGTTATCTTCTGGAGACTGGAACTAGGAGGGTCCTGAATGTTGAGAAGGAGTTTTCTGGAGATTGGAGTGGGAAGACATTTAGAGAGCTGAGTGCTGATACATGAGACAACTGTCAAGCTGTGGTGTTAGAGATGACTCTTGAGAATCCCTTGGATAGCAAGGAGATGAAGCCAGTTAATCCTAAAGGAAATCAACCCTGAATATTCATTGGGAAGACTGATGCTGAAGCTCCAATACTTCAGCCACCTGATGTGGAGAGCTGACTCATTGGAAAAGATCCTGATACTGGGAAAGATTGAAGGCAAAAGGAGAAGAGGGAGACAGAGGATGGGATAGTTGGATGGCATCACCAACTCAATGGACATGAGTTTGAACAAACTCCAGGAAATGGTGAAGGACAGGGAAGCCTGGTGTGCTGCAGTCCATGGGGTCACAAAGGGTCGGACACAACTGAGTGACTGAACAACCCTTTCTTCCAAGAGGAAGACACTGAAGCATTCTTTTGCCCAATATTCCTCATCACACAGATGTGTCTGAATAAAAAAAAAAAAAAAAAAAAACCTATGTGCGGCATCTGGGCACTTAGAAAGCTTCTTCATAAATTCCCATTTCTTTGAATCCTTTACTCATGTTGTAGTTATTTATGTTGTTCTTTTACACATAAACCTAAGGGCTCAGAGGGACTCCAGGATCAGCCACAGTCCACGTGGCTAACAAATGGCAGAGTTGGGGTGGACCTCAGTTTTCCTAATCCAAGTCCAATCTCTCTTTTTCTTCTTCATCTGGAAAGGATAATGGCTTGACAAATACTGGTTCAGTTGAAGGGAGAGTGAGAAAAATAAGGTAAATTTATCAAACCACCAGATAATTTCACAATTGCTTCTCACCAAAAGAAAGAGTGGATTAAGAGAATTGTTTTAAATTTAGAAGTAAATATGAAAATGATACTGCAGAATCTTAGAGGAAAAATTTATTGCCTCACAAACCACCCAATGTTGCATTGACTTGTTGTTCATTTTGTGGTGAACTTAGAAAAAGTTGGCTTAAAAATTTTCCATGCAATGTGGACATCGTAGTTCTGGCTTCCAAAATGACTGTATCATTTTGGAATTTCAAGCGACAGAAAAGCAAGACGAACTCCTAAGCAAAATGGAGCTGAGGACTGGGACTCACAAGTTCTTGAATGAGCAAAAGTGCAGAGTGATTGAGGGGTGTGTGTGTGTGTGTTTCTCCTGAAGGATTTAATTGGGGACTGGGAAATCACTATTCTCCCCCATGTGTCCTGGTTATGAAGTCTTTGAGATAGTTGAGCCTGTTCTTGGGCCAACTAAAAGAGAAATCAGATGGATAGAATGGAAATATAACACTCCTCCTTTCTAGAATTTTAACCTAGAAGCTGTGAATAATGAGTAAATGCATGATTTCTTTTAGCCAGATCTTGAGAGACTATCATTTAGCTAAGAGTTTAAACATTTTCCTAGTGTTTTTATTTCCAGTTTCTGGTGGAGATGTGAAAAAAAAGGAAGGCAGGCAAAGAAGAGTTGAAAGAAGAGGGGATTTTACACACAAGTGAAATTTTTTTCCATAATTATTGTGAAAGAAAATTAAACATTGTCAGAGATTAGGGAAACAAATTCCTTCAGGTGACTTTTTTGGGGGCCTTTCAACAAAATATTTTACCTCAACTCAATTATTCTGCTGATGTTTATGTGAAGTACTCTGGAGGAATTTTAGATTTTATTTCTGCCAGTAATTTAATTATATGTCATAAGAGTTAGTTTATTTTAGCTCAACTAGTGATGAATACTTTCAGCTGAGGAATAAATCAGAGTTAAAAGATTGTGGGGTAGGGGGATTACTCATTTAGAACATTTTTAACTTTTTTCCTGTGTCAGACTTAGAAGATGTACCTCCAAAGGAGACCAAATGTAGTAAGCACCTGTAATGGATTTTAAGCATGGAGAAATATCACTCTGTGTTGTTGAAGGAAATTAGGAACCCAGTGGAAGGGTTGCAAATCATACTAATGTTGTATTTTCATGTTCCGATCGAAATTCTGCTTGACAAGCAACCAGAGATCATTACCAAACACTTTAAACCTGCAATTCTTCGTGAATGCATGAGTACTCTCTTTAATGGAAAAATGATGCATCAATTACCAAGAGACTGGCTTCCAGAAATGCATTTCCCAATTGCTAGAGGGATGAAATGGTATATATCATAGCAGACAGGTTGCTAGGAGGCAGAGACGGATATCAGGCTACACATTCCAAAAGGAATATGGAACTATCACATGGGGAATAAGTTTTCAGGCTCAGAAATAAGAGGACTGCATAAAACACTGTCAGACACTCAACCCAACCTGAATGATTATGTTATTCCCCAGAAAAAGCAAAGAGCAAAAGGCTTTCTCAGTTCAGTAACTGCAATAACAGAAAGGACTGATGGAAACCAATTGGCTCTCTTTTCATTTTGTGAATACCCAAGCCAATGTCGGCCATCCTTTGGTCTTGCAGCATTGCCTCTTCCTCTTTATTCAGTCTGCCTTCCCCTCATCATCGCCATCTGAGCTCCACAGTTACTCTGCCTTGGAGGTCCAACCTATTGACCTCCACTTCTACTTCCCCACAGCATAGTTATGGTTAGAAAAGCCCAGGTTCTCAGGGCCCCCTTTTTATGTCTTATGTGTAGCAGCTTTGGCACTGTAAATATATGAAACCCTTGAGTGCCAGTTTCTTTTCTGAAAAGGAGGAAAACATTGACCTTAGAGGACTTTTGTGAGGAGAAGATGAGGTAGAGATACATAAACTGCTGATCGAGGCTGGCATGTTTGATTAATAATCTTTTAAAATTTTGAGTTCCATCGGTCTTCTACCAGGAAGACTTAGCATCGTACTTCCACTCTTTTTTCACTCCCATTTATCTCTACATTCACGTTGAAGACATTCCCAACCTACTTGTCTGCCTGTTCCTCACCCTCCAGCACTTCATGGACCTCCATCTTCACCTCACCTCTGCTACCCAACTCGGCCACCTCCATCACTCACAGCTGTCCCATCTTCAAGATCTTCAACTCTGAATGACCACTTGCCTTCTTCTCCCTCTTCCCTGTGTTGCATATGCCACTGGTGTAAACTCAAGCCTCAGCATGGCACATCACAACATTGTTTCCATTGGTATTTTCTAGAGAAGGAAGCTGTGGCGCAGGAAGACAGTTTGATGTGTCCAAGGTCTCATGCCCAGGAAGCAGTGGAATCAGGATCCCAAAACAGGTTCAGTGTTGGCAGGAGCTGTGGTCTTCACCATTGCATTATGCTCCCTCCCAACATATTCTCCACTGTTCATTTGGAATCCCAGGCCCAGGGTTCCTTATCCAACTCCATCCCGGGTTTCCCTTTGCTCCAGTCTGCTCATGTAATAATCTTCATCAGGGTTTCATGATCCTCTTCAAAGACCTGAAAACCTCCAAGAGCATCAGTTCATCCAGGTGGTTGCTCCCTGCCTAATCTCTTGTGCCTTATTTCCCTCTCCTTCCCATCTCTCTTACCTGCCTCAGTGATACCTCTGAATTCTGTTATCACTGGCCTCCAAAATTGCATTTCCGACAATCCACTGCTCCTAAAATCCAACTGAACCCCACCACAGCCCAAGAGAAGCCATCTCTTTCCTCAGCATTGTTTATACAATGACCACACCATTTGTCCAATCACCCACTTTAAAGTCTTGGCTCTCTCTGCCCTCTGGCACTCAGTGGGTTTCCAAACAGATAGTCTTTTTGTCATTGTCTCTCCCCTCAGCTTTTCCATCCCTGCTGCTTTGGCCTGAGTTCCTACAGTAATAAACTCTCCATTTCCTCCTTGTCAGGGCCTCCCTGTTGATTCTACTCAACAGGGAACAGTGTCCCTACCCTCATCTGTTGTCTTCATTCTGCACCTACTAGTCTTATAAAGTCCACAGTACTTAGAAAGTCAGATATTCCCAGCTTCCCCTCTTGGAAAGAGATGGAATGTTGTGTTTAGGGGACATGGAAGATGTGACAGGACCTACAGTCAGTTCACAGAGGTTGGTACTGAGTGTTGATCTAGGGGGCAGGTGGCCCTCGTGGCTTCAGAAAGAGCTCAGAAGTCAGAAGGGACTGTCTCAGTGAATAAGGGACAGACAGAAAATTGAATCTCCACATACTTAGTGTTTATGTAACTGGAGACATAATTTTGGTAAATACGTATTTTGAATAGTAATTTGAAAACTGATCTTTAAAATAGATGAAAGAGGAAAACACACATACAGTGGGGTCAGAGAAAATTATTTTGGTAGTTTTCACTCAGCAGCAAGTCAGCAGATAACCATTTCAAAGTGGCATGTGGATGTCCTTGTACTATGTATTTAACACAAAAATGTTGATTATGTATCTCTCTGGGTCAAATGTGGAGTGACTGATTTAGGAAAGCTCTAATACATGTACACAGTGAATCTGCTTCATACAAAGAAGTAAGTATGAAGTGAACTGATAAGTGGGAGATGCTAATATAATGGAAAATGCTAATTTATGACAAGGTAGACTGTTATAATAATAGATTGGTCAAAAAGTTCATTCACATTTTCCCATGAGCTCTCATAGATGAACGAACATTTTGGCCAACCCAATACAATTGAAAAAAAAAATAAAAACAATAGAGAAGCAGAAAGTGAACTTGGTGATTCACTGCTCTTTGTTCTTTAGAGCTGGATTTAAGAGTCTGCTTTCCTTGAATGAGTTTTCTTATGTTGCCTAAGGCTGAATTCCTTAAGTGCTCGTCCCCTGGAGTCCTGTTTTGTAGGATGATGTGAATCTGTTTTTGTGGTACTGATCATAATACCTTTGGTTTTCTTGTCATCTTTACCATCTCAGCTTGTGCTGTACAATATGGTGGCCACTAGGTACACATGGCTATATAAAATTAATTAAAGTAAGTTTAAAATTCTGTCCCTAAGTTGCAAGAGCCACATTTCAAGTAATAATTGGCCAGAGTGGCTAATGGCCATGCAGATAGAGAACATTTTCATCATTGTAAAAGGTTCTAATGGGTAGTGCTGATAGCCTCTGATCCCCTTAAAGGATTGATAGTGCTCTTTTTATTTCTGTATTCCCTAAACCTAACACCCAGTAGAAACTCAACATGCATTTGTGGAATGAGTAAGTACAGAAAGTTGAAACACTGAGCTGAGAGAATTAATAACTTATGTTATTTTGAAGACATGTATTCAAGTTTCTCTTGTTTGATTGCTCTGGTGAACATTTGATTGTAAATTAGAAATGATGGATTAAAGACAACATTACCTCAATTGTGTGCATTCAGGTAGCCTCAGCTTCAAAAACATTGCTTTCCTCAAGTATGAATGGCTGTCATCTCTGGGTATATTACCATCCAACTGTGAAGTTCGCTTGCAGAAATTTCTTAATAAAGCACATTTCTCTTCTAAACTCTGGAATGCCAGACTATTTGCTTTCCTTTTGAAGCATCAGATTACCAAATGTAGCCAGACAGCTACTTTGTGCTTTTTTGTATTTTGGGCAAAAAATGAGTTGAAAACTGATTTTAGAAGAGATGAGGGAGAAACACAACCAGGAAATAGCATCAGATAAACGGTTTCAGCAGCTTGGGTTCAGAATCAAGATACTCTCAATCAAGTTGACTTAAACCATAAGGAGAAGTATGAGGTGACAGAAAGAAATGTCCATAAACAGAGCGGGTTCAGAGTGGTTGATTCTGTGACTTAATGATGTCCACAGGGGTCCAGGTTCTGTATCTGTTTGCCAGAGTCATCTTTATGATTGGTTTAACTACACATAAGATGGCAGCTCTCCAGGTGGTGCTAGTGGTAAAGAACCCGCTTGCCAATGCAGGAGATGTAAGAGACTCGGGTTTGATCCCTGGGTCAGGAAGATCCCCTGGAGAAGGGAATGGTAACCCCCTCCAGTATTATTGCCTGGAGAATCCCATGGACAGAGGAGCCTGGCGGGCTACAGTCGATAGGGTCACAAAGAGTCGAACATGACTAAAGTGACTTAACACGCATGCAAGATGACAGCTCAGGTGTCAGGCATTGTCTACAGACACAATAGTTTCTAGAGAAAGAGGAGAGACAGTCTGTCCTGTTGCCCTTTCAGGAGAATCAGAAAACTTTCTCAGAAGCCCCTACCTGACTTCTTAGCTCTCATTGGCCAAATAAAGTCACATGCCCGTTCTCTATCCACTCACTGATGAGAAGACTAATATATAACTCCTAGGTGAATCAAGTCCTTGGCTGGAGCTGAAAATAGGTTCAAACTTCCTAGCGTGAAACATACCGTGGCACTTGAGTGAGGTATGTTTGAATGAAATAAGAATCCCTTAGCAAGGAAGGAAGGAAATGCATGTTGTATCCCTTAGCGCAGAGGTCAACTAACAATTTCTGCTTCTAGACCATCCCAATATTTTACAATATATGTCAGAGAAATCTTCTAACCCCCAGTATACAAATAGGTAGTTTGATGGTCACCCCCAGGATATTTTGAAAAGTAAACTCACTGATGATACTGAGTATAAATCAATCTTATGTCAGCTAAATCCTGATTTCATAATTTAGCTAGTAATGTCTCATGTTCAGTGGAGAATAATGGGTTGTGGATATTTAGGTTCATATTCAAGTTGCCAAGTTTAGGAGAATGGAGTGAACAAACCCCCAACCCGAATCTTCTACCTCTGAATGAAAACAAGGAATCATCACACTCTCTTCATCTCCTCTCATCTTCTGGGATGATGGGAAATTTATCAAAATTTAGGCTAGTGATTATCAGTTGGTGATGAGATTGGCCAGGACCATGGCCATCACAACCTCTTGGGGGAGCTTCTTTGTATATCCCTTTTACCCTTCTATCCATCCCTTTTTCATATGTCCTTGTCTCTGACAGTGAGAATAAATTTTGATGAAATGTTTCTCTTTTCCTAATATTCTAGGTTTCTCAAATTTTTGTCCACACAAATTACAAAAAAACAAAAAACAAAAAAACGAATCTGATAGTAGTCAAAGTTCTCAGGTTGTGAAATAAGTATTTACTGAGCACATACTATGTGTCACGCATGGCACCGGGTCATGCAGTACTCATTTAATCCATACAGACATTTTCCTTTGGAAATCTCATCCCTGGCTTACAATGCAGACACTCTAGCCTCAGATGGTTTGAGGGAACTGCCAGAAGTTCTCCTCTAGTAAAGTAGAAGAGCTGGGACTCAAAATCACAACTTTCTGCCCAAATGCAGCCTTCTTCCCAATAAATAAGTTATTCCAAGAGGGATGTTTAAGCTTGTGAAAGATGAAGCATGTTGTTGTTTAGTTGCCAAGTCATGTCCAACTCTTTTGCGACCCCATGGACTGTAGCCCACCGGGCTCCTCTGTCCATGGGATTTCCCAGGTAAGAATACTGGAGTGGATTACCATTTCCTGTTTCAGGGGATCTTCCCAACCCAGGGCTTGAACCCAAGTCTCCCGCATTGCGGGTGGATTCTTTATCAGCTGAGCCACAAGGAAAGCCTAAGTGTCTCCTGCATTGGCATGAACCACCAGGGAAGCAAAATGAAGCATAGCAGGTCCAAAGTTGTAGTTTGAGAGTCCCAGAGAACTGGTAGAGGAACCACAGCAGCCAGTAAACAAAGAGCAGAGCCCAGCCTTGGGTTTGTTATTGATGAATGATTAGACCTTGGGTAGGATAGTTCACATCTCCAGGCCTCTCTTCCATAGAAAGGTTCGACTACATCAGGGGTTGGTACACCATGGCCCTTGGTCCAAATCTGGCCAATCACTTGTTTTTATAAATAAAGTTTTATTGGAACATAGCCACGCCCATTTGCTTACATATCATCTATGGCTGCTTTCACCATGCAACAGCGGGGTAGTTGTGACAGAGACCATATGGCCAGCAGAGCCTCAAATATTTCCTGTCTGATCCTTTACACAAAATATTTGCTGACCTCGGTACTTAATCAGTGATCCTCAACTTTGGTGATGACTTAGAACATTTAAAAATTACTCATGTGTGAATCCCACTCCCAGAAATTTTTTCTTTAATTGCTCTAGGGTGGGGCCCAGGCATTGCTCCATTGAAAAATAATCATTCCATTCAATCTAATGTATAGCCAGAAATTCTCCAAGTGTAACATTCTTTGAGTCCATGAAGATGTATACGTATGTTTAGAGTAAGTTCTTTGTTAAACTATTAAATGACCAATTCACAATTTTAACACTTTGAATTGAGATCTTCAAAACTGTGGCTTTCTACCACCACTTCCTAACTAATGAGTAACTTTTCTGAGCCTCTGTTTCTTCATCTACAAAAAGTGGATAATCAATTTTTTCCCACCTGCCTCAGTGATCCAATTGGACTGGAGTGTCTATATGTATCCGGGCAACTGTGAAGTGTTAAATAAATGTAAATACTCATATTCTTGGAAATGTTTTCTGGGATCACTGGAATATACTTTAAAAATCTGGATATTGAGATTTTTTATTCTGAACTCTGGTAGGGAAATTTGGCCTAAATATGTATTTTCCGAATTTCATTCTACAATATTTCATGTTTTCAAGTCTTCAGATAGATGAACGGCATAGACCTCTTCTGTCTACAGTATTTGCAGTGTTCTTACATGAGCCCTTCCGTGTGTCCTCTGTAGTCTTCATTTATCCCCCTTGTTACAGATCTTGGGGTCTTTTTAATCCCTCTCCATCTATTAGCTTCCTGAGCCTTCTTTCTGGCTGTGTGCCTCTGAATGCATGCCAGTGACTGTTTAAAGCTTTCCAATTTTTTGTCCATTTTTCCCCCATTTTCCCTTTAATAAAATGCCTGGACCTGTCTCTATTTTTCCAAGTGTGATCTCAACAGCATCTTCTTGAAGGGGAGGGTTATCACTTCACAATCGCAGAGTGAAGCCCGTGAGTGTAGCCTCAACCATGATGTGGCCATTGGCACTGGTGGTACTCAGTCTTTCTTTTACTATTCTTACCTTGGATCCACTTATTACCTGGTATCAGTATTTTTCTAGACATACAAATTTTCACTCTAGTGTTTCTGGAAGTTTTTGCCATTGAATTTTTCTGTTTGTCTGTTTTTTAGTTTATTTATTATTAATTGGAGGATAATTGCTTTATAATATTGTGTTTGTTTGTGCCATACATCACCATGAATCGGTTATAGGTATACACATGTCCCCTCCCTCTGGAACCTCCCTCCCACCTTCCATCCCATCCCCATCCCACCCCTCTAGGTTGTCACAGCACACCAGGTTTGAGTTCCTGCATCATACAGCAAATTTCCACTGGCTGTCTGTTTTACATATGGTGATGTGTACATTTCAATGCTACTCTCTCATTTCATCCCACCCTCCCCTTCCCCCACTGTGTCCACAAGTCTGATTATTTGGTTTTTTACTTTTATCTAGTATTTTCCTCTTACTAATTGTGGTCTGTGTGTTCATGCTAAGTCACTTCAGTCATGTCTGACTCTTTGTGACCCTATGGACTGTAGCCTGCCAGGTTCCTCTGTCCATGTTCCCAGGTAGGAATACTGGAGTGGGTTGCCATTTCCTTCTCCAGTGGATCTTCCCAACCCATGGATCCAACCTGTCTCTTATGTTTCCTGCATTGGCAGGTGGGTTCTTTACCACTAGGGCCACCTGGGAAGCCCCAGTTGTGATCTACAGTTAGGAAATTACAGGCCAAATCCAACAGATGCCAATTTTTGCATATAAAGTTTTGTTAAAACACAGCCATACCCGTTTGTTCACATACTGTGTGTGTTCACATACCGTGGCTTCCATACTGCCGAGTAGTTGAGGCAAAGACCATGTCCCACAAAGCCTAAAATATTTACACTCTGGCCCTTTACAGAAAGTTGGCTGAACCCCTGCTTTAGATGAATGACTTGGACTTTTATCCCAAAGGAGGTAAAAGTTAATCACAAAGGGAAGGAGGTTAGCCATGATATATTTATGTATCTGTTCATTTTGTTCATTTTTATAATCAAGCCAGCTTACAGTATATTGTCTTTTATGAGTTGATTGGTTCATCACCAGCACCTGTCATGCAGGGCTCCTTACTCCAGGGAAGGAGAGGGAAGCAAGATCCTCTTCTCTTAGGGGTTCATGTGCTAGTGTGAGGACCCCAACAAACAAGCCAACCAAGACAAGCACTAAGGTCCCTGCAGATGGTGAGTGTAGGGAAGGAAGTAAGACCTCATAATCGGTTCAAAAGTCATGCACAGACTGATTCTGTAGTGATCAGGAAAATGCTTCCTTGAGAATTGAACCTGAAAGCTGAATGAATGAAGAAGCCTCTATATGAAAATCAGGGGAAAGAGCTTTGCAGACAGAGGGGATAGCAGGATCTTAGACCCCAAGAGTGCTTTAAGCAGAGTTGAGGGAAAGGAAGGGAGATAGAGCCAGAGGTGTCAGGGTACAGGAGTCTAGATTTTATGCTAAATGCAATGGAACCCTTTGGAGGATAGCCAGCATGTGAGAGACATGCTTTGATTTACAATCCTGAGGGATCACCCTAACTTTCCTCTGAAGAATGGATTATAGGGAATCATGAGGGAAGGCAGGCATCCCAGTTATAAGCTACTAATAGTTTGTTGTTGTTGCTCAGTCGCATCCAACTGTTTGTGACCCCATGGACTGCAGCCTGCCAGGCTTCACTATCCTTTGCTATTTCCCAGAGTTTGCTCAAACTCATGTCCATCAAGTCAGTGATGCCATCCAACCATCTCATCCTCTATCACCCTCTTCTCTTTCTGCCCTCAATCTTTCCCAGCATCAGAGTCTTTTCCAATGAGTCAGCTCTTTGCATCAGGTGGCCAGAGTATTGGAGCTTTAGCTTCAGCATCAGGAAGTTTAGTCAGATTTAATGCAGTCCAAACCTCTACTTGGGATGGGAGATCCAGTTTAACAAACTGGAAGGCAGAGGTGAATAAACTACCACCCAATCTCAATTGAGGAGTTCAGCCAAAGAGAAAACACACATACATGGTCCATTCTGCTAAAAAGAACCTAGTTACTGCTCATTATTCATTTTTTGCCCTGGTCAACAGGAAGCTCAGAGTTACATCTGTTATTTACTTTCCTCAAACGTATGAGTGTACATCTTCTGTCTACATCCTTTCATGACCTCAGTTTCCTGTTTTTACTTGGAATTTATGTACTTAGGTAAGAACTGTCTCAAATCCTGCTTTGAAAGAATTCTCCAAGATCTAAAGTAATGATGGAGTCTCTAATTTCTCAGCTCTACTGGAACTTCTGAAAGCAGTTTTCCCTTTGTTCCCTTAGTTACTTCTCTTTGTTTTCCTTGCTGTATTCACTTACACTGGTTGTGGAAAGAGGCCCTTTGAAGAGTTTATTATATAAGTGATGGACTGACAATTGTAATTAACACCAAAGCACTCAAACAGTTGTTGCTAATTGTTCAAGGAGGCCATGGAACCTTCTCTTCACTTTTGAACTCAGTACACTTGGCAAAATTAACTCTTTTGTATATAACTCTCAATATAAAAAAGAAGTTCTAATTAGTTCCTTAGTGGAAAAGAAGTTTGACTGTGACAGATTTCTTCATGACCGTTAATGCTCTGAGCTACACAGTGAACTAAGAGAAGAGTTCAGGGGGAAATGGCATGTTTAAACAACACTTTCTTTGATTGGTTAATGGAATGCTGGCCTCATGTAAGGGATACTTCTTTCTCAATAGAAGCACCATTCTGTTTGAAGTGCAGTCAGCTATTAGATGCTAAATGCAAGGCTGAAATGCAAGATGTCTTTGTGTTGGATTTACAGTCTCAGGCTACACCAGAGAGGGGAAGAGTAAACAGCGCTCTATAAACTGGAGTCTGCCATCAGACGTGCTGGACCGGCCACAGCAACACTATTCATCAATGTATGTGACATAACAGCGATGGCAGGTGCTTGCACAAGATTGCACTCTCAAGGCAGAATTTATTTCTTAAGATTCTCTGTTTCAGAGCTCACCATAGCACTCAGCATGGTAGCATCACTGAAGGGGTATTTGTTGAATCAGTAAAGTGAATGAGTTATTCTCTAAGGTTGGAGGGCATGTACCGAGATAACCAGGCTACAGGCTAGAATCTGGTGACTCCCTTACAGGAGTTGAAAGCATCAACCTAAGGTTGCAGAGCAGGCTTGCAGAGTGGAGGAAGGGGTGCATGTGAACTGGGACTTAGAGGCTGGGCAGGGTTTGGCAGGTTGAGGATCCTGGAAGGAGGCAGCCTGTGCTGGGCAAAAAGCATAGACAAACATACTGTATGCCCCATGATACGCTGTACGTTCTACTTGGCAAGACCCACAAGTCCCAACAATTAGGGAGCATCTCTTTCCTGGTAACATACCACTTTTCACCCACTGTTCATGTGTGTGCTTGTACTCAGTTGTGTCCAACTCTTTGCCACCTCCTGGATTGTAGCCCGCCAGGCTCCTCTGTCCATAGTATTTCCCAGGCAAGAATACTGGACTGGATTGCCATTTCCTCCTCCAAGGGATCTTCCCGACCCAAGAATCAAACCCACGTCTCCTGAGTCCCCTGCATTGTCAAGTAGATTCTTTACCACTGAGCCATGTGGGAAGCACCACCTGCGCTTAGGTATTAACAAAAAAAGTATCTCACCTTTTTTTGTAGTATAAAGTAGCTGGTTTTAAGTAGAATATATTTAATTGTCATCCATAGTTGCTTATTTTACGATTTTAAGGGCTAGTAACTTTATTAATGATATATCAAGACAAACTTTCTTTTTCCACTGAATAAGGTCCTATGTAGCAGTCTTTAAAAATTTTTTTTAATTGTGTTTGTATAACTATCTAAGGTCCATGGGGGAAAAACAAGGTCAGGGGAAGAGTGATTTGTTGACAAATAAATTATTAACTGTGGGATGCTGAGCTAGTGGTTTACCATCCACAGTGACCTCATCGGCATACATAGGCTGTCACAAGCATTAAATAACATATTGGAAAACAGTTCAGCAGTTATAAAGGGCCATACACATGCAGTACTGGGTGGGGAGTTTGGAAATATCTCTCTACGAGTTGGGAGCCTACTGCACAGTGTCAGCGAAAGAGAAAGAAGTCCAGAACTAAGGGTAGAAATCTGGAGAGGATCCAGTGAATGTGAGTGTCATTTCAGGAACAGCTTGATCCAATTCAATGGCTATTTAAATGAACAAAGTTCACAGAAGGAGGATGTGAAAATGGCTAAAGTCTTGAACATATGTGATTAGGCAGATGGTACTAGTATGTGCAAACACACATGTGTAAATGCACACACATGCATACAGATATATTTGTGAGTATACACACACATATATTTTAAGGTGAGAATGGATTCCAGAGAATGTCCTTCATCCAATCATGCAACAGGAAAAATCTTGTTCTCTGGCAGTTTTGCCGAAGTGTTTAGGGAAATACTGTGGTTGAACTTGACACCTCAGGGGAGATGGCCACCCTCCCTCAAGTGCCTTTTAGACAGTTGCATGAGATAGAAGGTGTGACTGAGGATGATTTCCTTAGCTGCGAGTGTCCAACTCTGAAGCAGAGTACTAAGCATGCCTTGAAGCCTCTTTTACTGGAGTTTTTAAATAGAGAGCTGATCTCTCACCTTATGTGGTCACTTTTAGACTGGGGACAAACAGTTGCCTAGAGGTTGTTTCTGATGGCTATATCTACTGATTTCCATGGTTGTCTGTGAAAGTAGGGATTGGCACTGCAGAGAGGAGGGAAATAACATGAAAACCAAGGAGATTGCCCAAATTTGGTGATCTCTATATCACTGAGTCATTCTGCAGAGATTTACTGAGTGCACACATATGCCAGGACAACCTGGCCCCACTCTCAAGGTACTCAACCCAAAGGACAAACGGGATTGCTGCTACTTGTAATTCACAAACCCTAAATTACACAGTTGAATTTCTCTCTACTTTCTGCATTGCCCCTCATGTCTCAGCATCCCTGGAATCGTTGCTGTCACCCCTAGGTGGGTGACAATGTGACTGTCACATGGGAGTACATTATCAAGGCTGAAATAGTCAAGCACTTGTGTGGTGGGTCCTGACATGTGCCAATAGAGCCACTTACTTAAAAATAGCTTCCCAGCAGCTATCTAGGAGGCCTGCCTGTCCTACTTAAGACTCCTGCCCTGGGATATAGTATTAAACCTTGAGAAGTTCCTTTTAGCTGGTGGCATTGGTTATTGTTGTTGTTTAGTTATTAGGTCATGTCCAACTCTTTGTGACCCCATGGACTGTAGCCCACCAAGCTCCTTTGTCCATGGAATTTCCCAGGCAAGAGTACTGCATGGGTTGCTGTTTCCTTCTCCAGGGGATCTTCCTGACCCAGGGATTGAACCCGAGTCTCCTGCATTGACAGGTGGGTTCTTTACCAATGAGCCACCAGGGAAGCCCGGTAACATTGGTAGTAGTTCTCAAAATGAGTTCTGTGGAACATTCTTCCTGGAGGACACTCAGTAGAAAAGGAAAAATTCCACATTTAAATATACTACAAAACAACCTGTACTCCACAGACCCATCACCTGAACATTCACAAAGAACATTAACATGGAAAGCTCTAGGCATAAAAGCTTTTCAGAAGTTTTGACTCCCCAAACTTTTGCCACAGGACCCTTCTTTTCATAGGACTCTTGTCAGCAGCCATAAGGCTCACACTTTGGGAAATGCTGGTTCCTCTGATTGGGTGGCATCTTCAAAAGTAGATATTTGAGCCTCAAGTAAATGGAACATCAGACAAGACAGTTAGAATGGAGGAGGTGGAGGAGAAGATTCTGGGCCATGCATTCTCCTGGTAGCCTTCCTCCTGCAGCCTGGGCCTTGTCCACAGTGCTGGGCAGAATATTGACCTGCAGAAATGGAGCAAAGTCCCATTCGGAGCTGCAATTTTGCTCAAGGAATTTTTAAGAGACAAGGGTGAAGGATTCCAACTGCAAACATATATACATGTGGGTGTAAGAAACATAAACAGAAAAGAGCACTTACGGGTAACAGAAGTGCCAGCTGGGACTTGAGAACTGGGTGGTTTGTGTTTGCACAGTTTTTTTAGCCCAGAGTAGTTCATAGAGTACATAATCCATATGGTGTGTTTAAAATAGACCACATAGTTTGAAAATGGAGCTCCTGAGAAATTCACAGATAAAAATCTCCCATTATTTTCATATGTAAAAGCTGGAATCATCTTGTAAAGATAATTCAGGATGAAATATTTCCATTTCCATTTGAACGCAGAATTATTTGGTTTTCATTGCAAAAAAGCTCCAGCCAGAGTCTCCTATTAAAGTCACATGCCTGGCTCCAGGCATTTTTGAAGTGTCTGTTACAATGCTTCAGTATTTAGCTGGCAGGAAGAGATATAAAGGGAAGATAGGCAAAGAGAAGATCTGGAATGAAATGTTCTAATAATTAGTTCTACTGGGGAACAAGGAAAAGTGACCTTTAGTATTTTAAGTGTGGATGGTGCTTGACTACTCGGATTTATGATTAAAATCCCAAATTACTTTCAACTCTCTCTTTGCTTAACTTTATTCCTGAAAATCATTCAATGGGGGGAAAAAAGCTTTCATAGATTAGATTAAATAGATGCTACATAAATGGAATAGGTAAGTACATAAACAGATTTCATACGTAAAATACAATATTATGAAGGTTTGTTGTCATTTTTTTGGACCCATTTTTCTTATCAGGTTTGCAATCTTTAAGGCTTTAGTTGCATTATAAGCAACTTATTAAGTTGGAGCACAGAAAGGTACTTTTAGAGAAGCATTAAGTTAAGTATGATTGTGCTTAAAAATATAAAAAATGGTACTTGTAGCCCACAGCCGTCAACTTGTTCATCTCTCTTGCTTGGTGTAAGGACCAAACACAATTCTTTGCATTTATTCAGACATGGTATACCCGAAATATGTTTCATACTATTGAGTTTTCCAACTAAAAATTATGTCGAGTAAATTGGTGAGTAGGTAATTTCCTAAATTAATATATTGGCATATCATTTCTTATAGTTTATTTAGTGTGTTTTGGGGGTTAAAAAGTTGATATTCTGGGAGAAAAGGAATTGTCCATAAATTGCTATAACTCAAAAATCATTATGGCAGAAAAATTATTAATGGCATTTCTTGTGTGTGAATTATATATTACATTTATTGAATCTGTATAATTATAATTTTCAGTTCACTTTAAAGAATTGTACTCTATGCCTAGCAGAAAGATTTTAATTTTAGATAAAACAATAAGAAATAACTTATTTAGGGACTTATATCAAGTTTATAGACTCACGGTGAATTAGATGACACAAATTGATACAGTTGTTCTAGGAAGTTTGAGTCTAAACAAGCAAATAAAAATTAGTCTATTGGGAAAATCCCAGAATACTCCAAGAGAGGACCAGAGCTTTCGTCCATGATTGGCGACTAACCAGCACTGTTAGTTAGAAGGCTTTGAAAAAGTCTTCTAAGCTCTGGAAGCTTCTCTTTCGTCATTTGTAGTAAGAGAGGTGTGGCTCCACTAGATCATTAGTCTTTCAAATATGCGCATTCTGGTAACTAACAATGTTGTAGTTAGCCCCTAAAAGTAGAGAATACAATACATGTGGGATTTCCAATTTAAGATGTCCCCAGTGGTTACACAGTTATACCAAAACCTACACATATGCTTATACTTGAAATAAAGATTCATGTAAAGTTTAAAAATAAAATTAAATTAAAAAAAAAAAGATTCATTTGAGCGTTTTGGATTAAAATGTTCCTAAATCATCATACACGACCTTCATTTATAGAAATTTGTGGATTTGAATACTATATCGGGTTGATAAATGTAGGTATCAGCAAACCATCCAGAAACTTGAACTGCAAACACATTCTGAATGCGTCAGTAAATCACTGGATACTTATTGTCAGCACCTACTATGTGCAGTGCACTTGGCTTCATTCTTTGGTATTCATCTCTGGAGTATCAGTTTGGTGCCAGATCTGTGTTTCAGGAAATTAGTTGCTACTGAGCTTTGCTCTGAGAATTTCCAGGAGCTGGTTTAGTGCTACATGGGTGACTTACATAGGCATGAAATTGTCAAAGCTGTGTCTTCAATGAGATGCACCAGAAGTCTGAAAACCAAAATTCTGCTCATAAAATTTAAATCTATTTTAATTGGATATTTACTCCATAGCCCCATGGGATTATAAATGTTTTAAATGGAAATGAGAGTGTTTCAAACTTGACACTCTTGGAATTTGAGGCAAGGTTATTCTTTGTTGTGAGGGTTGTCTTGTGCATTACCGGATGTTTAGAAGCATCCTTGGGCTCTCTACATTAGATGCCAGGAGCACCCCCACACACTTCCTCATTGAGGCAACCAAAGATGTTTTCCACAGGTTGCCAAATGTCCTAGGGAAGGGGCGAGAACTGCCCCCAGTTGAAAACCACAGCTTTAGAGCAAGATAAGTTGACAATGGTATTACATCACAAATTTTGTTTTCTTGAAAATAGTGGCACAATTATACATTGGACAAGTAGAATAGCTTGATGCTAATTGTACCTTGCTTGAAGTTTTTGATGCTCTCAGTACTTTCCTAAATTCCTCTGTTTGTGAATGGGATTCAGTGGAGTTACTTTACTGCCCTTTTAAAATCTTAGGCAACATGGAGCTAATTCATACACATGGAATAGAAGCTGGCCAGGGAATCAGGAGTTAGTTCATATATTAAAATGGATGAAGGGAGATGACTCTCAAAATTGCACAAAGAAGAACTTGTTCCTTTCCCTGGGAGTAGACTGAAGAACTTAATTTATATTGATTTTTTTTCCCAAAGAGTTGGAAGCAAGGAAAATAAAACCAGAATACAAGAACATTTAAAAATGAATAAATCAAGGCATTTCTTCCATTCTTATTTCAGTGGAGAATGTTCTCACCAGATGATAATAGATAGACTTCTCCTCAAAGGTCATAATGCTTTTGCCCACACAAAATGTTTTTTTTTGAGTGACTGTTGTATATACAGTGCTGCTTTCATTCTTTTTTTCCCCCAACTTTTTATAATCAGATTCAGATGAACAGTTTGTGCAAATATCAACAAAGGGAGAATCCCGAGGAGTTGATGTTTATGTATAATAAACATAAAATATATAAAAAATACATATAAATGTATAATATATTTATATAATATATACTGTATATAATATAGAATATTTTATATATTATGTGTGTGTGTGTGTGTATATATGTATATATATATGTATATATATATTTGGGCTTCCCCAGTGGCTCAGATGGTAAAGAATCCACCTGCAATGTGGGAAACCTGAGTTCAATCTCTGGGTTGGGAAGATCCCCTGGAAGAGTGCATGGCAACCCACTCCAGTATTCTTGCCTGGAGAATCCCCATGGACAGAAGAGCCTGGTGGGCTACAGTCCATGGGATCCTAAAAAGTTGAACATGACTGAGTGACCAATCACAGCACAGCAGAGCACAAATATTATATTTAAACAATATATATATATATATAAATCCAGTTTTTCCAGAAGCTGAGAGACCAGCCAGGGGACCACTGTAACAATCTAGAAGAGATTGGACCGGGTAATTTGGACCTAGGTGGTCAGGGTAGAGGTGATGAGAACAGGTGATACAATTTGCTGAAGAATCAAATGTGAGTATGGGAGAGTCAAAGGTATCTCTAAGCTCTTTGGCCAAACCATAAAGATGGAGTTGTCATTAACTGATATTAAAACACTAGGAGCAGGAATGGCAGCAAATGGCAAGTCAGGGAGAGTATTCAGAGTTCCAATTTGGATATATTACATGTCTAAACACAACGAGCTTGGAAAATGCCACTAATGAGCCCCAAATGAGGAGGACTGAGAATTGAGATTGGGCTTACTAATGTGGAAGTAACTAGTGACCATTCAGTAGAACAACATTGGTGAGTGGTGGCTGCAAAGCTTAATCAGAAGAAATACACAAAATGGGAATTCACGTGAGCAGGAAATTGGAAACCAGAAATAGTCATAACACTTGGAAGGACTCCTTATAAAGGGAAATCAGGAAATGGGCAGTATGAGTGATGGGAGAAATAACTACATGTTTTGAAGGTGATTTTAAAACTTTGACTTACTCCCCATAAGTACTCAAAAGTTGCTGGCAGGGTTTACCATTGGAGGGTGAATACACTTGCAAACCAATCCATCACCCTCGTCTCCTATTATCACTTAGGGAAGAAACACGTTCAGTGAGCACAGTTGTAGAAATGCAAGATGACTGAGTAGCATTTGTATACTTCAAGTGTATATAGCACACACATGGAAACACACTCTGTTTACTGGCCCTGACTAAGAAGAGTGGAAACACAGTATTTTAATTGTATATCATGTTGCTTTCTGGGGCATTGTATCAGGTTTGGACAGACTTGTTGGTACTAGAAAATACTGCTGACTGAATATAGCTGACAATAGATTAGTATTTGCACTGCAGAATGAAGTGGTAGACAGTGTTTTCATTGTGGTTTTATTGGCTGATTGAAGGACCCACCATAGGAGAGTGTAGCTGTGAACGAAACAGAAATTCTCCTTGAACTAATGGCCTAAGCCTAATTAGAACATGGTCCTCAAATGAGAGAGTAGAGGATTGGAAAGAACATGAGATTCAGCCTCGAAGCAGACCCTACTTGTTGTGTGTCTGGAAGGTTTTCAAATGGATAGCTTTTGCTGTGAGATAAAGAAATTGAAGTCACATAGAATGTGTAGGAAAAGAGAAATCAGGCTCAATGTTCAGACAGTTCTTTAAAGGAGTTGTGTTATCAATGATAGGAAATAAAGAGCAGAGTAGCTGGAGGGGGATTGGAGTGCATTTTTTTAAATAGAAGAGATAGTAGGATATTTATAAGTTGAGTTCAGTTCAGTCGCTCAGTCATGTCCGACTCTTTGCGACCCCATGAACCGCAGCACACCAGGCCTCCCTGTCCATCACCAACTCCCAAAATCTACCCAAACCCATGTCCATTGAATCAGTGATGCCATTCAACCATCTCATCCTCTGTTGTCCCCTTCTCCTCCTGCCTTCAATCTTTCCCAGCATCAGGGTCTTTTCAAGTGAATCAGCTCTTCACATCAGGTGGCCAAAGTACTGGAGTTTCAGCTTCAGCATCATCCCTTCCAAAGAAATCCCAGGGCTGATCTCCTTCAGGATGGACTGGTTGGATCTCCTTGCAGTCCAAGGGACTCTCAAGAGTCTTCTCCAACACCGCAGTTCAAAAGCATCAATTCTTCGGCACTCAGCCTTCTTCACAGTCCAACTCTCACATCCATACATGACCACAGGAAAAACCATAGCCTTGACTGGATGAACCTTTGTTGACAAAGTAATGTCTCTGCTTTTGAATATGCTGTCTAGGTTGGTGATAACTTTCCTTCCAAGGAGTAAGCGTCTTTTAATTTCATGGCTGCAATCACCATCTGCAGTGATTTTGTAAAGATGAGTTTTAAAAGTAGCTTAAACTTTTATTCCTTTCCCCACTTATAATTTCTCAGAAACTACTATTAGGTGAATGAACTAGCAAAATAATATCCATCACCCTCACCCAATAGCACCATATTAGGAAGGCAACCATTGCACTCTTGTTGTTGGTGAGTCCCTAAGTCGTGTCTGACTCTTTGCCACTCCATAGACTGTGGCCTGCCAGGCTCCTCTGTCCATGGGATCTCCCAGGCAAGAATACTGGAGTGGGCTGCCAGTTCCTCCTCCAGGGGATGTTCCACATTCAGGGATTGAACCTGCGTCTTCAGCATTGGTAGGCGGGTTCCTTACCACCGAGCCCCCTGGGAAAACCATTGCCCTTTTTACCTTCATTTGAAAGGTTAAAATCGTCGACAGTTGTTTCTAAAATAAGAACACGGCTTTTCTAAAAAATACACATTTCACAAATGTGAGTTTTCCCATGCTCATTCCTCAGATAAGAAGGGATACAACTGCTGTGTCCATTTCTAGGACAGTGGCTGGGAGGAGGGCTCAACAATATGGGAGGTGACTGGAGTCATTGGATGATTGATTCATTTCAGAGGTTTGTATCACAGCCAACTGCATGGACATATTGTTGCTGAGTGCAGAGGGCTAGCATTAGGGACATCCTCAACCCACTCCCATCTCTTTAAGAGGAAAAACACAAAGAGCAGGATGCATGGGGAGGCGACCCGCCAAACATCTGTGTTTAATTTTTCAGCAGCAGTGACCACCCAGGGGGCAGCGGCTTCTTCCCGGGGAAACTCAATTACACCAGCATGAGGTGCCTTAACTTCCTGGAGGAAAAATTATACCTTTGGTCAAGCAGAAAAATCTGTTTGGGAAAGAGCTTTCCCAAAGTGTTGTCCCTGCTTTGGTTCAAGAAGGAGTTTTAGAAGAAAACTTTCTGAACCCAGTAGTTTGCCCTCTCCTGTCACTTTGAAGTTCTGGAGGAGGCAGGGGCAGTGAGAGGAGGGTTCACAACGGAACAGGTTAGCCCGTTGGGAGTTGCCAAGATGCTACGTTTTATGCCCAGTCTGCGGAAGTCGTTATCGCTTGAGACCAGAGTATTCTAATTGGGCGTGTTTCCAGAAGAATTCAGAACTCCCTCCTTTAGGTCAGCGTTCCTCTCCGTCAGCCAGAGAGATTTTGAAGACTTGCCTGCAAATGCTAATATGCTAATATGTGCTGGCCACATCCTTAAATGTTCCAAGAGAAGCCATGATGGATTGGGGTTGAGACCCAAGCCATGTTCATGGTACCTCAGGTGCCACTCACTAGCCCAGCAAGCCTGCCCTGTGCTCCGTGTCACCTTTATACCAAATTGGCTCCCCTTTCCATTGGCGTCTATGGTCTGTGGACAGTATTCCTTCTCTTTCGCGTGTGACAGTATGTTCTTCACTAGTTTTTACCCACTTATACATGATGAGATGTACCTTTATTAGGTTTAACAACACGTGCTCAGTCATGTCCAACTCTTTTCAACCCCATGGACTGTAGCCCGCTAGGCTCCTCTGTTAATGGAATTTTCTAAGCAAGAGTACTGGAGTGGGTAGCTATTTGCTACTCCATGGTTATTACGAATTTCTGTACATGATTTTGACTGAAGTTATTTGCTGGAGTATGTCCTGTTTCATAGCATTTCCTCCTGTTAGACTCCAGCACCCAGAAGGCAATGTCTTATTCTTACTCTATTTCCATCTTAACGAAATGGCAGCCTGCCCATTGCTCTGCCTTCACTGTTGCTTTAAGGGTAGAATTCAAGGGCCTTGGCCCTTTTGTCCTCAAGCCTATCATCATGCCTGGCATATACTGACAGCATTCTGGGAGTATGTGTAGAATGAATAATGTAAGCATGAATGGGATGAACTGGTCAAGTCATTTAAAATTTGCCACATGGTCTCTGTCCATCAGTTCGGTTCAGTCGCTCAGTCATGTCTGACTCTTTATGACCCCATGAACTGCAGCACGCCAGCCCTCCCTGTCCATCACCAACTCCCAGAGTTTACTCAAACTCATGTCCACTGAGTCAGTGATGCCATCCAGCCATCTCATCCTCTGTCATCCCCTTCTCCTCCCACCTTCAATCTTTCCCAGCATCAGGGTCTTTTCCAGTGAGTCAGTTCTTCGCATAAGGTGGCCAAAGTATTGGAGTTTCAGCTTCAGCATCAGTCCTTCCAATGAATATTCAGGACTGATTTCCTTTAGGATGGACTGGCTGGATCTCCTTATAGTCAAAGGGACTCTCAAGAGTCTTCTCCAACACCACAGTTCAAAAGCATCAATTCTTCAGTGCTCAGCTTTCTTTATAGTCCAACTCTCACATCCATACATAACTACTGGAAAAACAGCTTTGACTAGATGGACCTTTGTTGGCAGCCTTTAGACTGTGGACTCTGACCCAACCTACCTGGGTTTAAATCATAGTTACCTCCCTTATTGGACACTGTGACCACCCTCTGCTGTGAAAGTCACTCAGTCGTGTCTGACTCTTTGCAACCCCATGGAGTATACAGTTCATGGAATTCTCCAGGCCAGCATACTGGAATGGGTAGCCTTTCCCTTCTCCAGCTGCTATGAGGATTACTAGGAGTTAGTAAGCAGGAAGAACTCTGCCTGGTGTGCAATAAGACTATATAAGGATTCACCATTTTTATGTCTCTTTGCCCTCTGGCCCCAAATCTATGCTTGAATCAATCCACTCTCATGGCAGATGTTTCGGGGATGCCTGCCTGCCTCCTGGAACATGGTCATCCCACTTATTTACCATGTTCTACAACCTCCAGGTTTTTGCAACATATTTATTTGTTTGCTTGTTTGGCTACACCAGGTCTTTAGTTGCAGCATGCAGGGTCTTTTTTACTTGTGGCATGTGGGATCTTCAGTTGCAGCATGTGAATTCTTGATTGCCATATGTGGGATCTAGCTCCCTGACCAGAGATCAAACCTGGGGCCCTGCATTTGGGAGCAAGGAGTCTTAGCCATTGGACCACCAGGGAAGTCCCTACAACCTCCAGTTTTAAAACTTTCATGGCATCCCCAGTCTGTGCAGGGTGCTGCAACCATGGGCTTGGGCACATACCTACCTGCCAGAATGCTTGTATTGTTTTGTGACTGGCTGTTGTCTATTCTTGCCACAAAAACATGAGCTCCTGATGGATGGGGGCATTCTTTTCCATTGGTGGATCCCTAATGGGACCTATGCACAGACCTCCGCAAACGTCAGACTCTGAAGACTGTCCGGACCATAGTGACATTTCTGGGTAATGATACATCCCTGTGTTTGACTTAGTTTTTTAGGCATTAACGACTGAGCGACTTCACTTTCACTTTTCACTTTCATGCATTGGAGAAGGAAATGGCAACCCACTCCAGTGTTCTTGCCTGGAGAATCCCAGGGACTGGGGAGCCTGGTGGGCTGCCGTCTATGGAGTCGCACAGAGTTGGACACGACTGAAGCAACTTAGCAGCAGCAGCAACAGCAGCAGCAGCAACCAGATAAAATGGTAAAGCAGCTTTTCTCCAGGAGTAACTTGAAGATTCGAAGAACTGAAAGCTGAAAGATAATATGTGAATTACAAGGATGCGAAAGAATGTGAAAGCTGGCCAGGAACTTATCAAATTCCAAGTGCAGTAAATTAAATCAAACCAGAGGCTACTGAGAAAGAGACAGTTTTGAAACTGATCTGGTTTGGTGGGTGGGAAGAGGCAGCAACCCAGGCTGCACTGTGCTGGTAAATGTGTAGCAAACTTTTCAACCTTTCAAACCTCCTCCCAGGTTCAGGGTGATGTTATCATGGCCAGTTCATTATGAGAGCATCCTCAGAGCAGAAAAGAAACATGAAATATGTCCATCATTCATTGTTGTTGAGTTGCTATGTCATGTCTGACTCTGTGACCTCCATGGACTGCAGCACGCCAGGCTTCCCTGCCCTTCACCATCTCCTGGAGTTTGCTCAAACTTATGTCCATTGAATCAGTGATGCCATCCAACTGTTTCATCCTCTGTCACCCCCTTCTCCGCCTGCCTTCAATCTGTCCCAGCATCAGAGTCTTTTCCAATGAGTCGGCTCTTCACATCAGATGGCGAAAGTATTGGAGCTTCAGCTTCAGCATCAGTCCTTTCAGTGAATATTCAGGGTTGATTTCCAGGCACAAAAGACCACATAGTGTATGACTCCATTTCTGTGAAATGTTCAAAATAGGCATTCCCATAGAGACACAAAGCAGATTAGCAGTTTCCAGGGGCTGAGGGAAGGGAGGAATGAGGAATGACTGCTACTGTATCTGGAATTTTTTGAGGGGATGAGGAAATGTTCTGGAATTTGACAGTAGTGATGGTTGTACAACCTTGTGAATATACTAAAAAACACTGAACTGTACGGTTTAAAGGGGTGAATTTTGTAGTGTGTGGTGTATCTTTAAAAAAACTAGGTCCAATCCTTACCATTTTTGTGACATGGGCCTGTGAATTACTGAAACTGTTTGAACCTCAGATGTCACTTGTCTGTCAAATGGAGGAGGGCTCCCACTAAGGATGTTGGGAGGATGGAAGTTGCTGATATTTGTGAACCCTTACTTATGGGCTGCCCTCAGTACATGGGAGGGCAGTGCCCTCTTCACTCCCTGCCCAGATCCCAGAGAGGAGGACACTAAGGAACCAGTGTCCACAGGGGAGTAAGGAGCACCAAGGAGAAGGACTGCGTGAGAACTGCCCAGTCATCCTTCCAGGATTGGACTCTTCTTTTTTTTATGATCTGGTGGTGGCCTTGGTCAGCCATGTTGGATGTTATGGACTGAATGCCCCCTCAACCCCCACAAATTAATATGTCAAACCCTCACCCCCACTGTGATTGTATTTAAGATGGGAAATGATGAGCATTAGACGAGGTCTTGGGGGTGGGTCTTCATGATGAGAAAAGTGCTCTTGAAACGAGAGACACCAGAGAGCTTGCTGTCTGCCATGTGGGGACCCAGCAAGATGAAAGCCAGGAAGAGAGGCTTCCTCAGGAATGGAATTCACAACACCTTGATGTTGCAATTGCCAGCCTCTGAAACTATGTGAAGTAGATCTCATAGTTGTTGAAACCCCACCACCCGAAGTTTATGATATTTTGTCATGGCATTCCAAGAAAACCAAGATGCTAAAATAGAATCAGGAATAGCTCTTTAGGGATATGATACACTCACTGAAGATCAAGCACATGAACCCATCTGCAGCAGTATCATAGATAAAAGGGTGTGCTTTTTTTTTTCTTAAGTTATCATTTCTCTTTCCATTGTAGTTATGTGGTTGCCAAGCTTTCTAGAGGGTGAATAATTTACAAGAAAACTGTATTATATTTTTCTAAAATGGAAAGATTCACAATTGAAGCCTGTGTCCATGTGTATGCACTTAGTCATAGTCTGACTCTGTGACCCCGTGGACTGTAGCCCGCCAGGCTCCTCTGTCCATGAGATTCTCCAGGCAAGAACACTGGAGTGGGTTGCCATTTCCTTCTCCAGGGGATCTTTCTGATTCTGGGATCGAACCCACATCTCTTATGTTTCCTGCATTGGCAGGCAAATTCTACACCTCTAGTGCCACCTGGGAAGCCCCATTGAAGCCTGTGTGATACAATAATTTTCCTTATTGTGAAGGAGCAGTTAAATTAGGTTCACAGAGCAGTGAGATTAAAGTTCTGCTTGGCTAAGAGGGTTGAATTCTGACTGGTGAAGGCTCATTTTAGTCATCATTGTTTCTCTCCTCATTCCTGGAGGATTCCCATGTTTGCTGTCTTGGTGTTTCCATTCTTTAGGACTCAGAATGAGAAATGAGAATTCTGAGGACTTTGATAAGTCATTCTCTATTATGCTTTGTTGCTAAAATAGAACATCCAACATCCTTTATGCTCTTTAGTAATTATTATGGCTGTCAAAATTGTTTAATAAGGAATTTTTGCTTTAGCATTATCTACAAAGAATTGTGGCATATAAGAAATATTTAAACACTGGGAAATGCTCGCAAGTGTTTTTGGGTAGTATCTGAATAAACTTATGTTCAGATGTGCTTATAAGATTAACAACGCTGTCCAGAGTTACACATGGAAATTGACAATTGAAGAATTTACTTTTGCTTCAAAAACTTACTTGTTTGAACACCAATGATAGGATTTGTATAAAGTATACTATGCATAGAAAGTTATTGACATTTATCTTATCTGCAAAGAAAGTGAAAGGTGAAAGTGAAGTCACTCAGTCGTGTCCTACTCTTTGCGACCCCATAGACTGTAGCCTACCAGGCTCCTCTGTCCATGGGATTTTCCAGGCACTAGTACTGGAGTGGATTGCCATTTCCTTCTCCAGAGGATCTTCCCAACCCAGGGCTCGAACCCAGGTCTTCTGCATTGTAGACAGATGCTTTACTGGCTAAGCCACCAGGGAAGTCACACATGTATATCATGGCAACAGGAGCAAGCAAAGCTGACTGACTAGATGGTGACCTCTTTTCTGGGCTCCTGTCCCAGTTCCAGAAACACTGACCTTGTTCTCTAACTCCATGCATCAGAGTTTCCTGCTCTTTTGACTTGGTGTCAATGACTTCCATCAAACCAATTATTTCTCTATATTGGCTATGCTAAGTCGATTCAGTCATGTCTGACTCTTTGCAGCCCTATAGACTATAGCCTGCAAGTCTCCTTTGTCCATGGGATTCTCCAGGCAAGAATTCTTGATTGGGTTGCCATTCCCTTCTCCAGGGGACCTCTGTGGCCCAGGAATCATCGAACCAGCATCTTTGTTCTGTCTTAATTCTTGGAGGAGAGTTATAACACCTTTTCTTATTTTCTCGATGTCGCAACTCTATTATTTTTTAATTTGGATTTGAGAAACAAACCTGAGAAATGCCAGGAGGGAATTGACACATGAAAGTGCTACCTGTGATAAGCTGTGAGCAGGCTGGTGGAGGCTGGGTCCTGGACATTAAACAGAGTGCTGGCCAGAGTGAGGTCAGCTCCTAGGGTACAGACCTGACTTCAAGTGTTTGAACAAAGTCCAGTCTGGCAGGTGATGAAAGCTCAGAGCATGCACCTGGCTGGCCTATGACTGTGGGGTGGGTAAGTGACCAAGGGCCCTAGGTGCTGCCCCCTTCTGTCCATCGTGGGACGTGCACTGAAGCCCCTTCCCCAAAGACATGGTACCCCTTTGATGGGTGACCTTAGTTGAGGTGCCCTGACAGCTCTTCCTCAGGTTGAAGGGCAGACTCGGGGCTTGTGTCTTCTCCTCTACTCTCCTTCACTGAAAGTCCCTGTGCATCACAGTCTGCATGCTCTCCTGTCCTCCTCCATTTCCTCTCACACAGTTCAGTTCAGTTCAGTCGCTCAGTCGTGTCCGACTCTTTGCAACTCCATGGACTGCAGCACGCCAGGCATTCCTGTCCATCACCAACTCCAGGAGGCTTGCCCCCTAATGAAATCCTTGGGCACTTTATTCTGTCTCACAGCACTCGCTTCTCAGAGGATGTGAGCTAACACACAAGTAGATCATACTACCCAGCCATCATCCCTACAGGAAACGGGTTAAGAGACCAAGTGGGGTCTCTGACAAGTAGAAGGGGCACATTGGCAGGCATTTCAGGAGCCAGAGGGGATATTCAGAAATATCAGGAGCAAGCAGGCAGGAGATTGCAGGAGGGTTCCTCCCAGAGCTGATGGGGGAGCAAGAGAATACAGTCCTCCAGTGCTGTAAGGTTCCTAGAAATAATGAAGACAGTACATTCCTACGGATGCTGAAAGTGAAGTCAAAGTGTTAGTTATTCAGTCACGTCCGACTCTTTGTGACCCTATGCACTGTAGCCCAACAGGCTTCTCTGTCCAAGTTGCAATTACTAAAATACAGACTGAGCCCAAGAGGTGAGTGGGAGGCCACAAGTGAGCTGATCATCCTGGGGACAAAACAGACATTCAGTTATAAGAACTCCAAGAGAGTATGAAGAGATGTTCTGGATATTAAAAAGAGTTCCTTAAATCCTTCCAGCGAAGAGAAAGATTGGCTCTAGAAACTAGCAAAGGACTGAATGTTCAGTTATGGAGGAGGATTTCTTTTAATATTTATTTGGCTGAGCCAGGTCTTAGTTGCATCATGTGGGATCTTTTAGTTGTGGCATGTAAGATCTTTATTTGCAGCATGTGAACTCTTGGTTGTGACATGTGGGATCTACGTCCCTGATTAGGGGTCAAACCTGGGCCCCCTGAATTGGGAGCATGGAGTCTTAGCCACTGGACCACCAGGGAAGTCTCTGGAGAAAGATTTCTGTAGGAATCCTGAGAGCTAAGCCCTAGGGAAGGATAGAGCTACGCAGGGTCCAGCGGAACAAGGTAAACACTCATGTGGCCTGAAGAATGGGGCCACCCATGGAGTTGACGCTGGCATAGTCACTTTACTGGCTATTTTTGGGAGCTGGCCTGTGAGAGAACATAGACCAAAGAACCAATGCATTTTGCAATTGGAAGTATGTTGTTTGAACATTATCCAAGTCACATATTTTGGCTGATTGATATGGAGAAATATGTATAGAATTATTCATTCTTTCAAAAAAATTCGCTAGGCAGCTATGTGCAAGCAAATGTGGGAAGATGCTAGTTGTAAAGCTATTTATATGTATGCTGTAACATATCAATTATTTGCACCTAAAGAGTGTATTTGCTTAGTTCAAAAGTCCCAAGAAACCATGAAAAATTAAGTGCTGAAATAGCCCAGTGTAATCCGAGATCATTAGAATGTAATGAGGATATACAGTAAATGAGAGGCCTTTAAATGAATAACTGTATTCATTTTTATTGAGTATCCCTACAGATGAAATCAAAGATTTTAGCATATTTCTCCCAAGAAATATGGGTTATTGGCAGCATTAAATCTGAATTTGTTCTCCAAAGAAATCTGGAAGTCAATATTTCTATAACTTTTACCACTGTCATGGATGATCAAATTTGACATAGCTATTTTGGAATCAGATCTTGTGAGAAATCAAAGTAGTCCAAAAACCAGGAGAAAATTAGAAGTAAAATCTAATGGAAATGCAAGCTGAAAATACAAGCCACGTTGTGAGAACCCACTTTTTAGATCACTTACCTTCACTGTGATTGAACATTGTCACTGGCAAGAGAAAGGAACAATGCAATTGAGTTCAGTCAGTGCTCATATTTGCAGTCTAACGTGTTTAAAAAAGTGCTAAGCTGCATGAAATGAATTAGAACTTTCTCTCACTGTTATTGCACCCTTATTAGTGAAGATCTGAAAATATTTTATAAGCTTTCAGAAAAGCTACTCCCCTAGTGTCAAGGCAAAAACTAATCTTGTTAATGGATTTCAGGCTGTCTCTATGGTCTTCTCCATACCAAGTAAAAACCACATGCCAACGTCATGTTCTGGCTTCAGTATAAAGCTACCCTTGGAACTGGGGATATATGTGGGTTATGACGATTGCCTTCAGCGTCTCAATGATATTACCAAATGTTATGCCCAAACCAATGGCCCAATGTTGTATTCTGAAAGGCGAGCCTGATTTACTGCCGTGTCTGAAACTTTTATTGGAACAGGATACTGTGTTTTCTTTCCAATGACTGCACAAGAACTATACGCTCGCTTAGAATTAGCCCAGGACACCTATAAAGCTACTTTCAAGTGTTTATAAAATTGGAATCAAAACATGAGATCATGAGGCTTTTGCTGCAAATATCATTATTTGTTTAAACGTCCTTTTCTGTCATATTACAATATCAGGAAACTGCTCTTTGTGTGTTGACTAATGGCACAGCTGAAATCAGGAATACCAGGCTCAAAGACTGCCTCGGGTAGATGTCTGTGTTGGTTTAACTTAATTGAAAGTTTGGGGAAAGGAAAAATAAAGTCCTCCAGTCCTTATCTCACATTGATTTACCATGATTAGATGATGGTTCAGTTTTTTTCTGTCAATATTTATTGGACACTTACCACATGCAGAGATAGAGTTACAGGACATTGAGAGCTAAGATATCCTGTTCTCAGTGGGCTCCCACAGTTGACTGGGGAATAAAATATTCCAATTACTTTGAAACAAAGCATAAGATTAGAGACAAGTGTCACTAAGCAGGGGATAGCACAGCTGTCCAGCTGATTGCATAGAGATGACATCTTCCCCAAGCAGGTCCCATGGCTTAGCTGAGAGCCATGTACACTCAGCTCCAACAAGAAGGGCAGCAGGAAGTAGCTGATGACTCAGTGTCTCACACATCATTCTGTGCTTTTCATGCATAATATTCTTTCTGGAGAAGGCAATGGCACCCCACTCCAGTACTCTTGCCTGGAAAATCTCATGGACGGAGGAGCCTGGAGGGCTGCAGTCCATGGGGTCGCTGAGGGTCGGACACAACTGAGCAACTTCACTTTCACTTTTTCACTTTTATGCATTGGAGAAGGAAATGGCAACCCACTCCAGTGTTCTTGCCTGGAGAATCCCAGGGGTGGGGGAGCCTGGTAGGCTGCAGTCCATGGGGTCACTCAGAGTCGGACACGACTGAGGGACTTCACTTTCACTTTCCACTTTCATGCATTGGAAAAGGAAATGGCAACCCACTCCAGTGTTCTTGCCTGGAGAATCCCAGGGACGGGGGAGCCTGGTGGGCTGCCATCTATGGGGTTGCACAGAGTCAGACACGACTGAAGTAACTTAGCAGCAGTAGCAGCATTCTTTCTGGAACATTCTCTCCTCAGCATCTCCTGCTTCTTTCCCAAGCCAACCGTATCTACTCACTTTGTTGTTGTTCAGTCACTCAGTCACATCCAACACTTTGTGACCCCATGGACTGCAGCACGCTAGGCTTCCCTGTCCTTCACTATCTCCTGGAGTTTGTTCAAACTCCATAAAGTCAGTGATGCCATCCAACTGTCTTCACCCTCTGTCACCCCCTTTTCCTCCTGCCCTCAATCTTTCCCAGCATCAGGGTCTTTTCCAGTGAGTTGGCTCTTTGCATCAGGTGGCCAAAGGATTGGAGCTTCAGCTTCAATATCAGTCCTTCCAATGAATATTCAGGGTTTATTTTCTTTAGGATTGACTGGTCTACTCACTTGACCTGTCTAATTCCGCTTCATTCCTAGTATTTTGAAATGACCATCAGTTCCTTTAGGAATCTCTCTTGGCCTCTTCCCAAAGGGACTCCATCCTCTGTGCTCCATAGCACCATGTATTATTTCTTCTTGTATCTCAGTATTTAAGCTTTAATCATTAGTGCTTGCTTAATTATTTGACTCTCCTGATACAGGCATACCTCAGAGATATTGCAGGTTCGGTTCCAGACCACTGCAGTAAAGCACATATTGCAATAAAACAAATCATGAATTTTTGTTTTCATGGTGCATATATGGTCTACATTATACCATAGTCTATTAAGTGTGCAATAGCATTATGTCTAAAAAATCAATGTACATACGTTCAAAAAATGCTTTATTGATGAAAAATTCTAACCATCTTCTGAGCCTTTAGTAAGTGGTAATCTTTTCACAATAATAACATCAAAGACCATTGCTACTCAAAGATCACCGTAACAAATAATAATAAAACTTGAAATATTACATGAATTTCTAAATGTGACACAGAGACATGAAGTGAGAAAATACTGTTGAAAAAATGGTGCCTATAGACTTGCATGATTCAGGGTTGTCACAAACCTTCAGTTTATTTATAAAAAAATAACCACTATCTGTGAAATGCAATAAAGCAAAGTGTAATATTAATAAAATGAGATCTATCTGAGGAGACAGATTTAATCAGTTTTGCTCACCAGGATCTAGTACCAAGCCTACATATGATAAACACCCAATAAGTACTTAAATGAGTGAACAAATAACTTCTGAATTCTTTAGAAAGCTTCCTGTCAAGGCTTTTATGAACAGTTGAGCAGGTTGTACACTGTACAATTCCCAAGGATACTATTCATTGCAACGACCATGAATGACTCTCCCTGGAGCTGAGCAGGGTGCAACCAGTACAGTCTTAGGTGATGGTCTTTCCATCTGCTATGTACTGCACCCCAATTTTTTCTTTGTTGAGTTAGTTGAAACATAGACTTTTAGTGTCTAATAAAAGCCAGAAATTGCATTTTTAACCTGCGTGTCCAATGAAACTCCATAAAAATTCCTTGGAACAACTGCACATGACTTACAAATCTAACATTTGCATGGCCCTTCACAGGGATTAAAGTCTTGGAATCTGGTACAACAGGAAATTGTCATTAAAGAAGGCATTCTGGTGGTGATGACAGGTTATGTTCAGACAAAGAAAGTTAAGACAGCCTTGAATGAATCGACATTCTTGCTCTTTGCCTGCTTTATCCTGTTAAGAAAGAGCAATCTGCATCATCTCCAAGGTTTAAAAAATTAAAAGGAAAGGAAGAAAGATGGGAAGGAGTAAGAAGGAAGAAAGGAAGGAAAAGAAAGAGGAAAAAAGGAATGCATTTGCAATAGCCTGGAATAGAAGAGAAACGGAACCCAGGATGAGATGGAAAAGTTAAAATTTTAATACTTATCTGATTTAGGCTATGATGCTATCAAAGTCAACTACAATCTTAATGCTGATTTCTCTAGTTTTGCTCAAACACGGGGCAAGTGTACATCTCACTGGCCAAGTCAATCAGCCGTTGATGTTAAAGCCATTATTGCCACAGGATTGGTCAGGAGATAGCTATTGATAATGTAGGGTCACAAAGTTATTCGCCAACTAAGAGGCTCAAGAGTTTTTGTCATCTGATCAGCACAGCATCTTGGGGCATAATTTTTGTCAGCTGCCCTCAGCTTTACATATTGCAGTCCCAGGAATGCTTTCCTATAATCCAAAGTTGTTGTTGCTAAGTTGCTAAGTCACTTCAGTCATGTCCGTCTCTGTGTGACTCCATAGACGGCAGCCCACCAGGCTCCCCCGTCCCTGGGATTCTCCAGGCAAGAACACTGGAGTGGGTTGCCATTTCCTTCTCCAATGCATGAAAGTGAAAAGTGAAAGTGAAGTCGCTCAGTCGTGTCCGACTCTTAGCGACCCCATGGACTGCAGCCTACCAGGCTCCTCCATCCATGGGATTTTCCAGGCAAGAGTACTGGAGTGGGGTGCCATCATCTTCTCCAATAATCCAAAGTTACTCCCTATGTAAAAAGAAGTGTGCACTTCCCCCTAAGGATTGCTGATTCCCCCTAGATCAATTAATAGCTTGTTAAGTATAATGGGACTTCCCTGGTAGCTCAGATGGTAAAGCATCTGCCTACAATGTGGGAGACCAGGGTTCAATCCCTGGGTCTAGAAGATCCCCTGGAGAAGGAAATGGCAACCCACTCCAGTATTCTTGCCTGGAAAATCAGGCGGAAGGATCCTGGTGGGCTACAGTCCATGGGGTTGCAAAGAGTCTGACACCACTGAGTATCTTCACTTTCTTTCTTTCTTTAAGTATAATACATGACTCATCTGTCCCCAAAGGATAGGACATACTGTCTTCTTGGTTGGCTTAAGACCTCTGAATACTTGTGGTGACATCAGAACCTTGTTTGCCTGTTAATTTCATTCAGATCTCACCAACTCCTGAGATCATATTCCTCCTCAAGGATTAAAATTGTTATTTTTTGCTTTGGAAGATTCAAAAGTAAATCATGATGGGATTTTTTGACAATAGTTACTTGTTAAGATGCTGAAGTGGTTTGGTCAAAAACACAGACCTTCATGCCAAAGCAAGTTTATAAATCCTCCATCTCTTGGCCTATAGAATGCTTGTTTTCCTATACTGTCTTCTCTCTTGATACTCAAAAGCCATCTTGCATGTGTCTGCTTCCCTGAAGAAGGTACGTTCCTGACACCTTCAAGAGCCAAGTAATATTCCTCTCTTCAGATGAGACTGGAGCATCCATTTATTTTGTTTAGCAAGGCTATTATATGTTTAGCAGTGCTGGAGACCTACAGCTTAGTTTCTACTTCTCCTAATGTACCTATTTTTCCAATCTCCTAGTAGTGTCCTGGTCTTATATTTTCCATCAAGTATGATCCCGGAGAATAAGAACAACATTCTGTACATCTTGACTCTTTAAGTGGTACACCCAGAGCAGGCCTTCAAGTTCACATTTGTTGTGTTAAATTGCATCATGTATTTGCTTGAGGGATGTGTAGACAAACAAATTAGGCTATGTTTGCCCTGAATTTCAGGGAGAATTCTAACTTATCAACAAAACAAAATTGCTTGCCTCCTTGGCCATTTACCTTTGATTTTACATGTTTTCTGAATTTAGGTATCCCTAGAAGTTTAATCTTAGAGCAAGTTCTAGAGCAGCATTGTTCAATAGAACTGTCTAGCATGATAGGAGTGTTCTAATTTGCACTGTTCATTATGCTAGCCACATGTGGCTACCTCACAGTGGAAATGTGGCTTGTGCGCCTAAGGCACTGAATGTTAAATTTTATTTAATTTCAATTGATTCGAATTTAAATAGCTTCACGTGGCTACTGGCTTCCTTATTGGGCAAAGACGCTCTGGAGATAAGTAGATAGCCTTTGGCACTAAGGTGATGAAAAGTTTTATTCTTTTCTCTATTTTCTTCCTCTACATAGTGTCTGGCACATTGTTTTTGTCATTCTTTCTGTTAACATGAAGAATTTTCACTCTTTTCCCTTCCTTTCCTTTGCTCTCCTCGTTTGTTTGTTTTGGCTTTTCAATTTTTATTTTTATCCCATTTAAAGACTTATTTTCCTTCCTGTGTCTAAGATCTGTCCCGTTGCTCTTGTTGGTGGCCATCATGGATAAAACAGAATCTGATCCAAGATAGAAGAATTTCCCCCTCCCTGAACTTGATAGGGTTTTAAGAATATATGACCTCCTTGGGTAAAGGAGTCAGCATATACTCACTGCAGGATCTGGATAATTTCTCTGTGGCTCTTCACTCTTCTCCTCCACCTGGAAGCTTTGATCTCACATCTTGAGGTCACGTATGGATCAGCCAAACATTTCAAGTGTCACTTCCTCTCCCCTTGGCCAAACCTGAGGCTTAACACCCTTGCTAATTCAACTCTCCCACAAAGCGAGTGGTTGCACCAAGGTAGGTACAGATACGGGCCCATCTGATTAAAAAGCCAGCCAGGCAGTTTAAAATGTCAGACTGTTAAAATGTAGAACTAAATGAAGCAAGTAATCCAGTGATTTCCTAGCCAAGAGTGCCAGATGCACGCACCTGGACCCCGTTTGTAGATGTTGACAGTGCTGCTCACTTGTAATCCTTTCCAGCTGAGTCCTCTGGTAATGGACTGTGTGGGGCGGTCTTTAGTTTAGATGGTTCACTTGAATGGCATCAAGAAGAAGGAGATCATATGGGTCTCGATTTGCAGGGATGTTTAATAGACACCATCTCCTCCTTCCAAATATGAGTTAAGAGCTTTGCAGGGGCAGGGCATTTAAGGCAGTGGTTCTCAAACTTGAGTGGACCCTGGAGGGCTTGTTAAACACACATGTTGGACCCTTCCCCCAGAGTTTCTGATGAGGGGGAGGTGCCGAGCATTTGCATCTCTAACAAGTTCCCCAGGGATGCTGCTGGTCCAGGGACCACACTTTGAGAAACTCCCTCTTAAGGAATAGATAGCCACCATAAATCCTGAATTTTCCAGGGTGATTCCAATATATTGTCATTTTTCCTCTTTTTTGTTAAGCTGATTTTTTTTAACCCTGTGGCTTAATACGTGGACATTTGTCAGGCGTTTTATGAACATGCACATATAAATTAATTCATTTGACAAGCATTTACACTGTATGCCAGACAGTATCCTAGCTTTGGGGGCTGCCGATGTGAACCAAACAGATTATCTCTTACAGAGATTGTGGCTGTGGGTGAGGGTAAAGTGCCCTGTAAAGTAAACAGGTAGATAGAGTAGTGATAAGATGCTGGGAGGGATGGGGCACCACAAACAAATTCATTCAGCACCTGAAGGTGTGGATATAAACTTGGGTGCTTGGTTGGTGGGGTGGTGGGGGTGTTCCTGGAGGAGGCAAGATTTAAGTTGGGATCTAGTGAATGATAAGTAATTAAGTGTGTATAAAAGATGAAGTGCGAGGAGGGGAAAGAGAAGGACAATATGGAAGGCTGGAGAGGAGCCACATCATGGTGCTCTGTAGGAAGGGAAAGAATGGCAGTGTGGCTGGAGCACAGAACTTGAGAAAGAGTGTATTACATGAGTAGGAGGAATAATCAGACTCAGGGTCACACAAGCCTTATCAGCAATGGTAAGGAATTTGGGTTCATATAGTCTCAAGCCAAACTTTCTGTCTGTCAGATCCCTCATCACCTTTTACATTTGGGGAAATACAGTCACCCAGAAAAGAAAGAAAAGCAAAGATGAATTTTATTTTTTGAAAATTGCATAATACATTTTGATGTATCATGTACAACTGATGCTGCAATCAAAATGCGATTTTATTGATCTCCCATATCCGCAATAGAACTTGGTTTGGAAGGATGTGAATGTCCCCTGTTCCAGAATGAAAACTTTTCTCATCTTCCTCAGGTAACACACAACTCTTCCGATTAAAGAGAGTTGCAAACAGTCTTATTTCACAAGTCAGTGTCCAACCCAGGATGGTAGTGAACCCCCTGAACTTGATTTCAAGGCAGCATTTCATCACTTCCCCAGGCTTGAAGCCTCCAGAGGAGAAAGGAGGCATTGGATTTCTTTTTCCTCATCTGCAAACCTCCAGCCTGTTGACAGGGATGGCTCAAGGGTCTAGTCATAGGGAGGAGTGGGAAAGGGAAGAGGAAATGAATGGAGTTGGTCTCTTCTGAGGTGGCTTTGTCTTTCCCATGATTGATGGTTGTTTCAAGCAGGTTTTTTGTCAGGTGGGCCTTTTCTTTTTTAAAAAATATTTGTATTTATTGATTTGGTTGCCCAAGGTCTTAGTTTTGTCATGCAGACTCTTTAGTTGTGGCAGGGGAGATCTAGTTCTCTGATGAGGGATCAAACCCATGCCCCCTGCATTGGGAACATAGAGTCTTATCCATGGACCACCAGGGAATCCCATGTGGGCCTTTTTGAGGGCTCCTTGGAGGATCTCTGCTTGAACCCTCTGACTTTGACTCCCTTGAGCTAGGCAGGTGCTTCTCTCTTTTGTTTGGTTACCTGCATCATCTTCCACCACCCATGCCTGGCAGATCCTCATGGTGTCTCACTACGTGCTCTTAGTCTAACTGATCTCCATGT
This sequence comes from Bubalus kerabau, assembly GCF_029407905.1. NCBI lineage: Eukaryota > Metazoa > Chordata > Mammalia > Artiodactyla > Bovidae > Bubalus > Bubalus kerabau. The sequence goes on along the minus strand of NC_073647.1, from coordinate 145,774,026 downwards.
ACCTGAAATGAGCATTCTGTGCCTTGTGCCAGCCTACAGCATCACCATTCAGTATCTCTGTTTTGGCTGCTAGGATCTCTCTGCAAAGCAGGGGGAGACCTGTTAGATCTGTAACAGCCACTGTTCTGAAATGTGAGGGAGATGTTAATGTACCCAGGGATGATCCTGATAAGAGGGGCAGTGAGACTCAATAGAAAACTAACTTTATTTCCATTTCATGTGATGTGACATTTCTGAGATCTCTTCTACTGGTTCTTTAGATGGTTTCATTGGACTTGGGTTCCAGTTTCCCACACTCTTTATTAAATCAGTAACTCAGTCTTTTGTGGCTTTTTCTTCTTTTCTGTCATACCCTCCTTGTTCCCTCACTTCTATTGCAAATATCATCTTCCAAATTAATTCCACTCAAGCCATCATCTCAGGCTCTGTTTTTAGGGAAACCCCAAAGTGAGATAACCTGATAATCCAGGTTATCATCGCTGCAATCCTTCTGGAGGAAGGCCAGTCACGTAAGACCACAAGCCATACCCCTTTATTAAGTCCAAGAAAGAAACTGGTCCTAATGGATCGTGAAGATGAAGAGTACTAAGAAAAATGTGAGAAAGGAGAACACGGTATAGGGACTGAGAGATTTGATTGCACAGAAATCTGTATTGCTGTATTATGTTACACTATTGGGAGAATTGTCATTCTTCAGTCACTTAGTCATGTCTGACTCTTGGTGATGATGACCCCCAGGACTACAGCACCCCAGGCTTCCCTGTCCTTCACTATCTCCCAGTTTGCTTAGACTCATGTCCATTGAGCCAGTGATGCCATCCAACCATCTCATCCTCTGCTGCCCTCTTCTCCTCCTGCCCTTAATCTTCCCCAGCTTCAGGGCCTTTTCTAATGAGTTGGCTCTTCACATCAGGTGGCCAAAGTATTGGAGCCTCAGCTTCAGCATCAGTCCTTCCAGTGAATATTCAGGGATGATTTCCTTTAGGATTGACTGGTTGAATTAACCACAGGTAAAAAAGACAATGAAGCAAAGAAGAATGAGACAGTTACTAGCACCAGAAAATAAAAGTTTACAAGAAAGTTAGTTTCTTCATGGTAAACAATTGGCTTATATTTACCCAATAATACTGAAGAACAAACATAGCAGAAAGTTATCATCTATCCTTATTTGGATGGTAAGTTGAGGTGAAGAGGATGTAAGAGAGAACTGCATAATTATATATCAAAATAGCTAATAAATGATGTCACGTTAAATAACTGGTTCAGTTATTAAACTAACAAAGATAATTTTGGATTTGGGAGCTCATTATATTATATAAACTAGTTCATCCAGGTGTTTCCAAAGCATGTTTAATAGAAGTATAGATTTTTCCATCTAGATGACCCAGTACATTCCTGCTTTGGTATACAGTTTCTGCTCCCAGTACATGACATTGAGATCCCAAAGAGATTTTTTAAACAGCACATAATTAAACAGTTCTGTGGTCCAGAAATATAACAGAAAAGCAAAATGATAGGGAGAGGTGAAGCAAGAGACCATTTGGAATCTGAGTCTGATAGTAGGTTGTTGGACTTCTACAAAGTAAGAGCAACTAAAGTACTCTTGGATTCTCCATCTCCACTTGAGATGCACCAGGGTAGGCTTGTTACTGAAAGTTGGGGCTGAGATGGGACTTCCTTTGCCCTCATGAATGAAAGGAGGTTGAAAAGCCGGTTGCCACTCAATGCCCAGGACCATGCTCACAGTTTGTTACCTGTGGGCCAAGCCTGTGGGAAACTTCAGGTGTAGTTGGCCAACTAAGATCTCAACCAACTCATCAAATGGCTTGGAACCCAGGTCTGTGATAACTTTATCCCACAGTGCAAGGAACAGGGGCCCTAAATTGCATTTTAAACCTGGTTCTAGAATACAGGCTTCCCTGGTGACTCAGTGGTAAAGAATCTGCTTGCCAATGCAGGAGATGAAGAAGAGGCAGGTTCGATCCCTGGGTTGGCAAGATACCCTGGAGAAGAAAATGGCAACCCACTACAGTATTCTTGGCTGTAAAATTCCATGGACAAAGGAGCCTGGTGGGCTACATACAGTCTGCTGCTGCTTGCTGCTAAGTTGCTTCAGTCATGTCCGACTTTGTGTGACCCCATAGACAGCAGCCCACCAGGCTCCCCCATCCCTGGGATTCTCCAGGCAAGAGCACCAGACTGGGTTGCCATTTCCTTCTCCAATGCATGAAAGTGAAAATAGAAAGTGAAGCCGCTCAGTCATGTCTGACTCTTAGGGACCCCATGGACTGCAGCCTACCAGGCTCCTCCGTCCATGGGATTTTCCAGGCAAGAGTACTGGAGTGGGTTGCCATTGCCTTCTACATACAGTCTATGGGGTCACAAAAAGTCAGATGCAACTGAGCACTGGAATTGGTGTCTAGGGTCTGGAGAAAGAAACAACAATATTATTAGAAAGAGATGGATGATAATTGAAAGAGAGAGAAAGAGAAATAAAGCAAATCTTTCCTTTTCCAATGAGCTTAAAAACCAATATGCAAAAAACAAGTGAAGAAATCTAATGCAAGGAGCATAGCCAAAAATATTGATAATTATCATTATTTATGTTCTTCCCACTTAAAATTAATTTCCAGAAGAGTCTGACAAAGACTTTAAAATATATAGGTTTTGTTTCCAAGAAGATGCAGTAGATGTTCCCTATTTCTCCACATAGGTAGAACTAAAAACTCCAAACAAAACACATAAAACAAACATAACAACACTTAAAAAGTTGGACAAAAGAAAGCAGACCCACTCAGGATCTTGGAACCTAAGGTTTCCTTTTTATAGTATATACTCCAGACTGCGTGTGTGCATGCTGTCACTTCAGCTGTGTCCAACTCTTTGAGACCCCACGGACTGTAGCCCGCCAGGCTCCTCTGTCCATGGGATTCTCCAGGCAAGAATACTGGAGTGGGTTGCTATTCCCTTCTCCAGGGGATCTTCCCCACCCAGGGATGGAACCCATGTCTCTATGTCTCCTGCATTGGCAGGCGGGTTCTTTACCACTAGTGCCACCTGGGAAGCCCAGACTAGATGCCTGGAAATGCTAAAAGGCACAGACAAAATAAAAACTGAGAAAAGCCATCTCTCTCTAGCTAAAGGACCAGGAAAAGGAGAGACTGACAATATAAAGAACTTTTAGATACTAACCACTCTAGCCAAACATCACAGAAAAGACTGGAAAAAAAGACCACCCTCACCAGCAAAGGCTAGATGCAGACCGTAGATGTCCATCCTCTCCAGACTGTAACAGGGTACCTCAATCCTCCCTAACTGATCAAAGTGGTGTCAGAAGAGTGGGAAACTAAGGTTAGAGGAAATGACTGGTACAATAGCTTAACTATATGTAAATTGGAGAAAGACAAGAGTCCTCAATTTGAAAGAACTAAGAACCCAGTACTAAGCAGGTTAAATGAAAATAAATCCACACCTAGACACATAGTAATGAAACTCCAGAACATGGAGGGTAATATACAAAAGGCCTTAAGAGCTGCCAGAGACAGAAGACAGAGAATGGACTATTGTCAGGTAGACTCCCAGGACATTTCTTCATAATTGGAAATAGATGCCAGAAGATAATGGAAGATTAATAGCCTCCAAGTGCTGATGGTAAATGTCAGCCTAGGGTTTTATACTCAGTTAACTGTCATTCAAGAACAAAAGCAAAATAAAGACGTTTTCAGTTTCACAAAGACTTAAGTGAATTTACCCCCGCCAGAGATCCTCGCTAAAGTACCTAGGAGTGAGGGGCTTCTGCATAAAGAAATGTAAACCCAGGAGAAAATATGGGATACAAGAAAAACTTGGGGCATAAAAATCAATAAAATATGTAAATGGACATAACTCTGACAGCAAATAAGTTTATTTTTTGAAAGAGAAAAAAATTGTGAACAATAATAAGAGAGAGGGTGGAAGTTACTATGGAGCTTAAGGCAGTAAAGTACTTGCTTTGTCCTGATAAAAGGGTGGGACTAGCAAATAATCTTAAAGTTGTTAGAAAAATGTAGAATTGCTATGTATGCTAACATGAAGAGCCACTGAAGTAATATAAATGCAAACGGTATCTTTTTAAAAGAAGAACAGAAAAAGTTATTAATCTGACAGAAGTCAAAAAAAAGGAAATAAATATAGTAGCAGAGAATAAAGAACAAGTAAAAGATAACATACATTTTAACTTGTCAGTAAGAATAGATGCAAAAAGATTAATATATTAAACATGATAATCAGTTTGGATAAATAATAAAATGTATGCTGCTCACAAGAGAAACATAAAGTGATACAAAGCATTTTAATATAAAGGGATTTAGCAAAACTATATTCAGGGAAATATCAGCTGTTTCCCATACACACATGTGCACACTAACAAAAAAACAGAGATAACTAATGCATTTACAAAGTAAAATAGAATTTAAGAAAAATGTATAAATGGAGAAAAGATATTAAAAATGGAATGAGTAAGGACAAAGTAATTAATCTGGTAAGGGTATTAAAGGGGTTTGCTCTTGGAGTTGATCATATCAAGAATCTCAAGGATTTCTGTACAATATAGCTACTTTATTTTTAAATTTTTTACAGGTGTACAGCATAACAATTCCCAATTTTTAAAGGTTATACTCCAGTTACAGTTTTTAGAAAATATTGGCAATATTCCCTGTGTTGTACAATATATCCTTGTAGCATATTTTATACATAATAGTTTATACCTCTTAATTGCCTATCCTAAGTATTTTATTAACAAGTTAAAATAATTTTAAAAAGAAAAGAAACTGATATACAGACTAAGAAGCACAATATTTAAAAAGAGGTAGTACAATGAGTAATTTACAAAGAGTAAGAGCATGTTTTTGTCTATTTTACAATTTCCTTGTTTTCAAAAGACACAATGATCAGGCTTAACATTAAGGAAGCAGTCAGGTGTCTCAAGCTCTTATTCTCCATTTTTATTATGTATAGAGAAATATGAACCTCTGAGAACTATTATTTTTTTAAAAGCTCCAAATAAAATATTAGAAGATGTGAATATTAGAAACTGGAAAGATAATTGAAAGGTTGCTTACTATATAATTAATAAGGAAATAAATATTTATCTTATATAAATATTAAAGGTAAAAGTTAGTTTGGCCTGGGAGTTGAATATAGTATCAAGGATCACATTTTCAAGGATAAATTTTATTGTATTTTTGGAAACTTTTATATTGGATTATAGTATTGTTAATTGAGCGATTTACAATATTGTGATAGTTTCAGTTGAACAGCAAAGGGACTCAGCCATACGTATACATGTATCCATTCTCCCCCAAACTCCCCTCTCATCAAGGATAAATTTTAGATATGATATGGATATGGCAGGAAATTGACTCTGTGGGTATGGGTGATTACATTAATAACCCTCCTCCCCTTTTCTAAAATGAATGCTGATACTCCGGTCATGTTTATGCTCACATCCCCAGTCTATAGCTCTTTGTCTTGAAAATAACCAGAGGGAGTTGTTCTTGTTGAATTATTCGTCACAAAGTTTTTATAACTGGTCATTTTCATATCTAAACCTCACACATCTCGCGTATTATTAGCCCTTACATTTTGTGCACGAATGATTGCTTTCCAAAGCTCTTGTCCCAAACACAGCATTAAAAACAGATTTTATCCATCTAAATGTCCCATAAATAGCAAGATGGTTGGGTAAATTGAGGCAATGTCACCTGAATATCAAACCTAGTAATTAAAAGACAGAGTTAGCAAATAGAGAACCATGTTGATAGAATAATATGGAGTGAAAGACATTTGGGACAGAATTCTCTACTCTCTGACTGTCAGTATGCAAAATGCACTGCTTATATTAAAAGAGAATAAAGAGCTACTGCATTTGGGCAGCAAGATTATAAATTATTTTCTCCTCTCCTCCAAAATTGTTCATATAACTATTACTTTTATAATTATGTTACTTTTTATAAGCCCAGGATAATTACATTGTTACTTTTATAAGCCCAATATTGTTATATTTTAAAATAACTTAGAATACTTTGAATAAGAGTGGGAAAAGACAAACTTTTAGAAGCTGAAAGATATATCAAAGAAAGGAGAATGGCAAAACCCTTAAAAAGGAGGTTCACAATGGCACATTCAGCAGTAAAAGGAGTGGGGGGTTTAGGCCAAGGAACAAATCAAATACCAGTGCCCAGAAGAAAAACAACACTTGAGAGTTAAGCACTTCAGATTTTTTATTAGCTCTTAGTAAATAAAGCAAGATTAAAGGAAAGCATTGGAGACAGCCAAGAGATCTTCACTCTTCAACCACCTCTTGTCTTGGCACTAAGCACGAAGGAATTAAACAGAGACCATATGTTCTATTCTTTTACCTGGTCAGCAGCCTGGAGGGTTTTGAAGAAGAATAAAAGGACAAGTTTCCAGAGCGTTCAGGTGCACAGCTCAGCATGGGGAACTGAACTTTGCTTTCACTCTAAGTGGGCACTTAACGCAACTAAGGAAAGCCAGTGCTAGTTCAGAAGAATGCACAGCTTGAAATCACACCAGGCGTGACACCCTGCCACACTGGCTTGGCCTTTGTCTCTTTTCAAAGCACTTTATGCATTCCTTCCTTGGACTTAACCAAACCTCCATTTTGCTCCAGAATGTTTCTTTGAAAAAAATCAATCAAATGGATAAGCTTTTGGCCAAGCTGTTGAAGAAAAGAGAGACGCAAATTAACACTATCTGGTTAAAAGAGGAGACATCCCTAAAGATCCTCAGGACATCCAAAGGGAAATAAAGGCATCATTAGGAGCAACTTGATACTATTTAATAATATATCTGATAACTTGAATGCTATGAAAAGGACTGTTCAAAAGTCATAAACTGAGCACTCAAACTCAACCATGAAGACATGGTAATGTGAATAACCCTATACTAAATAATGAAATTCAATTTGTAGTGAAACATCTTCCAACAAAGGAAATTCTGGGTTCTGATGACTTCACTGGCAAATTTTAGAAACAATGAAGGAAGAAATAACACAATTTTATATAAACTCATCCTAAAAATAGAGGAAGATGAAACACATTCCTACTCAAATTATGAGTTTAGCATTACCCTGAAACCAAGACCAGACCAAAACATTTAAAGGAGAGCAAATAACAGACAAACCAATTTCCCTCATGAGCATAAACATAGAAATCCCTAACAAAATATTAGCAAATAAAGTGCATGAATAAAAAAGTCGGTTATGACCATGTAAAATTTCTCTTAGGAATGCAAGATTGGTTCAGCATTCAAACATCAGTGAAATTCATCATGATCATCTCAATAGATGCCGAAAAATAATTGAACAAAATTCAGCATCTCTTCATCATGGGAAAAAAGTCCTCATTCAATGTCACGTGATATTTCTAAGTAATTGTTATGGTCACATCATTTTCATACTCAGAAAAGATTGTCTCCAAATTCTTTAGTTGACTACCAAGGTACTCTAAGTATTGGGGTGTGTAAGGTCCCAGGCATTGTCCCTCTTCTGCCCCCTGGTGGCCTCCCCCAATACCAAAACTATAAATACCACATATACACCCATGACTCTCTCAAGTAGATAGAGCAAATTGACATATTCAACACTCATCTCAGACTCCCCTAGCTTGCCTACCAATACTAGAGAGCTTGTAAAGGTAAAATTGTATGTTTTTCTTGTAGCTAGAGAGGAAACATATGACTGAATGTCTGTGACTCAAATGCACAGAGGTGCAAGATTGGGCTGTAGTCATGCCTAGGAGAGACAGGACCACCTTTCCTAATGGCTGAGGTGTCAGCGTCATCTGAAACAAGTCAGACAGACTTCCAGTGTTCAGTTCCTAACATCACAGTGAGTTAGCAACAGTGATGTTTCCACTAGAACTTTCCCCTGATTTGGTTAGCCATTTGCCCTAGCTGCACTGTTTCTGGCTGTATAACATCCAAGTGTTGTTCTATCTCACTCTCAAATTCTTGGAGCTATGTAATATCCCTTTTCTGTTTAAACTGGCAAGTGTGAATTCTGTTGTCTGCAATTAAGAACTCTGTGCAGTACCACTCGCATGTTTTTATTTCTAGCCAAGCACCTAACTTTAGATTCATGATTCCAAATGGCCATTTGAAATCAATGCTTGGATATCTAACAAGTTCCTTAATGTTACCATGTCAACAACTGAATTTTTGATATCTCCCCAAACTGGCTACTTCCCTAAGTTCCTCAACTCATTATTTTGTTCCGTGAAACCTGTTTTTTTTGTTCGTTTGTTTAAGTTACCTCTTACACTGAATTCATCTACAGTTCTGTTGGCTCAATTTTCACAATATATCTCTAATCTCACCACTTCTCATGGTCGCCATCCCTAACACCAGGATCTAATGTAATGAATTCCTAAATGATTTTCTTCCTTATTCCCTAGATCCATCATAGTCTGTTCCCTTCACAGCAGTAGAGGGATCCTGAAAGTCCTCTTTTATCCATATTGTATTGCTATACTCATCGTTGTATGCCATGTGATATCCACATAGTCAATTGTCTGACTCCCTAATCTGGTTGCTCTTAGATTACTGCTGAATTTAAGAGTAGGACATTCATAAGAACATTACTTTCAAAGGAGGAAAACTACATGAAGAATGATGACCTTAGTATATCAGAACATCCCTGGCTCATCTGAATACCATCTGTATTTAATGGAGAAATCATATTTTTAGACCCCCACACTCTGAACTTCAGAGACCTTTGGTTTCCATTTAATTTGTAATGATCACTTCATCTTTCAAAACCTTATTTATTTTTTATTTGAAATAGTTCTTTTGTTCCTTTGTTCCCCTTTTTACATTGCCATCATTCTGCTGATGTACTTTATTGATCCATAGAAAGAATATAAAATAATTTTGTTACTGTCTTCATGGCTTCAGGGTTTTCCTTCTCCAGTCTTTCCAGCTCAGTGTCACATGATGATATTTCTTTTTTTTTATTTTTTTTACTTTTTTTGTTTTAACTGGAGGTTAATTACTTTACAATATTGTGGTGGTTTTGTCATGCATTCACATGAATCAACCATGGTTGTACATGTGTTCCCCATCCTGACCTGGCCTCCCCTCTCCCTCCCCATCCCATCTCTCAGGGTCATGCCAGTGCACCAGCCCCGAGCACCCTGCCTCATGCAACATGATATTTCTAAATGTGTTGGTCATATCATTTTCATACTCAAATAAGATTGTCTCCAAACTCTTTCGTTTGACTACCAAGGTGCTCCACCATAATTGACCCGACCATCCATCCAAGCAACCAATTAGGCGTCTAAGGGAGGTGCTATATGGCTGATTCGTGTGAATGTATGGCAAAAGCCACTACAATACTGTAAAGTAATTAGCCTCCAATTAAAATAAATTAATTAACTTTTAAAAATAAAAAGAATAAAGTGATAAATTGGGTATAGTACCTGTAAACTGGGCAGTAGGAAATGAATGATATAAACCAAATGCCATGAAAGAGCTCAAAAGAGAGTAGAACCATCCTTTGGAGTGGCCACTGAGACCATACAGGTGCTATGGTTTGGGGATTTGGAGGCAAATAGGAAGATCATGAGCCAGAACTGGATGTGAGTTCACAGAATGGGTCCTCACCTATATTGACTGTGGTTCAGGGCTCTTGCTAGGGAGATATTAGGAACAAGGTTACCCTGTGAGCTTCCTTAGCTAATCCAAAAACTCTGTGAAGTTAAGCATCATGCAAAGATCATGTCAAGTACCACCCTGTGTCTGGCACCACTTTTTATATAGTAGTTAACTGTGGAATGTGTCCATGAATGAAGAATTCAAAAGACAGAAGATAGATACTTGTCTTGGTGGTTATAAAATGGTGATTCTCAACAGGGGATGGTTTTTGTCTCCCAAAGGACATTTTGCAGTTTCTGGAGTTATCTGTGGTTGTCATGACTCTGGCGGTGGGGTGATAACCGCCATCTATGAGTAGAGGCCGGGGCTGCTGCCAACATCCTATGATGCACAGGACAGCCGCCACCACAAAGAATGGCCTCAAATGTTCATAGTGCCAAGGAGATTGAAAAACCCTGGTTATAAAGCATTACTACCTTTGTCTCTTTCATCTAGCAGTAAAAAAAAAAAAAAAATTGGGGGAGGAGGGGGACCACAATTCTAATAGGTAGAGTCAAGCAATGACTTTGCCAACATGTTTACTCTAAGGAATTTGATCAGTAACATCCTATTCCACTGGCTTTGGCAAATGGGTCCATTACACTAATGAAAAACCTGGTGTTGTCCTTCCACTGGTGAAGGTCTAAAACGACATTCTAAGTTCCAAAAAGAGAACTTGGCAGAAACCAAATGTAATCATGACAAAGCACAGTGCCCTGGGGGAAACTTGCCCTGAGCAGAAACTTAGGTCTTCAGGTTCTAATGGTGACTAATTGAATCCATGAGAGGCTGTGTGTGTATGAGTCTTGAGTCCCCTAGTGCTTAAAATGCTGTATCTTCTAGAGTTGCCTTGAAAACGAAACTAGACTTTTTTGAAGCTGGAAGTAATGCAATGGGCTAACTTTATGAAATTGAAAAGTGAACAAAAATGCTAATATATACTTTTAAGCTACCATGAAAGGCAATATATGGACTGTTAACTGCACCATGTTTCAATGAAAGGGTGTACTCTCCATGAGGAAGACTTACCTTTGTCCTCATGAAGGGGACTTTCCCCATGATAACGACAGTGTTCTTAAATATTCTGGCAATCAATGGAATACATTTCAGTGGAATACACCTCCTTTCAGGACTCTTTTGCATTTTCCAAGTTTTCTTTATGTCAACTTTGCTCCCAGAAAAGAAACCCTTATACCTTGGCTCAGATCACCCAACCAAGGCCAAACAAAAAAAATAAGAAACAAACCCAAACCCACAGAACACTTTAAAAGGTTTGTTTTGGATACCAAAATCAAGAGTTACAGAGTGGATAGGAGTCTTCAAAACCTACACATTTTTCAGACACAGATTTAGAAGTCTACCTTTGTTCCTGCTACATAAAAGAAAAGCAAACCTTTGTTTAATGGTTAACAATTTTTGGCAGCTACTACCTTTTAAACTCCTCCAGGGCCAAGATGACTATCTACAGAGGTGAATTACAGATCACTTAGACAGGAGATTATGCCATGTTGACCCGCTCTGAAGTTTGATTTTAAGCAGCGATTATATTCTTATTGTGCAGGCTACATTTACTTGAGCCTTGTTATCTGAACCAAATGGTAATAGAGCTAGCAAATACATTTGTGCAAACGTTGAAAAGAGCTCAGGAGATGTAGGGAGCCATATAACACAGCATGACAGTTTGCAGTGAAGAAAAGTCTTATTCCCACCAGGAATTTAAACTGAGATATTAATTTAAAAATCAGAACATAACACACCAAGTTGCTTATCTTCAAATCTCCATATTAATATCTGGATTTTTTTTATGACTCGACTGTGAACTAAAGTGGAACTAATTCAAAATAAAGTCTTGTCTGTTTACTAACTGAAGTGAAAGTTGAAACTGACATGACTTAAAATGTTCTTATTTGGGTTTTATTCCAAAACAAAACCAAAATTTCATTTGCCTGAAGCCCCTGATGCAAAATATACACATCTCTTGATAGGATTTTTAATTAATTTTCCAGTTATTTGAGGACCTACTATGACTAAGCTTGTATGGAACAATGCCAGGTGAGAGAAGCAAGTCTTCCTATCTCGTGGCCAAATAAAGAACCCTTTCCTGTGTCCCCATCACTGTATTTGTCCTTTGTGTCCTACTCTGGACTGGTAATGCCAACCCATGTATTCACTGCCAACAGAATCAACTGGCTGCACTGTTTAATAGTAACAGTCATCTTTTAAACATTTTGATCTGTGAGATAAATGATCCACCAATTCTGTTTTCTTAATATCTGTCTCATAACCCCCAATTCCTGCTGTGTAATAAAAATATAATTTGGAATACCAAACTATAACTTGGGTAAAATCTGAACTAACTTCAAACTATTTCTGAAAATTGAGGGGAACCTCAATCATTTGGAGAAATAGGACCGCAGATTTTTTTTTTAGCTTCCTCTGAATGTTTTAAGGAAATTAAATTAAAAAAAAATAAACTTTAAGAAGAATTCTGAGGCATTGGGAATATTTGAACATAGACTAAATATTAGAAAATGTTCAGGAATTTTTAAATTTTGTTTGGATTACACTTTGTTTTATTTGTAAAGGCATTCAAGGGATTCATATTGAAATGTTTAATAGTTACATGAAATAAAGTATGCAATTTTTTATAGAACCACAGGAAAAAACAAAAATAATTGGCTGTAGAGCTTGATGAAACAAATTGGCAAAATGTTGATAATCATTGACACTTGGGTAATCAGTTTATGCAGATTTATTATACTATTCTCTCTATATCTGTGCAAGTATTTTTTTTTAAAGCTAGAGAAAAAAAAAACAGTAACAAGAAAACAAGTTTCTTGCCAAATAAAAAACCCACCTAGGATGATTTAGAGCATCAAAGCTATCAATGAGACACTACTAAACACTTATTAGAATGGTTAAAAACAAATTAAACAAAAAATCCGATAATATCAAATGTTGTCAAGGATATGGAGCAACTAGAATTTATACTTTGCTGGTAGAAATGCAAAATGGTTGGATTTCCTTGAAAAGATTTTAGCCATTCCTTTTAAAGTTAAATATAGAATTACATGATACAGTAATCCACTCCTAGATTCTTACCCAAGAGAAATTAAGATTTATATTCACACAAAAACCTATGTTATTGTGGTTTTATTCATAATTACCCCAAAGCTGCACTCAATATGCCAGCAAATTTGGAAAACTCAGCAGTGGCCACAGGACTGGAAAAGGTCAGTTTTCCTTCCAATCCCACAGAAAGGCAATGCCAAAGAATGCTCAAACTACCACACAATTGCACTCATCTCACACGCTAGTAAAGTAATGCTCAAAATTCTCCAAGTCGGGCTCCAGCAATACGTGAACCGTGAACTTCCTGATGTTCCAGCTGGTTTAAGAAAAGGCAGAGGAACCAGAGATCAAATTGCCAACATCCACTGGATCATGGAAAAAGCAAGAGAGTTCCAGAAAAAGATCTATTTCTGCTTTATTGACTATGCCAAAGCCTTTGACTATGTGGATCACAATAAACTGTGGAAAATTCTGAAAGAGATGGAAATACCAGACCACCTGATCTGCCTCTTGAGAAACCTGTAGGCAGGTCAGGAAGCAACAGTTAGAACTGGACATGGAACAACAGACTGGTTCCAAATAGGAAAGGAGTACGTCAAGGCTGTATATAGTCACCCTGCTTATTTAACTTATATGCAGAGTACATCATGAGAAACGCTGGACTGGAAGAAACACAAGCTGGAATCAAGATTGCTGAGAGAAATATCAATAACCTCAGATATGCAGATGACACCACCCTTATGGCAGAAAGTGAAGACGAACTCAAAAGCCTCTTGATGAAAGTGAAAGAGGAGAGTGAAAAAGTTGGCTTAAAGCTCAACATTCAGAAAACTAAGATCATGGCATCCGGTCCCATCACTTCATGGGAAATAGATGGGCAAACAGTGGAAACAGTGTCAGACTTTATATTTTTGGGCTCCAAAATCACTGCAGATGGTGACTGCAGCCATGAAATTAAAAGACGCTTACTCCTTGGAAGGAAAGTTATGACCAACCTAGATAGCATATTCAAAAGCAGAGACATTACTTTGCCAACAAAGGTCCGTCTAGTCAAGGCTATGGTTTTTCCAGTGGTCATGTATGGATGTGAGAGTTGGACTGTGAAGAAGGCTGAACGCCAAAGAACTGATGCTTTTGAACTGTGGTGTTGGAGAAGACTCTTGAGAGTCCCTTGGACTGCAAGGAGATCCAACCAGTCCATTCAGAAGGAGGTCAGCCCTGGGATTTCTTTGGAAGGAATGATGCTAAAGCTGAAACTCCAGTACTTTGGCCACCTCATGTGAAGAGTTGACTCATTGGAAAAGACTCTGATGCTGGGAGGGATGGGGGGCAGGAGGAGAAGGGGACGACAGAGGATGAGATGGCTGGATGGCATCACTGACTCGATGGATGTGAGTCTCAGTGAACTCCGGGAGTTGGTGATGGACAGGGAGGCCTGGTGTGCTGCAATTCATGGGGTTGCAAAGTGTTGGACATAACTGAGCAACTGAACTGAATTGAGAAACAATCCAAATATCTTGCACCTGGTAAATAAATAAATAGTGGTATCTTCATACAATGAAATACTATTCAGCAAGAAAAGGAACAGACTACTGATAAATTTGCTGTCATTGGCACAGTCCTGGGTACCTTTCTGACTTGCTTTTCTTTGTTTCTAAGCTGACCATATGAAAGGAACATGGTCGCACTAAAACTTGTATCAGTGCATGAATGTTCACCACAGAATTACTCATAATCACCTGAACATGAGAACAACCCAAATGCCCATCCAATCAACTGATGAATAGATGGACAAAATGTGGTCTATCCATACCATGGGATATTCAGTTCAGTTCAGTCTCTCAGTTGTGTCCGACTCTTTGCAACCCCATGGACTGCAGCATGCCAGGCCTCCCTGTCCATCACCAACTCCCGGAGCTTACTCAAACTAATGTCCATTGAGTCGGTGATGCCATCCAGCCATCTCATCCTCTGCTGTCCCCTTCCCCTCCTGCCTTCAATCTTTCCCAGCATCAGGGTCTTTTCCAGTGAGTCAGTTCTTCACATCAGGTGGCCAAAGTACTGGAGTTTCAGCTTCAGCATCTGTCCTTCCAATGAATAGTCAGGACTGATTTCCTTTCAGATGGACTGGTTGGATCTCCTTGCAGTCCAAGGGACTCTCAAGAGTCTTCTCCAACACCACAGTTCAAAAGCATCAATTCTTCAGCACTCACCATGCAATATTATTCATCTTTAAAGAGAAATGAAGTGATTCATTCTACAATGTCGATGAATCTCAAAAACATAATGGTAAGTGAAAGGAGTTAATCACAAAAGACCACATGTTATATGATCCTGTTATATGATCCCATTTACTTGAAATCTCCAGAACCGGCAAACCCATAGATACAGAAAGTAAGTGCATGATTGCCAGTGCTGGGAGAAGGAGGGAGGAGTGAATGACTGCTTAAAGAGTATAGAGTTTCTAACTGCAGTGATGAAAATGTCCCACAATTAGATAGTGGTGATGCATTGTTGTTGTTTTTAATATTTATTATTTATTTGGCTGCACTGGGTCTTAGTTGCAGCATGCAGGATCTTTATTTTTAATTGCTGCATGCAGAACTTTTAGTTACAGCATGCAAACTCTTTGTTCTGGCATGTGGAATCTAGTTCCCTGACCAGGGATTGAACCTGAGCCCCCTGCATTGGGAGCACAGAGTCTTAGCCACTGGCCCACCAGGGAGGATCTTTGATAGTGGTGATGACTGCACAACTCTGAATATACTAAAAACTACTGAATTGTTCACATTGAGATGATGAATTTTATAGTATGTGATTTATATCTCAATTTAAATTAAAAGACTAGAGCTTCACCAATGTAAAAGAAGAAACACTTTCTTTTGATGCATATATTCTATAGATCAACTACCAATCAAGTTTTGGTCTTAAAGGTGACTTGTATTTGCAGCTGATCTCAGCCTTATGTGTTGATTTTATTGTTCTACCTGTTAGAGTTCTGAGTGTAATTTGCTCTCACTTCAATGTACTGCCTTTAAGAATAGCAGTCACACACCACTTTTCATAAAACAAAATTATTGGTTCTCTTTTATGAATACAAATCAGTCTTAACGAACTTAGTATCCTGATGGATGGCATGTAGCAAGGATTTTATGTTCATTAGTATTTCCTGAGGGCTTCCCTTGTGGCTCAGCTGGTAAAGAATCTTCCTGCAATGCAGGAGACCTGGGTTCGATCCCTGGTTTGGGAAGATCCCCTGGAGAAGGGAAAGGATACCCACTCCAGTATTCTGCCCTGGAGAATTCCATGGACTCCTGAATGAATGATTCTGTTGGATGAGAACAAGCTCTGTTTAGTTTGAAGAGGTTACCAACTTCCTTTTCTCAGTTACTCAATTCTTTCATTAAAAGAATTTTACCTGAATGTTGCTCCAATTTGGACTAAGGAGCTTCCATTAGAACTGAAAACTTTTTCTTAAAACTCTGCCAGTTGCATGCAGCTCTCTGAGAATTCCTTCCAGCTACATATTCCGTCACTCTTTTGTTCATTAAAAGAAATGAATTCCAGCAACTCAGCTTTGTAAACAACTTTGCAGTAAAAAAAAAAAAAAAAAAAAACAAGTGTTCACATTCGATGAATGAAAACCATTTTAGACAGGAAATGGGCTTCAGGTTCTAAATTCAGTGCCTGTGTTCCAACCAGGAACGTGATTAGGGAAATATTGGAGTGGGGATTGGGAAGGGTTTTCTCTCTAAATAATAACTGATGACTTTTTGGTTCCTTAACAATTCAAAACACTTCCTTTTCTGTGGTTAAGGAGGGATTCCTATATCAGATATTCAAATAAAAATGAGAAGAATCCAACATTATCCTTTATTTGCTGGGATGAGGAAAGATTTTGCAATTGCTTTTGTCCACTGAATACCATTTTAGGCAGCTGATGTGGAATTATTAAATTTGGAATAAGAAATTTAGGATCTGATCCTAAATATTTTTGCTTTCCTGCTATGTGATCTTGGAACTTTATAAAATGAGGATAATGTTGCCTAACTAGAAAAGTCATTCTGAAGTGTAATTGGCAATAAGTAAATACATTGTACAGGGTCTGATAACCTCAGAGGTAATCAATTAAACTGAAATATTTATTGAAATGCTCTATTACGCACAAACCACATAGTAGTGCCTGAAAGACAAATGCTTAATATCCCGACCCTCACAGAGTTTACAGTCTAATGAGAAAACACTGCCAACTTCTTAGGCAATGGAAACATGACTTTTCTTTTCTTGGTCTTCACTCATTTGTATGAATGTGCGCTGAAGTTTTGTAAAAAAGTGAAGTTGCTCAGTCGTGTCCGACTCTTTGCGACCCCATGGACTGTAGCCTATCAGGCTCCTCTGTCCATGGGATTTTCCAGGCAAGAGTGCTGGAGTGGATTGCCATTTCCTTCTCCAGGGGATCTTCCAGACCCAGGAATCGAACCTGGGTCTCCCGCATTGCAGGCAGACGCTTTACCATCTGAGCCACCAGGGAAGCAAAGAGTTACGACTAACAAAACCAATAAGTGCTACTCTGAATATTCCATGGAAAGGTAAGCAAGGAACTGGAATAAATCACAGAGATTCTGTGCACTGAGTATTTCACCTAGTAGGAATGATGCCCCAGAACATGATGCCCCAAAGGGGGAACCAACCACCCCCCCTTTAGGAAAGTATACAGCAGTCCTGCCTTATCTTAGAAGTTTCCTTTGTAACTTTTGGACATGTTAATTTCATCAGCCCCCTCCTGCTTTATATAAATGTTGGATTGTAACTTACTGAGTTTCCTAAACTTAACCACAAGTTCTGAAACCATTGAAGAAGTCTGTCAGCATCTTTCATTTTTTTTTTTCCTTTACAAAGAGAAATCTGGAAATTTACTTTCCTCTCGTAGCCAGGGAATTAGAGTGGAAATTTTGATCTAGATCAAAGTATATTACTGGTATGACTCAATTTTTATTAACCCAAACCTTGAAGCTTAAGGTTGACATTAGGTAGTTTCTGAGTTCCTTCGTCCTGATTCTCCTGCATGTCTAGGTAACCTACTCAATTCCTGTGCATTTCATGATTTTATGGAATTTCTCAATGTGTATTATAAATGATAGTGTTCAGCTCTACAGCCAAGGAAATGATTGTGGCTGTGATATTTCCTCTAAAATCTTGGAACATTCCAATGATTCTACACCTACATGAAAATATACATATTATTTTCCAAATCAAAGAATATACTGTTCAAACAATCTACTCAAATATTGAGCTGACCTTTTAAAGCAAATGATTCACATGAAGGCTTCTGATATATATACCATGAAAAGCCCCTGGGTATCTGGAAGTCAACAAAAAGAAACTGTAAAAGGGTCATTACTTGTGCTGGAAACCTTTCTCATCTCATGACTTACAGATTTGTAGAAATATTGCAATTTGAAATGCTCTATTGGTTCACATTATTGCTTACTTGAGGCAACTAAATATTTCTGTATCCCAAGACCAATATGATATAAACCCACTCCTTTTCTATTGGAAATTCCAAGTTTTTAAATCAAAACCTCAGAATGTAGTCCTAAAATTGCTTAGTGGTGAATATTTTTCAGTGAAGTCATATCTTACAACCACATCTGCTGAACCATAAGGTTTGTCAAGCTGTGGTCACCCTCCAGCTGCCCTGTGGCCTAAGCTAATTTATGCCCAAAGGAATGCATGGATTTAATGATCAGAATATTCACAGCCTTAAGACTCAGATGATTGTGTAATCTATTTACTGTTTTTGGATGTAAAGCTTTTTTTTTTTTTTTTCACAAAGTAATAGCTAATTGCTGACAAGTTTCGTACAGTCTTCCATGATAGCTCAGTTGGTAAAGAATCCGCCCTCCATGTGGGAGACCTGGGTTTGATCCCTGTGTTGGGAAGATCCCCTGGAGAAGGGAAAGGCTACCTACTCCAGTATTCCGGCCTGGAGAACTCCATGGACTGTATAGTCCATGGGGTCGCGAAGAGTCGGACACGACTCAGCAACTTTCACTTCACTTCACTTCCTAGATGAAAAACAATTTGCTTAATATTTCAACTCCTGTGTTACAACAAAGTAGCTGAAGACATGGATCCAAATATATTTTACACCATTATTCAGTATCAGATCAGATCAGTCGCTCAGTCGTGTCCGACTCTTTGCGACCCCATAAATCACAGCATGCCAGGCCTCCCTGTCCATCACCAACTCCCGGAGTTCACTCAGACTCACGTCCATCAAGTCAGTGATGCCATCCAGCCATCTCATCCTCTGTCGTCCCCTTCTCCTCCTGCCCCCAATCCCTCCCAGCATCAGAGTCTTTTCCAATGAGTCAACTCTTCACATGAGGTGGCCAAACTACTGGAGTTTCAGCTTTAGCATCATTCCTTCCAAAGAACACCCAGGACTGATCTTTAGAATGGACTGGTTGGATCTCCTTGCAGTCCAAGGGACTCTCAAGAGTCTTCTCCAACACCACAGTTCAGAAGCATCAATTCTTCAGTGCTCAGCCTTCTTCACAGTCCAACTCTCACATCCATACATGACCACAGGAAAAACCATAGCCTTGACTGGATGAACCTTTGTTGGCAAAGTAATGTCTCTGCTTTTGAATATGCTATCTAGGTTGGTCATAACTTTCCTTCCAAGGAGTAAGCGCCTTTTAATTTCACGGCTGCAGTCACCATCTGCAGTGATTTTGGAGCCCAGAAAAATAAAGTCTGACACTGTTTTCCCATCTATTTCCCATGAAGTGGTGGGACCGGATGCCATGATCTTCGTTTTCTGAATGTTGAGCTTTAAGCCAACTTTCTCACTCTCCTCTTTCACTTTCATCAAGAGGCTTTTGAGTTCCTCTTCACTTTCTGCCATAAGAGTGGTGTCATCTGCATATCTGAGGTTATTGATATTTCTCCTGGCAATCTTGATTCCAGCTTGTGCTTCTTCCAGTCCAGCGTTTCTCATGATGTACTCTGCATATAAGTTAAATAAGCAGGGTGACTATATACAGCCTTGACGTACTCCTTTCCCCATTTGGAACCAGTCTGTTGTTCCATGTCCAGTTCTAACTGTTGCTTCCTGACCTGCATGCAAATTTCTCAAGAGGCAGATCAGGTGGTCTGGTATTTCCATCTCTTTCAGAATTTTCCACAGTTTATTGTGATCCACATAGTCAAAGGCTTTGGCATAGTCAATAAAGCAGAAATAGATGTTTTTCTGGAACTCTCTTGCTTTTTCCATGATCCAGCAGATGTTGGCAATTTGATCTCTGGTTCCTCTGCCTTTTCTAAAACCAGCTTGAACATCAGGAAGTTCATGGTTCACATATTGCTGAAGCCTGGCTTGGAGAATTTTGAGCATTATTTTACTAGCATGTGAGATGAGTGCAATTGTGTGGTAGTTTGAGCATTCTTTGGCATTGCCTTTCTGTGGGATTGGAAGGAAAACTGACCTTTTCCAGTCCTGTGGCCACTGCTGAGTTTTCCAAATTTGCTGGCATATTGAGTGCAGCACTTTCACAGCATCATCTTTCAGGATTTGGAGTAGCTCAATTGGAATTCCATCACCTCCACTAGCTTTGTTCGTAGTGATGCTTTCTAAGGCCCACTTGACTTTACATTCCAGGATGTCTGGCTCTAGGTCAGTGATCACACCATTGTGATTATCTGGGTCATGAAGATCTTTTTTGTACAGTTCTTCTGTGTATTCTTGCCATATCTTTTTAATATCTTCTGCTTCTGTTAGGTCTATACCATTTCTGTCCTTTATCGAGCTCATCTTTGCATGAAATGTTCCTTTGGTATCTCTTATTTTCTTGAAGAGATCTCTAGTCTTTCCCATTCTGTTGTTTTCCTCTATTTCTTTGCATTGATCGCTGAGGAAGGCTTTCTTATCTCTTCTTGCTATTCTTTGGAACTCTGCATTCAGATGTTTATATCTTTCCTTTTCTCCTTTGCTTTTCACTTCTCTTCTTTTCACAGCTATTTGTAAGGCCTCCCCAGACAGCCATTTTGCTTTTTTGCGTTTCTTTTCTCTGGGAATGGTCTTGATCCCTGTCTCCTGTACAATGTCATGAACCTCATTCCATAGTTCATCAGGCACTCTATCAGATCTAGTCCCTTAAATCTATTTCTCACTTCCACTGTATAATCATAAGGGATTTGATTTAGGTCATACCTGAATGGCCTAGTGGTTTTCCCTACTTTCTTCAATTTAAGTCTGAATTTGGCAATAAGGAGTTCATGGTCTGAGCCACAGTCAGCTCCTGGTCTTGTTTTTGCTGACTGTATAGAGCTGAATTTCACCATCTTTGGCTGCAAAGAATATAATCAATCT
Organism: Bubalus kerabau; assembly: GCF_029407905.1. Lineage (NCBI taxonomy): Eukaryota > Metazoa > Chordata > Mammalia > Artiodactyla > Bovidae > Bubalus > Bubalus kerabau. The sequence continues at coordinate 145,752,884 of NC_073647.1, read as the reverse complement.
GATTTCAGTGTTGACCATCTGGTGATGTCCATGTATAGAGTCTTCTCTTGTGTTGTTGGAAGAGGGTGTTTGTTATGACCAGTGCATTTTCTTGGCAAAACTCTCTTAGTCTTTGCCCTGCTTCATTCCGTATTCCAAGGCCAAATTTGCCTGTTACTCCAGGTGTTTCTTGACTTCCTACTTTTGCATTCCAGTCCCCTATAATGAAAAGGACAAATAAAATGTAAAATGGACAAACATCTTGATATTTTGCTAAAATTGGCTCTTTTACTTCAAATCAAATCTTCAAAGTACAATTGTTTTTGTTTGTTTAGTCGCTAAGTCACGTCCAAGACTTTTGCAACCCCATGGACTGTAGTCCTCTAGGCTCCTCTGTCTGTGGGATTTTTCAGGCAAGAATACTGGAGTGGGTTAAGATTTCCTTCTCCAGAGGATCTTCCCAACCCAGGGATCGAATGCACGTCTCCTGCATTGCAGGCAGATTCTTTACCACTGAGCCATCAGGGAAGTGCAAAGTATGATACAGGCTCGAAGTTAAATTTCCAGAGAACTACTAAGACATTATGGAAACTGAAAATATTGAAAGGTATTTTTCTCTGTTTATCTCGCAGATGAGCAGCTTTGCATTTTTCCTGTCTTGCCTTAGGTTTGCATCCAAATAACTTTCAAAGCTGCTAAAATTATAAAGTAATATAAAATTAAGTTATCAAAGAATTCTAAAATGTTTTTGATGCTACTTGAGAATAAATACACAGAAATATCTTCACAGGAATTCCAGTTATAGAGAAGGGATTTCAAAGCTTCAAGAAAAGCCCAGAGGGTACAAGGAAAATAGAATTGATATCTCACTCCTAAAGGAGTTAGTTTAATGTTTTCTCTATATTCTAACTCTCCTAGAGCAAAATGATTTGAAGTTCTTGGGTTCATCCTCCTCTATTTAGCCACCATTATGATGTAAAAGCTTGTATTTCAAAGGTATAATGTTTAAGGAGAACGTTAAACAAAACATCAGGCCAGAGATGAATCAAAGGCTGGAGAGAATGTTAGTGTTTCCTTTATTTCAACTTACTGAAATAATTTAAGGCAAGAACTTGGTTCAAATTACTCATATCATAAAATTTCAAGTTAAGAGGCTGTTTAATAATAATAGTGGTTTATATTGAATTTTGGTTCAAAATATCTTAAGAAACCTCAACATAAAGCACTTCTAAAATTTGACTTCCAAATAAAAGCATATTATGTATCTAATTTGGGTGCGAATGTATTATAAACATAAGTAATTTGGTTACATTTCAAGGTAATGCTCACTCCTTTATCTAGAAACAGAGCAATAACTAGAGTAACCCCAAGACCCCTTATTATCAAGAATCCCCCAAAGTGCTTTACCTTGTTTGAAGTGACTGTAGTCATTTTGTTGGTTCTCTGCCACTTGAGGAGGTCTTTAAGTGAAGACAAGACCAACTAAGAGGTACTTTGTATAGAGCCTAAAGGACATTTTGGCTCCAGTTATGCTATTGGCTTTATTTGCTTCATAATTCGGAGAAGGCAATGGCACCCTCCTCCAGTACTCCTGCCTGAAAAATCCCATGGACGGAGGAGCCTGGTAGGCTGCAGTCCATGGGGTCGCTAAGAGTCGGACACGACTGAGCGACTTCACTTTCACTTTTCACTTTCCTGCATTGGAGAAGGAAATGGCAACCCACTCCAGTGTTCTTGCCTGGAGAATCCCAGGGACGGGGGAGCCTGGTGGGCTGCCGTCTATGGGGTTGCACAGAGTCGGACATGACTGAAGTGACTTAGCAGTAGCAGCTTCATAATTGGCAAACTAAGATCCACAGGCCAAATTGACCCGCTGCAGGACCAAGCCTACTGTGCCCATTTCTTTCCATGCTGTTCATAGCTGCATTCACACTGCAGCTGCAAAGCTGAGTTGTGGGACAGAGCCTTTTACAGCCTACAAACCCAAAATATTTATTCTCCTGCCCTTCACAGGGAACAATTCTGATGATACTAGGTTTTCTGTTTTCCCATTCTGTCACACTTGCTGGCTTCCTTGCTTTCACCCAGATTCCTCAGTTTCCAGTCCTAAGCCTCATGAGATCTTAGCCTCTGTTCTTTCTAGAATTTCTTCACTGGCCCTGCCACCTTTTCTCTGGACTCTCTTAGTAACAACTTGGTTTTTTACCAAGCATCCAATTGCCATCAGCCTATTTAACCTTTTCTGCATATATTCTCTGAACCCCAGAAATTCTCTTATTCCTGACTAGCATTAACACAGGCTTCCCAAGTGGCTCAGTGGTAAAGAATCTACCTGCCAATGCAAGAGACGCAGGTTCAATCCCTGGGTTGGGAAGATTCCCCTGGAGAAGGAAATTGCAACCCACTCCAGTATTCTTGCCTGGAGAATCCCATGGACAGAGGAGCCTGGCGGGCTACCATCCATGGGGTTACAAAAAAGGTCAGATATGACTTAGTGACTGAAAAACAACAAGCATTAACAGTTTTTTCAGGTGGATACCTCCAGAAACACTCCTCCTCGCATCATCACCACTATGCTGCCATCTCTACCCTAGCTCTGCATTTAGGGTTAAACTCTAGGATATTCCAGGTCTAATATGTGTTTTGCTAGTCTTTAGGGTAGAATCTCCCCAGGGAATGCTCCCCAGGGAATGCAGGTGTAGCATCATGTTTTGAAGACCCAATCTGCTATGCATGCTGTCCTACTGGTCTACCTAAAATTGTGTAGCCTGTGTTTGCCCTTTAGTCTCTTGTCTTAAATGGGTGTGGGGAGGAAGGAAGCTATACTCTTCCTTATGGAAGAATTCTGGCTCAGATGGTAAAGAATCTGCCTGCAAAGCAGCAGACACAGGTTCGATCCCTGGGTTGGGAAGATCCCTTGGAGACTGGAATGGCAACCCACTCCAGTATTCTTGCCTGGAGGATTCCATGGACAGAGGAGCCTGGTGGGCTACAGTCCACGGGGTTACAAAGAGACGGACACACAACTTAACAGTATCTCTCCTAAGATATGTAGTAATCACAAAGGAAAGAATAGTTACAGTGGAGAATTCTGGCAGACACTACCTTAGCCAGGTGATCAAAGTTAACATCCCTAGTAATACCCGTGAACATCAGGCACCCCCAGATATGATACCCTGAGAAGTGCCCATTGCTTCAATAGTATTCTTGCCCCAAATGCATAACCTCACAGAAGACATCACACAGACCCATACTGAGGGGCATTCTAACAAAATAAGCAACCAGTGTTCTTCAAAAGTGTCAAGATCTGGAAAACTTTCACATATCAGAAGAGACTAAGGACAAGTGACAGTTGAATGCAATGTAGAATCTTGGGTGGGATCCTAGAACAAAAGAAGGACATTAGTGGGAAAACTGGTGAAATCTGAATAAGTTCTATACTTTTACTAGTGTGTGCATGCTTAGTCACTTCAGTCATGTTCCACTCTTTGCAACGCCCTGAGCTGTCGGCTGCCATGGGATTCTCCAGGCAAGAATACTGGAGTGGGTTGCCACTTCATTTTCCGAGGGATCTTCCTGACCCAGGGATCAAACCAGCATCTCCTGCATTTGCAGGCTGATTCGTTACCACTGAGCCACCAGGGAAGCCCAGAGGGTGGGGATCCAAACAAATGGAACTATATTGGGCAACCACATCACCAATCAGAAAACTGCATGGTGAAGTTTGAGAAGGTATTTCACGTCACAGACTAAAAATCTAAGGAGCTATTTTACACGACAGAAAATACTGGAAGGTAAAGTAAAGTTAGCACATGAAAATGAGCACAAGAACCTCTTCATTAAACCCTGTTGGGGCTCTTTGGACAAATTTCCCTGCTTCCACCTCTGACTATTTTCCAAAGATACTGTTTGTTTAGTTTTAGATATTACACTTGACATTCCTTCCTTCCTCATTCAGTGGATATTCAAGCTTTCCCCATGTATAGCATGCCTCGCTGGTCAGAACCTTGTGGCCAATAGTAATGGATCCCATGGAAGAAGCCTGGGACTATATGTTGGTTAGCATTATGCAATTCCAGAATCAGTGATAACCTTGACTGAAAATGGTACTAATATTCACTTGGATTTTCTGAGCTTATATAGGCAGAAGGCGCCTTCCCACTCAGCAGATTTTATTACAATCACTTACTTGAATTTAACAAAAGGAAAAGAAATGGCTAGTCTGCCGAAAAATAATTTTTCATCCAGAGGATTAGTTCCCTTAGTTCAGAAGAGAGATGAAAACCTCTGCTCATCTTGGAGCAAAAATGGGTTGAATGAGCTGTAACAATGTATTTAATAAACAGTTAAATCCTGAAAACAATGATTAAATATCACCATCAACCCTGGGCTTAGATCACTGACATTTTATAACTACCACTGCTTTCTATGCAGACGATTGGAGGAGAAAAGTAACTGTGTTCTCAGGAAATTTTGACCCCACTTTTCAGGGTAAAATCCTCAGAGTTAAGGGATTCTCTCTAATATAGCATGTCCCAAACTGCCTATCACAGAGCATTAGTTCTGTCTAGGGATCATAGTTCTATGCAAGAGGTAATGCCATAAAAAAGGAGTTGCATGGACAAGTAATTTGGGGAAATGTGCAATTTTATGTTCATCTCTTGGAGATCCATAGCACACATTAGCATATTTAAGGCTCTGTTAAATCCTACATATCTGATTAACATTATTTAATCCAACATTTTAAATTAACTTTAATAGAGTCCTTTTTTTTTTTTTTTTTAAATAGAGATGCCTATTTACATCTGGAGAATCTGCTCCTTGAAGAAATCTTGAGGAACATTATTCCAAGGTACTAATATTGTGTTGACATCTAGAGATTTGTTTATGGGATTTAATACTGATGACAAGGAACAGACATTTTCTCTGTTGTAAGAAGATGAAATTAAAAAATAGGTACAGTGAAAAATGAATTTGTTTAATAACTGATGGAAATGACCACATAGAAAAAATGAAATGTTCTGTTTTATATGTCTGTTTATATTGTAAGACTTAGGGAATCAAGTAAGTTGTGGATCATCTAAGTTCTAAATCAAATAACAGACATGTACTAAATACTACTGATTACTGTTTGTTAGTTGCTGTGGGCATGATAAAGTGATATGCGGCACAGATTATCTCTGTTTATAGATTTATAATAGATTTAGTATATTACTAGTGAATGTTTATTGAGTCTCTAATATGTTCTGGGGTTCAGTTTAGTGATTAACATATATTATCTCAGTCTCCACAATCGCCATATAAGGTAAGTACTGATATTATGCTCATGTTTCTTGAGGTCTGGATCTTTTCTCAGTCATACTGATACTTAGTACCAAGGCTGGTGTCTAACGCTTGAAGGTTTCACTCAGGAAACTCCAAGTTTGACTGGTACATGACCTCCAAACCACACCAGCCCGTGTGCATCCTTGCTAGCTAGGCATCCGCGAGAAAGGATCGCTTGAGCTTGGAGGCTCATCTTAAAATTTCCCACTTGTTGTGGCCTTACTTTAAAATCTTAGCTTTGTTTGATTTAAAATACATGTTTAAAAATTTACATTTATATTTTATTTTAAGACGCAAATGATACATATGTACGTAGATAGTGTGTATGGTTTGAGTGAATCAACATACAGTACGTACAATCAATATACATCCCATATGTCCCATAATATTCGCCTTAATGTTCCTATCTCTTCAAGAAAGTTCCTATCCCTTGCTTTTGTAGGAACCAGTGTTTTGAGAAAAAGCATGACCAAGTTCATTTTTGCCATCTTCTTTCAGTGACAGGCCACATGTGAAATTTCAGCCTTGTTTGGGCTCTGTGCACAGGCAGATTTCATAGTCTGTCATTATTTCCCAGTGACATGAAATCAAAGGTCTTTCCTTGTGTGTGTTGGCAGCTTTTGGTTCCCTGGTCATAATGAGGTGCCATAAGCATGAATAACCCTGCTGGGTTACCAGGAGTTTTTAGTCTAGCCTGCCAGATAGTATTTCAGGTAAACCCTATCTGTTCATTTTCTCATGGTTGAATTTGGTTTTCTCCCATCCCTTTGGGCTTCTATCTTTGGATATTTATTTATGCTTCTGTTGTTTTAGAACTTGGCTTTCTTGTTCCATGGGATCCTTTAAAAATATTAAGTCGACCATGTCGATGACAAAACACTCTCAATGAATTCTCTTCTCTCATTCGCCTTGTTCCCTGCAGTTTCTCGGTGGGGACCTAGGGCAAGGCTTGCTACTGACTGGGTGCCAAGCTGTTCACTGCATCACGTCTGTTGAATGTGCACATGGCAACAGCTCATGCACAGGGCCAGAGGTGTCCTTGGATGAGCGTCTTCCCTTCCAAATCCCTTCTAGGATGACTTTCCCATTTCCTGTCCTGCTGATCGCACCCTTGGAAGGGATTTGAAGTCTGGAGTGTCTTTGATGTTTTCTTCTGTCCATGCCAAAGCCTCCCCAGGAGATGACCGGCTCTCTGAAGCCTGTGCAAATGGGGTTTTAAGTCAGAGTGGCTGCCAAGCTGTTGTGTTTCTTTGCTGTCTCTTTGATGTCTATCTAGCATGGTGCCTTGTATGCCTCACCCAGTGCCTGGCATGTAACAAGTCCTCATTACCATTGGCTTGGTGTGGAAACTTGCATGGAAAATATTTCTGGAACTCCCCCTTACCCATCACAAGAATATTTCCTTTTTCCCATTCCACCTCTTTCTGTCTCCTCTCTACCACACAGACACTTTTGCTAGATATGAAGAAATTTCCTTACACTGAAGTAAAAAAAAGACAAACCAAGAAGAGATAAGAACATGTTTCTTTAAATAACAGACTGCAGCATTGGATTAAATTTGTGTCATATGACTCGTACACTGAGAACCAAGGCTTTCAAGGGTTCAGAGCTTCTGACAAGGCTTTGGGCACATCCAGTTAGCCCAGTTTAAAAATATTCCTTTCTTGGTCTTTCTTAGGTGTGAAAAGCATATTTATGGAGGGGCTGACCCAAAACTGACATATTAAACAAATGAGACAATCCGTTTCACTATTGACACATACATGAAAGCCTACTGACAACTTTCACCACATTCATTTTATTTTGTGCTTACTGGTTGGTTTCCAAATGAAATTTTTCATTCTGAAGAAACTACTGAAATAAAGCACAAGGGGTGCATTTAAAGGATGCCATGTTACATTTCAAATTTGGATAAGACTTTGATATCATTAAAAATATATGCAAGTATATTTCTGTTCCCAGACTTTCAGTTATCAGAGTGTGCCAGTGTGACTCCCTGGAAGGGAGTACAAAGGAGGATGTTGAGACATGGAGAGGCTAAGGGACTTGAGTCCAAGATACTCATTGAGTCATGTTTTCTTTCAGGATTTCCTTGAAGCATTCTCTTCTCTTTCCTCCTGACTGATGATTCCAGCTCTGCTCCTTCTGGAAATGTCTGACATTCGTCTTCCTTTTATATATGCATTTTAATTAGAGGGTAATTATTGTTTTACAATATTGTGATGGTTTTTGTCATACATCAACATGAATCAGCTACAGGTATACATGTGTCTTCCTTTCCAACTTGAATTGTTCTACCTGGTTCACATCATTCTTTTGTATTTGGTGCTTTCCCTCCAACAGTTCCAGCAGATGCTGCTCGTCTCTCCTTTCCACTTCTTTGAGTTTGATGTTGCCCCTATTGTCTATTACTTTTGTTGGCTCTTTATTAACTCTGGAATGGAGAGGAAGAGAGAAACAGGTAATCCAGATACCTAAACATGATATTGCCTGTGACTTCATAGCACTCCTTTTGCAATGAAACTTGAATGTGAGCTTTTGGGCCTTCCAAACATGCAAACTTTACACACCAGAGTATTTAATCACTGAACTGAGGCATTGGGCACTTGGTCCAGGTTATGTCTCCTGAAATCTTCCCCCAAACCTAATTTTCTGAAGATGAGCTGCTTTGCATTCTCTGTTGCTTCTTGTAGCCCAAACTGTTCCAGTTGAAGATACGTGTTTTCACAGTTCAATTTGCCTTCCCAATTCAAGAGAGATTATCATTAGAAGTGTCAGCTTAGCATATCTGCCACTCTGTGCTTTCTCCTTCCAGGGAGGTCAGAGCTCAGAAAGTCCTGCCAAAATATTGTTCAGCACACAGAATGTGGTCTCTGGCAATAGCCTATTTTCATGATTTTGCCTAACTGTGTTTTCAGAAGGAAATAATACACCAATACATAAATACGAAGATTTAAAATATATAATACTTAAATTTATAAATTTTTATGTATTTTTTAAAAAGAACATCCACGTCCCATTAGAGTGAAAGAAGAATTTGTGATAAAAATCATGGAAAACAAAGAGTTAAGGAAACCGTTGGAGTAAATGTCCAAACAACAAAAAGCATTACCCTAAATACACAATTTTTCAAATTCTTTGTAAGTATTTATAGAAGTTGTATAATGTGACATGCATTGTCTTGGATATTTTGGTATCTAAGAAATAAATATGAGAGATTATCTTTGCTCACCAAAGCTTTACTGTTTCAAAATCTGAAACTTTGCATTGGACACCCACATAGCGTTCCCTGAAAAGTTGAATGACAGCATATGCATGCCAACTAAGTTGGTCATAAGACATGGAGTTTTTTTAAAAGGCTTCATTTTTTACTGAATGCTTAAATTTAGAAATATTTCATGAGAAATTGCTCAGAGCTTTCTTAGCAATATCTCCCAGTAAGCAAGACTTCTACTAATTTATAATGGCAAATAGAGAGCAAGAGAAGGGAAAAAGATTAGGTAAACAGTAAGGCTATGATTCATTTTAGAAATATACTTCCATTCAACCATGGCTGAAGCTGATTACAAATACGAGATTAAGTTATAGTAGCCAGTCTTGAACCCCAAAAGGGATCATTCAGAAGATGGTCAGAATATAAACTGGAAGCCCCACCCAGCCTGCTTTACAGGTATTTGAGACCGCAGGATTAAATTGCTCCCACATCCTGAAGGCTTCTTCCTAGTATGGAATGTAACTAAACAATCAAGTTTCTTAGGCACAAACGTGCTAAGCTTAAACATTGTTTTCTATACATTGCTTTTAGATTGTATTTCATTGTATGTTATAGCCCCAATGGACAGCCCCGTCTACACCCACCTACATTTGCTAATTCTTCTGCCATGTTCCTTCTCCCAGGCCTCCTAAAACTCAGCTGTGTACCCAGAGTTGGAGGTCTCTTTCCATCTAGCTGTTGTGTAAACAGTCCATGGGTAGTAAGAAAAAGAACAACTTTTCCTTTGACTGGGCATGTTGAATGGCCAAGTTACATAGCCCATGACACTAACTCAAGAAATATTGGAAGATGATGACACAGAAGACTCGATCTGAAGACAGTGATTCTGCTCTTGCACACAGTTGTCCTTGTTTTTCCTTGACGTGTAAGAATGGGGTAGAAGATGACAAGCATTGGAATTCAGGCAGTTTGCCTAATAGCCTTGTGTATATAGAATGTGAATTGTACATAATGTGTGAGCTGGAGTGAGTGGATTTCAAGTGTGAGATTTAACAGAATGTAATGTATTTGGATGGCTTCCCCAGTTCTCTCTGCGGGAAGCCTGACCCTGCTGTCCTGTGTGGGTGTAAAGATACCCCATTAGCCATGGTTTCAAAAGGTAGGCTTTTCTGCTGCTTGGGTAAGTCTGAAACTGAACATAGAAAGCCAGGAAGAAATTTGAGATTGCAAGTAAACCCTCAACTCGAGAAGCCCTTTGTTACAGACAGAAAGGGACATGTGCTCATTATTTTCATGTAGCTAAGAAATAGAAGTTCAGCTTAGGTTTATGTGTACTTTAACCTAAATTCCTATGACAACTCTGAACAAGTTAATTAAATTTGCCCAGGTGCTTCCATGTAGGTGTATTTTTTTGTAGTTTTGTTTATCAGACTCCAGAAAAACAGCAACACTAGAAAGGGTATGTGCATTTGAGCTGATGGGTCATTAACATTTTTTGAATACTTACTATGTGCCAGACCAGTGCTTCTCAAAAAAAATTCTAGATAAAATTTTAACAAGTCAAATCCAACAATACATAAAAAGATTAATACATCATGACCCTGTCATGTTAATCCCAGGAATGTAGGTTGGCATAAAATGTGAAAATCAGCCAGTATAATTCACTATATTTATAAACTAAAAATAAAGAAAAAAAACTATGTGATAATATACATAGAAATAACATTTGTCAAAATCCAACATCCACTCCTGACAAAACCTCTCAGCAAATAGGAACAGAAGGGAACTTCCACAATCTGATAAAGGACATCTATGAGAAAGCCATAGCTAATGTCATTCTTATGGTGAAAGAATGAAATCTGCCTCTCTAAAATAAAAAATAAGATCAGGATGTTCATTTTCCTCACCTCTATATAACATTGTACTGGAAAGTCTAGCCAGAGAAATTAGTTAAGGAAAAGAACTAAGGAGTAGACAGGAAAAAGTTAAACTGTCTTATTTACAGATGATAGTTTATATAGAAAATATGATAGATCTATAAAAAAGCTGCTGGAGCTAGTGAGTTGGGAAAAGTTACAAGATATAAGATCAATATACAAAAATAATTGTACTCCTCAACATTCAGAAAATGAAGATCACAGCATCTGGTCCCATCACTTCATGGGAAATAGATGGGGAAACAGTGGAAACAGTGTCAGACTTTATTTTTCTGGGCTCCAAAATCACTGCAGATGGTGATTGCAGCCATGAAATTAAAAGACGCTTACTCCTTGGAAGGAAAGTTATGACCAACCTAGATGGCATATTCAAAAGCAGAGACATTACTTTGCCAACAAAGGTCCGTCTAGTGAAGGCTATGGTTTTTCCTGTGGTCATGTATGGATGTGAGAGTTGGACTGTGAAGAAGGCTGAGCACCGAAGAATTGATGCTTTTGAACTGTGGTGTTGGAGAAGACTCTTGAGAGTCCCTTGGACTGCAAGGAGATCCAACCAGTCCATTCTGAAGGAGATCAGCCCTGGGATTTCTTTGGAAGGAATGCTGCTAAAGCTGAAACTCCAGTACTTTGGCCACCTCATGTGAAGAGTTGACTCATTGGAAAAGACCCTGATGCTGGGAGGGATTGGGGACAGGAGGAGAAGGGGACGACAGAGGATGAGATGGCTGGATGGCATCACTGACTCGATGGACGTGAGTCTGAGTGAACTCCGGGAGTTGGTGATGGACAGGGAGGCCTGGCGTGCTGCGATTCATGGGGTTGCAAAGAGTCGGACACGACTGAGTGACTGAACTGAACTGATACTGGCATGGAAGGGCTTCCCTGGTGGCTCAGAGGTTAAAGTGTCTGCCTGCAATGCAGGAGACCTGGGTTCGATCCTTGGGTCAGGAAGATCCCCTGGAGAAGGAAATGGCAACCCACTCCAGTATTCTTGCCTGGAGAATCCCATGGACGGAGGAGCCTGGTGGCTACAGTCCATGGGGTCGCAAAGAGTCGGATACGACTGAGCGACTTCACTCATACTGACATGGAACAGTAGGAAATTAAAGTAAAAATATCATTTACAGTACCATAATAGTGAAATGCTTTAGGGATAAATTGGACAAAATATGTAAAAGACATGTACAGGTAAAACATTTTTGAGAGAAAATAATTACCTACATAGTCAGATATGGTTTGTTCAAAGGCCAAAAGACTCAATATTGTTAAAATTTCACATCTACCACAATTAATCAATAGATTTAATGCAATCCTAGTCAAAATCCCAGTAGGAATTTTTTTAGCAGATATTGACAAACTGATTCTAAAATTCATATGGAAATGCAAAGAAGCTAGGACACAACTAGCTTTAAAAAGTAGGAAAAAGGGATAACCTTACCCAGTTTCAAGAATTATTATTAAGCTCCTGTAATCAAGACAGTGTGGTATTGATATAAATATAGATAAGTATAGCATTGGAATAGATTGGAGAAACTATTAATAGATGCACGTATATATGCACAGCTGAATTCTAACAAATGCAAAAAGAATCCAATGGAAAAAAAGTGTGTGTGTGTGTGTGAGAGAGAGAGAGCACTTAGCCGTGTCCAACTGTTTGTGACTCCATGGACTCTAGCCCACCAGGCTCTTCTGTCCGTGGAATTTCCCAGGCATGAATAATGGACAGGGTTGCCATTTCCTACTCCAGGGGATCTTCCCCACCCATATCTCTGGTGTCTCCTGCATTGATTGGCACATGGATTCTATAACACTAACACCACCTGGGAGGCATCATGCATTATATGCATAGTAGGGTTTGGGGAAAAAAATGTCTTTTTTTGCCCTGGCCTGACAGTCACTTTTAGGAAGAGAGATAACAAACCAATTGAACTGTGGCAGGTGATATTCCAATAACATAGTTTGTAAAGGGGGAAGTTAACAAGCATTTAGGGGGCATAGCAAATGCTGAGTGCCACGTGGCGATCAAAGAAACAAGGCAAGACTAGGAATGTGAAAGATGTGGCAAGAGATTGAAGCCTATGGAAGAATTGATGGGAAATAATAAGATGGGGTGTAAAGAAAAGATTTTGAGGATAAGAGTGCTAAAGATGCACTTATACATCATTTAATATGTTATAGGGTAAATGCTGTCCTTTCCTCCAACCTTCAGGAAAAAAAAAAAAAACCTACTAAACACAGAACCTTGTGTCATTGCTACTTTGAGTGGCCTCTAGCATCAAGCAGTAAGAAAAACGATGTGTCAGTTCAAGTCATCTGAGAAGCCGCTACACAGATGGAGAAAATACCAATGAAAGATATGGGAGAGAGAGAGCAGGGATGGCTTTCCAGGTGCCTCATTGGTAAAGAATCTGCCTGCCAAGCAGGAGACGAGGGTCTGATCCCTGGGTCAGGAAGGAATGGCAACCCCTTCAGTACTCTTGCCTAGGAGAATCCCAGAGGAGCCTGGGGACTGTCCATGGGGTCGCAAGGAGTCGGACACGACTGAAAGATGAAACAGCGGCAGCAGAGCAGGAATAGGTAGGGAGAGCCTTTGATCCATGATGCATGTCTAATACCTGTGCGGAGAAGGAAGGAAGGAAGGAAGGAACATTGGGACAGGAACCCTGTGGTCTGTAACAAAGCTCTGAGACCATCATGCCCTAGATGCTGGGCAGTCCTTGAGCAAAGCTTTCCCATTAGAGAATCCACATCAGACAGGGGCTTGAATCTAGCCTCATTTCTTTGGCCGGGAGTGGTCCCGAGGCAGTGTAGTCTTGGCAGAAATATCATCGCAGATCTGTAAGTACAGCCACTGTCGGCTATCTGCTCCCCATACACTTGGCCACAAATTGTCCTGAAGGGAGATCTGACTGGTGCAACCCCAACCTCAGAAGGGTCAGTGAGGTGGCCCAAACACACCTAATTCATCAGAAGAAGGAATTAGCATAAAAAACACGTGGGAGAGGTCCGAGCTCCACCTGCCCCTGTGAATCCCTGAAGGATCTCTACTACAATTGGGTTGGGGGTAGCAACAGATTTAATGAGAATCAAAAGGGAAAGCCTGGCTGGGCTGACATTACACCCTGGCTCCTCTTAGAGAATAAAAAAAATCCAGCCAGGTCTCCTCCCTTGTCTGTGCATTTTGTCTAGCTCTCAACTCCAAAGTAGATGGAAAAGTTTTGAACCCAAATCTTTCCTGCAAAATGGCCAATGGAGAAGGGCAGATAAAGAGAGGTGTCTAGTTGTTTGTAAAGTACTGAACATATACATGGTGACTGTAAATACCTCCCTTTCAGAAGTCTGTGCTTCACATCAGAGGCATTTAGATATGGTCTTCGATCCTGTGCCTAGCTGAATGTGGATGTCAGTGACAGCCTCAGGTATAGCTTTTTAAAAAGTTGCCACCCAAATGTCAGCCACTGGTAGCTTTTTCCCAGAAAATGGGCATTCCATTATCTTGGTCTTGTTGTTCAGTTGCTCAGTCATGTCTGCCTCTTTACGATCCCCCTGGACTGCAGCACACCAGGCTTCCCTGTCCCTCACTGTCTCCCGGAGTTTGCTCAAACTCCTGTCCATTGAGTCGGTGGTGCCATCCAACCATCTCATCCTCTGTCGTCCCCTTCTCCTCCTGCCCTCAATCTTTCCCAGCAACAGGGTTTTTTCCAATGAGTCAGGTCTTTTCCAATGAGTTGGCTCTTCGCATCAGGTGGCCAAAGTATTGGAGTTTCAGCTTCGTTACCAGTCCTTCCAATGAGAGAGTTCAGTGCTAATAACAATAAAAGAAGCTGCTTTCACAGTGGCTTTCTGAGCATAATATTGCCCTTCCACCCATACTGTAAATATCCTTCTTCCCCTCATAGCAAAACACCAAGTTGATGTACATCTTAGACTAGACATTTATCTTAGGGAAGGTAGTTTTTCTCTAATTCAATTTGCTTCAGAATATAATGTGTTTATAACAATATCCTGATGACTGGAGACATTAAACTACAAAACACACTCCTTTTAAACTTATAAAACCTTTAATATTGTGGCTTTAGAATTTTTTCTTCCATTTAGACACTATGAGCATGTCCAGGCATGGTGTCTGGGCACATGAAGGAGAGGTATATATTCCAATATCAAACCCAGAAGGGTACAGTTGTACCACTCAAGACAGGTTGACCAACCTGCTCTATGCTGACCAACATCACAGTTTCCTAAGACTTTCCCAGGCACTGAAAGTTCTGTATTTCAGGAATCTCCCCTATTCTGGGTAAATGGTTTTAATACAATTGGTCACCTGCTCTTAACCTGAAACAAACAAACAAGAAAATGCTATCAGCAGAGCAGCTGTCTTTGGTTGGTAAATGACACCCCTGTTTACTTTCAAAAATGGGGAAAAACCAGGACCAGTTGGTGACGGACAGGGAAGCCTGGCGTGCTGCAGTCCATGGGGTCACAAAGAGTTGGACACGACTGAGTGACTGAACTGAACTATTGACATCTTTGATTGCTGTCACATTATTTCAAACATTTTAGAGTTACATTGGTTTAGAGTGTCTAATGGATTTGCCTATAGTTACTGATGTATCAGAATGTATTCTTCTTCTTTTTTTTTTTCTAGTTATAGTCAGATCTTTATTTAAAAATCCAATCTGCCAACTTAGCGTTTTCCACCAACTCGAGGAGCAGAAACCTTCACAGGCTTCACAATCTTTTGCTTAGGTGCTGCCTTTGTGGGAGCCTTTGCAGCAGCCATTGCTGTCTTTTTAGATGCTTGCTTAGCCTTTTTTGCTTCCTTGGCAGCCCTGATAGCTTGTTCTCGTTGAGCCTTCCTAACTTCAGGTTTCTGATTCCTCTTGGCCATTATATCAGCAAGAGAAGCACCAGTTATGGCCCTTTGGAATTTGACTGCACGGCGAGTTCTTTTCTTTTGAATTTCTTCCGACTGTCCCTTTTTGTGTTTTCTTCTGTAGAGGACAGTCCAGTTGATCTGACGAGGATTCCTCTTGGAAAGGAATGCTGACTCACATTTTGCGTTAAGAAACGGGAAAACCTTCCCGTCGGTCCGGGCGTAGCGCCTCCCATGTCCTGGGTAGATCTTGTACCCGCTGAAACTGCACAGCTCGACCTTCATGGCTGCTAGCGCCGGGGAGAAAGAAAGATGGCGAAGGGAATGTATTCTTCTTAAATACTGAACACATAAAAAATACTGCTTATTTTCCAAAAGCAGTGATGTGATGGAAGTAATTGTATTTTAGCAGTCTGTGTATATATTTTTTGTTTGTCCTCTCTCTTGAGTTCACTTTTTTCCGTTTCTAACTCCTTGGAGCTGCCCTAAATTAAGAAATCAAATTAGTAGTAAGCTGAACCATGCATGCAATGCTTTTCTTTTTTAACTTCACTATATGTGTGTGAACACACACACATATACAAGTATGTATATTTCATAGCACATCTTGCAAATCAATAAATCATAGGGCATAAAAATGTAAAAAGTGGTTTATTCCTCAAAGCAAATTCAGTCCAACTGAATTACGATTTCAGTTCACATCATGACAAAGTCAACTGGGAATTTCCAGATGCAGAAGAGGTAAAAATGCCAACTTTATTAAAATATGAGCCAAAGCAAAATCGCAGTTTAAAATTAAAACGGGATTGAGGAAAAGGCTGATTTTATTTGGCATGTACTGTAAAATTCTAATTTCATGTAGGTTAAAGAAAACAAAACGCCCACCCTTATATCCCGTAGAGAGAAAGAAAAGCCCACACTAAGCTGATTGTTCATGGTTCTTAAATTTTTTATGTTAATAATAATTTAAATTGTTGATAACATTTTAACACTTGACTGATAATGGCATTGGGAGATTTCATGAACTACAGTAAATAATTTTAGTAGAGATGATCAAAAGGGAGATACAGTTTGATCTTGGGAGACCAACTTGGACCTACCATGTATCTATGTGTATCATACAGATGAAGTCACAGAGGACCCACGTGTTTTAAAAAAGATTGGAAGTATGAGGACAACCTTCCTATAAGCCACAGAGAGTAAAATTTTTTCAGTGCTTTAAGTAGGACTTCTCTTAGAGGACCCACGTATCTGCTTATGACCTTCAGATGAAAGCAGAAGGTAGCCTCATGTTCACAAAGATTGGAAGTATGCACACTCAAGAAAGCCAGTCTCCCCTGGAACTTCAGGTGTGATTTCCCTTAGAATGATGACCTAATACTTGAATGCAGGACATCTCACTTCAGAAAAACGTTATACTAAAACTAAAAATGTCTGACCAGTAAAAAAAAATCTCCAGTTCATAAAATTGAAAGATAAATGGCAAATATGACAGATGAAGAGTTGATTTAATTAAGATACAGAGTTTTTACAAATCAATACCCAAAAGACATATATAGGTGAGTCACAGAAAAAAAAAAAAAAAGGCTTTTAAACAACAGAGGTTGTTTTAAACTTCAGCCGCAGTTAAGTGAATGTCTTTTAAAACCTCAAAAGAGTAAATATTAAAACCATTCCATGTATTAGGAGAAATGTGGAGAAACAGACACTTGTATTCCCTAGGTATGTCAGCTGGCAATCCCCTTTGGTACTGCGTAAATGAGTAATAAAGAATGTGAGGAATGTTAGTCTGATATCCTGGAAATAAGATAATATGTGGGTCACCATGGCTTCAGTAAGTCTAGGTTCACTTTTCTCTCATAATTTGATGTTTGGACTGCTGGTTTAGAGGGCTCTGGGTTGCCACTGTCTGCTGGAATTCTCTTGCCCTTCCCCTCATGGTGGCAAGCATTGGAACCATGTCTGCAATGAGGCCAATAAGGATGAAGAGGAGGGAGGAAGGGAGGGGTGCTGGCATATCTGTCCCTTTATTAGGTAAATAAGACTGTGCCCAGGTAGGTCCCGGCAGACTTTGATTTATACCTTCCTGGCTAGGACTTTAATACATTGAAGAAGAAGGAAAGTTGGGAAAGTCTTAACTTAATGATAGTAGGAAGAAGATGGGAGGGGACAGTTGTTGATTTGGACAACTAGCAGTGTCCTCTACACATTTGGAGAACAATATTCATCGAAATACACATGTCAACTAACCATATCAAGTGTTGGTGAGGATCTGAAGCAACTGGAACTCTCATACACCTCTATGAATATAAAACAGCACGATCACTTTGCAAAACCATTTGGCGCTTTCTTATAAAGGTAAACGTACACCTGGACCCATTCTACCTCTGGGTGTTTTTCCGACAGAAATGTGTACCTGTGCCCACAAAAGACATTTGAAAGACATTTCAAAGCAGCAGTATTCATAATAACTCCAAACTGGAAACAATGCTAATGTCTATCAGAGATGAATGAACGAACAAATTATAATATATCTGTGCAATGGAATGCTGCTCAGCAAAGAAAACAAAGAGCTATTACTACACAAAACAACATGAATAAATTTCAAAAACAGTATCCTGAGCAACAGAAGACAGGCACAAAAGGTTGCATGTTGTTTGATCCCATTTATATGAAGTTTTAGAACTGGCGAAACTATGGGGACAGAAAGCAGGTAAGTGCATGTCGGGAAGCAGAGGTTAAGGAAGGATTTTCTGCAAAGGGTTGTAAGGGAACTTTGGCAGTAATGGAAATTGTGTTAGCCACATTTTTAGACTCTGTAAACTTGATGCTTTAACATCTGCCTTGTATGGAAATATCAGACACACCTTGTTCTGAAAGCCCAATTTGAGTCATCTCAAGTCCAAACCAACCAATCCAGTGTTTCCAGTCCCCTCCATAATAACCGATGAAAGTCATTGCTCCTCCCACTTACTTCCCGAGGAAACCACAGAGGAGGCTTGGGTCCACAGCATCTCTGTCTCTTACCTGCTGACTAAGCTATGTCACCCTTGCTGATTCCCCAGCTCACCCAGGACGCAGTGTGTACTCTCACTCTCAGGAACTGTGAGTGTTATAAACTATTCTTCTAATGGCAGTCATCTCTTGATCTGTTGGCCTTAACATTCCTCAATAATGGAAAAGCTTCCTGAAACAGAAAAGTTTTATACCTTAATTATCTTGGTGTAACATTTTAAAAGGATGCATTTGATTGTATGTAAAGTTTGTTTAAAACAAAAGAAATGTACATACCCTTTATGTCAGTGACTCTGCTTCTAGGAGTGTATCCTTCGTATCTACCTGCATATGTGGGCAAAGGTCAAACAAGATCTTCATGGCATTGTCTTCAATAGCCTTCAGTTCAGTTCAGTTCAGTCGCTCAGTTGTGTCTGACTCTTTGCGACCCCATGAATTGCAGCACGCCAGGCCTCTCTGTCCATCACCAACTCCCAGAGTTCACTGAGACTCACGTCCATCGAGTCAGTGATGCCATCCAGCCATCTCATCCTCTGTCGTCCCCTTCTCCTCCTGCCCCCAATCCCTCCCAGCATCAGAGTCTTTTCCAATGAGTCAACTCTTCACATGAGGTGGCCAAAGTACTGGAGTTTCAGCTTTAGCAGCATTCCTTCCAAAGAAATCCCAGAGCTGATCTCCTTCAGAATGGACTGGTTGGATCTCCTTGCAGTCCAAGGGACTCTCAAGAGTCTTCTCCAACACCACAGTTCAAAAGCATCAATTCTTCGGCACTCAGCCTTCTTCACAGTCCAACTCTCATATCCATACATGACCACAGGAAAAACCATAGCCTTGACTAGATGGACCTTTGTTGGCAAAGTAATGTCTCTGCTTTTGAATATGCTATCTAGGTAGGTCATAACTTTCCTTCCAAGGAATAAGCGTCTTTTAATTTCATGGCTGCAGTCACCATCTACAGTGATTTTGGAGCCCAAAAAAATAAAGTCTGACACTGTTTCCACTGTTTCCCCATCTATTTCCCATGAAGTAATGGGACCAGATGCCATGATCTTCGTTTTCTGAATGTTGAGCTTTAGGCCAACTTTTTCACTCTCCACTTTCACTTTCATCAAGAGGCTTTTTAGTTCCTCTTCACTTTCTGCCATAAGAGTGGTGTCATCTGCATATCTGAGGTTATTGATATTTCTCCTGGCAATCTTGATTCCAGCTTGTGCTTCTTCCAGCCCAGTGTTTCTCATGATGTACTCTGCATAGAAGTTAAATAAGCAGGGTGACAATATACAGCCTTGATGTACTCCTTTTCCTATTTGGAACCAGTCTGTTGTTCCATGTCCAGTTCTAACTGTTGCTTCCTGACCTGCATACAGGTTTCTCAAGAGGCAGATCAGGTGGTCTGGTATTCCCATTTCTTGAAGAATTTTCCGCAGTGTATTGTGATCCACACAGTCAAAGGCTTTGGCATAGTCAATAAAGCAGAAATAGATCTTTTTCTGAAACTCTCTTGCTTTTTCCATGATCCAGCAGATGTTGGCAATTTGATCTCTGGTTCCTCTGCCTTTTCTAAAATCAGCTTGAACATCTAGAAGTTCATGGTTCACGTATTGCTGAAGCCTGGCTTGGAGAATTTTGAGCATTACTTTACTAGCATGTGAGATGAGTGCAATTGTGTGGTAGTTTTAGCATTCTATGGCATTGCCTTTCTTTGGGATTGGAATGAAAACTGACCTTTTCTAGTCCTGTGGCCACTGCTGAGTTTTCTAAATTTGCTGGCATATTGAGTGCAGCACTTTCACAGCATCATCTTTCAAGATTTGAAATAGCTCAACTGGAATGCCATCACCTCCACTAGCTTTGTTCATAGTGATGCTTTCAATAGCCTTAGTCTGACATAAATGTTCCATCATCTGGGAATTGTCCACCCAGCATAACCTGCACTACCAGAGCTTATATTCTACTGCATCTCAGGATTTTTAAATTATACCTAACTACAGACCTCCTGCTTGGCCAACTGCAGCAAGTCAAGTCCTAAAAGTACAATGAAAGATTTATCCATTAGAAAAAAATGGGTCAGTCTATGTGGATGGAAGAGAAACAGTGACCACGATACAATTGATTAAAAAAAAAAAGCCAAGCTAAGAACAGTGTACACACTCTGCTCCCACTTTTTGTTGATAAATATGAGGACGGCCAGGTTTTGTACATTGTTCAGTTCAGTTTAGTTCAGTCGCTCAGTCATGTCTGACTCTTTGCAACCCCATGAACTGCAGCACGCCAGGCCTCTCTGTCCATCACCAACTCCCGGAGTTTACCCAAACTCATGTCCATTGAGTTGGTGATGCCCTCCAACCATCTCATCCTCTGTCGTCCCCATCTCCTCCCACCTTTAATCTTTCCCAGCATCAGGGTCTTTTCCAGTGAGTCAGTTCTTTGCATCAGATTGCAGCTTCAGCTTCAGCATCAGTCCTTCCAATGAACACTCAAGACTGATTTCCTTTAGGATGGACTGGTTGTACATTGTATGTATCATATATTATGTTTGTAATTCATAGAATGTGTAAGAGTAGTAAGAGTTGCTTCTAGAGAGTATGGGCTTCCCTTGTGTCTCAGCTGATAAAGAATCTGCCTGCAACGCGGGAGACCTGGGTTCGATTCCTGGGTTGGGAAGATCCCCTAGAGAAGGGAAAGCCTGCCCACTCCAGTATTCTGGCCTGGAGAATTCCATGGACTATACAGTACATGGGGTTGCAAAGAGTTGGAAACGACTGAGCAACTTTCATTTTCACTTTCTAAAGAGGACTGGAAGCTAGGAACATGGTCTGAAAATGAAATATAGTTGACCTTGCACATCCTTTAATAAGGCTTAATATTTCAACATTATGTAAGCATATTAATCTTTTAATGAAAAGTGGCTGGTTCTTTTATAAGCAAAATAAGAAAAAGTTAAAAATGAAAGCATTTAGAATTTAAGAAGCACATTTTTTTTAACTCCCCCCAAAGGCTGATACAAGAATGATTCTTCTTCCTATTGGATTGGCTACTATTCATAACTCAGTAAAGAATATAGCAATACCATGTTTCACTGTGGCCAAATATTTCAGTGGGGAATGGGGACCCAAACAATTTAGCATGAAACAAACGTGGGAAAATAGAAACCAGATTCCAACATGCTCCCGAGGTCCATAGTTCTCTCGACTGCTCCCTTAGAATAGAGTGCCTATTTCAATTATAGCTCACTTTATGCAAAATACACCACATTTCCCCTAACACTGCCACCCCACACACCCACACACACTCATTCTCATAACCACCTTGGGAAATATCACTCTTGTCCTTGCTTTAGAGAGCAGCAAGAGGAAACCCAAGACGATAGTGGTTTGCTGAAGTCATAATGAGGCATTGGAACTCTGAGTATGTTGTAGTCTCATCAGTTAATTTTAGGCAGTTGACTTCCATGTCAAGTCTATCTTTCAGAGAAAGAGCGGGAGAGAGAGAGAGAGATAGAATGTTAAATATAGAACAGACTGGTTTGTTATGGTTTGTGTCATAACTTCACATGTTAGTGGGAGGCTCAGAGGAAAATTTAAAGAAATGTAAGTCCAATTCCTCCCTTCATTGTCTCAAATAAGCATGAGGAAACTGATGAGTATGGCATATGTGGTGAAAATGGTGCCAGGGGCCAAACCAAAGGACTATAGGTGGGTCAAGCTTAAAATCCTGAAATGAAGTAACATACCAGTTGGGATAGCACAGATTATGCTACATTAACAACAACAACAAAAGAAAAAAAAAAACCCAAAATCTTATGAAACACAATGAGGTTTATTTTGTTTTTTCAGAAATAAATTTTTTTCTTCCAGTGTTCAGCTCAGTTCAGTCACTCAGTCGTGTCCGACTCTTTGCGACCCCATGAATCGCAGCACGCCAGGCCTCCCTGTCCATCACCAATTCCCGGAGTTCACTCAAACTCACATCCATCGAGTCGGTGATGCCATCCAGCCATCTCATCCTCTGTTATCCCCTTCTCCTCCTGCCCCCAATACCTCCCAGCATCAGAGTCTTTTCCAATGAGTCAACTCTTCGCATGAGGTGGCCAAAGTACTGGAGTTTCAGCTTTAGCATCACTCCTTCCAAAGAAATCCCAGGGCTGATCTTCAGAATGGACTGGTTGGATCTCCATGCTGTCCAAGGGACTCTCAAGAGTCTTCTCCAACACCACAGTTCAAAAGCATCAATTCTTCGGTGCTCAGCCTTCTTCACAGTCCAACTCTCACATCCATACATGACCACAGGAAAAACCATAGCCTTGACCAGACAGACCTTTGTTGGCAAAGTAATGTCTCTGTTTTTGAATATGCTGTCTAGGTTGGTCATAACTTTCCTTCCAAGGAGTAAGCGTCTTTTAATTTCATGGCTGCAGTCACCATCTACAGTGATTTTGGAGCCCAAGAAAATAAAGTCTGACACTGTTTCCCCATCTATTTCCCATGAAGTGATGGGACCAGATGCCATGATCTTCGTTTTCTGAATGTTGAGCTTTAGGCCAACTTTTTCACTCTCCACTCTCACTTTCATCAAGAGGCTTTTTAGTTCCTCTTCACTTTCTGCCATGAGGGTGCTGTCATCTGCATATCTGAGGTTATTGATATTTCTCCTGGCAATCTTGATTCCAGCTTGTGCTTCTTCCAGCCCAGTGTTTCTCATGATGTACTCTGCATATAAGTTAAATAAGCAGGGTGACAATATACAGCCTTGATGTACTCTTCCAGTGTTATTAGCATATAATTGCCATACAGCACTGTATAAGTTTTAAGATATACAGCCTCATGATATGACCTGCATACATGATAAAATGATAACCACGATAAGTTTAGTGAATATCCATCTTCTCACATGGATACAAAATTAAAGAAATAGAAAAAAAATTTTCTTATGAGAACTCTTCAGATTTTCTCTCTAAGTAACTTTTCTCTCTAAGCATAAATACATATATAATGTATAGCAGTGTTAATTATATTTATTATGTTGTACATTACATCCCTATTGCTTATTTATCTTTTTTTCATTGATGTATATATTTTCATTATAATACTAGTTTCAGGTATATAACATATTGATTTAAAATTTTATAAGTTATATTCCATTTACAGTTATTTTAAAACATTGACCTTATTTCCCTGTATTGTACAAGATATCCTTGTAGCTTACTTATTTGATACATAGTAGTCTGTGCTTCTTAGTCCCCTACCCCTATCGTTCCCCCATCCACTTCCCTCTCCCCACTGATGACACCAGTTTGATCTCTGTATATATGAATCTATGTTTTGTTATATTCATTTTATTTGTTTCATTTTTTAGATTCTATATATAAGCAGTAACACAGTATTTGTCTTTCTCTGACTCACTTCATTGAGTTTAATCATCTCTAAGACCATCCTTGTTGCTGCAAATGGCATTATTTTCTTCTTTCTCGTGGCTGAGTAATATTCCATTGTATATATGTACCACATCTTCTTTTTCCATTCCTCTCTCGATGGACATTTAGGTTGCTTCCATGTCCTGGCTATTGTAAACAGTGATGCAATGAACTTTAGGGTGCGTGTACCCTTTTGAATCACAGTTTTATCCATATATATGCTCAGGAGTGGGATTGCTGGATCCTATGGTATAGCTCTTTGTTTAGTTTCTTGAGGAATCTCCATACTGTTCTCCATAGTTGCTGTACCAATTTACATTCCCACGACCAGTGTAAGAGGGTTCTCTTTTCTCCACACGCTCTCCAGCATTTACTGTTTGTAGTCTTTTTGATGGTGGCCATTCTGACTGTGTGAAGTGACATCCCACTGTAGTTTTCATCTGCATTTCTCATTGATCTGTGACGATGAGCATCTTTTTACATGACTCTTGGCCATCTGTACGTCTTCTTTGGAGAAATGTCTGTGTAGGTCTTCTACCCATCTTTTGTTTGGGTTGCTTTTTTTGTATTGAGCTGCACGAGCTGTTTGTAAACTTTGGAGATTAATCCCTTGTCAGTCACATCTTCTGCAGATATTTTCTCCCATTCTGTGTGTTGTCTATTCATTTTCTTTATGGTCTCCTTTGCTGCATAAAAGCTTTTGAATTTAATTAGGTCCCATTTCTTAATATGGGACCACCCAAGATGGGTGGGTCATGGTGGAGAGTTCTGACAAGACGTGGTCCACTGGAGAAAGAAATGGCAAACCACTTCAGTATTCTTGCCTTGAGAACACCATGAACAGTATGAAAAGGCAAAAATATAGTACACTGAAAGATGAACTCCCCAAGTGGGTAGGTGCCTAATGTGCTACTGGAGATCAGTGGAGAAATAACTCCAGAAAGAATAAGGAGACAGATCCAAAGCAAAAACAACACCCAGTTGTGGATGTGACTGGTGATGAAAGCATGGTCGAATACTGTAAAGAGCAATACTGCATAGGAACCTGGAACATTAGGTGCATGAATCAAGGCAAATTGGAAGTGGTGAAACAGGAGATGGCAAGAGTGAACGTCGACATTTTAGGAATCAGTGAAGTTAAATGGACTGGAATGGGTGAATTTAACTCAGATGACCATTATATCTACTACTGTGGGCAAGAATCCCTTAGAAGAAATGGAGTAGCCATCATAGTCAACAAAAGAGTCTGAAATACAGTACTTGGATGCAATCTCAAAAACAACAGAATGATCTCTGTTTGTTTCCAAGGCAAACCATTCAATATCACAGTAATCCAAGCCTATGCCCCAACCAGTAATGCTGAAGAAGGTGCAGTTGAACGGTTCTATAAAGACATACAAGACCTTCTAGAACTAACACACCAAAAAGATGTCCTTTTCTTTATAGGGGACTGGAATGCAAAAGTAGGAAGTCAAGAGATAACTGGAATAACAGGCAAATTTGGCCTTAGAGTACAAAATGAAGCAGGGCAAAGGCTAACAGAGTTTTTCCAAGAGAGTGCATTGGTCATAGCAAACACCCTCTTCCAATAACACAAGACAAGACTCTACACATGGGCATGACCAAATGGTCAATACCAAAATCAGATTGATTATATTCTTTGTAGCCAAAGATAGAGAAGCTCTATACAGTCAGCAAAACCAAGACTGAGAGCTGACTGTGGCTCAGATCATGAACTCATTTCAAAATTCAGACTTAAATTGAAAGTAGGGAAAACCACTAGACCATGAAGATATGACCTAAATCAAATCCCTTGTGATTATAGAGTGGAAGTGACAAATAGAGTCAAGGGATTAGATCTGATAGACAGAGCGCCTGAACAACTATGGATAGAGGTTCATGACATTGTACAGGAGGCAATGATCAAGAATGTCCCTATGAAAAAGGAAAATGGTTGTCTGAGGATGCCTTACAAATAGCTGAGAAAAGAAGAGGAAAAAAAGGCAAAGGAGAAAAGGAAAGATGTACCCATCTGAATGCAGAGTTCCAAAGAATAGCAAGGAGAGATAAGAAAGCCTTCCTCAGTGATCAATGCAAAAAAATAGAGGAAAACAATAGAATGGGAAAGACTAGAGATCTCTTCAAGAAAATTAGAGATACCAAGGGAACATTTAATGCAAAGATGAGCACAATAAAGGACAGAAATGGTATGGACCTAACAGAAGCAGAAGATATTAAGAAAATGTGGCAAGAATACACAGACGATCTATACAAAAAAGATCTTCATGACACAGATAATCAGGATGGTATGATCACTCATCTAGAGCCAGACATCCTGGAATGTGAAGTCAAGTGGGCCTTAGGAAGCATCAGTACGAACAAAGCTAGTGGAGGTGATGGAATTCCAGTTGAGCTATTTCAAATCCTTAAAAAATGATGCTGTTAAAGTGTTGCACTCCATATGCCAGCAAATTTGGAAAACTCAGCAGTGGCCACAGGACTGGAAAAGGTCAGTTTTCCTTCCAATCCCAAAGAAAGGCAATGCCAAAGAATGCTCAAACTACCACACAATTGCACTCATCTCACACACTAGCAAAGTAATGCTCAAAATTCCCCAAGCCAGGCTTCAGTAATATGTGAACTGTGAACTTCCAGATGTTCAAACTGCTTTTAGAAAAGGCAGAGGAACCAGAGATCAAATTGCCAACATCCGTTAGATTATCAAAAAAGCAAGAGAGTTCCAGAAAAACATCTGTTTCTGCTTTATTGACTATGCCAAAGCCTTTAACTGTGTGGATCACAACAAACTGTGGGCAATACTGAAAGAGATGGGAATACCAGACCACCTTACCTGCCTCCTCAGAAATCTGTATGTAGGTCAGGAAGCAACAGTTAAAACTGGACATGTAACGACAGAATGGTTTCAAATTGGGAAAGGAGTACATCAAGGCTGTATATTGTCACCCTGCTTATTTAACTTCTATGCAGAGTACATCATGAGAAACGCTGGGCTGGATGAAGCACAAGGTGGAATCAAGATTGTCAGGAGAAATATCAATAACCTCAGATATGCAGATGACACCACCCTTATGGCAGAAAGTGAAGAAGAACTAAAGAGCCTCTTGAAGAAAGTGAAAGAGGAGAGTGAAAATACTGACTTAAAGCTCAACATTCAGAAAACGAAGATCATGGCATCTGGTCCCATCACTTCATGGGAAATAGATGGGAAAACAGTGGAAACAGTTAATGACTTTATTTTGGGGCTCCAAAATCACTGCAGATGGTGACTGCAGCCATGAAATCAAAAGATGCTTACTCTCCAAAATCACTGCAGATGGTGACTGCAGCCATGAAATTAAAAGATGCTTACTCTCCAAAATCACTGCAGATGGTGACTGCAGCCATGAAATTAAAAGATGCTTACTCCTTGGAAGAAAAGGTATGACCAATCTAGACAGTGTATTAAAAAGCAGAAACATTACTTTGCCAACAAAAGTCTGTCTAGTCAAAGCTATGATTTTTTCCAATAGTCATGTATGGATGTGAGAGTTGGACTGTGAAGAAAGCTGAGCACTGAAGAATTGATGCTTTTGAACTGTAGTGTTGGAGAAGACTCTTGAGAGTCCCTTGGACTTCAAGGAGATCCAACCAGAAAATCCTAAAGTAAATGAGTCCTGAATATTCATTGGAAGGACTGATGCTGAAACTCCAATACTTTGGCCAGTTGATGTGAAGAATTGACTCCTTGGAAAAGACTCAGATGCTGGGAAAGGTTGAAGGCAGGAAGAGAAAGGGACAACAGAGGATGAGGTGGTTGAATGGAATCACCGACTCAATGGACATGAGTTTGAGCAAGCTCAGGAAGCTGGTGACGGTCAGGCTAGCCTGGCGTGCTGCAGTCCGTGGGGTCCCAGAGAGTCAGACACGACTGAGAGACTGAACTGAACTGATTTCTTAATATTTGTTTTTATTTCCATTACTCCAGGAGTTGGATTGAAAAGGATATTGTTATGATTTATGTCAAAGAGTGTTCTGCCTTTGTTTTCCTCTGAGTTTTATAGTATCCAGTCTTATATTTATATCTTTAATCCATTTTCAGTTCATTTTTGTGTATGATGTTAAAGAATGTTCTAATTTCATTTGTTTTCACATATAGATGTCCAGTTTCCCAAGCACTATGTACTGAAGAGACTGTCTTTTCTCCATTGTATAGTCTTTCCCCCTTTGTTGTAGATTAAATGACTGTAGGTGCATGGATTTATTGTTGGGCCTTCTATCCTATTCCATTGATCTGTCTTTCTGTTTTGTGCCAAAACTGTAGTCATTTGATGACTGTAGGTTCATAGTATAATCTGAAGTCCAGAAACCTGATTACTCCAGCTCCACTTTTCTTTCTCAAGTTTGCTTTGACTATTCAGGTTCTTTTGTGTCTCTATACAAAGTAAAAAGAATTTTTTTTTTGTTCTAGTTCTGTGAAACAAATGCCATTGGTAATTTTATAGGGATTGTATTGAATCTGTAGATTGCCTCAGGTAGTATAGTTATTTTGACAATATTGATTCTTCCAATCCAAGAACATGGTATGTCTTTCTGTCTGTGTCATCCCTGATTTCTTTCATCAGCATCTTGTAGTTTTCAGAGTATAGGGCTTTTGCCTCCTTAGGTGGGTTTATTCCTAGGTATTTTAGTCTTTTTGATGTGATGGTAAATAGAATTGTTTCTTTCACTTCTCTTTCTGGCCTTTCATTGTCAGTGTATAGAAATGCAACAGATTTTTGTCTATTAATTTTGTGTGCTGCAACTTTATCAAATTCATTTGTTGAGCTCTAGTAGTTTCCAGTAGAATCTTTAGGATTTTCTATGTATAGTGTCTATGTATAGTATAGTTTGAGCAAACTCTGGAACATAGTGAAGGACAGAGAAGCCTGGCATGCTGCAGTCCTCGGGATCACAAAGAAGCTGACACAACTTAGTGACTAAACAACAAACAACAACAATGTAGAGTATCATATCATCTTGAATGTCAGTTTTACTTCTTCTTTTACAGTTTGGATTTCCTTTCTTTTATTTTCTTCTCTGATTGCCATGGCTAGGACTTTCAAAACTATGTTGAATAAAACTGGGAAGAGTAGACATCCTTATCTTGTCCTGATCTTAGGGGAAATGCTTTCAGCTTTTCACTACTGAGTTAGATGTTAGCTATAGGTTTGTCATATATGGCCTTTATTAGGTTCAGGTACATTTCTCTCTGTGCCCACTTTCTGGAGAGTTTTTTTTATTTATTTATTTTTAAATTGAAGGATAATTGCTTTGCAGAATTTTGTTGTTTTCTGTCAAACTGCAACATGAATCATCCATAGGTATACACAGAGTGGAGAGGTTTGTTTTTTTTTTAATAATGAGTGAATTTTGAATTTTGTCAAAAGCTTTTTCTGCATCTATTGTGATGATAGTATGGTTTTTATTCTTTGATTTTTTTTGATGTGGTGTATCACACTGCTTATCAGATATTGAAAAATCCTTGCATGCCTGAGATAAATCCCATGTGACCATGGTGGTGTGTGATCCTCTTAATGTATTGTTGGATTCAGATTGCTAATATTTTGTTGAAGATCTTTGCATCTATGTTCATCAATGATAATGGACTGCAATTTTTCTTTTTTGTGTGGTATCTAGTTCTGGTTTTAGCTTCAGGGTGATGGTGGCCTCATAGAATGAGTTTGGGGGTGTTCTTTCCTCTGCAGTTATTTGGAATAGTTTCAGAAGGATAGGTATTAACTCTTCTCTAAATGTTTGATAGAATTCGCATGTGAAGCCATCTGGTCCTGGACTTTTGTTTGTTGGGAGCTTTTTAATCACAGTTTCAAATTTCAGTACTTGTGATTGGTCTGAGGTTTAATTTTTAATCACATATGATAAATAGCAGCTGTCTTTGAATGGTGCTTCTCTATGTCATCTGACCTCTGGAAACCAGACTAATAGACTTACCAACATGTGGAATATCACCAGTCATGACAGCACTGGGAAGAGAGTGTTGCAAGGTCTCCCAATGGCAATAAAATTCCCCAGCTGGGAAATGACACAGGTCACTTCTTTCCACAGCATATTGGCTATTACTAGTCACTTGACTTTGAACAACTGGACATAGCTCCAGGGGAGAGGGGGTGCAGATACATGTGAACAGAAGGAATCTCTACCACCAGAATGAAAGCAAAGGCAGGCAAGAAGAGTGAGCTGGGGTCTGAGGAAATGACAGCCCTTGTGATCACTCCACCTTCATCCTCCAGAACTTAAGGAAAAAAGTGGGTCTTGGACTAAGGTTTTGGTTAACAGAACAGTCCTTATTGGTGAACTTTGAGATTCCTAGAGCATTCATATCAGACCCACAGGTTGACATAGTAGGCAAATATGTTAATTAGTATTGCATTTATACTTCATCCAACCACTGTAATAGTTTTGAAATTTTTTTTTCCCACTATATTAAACTTGTCACTCTTGGAAATGGCATCACTCTACATTCCCAGTACAAGTCTAGACTTCGTCAAAATTTTCTTCTCTATCTGCCCAAAGACGTCCCTGGCTCCTAATGATCATTGATGAGATCATGGTCCTGGTATGGCATTTCTAAAATTACTGTTGTCACACACTCCTTCTTGAACATCCTCATCTTTCAGCCTAAAGGCTATAGATATAGATATATAGGCATACATAGATATATCACTGGGTGTAGTTCTCTTACTAATATTTCTTTGCCTGGATGACTCATCTCTCTTGTGGCTTGACAGAGTATGAGAAAAGTGAATAGAACTCTATTTGGCTAATCAAGTAGAGAGTTTAGTGGTCATGAATGACAAAGAATATAGACAACACAGTCAGCTCAGGAAAGTCGCTTTAAAAAAAAAGGCACAAAACCCAAAACCCAAATATAGCAACAAAAAATAACAGTAACAACATATCGTAGGAAAAGGGGAGAATCTGATTTCCAAGGTGGCTACCTTATACTACTTTAAATGTCTCATTTTCAACCAAAAACTATGAGACATGGAAATAAATAACAAAATGTGGACCATCCACTAGGGAGAAAAAAATAGGCGACAGGAGCTGTCCCTGTGAAAGCCAGATTTTGGCATTACTAGATGATGACTTTAAATCAGGAATTTTAAATATGCTCAAAGAACTGGAGGAAACCATATCTAAACTGCTAAATAAGAGTATGAGAATATCTCACCAAATAGAGAATATTAACAAAGAGCTAGAAATTAGTTTTTTGGAGCTATATGGAAAATCTAGATTTGAAAAGTATAATAACTGAATGAAGAATTCACTAGAGGGGCTTAACAGCAAATCTGAACAGATAAAAGACACTAGGATGAAAATAAGAGGCACCAAATGTTCCTGTGTTCAATTCACAAATTCCCTGCAACTTAATGAGACTTGAGAGGCCCCAATAACTGCAGTCTCCTCACCGCTTCCCTCATGCTTTATAAGTAGAAGGCTGGGAATACATTGGAGAATTATCAGAAGATAGCTCTAAGTTTTAAATCAGGTGATGGAGAAGGTTCTAAAGAATCATTATTAGTGATGAAGGTATGTCATTTAATTCCAGAGTTGGCTGTTTGCCTGTGTGATGAACTTGCCGATTCCTTCTCTGGGACTTAGGAGCAGAGCAATCAATGGAGAGAGAGAGAACATGATAGAGACGAAGGAACACTTGCTCTGGGTGAAGCCAAGATATTTGGGTTTCCCATGAGTCAACAGACACAGAGAGAAGTACTTGGGCTTGAGCCATCATCTCATGCATGATGGCTGCCTATTTGGCCAGGGGCCCCTGGCTGCAAGAGACTGCACGGCACACCATCAAATGCAGTGTTCGTAGTGAGTTCGAACTGAAGTACATGTTTCCTACATGAGAACTGTGTGGTGGGAAGATCCATCCCAAGAGGCTTCTGGAAAAATATATCCATGAGCCTCATGTCAGAGGGAGCATTTGTTTTCATGCATACACGAGGCTTCTGGGAAGAAGCAGGAAGAGTCAACAGAAAAGACTGCAGAGGCACTTCTTCTGGCAAGGACGTCTGCCCCAGGTACCACCACCCCTGTACCTTCTCCCTCGTCTCCGACACAGAACAGGAAGAAAGAACACAGAAGAGCACAGGATGAAAGAAGTGACCAAAGCTCCCTCCTGTCCTCAACACACTTCAGGCCAAGGCCTTTCTCTGGATCCCCAGCATGATAAGTTGAATATGAGACTGAAGTTTAAACTGGAATGGCCTGGGCATTTTCAAATATCAGAATGGGCAGGCAACTGAAGGGTCTGCTGGGGATATCTTTGAGGAAGGAAAAGGGAACTGGAACAGAGAATGTTTGAAAGGAATGGGTGGAAGAGAAATGTTCTTCTCATGTTCTCTGAACTGGTTCCATGAAGGTATCGTGGAAATTTTTACAGCAGGTGGATACATAAGCCAACACAATTGTTGGTGTAATTCTTTTGGATCTTGAAAACATCCACTGTGTAACCATGACAAACTTTGAGTTTCTTCTCTTCTTTGTGCCTCAGGTCACTTATCTAGAAAGTGAACTGGTTTTACCAAATAATCTCTTAAGAAGTCCCTCTTTGCTCTCCTTTTCTTTAGCACAGAAACCAATCATTGGATACCAATAAATAACCCCCATGTGGCACTTTACAAATAATACAATTCATAGAAACACACCGCAAGTTGAATAAGAGAGGTATTCTTGGTCTCTTTTAAGATGAGGAGGATCATGAGGCTTCGAGAGGCCTAATGACTTGCTCGAATTCCCCCAGCGGGTGAATGGCCGAGTGAGTACTGTGAATCCAGGCTACTATCTGAAGAGTATATCTTCTCTCTGGTAATTCACACCATTTCATGCTTAGTCCAGTTCCTGCGTATGTCAACCACAGTGTCTTCCAAAATGCTATGTTTATCTCTTAATATCTCATGTACTTTGAGAGGATTATACTTGGGGCTTCCCAGGTGGCACTAGTGGTAAAGAACCGGCCTGCCAATGCAGGAGACGTACATGGCACAGGTTCGATCCCTGGGTTGGGAAGATCCCCTGGAGGAGAGCATGGCAACCTATTCCAGTATTCTTGCCTGAAAAACCGCATGGACAGAGTAGCCTAGCAGGCTACAGTCCCTGGGGTTGCAAAGCTAGACATGATTGAAGCAGCTAAGCATACATATGTGTGAGCAAGAAAGAACATTCTTCAAAAGTTGCTCAAGTACCAGAGCAGGTTACTGGTGGCAATGCAGGAGGCAATGCTCAAGTTGTCCCTCCTTGAGGGTCTGAAGACATGTATTTGGACTGGCCAGAAGAGGCAGTGGGTTATAGGGAAAGTGCATGTTCCTTTGGATTTTTAAATCCGCAAGCATCTACCATTATGTGAGACCAGCTCTTATGTATACAAAGGATCGCTTTCCAACCTTCTGTTCACTTAGAATTCTTGAAGCGCTGCCTTACATTGTTTTATCATGTGGTCATGTGTTTTGGGTTACCCTCGTCATAAACTGCAGCCGCAGGAAAGAACTGCGTACCCAGTCTACTTGAAACTTAATAAAATCTTCCACATGGAAAGTAAATTAAACCATCCTATTGTTGCACATGTTTATTGTGATGACAAGAGAGGGGGGTGTTTGGTTTTCTGTATTTTTGGCTTAGGACATCAGGCTTTTGAAGGCCCCTGGGAAGCTGTTGTCTGTAGAGGAAATCCATTAGGACCTCAGTATTCAAAGATGGAAGAGACTGAGTAGGTCTCTATGGAGAAGACAGTCAAGGTCAAAGTGACTGAGAGGTCCTGGGCCCACTCTTTTCCTTCTCAGAGCTGATCATATCTAGGAGGTCTCCCTCTGAAGTGGCCACTTGGCCCAGATAAGGGCTAGTTTATCATTGACCCCCACATTGCTTAAAACTAGAAATAGTTTTCTTAAAATCAATCTGGAACTCATAGATTCCCTGAACCTGAAATCCAGGATCTACCTTCAGGGTAGATGTGGCAAGAAAGGGATAGAAGAGATTTTCCAAGGAACAAATAATCATGTCCAAATGTAGAATTTTCATGGATCATGCCAGCCACTTTCATAAGTTTCCAGTGCCTGGGATGAGCTCTCAAGTGGTATTTGTTTAGTAATTCAAGAGGCTTTGGCTCTGTCTTCTTTCCCACAGTATGGGCGAGGGTCTTCTATGCAAGTCTGTTCCCTCACCTTCTGCCAGTGTGTGCACATACATACATACCCACCACTACCAGCACCATCAAAGCTCAAATGCCTTGAGCATTGACCTCCTAGGAATCCTTCCATGAAGTTATCTATCTCCTCAGATACAGTGGACCCTGTGTCCAGAGCATACACACTCACACACACCATTACATGCACAAGAAGCTTTTATGAATGGCCTTTCTGTAGTCTTACCCTTCAGAGCACAGGATGGTGGAGAAATAGATGAAAAGCAAGAATTAAATACACCATCACTGGCTCAGTCTTAGGTAACTGTACCCTGCTCATATTTCTGGGAGGAGTTCGTCAATGTTGCGGAAGTGGGTGCACGTGCATTACTGCAGAAGGGACAAAGGGGATAGGAAAAGGGAATGAGAGAAAATTCCTCTGATAAGGCACTTAGTAGTTCGATACACATGAACTGTAGAACATGGTAGGCCTGGCAGACCTTTGAATTTCTGCTGTCCTTTTTCTCCTGGGAATGCATTCTGTTGTACATGTTGAAGCCCCTGCAGTCTAATCATGAAGAAATCCTTAAAGATTAACATTCGCTTTTTATCACAGGCCACCATTAGCACATTATGATTTTTATTCATGGCCAAAGAGGGCTCAGTTACATGAAGTATTTAGTGCCTATACCTAAGGAAAAACAAAACTTCAGATTATTTCACCAGTGCCATTAGAGAAAAATGCACACATAACTTAAAAATACATTTAATTCTTTTATTAATTGTTCATACATCCTTAATTGCAGTTTTTATTTTCGTATTAGAATACAGGTGATTTATAATGTTG
The DNA here is from genome assembly GCF_029407905.1 of Bubalus kerabau. Lineage (NCBI taxonomy): Eukaryota > Metazoa > Chordata > Mammalia > Artiodactyla > Bovidae > Bubalus > Bubalus kerabau. The sequence goes on along the minus strand of NC_073647.1, from coordinate 145,718,098 downwards.
TGTTAGTTTCAGGTGTACAGCAAAGTGATTCATGTATACATATATCTATTCTTCTTCAGATTCTTTTCCCATGTAGGTTATTAGAGTATTGAGTAGAGTTCCCTGTGCTATACAGTAGGTCCTTGTTGATTATCTATTTTGTATATAGTAGTGTATATATGTTAATTCCAAGCTCCTATTTTATCCCTCCTCCATCTTTCCCCTTTGGTAACCAGAAGTTTATTTTTTAAGCCTGTGAGTCTATTTCTGCTTTGTAAATAAGTTCAATTGTATCAGTTGTTTGCAGATTCCACATATAAGAAGTATGATGTGATATTTGTCTTTCTCTGTCTGACTTATTTCACTTAGTATGATAAGCCAATGGCATTATTTCATTCTTCTTATGGCTCAGTAATATTCCATTGTATATATGTACCACATCTTCTCTATCCCTTCCTCTGTTGATGGACATTTAGGTTGAATCCATGTCTTGGCTATTGTAAATAGTGCTGCAATTAAGGGTGGGGGTGCATGTATCTTTTCAAAGTATGGTTTTCTCTGATGTCTGTAAAAATAATGAACAGAAATCTCAGTTAAATAGAGCTGGGAGGCCAGAAGGGGGCGCTCTCATGCCCTGTCACTATAGCAGAGCCAAGCAACAAGAAGAAAGACTCCTCTTCTTTCCTGGCAAGGGACTAGCCGATGAGAAGCCATGGACTCTTTGTTTACTCTGTCCCTCCCAACTTCCTTTTCCGCTCTATAGAAGCATTCTCCTTCCTTTGCCATGTGGGAACGTGCAGGTGGCTCACCATGGTTGCAATCCCAGAACTGCAATTCTCTGCTGATTCCAAATAAACTCATCTTTGCTAGAGAAATATCTGGCACTCTCTTTGTTTTAGGTCACCATGCTTTTAGCTATATTTTGGATTTTATTGGCTTCTGACCAAAGAAAGTAACAACCTCTTTTATGAAATACTTTATCCAACGTTAAAATAAAGCAAGCATCAAAATGGGTCAAAGGTGTTTAACAAAATCACAGAAAGTAGAAGGAAACCCTGGTTGGTGCCACTTTGGTACATGTGTGTGCAAAGGCACACACTCACATAAATCTTGTCACTGATCAGACCCTGTGAAGACTCATGAAACTCTATTTTTGAGGAAGAGAGTTGCAGATGAATCTTGGCCAATTTCCTTTATGAACCAAAGGCACAGGAATTAGAGCAGGGCCTCGGGGATCAGCTCAGATTCCCTGCAGCTTCTAGCTGGAACTGGAATGTTCCTTCCAAAGCACTCGGGAATTGCTGCTCCACCCTGATTCTGCTGGATTATGTGATTCTTGGCACTTTGATTACACTCAAAACTTCACACCATCTTGAAAATTCGTTTCAGAGTTCAGAGCTGGGTTGTCCCATATATGGTTGCTGACAGTCGCTGACAAGGGCCATAAACTATCAAATAGTTTAGAACAATGATCAGAAAGCACATTTGACTATGCAAGTCTAGAAGTAAAAAGAAATGCACACAAAACCGAAATATATGTATATTAATTCATGTTGTATATGTGAATTAGGAATATTTTGAGGAACCACTGTGATGGTTCCATCCTATGAAGAGTCTGGGTAAGAGTTGCCTACAATGGGAGTGGTTGTCAATATATGTTTTATGTTAATTTCTTGGCAATGTTAAATATTTTTGGCTGAGTTCTTTTTGGCTCTGAATAAAGAGTCATAATGTGGCTGGTGATGGCCTACTTGGAGGAGAAAAAGAGTTGTTTCTGACATTTTCTTATTATTAACTTGAAATTGCTCTCATAGTTTTACTTCTCTCCATGGTTTCCTTAGAGAAACCATCGATCCATCATGTGAGGTTTATTTTAGGTGTTGTCGTTCAGTTGCTCAGTCGTGTCCAACTCTGCGACCCTGTGAACTATAGCATGCCAAGCTTCCCTGTCTGTCACTATCTCCCAGAGTTGCTCAAACTCATGTCCATTGAGGTAGTGATGTCATCCAACTATCTTATCCTCTGTCACCCCCTTCTCCTTCTCCCCTCAATGTTTCCCAGCATCAGAGTCTTTTTCCAATGAGTTGGCTCTTCGCATCAGGTGGCCAGAGTTTTGGAGCTTCAGCTTCAGCATCAGTCCTTCCAAAGAATATTCAGGATTGATTTCCTTTAGGATGATTGGTTGGAACTCCTTGCTGTCCAAGGGACTCTCAACAGTCTTCTCCAGCACCACAGTTCAAAATCATCAATTCTTCAGTGCTCGACCTTTATGGTCCAACTCTCACACCTGTATGTGGCTACTAGAAATGATTTATTCTAGTTAAAATTAGACAATAGCATTTCCAAATTCACTTAATTGGCTCTTCCAAAATGCAATACTTTGAACTACTCCTGAGTAAGAGTGACTATATATCTTAGGGACCAAGTGTAGGTAGGGTGCCATAGTAAAGAGTGAGCAAGTTAACCAACTGGAGTACAGGGTGGAAAGATTAAAACATCTACTCATATTTATTTTAAACCAGAAAATAAGAAATTAAAATTTGAAAATTTAATCTTTCCACCCTGTACTCCAGTTGGTTAACTTGCTCACTCTCAGTAGTATATATACCTCACTTTGGAGATGAAGAGAGGGGTCCTAGGGATCTGGACTCTTGAGAACCTACAGTGTGAATTGCTTCTCATCAAATGACAGCTCAAATGTCCCCTCTCCAGAGATATCTTCCCTTAGAATTCCCTTCCCTCTGCCACAAACACAGCCCAACCCATCACTGTCACCATAGCATTTACCCTTCTTAGAATTACACTGTTCCTGTGTTGGCTCACTTATCTGTTTGTATATTACTTCCCTGTCATCTTCCACTCAGATGTAGGCGCCACAAAAGAAGGTGCCCTTTCTGCTTACTCCACCCTTGTCCCTTAACCTGGCAATCAGTTAGCCTTTGGATCAATACAAATTTTGTCAGGTAGCCATTTACTGCACTGCTTTCCCTATAGTATGCTGCTGATACCTCCTCAGTGCTAAGTACAACCTGGCCTTCTTCACATCTGGCAATCACCTTCTCAGTTGCTCAAATGGATAATCACGTATGATGGTTGGCTTCTTCTTTGGGGCAAGAATTCCAAGCTGCTGCCACAGAAACCTAAAAATGTTTCTAGTTCCTATCTTGTAGAAAGCCAAACCCCAAACTACATATAAGTGAAAATTATATGTAGACTCAAAAATTGTGTTTCTCCTGTATTAATTTTGAAGATGAGAGGATACCAAGTATGAAATTGTTTCATGGAGCTTTCCAATCACAAAATAACATCTGAAACCTAAACAGTTATCATTATCACTACTGAAATCTTTATGTTTCCTAACTCAGGGAAAATGGTTTGTGATGACTATGGAACGATTTCAAGCACTTTCTCTATAACAGTAATTTTACCTACATTATTAATTTCAAATTCAAAAATTAAAACCTTTTGAAGTGGTTGTTTTTATACTCTTTTAAGATGTAAAGACATCAGGCAACAGAATGTGTCTAGGGAATTTTTGTGGCTATAGAGAAAAACTAAAAACACTCATAAAATAGCTTTAATTTCCACTACTTTTCATTATTTATAACTGCAAAAGGAAAGGTTTCAAAATTTTTAAATAATTATTCAATAGGAGCTGTAGTAGACAGAATAAAGGCCCCCAAGGATGTCCCCATCCTAACTTCTGGAGCCTATAGCTATGTTACCTTATGTGACAAAAGGGACTTACCAGATGTCATTTAGTTATGATCTTGAGGTGGGGAGGTTATCCTGGATTATCCAGGTGAGTTCAGTATAATTAGAAGGATCCTATAAGTGAGAGAGGGAGACAGGAGAGGCGGAGAAGGAGATGTGAAAACAAGGCAGTATCACAGTGATATAATATGAGAAAGGTTTGGCTAGCCATTGCTGGCTTTGAAGATGGAAAATGGGGCCATGAGCCAAGGAATGCAGGCAGCCTCTCAAAGCTGCAAGAGACAAGGAAATGGATTCCCCCCAGAGCCTGCAGAAAGAACACAGCCCCACGGACACCTTGAATTTCATCCAGTGAGACCCATTTTGGACTTTTGATGTCCAGAACTGTAAAACAATAAGTTGGCTTTGTTTTAGGTCACTAAATTTGTGAAAATTTGTTACAGCAGCCATAGGAAAGTAGCACAGCAATATTTTTAGAAGACATGATTTTGTAAATTCACCAATTCCTCATGTAGCCTCTCACATTTAGTATGTGACACATTTTGATGGCTTCAACAAAATAGTTCAGTTGGAGCTTTTGAAATCTGAGCTTTGATCATATTAGAGAAACACTGTAAATGGTGAAAATGGGGTAATAATGCCAAGTCCTTGTGGGTGATTATTAATAACTCGAAGTTCACATGCAAAAAGACACTGACTTGACACAAAGTGATGGTTATATCATAAACTATTTGAATATTCAGTCCAAGCCTCCTATTTCTATGGAACTGAGCAAGTAAGGCTGTGGTCTGTAAGGAGTGTGTGCTCAACAGACACTAACAGATCAACACAAGACACACAGGTGTCTGGGAGGTGGTCTTTGGACCTACAGATCTTCCCTGGTTTTTCAGTCTGATACATGTCTGTCTAGAGCCTATTCTTATAATGGAACTTATGGTATCACATATCAGCTTTGTTTTTCAAGTGGAACTAGAAATAACTGCCTGGGGAATGCACCATTAGCTGGAACTGAAAAAAAAAAATCATGATACTTGAAGAGTTTTAGCACTTGAGATGGACTATGATTTTCCATTAAGCAAGTCAAATGCTACTACCCAGTCTTCATGAGGAAAGTGCACTATAGCAAGATCCATAGGTCAAATGCTTTAAGAACATTCCATATGGAAACCATTGGCAATAACACATGCTGGCATATGGCAAATGACATGTATACATATAAAAATAAAACCTATAAACAGTGCAGGCTATTTTAATAATGAAATCATATTCTTCCCCACCATCACTTCTCCCACAAAATACAGCCAAGAGACCCCCCCCCCCGACCCCTCTGCCACCCGAACCCCCAGCAGGAATGTGAATTGGACAGTAATGGCTGTGCTCCATCATTGTACCAGTTATGGTCCCAATAGGATTCAGATGACACACTCAATCTTGCCAAAGCCTCCTTTTGGCCAAAGTCAAGCAAACTGCAGCTGGTTAGCAGTCCAGATGCTGCAGTCTATGGAGCTCTCTCTCTGGAAGAGAGAACTGGACAAAGAAAGGTGTGAGAATGGAATGGAGGCGAGAGAATGTCTAGCACAGATTTTTCAGTTCAGCAAATATTTTAATGAGCACTTACTGTGAGTTCTTCTCTGGGAGATACATGTGGTAGAAGTGATCAAAGTAGTTTAATTTGCCTTAAAAACTCAGAGAGTGCCAGGCCACAAGCCAGTAAATGGCAATATGATGGCAATGATAACATGATACAACAGAAACAGAGCATTATGGACACATTTATTTAAAGGAATAAGCTCGTACATATGGGATCAGAAACAGCTTCTAAAAGGAAGCCGAATCTAAGCCAAAACATGAAGAATTCATTGGTCATCACTAACTTTCAGTGAGGACTGTCCTAAGGGCTTCACACATTGTAATACACTTAATCCTTCCAAGGACTCTCTGAGTGGGAACAGGAATTAACCATCAATAGTAAAGAGGGATCTCTTTGGGGTGATGGAAATGTTCTAAAACTAGATGACAGGGAGAGTTGTACCACTTGGTGAACTTACTAAAAGTCACTGAAATGTACACCAGAATGGGAGTGAGTTTTATAATATGGAAATTCTACTTCAGTAACTTTTGCAAAAACCAAACCAAACAGGCTGGTGTGATTATGCAAGGAAGACAGGATGGCTTGAACCGAAGTAAGGGTAGTGGGGATAAAAACTAGACAAGTGCTTGCGACTGGGAATAGCCACTTGTGATTGGGAGAGATGACTGGCAAATTTGGCACCTTGACCTAGAGGTTTTCAGAAAGGAACTGTGGTTCTTTGCCTTCCTGGTGTTGGCTGTTAACTCTATTGGAAGAGAGTGATCTTCAGCTTTGGAAGGAAAGTTACCTAGCAGGCCTCGCCTTTAGATTGAGCAGTAGTTCTCTGCTGATAATAATGCATAGATTTCTTCCAAGTTTTCTGACATCAGAGGTGAAGCTTTAAGAATGAGCTCCATATTTTGGACTGAACTCTAAGGAGGCACTGAGAACAAGTATACCAGAAGGCCTTTTTAGATTACTGCCCTCATCTATGTCAATCAACTTGCCAAAACAAAGAGGAGGATATCTGGGTTCTTGAGGTAATACCCCTTTCCACATGAATTATAGTGACATTTGGTATCCCTTGAGGAATTTTTGGGTTGTGAAGTCCCCTCCTGTAGCTCAAGAGCCAAGAAAATGTCAGTGATCCTTCTGCTTTCCCCTAGAGCCACAATAAAATCCAGGCTCTGATTAGTTGTTTGGGCGACACCTAGTCTTGTTTTGATGGAGTTTGGTTAAACAAGTAAGAAGATCCATTTTTCCCAGGCCCATGAAATGCATGTAGTGGTGAAAAAAAAAAAATTGGGTTAGACTGTGTTTCCCCTGCCAGGACATAGAGTTCTCCGTGTAGTTCGATACTCCCTGAGGGATGGTCGAACCTTTCAGCATATGGTTAGTTAATCTCTCTTATGCTGGGTTATCAGTGGGTCAGCTGAAAGGTCAGAAGCCACGACAAGAACATGAGAAGTCTGAGCTTCAAGTTCTGAATTGTAGGATGACTTTTACAAACTTGGAATGGGGGTGAGGGATGTCTCAGTAGGGTAAGAAGAGGAATTTGCTGTTCTGTTTTGGCAACTTTTCTCTGTGTTGCCGTTTCTCTTCCAAGAGATCGAAATTACCTGCATCTCTGAGAGAAAATTTGCTCAATGTATGTACATTTCTGGCAGCTGGTTGGCAGATGTAGCCAAGTCCTACCCCGCAGAATGCTCTCAGAGCAGCACTGATTTTAAGCTGAGACCTGGGACTCTTGATTTAAAGCAAAATATTTCTTCTGGTTAAAATATCTTGAGGGAGATGATCTGAACCAACAATATAAGCTAAGAACTGTGTGTGCATGTCTGCATGCTCAGTTGTATCTGATTCTTTTGAGATTCCATGGACTATAGCCCGCCAGGCCCCTCTGTCCATGGGATTTCCCAGGCAAGAGTACTGAAGTGAGTAGCCATTCCCCTCTTCAGGGGATCTTCTCAACCCAGGGATCAAACCCGGGTCTCCTGCATTGGCAGGCAGATTCTTTACCACTGAGCCACCTGGGAAGCCTCAAGAATTATGCACAGAGGGAGATAAATATATCCTGGCATATTCATGCAGTCTTAGTTGTGAGGCTTAACATGGGCAAGTTGGGGTGATGAGAAAGAAGCCTTTGCATCAACTATTGATCAGTAATATATCCTCTTGGTATTAACACATGCTCTTCCCGTACCCTTGAGAATCATCCATGGGGCAACCAAGAAAATACCTTATTTACAGAAGATTTTCTTTTTAAGGTCTCCTTTGTATTGAAAACAAAGTCAAATCCTGCTTCCCTCTGAATAATAAAAACTGAGAGATCACATATTGAAGAACTAGGGCCTTGTTTTCTTTCTTATCCTTTTAATGCCTGATAAGTCTTCCAGTTGTGTTGTTTGCTTTGAGAATAACAAGACTTCTTTCAGCCTGGGTTCTTGGGAAGCTACTGAGCAAACTGAATTGTCTGCTGCCCAATGGAGTCCCAAGTAAAATGCCAAAGCTCAAATTGGATTACTGGACTGTTATTAAGAGAAAAGATTGAAGGGGCGGATAGAAGAAAAGCTAGATTTCTCTTGCTGTGTTGAGGACCTTTCAACTTGGAATAACATGTCTTGGTTCTAAATAAATTTATTAGAGAATGACCAAGAGAGAATAAGTATAGAATGCTATATTCTGGTTTTGAGAGGACTCTTGTCAACAATAGCATGGGCAAATCTGGACACAAAAACTTGAAAGAAATTCGAGTCACAGAGAAGAAACACTTAAGAGTGATGTGGAGAACTTTTAATATAAAGGCATAATACTTTATATTTCTTTGTTTAAACTACACCTGCCCACTTACTTCATAATGCTTTTGTTTTGGGAAACTTGAGATTGACTTAGCTCACAGGGAACGTCCTTGAAAATATATTTTTGGTAGCAAATTCAGGAGTTAACTCCATTTGCTTCTTTGGATGAGAGAGGTTCTTCAGTTTATCTCTGGTCTGAAATAGGAAATGTCAGCATTTGTATCTGTTTCCCTTAAGCAATGAGGTATTTTTGGAAGCCCTAGTTCCCCTGAGGAAAAACAGTTCATTCTTCTAACAATGAAACTAAAATGTAAATGTTGCTACAAGTCTGATGGAGATCTTAATGAAACATTAGTAAAATCTTACCTAAGTGTCAGCGAAGGAGATTATTTGCTTTGGAGATTCTGTTTTAAAAAGAAAATACATGTAAACACTTATGCTCATCACATTTTCTTAATAGCTGTCAGTGTCAAGACAGTGAAATGTATCATCATGTTTCATATCTGTTCTAAGTAATTTAAAAAGTAGCCGGTATAATAGTACATTCTTTTTTTTTTAAGTAACTCTACTAGGTCCCAGGAGAGTTAGGTGAGAATTAAAGTTTAAACTTTAGGTATCCTGATGAGGAAAAAGAAAGATCCATCCATATGGCCAGAATTTAAACTGGATGGATTGGAATGTAAATTGGTACAGTCACTATGGAAAACAATAAGGAGATTCCTCAAAAAATTAAAAATAGAACTACCATATGATCCCGCAACCGCACTTCTGGCTATATATCTAAAGGAAATGAAAATAGGTTATTGAAAAGATATCTCTACTCCCATGTTTATTACAATATTATTCACAATAACCAAGATACAAAAATAACCCAAGTGTCTGACAACAGATAAATGGATAAAGAAGGTGTTTTTAATACACACACACACACACAATGGAATACTACTCAGCCATAAGAAAGAAGGAAATTATGGCAATTTCAGCAAAATAGATGGACTTTGAAAGCATTATGCTTCGTGGGATAAGCCAGACAAAGAAAGAATAGTTGAGTCCCCCCAGGTGACGTGTGAAAATGAACGGAGACAATCTTGGTTCTCACAACTAGAGGAAAGGCCACTGGCATCCAGTGGGTAGAGACCAGCCATGTTGTCAAAAATCCTCCAAGGCCTAGGACAGCCTCCCCTCTACCCATAAACAGTCCAGCCCCAAAAGTTACTAGTGCTGAAGTTGAAAACCTCATTATACAACCATGACTGTGAGAGGCTTGTGACATGAGGTCAGTGTAATAGAATTTTAGAAATGTAACCAAATGCTGGTTAGAAAATTAAAAATTACATTAAGACTTCATTACTCCATGCTCTGGAAGAATGCTCAAACTACCGCACAATTGCACTCATCTCACACGCTAGTAAAGTAATGCTCAAAATTCGCCAAGCCAGGCTTCAGCAATACGTGAACCGTGAACTTCCTGATGTTCATGCTGGTTTTAGAAAAGGCAGAGGAACCAGAGATCAAATTGCTAACATCCGCTGGATCATGGAAAAAGCAAGAGAGTTCCAGAAAAGCATCTATTTCTCCTTTTTTGACTATGCCAAAGCCTTTGATTGTGTGGATCACAATAAACTGTGGAAATTCTGAAAGAGATGGGAATACCAGACCACCTGATCTGCCTCTTGAGAAATTTGTATGCAGGTCAGGAAGCAATAGTTAGAACTGGACATGGAACAACAGACTGGTTCCAAATAGGAAAAGGAGTTCGTCAAGGCTGTATATTGTCACCCTGTTTATTTAACTTATATGCAGAGTACATCATGAGAAACGCTGAACTGGAAGAAACACAAGCTGGAATCAAGATTGCTGGGAGAAATATCGATAACCTCAGATATGCAGATGACACCACCCTTATGGCAGAAAGTGAAGAGGAACTCAAAAGCCTCTTGATGAAAGTGAAAGTGGAGAGTGAAAAAGTTAGCTTAAAGCTCAACATTCAGAAAACGAAGATCATGGCATCCGGTCCCATCACTTCATGGGAAATAGAAGGGAAAACAGTGGAAACAGTGTCAGACTTTATTTTTCTGGGCTCCAAAATCACTGTAGATGGTGAATGCAGCCATGAAATTTGAAGGTGCTTACTCCTTGGAAGGAAAGTTATGACCAACCTAGATAGCATATTCAAAAGCAGAGACATTACTTTGCCAACAAAGGTTCGTTTAGTCAAGGCTATGGTTTTTCCTGTGGTCGTGTATGGATGTGAGAGTTGGACTGTGAAGAAGGCTGAGCACCGAAGAATTGATGCTTTTGAACTGTGGTGTTGGAGAAGACTCTTGAGAGTCCCTTGGACTGCAAGGAGATCCAACCAGCCCATTCTAAAGGAGATCAGCCCTGGGATTTCTTTGGAAGGAATGATGCTAAAGCTGAAACTCCAGTACTTTGGCCACCTCATGCGAAGAGTTGACTCATTGGAAAAGACTCTGATGCTGGGAGGGATTGGGGGCAAGAGGAGAAGGGGACGACAGAGGATGAGATGGCTGGATGGCATCACTGACTCGATGGACGTGAGTCTGAGTGAACTCTGGGAGTTGGTGATGGACAGAGAGGCCTGGAGTGCTGCGATTCATGGGGTCGCAAAGAGTCGGACACGAATGAGCAACTGATCTGATCTGATCTGATCTGATGGAATGAATTAATGCATGTGTCCTCAGTTGCTCAGTCCTCTTTGACTTTTTGTAGCACACCAGGCTCCTCTGTCCATGGGATTTCTCAGGCAAGAATACTGGAGTGGATTGCCATTCCCTTGCCAGGGGACCTTCCCAACCCAGGGAACAAACCCCTGTCTCCTGCACTGCATGTAGATTCTTTACCATATGAGCCACCAGGGAAGCCCCATGGACTGTATTGTGTCCCCTCAAAATGCATATGTTGAAACCCTAATCCCTAATGTGATGACATTTGAAGGTGGGGCCTTTAGAAGGTAATTAGATTTAGATGAGGTCATGAGGGTGGGGCTCACTTGATTGGATTAGTGCCCTAATAAGAAAAATCAGAGAACTTGGTCTCTCTCCACCATATGAGCACACTGAGAAGGCAGCCACCTGAAAACCAGGAAGAGAGGCCTCACCCAAACCCAACCATGCTGATATGCTGATCTTGGGCTTCCAGCCTCTAGAACTGTGAGGAAATAAATTTTTGCTAAGTCACGCAATCTATGGTACTTTTCTATGGCATCTTGTGTTGGCATAAAGCACTCCTCAAATTGAAAAATATGCAACAGGGACCTAACCTATTATAGAATTAAATTCATTTCAATGAATGAATTCAATTACTTTCAGCCAAACAGCCATGTTTATCATCAGTTAACACTGTTTAAAAAAATTTTATTGGAATACAGTCGATTTATAATGTTGTAATGTTGTATTAATTTCAGGTGTACAGCAAAGTGATTTAGTTATACATATGCGTATATCCACTCTTTGTTGAACTCTCTTCCCATATAGGTCATTACAGAGCACTGAGTAGAGTTCCCTGTGCTATATCAGTTCAGTTCAGTTCAGTTCAGCTGTTCAGTCATGTCCAACTCTGCGACCCCATGAATTGCAGCATGCCAGGCCTCCCTGTCCATCACCAACTCCCGGAGTTCACTCAGACTCACATCCATTGAGTCGGTGATGCCATCCAGCCATCTCATCCTCTGTCATCCCCTTTTCCTCCTGACCCCAATCCCTCCCAGCATCAGGGTCTTTTCCAATGAGTCAACTCTTGGCATGGGGTGGCCAAAGTAATGGAGTTTCAGCTTCAGCCTCATTCCTTCCAAAGAACACCCAGGACTGATCTCCTTTAGAATGGACTGGTTGGATCTCCTTGCAGTCTAAGGGACTCTCAAGAGTCTTCTCCAACACCACAGTTCAAAAGCATCAATTCTTCAGCACTCAGCTTTCTTCACAGTCCAACTCTCACATTCATACATGAACACAGGAAAAACCATAGCCTTGACTAGATGGACTTTGTTGGCAAAGTAATGTCTCTGCTTTTGAATATGCTATCTAGGTTGGTCATAACTTTCCTTCCAAGGAGTAAGCATCTTTTAGTTTCATGGCTGCAATCACCATCTGCAGTAATTTTGGAGCCCCAAAAAATAAAGTCTGACACTGTTTCTACTGTTTCCCCATCTATTTCCCATGAAGTGATGGGACCAGATGCCATGATCTTAGTTTTCTGAATGTTGAGCTGTAGGCCAACTTTTTCACTCTCCTCTTTCCCTTTCATCAAGAGGCTTTTGAGTTCCTCTTCACTTTCTGCCATAAGGGTGGTGTCATCTGCATATCTGAGGTTATTGATATTTCTCCCGGCAATCTTGATTCCAGCTTGTGCTTCTTCCAGCCCAGCATTTCTCATGATGTATTCTGCAGATAAGTTAAATAAGCACAGTGACAATATGCAGCCTTGACGTACTCCCTTTCCTATTTGGAACCAGTCTGCTGTTCCAAGTCCAGTTCTAACTGTTGCTTCCTGACCTGCATATAGGTTTCTCAAGAGGCAGGTCAGGTGGTCTGGTATTCCCATCTCTTTCAGAATTTCCACAGTTTATTGTGATCCACACAGTCAAAGGCTTTGGCATAGTCAATAAAGCAGAAATAGATGTTTTTCTGGAACTCTCTTGCTTTTTCCATGATCCAGCAGATGTTGGCCATTTGATCTCTGGTTCCTCTGCCTTTTCTAAAAACAGCTTGAACATCAGGAAGTTCACGTGCTGAAGCCTGGCTTGGCGAATTTTGAGCATTACTTTACTAGCATGTGAGATGAGCGCAATTGTGCGGTAGTTTGAGCATTCTTTGGCATTGCCTTTCTTTGGGATTGGAATGAAAACTGACCTTTTCCAGTCCTGTGGCCATTGCTGAATTTTCCAAATTTGCTGGCATATTGAGTGCAGCACTTTCACAGCATCATCTTTCAGGATTTAGAATAGTTCAACTGGAATTCCATCACCTCCACTAGCTTTGTTCATAGTGATGCTTTCTAAGGCCCCCTTGACTTCACATTCCAGGATGTCTGGCTCTAGGTCAGTGATCACACCATTGTGATTATCTTGGTCGTGAAGATCTTTTTTGTTCAAGTCTTCTGTGTATTCTTGCCACCTCTTCTTAATATCTTCTGCTTCTGTAGGGCCATACCATTTCTGTCCTTTATCGAGCCCATCCTTGCATGAAATGTTCCCTTGGTATCTCTAATTTTCTTGAAGAGATCTCTAGTCTTTCCCATTCTGTTGTTTTCCTCTATTTCCTTGCATTGATCGCTGAGGAAGGCTTTCTTATCTCTTCTTGCTATTCTTTGAAATTCTGCATTCAGATGCTTATATCTTTCCTTTTCTCCTTTGCTTTTTGCTTCTCGTTCTTTTCACAGCTATTTGTAAGGCCTCCCTAGACAGCCATTTTGCTTTTTTGCATTTCTTTTCCATGGGGATGGTCTTGATCCCTGTCTCCTGTACAATGTCACGAACCTCCGTCCATAGTTCATCAGGCACTCTATCTATCTAGTCCCTTAAATTTATTTCTCACTTTCACTGTATAATCATAAGGGATTTGATTTAGGTCATACCTGTGCTGTATAGTAGGTCTTTATTAGTTATCTATTTTATATATAGTAATGTGTATATGCAGGGAAGGCAATGGCACCCCACTCCAGTACTCTTGCCTGGAAAGTCCCATGGGCAGAGGAGCCTGGTAGGCTGCAGTCTATGGGGTCGTGAAGAGTCAGACACGACTGAGCAACTTCACTTTCACTTTTCACTTTCATGCACTGGAGAAGGAAATGGCAACCCACTCCAGTTTCTTGCCTGGAGAATCCCAGGGATGGTGGACTTCCATTTCTGGGGTCGCACAGAGTCAGACACGACTGAAGCGATTTAGCAGCAGCAGCAGCAGCAGTGTGTATATGTCAGTCCCAGTCTCCCAATTTATCTTTCCCCCTGGTAACTAACTATAAGCTTCTTTTCTACATCTGTGACTCTATTTCAGTTTTGTGAATAAGTTCATTTTTACCATTTTTTTAGATTCCACATATAATGATATCATATGATATTTGTCTTTCTCTGTCTGAATTAGTATGACAATCTCTAGGTCCATCCATGTTGCTGCAAATGGTGTTTTGTGCTTGTTTATGTTTCAGTAATATTCTGTTGTATATATGTACCACATCGTCTTTGTCCACTCATCTGCCAATGGATGTTTAGGTTTCTTCCATGTTCTAGCTGTTATAAATAGTGCTGCTATGAACATTGGGTTACATGTATATTTTCAATATAGTTTTCTCCAGACATACAATCCCAGGAGTGGGATTACTGGTTCATATGATAGTTCTACTTTTAGGTTTTTAAGAATCTCCATACTGTTCCCCAAAATGGTTGTACCAATTTGCATTCCCACCAAAAGGGTAGGAGGGTTCCCTTTAGTAACTTGACATTTGTCTTGTATGTGTGACAAATAGTATTGTCTGCTTTGTTTTACTCAGAAAAATCTATGGCCTATACTTTATAACCTTTAATTATCATTCAGGTTTAGTGTGATTCTCCTAACAGTCATTTGTTTATTTATTCATTCAGTAAATAGTAAGCAAGCATGTGTTGAATATCAACTAAGAGCATTCTCCACCTAAGCTATGAATATCTTTATCAAATAATTGTTTATAACTGATATAGGAGGTGATATTCCAAAGCTCAGGCTTCCCAGGTTGGGACTTAGCACCCAAACAACAAATTCCAAAGCTCTGTGTATGTGCAGGATAACATTAAAAATCTTATGTATTTTTAAACCCTCTATATCTTAAAAAAAAAAAAAAAACTTAAGAATTGTACTTAAAAAATTAGCATACACACTAATTCACAAATTCCACAAGTTCTGAATTAGTTTATGAGATACCATGTGTTCAGTTTTCAATCTAGGTGTTTCAACTGCAGCATTATAAAAAAATTCTAGAAATGGTTTTTAATATTACATATTAAATATGTATGTAAAATATATTTAATATGTTTTATAATCCATAGGACACTCCAGTTTTAGATGATCTCATAGCCTTTTCTAGTGGCATGAGGTGGGAGATGCCTATTTCTGGCCCTTTGCAAAACACTTCAAATGCTGAAATAATTAGAAGTTACTCCTTAAGATTAACACTTGAACTTCAAGGAAGTCACCTTTTTATATAGAGGAAACTCAGGATAGACTTCCACCTCTGTCACTACCACTGGGGCATTGGCCAAATAAGCATCCCCTCCTTGGGGACTCTGTTTCATTATACACAGACACACATGCACTCACATACATAGTTTAAATTCTGTTCATTGTACAGATATTCATACACATATGGTTTAAATTCTATGAAATACATATATGTATACACACATACATATAAATATGGTTTAAAGTCTATTCATTACACATATACACATAAGTACATATATGATTGAAATATTCCCTACATATCTGTATGTGTGTATGTACATAGTCTATTCATTGTAAAATCTATTCATTATACATGCACACACAGAGTTAATAATGTCACCTTTGAAATTAGATTTGCCTCCTCCTACATATTAGCTGTGTGGCAACTTCTCTGAAAGTCACTTTTCTTATCAGCACATGGCAATATAATACCAACACTTTATCTCAGAAGTTTAAATAAAACTGTACAAAACATGATATACTGAGCACAAAGGCCTTACATAAATGACATTATCATAGGAGTTGCTATGATCATGATCATGATTATCACTGTCTAAAAACCTCAGTGGAAAATTAAGTATTTTCCAGTAGTTGCTTCCTTCAAGTACTGCATGATTTTAAATCAAGATCTTTGCAACTTAATGACTTCAGCATTCTTTTTCTTTTTTTAAAAAAATGCAAGTCGTAGACCTTGACACAAGACAGGCTAGTACCTTAACGGCACAAGTTAGTATGTTAATGTAGAGATGACTGTGGGCCCGAGCCATCACTGAACCTTCAGGTGGAAGCGAGCTTTCCACTTCATGGTGTCCAAAGCGTGTAGCCAACCTCTGCTTGGACCAGACTGGCGTTATTTGCATTGTTGGTGGAACTGAAAATTGATACAGCCACCACGGAGAACAGTATGGAGATTCCTTAAAAAAAAAAAAAAAAAAAAAAAAAACTAGGAGTAAAACTACCACATGACCCAACAATCCTACTACTGGGCATATACCCAGAGGAAACTGTGATTGAAAAAGACGTGTGTACCCCAGTGTTCACTGCAGCGCTATTTACAATAGCTAGGACAGGGAACCAACCAAGAAGCCCATCGACGAATGAACAAGAAAGTTGTGGTACATATATACAATGGAATATTATTCAGCTATAAAAAGGAATGCATTTTAGTTAGTTCTAATAAGGTGGATGAGCCTAGAGCCTATTGTACGGAGTGAAATAAGTCAGAGAAAAACAAATATCGTGTATGAGCACATATATATGGAATCTAGAAAGATGGTACTGATGAACCTATTTGCAGGACAGCAGTGGAGGCTCAGACAGAGAGAACAGACTTGTGGACACATTGAGGGGTAGAGAGAGTGGGACCAATTGAGAGAGGAGTATGCAAACATATACATTACCATATGTAAAATAGATAGCTAGTGGGAATTTGCTGTATGATGCATGGAGCTCATACAACCCAGTACTCTGTGACAACCAGAAACGGGGTGGGAGATAGGAGGGAGGTTCATTACAGAAGGGACATTTGTATACCTATGGCTGATTCATGTTGCTATATGGCAGAAACCAACACAGTATTGTCAAGCAATTATCCTCCAATTGAAAATAAATAAATTTAAAAATTAATAAAAGAAGGTTGAGAAGAAATGGCCTCAGAATAAAGAACAATTCTTTATATTCAAAAAATAAACTCTCTCTGGGGAGAGACAGAAGAATTCCATCTGGGAATCCAGGTTGATGGCAGGAGCTTCTAGCCATGTCATTTCAGGTGGATGGGTGGAAGTATGTCAGCTCCAGGCAATCAGCCCCCTTAGAATCAGTGTCTGAGTCATAATTGGAGGCCCCACTGTTGTCATACAGACTCCTTGAGAAAGGACTTCAAGACCCACAGATAGAGAACCAGTGTGTAGCATGATCCAGGCTAACCTGTAGTTTAGCAGGGAAGAACACAGAGGGTGTGTGCCCCCAATCACCACCCTTGTGATGTATTCTGTTACACATGTCCCTCTATACCCAGCATGTCACATTTGTCCTGCTACAGCTGTTTCAGTCAGGTAAGTAATTCAGCTGATGAAATGGACCAAGGACTTCCCACAACTGTTGATTACTCACTCGCATTTGACTCCAGCACAGGTGGCCAATGACAGTAGAAAGGAAGTAGTTGTTTGAGGATCCACATTCCTTCACTCTAGTGGCTCCATCACTACTAGGGTCTCAGAGGCCTTTGCTGTGTTCTCAGCATCTGGCCAAGAGGTGAGTGCAGAGAGAGGTTCAAGACCAATCAGGAGGCCTGAGGAGCCAGGCTGCTTGGCACAGGCCAGCTCCACTCCCTTGCCTCACTTCACTGCAAGAGCCTGGGAAATGTTTAGTTTTGTGCCCAGGATGGCTTGGCAAGCACGTGCCAGTGTTTCTGCCAGACTCTCATTTCCATATTTGAGGAAATGTGATGGAGCTTGAAATAGGATTAGTATTTAAAGTCAATCACATACATTGTGAAAAGGATTCTCTTATATTGTAACAGGGAAGATTTTACATTTTTTTGACAAGAAAGGGAAAATAATCAAAACTCATGAATTTCAGTGACTCCCCCCCCCCACTTACCATGTTAGTTTATCCCCCTTTGTTCCTTCATCTCTCTGCCTCCCACTTAGGTGGCTACCCTGAGATATTGAGGTCAGCTCAGGGACAGCAAATAACTGAGCTGGCAGCAGAGAGAGGCCTGGGAGTATGATAATGATTGTTTCCAATGCCCAAACACTGTGCTAACCCATACCATTGGTTATGGAAAGGATACTACTGAGCCCGCAGTCTTGAATTGTTTCATGTCCGCTTCCTGTCAAAGGCCCAGATGAAATCATTGTTTCCTTCTCATCTTTTATTCTCCTTGGCTAGTGTTTTTCCTCATTTGGTTGTACACACGAATCATTGGAATGCTATGGTGGAAAGACTCTAAGGAGAGGCCCCCACTACCACCCGTCCACTGATCCCCTTCTGGTTTTCTCACTGTTGTGTGATCCCCTCCCTTGAATGGATGTAGGACCTGTGACATGCTTCTAACCAATAGAATATGGGCAAGGTGATGGGCTGTCACTTCCACAATAACATTACTAAGATTGTAACCCCTGTTTTACTAGCAGACTCTCTCTTTGGCTGGCTTTGAGAAGGCAAACTGTCATGTTGGACAGGTCTATCCAAAAAGGAACTGAGGGTAGCCTCCAACCAGTGGCCAGCAAGGAATCCAGACCCTTAGTCAAACAGCTGTTAAATAACTGCATTTGACTAACAATCTGGGTGAGCGTGGCAGCAGATCCTTCCACAGTCTAACTTTCAGATGAGGCTCTATCCCCAGCTGGTGAATCCATTACAGCCGTAGGGGACCCTGAAGTAGTGGAATCAGCTCAGGCATGACAAGAGTTCTAACCCACCAAAACTGGGAATTAATAAACTTGTGTTGTTTTAAGCTGCTAAATGCTTAGTAATTTGTTGGCAAAGAAGACAACTAATATAGATACTTGTTTAAAAAAAATACAGAGTCCCAAGGCCTAGCCACAAAGTCCATTTAGCAGGACTGGAGAAAGACTTGGAAATCTGCATTTTTCATCATCATCTCAGATTGTGATGTACCTGGTTTAATAACCACTCCAAATTCTCTAGTCTTGATTCTTATATCTAGTTAGCCTCACTAGAAAGTTATATATCTCAGCCTCATTATTTTTAATTCCAACAGAAGTGAGCAAAAAGGTATATTCTAATGATTTTTCTCTTAGTCCATTATAAAAACTATCTGTATTCATTTTCTATTCCTGCTCTAACAAATTACCATAAGTTTAGTGGTTTGAAAAAAACCATAAATTTGTTATCTTATAGTTTTGTGGTTAGAAGTCTGAAAATGGATCTCACAAGCCTAAAATCAAGGTTTCAGCAGGGCTAATTCTTTCTGGAATTTTCTGAGGAGAATCTGTTTCCTTTGCTTTTCCAGCTTTTAGAGGCTGCCTGCATTCTTTGGGTCCTGGTTTCTTTCCAGCAATGTTGCCACTGAGACCTCTGCTGCCATCACCACATCTCCTTCTCTGACTATGCCCCTTCTACTTCTTTATTTCCCATATAAGGACTCTTGGATTACACTGGCTCCACCACAGTAATTTGAGAGAATTTCTCCATCGCAAGACCCATAACTTGATAATGTCTACAAAGTCCCTTTTGGCATGTAGGGTAACTTTCACAAGTCTAGGGATTAAATTATGAACATCTTTGGGGGGTGTTATTCTGTCTACCATAAGATCCATTGGATAAAATATCTATGTCTTGATGCTGGTGAAATGCTTGTCTCTTTCTATCACATGAACTATGTAATTGTCTTGGTCCCCTTTCTTCCTTGGCTCCCAGGGTCTTAGAGCTAGTAATTGTGTTCAGTTGAAATAACTCTGCTGACTTACTTTCTAATCCAGCTGCTTCCTTTTGTTCATTATTTTCTTCTGACTCTTTTATCCTTATTTTAACAGTTCTGTTTTGTCTTTGTCATTTATTATAAGTTGATTTTGAAACATAACTCAAATATACAAATCCCTATATTTAGGCTTAACCCCTGGATCTCCTGATTGTTAATCTCTTATCCTCTAAGGCCATCAGCCACTGAAACATTTTCTCACTTGGTAGCTGGACTTTCTCTTATATTTTACTCCACCTCTTCTTCTGTGCCCTTCCCACAGCCACCCCTGGCTCATGAAACCACTTACCAATCTAATTATCAATTTCCCCCAAGGGACTGAGGATAAATAGTTCACCTTCTACCCATTAGGTGGATTCTGCTAAGGCCTGTTAGGCTGTGATGAATGAACTAGTTCCTGAACCCTTGGTCAGTCTGCCCATGGAAGAAAGATATCCTGAACTGATCTCAAATACACTGGCCTCATTAAAGTACTTGAACAAATTGCCCTAGTAACTCCCATAATAGCCACACACCTCAGGGGGACCAATAACCTTATCCATATGTTACAAGAGGAAATATTGAGTCAAGGAAGGTGAAGCAATCTATAGATTCTATTTCTTTGGGAAAATTATCTTGGTTTGAGGGTTTTAGGTGACTTAGATGGATGAATCCCATTCCTGGTTTTCCATTTAATCAGTACACCCCAATTATTGTTAGAAGTAGTTTGACAAAATAATTTTGTTAGCCTAATTAAAATATAGATTTCAGATACCATAGTGTGGAATGGTTAGAAGAGCAGAGAATGTAGTGCAAACTTTAGAAACATGATGATTAAAAAGTCTGCTGAGTAATGGAGTTGAATTAATCATAATTTATTCCTTAATTTATCTCTGTAGTCATTTGGGAAATTTTACTAAAACAAAAATTTTATATTTTGTTTTCTTTATTTCTATTTATATGCTGTTACAACTAAACAGTACAGATTAAATACTCTATAATGATAAAAAAAATAAATAAAAAAAATAAAAAGTCTGCTGAAATGTTTTAAAGTTAAGCATATATGTTCAGCCTAACACATTTCTATAAAATGAACACCTATATAGCCACTCTCTCCTTAAGCCCCAAATCTGTCCATGCCTCAAAGACCAGATTAGACATCCTTCAACAAAGACTTGCATATGCCTCTATTTGTAATCTTTTTCTCATTGAATTTTAGAAACATATTAATAGTTGGACTCTTCTTATGACACATACATGTGTATTATGTGTGTATGTATGTGTGAATTCATATTATTCACACAGTGAATTCCTGAACCATCCTTTGATTTTCTGCAGCACTGAGTGTCACTGTTTAACTGTCGCTTGAATCGAGTTCATCAGAGAAGGAACAAGTGAATGAACGAGGGAGTGAGTGAATGAGACCATGGAGGTCATTACCTCAGGGGTTGAGTTAATGGTGGTCACCTATCCCAGAATGGAATAGTCCAATTCACCATGTTTTGGAAAGTAGACAAGGGTCAGTAAGCTGGGTCAGCCAGGGCAGCCCTGGACAAACAGTTCAGTCTTGACTTTATGCTGAAACTGGTCTCCACTCTGTCCACCTCCTAGGATTATGTGGCCTGGGGGCCCTTAAACAATGCTCAGGGTTAAAAGGGAGTCATATATTTCAAATACATCTTATTTCTTTTTAAAGAGGGATAGGATGGAAGAATTACTTTGAAGAGTAAGACAGACACTGCTGCCACTTTAGTTACATTTATATTGTGTATAAATATATTTTACTCTTGTCATCAGGCTTCACATATACATTCTTGATTCAAGCACAGGAGAAATATTAATTTGGGTACTGCCTTCAAAGCTGTTGACCATGGAAACCAGTCTTCAGGAGCATTAAGCAAATGATTAGATGTTGATAATAAGGCACTTGCTCTTATTGATCTCATTTCATCCTCAGAGAAACCCTAAAAGGTGGAAATTGTTATCTTTCCCTTTTTACAGATGATGGAAACAAAGAGCCTCAAAGAGTTTTAATGGCATACCCAAGGTCATCTGTCTGCTTCCTAGTTGAATGTCTGTGTTCTACTCAGCTGTGGTGTAAAGGAGTACGGCACATAATGGAAATGCAGAACGTGGGCTTTTGATTCAAAGAAAATAATCCAGGTTATTCTCATTATGGTCTTGTTTATGATTAAAGTTTAGAGTAAAGTGGTGATATACCAGTTGTGTATTCTTTAAAAATGTGCCGCAATTTATTTTAGATGATAATGATTGAGTACTTACTGTGTGCAGGCCACTGGGTTAGTGGTACATGGTACCATGTAAACCTGTCTGTTCCTCATCTTTTACGTGGGAAATAGGATATTACTGTCTTTGCCTTCAAAAACCAAATCTCTCTTTTTGTAAATTTCTTTCCTCTGAATCACTTGGAGCTCTGGCTCTTGATATTTAAAGAAAAACTTTAAAAATAAAAAGTCCTATTTTCCCCCTCAAAAGCCTACTTTTATATGTCAAATGAGCTTTGTTCTTCAGATTATTATGATCTGCTATGAATTTACTTACTTGATTCAGCAAAACAATTGACTTCTGTGTTTTAAGCTATATCTGAATATTGTGGGCACAGAAAAAGTGTGTTGCCATCTGCTATGCAGAAGAGTAGTAGGTGGAAGGCATAGGGGATGGAATACTTGGGGAATCCCAAAATATTATCTTGCATTTGTTACATAGTCTTCTAGTTTATTATAATAGGATTTCCCAGGTGGCACAGTGGTAAAGAATCCACCTGCAATGCATGAGACCCAGGTTTCATCCCTGGAATAGGAAGATCTCCTGGAGAAGGAAATGACAACCCACTCCAGTATTCTTGCCTAGAGAATCCCATGGACAGAGGAGCCTGGCAGGCTTCAGTCCATGTGGTTGCAGAGTTTGACACAATGCAAAGAAATCGAGGAAAACAACAGAATGGGAAAGACTAGAGATCTCATCAAGAAAATTAGAGATACCAAGGGAAAATGTAATGCAAAGATGGGCACAATAAAGGACAGAAATGGTATGGACCTAACATAAGCAGAAGATATTAAGAAAATGCAGCGAGAATACACAGATGAACTATACAAAAAAGATCTTCATGACACAGATAATCAGGATGGTATGATCACTCACCTAGAGCCAGACATCCTGGAATGTGAAGTCAAGGGGGCCTTAGGAAGCATCACTATGAACAAAGCTAGTGGAGGTGATGGAATTCCAGTTGAGCTATTTCAAATCCTGAAAGATGATGCTGTGAAAGTGCTGCACTCAATATGCCAGCAAATTTGGAAAACTCAGCAGTGGCCACAGGACTGGAAAAGGTCAGTTTTCATTCCAATCCCAAAGAAAGGCAATGCCAAAGAATGCTCAAACTACCGCACAATTGCACTCGTCTCACACGCTAGTAAAGTAATGCTGAAAATTCTCCAAGCCAGACTTCAGCAATACGTGAACTGTGAACTTTCAGATGTTCAAGCTGGTTTTAGAAAAGGCAGAGGAACCAGAGATCAAATTGCCAACATCCGCTGGATCATGGAAAAAGCAAGAGAGTTCCAGAAAAACATCTATTTCTGCTTTATTGACTATGCCAAAGCCTTTGACTGTGTGGATCACAATAAACTGTGGAAAATTCTGAAAGAGATGGGATTACCAGACCACCTGACCTGCCTCTTGAGAAACCTATATGCAGGTCAGGAAGCAACAGTTAGAACCAGACATGGAACAACAAACTGGTTCCAAATAGGAAAAGGAGTATGTCAAGGCTGTATATTGTCACCCTGCTTATTTAACTTCTATGCAGAGTACATCATGAGACACGCTGGGCTGGAAGAAGCACAAGCTGGAATCAAGATTGCCGGGAGAAATATCAATAACCTCAGATATGCAGATGACACCACCCTTATGGCAGAAAGTGAAGAGGAACTCAAAAGCCTCTTGATGAAAGGGAAAGAGGAGAGTGAAAAAGTTGGCTTAAAGCTCAACATTCAGAAAACGAAGATCATGGCATCCGGTCCCATCACTTCATGGGAAATAGATGGGGAAATGGTAGAAACAGTGTCAGACTTTATTTTTGGGGGCTCCAAAATCACTGCAGATGGTGATTGCAGCCATTAAATTAAAAGACACTTACTCCTTGGAAGGAAATTTATGACCAACCTAGATAGCATATTGAAAAGCAGAGACATTACTTTGCCAACAAAGGTCCATCTAGTCAAGGCTATGGTTTTTCCAGTGGTCATGTATGGATGTGAGAGTTGGACTGTGAAGAAAGCTGAGTGCTGAAGAATTGATGCTTTTGAACTGTGGTATTGGAGAAGACTCTTGAGAGTCCCTTGGACTGCAAGGAGATCCAACCAGTCCATTCTAAAGGAGATCAGTCCTGGGTGTTCTTTGGAAGGACTGATGCTAAAGCTGAAACTCCAGTACTTTGGCTACCTTATGCAAAGAATTGACTCATTGGAAAAGACCCTGATGCTGGGAGGGATTGAAGGCAGGAGGCGAAGGAGACGACAGAGAATGAGATGGCTGGATGGCATCACCAACTCGATGGACATGAGTTTGAGTGAACTCCGGGAGTTGTTGATGGACAGGGAGGTCTGGTGTGCTGCAATTCATGGGGTCACAAAGAGTCGGACACAACTAAGCGACTGAACTGAACTGATCTGAGCACACGTGCACTATAATAGGTATATACTATGTATCATATGAGATAAACCCTACTAATCTTCCTTACCTTCTCTGTTGATCATGTCAGGTTGAAGCCTGTATGTTTTACCATAAAATTTGTTCATTCATTTCTTTTATAGGTATGTAGATACATAGAGACAGGGATATTTAGTGAGAGAGATTCTGTCCCGACCATCTGAGAATATTTGGCAATATCTGAACACATACTTGGCTGTCACAATGCATAGGACAGCCCCCTACATATACATGCACACAGAATTGTCTAGTTAAAATGTCAGTAGTGCTGAGAAGCTTAGTGGACTATAGTCCATGGGGTCACAAGGAGCCGGACACAACTGTGCAACTAAGTGCGTGTGCAGGCACACCCCCCCCACACACACACACACAAACAGTGCTGAGAAACTTTGAGATAGATACATACAAAGATAGCTAGCTAGATAGGTGGATACGTAAGAAGAAAGCTAGATATATACTAAGTACCACATGCTGGGCTCAGCAGAGAAAAACCAGAGCGTCCCTTATTGACAGCAAATTTAATGTACAGCCATCATGTGTCTTCATCCTCAAAATCCAGCCCTGTTTTCATTATTGGGAAAAATGAAGTTTGGCCTCTCCCAGGATTTATTGCCTTTCTAATCAGCATTTTTTAGGAGTAAAACTACCAAAACATGCATTTCTAAGTGAAGTTAATTTTCTGTAAAGAATACATAGTTCCTAGCACTGATAACAAATTCAGCAGACTTAATCAGATTCAGATTTGGTATGCTGTTTCAGGGGGAAAGGAAAACAAATATAAGTGGGTACTTTAGAGCTTTGGCTCTTGCTAAAAAGTTTATGTAATTTGCCGAATTAAATTTTAAATCCAAGCTTACAAGAACTTCACATTTATGATATAAAATTAATTCAAGATGAAATATGCAGTCCCCTGAGATATCTTTCCAGCTCTATCTCCCTCTTCTCCCACTTTCAGCATGGCTCCCCTTACCAAAATCTCAATCAGTTTCGAGATAGAAATTTCTTTCAAGTAGTATGTATGTGGATTCTCCAGTTAATCTCAGTAAAAGATTTGGAGAGCTAGATGTGAGTATCCTATCCATGAAATACATATTTGGACCTGGTTTCCAGGTGGCGCAGTGGTAATGAATCCGCTTGCCAATGCAGGAATCACAAGAGATGCGAGTTCAGTCCCTGGGTTGGGAAAATTCCCTGGAGTAGAAAATTACCATGTGCTCTTGTATTCTTGCCTGGAAAATTCCATAGATAGGGGAGCCTGGCAGGCTACAGTCCATGGGGTCGCAAAGAGTTGGACACGACTGAGTATACACACAGAGCACACACTAATCAAATGCTTTTGATTTGCTGTTAATAGCTCACTTTTTAACCTAGTCAAGACTATCCTCACTTATAGTTGCTACGGTTTCAAGTCATTTTTAGAAAATACCATGCAAAGTGTAAGCAAGTGCACAGTGGTCTGCAGAAATTCTTATTGTGCATTAGTTCAGATGAACTGTGGGGTTAGATGGTCAGGGAAACCACTGTGAAACACTGGGGTGACTCTTCTAAAGAACCCCAAAGAGTTAATGCGTGCAACTGTGAAAACATAATCTAACTTTAGGGGCTTTTTTTTACTCTCTTTTTTTCCATTTTTTTTTGTTTCCCCCAGGTCCGTCTAGTCAAAGCTGCGGTTTTTCTAGTACTCATGTTGGGATGTAAGAGTTAGACTATAAAGAAAGCTGAGCACCAAAGAATTGATGCTTTTGAACTGTGGTGTTAGAGAAGACTCTTGAGAGTCCCTTGGACTGCAAGGAGATCCAACCAGTCCATCCTAAAGGAAATCAGTCCTGAATATTCATTGGAAGGACTGATGTTGAAGCTGAAACTCCAATACTTTGGCCACCTGATGCAAAGAACCGACTCATTGGAAAAGACCCTGATTCTGGGAAAGATTGAAGGCAGGAAGAGAAGGGGACGGCAGAGGATGAGATGGTTGGATGGCATCACAGACATGATGGACATGAGTTTGAGTAGGCTCCGGGAGTTGGTGATGGACAGGGAGGCCTGACGTGCTGCAGTCCATGGGATCACAAAGAGCTGGACATGACTGAGTGACGGAACTGAATATATATTCTCAAATAGACCAAGAATAGATTGATTTCTAAATAGAAGTGCTTATTAGGACTAAATCAAAGGTCAATTCTAAATGTCTCTTTGGTGGCATTGGGACACTACAGAGAGTGACATTCTCAGAGAGCAACTCTTTGGCAAATGACAGCTTTCAGTGTCAGAAATTTGGTGATCGGTGTCTCCAAGGTGAGTAAGTGAAAGTTGCTCAGTCGTGTCTGACTCTTTGCAACCCCTTGGACTATACAGTCCATGGAATTCTCCAGGCCAGAATACTGGAATGGGTTGCCTTTCCCTCCTCCAGGGGATCTTCCTGGAGGGAAGATCCCAAGGGTCTTCCCTCGTAGCTCAGTCGATAAAGAATATGCCTGCAATTCAGGAGACCCAAGTTCAATTCCTGGGTCGGGAAGATACTCTGGAGAAGGAAATGGCTACCCACTCCAGTATTCTTGCCTGGAGAACCCTATGGACAGAGAAGCGTGGTGGGCTACAATCCATGGAGTCACAAGAGTCGGACACAACTGAGCAACTAAACCACCACCACTCTTCAAGGTTCCTGAAAAACTTGGTAAACCAAAGTTATCTTGACACCTGCAGAATCTTGAGAATCACATAGAAAAAAAGACCTAATATTTGAAAATAAAGGCAGAGAAATTTCTCCTTATGCTAACATGTTTCAAAACTGCATCAAATCTCTCAGTTCTTTAAAAGAATTATCCTTTTCTCTGTTCCCTATAGCTTAAGAGAATAGCGGGGAGCCACATAAGAAAATGAAGCTCTTAACACACTCCTGGAGCCCACCTGTCTATTTCTTTGTCTGTTGCTCTTCACATGTCCCCGCCCCTGGTTTCTGTCCTTCTTGGATGGGTATTTTCTCCATCTTATTTTTCCTTCTCTGGTCACAGTGTAAAATGAATGTGCTCTGTTTTATTGTTCTTGTTTGGGTTTTGTTTGTTTGTTTTCTAATTTATTTATTGTATTTTTGGCTGTGCTGGGTCTTCATTGCTGTGGCAGGCTTTCTCTAGTTTCAGCGAGTGGGGGCTACTATCTAATCTTGGAGTGGGGACTCTTCATTTTCGGTGGCTTCTCTTGTTTCATCTCAAGGGTAATTGTGGCACACAAGCCTACTTGCCCCTCAGCATGTGGAATCTTTCTGGACAAGGGATCGAACCTATGTCCCTTGCATTGGCAGGCAGATTTTGAACCACTGGACCACCAGGGAAGTCCATGTTGGTTTTTTTTTTTTTTTAATAACTGAGGGGAATAATTTTAGATTAACAAGTTTCAAAATAAGTACAGAGTGATCCTCTATACCCTTTACCTGGTTTCCTCTAATGTCGATGTCTTACCTTACCATGGCACTTCTGTCAAAGTAAGAAAGCAACATCAGTACATTACAAACTACAGGCTTTATTTGGATTGCTCTAGTTTTTTTCACAAGTGCCTTCTTTCTGTTCCAGGATCCCATCCAAAGTACTACATTGTATTTAGTCATCAGGTCTCTTTAGGCTCCCCTGGGCTGTGAGTTTTTTTGTCTTCACTTTCCCCTCCAAAATATTCCCTGTTTTGAGGAGTACTGATCAGGTGTTTTATAGAATGTCACTCATTTTAGCTGCCACAGTCTGAATGTTTTTGTCTTCCCAGCATGCATATCCTAATCTCCAATGTGATGGTATAATTCTTATGATTGGAATTAGTGCCCTTATTGAAGAGGCCCCCACAGAGTTCCCTAGCCCCTTCTACCAGGTAAGGATACAAGAAGTCTCCAGCTCAGAAGAGGGTGGTCACACCCGGCCATGGTGGGAGCCTGATCTGGGACTTCTAGCCCACAGACCTGTGAAGAATAAATGTCTGTTGTTTATAAGCCACCCAGTCTGTGGTATCTTGTTAGAGTCGCCCAAATGGACTAAGACATTAGGTTTATCTCTTGTTTTTTCATGATTAGATTGGGGTGATGGGTTTGGGGAAAGATACCAAGGAGGTGAAGTGCCCTTTTCATCACATTGTAACATGTTATCAGCATCACTTACCACTGCTAATGCGGTCTAGTTGATTTCTAATGCCACAGAATGTCCATTGCTCTTAATGTAAAAACAAGAAAATGCAATATTTTATATTTGTACTATAGCCTAACTTTTGAAACTCTTCCAACCTTTAATTAGGTTGCTGTTCTGTACCCCAGAATAGGAATGTGTATGTGACACATGGTATGTAATCGGTATTCCTTGGTGACTGAATGAATATCTCTCTGTCTCCACCCTCATATATATAGGTCAGGGTCGCTGGGTGGGAAAAAGAGACATCTTAAGCAACCTAGATACTAACCAGTCCACAGTCCAACCACTCGTATTGATTGGGTTTTAAAGAATGAATTTAAAATAACTTTGGAAAACTGGGATACGTTTTCATCCTCCTAAAAGGATGTTGGAACTTTTCTTATGATTTATATATGTAACTGTAGTGTTGTAAGCAGTGCTAATGAAGTGGGAGGTAAGCATGTAGGAGTTCAGCAATGCAGACCTTGGGAAATGGGGAGGCACTTTAGAATTAGTATTGTCAAATTGCTTGTTTTCATTGCATTTGAGAATTTCCCTCCTTTGTGGTAAGTTGCCATCTCATTAAAAGGGAAACTCTCAACAACATCATCTCGAAACACCTGCCTCACCACATAGAAAGAGGCAGCCTTTTATGAGCACTAGCATTCTTTTCTCTGTGGTTTTACTGAGTTTTGATGCTTTATTCAAAGCAGTGGGTTTCTCGCTGCTGACAGACGCAGTTGCAGGTTGCAGAGTAAAGTGAACTGTTTAAAAGTTCAACTTGCTGAAGTTTTCAGACCACTCATTGCCTCCAAGCTAAGTTGAAAAGGCCAGAATGATCGCTCACCTTTGCTGGTAGCCCTGGGGGCACGGAGAATGTTGAACAGAGAAGCTAGGTTCTCTACTGCCAAGACCTGTGCCTCCAGAAAAATGATCTGCCAACTGTGGGGAGGTGAGGGGGCAGGCTGATCCGAGGAAACACGAGTTTCTCATATTTCCTAGTCTTTTCTGTATTGGCAGTTAATAATTTTAAACTGTCCTGGCATTTTGCAAGCAATTTAAAGGCTGCGAATCCTGAAGTGTGGGGTGTTTGTGGGAGTGACATGGGTGGGGACTCTGTCATCCTAGTCTTCTGTTTTGAGAGTAAGCATTCTTGAGTAAAGATACGGTGCAAAACACCCTCTCTCCTGCATTGACCATGGGCCCCACATTCAGACAGTAGGTCTGTGGGGGAATAGTGAACGATTTTCTAGCCTTTGTTCCTCCTCGGTTTCAAAATATATTAAGAAAACCATGGGTGACACAGAGGGCTTTTATAGGGACCCAGATACCTAAAAATCACTTTCAAATTGAATTTCAAAAAATAAACTCCCCAGGACAATTCATAGGCTCTGGGTACTTGGACACTGAATTGCACAGGAAAGGTTTCTTAAGATAAGCATTTGTGTTTCAAATTTCCCCCACTTGGCTCTTTATGATAACAGCTTTCATAAATAGTATAGCAGTTGAAACATTTATTATTGGAACAGAAATGCAATTACATGCAGATGTTGTCCTGTGATTCATTGCTTTGTGCTCCACACATTTTCAAGCTGGAGGAAGAACAAGCAGGTCATCAAGTAAATGCTCTCGGCTGAGCTCCACTTACTCTCCTGACTTGAGTTATCTAATCTCTTTTGTGAGTGTTGCCACAACCTCGTCCTCCGTGGCCCTTCTTGGCAGCGAGTTTCATTGTGCAATTACTCCAACTACCGTCAAGAATGTCTTTTCATCCAATATAAACGTTTTTTCCTTAATCCAAACCTGGTTCTTTCTCCAATATTCCTGTTCCGAGGCATATAAAAGGACCACCCCATTTAATTTTTTTCAGTTTGTTATCAGTTTTTCCTTTTGGCAACGTCAGAAAGTGATCCAAACTGTGAAGGTGATAACATAGGACGATTGAGATAGAACCACTAGAGGTGGGATGGATGGAGATGTCCTTCCTGGTTGTCATTGGTCATGGATGGCCTTTTCCCGGAGGAAACCTTTGCATACATTCTGAGGGTTTAGGGGCCACTTTTCACTTTCATGCATTGGAGAAGGAAATGGCAACCCACTCCAGTGTTCTTGCCTGGAGAATCCCAGGGACGGGGGAGCCTGGTAGGCTGCCATCTATGGGGTTGCACAGAGTCACACACAACTGAAGTGACTTAGCAGCAGCAGCAGCAGTGAAGACGCCAAGTGTATCCGTTTCCTATTACTGCAGTAACAAATTATCACCAGCCTGGGGCTTCCCTGGTGGCTCAGACAGGAAAGAATCTGCCTGCAACATAGGAGACCCAGGTTCTATCCATGGATTGGGAAGATCTCCTGGAGAAGGGAATACCCACTCCCATATTCTTGCCTGGAGAATTCATGGACAGAGGAGCCTGGTGGGCTGTAGTCCATGGGGTCACACAGCTGAGCTACTAACACACTTCAGTGGATTAAAACAACTCAAATTATTTTCATACAGTTCTTCAGGTCAGAAGTCCAACACAAGTCTCAGTGGGCTAAAATCAAGGTGTCTCCAGGACTGTATTCCTTCTTGAAACTTTAGAGGAGAATCTGTTCCCAGCCTCTAGAGGCTGACCCCATTCCCTGGATCATGGTCTCCTTCCTCCATTTTCCAAGCCACCAGTAGTTAGTCAAGTCTCTCATATGATATTATGCTTACACGGATTCTTCTGCCTCCCCCTTCCACATTCTAAAGACCTTGTGATTCCTTTGGACCCACCTGGATAATCTAGGCTGATCATCTTAAGGTCAGCAATTTAGGAACCTTCATTCCATCTGCAACCGTAACTCCTCCCCCTCATTTAACTTAATATATGTGCAGATTCCAGAGACTTGGACGTGGACATCTTTGGGAGGTCACTATTCTGCCTACCACACGAAGCAGAGCATTTCAGGCAGTGGAAGAACATGTGCAAAGGCCCTAAGGTCTGAACAAGATGGGTATGATGGGGGAAGAGAAGGAAGACCAATGTGGGTTGACATAATGCTCTGAGGTTAGTCTGGGAAAGGCTGGCAGAGGTCAGATTATGGAAAGCTCAGTGGGCCATGGTATGAAAACTAAACTGTGTTCTGGTCATAGGAGGAGACTGCTAGAGGTTTTGAGCAGGGAATGGCATGATCTGATATATATTTTTAAAAGATGGTTTGGGCTGCTCTATGAAAATAAACTGTGGAGAGGCAAGGGCAGAAGTAGGGAGAACAATTGAGAAGCAAGTACAGGGAATTTCCTGGTGGTCCAGTGTTTAGAGCTAGGCAGTTTGACTGCTGTGGGCCCAGTTTCAATCCCCGGTCGAGGAATCAAAGGTCTCACCAATTAAAAAAAAAAAAAAAAAGACAATTACAGTGATCTCGTTCAGAGGTTCTCAACAGGGGGCAGTTTTGTGCTGCCAGCCCCTAGGGAACATTTGGCAATGTCTGAAGAGACTTCCAGTTGTGACTTGTGGTTAAGGGGAGAGAGAGTACCCCTGGGATCCAGTGGGAAGATGCCAGCGATGCTACTTAGCATCCTACAGTGCCTAGGGCAGCCCACAGCACAAAGAATGATCCTGACCTGTGGTGTGGAGGCTGAGAAACTGGAAGGGTTGGAGGCAACAGGAAGGACATGGTCAGAGCATGCGTGCTCAGTAGCTCAATCGTATCCAACTCTTAGCGACCCCATGGACTTTAGCCCGCCAGGCTCCTCTGTGCATAGAATTATCCTGGCAAGAATACTGGAGTGGGTTGCCGTTTCCTTCTCCAGCGTTTGGACACACACTCAACCATTACTAGGCTTTAGCTTTCAGGGCTTTATCAAAGAAGGAAGAGGCTGGGGGTTGACTTCAAAGCAGACTAGATTGGAGAGGGAGGGGCTGTGTGGGGCACATGGGTGGGGGTGGGAAGGAGAGGTGATTTTCACAGTGCTGGGTTTCCCTCAGGCAGCCAAAAGGACACACTGCAGCACTTCCATGGCATCTTGTATCAGCTATCTTGTCCTAGTTCCTATTATGTACATGGTGTTTATCATAGTCTAGAATTATAAACCCAGGGAACCCAGGTCCTATTTTATTCTCCATCGTCACTAGCTTGGTGACATCAGACAACTGACTTAACCTCTCCTTGTCTCCATTTTCACCATTGGGCTTCCAGGTGGCTCAGTGGTAAAGAATCTGCCTGCCAATACAGGAGACTCAGGTTTTATCCCTAGGTCGGGAAGATCTCCTGGAGAAGGAAATGGCAACCCACTCCAGTACTCTTGCCTGGAAAATACCATGGACAAAGGAGCCTGGCAGGTATAATTTAGCTACTAAATAACAACTGAAAAAGACAACATTTGCTTTATCAACCTCATCTTGTTACAAAGAACTTGGGAAGAAAAATTAAAGCATGATATGTATATATTCTGAAAGTGAAAGTGGAGAGTGAGAAAGTTGGCTTAAAGCTCAACATTCAGAAAACGAAGATCATGGCATCCGATCCCATCACTTCATGGGAAATGGATGGGGAAACAGTGGAAACAGTGTCAGACTTTATTTTTTTGGGCTCCAAAATCACTGCAGATGGTGATTGCAGCCATGAAATTAAAAGATGCTTACTCCTTGGAAGGAAAGTTATGACCAACCTAGATAGCATATTCAAAAGCAGAGACATTACTTTGCCAACAAAAGTCCATCTAGTCAAGGCTATGGTTTTTCCAGTGGTCATGTATGGATGTGAGAGTTGGACTGTGAAGAAAGCTGAGCACCGAAGAATTGATGCTTTTGAACTGTGGTGTTGGAGAAGACTCTTGAGAGTCCCTTAGACTGCAAGGAGATCCAACCAGTCCATTCTGAAGGAGATCAGTCCTGGGTGTTCATTGGAAGGACTGATGCCAAAGCTGAAACTCCAGTACTTTGGCCACCTTATGCGAAGAGTTGACTCATTGGAAAAGACTCTGATGCTGGGAGGGATTGGGGGCAGGAGGAGAAGGGGACGACAGAGGATGAGATGGCTGGATGGCATCACCGACTCCATAGACATGAGTTTGGGTGAACTCCGGGAGTTGGTGATGGACAGGGAGGCCTGGCGTGCTGCAATTCATGGGGTCGCAAAGAGTCGGACACGACTGAGCGACTGAACTGAACTGATGTATATATTCTGCTTTGCAAATTTTTGTTCCCTGTAATTTCATTATCATAATCCTTCTTTTCTAGGTTTCATTATATTTTTCACCATTAATATTTTTATACCTGAAAAACAATGTAACTGATAAATATTTAACACATTGAAAAGGCAAGTTATATTTTAGATTTTATTTTTATGATATTTTCAAGGATCACATAGTCTAGTTCTTTTGGAATATTTAATAAGGAAACCAGTGGAATAACATTAATGGCTAATTTAGTTTATTTCACCAATTTATTCACTAGCACCTGTGTGTAAAGGACTATTAAATGAACTAGGCCAAAATAGGGTTCCTCTTGCCTCTGGGCACATGCAATAAATTCACCTTGCCATTCTGAGACAGTTCTTATAACGTAGAGACTAGGGGTCTGCAAAGTGTAGCCCAAAGTTGGCTGCCCAGTTGTGTGAATAAAGTTTTATTGGAACACAGCCACACACATTCATTTCCATATTATCTGTGGATGGTTTGGACCTCAGTAGCTGAATAGAGTTAGCTGTAATAGAGAGGTGTACAGCTGGCAAAGTCAAAAATATTTACTGTCTTGCCCTTCACAGAAAAAAAATTTGCCCACTCCTGACCTAAGGCACTTAAGTCTTTTGGAAATTTCAGCTTTTGCTTCTGAATTTGCTCTGTTTTCTTATTTCTAAAAATGTGAATCTCCAATAAAGAAATATTTTAAGAATGCCTATTTCCCTGTGTTTACATGGCTTACATCCCCATACCACAGGCTTTACAAGTAAAAGTGCTAAGCTACCAGTATATATTCAATTTATAGGCTAATAATGGCCCAATATAGTTTTTCTCCCATCTATTTTGTAGATCTTTCGTTTCCATCCTTTATTTATCACTATTGAACCCAAGCTTCTTTCTTAACATTATTTTCCCCCATCTCTTCAAGGTCATTTTGTATTATAACACAATCCTCAGAGGTGTTAGCTATCCAATTTGGCACCATCTGCAAATTAAATCAACTTGTCTTTTATTTCATCACTCAAACAACTGATGGAAATATTAAGAAGAGCCTGCCTCAGGACATCCTTTTAAAATGTCACTGTTTCCCTCAAGGTTCTGCAAGAACCATTGATAATCTGAGTCCACTTTTAAGCTCCCACTCCTCTGACAATTGGATCTAGTCAGTGATGGCCAAACCTCAGATGCCAGTCATGATACCATAGTGGTCATGAGCATGCCTACTTACTTAACGGACCCATTCCTCTAAGCGGATGGGTTTGCCATACCTGTTGTGTCTGCTCATCATATATTCTGGTTCTCCTGTCTTGCTCTGAAATTAAGGAGGGCTGGAGGACTTGCTTTGGCCAGTGAAAGGTGAGCGGAAGTTTGCATCCTTTAGGGAGTGAAGTTTTGAAAGGCAGTTCATGATTCACCAGGTCCGCGTTTCCTGTCTTGGCAACCGTGGAAGTACGTGTTGAAAGGAACCTTCATCAGGTTGGGCTCCTGAGTGACTGTGAATAGAGACCCCTCCCTAGAGATCTGCATAGATGTGCAGCACGAGTGAGAAACACACCGTTGTTGTTATAAGCAACTGAGACCTGGGGGTGGCTTGTTTCCAGAGCATAACCTCACCCATCTTGCCTGATAACAGCTCTTGAGCACCATAACATTTTTCTAGAAAGCTCCATTAAAGCTTGGGACCATTCTTTTCCTATGGATCCTTTTCTGTGTATATCCCTCGCAGAACCTTATCCACTGTGCATACCACTTAAATGTTTATTGCATAGAAGTTACTTAATAATAGATCGATAGATAACTGGCTAACATATTTAGGGAATCTTTTTTATGCTTTTGCATCCTGTTTTTATATATGTGCGTGTGCCCAGTTGTGTCTAACTCTTTACAACCCCATGAACTGTAGCCCACCAGGCTCCTCTGTCCATGGGATTTCCCAGGCAAGAATTCTGGTGTAGGTTGCCGTTCCTTGCTCCAGGGGATCTTCCCAGATAAGGGATAGAACCCACAGCTCTTGCATCTCCTGCATTAGCAGGTGAATTCTTTACCACTAGCACCACCTGGGAAGCTGTATTATATATGAATTAATGATAAAAACAACTCCATGTACATCCAGCTTCCTAAGCACCTTAAAGGTATTTTTCAATTGAATGCCCTGGTTCTCCTCTATTGTTTGATATAAGGATATAGTCATTATGATGGAGGTTTTACCTTCCCTAATATTTACTTTAAGTTAACTCAGCCCAGATTCACCACTTCTAATCATGGTAAGACCGGCCTCTGGCTACTGAGAGTAACCTGCACTCACTATAGTGAGAGAATGAGCTTGGGCATTTGCCTATTAATACTTCTATATTGGGGCTTCCCTGGAGGCTCAGATGGTAAAGAATCCACCTGCAGTGCAGGAGATGCAGGAGACGTGGGTTCGATTCCTGGGTTGGGAATATCCCCTGGAGGAGGGAAGGGCTACCTACCTACATCAGTATTCTTGCCTGGAGAATCCCGTGGAAAGAGTCTGGCAGGCTACAGTCCATGGGGTCACAGAATCAGACACAACTGAGTGACTAACACTTTCCTTCTTTCACTTCTGTATTGATGTGGAGCTTCAACGAAACATCCTTCTGTTAGGAGAAATTTAGGGAAACATTAGAGCTTCACATTTCATAATATTCATGTGCACAGGCTTTCTTTAAGATGCAGTTGGGACATGCCTCACTTGCTCCTGGTTGTATTCCTGGGACCTAGCAGAATGCCCGGACCATAGAAGCATCAAAAAATACATGGAATGATTTGAATTTGATACTTTCCATCATCTTTGAGATAGGAAGCCCTTTTTATTTCTGTTTTGGAGGTGAGGCTCAGAAACATTACAAGTAATTCACCCAAGGTCACACCACGAAGAGATGGAACCAGAATGGGAGCATTCTGCTTCTCAGGCATTTGCTCTTTCTTGGATAGCATGGTGTACCCAGGCTTCAGTAGAAAGAGCAAATGTTCTGGAGTCTGATGGACCAAGATTTGAATTATAGCTCAGCTACTCATTAGTTATATGTCATTGGGAATTTCTCAAATCTATCCCCTGATGTTTTCTTTAAACCACAATGATATTTTCTCCCCTTCAAGTAGGTCTTGTGTTTTATTTCATTTCCCATAAATGCTATTTTGGGGGCATGGTATAATGATTCAGCTGTATGTACTCTCTCATTGGGGTCCTCTATGGTTAGGTTGAATTCATGTTGCTTCTCTGACCCTGTCTTTCCCAAACCATTTCTTGAGGCATCCAAGATGAATTTAGCAGAGGGTTATATTCCCACTTTGAAATAGGCTACTTTCATATCCAAATTTCATTTTGACCTTTCAATTCAATAATTATAGCCTAAGATATTTTATGTTTAAAGCCCAAATGACTGTTTGCTTAGAATTGTAAGAACAAATTTGGAGGCCAGCTTAAGGCACTTAAAGGTTTAGCCTGCCCTGGAGAAAAAATGCATTCTTTGTCTTGCATCAACATGTTAATAAAGTCTAAAGTTCCTGCACAAACAGAACTTGCTTCAGCGGGAATTATAAGAACATAAAGGGTGCAGGATCATAAATGGACTATATTAGTGAAAGCCATTTACCTAGCATGGCACACAGAGTTTTATTTAAGATTAATGAAAACCCAATAAATAGAAAACACTAATATTCCTTCCAGTGGGGCAGTCAAGATGAGTCTTAACTTGATATCATAGAAATGTGTGTACTCTGAACAGAAAAACGTGTGCAATATTTGCAAAGTTATATTTTCATAATATTTTATAACCCAAATTTATATTCAATACAAATGCACCTAATATCTCATTTTAGGATCATTCTGGAGTCAGGTAAAGGCAATCATTTTAGCAGTAAGTTATGACTTCATAAAAGTATTTTAATCAGTTGGTATGTTACCTTTAAACTCTCTGGACATATGATTCTTAAAAATGATATTTTAACATGGAAATATGCCATTTGAATGTTTTTCTGTCTCTTCGAGTGGATTTTATTTTTGAAAATTCTATTAGAGGTAAATTCTAGAAGATCTGAGATTTTGGATCTGCCACAAAATGGATCATGAGACTTTAGACCAGTCACTTATCACTGCACGTCAATTTTGTTACCTTGAATAGGAAATAATAACACACGCTTCCTGTAGAGATATAAAGAAAAATGGTATGGAAAAGTCTTTGCCCAGTGGAAAATGCCCCTGTGGTGTTTGTTTGTTTGTTTGTTTGTTTGTTTTGCAGTCTCCTGCTCTTAACAGAAGCCCTTCATGATAGGTTTGTGTTGGTGCTGGCTTCGGTAGCCTGTAAACATTCATTCTCTCCTCTTCCCTGAGCAGAGACCAAAGACACAACACTGAGCTAATTTTGCTAAGATCCACACTACTCAAGGAGCAGTCAAACAGTGGATGAAATAGAAATAAATGATTCATTTTAAGATAAGCTTTATTTAGCAGGCAGTCTTCACCTCCAGCACTCAGATACTAAGTCTTGAGTCTGTTCTTCATAGTGAGACTTCAGTGGAATTGGTTAGACTTAAAAAGAATTATTACTTTTCTCTACAGGCCTGTGTAGAGAAGAAGAGCCAATTGTAGCCAAATGTAGAGGAGAAGAGCCAATTATTAGACAATGGATGTGTTACATACTTACATTTAAAAACTGTTTTGAGCCTAGAGTTAAACCTTCCACAGAGTACTTTTAAAGATACATTTTCTTATCTTCTTAAGTCTAAGAGGTTGTTTAAATGTTTTTCCATGTAATTATGCAAATTCACAAGTCTTAGATTTCTTTCCTGAAACCATCAAACACTTTAATATGTGGGCTCAGGAGGGTTATTTCAGGGAATAAATAGATATTATGTGTCATTTCACCCTTAAAAAGAGTGGCAATTACTGCATTGTAAAAGGAGTAAACTCTAAATGATCTTATTGTATTATCTACTAAAGGCCTGGAAAAGTTGAATAACTATTAGTTACTATGTTCCTATAAGGCATTGGGGGGTCTTACTTGATAGAGGTTTATTCGTATTCTCGTCCCATCATACGTTCTATTCACTTCTTTGAAAATAATTTCAAGAAAAGTTACCCTGGTTTTAAAAACATAAAAGACAACTGATAATATCCTATGCTTTGGTTTTTCTCCCTACAGTGCCTTTATATAATAGAAGGTCGGTCATAGCTCATGATATAAAATACTAGCTGTTGACTCACAGTTACACTAGAAGGGCCAATTTTACAGACTGCTGGAATAAAGATGATTTTAATTAAATTGCACAAATCCCTTTGTACTGCAACCAAAGCCTCCTCAGGCTGGCTGACGCTGAGCCACTCTGGCATGTGTAGAGTTAACCAGGTTACCCGGCTTCCTAGTTAACTTCTTTCACCAGGAATGCAATTCGTGTTTACCTATATAAGGAAACCTGTTAGGCTGACCTGAGTTTGGCGGATTTTTGTGCTGACTGGGAGGCGTGTGAGCACACAGCCCAGAGACGGGGAGTGATTCCGAGCTGGACAGAGCAAGCTTCCTGATCGCACCAGCCATTCAGCTGATCCGAGGCAGGCTGCCTGGAGGACCTACAGGTTTGCCTCTTCCAGATCACAGTTGAGGAACAAAAACCCCGTCCTGGGAAAAATGGGGAAGCCGGTGAGTCTTACCGATCTCTCTCTGTATGCTGCTGCTCAGGGGCACGCCTCGCTGGTCTCACCCAGGAAGTGGAGGCAGAGGCGTCGCTCAGCCTCTCACCCCACAGCTCCTTCCTGAACAAACACCAGGCTTCGCGAATACCTCCAGACAACTTTTCCTGCCTGTTTTGTACCCCGAGAATCCACAGAGGCAGTGATTTTCGCACCTTAGAGTGTTTTGGTGGTTTGAGGAGGGGGTGGGGGGCGTTGGCTTTTTTTTTTTTTTTTAACTACTCAGGAGTTTCTCTCCTACCGCGATGAGCAAACTTTCTCATCTTTGTTGCACTCTGCAGAGTGGAAAGGAGCCCTGGGGTGCTTCGCGAGAACGCCGAGCCCCCAAGGATGTCAATAGTAACTTTAAGTTGGGTTCCAAAAACTACAGGCGGAGTGATAGTCGGTAGAAGTGCAATTTGTCACAAAAAAAGGCAGTCTGAAGGTATCATTTTTCATTCATGCGGCAGCAAAAATCCTTCCATCCTGCACATGTAATAAAGGACACCTTCTGAGACACTGAGAAAAGAAGCTGAGCTGAGCTCTTTGTTCTAGACAATGTAAAGAAGCCCACTCTTGCATTTTGACAAGTTAGCATATGTCTATTTATATATAAGGCAGGGACTGTGTAGAAAGGCTTTATGTCAAAGGCATTGTGGTCGATTGAGTTAAAATTTGGCTCTATTCTATATGTGGACAAAAATTGAAGTCTGAATGTAATTAAACAGGGAAATATGAAAGTGTTTAACAGACTTGCAGGGGAATTTTAGTAATACTGCGGAATGCTCAATTATAAGAGGCAACTGAGTGAGAAAGAAGAAAAAGCCGTTCCAGCTGAGTTCTGGAGCTTAGGTAAAACTTTTGAAAAGAAAGTTTATTTTAAAAAAATCTAGTATAACCATCCAAAATGATTTTGGAATGGGGTACAATTTTTTTTTTCTGGCAAGGTGATTTTCTTAATTCAGTGAGCTTGGATAATTGTTTTGAATGATTTGACTTTTCATCTTGCAGAGAAATATTGTCATTTTCTGTCATGCACGGTGACTTAATCCTAAGGGTTTGGGTAGCAGGCAAGTGGTGCACAGACCCAATTTCCAATTTGTCGTATTAAGAAACTAATTTCTTAAA
The DNA here is from genome assembly GCF_029407905.1 of Bubalus kerabau. Classification (NCBI taxonomy): domain Eukaryota; kingdom Metazoa; phylum Chordata; class Mammalia; order Artiodactyla; family Bovidae; genus Bubalus; species Bubalus kerabau. The sequence goes on along the minus strand of NC_073647.1, from coordinate 145,677,561 downwards.
TTAATTTCAAGAAAAGTAACCAGCACAAACAAGCAGGTTTGAGTGAATGGCCACTTTTTTAAAAATTGCAAGTCATAGTCCATTTAATAGTGAGATTTAATACAGGGATTGGCAACTGCTTATTCATAAAAACAAAAGCTATGGCCAGTTTTATTTAGAGCTCTCAACTTGCAAAAGCCTTACTATTTGCAGTAACACAGTTTAAATGAAACATGCTCATCTCAATGAGAATGAAACCAAGAAAATCAGTGTGTGTATAAGACAGCAGATGTCTTAGTAAATAAATTTCATAACACAAGCAGCAGAACTGAGGAGCCTAATGCAAATGTTTTAAAGCTTGTTATCTCCTCACTGGTGCTCAGAAAAATAGGAGTCTTGATATTGTACTGCTTTCGATGGGAATCAGTAACCCAGGAGACACAAAACACTTTTAAAATATACTGTTAATAACAGATGTTTATACCTGGTTTTCTCACCCTGCTGAAGAGATGGCCCCCAGCCAAGTCGACTAGCACGTCCGCTGTTTTTTCTGTGAGTTGATATGTACACAGTTATTATACACTAATTACATCAACGGCCAAGGGGATATATAACTAGAAAGATAAATCTGTCTCCTGGGGTGGGGAGGGCTGGGGGTAAGCTTGGGTTTGGGGAATCTCATGTTTAGAGTTCTTCTTGCCAGTGGCTGATGAATTACTGTCAGTGACTGGGATCCCCAATTCCTGAATTTACTTACCTCTGGTTCCTGGGCAGCTCATTTGGGGGTAATAAGAGTGATTATTGTATTTAACACTTTGGTATTCATAGAGTCCCAACAGGATTTCTTGTTGAAGATTAAAGTTATTTCAGGGTCCAAACTAATCCTCCAGTGAAAGGCAGGTAAGGTGCAGTGGTACCGCATTAGTTGTTTTCCAGTCACTGGTGCTGTGTGTTTAGGTCTGTGAGGTGTTAGTAAGTGTCCTGGATAAGGAGACTGAAAAATCATGGGAGGGAAAAAGCAAGTAATGGAACCTTAATATCGTTCTTTGCTCATATATGTTGTGACACCCTAAAAAAGTGCAGCATATGAAGATGATTTGTTGCAAATGTACCTGATGGATCCTTTTTGGCCTGATCATCCTGAGAAACATTCTCTAAGGCAAAGCTTTCTGAAAGATGGGCCATGGAGTACTGGTAGATGATGAGCGAGTTGTAGACATTCCCAGAAGTTGATCCCCTTTGGCATCTGGGCCATCAAGCTGTGCCTGGGATGGGCATATCCCCCTGAGGGTTATCTGTGGACCACTTAGTTTCCTCAGCTTGCCCCAATGCGTTGTACAGATAGGATCAATTTCTGTGTAAAAGCTAGGAAACTGTCTTTGACAACCCAGGCCCAGAATACAGAGAGAGCCAGGGAAAGTTCAACTACTGTGTTAAAACCTGAGCCTCAAGGCTCAACACTGATGAAACATAACCTTATTCTTTTTTTATCATCTTTCATGTTATCATGGGGAGGCCAAGGTCCTCTGTATGTCACTCAGTTTGCCCCCTTTGTTCTATAACAAAGTTAAAGAAGTGTTGGGGTGTGTGTGTTGTCATTGTCATTGTTTTTCTATTCTTAAAGATCCCTAGAAAGCTGATGGCAAACGGTTTCTCTTGGCTTCCTTTCTAATGTTTAATCATCATTTATTCTTTTTCTCAAACTGCTGTCACAGTTTGCTTGGCTCAAATTCTCCCGCCACCAGTGTGGCCTGGTCCAGAGGCAATGACACAAAAGAACCTGGTTTCCAAAGTTATTTATTAAATGTAAATTCTTTCCTTAGATACTGTACCAAATTTGTACACATCATTCCTATCCCTGGTGAACTTTCTTTGGCTTTCTCTGCCTACCATTTGTCATCAATTACCTTTTCAAAAACATTTTGCATTATTAATTCCTGTTACATTCATTCAGCAAATATTTATTGAGTGCCTTTTGAAGTCCTTTGCTAAGTACTCAAAAGGAAAAGCGGGTATATAGGACACAGATGAATTTAAACCCAGTCTTCATGCAATTTGCATTTCTGCAAAGAGTAATCTCATTGCCTGAATGGTGTGCAGCATGTGAAGTACGACTTGCTACAAACTTACTTGACCACTTACTTTTTGGCTGATCATCCTGAGGGACATTCTTGAAGTCAAAGCTTTCCAACTGGTGAGCAGAAAACAGGTTAACACACAGGTCAAGATATTCATGCTGTCAAGATGTTCACCAGATAATTTCCACGTCAGAACATGTCCAGTAGATGCCAACGAACTTGGTTACTTACAGAAGAAAGATGCCCCCTTGCTCCCCACAGAGCATCTCTAGATAACAGGGAGCTGGGTGATACCTTTTTCTGTTTTGCTAATGTATTTTTCAAGACTACATTTTCTTGGATTGTAAGGGGTTCCTAGGGCACCATGTTAAGAAGAGAGATTTTCAGAGTACTAGGTAACTTCAGAGTTTTATACTGGCTTTTACCCACTGGAAATTACTAATTGACTAGTGATGATTCTTAAGAAGCAGGCAAGAGCATCTGCTGTTACTGCTAGGTTGTAGATGTAAGGCTTAGAATCAGGGATCATGAATTAATAACTGGTTTGCACCAGTAGGGGGTTTCTTTGGTGGCTCAGACAGTAAAGAATCCGTCTGCAATGCATGAGACACAGGTTCAATCCTTGGGTCGGGAATATCCCCTGGAGAAGGAAATGGCTACCCACTCCAGTATTCTTGCCTGGAAAACCCCATCGACAGAGGAGCCTGTTGGGCTACAGTTCATGGTGTCACAAAGAGTCGGACATGACTGAGCAACTAACCCACACTTTTTGCACCAGTAGGATTTTGCAAATATCTCAGGCATTAGCAAAACCAATTTAAAATATATTTATATTTGAAGAAAGCTTGGCTGGTGAGGTAATAGACATGACTAGACTAGGACCTCTAGTTAAATGTAAAAATACATCTCCATTTTTTAATTAATTGCTTGCAGTCACGTATAAGGAAATCTTCTGTGAGTGAATCTTTCAGAGAAATTGAGTTGCTTTATATATTAATGCTAAGGGTTCAGTTGATTTTATTTTTTATTTAAAAGGAAAATAAAAATGGATAGCAGTGCTTTGTGGAATGGAGCACTCTCCAGTGTGCGTGGTACTTACCTAATAGCTGGGTCTGCATAAAGATTGGCTCTAACTGCTCCCACTCTCTTGCAAGTTGCTCTTCACTTGTCTAAACTTGAGACGGAGATGAAATTAAGCAGAACCTCCTCAATTTGACAGTTTGAGTTTTAACACGTGACAGAATAGGAATTTTGGTCAAAGGGCCGGAGCCAGGAAATAACTGCATTATTTATAGGTATTGTTCTGCAGCAGAGGCCTTGGTTATTTAAACCCAATTTATCCACCCCCCTCACCAAGTATCTAATTGTGCAGTTATTTAGATCTGTACTGACACACTCATCATGTATTGCCTTGGGGACCAAAACTGTATATAAACTACTAGAGAACGGATAACAAGTTTACTCGAACTGATATACTTGGCTTAAAGCTAAGAAACAAAAGAATAGCAGTGTTTCCCAGGTTTATTCCAAGGTGGTGGATGGTGGGTTTGGCCAAGTCATCTTAAACTTCTCTGGGATTCAATTTCCTCATCCATCACTGGAGACATAAATACACAGTTCACTGGACAGTTATGAGTATTGACAGCACCTAGCACAGTGCTGGGCAGGAGGCCAGTCAATAAGTATTCGTTGGATGTGAAATGCATGGGAGTGGATGAGGCATTCTCAAGTAAACAATTAAGAGGTTGAAGAAGTAGAAAGCAACCATTGGTGTCCCCTGTGTACTTTTGCCCACTCGGTGATTTAAAACCTGCTTTTCAGTGAAGCATGGTATACTGTCTAACGTCTCATACCAGGTCCTCTTTTCTTAGTGTCACCTGTTTGTCCCCTATAGGTTTTGCATGTGAGACTCTTGTTATAACGGCTTCTTCTATAGCAATCTATGTTATCTCAAATGTAAGTCCCCCCCACCCCATTTTAAGGTGCTTTCCCCAAAGTAACACATTTTAGAAGCAGAACAAAAAATACTCGTTTTTCACTCAGTAATTTGATAGCTTGCAAGCTTTCCATCAGCACTGGTGGGAGGGACTGGACTAGTAAATTCATGGATAAAATTCACTCGTTTTGTGAACAGTAAGTAGAACATCTCCCTGGCTTTAGTTCATAACAGTGGTCTTCCAGATGTCTTGATGTGTTAGGGTCTCTAAGGTATTTTGTCCCCAAGGTTATCCTCAGATTCCACCCTCTTTGTCCCACTCTCACTCATTACATCCTGCCCCAGTGGAATATAACATTTAATATTATAATGCTCCTATGATGTGGACAGGATGTGTCCTGTGGACTAATGTGCCCTGACAAGAGTTTGCTCCTGGCTAAGGCTAGTCGGGACCAAATGGTGCTCGTTTGATGGGGAAGCAGGGCAGCTGTATTAGTCAGCTCAGGCTGCTATGACAAAATAGCACAGACTGGGTGGTTGAATGGGCTTACCAGGTGGTGCTAGTGGTAAAGAACCTGCCTGCCAATGCAAGGGACATAAGAGACCACGTTGGATCCCTGGGTCAGGAAGATCTCCTGGAGGAGGGCATGGCAACCCACTACAGTATTCTTGCCCGGAGAACCCAATGGACAGAGGAGCCGGGTGGGCTATAGCCCTTGGGATCACAAGGAGTCGGACATAAGTGAAGTGACTTAGTATGCACACACAGGTGGTTAAGTATCAAGTGTTTATTTCTCAGAATTCTGGAGGTTGGGGAGTCCAAGATCAAAGTGTCGGCAAATTCAGTATCTGGTGAGAGCTCTCTATCCAGCTTGTAGATAGGTCTCTTCTCACTGTGTCCTCACTTGACCAAGAGACAGCAATCTCTCCCTCTTTTTATAAAGGCACTAATCCCATCATGGCAGCCCCACCCTCATGACCTCATCTTACCCTAGTTACCTCCCCAAGGCCCCATCTCTAATATCATCACATTGAGAGTTAGGGTTTCAACATATGAACTTGGTGGTGGGGGCACAATTCAGTCCACAGAAATGGCTTTATCAAGACATAGATCAAGTGACTCTGTATTTCTGACTTATTTTCATTGATCTTGAGATATCATCTCTTGTAAGCTACATCGTTAAGAAAAAAATCTTTTTAGATCATAACAGTGTTTTCTTAGCATGGAAACATTTTATACTACATTTATGGAAAGAATTATTTTAGACTCTGATGCTGAGAAAGATTGAAGGCAAACAGGAGACAGGGGTAGCAGAGGATGAGATGGTTAGATAGTATCACTGACTCAATGGACATGAATCTGAGCAAACTCCAGGAGATAGTGAAGGATAGGGGAGCCTGACTTGCTGCAATCTATGGGTCACAAAGAGTCAGACATGACTTAGGGACTGAACAACAACAAAACTGGCTTATTTCGACCAATTTTTTAAAAGAAAATCATGTCTTCCTCCTGTGCATGCATAAAATGAAAAATGTGGCAAGAAAACTGTTTAAGATTCCAGCTTTCCTAAATCACGTTTCAATCAGAATTGTCGTGTGTGCACTTTTCCACACCATGCTGTCATGCTCTGTGCCAGGAGACAGCATTTCTTTTTAGGGGGCATCTCTACTGTCTCTGAGTCTCTACCAAAAGATAACAACCAGAACTACATTTCTTCCTCTAATGATTCTACCTGGGAATGCAGGTATACCCACCAAGTGACTACACTTGTGAGTGAGCTAATTCTTTACCCTTCTGACACACGTCCATGAGTGTGTTCAGAAGCAACCCTCTTGGTGGCCTCCACTGATCTCCTGGATATCTGCCCAGACAACTTTCCTATAGTCCCACCTGAACCGAAAGAGGATCTCCCCCTGGCCTGGGGGAGCTCTTCCTCCTTTTCATTCCTTTGAGAAGCATGTGACTTCTCTTCTCCGGATATGGGGGGCTGATTTCACATAATGCCTAGAACTCAAAAGAAGTGAAAAAAAATATGAACTTCTGTGACCAAGAAGGTTCATGGGTGGGCAATGACAGTTATATCAGGACCGCCTTCCAGGCAGCAAGAGTAAGATACCTCCCACTGTCAGCCTGGTTAACAGGAAAGCACTTACCCTGAGAACTCAGGAAATAGAGTGCATCTCTCCCACCCCACAGGGATGCCTAAAATCTCAGCGTTAGAGAATGATTTAATTGTCTTTTAAGGCATCAAGAGTGTTTTAGTAGAAATTAATGACTCTAGAGAGAGCAATGTGTAGTTGCTGTATTTACTGCTTTGGCATGCATTGCATTCCCATAAAGATGAAGAAAGAGCAAGAGCCTGTGAAGATGGGACAAGGAATGGGATGGGGATGAGGATACAGGAATGGAAAGAGAGCAGGAAAAGAGCAAAGAAGCAGCTCAACTTTCATTCAACGAAATTTATCAAATCCTTGGTCTGAACCAGGCATCACCCTACATCCTGACACTAAAGTGCCTGCACTTAAGGACCTACCTATCCTTCTAGTGTAGGAGACAGGCATCGATGACATATCAGGCCAACAAGTGTAAAAGTCTTCCTAGAATAAAAGCTATAAAGTATAGTTATGTGTTCCCATGAGATTGTACTGGAAGGATTCAGATAATCAAGGAAAGTCAGAGAAAGCTTCCCCGAGAAAAGGATGCTTCAACCGAGAGGTAGTAGGACAGGATGTGAGTCAGTATTTGGAGGGGTAGGAAATCGCCAGACTGTATCTGAGAGTTTTCAGCAGTCAGGAAGACTACATTGACAGCATCCTGGAGACTCAATTGGGGAGCTTCAGAGTGAATGTGAGTGAGCCTAAGGAAGGGGTCCAGGGAAAGATGATGGCTCAAGGTACTAGTATCACGGAGGTGGAGAGAAAGCAAGGTGGTTGGCTTTTAGTTATATTTCAGAGGTGAAATAGATATGTATTGGTAATGAATGGGACAAAAGCAATGATGAGGGATCGGGAAGTGTCATGACAAACTCTCAGGAATCTGGTCCACAAAACTAGAGGAATAAGTGTTGTCATTAATGATGTAGAAAGCAGTGAAAGTTGACCTGATTTGAGGGTAGAGAGAGGAATCGTTTGTAGTCTGAAGAAGTAGAAAATAAGTCTAGCTCATCCATTTACTAGCATTGTGATGCTAAGTTTCTCTGAACCTCAGTTCTTCCATCTTTAAAAATGAAGCCATAAACATTCACCTCACAGGTTGCTGGGACAATCAACATAACTTCATACATGGTTGAAGTTCCTTCCTACATAAGTTACTATGATCACTCCAGAACTGAGCAGCAGTGAAGCCTAGAGGCAGAGTGGCTATTTTCAAGAACTTTCTAGGAGGTGGGGGGATGTGTAGGAGTTTTGACAGCTGAGATCTCAACACTCTGTAAGTTTACCTTAGTGGAGTTTCTCCTTGTTGATAATGTACAGGGCAGCTATTAGCTTCATTTGTCTGGTGAATTCCTTCTATTTTGTTCCCACCACCTCTCCTCCTCTCTTTCAGCCTGGATCAAGGGAACCCATAGAGGAAGAAGGTACATTGCTTTTCTCAGCTGAGATCCCTTATCACTTGTAAGAGGACTAGAGGATTTAGGAAAATGTAACCCGAGAGTTTGCACTAACAGATGAGCACAGTCGATTAGCTTCACACTCCCTGTAGGCTTTGGGGGAAGACTTTCCCATTCTGTTTTTCTAGCGTCAATTTAGCGAGGGCATTTTATACGACATATGTAATTCCTATGCCCTTGAGTGACCTCAGCACATTCCTTTCTGGCTTCCAAATAGCCCCTCATTAAAGGGAGCCATTAGGCAGTGAAAGCTGCAGCCAGTGGTTGAGGAACACACTGGAGTGGGCAGGTGAAGGGGCAGAGGGGGTTAAGCCCTCTGGAATCCAGGTATTAACTTTCCTCTCTGCAGGTGTTTTGACCTTGCAGGATCCTAACTATTACCAAACATCTCCCCCTGTTGCCTGGCTCCACTTCTTTCCCTCTGTTCTTGCCACACTGTTGTCTTTTTATAACCATGTTTATCTCTCATTGAATTATCAGAGAGATTATTTCCCATCCAGACCCCATTCAGTTATTTTTCCTGGCAGGAAACACTTATTTCCATATAGAAAAATGGGTGGGAGAGGGTGGGAGGCATTTTATTTCATTGTTTCACTTGTTTGGGCTGGAAGAAGGTGACACATTTGTATGAATTTCTGGATAACGAAATTAATTTATGCATAGCTTCCCAGGTGGCAGTAGTGGTAAAGAATTCACCTGATAATTTAGGAGACACAAGAAACTCAGAATCGATCCCTGGGTCAGGTAAATCTCCTGGAGAAGGAACTGGCAACCCACTCCAGCATTCTTGCCTGGGAAATCCCATGGACAGAGGCGCCCGATGGGCTCCAGTCCACGGGGTCGCAAAGAGTTGGACAGGACTGAGCACGCAAGGTCTTTGCACAGATAACTAAGTTGTTCTTGATTCTCCATCTGGATATTTGAGAGTTGACTGTATACACCCAGGCAGGGATTGGGATGTGCGGGAGGAGTGGAGAAGGAAGTGGAGTGGAAGCTCTTATCTGAATTAGAAGTCTTAGGCAGGCTTTTAAGAGCTTCCTCTTTTTGGATGCAAATGCACGTTAAGATATAAGAGCAATGTAAAAAGGCACTTCTAAATCCACACTGTGTCTCCCAGAGGGGCTGCCGTTTCACTTCATAAAGACCCAGTTGGCTTTAGTTTTGCTGAGTTCAAAGCAGGGGCGTTCCGTGGCAACTTCTAATTGGCATGTGCAGTAGCAGTGGCTCCAAGTCTGGACGTTTGAGGCGCCACAGTGCAGTAGCAGGAAGCCAGAGCTAGGCAGTCTCAGCGAGTCCACTTCGCCTGTGAGTGCAGTTACCTGCCAGTAAATCATTTGCCAATAGTTCAAAGATTAAGATGGAACCTGACAGAATGATCCAAAGAGAAGGTCGCAGTATAGAGAAAGCACATCAAACATTACAGTGAATGAAAAACGGTGAGAACTTCTGTTTCCAGGCCCCTAAATAAAATTCCTGCAAAGATAAAGATGTGAGCTTTGCACACCATCAGGCCTTCTGGTCTGTTTATCCTGCTGAGAAAGGCTGAAGTTGGGGAGGAGGAAGGTCTCCGCCAACAGATTGTAGCTCATAAATTAGTTAATAAAACCTGTCCTATGTTATCTCTGAAACAGTCTATTTTATATATACTTGTCCATTTGATTTAGTTGTTTCCCTGCTTACTCCAGGCTGTATTTTGGTAGCATAAGTCAGTATGTGAGTTTTAGATTATCCAAAAGTTTATTTTGAAATGACCTGCCTTCTGTGAGGAAAATAACAGTAATGTGTGTGTGTGTGTGTATAATTTATTGCTATTGATTGGGAGTTTCACAGTTAACTTTAGATTTTATATGTATATACATATATATATGTGAAATATATATTTCACATATATAACACAATTTCACAATATGTAACACTAGTTATTCCAGTGAAATGTGAATATTGTTATATGCCAGCATATATTTATTTTATCATAAAGTTAATTTTTATTGCTGCTTTCAAGACCTATTCAGTCCTTATATAGTTCCTGTAGAATATTTCCACATATTACCATTGGTACAGCCAGCTCTTATTTTATGTATTATAGTCACTATGAGTGATAAAGCAACACTGTGGGTATCTATGTATGTAACTGTGTACCAGGGAAGCCCTGTATGTTTATTACACATATACAAGCTACATATATCCAAATGTATGTGTCCCCTTGAAAGTTTCTTCCTATTGAGAACAATAAATAGGCATTGTTGACTGATTTTTTTAAGTCAGATGAAATATATAAGAAAAGAAAATGTCACATTTTTTAAGACCAAGTATAATGATTTAGAAGTTACCAAAGAAGTCAGGGGTAAAAAGAAAACAAAAAATAGTAAAGAAAGCAAAGAAAAGCAGGAAATGAGAGAGGAAGGGAAGTCTCAAAGCAGCAAAAATCTACTCTCCCCTCGTCAATCAAGCCTGCTCTCCATCTATAAACAAAAGCCTAGCAAACAAGCAGGTGAAGGACAAAGGGATCAGGAGAAAAAGGACTTCCCTGGTGGTCCAGTGATTAAGACTATGCTTCCAGTACAAGGGGCATGGGTTTGATCCCTGGTCAGGGAACTAAGATCCCACATGCCATGCAGCACAGTGGAGAAAGTTTTGTTTTGTTTTGTTTTTTAATCTAGTTAAAGAAAAGAGGCAAGCTAAAAATTGCTAGAAAATACTGGGGACCAAAGAGAGAGAGAAAACACAAGAAAGGGTGAGAATGAAACTTCAGGGTGAATGCTTGTAAAGCTAAAGTAAATGGGCAGAAAAAGCCAACTAAAGAAAGTAAGAAACAGGGAGGCAACATTAAAAGTCAAAAAATATGAAACGAGACAAAAATGGTCATGGTGCTTGAGCTGGTGGGGCTGAGAAGACATTGTTCTCTAGGTGTCTTGCTGGGAAAGAGGATAAGATGGCCCAGAAACAAAAACAGGCAGGAGTGGAAGACAGCAAGCATCAGGTGAAAGGGCCGCATGACAAGACAGTCAGCCAAGGGGTACGTCCCAGACACTGGCTGCAGAATAATGTCCTGGAGGGGTTTGTCTCCACTGCAACTGAGCCCTGGAGATGGCAGGACTTGTCTATTGTTGTTTAGTCACTCAATTGTGTCTGACTCTTTGTGACCCCATGGATTGTGGCCAGCCAGGCTCCTCTGTCCATGGGATTCTCCAGGCAAGAATACTGGAGTGGGTTGCCATGCCCTCCTCCGGGGGATCTTCCCAACCCAGGGATCAAACCCACATCTCCTGATGGACTGAGCCTGATGGGTTATAGTCCATGGGGTGTCAGACACGACAGAGTGACTAACCCTTTCACTTTCAGCAGGAATTCTGGCTTCTTAGCTGTGAGGTGCTTCAGTGGAGGCTGGCTATTTCTGATTTAGGAAATGATTATTCTAGGGCAGTGAACGATGATGGCCTAAAGAGTTAATCCTCCAAATATTTTTCACACTCCCAGGAGTCATTTATTGAGCCAGAAGTACCTGGCTTAATATTTATTTAACACTTTGTTTCTGAAGGGGAATGGGAGGGAGAAGAGTGTCATATTCGAATCTATTTCCACCATCAAGCTTTACCCAAGTACCCGATGCTTGACTCTCTAACTGCCAGGCTTAGAGCCTACCCATGAAATTCCAAATCCAGTCTCTTGTGGGTTTGGACTCGCTCGTTTATTTTTACTGTGCTTCGCTCATAATAACTTATGTTTGTAATTCAGCAACCTGAGGAATTGTTTTTATGACACGTTTGGATCTTGCAGTCACTCACACGTTTCAAGGTCCATTGCAGGAAATGAGTTTGACACAGCATGTTAACAGTGAATTATTCATTCTTACCTGCAGTGTTCAGAGCAGTCCGGGAAGGCTTCCCAGTTGTCGAGTCAAAGTTATGTAGCCATAGTGCAAACTCCAGTGGGCAGTTGTGAAGATGGCAAACCTTACTTTGATACAATGCCACAGCACCTCCATTAGTGCCCTGGTTAAAATGCAAACATCTGGTTGCTTTTATGGCCCATGTGTTCCTTAAGATGGTCTATTTCTTGATGATGTCAGTCATTGGAATCAACTCTTTTTAAAGACTGTTTTAGTGTTTCTCTGAAACGATCACTACTTACATTTGTTTAATAGATCATGAGCCCTTCAGGTACACAAAAATTGTAGAGACCACATCTTCTACTCTCCTGATTGTTTTCAAGGATGACATTGTGACTCAGGGACCCTGGGGTGCTGTGGAATATGTTGTCTTCTGGGGTTGTGTGCACCGTAGATTTTCATTAGCATGTCATGTCAAAAGGAACCTCACGCTTCTATGTACTGAGTGTGGGGCAGCTAAGCTGCCGGTTTGTGCTCACCGACCATGGCTTTGTGGATTTGCCTAGTTAAGTTTGTTCTGCGAGTGTTTGCTATTTCCTCCCCTGCATACTTATTTTACCTGGCCGTGTGCCAGGCAATCTACTTGCCCTCCATACTGTGCTCATGTCCAGCGCAGATAAGCTTCAGGCTGACAAGGACCGTCACCTAAATTCCAACGAACTACTGTATGCAGAGCCTTTTGGGGGAGGAATAATTTTATCTTTACTTTTAATGGCAAGTGAAGGTTTGAAGCCAATGGGACTGCTCAAGAAAATGAGAGTCATGAAACAAAGGCTCTACCAATGGGATAAGTAGAATCCATCACTTATGATTTCAGATTTGAAAAAAGATTGGCAAAAGGTGCAATGAATAGTAAAATGGCTCTCCTTAACCCACTGATTGGAAAGGCTTGGGAGGACATGTGTGAACATACTGGATCCTATAACTTGTAGAATGTTACAGACTAGGCCAGCTAGATGAGAACTGTCAAAGCATTAAATAAAATATGGCTCTTAATCATATCCTAGGATTGCATGGAGACAGGAACCTTCCATGGAATTCCCAAGAGAGAATATTAGAAGATGATAATTTAAGGATTATGAAAGTTCCTGAAATTTGCCAAAAGAATTAACACAGGCCTATTTGGGAACTCCCAGGGACCAGACAGAGCAAATGAAATATTAGGTTGTAATGATTTCTTTCCATTTTGCATCTATTTGTTTCTTATTCTCTCTGGGTTCCAAATATTGAATTTATGAAAGTGGAAGGGAAGAAATGAGTGTGCACTAAAGGGAAGCAACTAGGGGTGGGGAAAAACCACCCCCTGCCTCATAACTGGGGAGACAGGAAGAATGAAGAAATTTGAGGCCATTGCATGGAGTAAATGGAATAACTACAATGCAGTGTTGAAGAAAAAGAATATCGTGTTCTATAAGTCACAAATGGAAGGACGTGAGAAGGGAGATTAATTACAATTCAAATTAATTTCATTTAATTAGTTGAGAAGACCAGATGAGTGGTCTTCAAACCTTTTCAGTATTTCTGAGTATTCCTTTCCTCTCTCCCTCTCTTTCACACGCCCCCCCACACACACAGATGTGCACATGATGCAAATTATCCACAATAAATAAACCAAAATGAAACTAATACATATGTGTTATTTCCCATCTCAGCTAAGGAAGATACAGAAAAGAAGAACCTGCTTTGAAGAACATCACTAGCTGTTAATGCCCTGTTAGGAAGTGCACTATGGCATTGAGGTTAGGAAAACAAGCCTATGAGCCATGCAGATCTGCTGTAGAGTCTTTGTCATGCCACTTCCTAGCTGAACTGCCTGCTCCCAACTCTTCATTCCTTGACCTTGGTTTCTTTTACCACCTGTTTGCCAGGGTCATTTGCCAAGAGTAAATTAGACGCATGTGCAGTGTTCTTCACAGAGTAAGTGTTCAATCAACACTGGCTAGCATCATACCCACTATATTCCTTGAGAGTGATGGCCTGATATTTGATAAACATGTGAACTATGGAACCGCCACTCTGAAAGACCGATCTTGCAAAACACACTGCCTCTAGTGAAGAGTATGCCCACTAACAAGCTTTTGACTTTGTTGGTTAGTACTGCTTTTACTTCAAAGCACTCAGAATTGTTTAGACTTCCTTCAGAGGTGCATGGGGTCGCAGAGAGTCAGGCAGAAGTTGGTGAATGAACAACAACAACGCAGAGGCTCATGGACTTAGGCAGGATCTAGAATCTCTCAGTTAATATAACTAATGAAAAGGATTAATAGCATGTTGAGACAGTGACCTGTCAGAGTTGAAGGTGAACATTTGTTTTCTATCACCCTGTATATTCAGTTCACAATGAACAACTTTATTCCTTTAAAGAATCTTTCTGAAACTAGATCAGCCTTAAGCTTTGCATGCAAAACATTACTCAATAAATTTAAATTAATGCTGCTAATATATTCAGTTATTGCCAACAATTGTTGTAACATAAGTTGACTCAAAACAAGTTTTTAAGAGTTTTGCCTGGTGACCGATTTTTCTGTGAAATATTTTAACATATTAAAATCAAAATTAAAATTTGTTTGGAAGGTGTTATTTTACCCAGCCTAGTTTTGTATTCCCTCCTGGATCAGAAACAGATTAGCCCTTTATAAATCTGTTAATATGTGTCCTGAAGATATACTTCAAGAGGGCAAAAACCTTATCCAACAACAAAATCCTATTCCTATAAATATGCAAAGATGGCAGCAATATTGAATGAAAGAAATGAATATGTGTAGCCATTTCCTTTTCCTATCATTCTCAAGGAAATGTTCTTTTGATGGGAAAGAAAACTGTGTTGAAATGTTCCTAAGATTTTTTATAATTGCATATTTCCAAAGCACTTCACTGCTGGAGTCTATGTATCATAAACACTTAATTTCAGTTTTTCCTCCTCTTAAATGACAAGGCATAGATGAATGATTTATTTGCTTGTTTTACTGAAAGGTAGATTACAAAACTTATATCCCTCTCTAGTGTTTTATAACAAAGAACACTGAGGAAAACACATAGAATTTCCTGTCCTTCAAATGATCTGTATGAAAACTAAAGAGCTCAAATCTTCCTTGCTAAGTGATCTTAGATCCTCAAGTATAGATATTGTATTTCCCTTTACACATATCTTATCTTTCAAGAGTGCTTATGTGTCATAATACCTTTCTGTGGACATGTCAGTTGCTCTCAATCTTACAGAATAACCGACAAAGCAGAACAACCCGAAAGCTCCACTTCAAAGAGCTTAAGACATCCCTACCTTAATGCCGGAATTTGGATCGCCTGGTAAGACTGCATTGTTTGACTTCTTAACGAGAAAAATTGGAAAAGCAAAAGCTGGGGCCTGCCTGCTTTATTGTTCCACAAGTGACCTTTCTGAAAGAAGGCTCTTTTATCTCAGGGCACCTTTGTTTAAACGCAAGGCACCCAGACATGCTTTCAAGCTCCATCTTGTAGGTAATGATTTTTTTTTAACAATTTTCAAGATGGCACCTATGAAATTCATTTTTCCCACATGCATGTGGAAATAATGTCCGTTGTAAAATTATTTGGAGTCAATGGAGTAACACCAAAGATGTGATTTCGTTGGTTGTTGATGTTTATTCTACAATGTCTTCCAATCCTTCATGTTCAGGAAAATGTGCTGGATACTTAAGGATAGTCAGAATGTTTTTGAGAATCCAGTATCTTCTACAGCCTTAAAGTGCACCCTTTAGTGGAGGATGATGCCACTATAATATAAAATACAAACCAGTCATTGGTCCAACAACCACTTATTAGGTACATCTTTATTAGGCTTTGGAGACACACGTTTCCTGCCCTCAAGGAAATCACAGTTTGATAAAGAATTTTAAATAGGTGCTAAGTAGAAGCACAAACAGAACATTTTCATTAGAAACATAACGTACATATAGCATGTGTGAAGAAAGCTATGATCTGTTGAATGTCAGAAATAACAACTCAGGCTTACGCTGATGTCAATATTGACCTCATAAAGACTGTGTAATTGACAGAAAAGGACTGAAACTGTTGTGTTAGTGTTTTTTTTTAACCTATTTGCAAGCTATGGATTCCGTTTCCATTGTCTCCTTGAAATGTAGTTTGGAAGTAGTCATACCTGTGCTCAAGCTTTAGTGAGCTTCAGCATCTCCAGGCTAGAGCTGATGAAGAAGCAGATGGTTGGGCTCTTGCTGCAGCAGTTTTGGTTCTACTGGTCTTGGGTAGGACCTGAGGGTCTGCATTCCTAACAAGTGTGCAGGTGATGCTGCTGCTGCTGGTCCAAAGACCCTATTTTGAATAGAACCAGTTTAAGATACGGACACATACTTGCAATGCTTCCTAGATCCTGAGAAGAGAGTGAAAAATGTAGGGAACCTGCACTTCTGGTCTTGGCCAGTGCAATGAAAATTGTCCCAACTTATGTAGAAATGAAATGAATCCTTCTCTGGACCGTTCAGGACCTCAGAACCTGTCTGGTAAGACTTTGAAAATGTGAGTCGTCTGTTGTGTCTGACTCTTTGGTACCCTTTGAACTGTAGCCCACCAGGCTCCTATGTCCATGAGATTTTTCAGGCAAGAATACTGGAACGGGTTGCCATTCCATTTTCCAGGGATCGAATCTTCCCAACCCAGGGATCAAACCTGCGTCTCCTGCATTGCAGAAGGGTTCTTTACCTGCTAAGCCATCAGGGAAGCCCATAACCTCCGGGAGCCTGATGAAAAGGGTTTGTTTGCTGTGGCTACAGAGCATTCAAGTTTCCGGTTTTCGCACACACACACTCAGGAGAATTATTAACCTTTCTTAGCATGTTGGCCCTTTGCTGTCCCTGATTACTTCCCCAATGCTTTGAGTCAATGTTACATTTTGAGTGGAGAGGCCATACAAGACCCCATTGAGTGAGGCTCTGGCAAGGACAGATGATTGAATGGGAGCTCACAACATCCCCAAGAAAATCATGTCTTTTCCTTTGTAGTGAGAGATACCCATCTTTGGCCATTTCCATTTGTGATTGTACTGGTGCAGTGTGATAGGAAGAGAGCATTAAATGGTAAGATGGAAGTGATGTCTTGTCCTGGCTTAGGCTGCCCTGACCTTCTATAACTTGTGACCTTTTGAGGCCAGTTCAATTCTCTAGTCTTGAGTTCCTAGGTCTGTAAAATGAGAATGCGAGATGGCAGGGAATTTTTAAAGGACCTTTACCACGTCATCACTTGTTACTGAGTATTTTTTAAATAATGTTGAAAAGCTTACTTTGAAACATGCTCAAGGGTTAGTTGTTCAGTTGTGTCCGACTCTTTGTGACCCTAGGGACTGCAGCATGCCAGGCTCCTCTGTCCATGGAATTCTCAAGGCAAGAATACTGGAGTGGGTTGCCATTTCTTTCTCCAAGGAATCTTCCTGACCCAGGGATCGAACCTGAATCTCCTGTGTCTCCTGCATTGCAGGAGGATTCTTTACCTGCTGAGCCATTGGGGAAGCCCATAATCTCTGGGAGTCTCCAGAGGATCTTCCCAACCCAGGGATCAAACCCAGATCTCCTGTATTACAGACAGGTTCTTTACTGTTTGAGCCACCAGCTGTTTCTTAAACATGCTCAAAGAGAATTTTAAATAAGTAATAGCATGAAATTACCATATAGCTCAGAAATTGCACTCTTGGACATTTATCCCAGAGAAATGGAATGTTCAAATAAAAACCTACACACAAACATTCATAGAAACTTTATTCATGGTAGCCTAAACCTGGAGAGAACCCAAGTGTCCTTCAACAGGAAGAGAGTTAAAGAAACTATGGTACTTCTATACCAAGGAACACTATACAGCCATAAAAAGGAATGGATTACTGACATATTCAACAACCTGGATGAATCCCAGGGAATTATTATGAGTCAAATAAAAGCCAATCCCTAAAGGTTATATGCTGTATGATTCTATTTATATATGCTCTTTGAAGGACAACATTTTAGAAATGAAGAGCAGATTAGTGATTGCCCAGCAGTTAGGGGTGGAAGGCAGGGAGGGAGGCAGATGTAGTTACAAAAGGGTAGCACAGGTAATCCTTATGGCAATGGTACTATTCTGTATCTTGATCCTGGCAGCAAATATATATATCTTCACATGTGATAAAATTGTATAGAACTAAATACACACACACACACACACACACACACACACATATTAATACAAGTAAAACTGGGGAAATCTGAGTAAGATCAGTAGATTATATCAATGTCAATATCCTCTTTGTAATATTATACTATTATTTTACAAACTATTACCATAAGGCAAATGGTACATGCAGTTTCTTTGTGTTATTTCTTACAATTGCATGTGAATTTATATTTACGTCAGTGAAAATATCAAGTAAAAAAAAGGTTTTTTAAAAAAAATACAGTGTACTCAGTATTCTGTAATAACCTATAAGAAAGAATCTAGAAAAGAGTGGATATGTATATGTATAACTGATTCACTTTGCTACATACCTGAAACTAACACATGTAAATCAACTATACTCCAATAAAATAAATAAATAAAATTATAAATCCCAACTTTTGATTTTAAAAAAGCCTAAAGAAATAATTTTTTAAAAATACATACTGACATTTTTTTGTGAGCCACTCTAGAAACCCAAAATTGGTGTTATTATTGATGTAAAATGCCTAGTTACACTTAGTAGTTTTAACTATCTGGTTGTCAACAGATCTATTCTATTGGGTTGGTCAAAAAGTCATTCAGGTTTTCCATTAAGATACAATGGAAAAACTCGATGAACTTTTTGGCCAACCAATACTTTTGTAAACTTTCTAGAAGTAAACTATGGAAAGTACATGAAAAAATCAAGTATGATCCTCCAGCAGGTATAGGTAAATTATGGCCGGCAGGCTAAATCCAGGTCTCCACTTGTTTTTGTATGCCCCACAAGCTAAGAATGGCTTTGGCGTGTGTGCCTGCTCAGTTGCTTCAGTCATGTCCAACTCTTTGCAACCCTGTGGACTGTAGCCCACCGGGTTCCTCTGCCCATGGGATTCTCCAGGCAAGAATACTGAAGTGGGTTGCCATGTCCTTCTTCCTGACCCAGGGATCAAACCTGCACCTCTTGCACTGGCAGGCAGATTCTTTACCACAGAGCCACCTAGGAAGCCCCCAGCCTACAATAGGACTCCACAAATGCCACTTCCAGGATGGGAGGCCACTGCTTGCTGTTTTCTGTCTGGGTTCTCCAACCATCACCTCTTTCTAACCCCACAGTCTCCAAAGAGGTCTTAGAATCCTTGTTCAAACATCACTCTGGCCCATTTTTGCAGCATTCTCCACAAGTGTCTATGGAGTGTCTTTTTTCAGAACTAGACCATCTCCCTATTGCCCAGACCCCTCCACAAAGAGACCCAAGTGTAAGCTCTAACACAATGGAATCTCAATCAAATTTATTTTTCAATTATAGGATGGAATATGTCTTCAGTGCTAGGGGAAACCTGCAGATTGATGATATCCCAGTAGGCTCAGCACTAGTCTCCAGGAATAGGCCAATTCAGATTTTTTTAAATGTTTCCAGGCCTTCAGGTTATTGAGACAACCTTCTCACTGCAATCGCACAGTCTGAAGGGAAGCATACAGGGAGACTGGCATCTCCAGTTGATCACAGGTGAGCATTCAATTTACAGTGCCTTGCTTGTGATTAACTCTGCATTGGTTCAAGGGGACTCAGGCATACTTCCCACATGACTTCTCCTAGGGCAAATTAGGCTGGTGACTGAGAGGCTGGTATTTTTTGCCACACATACTGGAAAGGACATAAAATCCAGCCTCAGATGTCCTCCCAACTCTGGTCCAGTCCAGTCAGACGGGGACTGTAATGGCTTGACTTGCTAATGGAGACATGAATCCCTGATCATTACTTTGACCTCTCATAGAGACACTCAGGGAGGAGAGTTTTTCTTTTTTTAATTAATTTATTTTAATACTTTTTGGCTGTGCTGGGTTTTCATTGCTGCACGGGCTTTTCTCTAGTTGCATTGAGTGGGGGCTACTCTCTAGTTGTGGTGCTCGGGCTTCTCACTGCGGTGGCTTCTCCTGTTGCAGAGCACGTTCAGCTAGTGAGGACTTCAGTAATTGCAGCACCTGGGCTCAGGAGTTGCAGCTTGTGGGCTTAGTTGCTCCGCAGCATGTGGGATCCTCCCAGACCAGGGAGGAACTCATGTTCTCCTGCACTGGTAGGTAGATTCTTCACCACTGAGTCACCAGAAAGCCCAGGGGGATTTTAGGATGCTGATGTTTATCTAGTTTCCAATCTCGGGGGAGATTGCCATGACTGGAAAAGAGGAGGTGATAAAAAAGCTGAGGAATGATTGATTTTTTTTTTTTTTATTGAGACAAGTAATTTTGGAGTTGCCAATATTCTTGCTTCAGAGCTATAGTTGAAATTAATTTCTTTATGTCATTCCTCTTCCCCACGTGTCTTAAAGGTATGGAAACCTAACAACAAGCAAAATGCAACTACATGCATGTAATGAGCTAAAATACATGTTTTCCATGTGGTCACTCAAGTTTAATTTCCTAACGATAAATGAGAATTATCTATCCCCACTGTAACCTGCCTCTCACCCCCCTTTTCTCTGTCAAAACTGTCTCTGCCTTTGTCTGACTTACTTCACTTAGTATGACAATCTCTAGGTCTATTCATGTTGGTGCAAGTGGCATTATTTCATTCTTTTAATGGCTCAGCAATATTCCATTATATATATATATATATATATATATATATATATATATATATATATATACACCATGTCTTCTTTATACATTCCTCCACTGATGGACATTTAGGTGTCTTGGCTATTGTAAATAGTGCTGCTGTGAACATTGGGGTGCATGTATCTTTTCGAATTATGATTCTCTCTGTATATGTTCCCAGGAGCGGAATTGCAGGATCAAATGATAGCTCTATTTTTAGTTTTTTGAGGAATTTCTATACTGTTCTCTAAAGTAGCTACACCAATTTACATTCCCAGCAATAGTATAGGAGGATTCCTTTTTCTCCACACACTTTCCAGCATTGATTATTTGTCAACTTTTGAATGATGGCCATTCTGATCAGTATGAGGTGATACCTCATTGTAGTTTTGATTTGCATTTCTCTCATTCCCTGGTGGCTCAGTTGGTAAAGAATCCACCCACAATGCAGGAGACCCAGAACCGATCCCTGTGTCAGGAAGATGCCCTGGAGAGGAAATGGCAACCCACTCCATTATCCTTGCCCAGAGAATCCCATGGACAGAGGAGCCTGCTAGGCCACAGTCCTTGGAGTTGCAAAGAGCTGAACATGACTAAGTGACTAACATTTTTGCTTTCATAATTAGTGATGTTGAGGATCTTTTCTTGTGCCTTTGGCCACCTTTATGTCTTCTTTGGAGAAATGTCTATTTAGTTTTTCTGCCCTCTTTTGATTGAGTTGTTTATTTGTTTTTATTAAGCTGTATGAGCTGTTTGTATATTTTAGAGATTAATCCCCTGTAGGTCACATCATTTGCAAATATTTTCTCCCACTCTGTGTATTGTCTTTTTTTTTTTTTTTTGTGGTTTCCTTTTTTGTGCAAAAGCTTTTAAGTTTACTTAGGCCCCATTTGTTTATTTTTGTTTTTATTTTCATTACCTTAGGAGATGGATCCATAAAGACATTGCCTGCTATTTATGTCAGTGTTCTGCCTATGTTTTCCTCTAAGACATTTATAGTATCCGATTTTACATTTAGAACTGTAATCCATTTCAAGTTTATTTTTGTGTGTGGTGTTAGAGAATGTTCTAATTCCATTTGTTTAGTTTTTTTTTTTTTAATTTGACTATGCCAATTATTAGTTGCAACATGTAGACTCTTTATTGCAGTATGTGGACTCTTAGTTGCAGCATGTGGGATGCATTCCCTGACCAGGGATTGAACCTGGGCCCCTTGCCTTGGGAACATGGAGTCTTAACCACTGGACCACCATGGAAGTGCCTAATTTCATTCTTTCACATGTAGCTGTTCAGTTTTCCCAGCACCACTTATTGAACAGACTGTCTTTTCTCCATTGTATATTCTTGCCTCCTTTGTCAAAGATTAATTGACCATGGGTGTGTGGGCTTATTGTTGGGCTTTCTAGCCTGTTCTATTGATCTGTATTTCTGTTTTTGTGCCAGTAACATACTGTTTTGATTACTGTAAACTTGTAATACGGTTTGAAGTCAGGGAGCATGATCCCTGTAGCTCCATTTTTCTTTCACGAGATTGCTTTGGCTATTTGGAATCTCTTGTTTCTCCATACAAATTTAAAAACTTTTTGTTCTAATTCTGTGAAAAAAATGCCATGGGTAATTTGATACAGATTGCATTGAATGTGTAGATTGCCTTGAGTGGCGTAGTCATTTTAACAGTATTGATTCTTCTAATCTGAGAACATGGTATATCTTTCCAACTGTTTGTGTCATCTTTGATATCTTTCATGAGTATCTTATAGTTTTCTAAATAGGTCTTTTGCATCCTTAAATAGGTTTATCTTATTTGTGTTTTTTCTGAATGGCAGGAGACTAATATGAGTTTTTTACTTTAAATTTTGCCACATTACAATAACAAAAAAACCTTCTTACACACAAAATAGTAAAAACAAAATGGACATGTTACTATTGAAAAATATAAGGAGGCTGTAATTTTAAACAGCAGTTATTTCTGTAATAAATTTAGCTTTATGAACAAATTTTTAAATTATCTACATTTTCTTTATTTCACTACTCTTCATATGAAACTTCATCATGGATCAGTCCTAGCCTCATCCTTCATGGTTTCAAATGTCAATAGCCCTGACAAGTGTCTTCTTTACAGTCTAGCTTTGCCTACCCTCCCACCCATAATTCTCCCCACTCACATTCATGCACTCTGTGTGTCAAAATCCCTGTCAGTGAAAGTCTGTCTCCCTTTTGGACTTGATTTGACTTCTTAATTAGCACAAGAATTGTACCTTTGTTTTGTAGCTTGTCAGTCTTCAAAAAAAAAAAAAAAAAGATTAACCTTTCAGCTCAATGCTGGAGAACATAGATTCTTAGCCAGACAGCCTCAGTTTGAATCCCAGCATCTCCACTTACCAGCTATATTAACTTGGACATGTTTCTCAACTTCTCTGTTCTCAATTCCTCATCTGTAAAATTAGAATTAAGTGGATTTAATGTGTTCATATTTATAAAGTGCTTACAACAGTCCTTGGCTCAGAGTAACCACTATAAAAATGATGGTTAAATAGAAGCAAAAATAGGTTAAATTTTTTTCTTGACCTCGTCAAAGACAGCACACCAAACTGGGCCCTGTCGTTTTTTAATGGACTGTGCCACTGGCCCTAGAAAAGGACCAATATGGAAGGTATCTGGATGAATCAGTGAAAATGTATCTCAGATGCTAAAATAACAACTTGAAGCCATGCTGCCACAAAGGACTTCTTTTGTTAGTCAAACAACCTAGTCAAAAGTGACCTCAGAATTCGCCTTTATGGTAACCATGACTGCTGGCCATCTTGTCTCCACTCAGCTGCCTTTAGGAAAAGGATATCAACCCCTATAGGACAGTTTATCCCACTGATAATAAGAAGTTTATCCCACTGTGCCATAGCAAAGGATGCTAGAGAGAGAGGAAAAGTAAATACAGAAAATCCTAAAGATTCCATCAGAAAACTGTTTGAACTAATTGACTAAAGTTGCAGAATGTCAAATTCACACACAAAATCAAGTTGTGATTCTATACACTAACAGCACACTATCTGAAAGAGAAATTAAGGAAATCCCATTTACAATAGCATCAAAAACAATAGAATACTTAGGAGTAAATTTAAAGTAGGTAAAAGACCTATGTGCCAAGAACTGTTAGACATGGATTAAAGGAATTGAAGAATACACAAATGGAAAGATATCTCCCATGTCCTTGGCCTAGAAGAATTAATATTGTTAAAATATTAACAGAGGGGATAGGTTGGGGAGTGGGGAGATGTTGGTCAAGGGTACAAACTTTCAGTTTTAAGATGATTAAGTTCTGAGGATCTAATGTACAATATGGTATACCTGAAACTTCCTAAGAGAGTAAGTAGATCTTAAGAATTATCACCATGCACACATAGACTTGCAAAGAAGGTCATGTGAGGTGATGGATGTGTTCATTAATGGCAGTAATCATTTCACAATGTATACATATGTCAAATCACATTGTACACTTTAAATATACACAATTTTATTTGTCTAGTGTACCTCAGTAAAGCTGGGGGAGGAAAATCAAAGAGAAGCATAATAAATTTAAAAAAATAAAATGAAAAAAAGGAGAATAAGGGCTGGAGGAGTGGAGAGTGAGGAGTAGTTACTTAAGGTACACAGAGTTTTGGTCAGGGAGGATGAAAAACTTAGGGAAATCAATAGTAGTGATGGTAATACAATGTTGTGAACATACTTAATGCCATTTTTACACTTAAAATGGTTTAAATGGCAAATTTTATGTTATGAATATTGTCCCACAATAATTTTTTTAAATATGGCTTCTCAAAGAGGGGTTTCTTAAAAATAGGCATCTTATATGCTGGCTTCATATGGATAGGCATAACAAAGAGGAATACCACAGAATGGGCACCGTAGATGAGGCATTGTAGATTGGCTGCATCATAGAGAGGTCCATCACAGATAAGGGTATCATAAAAAGGGACATCATGGAAGGTCATTACAGAGATGGACCTCATAGGAGGGCGTTTTGATGACTATCATATATAATTTCATCACAGAGAGGAACAACATAAGATCATCCTAGAGAAATCTATCAGACAGGAATACCTTAGACGCTTTCATGTCAGCTTCTCTTCTCTGGACATGAGACCAGAGATGATATTATTCATTTTTACTTTTTTTAACATCTGACACATACTTTGGCTTATAATAGGTACCTAATCTTGTTTGTGGGGTGCATATATGTGTACCATCTCTGCCACACATAGCCTTCGAAAAATGTAGAACCTGTTCCCCAATTCTTCTGCAGACTGAATTGGCCTAGTTCTTAGAAAAATTTCCAATGTACTGGATATTTCTGACTTTTCTCATTGTAAGAGCCCTCTGTATACCTATTTGTAATGGGCAGAATTTTTAGGATACCCCCCTCAAAGATGTCCTGCCCTAGTCCCTGGAATCTGTGATGTTGTGAGATAACACTTCCATGTCTACATTATGTTATTCCCTATTAAAATAGGAAACTTATCTGTTGGGCATGATCTGGTCCCATGAGCTCTTAAAAGCAGAGAACATTTTCTGACTGGTGGCAAAGAGGAAGACAGAGATTCAAAGCATGAGAAAGGTTTGATGCACCATTTCTGTGTTTGAAGATGGAAGGAGTCATGTGTAAAGATGGAAGACTAACCAATAGGAGCTGGGCAACCCTTCACTACCGGCCAACAAGGAAATGGTCCCTCAGTCCTACAACCACAAGGAACTAAATTTGGTCAACAATCTGAATGATCTTGGAAGTGAATTCTTTCCCAGAGCCTTCAGATAAGAGTCCTACCTATACAACAGTTTAATTTCAGCCTTGTAAGACCCTGAGCATGGAACCCAATAGAACCTGTCCAGATTTCAAGCCTCCAAAATTGTGAGGTAATAAAAAGTGTTGTTTTAATTCACTAAATTGATTGTAATTTGTTATGCAGCAGTAGAAAGCTAATATGTCATTTGTCACTGTCTTTCTTTAAAAGTTCCTAGAATTGATTTTTTTTTTAAATTTCTTTATTTTATTTTTTTTATTTTATTTTATTTTTAAACTTTACAATATTGTGTTAGTTTTGCCAAATATCGAAATGAATCCGCCACAGGTATACATGTGTTCCCCATCCTGAACCCTCCTCCCTCCTCCCTCCCCATACCATCCCTCTGGGTTGTCCCAGTGCACCAGCCCCAAGCATCCAGTATCGTGCATCGAACCTGGACTGGCGACTCATTACATACATGATATTATACATGCTTCAATGCCATTCTCCCAAATCTTCCCACCCTCTCCCTCTCCCACAGAGTCCAAAAGTCTGTTCTATACGTCAGTGTCTCTTTTGCTGTCTCGTACACAGGGTTATTGTTACCATCTTTCTAAATTCCATATATATGCGTTAGTATACTGTATAATTTATTTATTTTAATTGGAGGCTAATTACTTTACAATATTGTAGTGGTTTTTGCCATACATTGACATGAATCAGCCATGTGTGTACATGTGTTCCCCATCCTGAACCCCCCTCCCACCTCCCTCCCCATCCCATCCCTCAGGGTCATCCCAGTGCACCAGCCCTGAGCACCCTGTCTCATGCATTGAACCTGGACTGGTGATCTGTTTCACATATGATAATATAGATGTTTCAATGCTATTCTCTCAAATCATCCCACCCTTGCCCTCTCTCACAGAGTCCAAAAGTCTGTTCTTTACATCTGTGTCTCTTTTGCTATCTCACATATAGTCCCACCACTTCATGGGAAATAGATGGGGAAACAGTGGAAACAGTGTCAGACTTTATTTTTCTGGGCTCCAAAATCACTGCAGATGGTGACTGCAGCCATGAAATTAAAAGACGCTTACTCCTTGGAAGGAAAGTTATGACCAACCTAGATAGCATATTGAAAAGCAGACATTACTTTGCCAACAAAGGTTCATCTAGTCAAGGCTATGGTTTTTCCAGTAGTCATGTATGGGTGTGAGAGTTGGACTGTGAAGAAGGCTGAATGCCGAAGAATTGATGCTTTTGAACTGTGGTGTTGGAGAAGACTCTTGAGAGTCCCTTGGACTGCAAGGAGATCCAACCAGTCCATTCTGAAGGAGATCAGCCCTGGGATTTCTTTGGAAGGAATGCTGCTAAAGCTGAAACTCCAGTACTTTGGCCACCTCATGCGAGGAGTTGACTCATTGGAAAAGACTCTGATGCTGGGAGGGATTGGGGGCAGGAGGAGAAGGGGACAACAGAGGACGAGATGGCTGGATGGCATCACTGATTCAATGGACGTGAGTCTGAATGAACTCTGGGAGTTGGTGATGGACAGGGAGGCCTGGCGTGCTGCGATTCATGGGGTCGCAAAGAGTCGGACATGACTGAGCGACTGATCTGATGTGATCTGATATAGGGTCATCATAACCATCTTTCTAAATTCCATCTATATGCATTAATATACTGTATTGGTGTTATTTTCTTTCTGATTTTTTGAAAATGGGAATTCTAACTAAATATTTTTCCTTCAGTTCTAAGTATGAAAAGAATTCCCTCTCCATCCCTCCCCCTGTGAGTTAAGAGAACTTTTTTTTTCCTTTTTCAGATCATTAATTGCCAGTTAAATTACTTAAAAGAATATTGTCTGAATGAACTGCAGTAACATTTGTACTTACAAAAAAGGAGCAGCCATTTGCCTATTTCTTATTTGTTTCATATAAGAAGATATGGTTGATAATGTGAGAAACTTGAGTGCCGTGATAGAAACACATTTGGACAACTGGATTTCTAGATCTTTAGATTTATAGATCTCTCTAGTTGAGAAGAGTATAACTTGTTCATAAATTTAAAATATTTTGGCAGAAGAAACATCTGGTTTCCACTCATGCATGTAAAGAGCTGCCATCACTTCTGCCCTCTTAACAAGTAAAAGGCTGAACAAACTGAAAAATCAATGACTTAGCTCCATCAGAAAATGAAATCACAGGACAAAGTCCCATCCTCAAAACTGGAGAGAGAGAGAGATATAGAAAATAAAGATCAGTTTACCCAAAATGTAAGCCACTGGACCCAGTAGCTGGTAGTAACACATAAACTATAACTTCATTGAACTAGAACTTCAGTGAACAGTTGAGAGTATTGACTATCTTGAGAGTTAAAAACTACTGGAGACTCAATGTAACTGGGAGCCCCACACTTTTGTGTGTTTCAACTCTAGGATTCCCACTATATCTCATGGTGAAAATCAGAGAAAAATCCTATAGTGCTTGAACAGAAGAGGGAGAAAGAAACCATTTTGCAATACAACAATTTTGAAATGAACCCAGGAGAAAGGAAAGTATTTTAAAACAAAGTCAGAACATTCTTTACAACAAAAGCCTCACCAGCAAGGGAAAAAAATTTTACCAGAGCTTTAACTGACTTGAAAGACGGGAAATTACCCAATTTCAGCCCTCTTTAGCCTGCGTTATCTTGCTTGCGGGTAAAACAAAAGCTAAGAAGCACTTGTTAGGGTCACATCCCATGGATACAGGTACACTGAAAAATTAAGAACTGATCATAGGATTAAAGACTGTTTCCCCCCCCCCCACACACACTGTATTAATAAAGCTCCTGGCTAATGACAGTCGATTACAAGTGAAGTAACTGATGTTCAAACTGTAAAAAGGAGTTTTTAGGGAAACACAAAGACCACAGGAAGGGAAACAACATGAAACAAAACCAGAATACTTGAGGAAATTAAAGCCTCTGACACCTACAGGTACAAAAAAGTAGAGCCTAATTCCTAGGCAGATCAACGTAAAGCCTATCTCAGTTTCTATTATTCAACACATCATGTCCAACTTTCAACAAAAAATTACAAGACAACCTAAAAGGCAAGAAAAACCACAATGTGAAGAGACAAAAGTAAGCATCAAAATCAAACTCAAGTATGGTAGAGACTTCAGAATGATCAGATCAGGAATTTAGAATAATTGTGATTGATATGCTAAAGGCTCTATTGGAAAAAAAAATGGACAACATGCAAGATCATATGGGTATCATAAGCAGGAAAATGGAAACTCTAAGAAAGAATCAAAAGGAAATGATGGAAATCAAAAGTACTATAACAGAAATGAAGAATGCCTTGGATGAGCTCATAAGTAAACTGTCCATGGACAAGCAAGGAACAAGTGAACTGAAAGATATGCCAATAGAAAACTCCCAAAACTGAAATGCAAAGAGAAAAAAAGGAACATAGTATCCAAAGACTGTGAGACAATTGTAAAAGATATAACATACACATGATGGGAATATCAGAAGAGAAGGAGAGAAAGGGGCAGAAAAAAAATAATTGACATAACAATGACTGAGAATTTTCCACAACTAATGACAGAAACTAAACCATGAATCCAAGCAGTTCGTGAAACATAACTAGGATAAATACCAGAGTTTATACCTAGCCATATCGTATTCAAACCTCAGAAAACCAAAGACAAGGAGAAAATCTTTAAAATACAGCAACAGCTGCTTATGTGCCAAGCATAATATACACATTCTACTTATGTCATTTTATTCGTAAGGAAATCTCCATCTCAAAGACTTTATATTCATCCCCATTTACAGATGATAAAACAGAATTAGGAGGTTAAGACTACTTGGTTAGAAAGTGAATTGACAAGAATTCAAACTCAGGCTGCGTTCTAAATACTAAGAAATAGTGCTGGTGGAGCATAAATTAGTATGATGAATACATGTTGACCTCAAAATGAAAAGTTATAAATTTCCACAAATTTTTGAATTTGAGTCTCAACTATTCATTTGTTAAAAGACAAAAGCTCCGAAAAAGATGCAAGCTTTCTAATCCAAAGGACTGCTCCCTGTTGATGAAGCTCAGCCAAGCAGAGCTAGCTCAATCAGCCAGGATACCAAAATGATTCCTTAGGTGATGATTCAAGTCATCCACTAGTTTAAATCTCAGTGTAGATTGGAATTCTCTGGTGATTTCCAAAATTCCTGTCCTTCAGTATGTACTTGTTCTTTGTTCATTTATATTAATTGGTTACATGTATGTGTTTGTTGATTTTTTTCCTCTGCCTAATGGTCGCACCCTTTCTGTTTTATACTTTTGTCACAGGAGTTAAGCAGAGGTATTGGGTCCAGGAGGCAATGCGTTCACTGTATTGTTTTTAAGCCTATTTTGGGGGTATGATCTCATGGAGGAGTTCCTCTATCTGTCACTTTGAAAAGTAGCATCATTATCTTCCATGCGTCTCAGACTGGTAGCTACATGTGCCAAGCCATTTGGTTTTATTTAGCCTTTCTGTGAGGCCCTTATATTAGGAATCTATTGCTCCTAGAGCAATTACCTCAGAACTTAGAGGTTTAAAACAATACACATTCTTTGTCTCACAGGTTTTGCTAGTCATGAATCCAGGCACACCTTAGTTGAGTCCTCTGCTCAGGATTTTACAAGGATGTGATCAAAGTTTCCACTGAAGCTGAAGTCTCATCTGGAGGCTCAGCTGGGGAAGAATATGCTTCCAAGCTGACTCATGTGGTTGTTGGCAGGATTCAGCTCCTTCAGGGTTATTAGACTGAGGGCTTTATTTCATCTTTGGCTGTTGCCCAGAGGCCACCTCCATTCCTTGTCATGTGGGCCTCTCCAACATGCCAGCTTGCTTCATCAAAGCCAGCTGGGGAGTCTGCCAACAAGATGGAGATCACAATCTTTTTCTGACCAATCATGGAAGTGGCTTCCCTCAATGTTGCCCTATACTATTAGATAGCAAAGAATTACTTAAGGGAAGGTAAATACCAAGTCATGAATACCAGCAGGTCCAGACCATTGGAGGTCATTTTAGACATGCTTACCATAGTACTTTGCTGGTTTGAAGGACAGTATAAGTAGGTGTCTATTGTGCCTGAGCAAAAAGACCTCTAGCTCCAGAGAAGAGTACAGATTTCAGCTCAGCTATTTCTACTAAGTCTGGACTTGGATAGTTTCTTACCTTCTTTAGATCTCAATTTCTCCTTTGGGAGATACAGAGATAAAAATACAGGATTTGCCTAACTGTTGTGAAAGTGTAGAAAAAGTGCTTGCGTCTCTCATGTGGGGTGTGTTCATGGCATGTTACTGTCTCTTCACCCCCATCATGGCTCTAAATGAAACTTTAATCAGTCTGTTTGGTATCGCAACCCCACCCTAAACTTCCTGGAAGTCTATTGAATTTTCATGATTTTTGTTCTATCTCACCTGATTAACTCAGTAAATGAATGCTTTTTGGTAGTTATAGTTTCCAAGCATGATATTTTTATAAAATAACCCAAGGGAATTAATTGTGACCTTAAACTGTCATACGATTTTCTCTGCTGCCTTCATGTTGTGATCTACATACACAATCAACTTTATTTATGTAGTATTCATATCATTAATTTCCTTGATTTACAGCTATAAGATGGTCATTATGCATGATCACTTCTTTTAGAAATTACATGAAGGTAACTTGTAAGCATTTAGACTCCTCTTAAGCTGAATCTACGATGCCAGTATGATCTCCAAGAAGCTACTGAATTAGTTGATGGGAGATCCAAAGAAAGGAAGGGTGTTTAATTGTAATTAATAAAAGCTCAAAAGGCCCCTAATCAGGAGTTAATCTGAGGGCCCAGCAATACATGAACCGTGAACTTCCAGAGGTTCAAGCTGGTTTTAGAAAAGGCAAGGGAACCAGAGATCAAATTGCCAACATCTGCTGGATCATCAAAAAAGCAAGAGAGTTCCAGAAAAACATCTATTTCTGCTTTATTGACTAGGCCAAAGCCTTTGACTGTGTGGATCACAACAGACTGTGGAAAATTCTGAAAGAGATGGGAATACCAGACCACCTGACCTGCCTTTTGAGAAACCTATATGCAGGTCAGGAAGCAACAGTTAGAACTGGACATGGAACAACACACTGGTTCCAAATAGGAAAAGGAGTATGTCAAGGCTGTATATTGTTACCCTGCTTATTTAACTTATATGCAGAGTACATCATGAGAGATGCTGGGCTGGAGGAAGCACAAGATGGAATCAAGATTGCTGGGAGACATATCAATAACCTCATATATGCAGATGACACCACCCTTATGGCAGAAAGTGAAGAAGAACTAAAGAGCCTCTTGATGAAAGTGAAAGAGGAGAGTGAAAAAGTTGGCTTAAGCTCAACATTCAGAAAACTAAGATCATGGCATCTGGTCCCATCACTTCATGGGAAATAGATGGGAAAACAGTGTCAGACTTTATGTTTTTGGGCTCCAAAATCGCTGCAGATGGTGACTGCAGCCATGAAATTAAAAGGCACTTACTCCTTGGAAGGAAAGTTATGACCAACCTAGATAGCATATTCAAAAGCAGAGACATTACCTTGCCAACAAAGGTCCGTCTAGTCAAGGCTATGGTTTTTCCTGTGGTCATGTATGGATGTGAGAGTGGGACCGTGAAGAAAGCTGAGCGCCGAAAAATTGATGCTTTTGAACTGTGGAGTTGGAGAAGACTCTGGAGAGTCCCTTGGACTGCAAGGAGATCCAACCAGTCCATTCTAAAGGAGATCAGTCCTGGGTGTTCATTGGAAAGATGGATACTAAAGCTGAAACTCCAATACTTTGGCCACTTCACATGAAGAGTTGACTCATTGGAAAAGACCCTGATGCTGGGAGGGATTGGGAGCAGGAGGAAAAGGGGATGACAGAGGATGGAATGGCTGGATGACATCACCGACTCGATGGACATGAGTTTGGGTAAACTCAGAGAGTTGGTGATGGACAGGGAGGACTGGCGTGCTGCGATTCATGGGGTTGCAAAGAGTCAGACACGACTGAGCTACTGAACTGAACTGAACTGAATCTGAGGGCACAGACCTTCCATACTCCCTACCCTCCATATTTGTGGAGAGCTACACTGTTCTCGAGAAGAAAGCTGGGTACACACCCACCCTCTCTGATGAGCCACATTCTTTCCAGCTGATCAGCCTGGACATGGCCTAGTTTTGGTTTTGTTAATAAGAAAGGCAAGGTATTAAATAGATCACAAGATGCAAGCTATTCACAGAGGGCTTAAAGCGAAACCACAGTTAGACTGAAATGGACTATGTCAAGTATATTTCTCTTTGGTCAAATAAAAGTGTAGGACTTGGACCATGAAAGTCATTAACCCATAGAAAAGCTAAGAAAAAGCTTTTAAAATGATACAAATCTACTTTTCATCTCTCTGTAAACACCCTCCTAAAGAAATTATAGCATTCATACCAAACGTGCATCTGGTGCTAAATCAAAACTCATAAAATGTCATAGAAGAAAATCATGAAAGCAAACAAAATCCCTCAGGAGTGTGGCAATGCCATCGAAGTGTTACATTGGTCAGCTTCCTGTGTAATGTGAAATAAGCCGCCTATGACTGTCATCAGCTTTTAAAATGCACTTTTCCAATTAGGATAAATTATTCCTGGGCAAATAATACAGTTTATGAAAATCCCCAAGAAAAGCTTTGTCTAAATCCATGTCAGCTTTACACGAGAAGGCCCAGGAAGATTTATGGGAGATTCCGTGCTTAGTCTTCCTTCCCACCTAGTGCCTTTTAGTGAGCAAACTTACAGCCTCTTCCTTCCATGGGAAAAGCAGTGTGCAGAGGTTTGGTTGATGGCCTTTCCTGAGTAAAGGCAGATAAGTTTTATGGGTAGCAAGATTTAGACTTGGAGGATTTACTCCTGGATTATAACCAAGACAAGGGAATGAGGCAGTTGGAACACATTTTCTTTAGGTTGTCTCTATAAATTGTTTGCTGATTAATGGCCTTTTCAAAATGTAAAATCTCGTAAGTCTGATACCAGGGCTAGTTCTGTTCTTTCTGTTGTTAATCTAAATATATCGTCATTAAGAGAGGTTTGTTACTTTAGCAAAAGGCAGAGACAAACGACTTGTTTCTTCATTGGTTTCAAACTGAAGCCAGCTCTCTTCTTTCTCTTTAAAGAGCTCTTCGTACAAATATTATGATCTTTAAATGTCTGATTCGAAACCAGTCTGGAGATCCTTCCACCACTTGCAAATATTGGCGAATCTTAGAGGCATTCACAATCCTTGATGAAGGCAGAAAATTGTGCATTGAATTTCAGGGAGTCTTCCTCCAAGAGCAGTCATGGCCTTCTGGTATTGCAGTGAAGTGCCAGGCAATGTCCATGACTCAAACACAGCAACAAATGATACAGGGGCCGTGTGTGTACACACTCCAGATTGATAAGTTTAGCCCATCCCAGATAGAACATGTGTCAGTGTATGTTGAAAGGGGAAAATAATTAGAGAATATTTGCTGTTCTTTTTCTTCTAGTTTCTTATGTAGCGCCTCTTGAACAGTGGTTTTGCTGTCCAGGAAAGTTTTGGCAATGTCCAGAGGCATCTTTGTTTGTCACAGCTGAGGGGTGAGTGAGTGCTACTGGCATTTAGTGAGTGGAGGCCAAAAGCACAGAACAGCTCTCTCTCCCCCTGGCCTCTGCCCCTGAGAATTATCTGATCCAAAATGTCCATAGTGCCTAGGCTGAGAAACCTCACTCTAGAATCATGACTGAGTCCATGGAAAGTACTAATTGTGGGCAGATGGAGTGGGGGGTTATGTTTTCATTGGCTCAGTACATGTTTGAATTAAGAAAAGGTCAAAGGCTTGACATTTTTCACCTTCAAGTCTCTTAATGGATCAACTGTTATTTCAAAGATTAAAAAGGGAAAAAAGTAAGTGCTGAATGTATAATGAAGTCATGTCCCTTCTTGTTTCTTGATCTATTTCCCTAGAGAAAAGAAAGAAATCACCCACAGACTGAAGTTTACCCTTCTTTTGTGTTTGAGTTAATTAAACAAAAGAATGAACGGCAGTCCCCATGTGGGGGAAGGTGGTATCCATGACTTACAGGCTTTCCCCAGATGCGTAACTCTCTGGGTAGTGAGTTGGTTACTACAAGGTGTTGCTGCAAACTGTCATTTTACTCCATGATTTATAGGGTGTGTCACCTTCAGTCACTCAGTTCAAGTTCCTTAGCTGTGTGTGTGCTGACTGGTTCCTATGCAACGGGTGATCTTGCGTTGGGAGCAGCTGGTTTCCCTTAAATGCCCGTGTCTCTGTTTGCTACATTTCTATGACAATGTGTTCACACCAATATAATTATGACTGTATTAGCACTTGCCCTGTAAACCACATGATTCAGGGCTTTATGGGTATGTAATAAAAACTCTCTCCAGGCAGAAACTTGTCTCAGACATGGAACTTTGGAGGTGGGGGCAGTCGTAAACGGCCGGTGTTGATTAGGACCTTCTGAAGTCTGTGGTCATTAGAACACCCATTTATTGGTTAGCGCTCCACAGAGCCAAGACTGTGTGCTGTGAGATTTCAATCTTTAATCATTTAGCTAAGCATAGGACCTTTGCCAGGTTTCATCCGCATCCATTAATTCTTTCAACAAGTAGTTGAGTGTCTCAAATGGGTAGGGGCCGATGATCCTTCAGTGAACAGCACAAAGTTCATGTTCTCATGGAGCTTACATTCTATGGAAGGGGAAGGAAAGGAGGAAGGAATTGAAGAACTGTCTCTCCTTGGGAACTGTAGGTGAGGACAGTGTCTGTGAGAGGTGATCTGAAGAAAGAGTCTGCCGTGGGAAGGGCATTCCTGGTGGAGGGACCAGCCAAGGCCAGCCTCTGGCTTGATGTGGAGGGCCCAAAGCTTGATGTGTGAAGGGCGAGAGTGGGATGCCACACAGATGCTACCCAAAGGAGCCAGGGTATATCGAGACCCTTCCAAGTCCGGGTGAAGAGCTTGAGTTCTTCAGCTAAAGTTGGAATGGGCTGGGGGTGGGGGGCGGAAGGTAGAAGTGGGTATGAGATGACTACAGGTTAAAATAGATCCCTCTGGCAGTTATGGGCAGGAGAGGAAACAGGATGACCATTTGAGAGCCAACTGCTAAAATCCAGATGGCAGTATTGTGAACGGGTCTTCAGGGCCTCGTCTGCACCACCCTTGAGAGAAAGAGCACAGCTTAGGGCCATTCAGGAAGTGAGGTGCAGGCCGACACCTGCCTCCTGCTAGGGGCACCGTCCACTGAGATGATCTGCGAGATCAGGAGGGATGGGTGAAAAGACACGGCCTTTGACAATTGGTTTGCTCATCTATGAAATAGGATATAGGAGGCACATCCTGCAGAACTGTGGAAAGGATCAACGAAGGCTGACAAGCTCGCAGCCAGTGCCCGTAATCAACTTATATCCTGGTAAATCTGTTGTTTGCTAATGTAAACAGATCACACAGCCATGACCACTTTCCAGGGAGGGGAGAGGGTAAAGTATTACCTTTAAATTGTTCCCAGGTTGTGGTAGAGGCCCGTTTGTGTTTGATCTGATGTATAGAGAACCATCCCAGTAACTGAGATGATTAATTGATTTATTTGTTGTTTTTCCATGTCCACATACTCTTCACTCCTCTTTCCCTTTCTCTTATGGTTTTGCATGCATGCATGCTAAGTCGCTTCAGTCAGGTCCGACTCTGTGGCCCTATGGACTGTATCCTGCCAGGCTCCTCTGTCCATGGGATTCTCCAGGCAAGAATACTAGAGTGGGTAAACATTCCCTTCTCCAGGGGATCTTCCCAACCTAGGGATTGAACCTGGGTCTCCTGCACTGCAGACAGATTCTTTACCATCTGAGCCACCAGGAAAACTCAGCCGGGCTCTAGAGCACAGTCTCAGTAGTTGTGGCTCATGGGCTTAGTTGCTTCATGGCAAGTGGAATCTTCCTGGACCAGGGATCAAATCCATGTCTCCTGCATTGGCAGGCAGATTGTTCACCATTGAGCCACCAGGGAAGCCCCAATTCATCCTTTTAAAGTGTCCAATCCAGTGAGTTTTGGGGTACATTTACAGAGTTGTGCCACCCTCACAACTCTCTAATTCAGAACATTTCCATCACCCCCAAAAGAAACCCTATGCCCACTAGCAGTCACTCCCAATTTCCTCCTCCCCAGCCCCTGGCAGCCACTAATTTGCTTTCTGTCTCTTTGGATTTGCCTCTTCTGGACATGTCATCTAAGTGGAATCATGCAATACATGGCCTTTTGTGTCTGGCTTCTTTCACTGAGCATCATGTTTTCGAGGCTCATCCATGTTGCAGTTAGCTCCTATGTCTGAGCTGTATATTTATTTATATTTTTTAAAATAGAAGTTTTTGGCACAGTGGTTATAGTTGGTAGGAAATTCTACCGATCAATTTTATTTTCTCACATGGCCAGCCAGAGTTTATTAATTATCATTCCCTTAGTGCATCTTACAACTAGAACATTATCTCCTTTGTACCCCTGCAGTGTTTCCATCAGTGATTTCATCTTTCCCACTGAGTTTGGAGCTGTCTCCCTTGTTCCCAGTTCATTTTTTTTCTTGCCTTCTGTATAGTCTAGTGCAGGGCTGACAAACTATTCCCCAGAGGCCAAATCTAGCTTGCCATCTCTTTTTGCTACTGATTGAAACAGAACCATGCCTGCTCATGTGCACCTTGTCAGTGGCTGTCTTCCTGTTATAGTGACCATGTTGAATTGTTGAAAGGGACCATATGGCTCACAAAACCTAAAATATTTACTAACTGACCTTTATCACAAAAGTTTGACAACCCCAGTTATAAACATCTGATGGATGACAGAAGCTAAGTGTTTATTTGCTTCTAATCAGAATGATTTGTGACTCATGGTGGCCTCTCTGGACAGGGGCAAAGTGTTTTTCGCTCAGTCATGTCCAATTCTTTGCCACCCCATAGTCTATAGCCCACCAGGCTCCTCTGTCCATGGAGTTCTCCGGGCAAGAACACTAGAGTGAGTTGCCATATCCTTCTCCAGAGGATCTTCCCGACCCAGGGATCAAACCCTGGTCTATTGCATTGGCAGGTGGATTCTTTAGCACTGAGCCACCAGGAAAGCCCAGACAGGGCAACTCATTGACAAAAATCATGAAGATGAAAAAATCATTTGTTGATGTCACTGTTTTCCTCTCAACAGGAGGGTAAAAACATATTCCTTCAATGAAAAAAGATGTTAGATTATTTCTAAATATTTCAAGGCAGAAAGAATGTTGGTGAATGTAACTGTTACCTTGGGGATTATAACTGTCATATTGTAATCACGCACACCCATATATACCATCCAGTGGTACACATATGTGTATCAAACTTGACAGCGGGTAAATTACTTAAGCCTTCCTCAAACTTGGAAAATGCAGGAACTCTAGCTGAGGGCTTCTATGATTGCACCATTTGGGCTTCCATTATGATCAGAACCCACATGTTTGGAGTCTTGTAAAACACAGGCAATTTTCATGTCATTGCATCTTCTCCTGCCAATGCAAACTGGACCCTTTTATCTGGGCTGAGACATTAGCCCAGAGTGACCTTTTGGCTTGGATGTAGCTTCCTTCCCTTCCTCCCTCAATTTGAGGAACAAAGAATTTATGGTCATGTTCAGTTCAGTTCAGTTCAGTTGCTCAGTTGTGTCCAACTCTTTGAAACCCCATGAATGGCAGCACGCCAGGCCTCTCTGTCCATCACCAACTTCCGGAGTTCACTCAAACTCACGTCCATCGAGTTGGTGATGCCATCCAGCCATCTCATCCTCTGTCGTCCCCTTCTCCTCCTATCCCCAATCCCTCCCAGAATCAGAGTCTTTTCCAATGAGTCAACTCTTCGCATGATGTGGCCAAAGTACTGGCGTTTCAGCTTTAGCATCATTCCTTCCAAAGAACACCCAGGACTGAACTCTTTTAGAATGGACTGTCTGGATCTCCTTGCAGTCCAAGGGACTCTCAAGAGTCTTCTCCAACACCACAGTTCAAAAGCATCAGTTCTTTGGCACTCAGCCTTCTTCACAGTCCAACTCTCACATCCATACATGACTACTGGAAAAACCATAGCCTTGACTAGATGGACCTTTGTTGGCAAAGTAATGTCTCTGCTTTTCAATATGCTATCTAGGTTAGTCATAACTTTCCTTCCAAGGAGTAAGCGTCTTTTAATTTCATGGCTGCAGTCACCATCTGCAGTGATTTTGGAGCCCAGAAAAATAAAGTCTGACACTGTTTCCACTGTTTCCCCATCTATTTCCAATGAAGTGATGGGACCAGATGCCATGACTTGGGTGGTAACAGCCAAATAGTTTAACATCCCTGAGGTTCAGTTCCTCGTTTGTAAGATGATGATGGTGAAGTCGGTCTCATCATTCAATTAATACATGTGATAATGAATGTAAAATGCAATTTCTAAACTATAAAGTACTATATAAACATTCATTATCATTAATGAGAGTTAATCGCAGTTCGTTAGGAAGCCCTGTTTAATTTTTTATTGTGTTTTCCTAACAAAACATTTTTTTTAAACTTGGCTTTGGGTTGTATTACATTTTAAGGGAAAAATATTCTGTCAGGGCAAAAAATATTTCTTTCACTTTTCTATAAATAGAATTTCTTATTTTCTTAAAATAATTCTTACTTTCAGCTACATGAGTAGTATGTGGAAACATTCTTGTTATAAAAGAGTCAAACTAGCAAAAATAAATAAAGTAAATTGATGAAAATGTATTCTTCATTGCCCCACCACCATTACTTACTCACTCAAGGGAATCCAGTTTTAACAGTTTGGAGTTAAAGTTCTTCTTCTGTATTTTCACACGTATTTTATTTATTTTTTATATAACTAGAAATATATTTTTTATACTGTGGTATCTTTTTTCCAGTTATGCACATGTCTTGAAATATTTTGCCATTATGTTCTAATAAATAGTGGATTATTGACATTAAATATGTTATCTTGGACTACCAGCCTATTCTTCATCTAAATTCGTACCCACAATAAATAGAAAGTATTGCCTAGAAACCTGTATTCTTCCAAGCTTCTCAGAAAAGATTAAGAACATCAAATGTGTCATATGTGGATGCTTGGGGCTTGTTGAATTGTGTGCTTTTCCACCATGGCACAGTCAGACAATGTAAACATTTTGAAAATACAACTTATAAGGGGGTTGGCATTGATGTTAGTTGGTGAGTTTCCATAATTAAAGGCACACGGAAAACTGTCAATCGTATTTGACATTCAGGTTTTCAAATCTAATATGAATGCTGCCATTGCTCATTGTTGGAAAGTAACATACGTTTCCCATTCACTTTTGTGTGAGGGCATTGTGAAGTATAAGTTCTTTGCAGTGCTGTATTTGTGAGTCAGTGTGGGTATGCAATCCCTATAAAAATCTAATGAGGTTTATAACATTGATGGCAGAATATATTTAATTATCAACCACCTTATTGTTTGGTTTGGTGTGGTTAATTTCATGTATTTTAATTTTATAGCTTTGTAAAAACAGGATCAAGTATAGAACTCTGAAATAAAGCAGAGTGAATTGTGTTTTCTCCTCACTTTTTCTATAAAAATAAAGATTACCTTTTTTTATTGGCAAAATATCGATCCATTCAGAAGTCTAATATCTTTCAGGAAACTGATAGGAAAACTGCTTTTATATCACAAAGAATATGCTTCTCCAATAGGAGTGGCTTTTTTTAAAAAAAAAGCTAGAAGTCTGTTTTTAATCTCAAATTTAGTTAAGGAACAGTTCTGATGGAGGTAGAGGATTGCCAAGGGAAAATGCTTTCCTGCTGCTAAAGAAATGATGAAGCAGGCACTGTGTTTATTTTTATAACAATGTATTTTGATCCTGTGACAAATGTTTCACCATGACTTTAACATTTTTCCTATTCTAATCTAAATTGTATATGTTAACATTTTGATCTGTCCTGACTCCTAAGACCACTAGGATGCATTTTTGGTGTTGAAGACTTTTCTCTCTGGTTTCATGGAGGTTTAATTCAATTACATGGTTGATGAA
The DNA here is from genome assembly GCF_029407905.1 of Bubalus kerabau. Lineage (NCBI taxonomy): Eukaryota > Metazoa > Chordata > Mammalia > Artiodactyla > Bovidae > Bubalus > Bubalus kerabau. Next base: position 145,637,418 of record NC_073647.1, on the reverse strand, counting down.
TGTCTCCCATTTGCAAACTATCTGGTCGGTGCCGTCATGGGATAAAAGATGATGAGACCAACAGTCTTCCATCTGGGGGAGGACAAACCCATCCCTAAATAACTTGGGCACAAAGCAAGAGAGTAATAAGTTTTATAAGAGAGTCAGAGAAAGAAGAACAATGTAGAAAGAAAACAAGGAAGGAAGTTAATTTAAATATGGAAGATCCTGGAGGTCTTCTTGGAAGAAGTGAAAATATTGAGAGATAGCTGAAATGTTAATAGATTACTATGAGAGTGCTGGGTTTGGAAAGCAAATCTTCCTTTGTGGACTGGAAAGCTTAAAAATATAGCACAGAGGTGGCACTGTGGCTGTCCTTTTAAGCACAGAATATAGGGACTAGACCAGTGCAGTCCAATATGACAACCACTGGCTACAAGTGGCTGTGTAGGTTTCAATGAAACAAAATAAAGTTAAAGATTCAGTTTCTCAATTGTACTAGCCACAGTTGAAGGGCTTTGTGGCCACCAGGAGCTAGAGGGGGTTGAAGGCACAGTGGAATGATTGTTAATCAGTGTCTCTCAGACATTTGCCAGCACCTGGAGGGCTTGTTAAAACACAGGCTTCCAGGATCCACCACCAGAGAGTCGAGTTGGTAAGTCTGGGGTGGGACCTGAAATTCTGCTTTTCTAACCAGCTCCCAAGTGATGGGGACACTGCCAGTTCAGGGACCTCACTTGGTATAACACTACTGTAAAACAGTGTTTCTCAATCAGTTTCAAATTGTCACTGTCTGGTCTATTGGTACATATGATTTTCAAGAGTAAAACTGAGCTACTCAAAAAAGAATATTAAAATACTTTTTAAATTTACAAACTTGAGAACTCGATTAGCAGATTCAACAGATACATAATTACATTTCCATGAATATAATCAGAACAAATATAGGAAAAAAGGAAAGAACATCTAGAGAGATTTCTCAGTGATTATTCTGTATTTGTCTGTGTCTCCTCAGGGTGAACCATGCTGGTCCTTATGGACCAAACTGTTATAGCTGGAATATCAGCTTGAGGATCCTACCCTTCATGCTGTTTGTAATAGCGATTCCTCCTGACTTGTAAGCAAGGATATTATATCATCCAAATCATAGGCAGAGAACTGTGGTGACAGGGAGAGGTGTGGTGGGGAAAGGATGCAGACAATGCCAAGGCCTTGGCAGAATTTGGGCAGAAGGAACTATGGGCGGTGAACAGGAGGGGTCAGATGCCTAACACGTTGAGGTCATAGAATCAACAGGATTGGCCAGCTAATTGGCTGTGGGGTGTGAGGAGGAGGAGAGATGTAATGATGACTTTGTGGTTTCGATCCTGAGCAACTGGACCGGCAACAGTGGCGCTCACCAAAACAGGAAACACAAAAGGCGCCACCGTCACTTTCCACCAAGAAGCCCGGTACAAACCCTTTTTGTTACCCCTCAGATCAAATTGAAGCTTTATTCATCTCTGTGGTTTTTCTTTAGGATATTAGTGGGCTCTTGTTTCAGAGATGTACTTTATAGGTCAGTATCACACGCATCAGAAAAGCATCCTGTTGGGTGAGCGACTCATAGGATGATTATCTGTGTGTGAAATGGCACAGATAATCAGTGTGCTAGGTAGATCCCCTGGAGAAGGAGATGGCAACCCACTCCAGTATTCTTGCCTGGGTAAGCCCATGGACAGAGGAGCCTGGTGAGCTACAGTCCGGGGTCGCAAATAGTCTGGGCACAACTGAGGAGGTTCGGCACTCTATTTCATTCGACATTATAGTGAACCTTCTCTGTGTCAAACCCAGCACCCATATATCATTATCTTAAGCCGTCAACAAAATCCTTATTGAGAAGAAATCAGACTCAGGGTCGAGGAGGAGAAAACATGGAGTCAGGGGCCTGGGAACAAGGAACAGGAAGTTGGCTTCCCGGGAGTTGGGGCGGGGAAAGACATGAATCTCGGCAGCGGAGACTCAGCGTTCATTTGCATAACCAGCATGCACTGCGCACAATATAGATTGAATTTACTATTTTAATTCATCTTAGATTTCTTTTAAACGTAATATTTCGATGAATGAACGTTCACGCACTTAAGTGAAAATATCTGCCGCAAATTCTTGACCCAGAGTTACCCTTGATACTGGTCACCCTAACTGTATTAAGAGTGCTTGTTCCCAAGGTGGGTCTTTTGTGTTCAACTTTGTAGGCATCCAGGTGGTAGTGCATCAAGTGCGCATCTCACAATTTTTGGAGGTTTTGTCATCTAGACAAAGCCAATATGGTTGTTTCCAAAAATAGACTTTGCAAAATAGAAGCGCTGGGTCAGGGTTGTTTTTTTTTTGTTTTTCTCTGGGGTTGTTATACTTGTTAGTGTTTTGGGTGTTTGTTTATTGTGTTAGGATTGGGGCTGTTCAGTTGATTCTCTCAGCCGTTTTTTTGTAATTCCGTGGACTGCGGATTTCCGGTTTTTTCATCACCCACTCTCCTAACCTACTCATACTCATGCCTTTTGAATCCATGATGATATCTAGGCACCTGATTTTTTTTGTCATCTTTTTTCTTCTCCAACGTCTAGCATCATGGTGTTTTCCAGTAAAGTCAGTTTTTTTCATCTGGTGGTTAAAGTATTGGAAATTCACTATCAGTCTCAGTTCTTCCAATGAATATTCAGGATTGCTGATTTCGTTTAGAGTAGACTAGTTGGATCTTCTTGCATTGGAGACTCTCGAGGACATTCTCCAAAACCACAGTCCATCAACCTCAGTTCTTCAGCCTTCAGCTTTCTTTACAGTGCAACTCTTACATCCATATATGAGTGCTGGAAAAACCATAGCTCTGATTGGACAGACCCTTTTTGGCCAAGTAATATTTCTGCTTTTTAATACCTTGTCTTGGTTCGTGATAGCTTTTCTTCCAAGGAGCAAGCATCTTTTAATTTCATGGCTGAAGTCACTGTCCTCAGTGATTTTAGAGCCAAAGAAAGTAAAGTCACTGTTCCATCATTTCCTCATCTATTTGCCATGAAGTGATAGGACGGGATGCCATGATCTTCCTTTTCTGAATTTTGAGTTTTAAGCCAACTTTTTCACTCTCCTCTTTCACTTTCATTAAGAGGCTCTTTAGTTCTTCACTTTCTGCCATAAGGGTGGTGTCATCTGCATATCAGAGGTTATTGATGCTTCTCCCCACAGTGTTGATTCCAGTTTGTGCTTCATCCAGCATGGTATTTCGCATGATGTACTCTGCATTCACGTTAGATAAGCAGGGTGACAATACGCAGCCTTGATGTACTCCTTTCCCGATTTGGAACCAGTCTGGGTTTCAATGTCTGGTTCTAACTGTTGCTTCATACAGCAACTCCATGTCTTGATATTCAGGAAAATGGATTGTTATTTAATACATAAAAAATCAAATTTCCAGGAACACTGGATAACACTGAGCAAGCTTACTGGAATGTTACTAAGTATCCAAAAGTTCATCCTCAATGCCATGTACACATGGAGTTCTAGATAGAAACCATTTTAAACCCACAAAAGCAAATGGTGACATTCTCTTTGAATTTCACAAGAGTTAGGAAATATTGGGGGATTTTAACAACAACAAATGAATGTCATATAATACACTAGAAAGGCTGGGAAATCTCCTCAGGTCACTAAAAGGAATTTGATGGTTTCCTTTCTTGTTCAATATCCATAACAAATATATCAGATTTAGACCTACAAATAGTAGTGTGGCCATCTTGAGAGTATTATTTTCAATGGATTTGCACATCACAGGGATCCAGTTACGATATCACTGTCCTAGGTGTTTGGGCACATTTCCATGATGAGAGGAAGGATATTTCATATTTATATATCACTCTTACTCCTTACATTTGTCAGAAAGTGAAAAATGCATTGTTTATACTTTACGTCACTGAAAACTCTTAGGTTTACAAACTAAAGGAGATTTGATATTTTTTAAAACCACATTTTTTTTCTGGTTCTTGCTCCTAGTGATAACCCCTTTCACCCCCTTGACATCACCGTTACCTTTCATTCCAGCTTTGCTATGAATTCCAAGAAGTCACGCCACAAGTAAAGAATTCAATAAAATCGAATTCTTCACTTTCCTGTTTGTTTCCTGTATTAGTTTTCTATTGCTGCTGTACCAGATTACCACAGCTTAGTGGCTTAAAGCAATGAAAAAAGTCCAAAATGGTTCCGCTTTCCTGCCTTCCTCCTGAAGGTGCTGGGGGAGAATTTCCTTCATTGCCTTTTGTAGCTTCTAGTGGTCACCTGTATTTCTTCACTCAAGATCCCTTCCTGCATCTTGAATGCCAGCACCAAAGCATCTTCAACTTGATCAATGTCTCTCCCTTTACGCTTCTATCATTGTATCTCTTTCTCTGCGTCTCCTCCTTCTCCTCTCCTCCACCCTCACTGCATACAAAGTAACATACTCATAGTTTCTAGGGAAGAGGACATGGACACCTTTGGGGACCATTAAAGTGAAGAGGAACTAAAAAGCCTCTTGATGAAAGTGAAAGTGGAGAGTGAAAAAGTAGGCTTAAAGCTCAACATTCAGAAAATGAAGATCATGGCACCTGGTCCCATCACTTCATGGGAAATAGATGGGGAAACAGTGGAAACAGTGTCAGACTTTATTTTTCTGGGCTCCAAAATCACTACAGATGGTGACTGCAGCCATGAAATTAAAAGACGCTTACTCCTTGGAAGGAAAGTTATGACCAACCTAGATAGCATATTGAAAAGCAGAGACATTACTTTGCCAACAAAGGTCCGTCTAGTCAAGGCTATGGTTTTTCCAGTAGTCATGTATGGGTGTGAGAGTTGGACTGTGAAGAAGGCTGAGCGCCGAAGAATTGATGCTTTTGAACTGTGGTGTTGGAGAAGACTCTTGAGAGTCGCTTGGACTGCAAGGAGATCCAACCAGTCCATTCTGAAGGAGATCAGCCCTGGGATTTCTTTGGAAGGAATGCTGCTAAAGCTGAAACTCCAGTACTTTGGCCACCTCATGCGAGGAGTTGACTCATTGGAAAAGACTCTGATGCTGGGAGGGATTGGGGGCAGGAGGAGAAGGGGACGACAGAGGATGGGATGGCTGGATGGCATCACTGACTCGATGGACGTGAGTCTGGGTGAACTCTGGGAGTTGGTGATGGACAGGGAGGCCTGGCGTGCTGTGATTCATGGGGTCACAAAGAGTCGGACATGACAGAGCAACTGATCTGATCTGATCTGATTCTGCTAACCACACCCCCAACCCCATTCCTCTCTGGGTTTCATACCTCAGTGACTGCTTCTCCAGCTGCTCAGCTAGTGATGTTAGAAACTTTTGAGCCATCTTCCACTCCTGTCTTGCATCCCTTAGATGCAAAGTTTCCCAGGTCCCACATATTCTTCAGCTGAACCTCCTCATAGATATACAATCCATCCATCTTAATCATCACTGCCTCTCTTCATGCCCTCTCTCTACTTTTTTACCCTGGATTCTTGAAACACCATCCAAAATTGCTTTCCTGCCTCCTGTCCTGTTCCTCTATTCAATCAAATATCAGCTCCTGTTTCCAGTCTTCCCAATCCCTGGTACCATGCTCTTTTCATGCTTCAGAGATTTTTTCTATGTTCCCATCTGGCAGTGATGGCTTTCTCCTTTCTGCCCCTCCTAGACTTGGTCATGCTCCAAGGGCCTGCTCAGTCTTCAGCACCATGATGCTTGCTCATGCACTCAACAGGAATTGTTAGAAGATGTGTTAGACCAGCGCTTCGTAAATACAGTGGCACCTACCATGGTTTATGGTAGTTCTCTGTTTATATGGCTTGTTCTGGCTATGTGATGTTTCATAAGGGGGAGACAAGGTGTTATGACTCTACTTTTCAGGGTGAGAGTCCAAATTCTCCCTCTTTCCCCATCCTTTCCAATTTCCTTTGTCTTTCCCCACCCCACCCCCAACTTGCTGTCCTTGCAGCTCTGTTAAGTTTAGATAATCTCCTCTCATATGCATGGTCAGTGGGAGCTTCTTGCAACCCCCAGTTAGATTTTCGGCTTCTTTCTCTGTGATTCCATTTCTTCTTATATGTGCCTCTCTTCACTCTAGACATAACCTCATTGCATGACAGTTGGCCATTACATATGTATTTCTTTCCTAGATTCTGGGGAGAAGGAATTACATACCTTTCATCTCTGTGACCCTAGCACATGGCCACACAGTACATGGCACGTTGTTGTTGTTTAGTCACTAAGTTGTGTCCAACTCTTTGTGACCCCACGGACTGCAACATGCCAGAACTCTCTGCCCCCCACCATCTCCCAGTATTTGCCCAAGTTCGTGTCCATTGAATTGGTGATGCCATCCAACTATCCATCCTCTGTCGCCCTCTTCTCCTGGCTTCAATCTTTCCCAGCACCGGGGTCTTTTCCAATGAGTTGACTCTTCACATTACATGCCCAAAGTATTGGAGCTTCAGCTTCAGTATCAGTCCTTCCAATGAGTGTTCAGGGTTGAATACATGGCATGTAGTGACTGCTTAATGTAAATGTATTGAGTACATAAATAAAAATAAGTGAATGGACAGGTATACCTATTGCCACCTTCTCTACCTGGAAAAATATAACTCATTTAACTGTTGGTGTCCCTGTTTAATTGTCTCCTAGGCTAAATAATATGGGGAATACATCTAGTTTATTGTAACCGAACTTAACCATGTAGAGCATTCTAGGTGCTCAGTAATTGTGTGGGGTTGAACGGGATGCTCTTTTTTCATTCCTTTTGCAAGAACTTAATTCAGATAAAGTTAAACCGGAGTTTAATTCTGGCAAGAAGCCTGAAATTGAATATTCTGGCTGTCATGAATATTGTACTAGACATCACACCATCTGTGCTCTGTCTGGATTCTGTAATGAACTTGTGTGGCATGGCCTGAGGTTCATCACTTCACCTTTTGAAACATCTCTGTACTCATGTTGAAAACTTGCCTGTCTGTTCCTCATAGTATTGCCAAGATCAAACAGGATACTAGCAGGGCATCTTGGAAAAAGGCACAGACTGCTATTTGAGTGCAATTTATTGTTGGGATTCTGCTTTGGGGGAAAAAATGGTATTTTGCTTTGTCTTGATAGTTCACACTCTTGGAAATCCTCCATCTTCATGCTGATGGAGAAGGAATAGAGGACAAGCCTTTATGCCTCTATATAACCTGGACAGTTACCGTGGGAATTGAATATCTTCCTTCTATGTGGCCCTTCGAACTCACAACTCTTCCAAAGATAGCAGGCTTCCTCCATAGTCTGCCTGTCACGAGGTGTTTGTATAGGAACTGCAGGTTTAAGAACCCTTGAAGCTGTTGCTGATTGTATTAGAAGAAATACCTCTCTTCCTGGGGGTCACTTGTTTTTGAGCCAACCTGAATATACAGGTCTGCATGATTGGCTGCCATCCCCCACGATAAGGAATCCAGAGAATTGCCATCTTCAGGAAGGCCAAGGCCACCTTGCAGGATCCCCTGTGATACACTCCCTTGACTGGTTCAGTTCAGTTCAGTTCAGTTCAGTCGCTCAATCATGTCTGACTCTTTGTGACCCCATGAATCGCAGCACGCCAGGCCTCCCTGTCCATCACCAACTCCTGGAGTTCACTCAAACTTACATCCATCAAGTCGGTGATGCCATCCAGCCATCTCATCCTCTGTCGTCCCCTTTTCCTCCTGCCCCCAATCCTTCCCAGCATCAGAGTCCTTTCCAATGAGTCAACTTTTTGCATGAAGTGGCCAAAGTACTGGAGTTTAAGCTTCAACATCATTCCTTCCAAAGAAATCCCAGGGCTGATCTCCTTCAGAATGGACTGGTTGGATCTCCTTGCAGTCCAAGGGACTCTCAAGAGTCTTCTCCAACACCACAGTTCAAAAGCATCAGTTCTTTGGCACTCAGGCTTCTTCACAGTCCAACTCTCACATCCATACATGACTACTGGAAAAACTATAGCCTTGACTAGACGGACCTTTGTTGGCAAAGTAATGTCTCTGCTATTGAATATGCTATCTAGGTTGGTCATAACTTTCCTTCCAAGGAGTAAGCGTCTTTTAATTTCATGGCTACAGTCACCATCTATAGTGATTTTGGAGCCCATAAAAATAAAGTCTTCTACTGTTTCCCCATCTATTTCCCATGAAGTGATGGGACCAGATGCCATGATCTTCATTTTATGAATGTTGAGCTTTAAGCCAACTTTTTCACTCTCCTCTTTCACTTTCATCAAGAGGCTCTTTAGTTCCTCTTCACTTGCTGCCATAAAGGTCGTGTCATCTGCATATCTGAGGTTATTGATATTTCTCCCGGCAATCTTGATTCCAGCTTGTGCTTCTTCCAGCCCAGCATTTCTCATGCTGTACTCTGCATAGAAGTTAAATAAGCAGGGTGACAATATACAGCCTTGACATACTCCTTTTCCTATTTGGAACCAGTCTGTTGTTCCATGTCCAGTTCTAACTGTTGCTTCCTGACCTTCAAGAGGCAGGTCAGGTGGTCTGGTATTCCCATATCTTGAAGAACTTTCCACAGTTTGTTGTGATCCACACAGTCAAAGGTTTTGGCATAGTCAATAAAGGAGAAATAGATGTTTTTCTGGAACTTTTTTGCTTTTACAATGATCTAACGGATGTTGGCAATTTGATCTCTGGTTCCTCTGCTTTTTCTAAATCCAGTTTGAACATCTGGAAGTTCATGGTTCACGTATTGCTGAAGCCTGGCTTGGAGAATTTTGAGCATTACTTTACTAGTGTGTGAGATGAGTGCAATTGTGCGGTAGTTTGAGCATTCTTGACTGGAAAAGGACATTTATCCTGTCTCTGTCTGATGCAGGGGCTTCCTTAGTGCTACAGTGCACGTGCTTAGTTGTGTCCGACTCTTGCAACCCCCATGGACTATGGCCCACCAGGCTCCTCTGTGCATGGGATTCTCCAGGCAAGGATACTGGAGTGGGTTGCCATTTCTTTCTCCAAGGGATCTTTCCAACCCAGGGATCAAACCTGGGTCTCCTGCATTGCGGGCAGATGCTTTATCGTCTGAGCCACCAAGGAATCCCTCTGTAATGCTGGAGTTATTCTGTTTTATACTGCTTAATGCTGTGCTTCCATCATGAGGCTGTCAATGTGATATCTGAAAACTAATCATTCATGCATGACTCGATGAGTCCTAGACCTGACTCCCTGACTCCTCGCCTCCCTTCCCCTTCCCTCTCCCATGGTAGACAGTGGCTCAAGCACATCTGAGTTGAGTGTTCTTTGGTGTCCAACGTAGGGGACTATCTAATGTGTGATATTTTTGACCCAAGTTCTCCCTCTTCCTCCTTTCTTTCCAATGTGCCTTGCTCTTCCCTTCCTAACTGGTCCTTCCTGCAGCTCAGTTACTTCTAGATCATCTGTTCTAATACACATGCTCTGCAGTCCCCATTGGCTGTCCTTCCTCACTCCCAACTCCTGCGTGGTCATCTTTTCTTCTCTTTCTCTCTCCCTCCCCACCTTCCTGTCTCTGCCATTTTTTTCCTCGCTCCATCCCCATCTCCTGCCCCAGTGCTCACTGTCATTCAAGACCTCTACAACAATCCCACTGCAGTTTGCTGCTTGCTAAGATTCAGAGCATTCTAAAGCTGGAAGACAGTTCCAAGATCATCACAGCAGAGGAGTAGTAAGAACTGTAGCACTTTAGCAAAGAACGTAAAAGCTGTTGAGATTTGAAATGGACTTAGAAGTCATAAAGTGTCAAAGATACTGATCTCTAAAGCCCATGAAAGTGCTTGGATGCCCCCTTTAGAATTTGCTGAAAACCTTTGACTGCCTCCATATTTCTCTCCTAGTCAAAGCTGCTTTTCCTGTAGTGTCAGAATTAAAGTTAAAGTCCCTTTTAAAGGTATTCCTCATGTATTTTGTGGAGAAGGTGATGGCACCCCACTCCAGTACTCTTGCCTGGAAAGTCCCATGGACGGAGGAGCCTGTTGGGCTGCAGTCCATGGGGTTGTGAAGAGTCGGGCATGACTGAGCGACTTCACTTTCACTTTTCACTTTCATGCATTGGAGAAGGAAATGGCAACCCACTCCAGTGTTCTTGCCTGGAGAATCCCAGGGATGGGGGAGCCTGGTGGGCTGCCATCTCTGGGGTCGCACAGAGTCAGACATGACTGAAGCGACTTAGCAGCAGCAGCATGTATTTTGTCTGTTCTTTCACAATATTGTTTGGTTTATTTTCTCACAGAAAATCTATAAGTCTATTTTTGTTAGCTGTATACTAGCTCTAAAGGAACTTTTGTAAGAGTAAGTCAGAAATTCTTGAACAACTTTAGCTAAATTAGAATTTACATTTATGCTTCCAAGATGGCCCTTTCCAAGGACTGATACTTACTTAGACATATAGTTCCAGTACGTGCATTATTAGTCACTGTTGGAATTCTGTGTCTTCATTATATCGGTGTTTCATGAAATATGGGTTCCCTGCTCCCAACAACCACTGTCAACACCTGCTATTGGCCTGCATGTGAGCTAGGCTTACTTACACCTTGCATCAACACTAAACTCTTCTTTTCAACTAATGTCTATAACCGTTTCTAGGAGTTTCTTTTGGTTTTTATGCCTTCACACCCTCTGTAGTCCCAAATGAGTCATTTTAAATCAGATGCTCAGATATCTGAAATAAATAAGACAAATGTTGGAGGGAAAAAAACGAGAAACTGAATAGACACATTTTCATGCTGTGAAGACTGACTTTGGAGGAAGAGTTAAGCCCCAGGGTGGCCATTTATCTGTGTCTTGTGCCTCAGTTTCTTTACCCATAAAAGTGGCTTGGGAAATATTAATAAGCAATGGATCCAGTTGTTCTTCTACAATGAGCAGAGAGAGAAAAATCATCTACCATAACTCAGTGTTAGCTTTCTTCTTCTGTGGCCTGAAAAGGTTAGTGTTAGTCTGAAAATCTAGAAGAAAAGTCCCCCAAGATATGTGTAGGATATTCTTTGATAGACTTATGCTCTCATTTCTGGATAAGCCATATTATAGTCTTTCCATGTGCTCTTATAGCTGTGTGTATGCTCAGTCATGTTCAACTCTTTGTGACGCCATGGTCTGTAACCCACCAGGGATTTTTCAGGCATGGGATTTCCCAGGCAAGAATGCTGGCGTGGGTACCATTTCCTTCTCCAGGGAATCTTCCCGACCCAGGGATAGAACCTGCGTCTCCTGCAATGGCAGGTAGATTCTTTCCCACTGAGCCACCTGGGAAGCCCTCCTCTAATAGCTGTGATGGCCTTTCTCTTTTCTCGTTGCTGCTGACAGTGGCATTACCTTCCATCATTGTCAGTGTGTCAGTATTGCTGTTTGGGCATCAGGGCTACTCACTTTTGTAAATTTGCTTTTCTCTCTCTCTCTCTTTTACGCCATGCTAATTAACACTATATTTTTAAAGGATCAGTTCAGTTCAGTTCAGTCGCTCAGTTGTGTCCAACTCCTTGCGACCCCATGAATCTCAGCACGCCAGGCCTCCCTGTCCATCACCAACTCCCGGAGTTCACCCAGACTCACGTCCATCGAGTCAGTGATGCCATCCAGCCATCCCATCCTCTGTCGTCCCCTTCTCCTCCTGCCCCCAATCCCTCCCAGCATCAGAGCCTTTTCCAATGAGTCAACTCTTCCCATGAGGTGGCCAAAGTACTGGAGTTTCAGCTTTAGCAGCATTCCTTCCAAAGAAATCCCAGGGCTGATCTCCTTCAGAATGGACTGGTTGGATCTCCTCGCAGTCCAAGGGACTCTCAAGAGTCTTCTCCAACACCACAGTTCAAAAGCATCAATTCTTCGGCACTCAGCCTTCTTCACAGTCCAACTCTCACATTCATACATGACCACAGAGAAAACCATAGCCTTGACTAGACGGACCTTTGTTGGCAAAGTAATGTCTCTGCTTTTCAATATGCTGTTTAGGTTGGTCATAACTTTCCTTCCAAGGAGTAATCGTCTTTTAATTTCACGGTTGCAGTCACCATCTGCAGTGATTTTGGAGCCCCCCAAAAATAAAGTCTGACACTGTTTCCACTGTTTCCCCATCTATTTCCCATGAAGTGATGGGACCAGATGCCATGATCTTCATTTTCTGAATGTTTAGCTTTAAGCCAACTTTTTCACTCTCCTCTTTCACTTTCATCAAGAGGCTTTTTAGTTCCTCTTCACTTTCTGCCATAAGGGTGGTGTCATCTGCATATCTGAGGTTATTGATATTTCTCCCGGCAAACAATCCTATCTAATTGTTTAGATAGAAAATTATAATACTAAATTTTATAATTTTGATTTAAAAAGTCTTAGTGATTGATAGCAGCAACTGCTAAACTATCAAAAATAATGGTTACGTTGTACATTATTGCCCTCCCTCTCACCTTGAATAAAGAAATATCCCCTAGGGCTGTACTGTGCTTTATAATGGCTATTAGCCACATGTGGCTTTTTAAATTCAAATGGATAAAAATGAAATAAAGGTGAAAATTCAGTTCTGTGGTCAGAGTGGCCACATGTCAAGTGCTCAGTAGCCATAAATAGCTTGTGGCTATCATACGGGACAGTGCAGGAAAAAAAATTCCATCATCATAGAAAGTTCTAGACAATGATGTCCTAGGGTGTGGCTCTTGGCTTTCAGTGTAAGGGAGTTCAACAGTGACATCCTAATGGGCATTATTTCTATTCTTTAATTCTTTAAGGAAGTATACATTCATTTTTATCTCTTTTGTTACCTCTTGAAATGTTCATATGATCTCTTTCTCATTAAAGTATAGAATCCTGTGTCCATGGATTTCCATTTACCGAGCTATCCTAATATTTCTGAAACAAATGATCCTGGATTTGGGATTATTTTTATTCTAAAGTATTACAAGATTCTATTTATTACTTTATTTTAATGTTTTATTTTGAAGTTCGTGAGTGACACACTAAAACTTTTATTAAGCCTATGAAGTTTTATAATTGAGACCATAATTATCTCCAAGAAAGAATTTGCTAAAATGTGGAATTGCTCCTCTGGAGACTTCAGAAGTATTCCCTCAGTAAGTCTGTAATTTCTTAGCATTCTTTAGAATTCTGAGTTTGGGATGGGGAAGGTCACTTAAACACTAGATTTCTTCTCTTCTTAAAGAATTGACTAAGAGAAGTTGTCTCTTCCTTATTGTTGAGGTTTTGAAGTTTTCTTCTCTTTATTGTTTGATTAGTATTATCTTGTTTAGAGTGATGGTGAGTTCTCAGAATGCTGGATATATGCACCATTGCTGTTCTTGTTTAGTCACCCAGTCATGTCCAACCCTGTGATCCCATGGACTGCATGCAGCACACCAGGTATTTCAATATACCCCAATCCCCAGGAAAATATAAGTAATGTAAACTTTTTTGTTATTTTAGATAGCTACCTGAAACTTAGATTTGAGTATGTAGATATCACTGTAACTGATATATTTGTGACATTCATATTAATTAAGATATACTCTGTGCTTTAATTAGGCACTTCAGGAAAATTAATGATTTTATCAGATTGTTTTCATCTCAGTTTTTAATTAACTTGGCATGATTTGTTCATTAATTAAGTCTTTACTAAAATGCCATCTGTAAATGCATTTTTCTTCTGTTTCAATAATTCGGCTTCAAATAAATGAGGGCAGGAGAGATGAAAATATTCATTTCAAAGTTTGGATAAATGGAATCTGCAAAGGTATTAGAGGTATTTGCTCTGGGCACAGGACTTGTTCAGCAAGTCCGTGTCACTCCTCGTGCATACTAAGTCACTTCAGTCATTCCAAGTCTTTGCGACCCCATGGACTGTAGCCCACCAGGCTTCTCTGTCCGTAGGATTCTCCAGGCAAGAATACTGAAGTGGGTTGTCATTTCCTCTGCCAGAGCGACTTCCCTACCCAGGGATCAAACCCGTGTCTCTTACGTCTCCTGTATTGCCAGGCGGGTTGTTTACCACCGTGACAGATTTGTTTCATAGGCTACCTTAGACTGAAATGGAGCCATAGAAATGGGGAGAAAGAAGCAATATCATTGAGATGACAGGAGGTTTTCAATAAAACTGAGCAGACAACTAATACACAGCAAGCAATGCTACACAGCATGTAAAACAAGTTAAAATATAACCAGGGGAAAAAAAATCTAGTACTTAAGTTCAAGAAAGTTCTAGTGCACAATGGTAGAATCAGGGTGATTGAAATTTATATCAGTTCTAGCAAAAAATAATTGACAGTATCAGTTGACTTAAAGCTCTAATAAGAGGCAAGTATGACTTGGGAACTAAGCAGTGTACTCTGAGGCTGCATTAATAGAATCGTAGCATTTAAAATGGAAAAATCATTAGAATTGCTGTTCTCTGCACTGGTCAGAGCACAGTAAATAAAGGAGAGGTATGAAATAGCTAGATTTACAACATGCACACATATGCACACACATACTTGTGTAGGCACACACACACAGTGACTCTCAGTCCATTCACCAAAAAGCTTATATATAAATGTCCTGATTTAGTAAAAGGTGGCATTAGAACATTCCAAGGGGTATCTAACCAGCTTTTTCTAAAAAAAATTCTAATTTATGTTTGGCTGTGCTAGGTTTTCACTGGTGTGCAGGCTTCTCTGGTTGTGGTGCGCAGGTTTCTCATTGTGGTGGCTTCTCATTGTGGCGGCTTCTCTTGCTGAGGAGCACCGCTCTAGGGCTCGCGGGCTTCAGTAGTTGTAGCACATAGGCTCAGTAGTCGTGGTTCCCAGACGCTAGAGCACAGGCTCAGCAGTTGTGGTGCATGGGCTTAGTTGTTCTGTGGCATGTGGGATTCTCCCGGACCAGGGAGCGAACCCATGTCTCCTGTGTTGGCGGGCAGACTCTTTACCACTGAGCCACCAGGGAAAGCCTAAACAACTTTAACATAACTATTCAACTGTAGCATCTGATGATGGGTTACATGTACATTTTCTGTACAGTCAGTAATTAATAAAGCATAATAAATGTGCTCAGAAATGTATTATTTCATTAGCAATAATCAAAATATCAGAATCGGTTGCTTTTCAGTTTAAATTAAATTAATGTACTTTGGTTTTACAGTCATCTTTCAGCATGTTCAAGTGTTTTAACCAGTTTATTTTTGTAATCGTTCATGTTGGATTCCATATTTACAGTTAATATACTTTGAAATTGAGCTACCATTCACTTTACTCTTTCCATGTTCCCTCCTGGATTACCATAACCACTTCCCACTCCTTTAATTGATTTTACCTCCCATATGAAATGTCAACTATTTAAAATATATATGTGTATATATATATATATATATAGAAACTCCAGTACTTGGGCCACCTGATGTGAAGAGTTGACTCATTGGAAAAGACTCTGAAGCTGGGAGGGATTGGGGGCAGGAGGAGAAGGGGACGACAGAGGATGAGATGGCTGGATGGCATCACTGACTCGATGGACGTGAGTCTGAGTGAACTCCAGGAGTTGGTGATGGACAGAGAGGCCTGGCATGCTGCAATTCATGGGGTCGCAAAGAGTTGGACACAACTGAGAGACTGAACTGAACTGAACTGAACTGATATATATATAATCAAATCATGTATTAGAATTGTTTTGGCAATTTATGAATATTTGCTTTTGGTCTAAATATCAGTACTTAATATGAATTAATCTTCAACTTCATTGTTAATTTTAAATACCAATCTATCTGATCTGCTTTTTAATTTGTATTGAAAATTTTACTTATTAAAGTTTCATTTCTGTTTCATTTACAATGTAAAATTTTTTGAGTTGCTTGTTGTAATAGAAAGACTCATTAAAAATTAAGATTCATAGAAAGATTCATCAAAAATTAGATAAGTTGCTTAAAATAGAAAAAATGGGGAGTGTCTTTTAAAAACATCCAGACTAAAATCAGAAGTAGCTGAAACAGTCTTTTTATATTAAAAATGCCTATTTTTGAATTAAAAATAGTTTTCCATATGGGAAGTTTACCTTATTTCTCTTTTGCCAGACTTTTAGCATATTTAGAATTCTTATGTTACCCTTACTTAACTTAAATTTCAGATAATATGTATCAGTCACTAAAATCTAACATTCCACTTAAAACCATTAAAGTGATTAAACCTACAAGGGTTAGATTTGGTGTTTTGGGCTTCTTGGAAAATTAGCTTTTGGCAAATTGACCTTGTGTGAAAGCTAAGAGAAATCCTAACTTAAGTTTATAAGATGTGAAAAGAATCTTTAAGGAAGATAGTTTTGAGCCATTTTCTACAATTTTCAGAGTGGATAAAAAGAAATGATTAATTATGATAAAATGAAGGCTTTAGACTAGCTGTGTAGGTTCATTTTCTCTCATAAGGAACATGAATATCAGGCACCTAATTGATCAAAGGGACATTTCTCCTGAGTTCTAAAACTAATTGGTTGCCTACGTAAACACCAGCCTCAGAGAAATTTAATCAGAATCTCATTCAATTTTTTCGATCAGTGATCTTTGAATGAATAGAGGATCTTTTGCATACCGTCTTACCATGTTAAATGTACCCCCCTGGTATATACGCTAGACTCACCTTCTGCATTACTTCCCCTGAGATTAGCCCAGTTTGGATTCCAAAGTAGAAATGATCCCTGTCATTTGCCAGAACAAAGGGCTCAATAACATAGGATCCTTCTGAAAATACAGAGCAAGCCAGCAAGTGAGCACCTCCTTTGTGCAAAGCAGGTCCTCAGAGGTGAATTAAATTCAGAGAAAGAAAAGTAAAAATAGGATAGAATGTTTCATGAAGGTGATCACTCTTAAGACCCTGCTCATAGCTCCAAACTCACTGTTTTTAGTGTTTGCCACGTTCATTCATTAGCCAGGGCGCTGTGTGAGGGAAGAGACAGGGTGGACCCTGACTGTTCTGTTGCCATAGTGATGACATTTGAGCTTCTTTGGAGTGGCGAATCTGATTAGTCAGGTCAGTGTTTTCCCTCATTTCACTTCTTTACACAGGGAAAAAAACTCTGAAAAAGACAGTTGCATGTGGATTTGTATTTGATTAAAGTGTAAATATTTTTCACGCCAGCTCATCTATGGATTGGTAAGACGATCCACAGCCTAGCTGTATCATATATCACTTTGCCCGGATGCCATGGTGAATGGCAATGTTAAGCCAGCAGGTAGAAACAAACAGCCTGCTTGGTGCTAGAGTTAGCTAGACCTCAGTGACCTTTGCCACCTCCCAACCAGGCTTTCCTTCTGGAGCTTCAGTGAAAAAGAGTCAGAGTCTCTGTGTATTTGTGTTGATTGGGTGGCCAGCTCCTAGTTAATCTCTATTGAAAAGAACAGGAATGGAAAAAGAAAATGAGGGCATTAAACGTAGTCTTTGTTTGCTTAAAAATGTATGTATTGATGGCCAAGCCAAATCCAAGGTATTCTAGGTTCTTGCATGCTTCACTGAAAGAAGGGATGAAAAGGGGTCCCAGTGCACATGGGAGTCTATCTCATAGAAGCCAGCCATGTCATCTTTGGGTTTCAGAAGGCCTGTGACAGGGAGTCCCAGGACACCAGGAAACAGTGGGGAGGGAGCCTGCTTCTCCCTTTTTCCTATCAACTACCTTTGTTTGGTGGCCCTGATTAGATAACGCTTATTAGCAAACAGCCAGCAGACGGTGCTGTTTGGTTTAGCACTAAATTGAGAGCTTCCTGGTTTTTGTTTTCTTTTCTTAAGGCACTAAGATAAAGACAGTTCCCCTTTTATTTTCAAGAGCCTGATCCTGTCATCAGGTCTGTCTAAATACCACTCCTTGCTGTTAGGAGGGGGGTCCTCACAGGTCATCTCAATACATTTTCTAAGTTCAGAGTAAGAAAAAAAGAAAATAAATTCATAGGCCTCTTTTATAGCCTTGGTATCATTTTCAAGTGATAAAAAAGTCCAAGAAAAAGTAGATGCCAGCCTTCACTTCCCCCTCCTGCATGCAAACAGATGCCCCCCACCCACACCCATCACTGTCAGTTCTCTGAAGTGTGTTGTTGCATGGCACAACAACATTGTTTGTTTCATGGCACTTCATTGCTCAGCTGCTCACCGAGAAAAGGAACTCATTGAGGTTTATAGAAACTGATATATAAAAATTGCCAAATATTGAAAAATGAACCCTAACAAATTAACAGAGGGGAAGGGTGTGTGGGTAACCCTGTTGGGAAGGTCCTCTATAGTTGGCGCCTGGAACTAGTCCTACCATGTCACCCCTGGGGGGAAGTGAGGAGGAGGGTGAGGCTCTGGATCTCTAAGGATCATTCCAGAACTAACATTTTTGAGCCACGGGCTTCCTCCATGGCTCAGTGGATAAGGAACCTACCTGCAATGCAGGAGACACAGGTGACATGAGTTCAATCCCTGGTTGGGAAGATCCCTTGGAGAAGGAATGGCAACCCACTCCAGTATTCTTGCCTGAAAAATCCCATGGACAGAAGAGGCTGGCAGCCTACAGTCAATGGGGCCACAAAGAATCCAACATGACTGAATGACCAAGCATAACAGGGCTTCCCTCATAGCTCAGGTGGTGAAGAATCTGCTTGCCATGCAGGAGACCCAGTTCGATTTCTGGGTAGGGTAGATCCCCTGGGGAAGGAATGGCAACCCACTCCAGTATTCTTGCCTGGGAAATCCCATGGACAGAGGAGTCTGGAGGGCTACAGTCCACAGGGTTGCAAGAGTCAGGCACGACTTAGGGACTAAACTACCAGCACTATTTTTATATTCTATTTAATGGTAATTGAGCTTCAAGAAAGGATTAAAGTCATCACTATGGCCTTATCTGCTGCTGCTGCTAAGTCGCTTCAGTCATGTCCGACTCTGTGCAACCCCTTAGACGGCAGCCCACCAGGCTCCCCCTTCCCTGGGATTCTCTAGGCAAGAATACTGGAGTGGGTTGCCATTTCCTTCTCCAATGCAGGAAAGTGCAAAGTGAAAAATGAAAGTGAAGTCGCTCAGTCATGTCGGACTCTTAGTGATCCCATGGACTGCAGCCTACCAGGCTCCTCCGTCCGTGGGATTTTCCAGGCAAGAGTACTGGAGTGGGGTGCCATTGCCTTCTCCAGAGGCCTTATCTGTCAAGGGGCTAAAAAAAATCCTTTCCAGTTTCCTGAAGGTAAACATACGGTTGGCTCCAGAAATCCTGTACTTTTGGAACCTGTAAAGTCACAAACCTTCCTGATACATCCCCTTTGCTCTAAAGGGACATTATTTCTTGATTGCTAAAAGACAAGTTGGGTTGTTATTAATGATTTTTGAAATGTCTAAGGCTGGCATTTTCTTTTTGTTTCTTTTGTTACAGGAAGGGCTGTTTCCGGTTTTGTAGGCTTTTAACTGGTAATTAGGTTGGAGGGAGGTTCAAGATGGAAGGGACATATGTATACCTGTGGCTGATTCATATTGATGTAAGGGCAGAAACCAACACAACATTGTAATGCAATTAAAAATAATTTTTTAAAAAACTGATAAATTTATTAAAGTGACAAAAATCAAAATATCCCTCAAGCTCTAAGTTCATCTTGCAGATATTCTTTTTCTGCCTATAATTCAAATAACATTTTTGTATACAATAAGAGTAAATAGTTTTACGGAGGGTTTTGATTAGTGGTAAATTAATTGAACCTCAACTCAAACAATTGCTCTCATTTCTAAACTTAATTAGCTAAAATTCTTTATACATTTTAATCTACTTGTATGAGGTTAATATATTCTGTTTTCTGTTTAACCATTCAGTATCTATCTAACCGGGCAAACTTACAACCCTAATAGGCAAAGTCTTTCTAAAAATCTCAAACAATTTTTGTAAACGTAATACATGCTATGCTATGCTATGCTAAGTCACTTCAGTTGTGTCTGACTCTGTGTGACCCCATAGATGGTAACCTACCAGGCTCCCCCATCCCTGGGATTCTCCAGGCAAGAACACTGGAGTGGGTTGCCATTCCTTCTCCAATGCATGAAAATGAAAAGTGAAAGTGAAGTCGCTCAGTCATGTCCAACTCTTAGCGACCCATGGACTGCAGCCTACCAGGCTCCTCTGTCCATGGGATTTTCCAGGCAAGAGTACTGGAGTGGGGTGCCATTGCCTTTTCATTCATTTATTCAATAAGCATATATATTTAAGTTCATTACCACTTGAACTTGAAATGTTTCAACTTATTACCTTTAAAATATTAAACTATTTATAATTTTATGATTTAAATGGTTCAGTGGTTGAGTTTGTTAAATTGCGGTATCCATGCTCTATAGTAGGACCATTTGAAATGTAATAGTTTGCATCTACTAAGTCCAAACTCCCAGTCCAAGTGTCTCCCTATCCCCTCCCCATTCATTACCTATTTCTTTCATTTGATTTAGGTTGAAAGAAACTGGCTTTCTTTGTGTTGTCTTTCTGGCAAAAAGGCTTAAGATATTTTAATTCTTCTGATCTGGCGCTAAAGATAATTTGAAGTTATTATTCCATCATATCCTGAGTTAGTCTTAATTCTTTCTTTGGTTCTTTTCCTGTATGGAAGGTTCCCACATGCCCACATCAGCTGGAACCTTTGAGTTGCTGCCCCTAGAGACAGCTGATAGTCTGCAGTTGACCACAGTCCCCCAAAACACTGTCAAAGACAAGACAGGGTTTCTCAGCCTCAGCACTGCTGGCATTAAGTACCAGATCATTCTTTCTTGCGGGAGCTTCCCTGTGTCCTGTAGGATATGTACAACACAATACAATAGTATGTGTTCAGCCATGTTTGACTCTTTGCAACCCCATGGACTGTAGCCCACCAAGGCTCCTCGTGCATGGGATTTCCCAAGCAAGAATACTGGAGTGGGTTGCCATTTCCTCCTCCAGAGGATCTTCCCAACCCAAGGGTCGAAACTGCTTCTCTTGTTTCTCCTGCATTGGCAGGCAGATTCTTTACCAACTAGTTTTACCTAGGAAGCTTCCTAAATATCCTCTATCCACTAAATGCCAGTAGCATCCCCCTTCTCATTGTGACCACCAAAAATGTCTCTAGATATTACAAGATGTCCTCTGGTATGCAAAATCACTTCTCCTACACACACATACACACACACACACACACACACACACACATTGAGAACCATTAGCTCAGGGCAGTGGGCTATCTACCAAACACAATGGCAGAGAGATAAGACCATTTATGCCATGACTGTTGTTCTCTTTCTTATAACCTAACAGTGCCCTCAGATGGGCTCCCTGCCTGCCTCCCCTTGGGTGTCTGAGTATCTATCTTCACCCTGCTTAGACTCTAAGGTAGGAAGGTCTGCTTTGGGGAATTGAGCACCATTTAGTATGTGTGTGAGTGTGTGTGTGTGTGTGTGTGTGTGTGTGTTTGTCTTTCAGCCTTCATGACAGTAGACAGCATGCTTCCTAGATGAAAGGGTTCTGTGTCAGCTTTTAACTTTGTATTAACAATTGTTACTCAAATTCTGCTGTTGAAAACATCCATTTATTTTCATGTAGTATCAGGAAGTGAGCTTTTAGAAAAGCTGAGGTTTCTACATATACTCGTCCAAACCAGGACTCCAGTTTCATGTGAATTTCTTGACTCTCTCTTTCCTCACATTAACAATGATGAACTGGATTTTTTTTTCCATAGCCCACCTTGGCCACACTTTTGGTTAGGATAGTTTGAAACCCAAAATAATCAAAATCAGGACAGTCAAAGAAAATCCAAAGTCTTAAAAACTGAGAATACACACAGGCTCAAAGATGAAAGGGAATCTTTTGGCTTGATCTATCACACGGTACATGATAAATCATTTCTTTTCCAAGACCAGAGGAACCTGCATCTTGCCTCACAAAAGAGATACACCAGAGTCTAGCTTTATCTCAGAATACTACCCCACTTTGAAATTAAAGGCAGATTAAATTACCCGATAAAATAAATGTCACACTGGGAGATTGCTGAAACCCATCTTAGCAAATTAAATGTTTTTAATGATGGAAACCTGGAAGAAATTCACCTTGAGCTAGTTTGCTGGGCGGCAAGCTTGATGTTCTCATGGAGGTCTTCATGAACCATTCACCAACATCTGCATGCCAAAGTCAGCTTGCACGTGAATACTTCCTTAGCATGTCAGGGCAGCTGTGTTCGTGTGAACTCTGTGCACTTGCATGCCTTTCTGTAACGTGTTTCTTATGGGCTGAATGTGTTAGTTAGCCGGTTTTCACAAGGGTGAACCAGAACAGTTATTGGGTTGGTGTGAGTTGCTATTAACATGAGGAGGAGCTAAATAAACGTAGTGTTGGAGTATGCCTTAATGATGAGTTTTCAGAAGCCAGGGGGAGATTCCACATGAAATGGGCAGTTGGGCAGGGGATATGTATTTCCTTTGAATGTTCCTGTTGTATGTTTGTATGTTCCTGTTGGCTCTTATTTGGGAAACAAAAAATGTATTGTCTAATACAGTCACCATTAAAACAGAACTGAGTAACATGCAAATAGATAGAAATACAGGTATATTGGTGCTACAGAGATCCAGTGTTCATATATATGAAAATAGCAGAATAATTAGAATGAAATTAAATTAGATTTCTGGCAGAATTTAAACTCAAATTTCTGTCCTGAAAATGCTAGGGAACTTTGGACCATGTGTATACATAAAATAAATAAAGTGAAAATGAAAGTCACTCAGTCGTATCTGACTACTCTTTATGATCCCATGGACTATATAGTCCATGGAATTCTCCAGGCCAAAATACTGGAATGGGTAGCCTTTCCCTTCTCCAGGGGATCTTCCCAACCTAGGAGTTGAACCCAGGTCTCCCTCATTGCAGGTGGATTCTTTACCAGCTGAGCCACAAGGGAAGCCCGGGAATACTGGAGTGGGTAGTCTATCCCTTCTCCAGTGGATCTTCCCCACCCAAGAATCGAATCTGGGTCTCCTGCATTGCAGGCAGATTCTTTACCCACTGAGCTATCAGGGAAGCCCAAAATAAATAAATCCCAACCTTATTATTGTCCTACACAGAACGTTTAAAAAATTCTAACATTTAAAGCAAGCCCAAGTGATATTTACATAGTGTGGATATTATATTAAAGAATATATTTGAACTTTATTGTGCCTCATTTTGCATTAATATCAGCATGACTTTTGTCTTATAATTTGTTGTTTATAGTAACTGTCTGCAAACTATGGCCCAAGTGCTTTTGAATACAGGGTTTTATTAGAACACATCCATACATATTTTTTACATATTGTCTGTGGTTGTTTTTGTGCTACAACGGACACAGTTTAGTAGTTTCAAGAGAGACCATATGGCTCACAAAGCTGAAAATATGTACTCTTTGGCCCTTTCTAGAAAAAGGTTGCTTGCTCCTCAGCAAATCGTTTGACGATCAGTTGCAAACTGAGATAACTTCTGTATCTATGACAGAAAGGAAGGCAAGCATTTTCTTGTTGTCATTGCTTTACACAGAGTGGGTCATGGGCTTAATTAGAAAACATATCAGTTATATCAAATACTTACTTGAAGGAGTTTATGGAAGAGAGGGGAGAGAAAAAAATGTTCGTTTTTTAAGGAGGACATTTAATGATCTGCCATACTTGATTTTCTTTCAAAGAACTTAATGTTTGAAAATTTGTCCATAACATGAAACTTGCATCCAGAGCCATATAAATAGCTCAGTGGGACTTAGAACTTCTGATAAATCATCGTTTGGAGGCTCTGAGCAAAAAGAATGTTAGATTCTGTACTTGAATTTTTCAGAAGACCTAAAGCAAGGTAAAGAGAGGAGTTTATGTAATTGAAACCAGAAGAAAATGAACAAAAAATTAAAAGAAAAAAATCATGGAATACAAATAATGACTCAAGTATAAATAGATGTTCTCTTATACATTGTACTGAATAAAAGTAACACCTAACATAAATTACATACTTTACCCATTAACTCCTACTCTTCAAGGTGTGCTGTGCTCAATCGCTCAGTCGTGTCCAACTTTTTGTGATCCCATGGACTGTAGCCCACCAGGCTTCTCTGCCTATGGGATTTTCCAGGCAAGAATACTGGATTGGGGTGCCATTTCTCTACTTCAGGGGATTTTCCTGACCCAGCTATTGAACCTGCATCTCTTGCATCTCCTGCATTGGCAGGAGGATTCTTTACCAAGTGTGATAATTCTGGCTTTACAGCTGCACATAGTGAAGCTCTGAAAGACAAGGGAACTTTCCCTCTGAATAAATATCAAGCCATCTGACTCAAAAGTCAATCTGTTTCTATTAGGATTCCTTTAAGATTATACTGTGTAACATTGTATTGTTATATCACATTTAAAAATAAACTAATCAAACAGACCACTCCTGATTAATACCATAAACCAAACCTGTCTGACAGTGATTTAATGATATATCAGTCAGTTAATACCACATAACAGAACATCCCCACATGTAGTGGGTTAGAACAGGTATGATTTATGATGTTTCTCAAGTCCACTCCAGTGTTCTTGCCTGGAGAACCCCAGGGACAGAGGAACCTGGTAGGCTGCCCTCTATGGGGTTGCACAGAGTTGGACACGACTGAAGCGACTTAGCAGCAGCAGCAGCAGCAAGTCTGCTGATCAGTCTTGGCTTGGGGAGGACTCTGCTGCATTCTTCTCTTGGGACCAGCAGGCAAGCCCAGACATCTCATTTTCCTGGCAAAGGCAGAGTTGCAAGAAAGCGGGTGGAAACACACAAGGCTTAGGACTGGCACTGTGTCACTTCTGCCTCCTTCCACAGGCTGAAACAAATCATGTGGCTAGGTCAAGAGACAGAGAAGTATAGCCTGCCACCAGTGTGCCATGGCAGAGGGCTGGGATGCTGGGAGAAATGAAGGATCAGGGCCAATCTTCCACTCACAGATTGATTAAAATTAAAAGGACTATTCCAAATGTTATACATTTGAATTATCTGAAATCCAGGCCCAGAATTATGCTTGTTTTCCATTGTAATTACCCTGTAACCAAAGAGGTAATGTTCTCTACCAAGACCTCATGACAGGAACATCTGAGGTGCACATGGAGAATTCTGGAAACAGCCTCACAGAGTTCCTTGGACCCTTTTCAACCACCTGAGTCCTATTTTATACTAAACTCTGCCCTGAGAGTAGCCAGCACTTCATCGTACTTGGTCAGAAAACACGACAGTGCTTGTTGGAGCACATCGGACTTCCCTGGTGGCTCAGACGGTAAAGTGTCTGCCTACAATGCGGAAGACCCAAGGTTCAACCCCTGGATTGGGAGGATCTCCTGCAGAAGGAAATGGCAACCCAGTCCAGTATTCTTGCCTGGAAAATCCCATGGACAGAGGAGCCTGGTAGGTTACAGTCCATCGGGTCGCAAAGAGTCAGACGCGACTGAGCGACTTCACGTTTACCAGTTAAGGAAAGCAGCAACTTCTCCACCTATAGAAGATTTACAAGTGCAGTGTGCATGTGTGTGGATATGTACATGTGCACATGAGAGGGCAAAAAGGGAGCAGGGAGTGAAAGAACGGAATGCGGCTTCCATGTAGTTAGACTTGTAAAAATTTACCTGAAAGTCCTAGGCTGCATTTTGGTAAAAGGAATGACTTCCTTACTGGTAGTGGCTCTGAGTAATAGAGATTGGTTGATGCCAGCCTTGTGATAAGATAACTTCCAGCCATTCTCAGGTACTTACACAGTCACTTATAGAAAATAAAACTGATCGTGAAGCTTAGAAAATAATTTTCCAGGCAGGAAGTATTGATTGGTGGGAATATTCTATAGATTCTCCCGCCGGAAGAGCAGACAATTCTGGACTTTGCCCAATGATTACCCAAAGTTTAGAGCAACCTGGTTTTTTCAAGATGAGTGCACTTTGCCTTTTTGTTTTCATTTTATTTTTTGACAAGACAAAGACAACTTCATATTAACATTCTTCCCCCAACACACACACACCCAAATAATCTAGTAAAAAAAGCACATGAGATGTTTACGGGTACAGCATAAAAAGGAAATGTAAATTTTAAAATTTTCTTTGTTTTCTGAAGAAAATAAGAGCCCAAGAAAATAAGTCATTTTACAGTTTTGGAATGAAGTATGTAGTCTATAGTTGGCTTCTCCGATGGCTCAGTGGGTAAAGAATCCACCTACAATGCAGGAGACAAAGGAGACTCAAGTTTGATCCCTGGGTTGGGAAGATCCCCTAGAGGAGGGCATGGCAACCCGCTCCAAGATTCTTGCCTGGAGAATCCCATGTACAGAGGAGCCTGGTGGGCTACAGTCCAGGGAGTTACAAAGAGTTGGACACAACTGAGTGACTAAGCATGCATGTAGGTTATATTACATTCTTCTTGTATCTTTAGGGAGAGGAGCTCTTAACTAGGTAACACAGACCTAACTAGCCCTCCTCTCCCTAAAGATGGGAGAAAAGGAGAGTGAGCAGTATTTACCATGACTACAGATGGTGCAGTCGTAGATTAATGAAAGGAATTATGTGTACTTTTATTTCTCCTGAGTGGAACCCTTCACCTACCCTTGACTATCCAGGGCTCACATCACAGTCATGCCTGAGCCTTCATCTGTCATGGATGTGTTTGGTCATTGACTTGATGCAAAGTGTTCAACTCAAAAATGGATTGGTTTGAAAAAGCAGTTCCTGGATGGCATGTAGACTGTGCCCTTGAGGCTGGGCATTCTGGAAGGGGAGACCTGTGCTAAGTGGGCACAGAAGCACTGTGAGATTACATTGGAGAGGACAGGAGTCCTCAGGGGTTGGCTGAGGGTCCAGCCAAGAGTCCCCTTAACCCTCCTCTTTTTTTAAATGGAAATATAATTGATTTACAGTATTTCAGGTATACAGCAAAGTGATTCACTTATACATAAGCATATATTCTTTTTCAGATTCTTTTTCATTATAGTTTATTATAAAATATTGAGTAGAATTCCCCATGCTATAAGTAGGACCTTGTTGGTTATCCATTAATATTGTAGATATAACAGTGTGTATATGTTAATCCCAAAGTCCTAATTTGTTCCTTCCCACCCCCTTTCCCCTTTAATGACCATAAATTTGTTTTCTGTCTGCAAATCTGTTTCTATTTTGTAAATAAGTTTCTTTGTATCATTTTTTTAAGATTCACACATAAACAATATTATATATTTGTCTGACTTCATTTAGTGTGATAATATCTGGGTCCATCCATGTTACTAAATGGCATTGTTTCATCTCTTTTAATAGCTGAGTAATGTTCCATTGTATATACACACCACATATTGTTTATCCATTCATCTGCTGATGGACACTTAAGTTGTTTCCGTGTCTTGGCTGTTGTGAATAGTCCTGCTATGAACACTGGGATGTGTGTATCTTTTCAAATTAGAGTTTTCATCTTCTCCAGATGTATGCCCAGGACTGGAATTGCTAGATCGTATGGTAGTCTTATGTTTAGTTTTTTGAGGAACCTCTATACTCTCCTCCATGGTGGCTGTACCAACTTACATTCCCACCAGCATTGCCATTGGGCTGCCTCTTGCCTAATATATCTGGCAGGTGAATTCACTTGCCTGGAATACTTAGCATGACTGTTTTTAAGTCACGCTTTACCAACCACCCTGGAGAAGGGAATGGGTTACCCACTCCAGTGGAGAATTCCTGGAGAATTCCATGGACAGAGGAGCCTGGTGGGCTATAGTTCATGGGGTTGCAAAGAGTCAGCAACACTGAGCAGCTAACACTTTCACTTTTACCAACCACAGGGACACTTCTTTTGCTAAAGAACCGAGTGCAGAGGTGGCCTGTGGAAGAGAGGTGGAAGAGAGGAGTTCAAAGTTGTGCACATGAAATGGGGGCAGAGAATCATGTATGTAGCAGGCAGCACGGTGATGTCAGTGACAGAAGTGACTAAGGAGAAACCAGGGATGGGGGAGGGAGAGGGGAGTGGAAGGCGAGGTGAAGGTGCTCTCTGAAGCAGGGAGACTACACAGGTGCCCCCAGGGTAGTAGGTAAAGGAAGGTGGCTGCACAGATGGGCAGAAAGTGACTAAGGTGACCTTGCCCGTGGGCATCATTCACCGCAAGCTTTCCTTACCTCACATCACGGTGGAAATCGTATTGATGTATTTGTGTTTCCAGTCACCTCACACTGCAGGGGAAAGTTCTGAAAATCATTAATTCTGGTTGCCTCATAGCCTAAAAGCAGCACAAGCAAGTTGAGCCTACCACCTCACTCTCCCTCCAGTATTCAACTAGAATGATGTACATATATGTTTTCCACGTCCCTTGAAAATGGAATAGTTACTGTCTGGGAGATTCTGCGAAGAAAACAAGCATTTTACAGGATGAAAGATGCAAAACTGGGGAACATCTGTAACCATTTGCCAGCCAGTGCAAAATTAATTAACCATGTACAGATTTTCAATAGTTCATTTCATCTGCTTGTTATGCAGATAGAATTTGTGATTTGCATTCTTTAAATTTTAGCAGCTTTTCCTAAAGGTTGAGAAAATGTTCACTCTATTTTAATTATGTGTGGAGGAGACTGACATGGTAAAAAGTACTAGTAAAGATTGTTTTCAAGAAGACATACGGCCATTTAGAGACCTAACAAAACTCCTTGTCAGTGGCCTGCAGAATCAGATGAGGGTTAATCAAGAGAATAAATAAACCAGTTTAGAACAAAGAAGCCTTGTATCTTGTCTTGATAGATAAACTTGTCTTCAATGCAAAATATAAAGTGAATTGTGAGAGAAGTTGATGTACATTAATATGGTTTAACACCATTACCAGGATTAATAAATTTTCGAGTTGCCCCCAAATCTATATTTGAATGACTATTATTTTTCTTTCTTGTACATAATAAGTTAGCCAAAACAGAAAACCTAATTTATAGGTAACTACATGGTTCTGAATAGCAGGCTTGAGCATAACATTCATTTCTTTATTTGGATAGAGTTCCATTTTCTGCTGAAAAGTAAAATCCAATAATAAGCCTGTCCAGCTTAAACTCTGTAATATTTTAAAAAGGAAGAGTTCAGATGTAAAGTTTCAATAATTAAAAGAACTTTAAAAAGTTCTTTTCTAGTGAGGTAGTTTCAGAAATACTTAATTTACCCCCAAAATGACATAAGTATTCCCCACACTTCTTGGAACTGCATGCATCCACCTCAACAGTCATAGTAATTACTCACTTTGCTTTTATTATGGAGACAATTTTGTTAAGTCCCATGCCATCGATGTTGCATACGGAGATCATTTAAACCCATCTTTGGAAAAAATTTTTAAGGGTTGCTTGTCAACATTTTCCTGATGGCACTGCCAGTGCCAGATGCATATACCATATTTTATGTGGTCCCATAAAAGGGCATCATTTTCATCCATCAAGTCAGTAATCCAGTTTCAACCAACCTCAACTGCGATAGTGAGGGTCGTGAATCCAACTGTGACCTGTGCATCAGCAGCTTCAGCACACTGCGACACTTGTTAGACATACAGGTTCTCAGCCCCCCTGCCCCAAATAACTGAGTCAGGAATGCAAGAGGTGGAACCCCAGAAACTGCCTTGACAAGCCCACCATGCCGAGGTTTCTGGGTGCACGCCGGAAGCAGTCAAAATGTTATGAATGAGACGGAAAGGTCCAGGTACTCCAGGCAGAGGAGATTTTTCAGCCAGAGAGCTTCAGAGAGGAAGTGGTTTTTAAAAGAGGTGAAGGGCCTCCGGTTTCATAGGACAACACAGAGGTAGGCTGACCATGCCATGGGGGGTTCCCTGGGAAGTTGCAGGCATCCTTTACAAGTGAATGGAACTCCCTTGTCATTTTCACTTCATCTGAGAGTCCCACTCTGCCATCCAGCCTTTCAGTGCACAACAGGAAGGCTCACCGTGGTTTGACGAGTTCTTTTTCTCTGTAGAGCTTGTGTTTTCTTCCTGGGGGATGCTCCATTCCCACCCCTGCATGCAGCATTGTGTTCGCATCCTTTCTTTCTCTATGCATTTGAGTGTGTGTATATCTATCTCCCCCTTCTGATCCATGCGTAAATGACTGGACACGTAGCCTTGACCTGAGTTTGTGTGTGTGATTTCACATGGTAGGAATGTCCGGGATCTCAGGCTCCTTGTCTGCGAAGGGAGGGAGTTGGGCGCTCCCAAAGGCCTTCACTGCAAGGCCGCAGACCCCAGTATTTCCCTGTGTCTGTCTTTGTTCACTATATGATTTAGCACTGTAATTAGGTACAGTCAATCTTAATACTCTGTTCACAGTGTTCCTCCCAAAACTAAAAGCTCCTCATGAAATTTCTCTGCTTTGCTTCACACATGCCATGTCTTGATTTTAAATTTCACTACTCTTCTGTAGATGATAACATTATACTTACCATCAGATAATCTGAGAAACTTGTTTGAAAACACCTGCATAAATAAATAGCATGGATTTTTTTCCTTCCAAAGGAGATTAATTTATACAGACTACAGAAACCTTCTGTGTTGTAAATGGCTATTTGCTGTGTGTTTTTAATTTTGCTTCTCCATACGAGACCGTATGTGTCCATGTGTGCATAAATATCGAAAGAGGATTATCTCCTGGGTATCTTACTCATTTCTTAAGGTGGTGTCAGGTCACCAAGAAAATTAGTGACAGATTCACATCCTAGAGTGGAATTCGACTTATTACAAACTTTGGACAAAGTACACCTTCTTTGTCTGCTTCTTCATAGTAAGTTTGGGTGTGCTGGCATGGGAAAGCATTTAGCAACAGAATAAAAACAAGCCATGTCCCCTTTTCACCATCTGTCCCAGCCTGATTTTTCTTGAATTTCTCGACTTCAGTGGGCGATCTCTGCCATTCTGAAGTTTCTGGAACTTGGTTTCTTTGAAAACCGTGACGAGATGTACTCAAAACATGCTCCGAGGCGTCCACTGGTAAATTGCTGGCATTCTTTCTCACTGAACGCTCGCTCGCTCCATATTTATTAGTTCATCTGAGATTCCACAACTGCCACCTGAGCTTTTATACAGGCAATAAGGACCCCTGGCTTGGGGGTTGGCGAGATTCTGATTTAGCCAGGGTCTCTCTAGTCTGCCTTGTACCAAATTGGAAAAGACTCTGATGCTGGGAGGGATTGGGGGCAGGAGGAGAAGGGGACGACGGAGGATGAGATGGCTGGATGGCATCACTGACTCGATAGACGTGAGTCTGAGTGAACTCCTAGAGTTGGTGATGGACAGGGAGGCCTGGCGTGCTGCAGTTCATGGGGTCACAGAGAGTCGGACACGACTGTGCGACTGAACTGAACTGAACTGAAGAAACAGATAAATCTGTTCTTTTTCTCCTGCTCCCTATGAAATGACAAGTAACTCCCCTTGCTCCATAAAAGCATCATTTGACATTTAGTTTGTTGGTTTAAAATCTTTTTTTTCCATGCTTGCTGCCAGATTAGATACTATCTCCTATCAGCAGCTCTGGGGGGAAAGAATCTGTACGCTGGACAATGAATATGGAAATGAGTCGATATTCTTCATTTTTTTCTACTGTCCGTTACTATTTCAGGGAAGGAAGGAGATTTTTGTTTTCTGCAATATTCTCTCAGTTCAGTTCAGTCACTCAGTTGTGTCCAACTCCTTGTGACCCCATGAACCACAGCACAACAGGCCTCCCTGTCCAATATTCTCTAGGAATCCCTTATACTGCTCTGTAGCCTAATATCAGGCATATTTGGATTCATGTTGCTTTTTGCTTATTTTTCCAAAGCATTTCTGTGTAAATCTTTAGTCTACAAACAAACGCCAACCACAGTCCACTTTCTAACCGGATGGATAGGATTTACACAAGCATTTTCAGGCTTATCCCCTTATGTAAATGTCACTTTAGGATGGCTTTGTCAAACTTTTCCTACAAGTTCTCTGGCATTGCACTTTGGGTATGAGAAGCAGCCTAGTTAAAAATAAATCGTTCATCTTAGATTCAGACTTAAAAGAAAAAAAAATGTAGAATAATGTAAAGCTCAACATTTTCATATGTTTGGGGCTAACTTTGTTGAATCTGGATACATAGAATACCATCTATAAGAATTATGTTTGATGTATTCTACAACTGAATAATTCCGGTTTTTGAACAATGAGACTTCATTTGCGATGATGTGAACTTTCCAAGGCAAATGTTCCCTAGATCTGAGACTCACTGTGGAGATTACAGGGTCACCCAAAAATGGCCTTTTGGTCCCACAGTTCAGGCTAATCTCATCTGCTCCTTCATAGAGCGTATCTCACGTGAGAAATCAGTACAAGATAGTGCAGGAAGGGTTTTATTCATCTCAGCTGCTCTCTGATAATTATTTTGTTTTCAAAGATAAAATTCCATAAAATTCAAATAGAAAAATTGTCCTCGTTGCTTCAACAGTTTATTTGCGTTAAGGTAATTTACAAAAGCTGTCATTTTTTGGGGGGTGTCTAAAAAATATCCCCACCTTTGTTTCTCACTGAGAAAAGCTGGAATTTGAACTCTCTACTCTGGAAGACCTTCTGTATATCTTATCTCTCATGATACCTTGTGTAGCAGCCTCAGGCTAGCAGTGACAACAAAATGATCTCGTCTCTTCTGTGCTAATCAGACAATTCAGTGTAAATAGATGTCAGAAAACTCACGTGACCCAGAAGTCTTGAGTTTAGTAATATCTCTCCTTAGGAATTTAGCACTCAGACAAATACTTCACTTGCCCTAAGATAATAAAACAAAAATACAAAACTGTTCTGCTTCATTCTTCTCAACTTTTGACAGCTTCACTGTCTCTTTCGAACATTTATCATCTATTTACTCACTGTAAGCTAAGATTTTTCACAGATTTAAGGAGATTTGCAATAGTTCTGAAAAAGATTTGAATTTCTTACTTGGATGTTTGACAGCTCCTAAGAATATATTGTCCAGGTTATGGGGCTTCAGTAGCCTAAAGCTTCAAAGGACTTCACTTAGTCAAAATTACCTAAATAGCCTCTCTTCATCTCTTCATAACTGTGGTTCTTAAAAGGAGATGTCTTAAAAATTACAACATTCTTTTTAGCATCCAGGTTTCTACCTATCAATAGATACACCCATATTTACTAAATATGCGTATCTTTTGGTCACAATATAAAAACATTTTACAACTTAAAAAAAAATCCCCCAAAATTCATTTTCAAATTCCAAGCAGAGAAATATGTTTCAGACATGGGATTTTTTGGGAGTTTTTCAAACAAGACTATATTTTCCCAACACTTTTATCCTGTGAGATTTTAAATTGCCTTTCATTTGAAAGTTTTTTTTTTTTTATTTAAGTATGTCCTGGATATGTCTAATGAATAGTCCTTGAAAACAGAGTCACCTTATTTATAAATTCAATTCTCTTTCCATTCATATGAGGAACTTTATCCTTCCTCAGGGCATATATTTAATAACCATTAATGAAATCTGAAATTATATATGAGCACTGAGACCCAAATTTGCTACTCATTTTTTTTTTCCAGTGGAAATTTCATAAGGGTTTTGGCATGGGAACACAGCAGATATTTAAGGCAGATGGAATAATACAGTTGGCCACAGTGGCTCCGATTGAATCATAACAGTTTATAATCAATAATTTGCTTACTAGGGAAGAGACTCTTTTCAGCCAAATGAACACAGAGCATACCGGTCACCCTCCTAGTTAGCAGACGACTGCCACCGTTCTGCAACCTTGTGACTCCCACTGATGTTACATAAGGAAGCTGGGGGCTCAGCGCTCATTTGTTCTATCTTTTAAGATTTCTGTTTCCACCCGCCCCTTCCCACCACAGATCCTATTCCCATTTCCCGTTCATACCACAAAAGCCGTTGGAGCAAACAGAGGCAACACAGGGCAGATTCAACAGGCGTCTGCAAAAAAGGGCAGGACTTAGAGAGGAGAAGGGGCCATTCTAACTGTTTCTAGATTAAAAACTGCCAGATGAAAGGGCCCTTGCTGGGCAGACAGGAGCCTGGCCTTTGGAAGTTAAAATGCATGCATTTTTTGGAAGTATATATATATATATATATATATATATATATATATATTTTTTTTTTTAATGTATTTCTTCCTTTATTTTTGGCTGTAGTGGGTCTTCATTGCTGCACGCGGGCCTTCTCCAGTTTCGGCAGGCGAGGACTACTCTTCATTGCAGTGCACAGGCTTCTCACTGCAGTGGCTTCTCTCATTACAGAGCACAGGCTCTAGGGCCCATGGGCTCAGCACTTGTGGTTCCCAGGTTCTAGAGCACAGGCTCAGTAGTTGTGGCACCCGGGCTTAGTTGCTCCATGCAATGTGGGATCTTCCTGGACCAGGGATCGAAGCCGTGTCTCCTGCATTGGCAGACAGATTTCTTTGCCACTGAGCTACCAGGGAAGCCCTCAGATGAGTTTTGATTGGGCAGGTTAGAGTGAAGTCCTTGCAGAATTTCCTTTTGAAGAAAACAAAATGAAGAACTCAGTAATAGACTCTAGACTCTGAGAGGTGAGGCGAGCAAGAGAAAGCCAAAAAAAAACAAACAAAAAAAAATGTCCTCATCTGATGGGCTATGCAACAAAACAATGTCCCCACTTGGGTGCCAGATTCACTGCAGAGGTTAGAGAAATCTGAATATGCAAGAGGCTGTGGAAGAAGAGGTCTAGGCAGTTGGCCTCCATCTGCTCTTGCAAGTTTCTGGGTGGAGGGACTGTTTGGGGAGCAGGTTGACAATGCTTTCTACTAGATACATCGCCTTGTATTTTCCCATTTAATCCTCTTGGTCGCCCTGTGACACGTGCATGCATGCTAAGTCGCTTCAGTAGTGTCTGACTCTTTGCAGCCCCATGAACTGTAGCTCACCAGGCTCCTCTGTCCACCAGGATTCTCCAGGCAAGAATACTGCAGCTGGGTGCCATTTCCTTCCCCAGGGGATCTTCCTGACCCCGGGATCAAACCCACGTCTCCTGCATTGGCAGACGGATTCTTTACCACTGAGCCACCAGGGAAGCTACCAGGAAAGTACTCCTTACTTTGGCATTTTTAGGGAAGACTCTTTCCAAATCACTGCCTATGAGGCAAAGTCCTTTGTGAAAGAAGCCCCCATGTGGAAAGCTGGGTGTTTCTTCCAAAGCCTGGAGAAAGGAGAGAGAGGACAAGGGCCAATTGTCAGTCAACGTCAGACCTGAAATTCTCTTATTTCAGGCAGTAAAGACCCTTGTTTGAAATGAGAACGTTTTCTGAGAGAGATCCTTCATTGACCTTGGATCACTTTCGGCTGAAGTGGCAGCATCACCAGCAGACGTCACTGTGACACCAGTGACATAACCCTGTGCCCACTGCCCATTTGGAATCACTGGCATTTCCCCTCAACACTTGTGTACTCACAAGTGGCCTTCTAAATACAGACTCCCACTTCATCAGCTGTCTTGCATAACTCTAGTCAAGCCAACAGCAAATGCAGGTCCATAATTTCAAGTCTTTGTGGTCAGTAAATCTGAAGATGGCCATGGATTTGAGAATGGTCCTGGGTTACCCAGCAACCAGATCGGACGCTGATGGCCATGAAGTTAGGATGGTGACTTAGAAGCAGTGGTCAGTAGTGTCTGGGCTTCCCTGGTGGCTCAGAGGTAAAGAACCTGCCTGCCAGTGCAGGAGATGCAAGAGATGCAGATTTGATCCCTGGGTCGGGAAGATCTCCTGGTAACCCACTCCAGTATTCTTGCCTGGGAAATCCCATGGACAGAGGAGCCTGGCAGGTTGCAGTCCATGGGGTCACAAAGAGTAGGACACAAGTGAGTGACTAAACAACAGCAGCAACAACCAGGAGAATCACAAAGGTGCTTGCTAAAAGTGAAAATTCCTAGGCACCTCCTCAGATCAGTAGAACCTGAATCTCTGATATGTGATCTGGAAATGTGTACTTGTGAATAGTCAGATGCTCAACCTGCTTCAGTAACCAAGGGGTAGAATATTGTTCTAGAAGAGTCCTTGACACAATAGCCAGTTTATTTCCAACCATCTCTTCAGTCATCTTGGTTTGACCATCCTTGTTCCAAACAGCACTGCTCTTCTTTCTTCAAGGTCAGTATAAAGTGTCATGTTCCCTCAGATCCTCTGGTCCAAGTGTAGGCTCAGACTCAGTGGGTCTGAGGTGAGGCCCATGATTCCTTATTTCTACCAAGTTCCCAGGAGGTGCTAGCCCTGTGGGTCCAGGGACCACACTGAACCTTTTCTGATGATGATGTCTGCTCAGATGCTTTGGGCCTTCCTCTCCACAGACTGTCTGCAATTTATCAGTGTCCTGTGGAGACAGGGCTCTTCCAGGTCTAATCAAACATTGAGGAAGATCCCCTCTGATGGGAATTTCAGACAAAGTTGAAAAAGAGGATGGGGAAATGGTGAACTCTTAGTAGAAGCCTTTCTGGCAGTGAAGATACATGAAACATTCCCCATCCCATAGTGTGACTGTGCACGAGGATAGGGTCGGAACCTTCCAGAAATAGTCTGCTCTGCAGAAATGAAAAATATGCACGAGCCCAGAGATGACTGCAGAGGAGCAGTAGGAAGAAGGGACACTTGCAATTGCAGCAGCAAACACCTTCTGGCCCTTATGACAGTACCAGAGTGTTCCTCCCACCGCCCATGGGACCCACATGTCCTGTCACAGGTTTCTCTGGCACATTTAATTAATGAAGGTGAACGTACCAGTGGTCATACCCCTGTTTGTCCGATAACCCACCATCTACTGCACACTGTGGATGAAGCCATTTTTCTTCGGGGCGACATCGCATATGTGCAATGTGACCACCAGGGTGTGTATTGATAACCTCGAAATTGGCTTTACATCTCCCTAAACCCGGCTTTGTTTTCCATTCATTGATTTCATTATAGTGATGATAAGTTTCCACTAGCTTTGGAGGATGGATTAATTCATAGCAATAAATGACTCAAGTGAGAACAACCCATCATTGTAGTCACTTCATATAAATAAAGAGTTGTCTTGCTGTAGAGGCATCAATAACCTGTAAATCTGCACTCATCTATAACTCAGCCCTCCTTCTGAGTTGTTCAGGCTAGTGTATAAATCTTTGAGACTAGCCACATCGACCAGCATGATCTCAACTTGCTTGTTGTTTAATTTCAGACTTCACAGAGTGCACTGCATAAATCAAAGGTGCGTTTGCACATTTAGTTGTTTGCTGTCCCATGAGAGAGGGCTATAAATTGAACCCGGGCCTGGGACCATGCCGCTCTGCCTTTGCTGGCTCTGTGTCTTGGCATCATGGCAGCTGACTCGATGGGTGGGAGCTGAAGAACAATGGGGCCGCTTGAAGGAGGGCCTTATAGACAGCATGCAGGGGAGAGGCCAGCCCAATGGGGAAAGCTGGAGCCATTTGTCAACAGAAATATATGATTCCCGGGGGCAGCAAGACTGGAAGTTCCTCATGATTTGGGCCACTAGCATCTCATGAACCATTGTCATCTCCAGCTCATTAAATGGATCCCAAAAGCTTGAAGAACTGATACACCTAAAAAAAAAAAATCCTCTTTTCTCCCTGAAAAATCAGGCCTAATGTCTGGAGCTTTGGGTTTTCAAAGGTATGATGGGAGGATTTTTTTCGAAGGTGTGTGCAGATCTTACATGCATAAGCATGTCTCCTCATAAAAGAAGTTTCACAAATTTGGGGCTCAAAGGAGAGACTACTTAATGGATTGCTTTGAAGTTCAGGCAAGAAGGAAGGGAATGCGAGGAAGCCTTCCATGAATAAATGAGTTTAAAGCTTAGAGAAAAATTTTAATACATACACACACACAAATGATCCCTTTATTGTCCTACCATGCATAGCCTGTGCCTTAATTAGGAAAATTTATATAACAGGTCAGGCTTTCCCAGGTGGCAGTAGTGGTAAAGAATCTGCCTGCCAATGCAGGAGACACAAGAGACACTGGTTTGATCCCTGGGTTTGAGAAGATCCTCTGGAGAAAGGAATGGCACCCCACTCCAGTATTCTTGCCTGGAAAATCTGATGGACAGAGAAACCTGGCAGGTTACAGTCCGGGGGTCACAAAGAGTCAGAACGTCTAAGAACACGCACATATATAGCAGGTCTATGAAGTCTTGAAGTAGCAATTTTTGAAGAGCTGCTTTCACTTGAAATTCACAAATATTTGGGTTTTAAAATGGACTGTGAATGTTTTGGAATCCTCTGACTCATAGATTGCTAAAAACAAAACAGAAAAACAAACCCTCATCTCCAAGCTGCCACTGCATTAACTCTCATGATCATGGTAATCCTCGTCAGCTCTGTCCTCAAAGATAATGATAGTTCTTGTTTCCTCTAGTCGCCCCTCTCCCTTCCAGCCTTCCCCATTCCCTGCTGTGCCCACTAACAGATTGAGCCCCTCACCACCAAGCCCCAACATCTTCAATGGCTCCCTTGTCTGCATAGCTGGATGTCGAGCCCAGTGTATCTCGTGTTCTAGCCACAGTCCTTGTTGCTTCTTTGGCTCTTCCCAAACATGCTTTGTGCACTGTCAAGCCCCCTGACTCCATGAGCACATTGCTCAGGAAGCCCTCCCAGCTCTTCTCTGCCTGCTGAAAGTCAAAGCTCAGATCAAACATTATCGCGTTGTGTCTCCTTCCCTGGCCTCCTCCCAGATGTAAATCATCATGTCTTCCTCTGGGAATTGACTGCTCTCTTAGTCCTTGTCTCTGGATTTGTTTCAGTTGGATGGACTGTGAACACCAAAAGAGTAGCAATTGTGGTTAATTTCCCTAAGCTCAGTGCAGACATGTAGAAGATGCTCCGTACATTAATTGATGGTCTGAATCTCTGCTGCTTCTCTCTCTTTTCTGCCTGTGTAGAAATGGCTTGGTCACAATACCAGTTCTCTTGGCCTCTTGTTGTTGTTGTTTGGACTCTTTGCAACCCCATGGACTGTAGCCTGTCCAGCTCCTCTGTCCATGGAATTCTCCAGGCAAGAATACTGGAGTGAGTTGCTATTTCCTTCTCCAGGGGATCGTCCCAACCCAGGGATTGAACCCATATCTCCTGCATTTCCTGCATTGGCAGGTGGATTCTTTACTACTGAGCCACCAGGGAAGCCCTCCCTTCACCTCTAGAAGAATATTAATAACTCTTCCGCACATTCTCAAACTCTCTAGAGTTTATACTTGTCAAGAATGGAAACTTCTCGATAGTGCTGTAAACACAAAGGGCAAACTCAGTTTCTACCACTTGCCAAAGTGATACTTAGCCCTAACCTTACCTGTGGTAGAATCAGGGCCATGATCTAATCTCTGTCATGGTTTTGTCCAGCCCTTTTCATTGAGCTGTTTGGATTTAACTTAGTGAAAACCAGGAACTCTTAGCCACTAGGATTAAATCCCTCTGGAGGCCGGGACATCTGGGCAGTTGCAGTGAGTCAGGTGGTACTCTTAGGGTGATCTCTGTCACCCCACCATGTCCTCTCTCCTCCGTCCTGGACAGGCCACTTTCCATAGGACTCAGTTAATAAATGGGGTGAGAAGCAGCCATCCCAGTGGACTTCTTCACTGGAGTGGGAGAGAGTATTGATCTAAACATTTATGAAATACTCCATGTCAGGCACTGTGCTGAAGGTTTGACAGGCATTTTCTCATCTAACTGTCACGTAGCTCCATGAAAGGTGAGAACCAAGGTGGTCTCAGGGAACTCAGGAACTAGAGCCAGGTATTTGAATGATCTGAGGAACTTCTTTCTCCCATCTGTGTCTTTGCTTGTCAGTGTCATGTTTTTCCCCCATAGACCAACTTTATCCATGTGATGGGAATAGTGGTTGCCAGTAGCCCTGCCAGCTTCACCACTGGAAAGAAAGGGTCTTCCCCTGGACATATGTGAACCCTGTCCCCCAATCTAGTTCCAATCCCAATAGCAGGATTCTGGTCAACCGGGTTGAGTAATTGCCCAAATCCTTGGACCAGTGACTGTCACTGAGGTAGAGGTGAGGTTGGCAGGTGTTGGTATTCTACTTGTAAACCCCCACTAGAGCCTACATTGGCTGGGGATTTCTCCGGAATAAGAGCAGGGAGGACTGTTACTGGAAGA
Source organism: Bubalus kerabau (assembly GCF_029407905.1). NCBI lineage: Eukaryota > Metazoa > Chordata > Mammalia > Artiodactyla > Bovidae > Bubalus > Bubalus kerabau. The sequence goes on along the minus strand of NC_073647.1, from coordinate 145,597,342 downwards.
AAAGGGGCACATGGTGCTAGACTGAAAAAGAGCTTGTACAGAGGGTATACTGTTATGCCCCTTTAAACACAGTGCTGGAGAAGGAAATGGCAACTCACTCCAGTATTCTTGCCTGGAGAATCCCTATGGACAGAGGAGTCTGGTGGGCTACAGTCCATGGGGTCACAAGAATTAGACACAACTTAGCAACTAAGCTACCACCACCACAAACACAGTGAGGACTCGGAGACTTGACAAGTTTGTGTTACTCTCCCCAGGTCTTTGGGTAGAAGGATCAGAATCTGAACCCAGGTTAGCCAGACCCCAGAAGCTATACTCTGGACCACTGGGCTAGGCTGATCACGGCAGTTGCATAATACAGAACATCCGTTTTATGACTGTTTGGAGCTAGTTGGCTAGTTAGCTCAGGGCTAAAGTCCCTTTTTCCTTTCTCAATTTTTTAAAATGTATTTATTTTATCATTTATAGTTGGCTGTGCTGAGTCTTTGCTGCAGCGAGCGAGGGCTACTCTCTAGTTGCGGCGCATGGGCTTCTCATTGTGGTGGCTTCTCTTGTTGCGGAGAACAGGCTCCAGGGCACGCGGGCTTCAGTAGTTGCGGCCTGTGGGCTGAGTAGTTGTGGCTCATGGGCTTAGTTGCTCTGCAGCATGTGGGATCCTTCCGAACCAGGGATTGAACCCGTGTCTCCATCGTTGGCAGGTGGATTCTTTACCACTGAGCCATCAGGGAAGCCTCCTTTTCCCTCTTGATGAAGCTGATCAAGTCAGGTACATGCGTTGGTTCCTGGAGTCCTAAGCAATGAACTCACGGGGCCCAGTTCTTTCAAAGACCTCTGGGCTACCAGGTGAGCAAGTGGCAGAGTGGAAAGCAGTCTCACCCACCCGCATTACTAGTAGAAAATAGCACAAAGCTTACCTTTTCCCACAAGGCACCATCTCAGTAGGAGAGTGGCCTCAGGCTTTCATTTCCCTTTCCAGATCTTCTTACATTTTCCCTAACAAGACGGCCTTCCTTTTCATTCTCCCCACCGCACTGGCCCCTGCTGGGCTGACAGGCAGCACTATCATGGCTGATGTTATCACAGCGCATACCCCCTCTGGCCATTATTAAGTGCCCGTCTGTGTTCAGTTGCATGTTTCTTAGCAACCGCCCAACATCATGTCCTTCCTTTTATTTGCGTCTTCCTTCTCCAACCTAGGGGGCAAATGTAGTAAGAAATGAACCCCTGCCTTCTCAGATTTCTAAGCCATGGAAACCAGAAAATTGACAATGATTGCATTCTCAGTCTCTCAGAATGATGACCAATTTCCTGGGCCGGGGGTGGGGGGAGGTGGGGGTACATTGGGGAGCACAGTCCTATTCTTCCATATTGGCAATGGCCTCGCAGAGCCCACGTGATTTATAGCACATGTAAACTCATCTTAGGAAAATTGATTTAAACTGAGATTCTTCCCAAGATCGAACACGTCTACTGCGTTGTTAGTCGCTAAAGTGCTAGACGTGCATTTAAGCCTAAACGTTTCAAACTGTGAAGACTGCTTTCTTACAAGTTTCTATCAGGACCAGCCAGTTCGCCTAGCCTATTCCCTTTCCTATGGTGTGCTCTCAATATGGTTCTGTTTGGGGAGGAAGTTCCCAGGACAGATCCTTAATTTCTTGTAGCCAGCCAACTGCTTGTTCTTATTCCACAAACGTGGGAATAAATAACTCACCCCCCTCCACCACCACCACCACCCCAGCCCTAAACACTGTTGCGAAGATCCTGGAACATGCAACAAAGACTAGAATTTTTTCTCTCACAAAGCTTGAATCTTGGCTTTAATTTCTATTAATCTGGTTTTGTTTGCTTGCTTTTATTTTGCACTTTTGATGTTCTGGTTCCTATTTCTCTTTGGCTTATGCCTTCTTCTTCCATCCTTTACTCTCATTGTTTTTTTGTTCTCGGCTATAGTCATTCAGGTCATTTTGTCTCTACGTGCATTTGGGAAACTGCAAAACAGTTTATCAGACGGTGTTCCCAGCACAGATCGTAAAAACGGTCACCCAGCCCTCAAATCAGCCTCTGAAACGCATCGTGTTCCTTCTAAGCCACAGTGGTATTCTTTTGTCTAGACGCAGTCTGTTCTCTAGAACAGATGACTGTAATTGAATATGTCAGCTTGCAGGGGAGACTTGCTTCTAATAAGCTTTTAATTCCAAGTAACAAAATTTTAGCAAAATGCAAAGACAGTTTGTTGTTGAAAGGAAGGCTTTGGGAGTGGATGTTTTTGGCTTGGCTCTGCTGAATTGTTGGGTAAGCTTTCCTCTGAACATAATCTTGAAAGGACCAGAAAAGTCAAGTTCACCTCATTTGTTTGAATGCCCCCAGTAGGCTTATCTGTAGACCAAATATTCAAACATGCTCGGTTTTAGTTCATTCGATCGGCTGGAGTTAGCGCATTAGTCATAGAGACTGCCAAAGTCAACCAATTGTTCCACTGACTGGAGATTTGCAATGCCACAGGGCCACTTATGTTAGGATGGGGACTTGAAACTCTCATAGACTTGTGAAGAAAATGAGTCTAATTTTTCTACTGAGAATAATTTGTAATTATTTGAAGAAATCAAGAAGTCAGGGATAAAGTATCTTGCCCTCTGGATGTTTAAACCCACAAGCAATTTGTCTTTACCATTGAAAGTGTTTTTAAGGTACTCCCAAAGAAAAGTCTTAATACGGTATTGTAGAACATTCCCTTTCTTTGCTTTTTGAGAAAAGTAGATTTAGTTCAGTTGGTTGGTGGAAGGGCTAAATTTGCCCTTCCACAGTCAGCCCATGGTGCCTTTGGCAGGTCTGTGCTCCACATGTGTAGAAGGGGTTCTTATGTTTCACATAGTGTGCTTTCATGAAGACCTTTCTGTTGGTCCTTCCCTTTCCTTCCCCCTTATTCCCTTTTCCCACTTTCTGGCCACAGCCTTGAATGATGTGTAAAATCACGTCAAATGCCAAAATTACTTTGGCATTAATCTCTGATCCCTATTAAAATGCATTTCTGGGAAAGGGGAGGTAAAATATGGTCAGCTTATATCAGTTTTTATAACTTTTAATGCCAGAGTTTAAGACTCTTATCTGAGATCAGTAATTGGTAACAAATACCGAAGGGAGGGAGAAACAAAGGCACTGGGCCACAGAGAGGTGGGGTGAGGTCTCTTAGCGACAAGAACCAGAAAGGGGGAAAGGGAACTAAGTTGTAAGACTGAGGTGTCAATATCAAATTCATCTTATTTTAAAATGTTACCTAGCTTTGCTTATTCCTCCTGTTTTTTTTTTTTAACCAAGAGTTTTATAGACCTATAACACACTTTTTTCTTTATCTTGAATATAGCTAGTTTTAGCCACTTCTTCCTTCAGACATTCCACCCAATTATAACCTTGAATATCATTAATTTATAAACTACTTTCCCTAGAAAGACAAAGCATCTAAATTAAATGTTAGTCACTATTTTTCTTTTTAAATCCACTTTCTTCTTGAAATTTCATTTTACACAATCATTTCGCAAGTTGCTCATTTAGTAGAATGTCTCCCTGCCTGCAACAGTGGAATCAATCTTCCATTTGGCTTTATTCTATGGTGTTCCTACTGCAAGCTCAGCAGATTAACAATTGTCTCCTTCCCCAGTGGACAAGTTTGGAACTATCTTTCTCTAGATTCTTAACAGCTGTAAAAAGAATAAAAATTATTTTCAAAGACTGAAATCTTGTTTTTTTAATAAACTAAGACAAAAAGTTTTCCCTGGTGGCTCAGTGGTAATCGCCTGCAATGCAGGAGACCCGAGTTCGATCCCTGGGGAGGGAAGATCCCCTGGAGAAGGAAATGTCAACTCACTCCAGTATTCTTGCCTGGAGCATCCCATGGACAGAGGAGCCTGGCAGGCTGTAGTCCTCAGGGTTGCAAAGAGTTGGACGTGACTGAGTGACTAAGCAACAAGAAGAGGAAAACAGAGTATTGGGAAGAAGAAAAGAAAAGAAAGCCCGTCTTTGTCATTCCTAACTTGTTATCACTTGCATTGATTCAGGGTGCAGCTGAGAGCCCAAAGCTACTGTCTTGATCTGCATATCCTGTCTGCACACAGATTCCTAGCCTGTAGGTCTCTTGCCATCTCAAAACATTTCCAGAATAACTCCATACTGTAAGCCTCATAGTGTTGAAATTGGTAGTCTTATTTCTTTCCTAAGTTTATCTTTTCTCTCCAAATTAAATAACAGTGTCATTGCAATCCTTCATCTTCTAACACCCTGTCAGCAAAATCCTAGCTGGAAAAGTCCAAGGTTATCTTCTGGGCTTCAGAAATTTGGAGGCATTTAAGCAAAAATGATGTTGACAAGATACAGATACCCTTGGCAGGAACACAATGAACTGTTTTCTCCTTTTTTTTGCACATTTCCTCTAAGTCAAGCTTCAGTTGCTAATAGGCTTGGTTCCACATCTCGCATTTGATTTCTGATCACTGTGCACATTTCTCACCAATGATTAGAAAGCATCTCTATGGATTGCTTTGACTGAACTTTAAGATGAGTTACTTCTTGAGGAAGCTCTTAATCCGTTCTTTCACAATGCCTAGTGCTCTTAGGGCAAGCCCACAAGCAGCATCCTAGATTGATGGGCAAGTCCACGTTGAAGGAAAGAGTATAATCCACTTCTTGAGATAATAAAAATAGTAAGTACAGGTGGAGAAGTTTTTTACACTAAGACTTTACATACATGAATTTATTTAATCCTCAAAACAGCTCAGTGAAAAGATTATTTTTAAACCTATTCTACCATTAGAGAAACTAAGGCTGGGAGAGGAAAGAAACTTGGTCTTGGACATACAAGCAGTAATGACGGAACAGGGATTTGATTCCAGGACTCGGTAATTAATCACTGCACTACAGTTCTTCTCATACTTACTCACCTTATTGATTTGTCTGTGCTGGGTCTTTTTTATCTTTACTTGCATCATGTGAACTCTTAGTTGTGGCATGTGAGATCGAATTTCGATCCAGGGATCAAACCCAGACCCCCTGACTTGGGAGCACAGAGTCTTAGCCACTGGGCCACCTGGGAAGTCCCTGTACTACCCTTCTTTCTCATTTCATTAACCTCCATAAATTGCCTGAGTATAAATAAAGACCATAAAGGTCAATTTGCTTCATATCAGCCATGTGGCATTGTGAAAGACACCTCTGGCTTGGTGAGAAGAGCATGGAGCTTGAACATTAAAAGCGCTACTATTGGTCTCTGGCTGGGCCTTTACTTCCTGAATTACTGTTCCCTTATCTTGAAAATTCTATGGATAATTCCTCCCTCATCACAAAGTAGGGAGGGCCCCATGTCCTGTGTAAAATCTGATTTACACATCTCTTGCATCTCCTGCATTGGCAGGTGGGTTCTTTACTACTCCACCACCTGAGAAGGAATACATGGATGTATTCCTCTGTAAAAAGTCCCTGAACTGTGCACTGAAGACCTTTGCCTTTTACTGCCTATACATTGTGTTTATTAGAAATTTCTTCTTCATGGGTAATATACATTGTTGCTTCCCTGCTTTCCCCATTCATAAGAAAATTTCCAGAATATACATAGGACAGTCACGATTTTAGAAAGTTAGATTGTTTTCAAAGGCTCCAGATAGAGCAATATCCTAAGATATTACAGCAATTGTTCTACCATGGTTTTACTAATGTTTCAGCAATGGCACCCTACTCCAGTACTCTTGCCTGGAAAATCCCATGGACGGAGGAGCCTGGTGGGCTGCAGTCCATGGGGTCGCTAAAGAGTCAGACACAACTGAGCGACTTCACTTTCACTTTTCGCTTTCATGCATTGGAGAAGGAAATGGCAACCCACTCCAGTGTTCTTGCCTGGAGAATCCCAGGGACGGCGGAGCCTGGTGGGCTGCTGTCTATGGGGTCACACAGAGTCGGACGCAACTGAAGCGACTTAGCAGCAGCAGCAGCAGCAGATTCTATATATTTAAAAAAACGGCAGAATGCAATGATAATAATTGAATCCTCTGCTCTATGCTACTGTGGGCCATAAGAGCATGAACTGTATGCAGGCACAAGGTCACCTAAGGAAGAGCTAACAGCATGCTTTCTTTGCAGTTCACCTGCCCTCATTTATCTTGACCCCTCATGTCTTATGGCATCCCAATTCTAAAAATAAGAAAGAAAAAAAAAAAAAGGTGATGGGTGGTACAGTTCTAGAATGTCTTTAACTGGCATGCCAAAGACACAGAAGATTTCTTTTCAAGTGTGTAAGTGCTTGTGTAAGCATTTTCTAGATCAACACATCTTCTTGTGTTGGAGTTCAGAGGCTTCTCTGACAGGAGGTCAGTGCCACGTGTGGGCCATGAACATATTCAAAACAGATGCAACGTATTCTTCAAGGCCTAGCCTCTGGCTAATTCTTTCCTGACTTCTCTAGCACTGTGGCTGTATATGCTCAGAAAAGAGAATCTACATTTAGGACGGGGTAGGACAGGGCGAATATTGCTGCCGTGTATACTGAACTCCATGTTGAGATAAGTTGAATCAGGCTTCTCTTTCCCTATGGTCAGAGTCCTCTTTGCCCCAGCTATTGTTTCTCATCTTCATTCTCCATTCTCACTCTTCAGCTGCTTCACTGTCACATGCTTATCCTTCTGCTTACAACCTCAGCATTCCACTGCACCCACTGGCACTTCACCAAGACACGCTGGCACCATTCCAGAGTCTATAGCATGCCCTGATATTCTCTGAGAATATGTGATGGGAAGTCTAAAATTGTAGCTCCCTCATTTTTTTTTTTTGTTGTTGTTGTTCCCAAGTTAGCTATGCTCATTTCATCTAAAGTCAAATAGGAGGTGTTTCACAGTACCATGAGCCTCGATGGTAGAGTTTTGCATTGGATTGAAGAGAAGTCCCTTAAGAGTACACAGGGGCCCATTTTTCTAGTCAATGCCAGAAAAGCCCTAGTTAGATGGAATCTTAGAGGTCATTTATTCTCACTTCCCACCCACCACTCCTCCAGGAAGGCAGTAATACAGCTCCTGGACAGGGAATCCATGCTACCCACACACAGGAACAGGATGTCTGCTTGTGCAATTCCATCCCCTCAGTGGCTCCTCCTCAATTGTATTTCTGTTCACTTGATCTTCACTCGACAATATATCCCTTCCCGTCACATACCAGGTGTTTGGATATTGGGAAAGCGAACATACTGCCTTTCCTCCTGACAAAATATTGCTTGAACCAAAAGAGATACTAGAATTAAAAGCAGGACAAAACACAATAAAACCCTGACACATGAGACAAAAGTTTAGGAAATGTTTTTGCATTTAGCAGAAAACTTCTCTACTGTGAGGGTGAATCCTAATGCATGCACCTGCTCTCAGTCGCTCAGTTATGTCCGACTCTTTGCGACCCCATGGACTGTAGCCCTCCAGGCTCCTCTGTTCATGGGATTTTCCAGGCAAGAATACAGAAGTGGGTTGTCATTTCCCTCTCCAGGGGACCTTCCTGACCCAGGGCTGGAACCCTGGTCTCCCATGTTGCAGGCAGATTCTTTACCATCTGAGCCACCTTCACTTTTCAAAGTGTTATTTATGGTTTATGTGCAATTCAGATTGAACTGGGCATCTGTCTGTGTCTCAGCTAAACGTGGTAATTCCAGCTAAATGCCCACTGACTTCCCAGAGAAAGAAGGTTCCAGAAAAAGTGTCCTGATACCAGAGCCTTTGTCATTTGCTTTTCAGATCTGGGTCTTCCTGGGCTGGGCTTCCTTCTGTTTACCAGCAGGAGATGGTATGACTGGTACAATCTGCCCATGTCCTTGTGAAAGGCAGTAAGGACTGCTCTGGGTGATTTTACTTACAAAGACAGGTTCTGCTTCCCCCTGCAGCCCCCCTGGCTTTACTCTGTCATTTTCTGTCCTGTGTGAGCTCTTCTGAGCTGTAACCAGGGAAGGAAAGGATACTGCTTGTGTAACTCATCAATCAGGTCAATGAGAAGGCCAAGCAATGCTCTCTCTACATTTGCACTGAGATCAGGACCACCCACTGATGACAGAGGAGATTGACCACAAGCTCCCTGGACTCAGCCCGCTGAGATTTTGCATTTCACAAGAGAACCAGCCCAAGGGGTGGATCACAGGGGTGTCCAACCGTGCAGCTGGACCATCCCATACTGCTCCCAGCCACAGCCTTGTTTGGTGGCTCAGCTGCCTGCATGGTTCCCCTGTATGGTGAGGTCATTCCAAATGGCTGTTCACTTGCTCTCTGTACATCCCCTGCTCCACCAGTCCCTGATTCACTCATATCACTACCCAGTCTTCTTAATTATGCATGCTAAACCGCTTCCGTCATGTCAGACTCTGCGACCCCATGGACTGTAGCCCCTCAGGATCCGCTGTCCATGGGATGCTCCAGGCAAGAACACCGGGGTGGGTTGCCATTTCCTCCTCCAGGGGAATCTTCCCAACTCGGGGATTGAATGCATGTCTCCTGCCTTGGCAAGCAGGTTCTTTACCACTAGCGCCTAATTAGTAAGTGCACACGTGCTTGCCCCCTACCCCAGCCACTGGTTTCCCTTGTAACCAATGAGCCACCCTGACATCAGTTCCCCCTACAAATGGCAGCCTCCTTCTCCCTGCTGCCCCCTCAATAGTGAAGACTGCTGCCATGTCCTGCCCATCTGCTGCACACAGACTCTAGGACCCTGCTTCATGTATTGAAGATCCCTGTCCAGTAGACCATCGATGCCTCTGTTGCTGATTCTGGGCTCTTTCTTTGGTCTCAAGGCTGGCGGGTACAGGGCTTGCAGACCCTCGGGGTGCAGGTGCAGACCAACATCCCCGCTTGCACAGCCTCTCTCTGACCCTTTCCTCTCCCTCCCTGTATCTCTGTAAATCTGCATGTCTTCTCCCCTGTATCTTTCTATCTCCTTCTCCTTTAAGAGTGTCTTTGTCCATCCCTCCCTTTGTTCTAGTTTAGTCTCTCTGTAGTCTCCCTCGGCCCCTTTTCTACCCCGCCTCTCCTACATCCCTCCCCTCCGTTGTCTCTTCCAGCACTCCCCAGCCTCCCTTTCCTCCACCCCTCCCCCGCATTCCATCACTCCTGGCTCTTCCTCTTTTCATGCCCATCCTGCCCTTTTACTGCCTTTGTCTCTTTCTCCCATCTCTTCCCCCTTTCTTCCTGTCTCTTTCTTTCCCACTGTCTGGCTCATGCCTCACATCGCCATCAGGGTCACGCTACAGAGGGGTCGTTCCTGAGACTGTGGGCTGGGACCTTCTGCACTATTGTTCTTCCACTGGGAACAGCGACATCTTCTGTGAGGGGCTGGCCCAAATGTACACACCAAACTGACTTCATTTGGGGCTGGCTGCAGGGTCCATGCAGAGGGCAGCTGTACGGAACCTAGGGACATGGTAGTTTCTAGCATCCACTGAACATCTCTAGTGAGGGCCTCATGTACCCTGGCCCAGTGTGTGCATTTGATGGGTTTGCTTGGTTTGGGAGAAACCAGTTTGTCGAGAATTCTGAGAAATTCTGTCAAGTTGCTCTTATCCTTCGGGCTTATGTTTGTTCCTGAGCATATTTTTGATTGGATCAGAATCAGGTTTTCGTAAGCTGTCTCCCACTTCTTTGTTGAGAATGAAAATCAATATTCTTAGGCTCTTTATGCCCCAAATCTGGAAGGAAAATGCAGAGACTATTTTGAAATAGGCCTGTGCTTACATATGTGTGTAAGAGGCTATATGTATGCACATATATATCCCATGTGAATATAATAACTATACATGTACTTCTTCGAAATGCATTTTACATATATAAGCTGTATCTGAACAAAATCTGTACTGTACACATATACCTTGTTGTTGTTCAGTTGCCAAGTCATGTCAACTCTTTGCGACCCCATGGACTGCAGCACGCCAGGCTTCTTGGTCCTTCACCATCTCCCAGACTTTGCTCAAATTCATGTCCATTGAATCAGTGATGCCATCCAACCATCTCATCCTCTGTCATCCCCTTCTCCTCCTGCCTTCAATCTTTCCCAGCATCAGGGTCTTTTCAATGACTTGACTCTTTGCATCAGGTGGCCAAAGTACTGGAGCTTCAGCTTCAGCATCACTCCTTCTAGTGAATATTCATGGTTGGTTTCCTTTAGGATTGACTGGTTTGATCTCCTTGCTGTCCAAGGTACTCTCAAGAGTCTTCTCCAGCACCACAATTTGAAAGCATCAATTCTTTGGCGCTTAGCCTGCTTTAAAGCCTGTGATTATATATAAACACCTGATTATACAAAAAGACTGTTTAGGTTGTTATCAAGAAGCATGGTTTGGAATGAAAAATGAGGAATTTGGGGGCTTCTGATTTTATTTAAAGATATTATGCCACTTCTTGGTTTAGGTTTAAATTAGGTTTAAGCACTTTTATTTAAAGAAAAAAAAGGTATCTTAAGTAGCTCTCACAAATAAGTATGAGAGGAACTGACTGAGCCTTAGCTTAAAGAATTCTTTGGTAGCGGGGGAAGAGAGACATAAAGAAAGGCAATGCCAAAGAATGCTCAAACTACCGCACAATTATACTCATCTCACACACTAGTAAAATGATGCTCAAAATTCTCCAAGCCAGGCTTCAACAATACATGAACCGTGAGCTTCCAGATGTTCAAACTGAATTTAGAAAAAGCAGAGGAACCAGAGATCAAATTGCCAACATCCGTTGGATGATTGTAAAAGCCAAAAAGTTCCAGAAAAACATCTACTTCTCCTTTATTGACTATACCAAAGCCTTTGACTGTGTGGATCACAACAAACTGTGGAAAGTTCTTCAAGAGATGGGAATACCAGACCACCTTACCTGCCTCCTGAAAGTCAGGAAGCAACAGTTAGATCTGGACATGGAACAACAGACTGGTTCCAAATAGGAAAAGGAGTACGTCAAGGCTGTATATTGTCACCCTGCTTATTTAACTTATATGCAGAGTACATCATGAGAGATGCTGGGCTGGAGGAAGCACAAGCTGGAATCAAGATTGCTGGGAAAAATATCAATAACCTCAGATATGCAGATGACACCACCCTTATGGCAGAAAGCAAAGAAGAACTAAAGAGCCTCTTGATGAAAGTGAAAGAGGAGAGTGAAAAGTTGGCTTAAAACTCAACATTCAGAAAGCTAAGATCATGGTATCTGGTCCCATCACTTCATGGCAAATAGATGAGGAAACGATGGAAACAGTGACGGACTTATTTTGGGGGGCTCTAAAATCACTGCAGATGATGACTGCAACCATGAAATTAAAAGACATTTACTCCTTGGAAGGAAAGTTATGACCAACCTAGACAGCATATTAAAAAGCAGAGACATAACTTTGCCAACAAAGGTCTATCTCGTCAAGGCTATGCTTTTTCCAGTAGTCATGTATGGATGTGAGAGTTGGACTATAAAGAAAGCTGAGCACCAAAGAATTGATGCTTTTGAACTGTGGTATTGGAGAAGACTCTTTGAGAGCCCCTTGAACTGCAAGGAGATCCAACCAGTCCATCCTAAAGGAGATCAGTCCTGGGTGTTCATTAGAAGGACTGATGCTGAAGCTGAAACTCCAATACTTTGGCCACTTGATACGAAGAACTGACTCATTTGAAAAGACTCTGATGCTGGGAGGGATTGGGGGCAGGAGGAGAAGGGGATGACAGAGGATGAGATGGCTGGATGGCATCACTGACTCGATGGACGTGAGTCTGAACTCCGGAAGTTGGTGATGGACAGGGAGGCCTGGTGTGCTGCGATTCATGGGGTCTCAAAGACTTGGACACAACTGAGTGACTGAACTGAACTGAACTGAACTGATATTGAATCTATAGGTCAATTAGAGGAGAATTGACATCTTAGCAATATTTAATCTTCTAAGCAATAATCATAATATATCTCTTTGTTTCTATCTTTTGAACTTTATCTCATCTATAATGTATAGTTTTCAACCCCCTCCATTTTATCCTGCTACAATTATACAAAATATGATTGATTCTATATTAATTTTACTTTCTATGACATTGTTCAATCTACTTATTAGCTTGAACAATTTTTTTAGGTGCCTCAGAATTTTATTATATAAACAATCATGCAATTTTTGAAAAAGGACAGATTTACTTCCTTTTAAAACTCTATGTCTTTTATTTACTATTCTCATTTTATTTCCCTGGCTATAGTAAGCCAGTGGCTTCCCACGTGACATAATGGTAAAGAATTTGCCTACCAAGCAGAAGATGTGGGTTTGATCCCTGGGTCAGGAAGATCTCCTGTAGAAGGAAATGGCAGTATTCTTCTATTCTTGCCTAGGAAATCCCATGGACAGAGGACCCTGGTGGGCTACAGTCCATGGGGTCACAAGAGTCATACACGACTTAGAGACTAAAACACTACCATAGTATCCAGTGCACTGTTGAATATGAGTGCTTAAATTAGCCATTTTTGCCTTTTTCCAGATCTTGAGAGAAAGTGTTCAATCTTTTACAATAAAGTATTATGTGAACTGTAGGTTTTTCCATCGATGCTATTCATCAGGTTGACAAAATTGACTTTACTTCATAATTTACAGAGTTTTATATCATTGAGTGGATGTTGAATTTTATAAAGCTCTTTGTCTGCCATTATTTAAATGATCACGTTTTTTCTCCTTTCTCCTCTTAATGTGGTGAATTATACTCGTTGATTGATTTCAAATGTTAAATTAACCTTGTGTTCCTGGTTGTCATGTGTTATGCTTTTTACATGTTGCTGGGCCTGATTTGCTAACACTTAAAGACAGTCATGTGTATCTTCAGGAAGGATGAAAGTGAAAGTGAACGTCACTCAGGCATGTCCCACTCTTTGCCACCCCATGGACTGTATGGTCCTTGGAATTCTCCAGGCCAGAACACTGGAGTGGGTAGTCTTTCCTTTCTCCAGGGGATCTTCCCAATCCAGGAATCGAACCGGGGTCTCCTTCAACGCAGGCAGATTCTTTACCTTCTGAGTTACCAGGGAAGACAAAATTGTTTATAATATTACCTTATTTCTTTGATGCCTGCAGAATGATACAGATGATTCCTGTTTTCTCTCTTTTTCCTTGATCAGTATTGCCAAGAGTTGTGAATTTTATTACTAAGGTAAACAACAACAATAGCAATAATAAAGTTTGGCTTTGTTAAATAACTATTATTTATTAGCTATTTTTTCATTTACTCTTTTTATGTTTACTTTTCATTCCTTCTGTTACTTTGTATTTAAGTTGTTGCTGTTTTGTTAACTACCTAGGGTGTAAACTTAGATCACTGATTTTACTCTCTATTTTAGGGTTTCAATTCAGATTTATTCCTTTAAGTTTATTTTTAATTGGAGGATAATTGCTTTGTGATGTTGTGTTGGTTTCTACCATATAACAGTGTTAATCAGCCATAAGCATACACATATCCATCCCTCTTGAGCCTCCTTCCCACCCCATCACCGATTTTAAATGTTTCTTCTTTTATAGACATTTAACCATACAAATTGCCCTCTAAGCCATGTTTTAGCTTCATCTCACAAATTTTGATATATTGATATTTCTTTTCATTCAGTTCACATTACTTCCTAATTTTCCTTGTGATTTTTTTTTCTTTTACTTTCATAGATTATTTAGCAGTGTGATGTTTACTTTTTAAACATTTAGGACTTTTTTTTTAAGATCTGACCTTTTTTGTCTTAGTTGTTTTATCCATTACTTAAATAGAAGTATATATACTGTAGAACTATAAAATTCCTAGAAGAAAACATAAGCAGAACATTCTTTGCCATAAGTTGCAGCAATATTTTTTTGAATCTGTCTCCTAGCATAATGGAAATACAAACAAAAATACACAAATGTAGCTAATTAAACTTAAAAGCTTTTGAACAGCAAAGGGAACCATAAACAAAATGAAAATACAACCTACGGACTGGGAGAAAATATTTGCGAACAATGCTACCAACAAAGGATTAATTTCCAAAATATACAAACAGTGCATACAGCTGAATATCAAATAGCCCAGTCAAAAATGGGCAGAAGACCTATATAGACATTACTCCAAAGAAGATATAGAGATGGCCAACAGACACATGACAAGTTACTCACTATTGCTAAATATTAGAGAAATACAAATCAAAACTAGAATTTCCTCACACTGGTCAGAATGGCCATCATTAAAAACTCTACAAATACAAGTATATTCCAATTAAAAAAAAAAAACTGTAGAAATAGTAAATACTGGAGAGGGTGTAGAGAGAAAGGTACCCTTCTACACTGTTAGTGGGAGAGTAAATTGGAGCAGCCACTGAAGAGAACACTATGGAGATTCCTTAAAAAGCTAAAAATAGAGTTACATGTGATCCTGCAGTCCCACTCGTGGGCATATATCTAGAGAAAAATCTGTCTCCAAAAGGCACATGCACCCCAATATTCAATATAACACTAGTTACAATAGCCAAGACATAGAAGCAACCTAAACATCTATTGATAGATGAATGGATAAAGATATAAAAATAGATATATAAAGATATATACATAGATAAATAGATAGGTATTTATTTATTTTTTTAATAGATAGGTATTTAGATAGATGGTACTTAGATAAATAGATGCATGCATGTTGAGTTGTTCAGTTGTGTCTGACTCTTTGGTATGGAAAGTAGCCTGCCAGACTCCTCTGTCCATGGGATTCTCCAAGCAAGAATACTAGAGTGGGTTGCCATTCCCATTCTCCAGGGGATCTTCCCAACCCAAGGATTGAACCCTTGGGTAGATAGACGTATAACTGAATCACTTTGCTGTATACCTAAAACTAACACAATGTTGTATTTAACTATGCTTCAATTCAGTTCAGTTCAGTTCAGTTCAGTTCAGTCGCTCAGTCGTGTCCGACTCCTTGCGACCCCATGAATCACAGCACGCCAGGCCTCCCTGCCCATCACCAACTCCCGGAGTTCACCCAAACCCATGTCCATCGAGTTGGTGATGCCATGCAACCATCTCATCCTCTGTCGTCCCCTTCTCCTCCTGCCCTCACTTTCCCAGAATTAGGGTCTTTTTAAATAAGTCAGCTCTTCGAATCAGGTGGCCAAAGTATTGGAGTTTCAGCTTCAACATCAGTCCTTCCAATGAACACCCAGGACTGATCCCCTTCAAAATGGACTGGTTGGATCTCCTTGCAGTCCAAGGGACTCTCAAGAGTCTTCTCCAACACCACAGTCCAGAAGCATCAATTCTTCAGCACTCAGCTTTCTTCACAGTCCAACTCTCACATCCATACATGACCACAGGAAAAACCATAGCCTTGACTAGACAGACCTTTGTTGGCAAAGTAATGTCTCTGCTTTTCAATATGCTATCTAGGTTGGTCATAACTTTCCTTCCAAGGAGTAAGTGTGTTTTAATTTCATGGCTGCAGTGATTTTGGAGCCCCAAAAAACAAAGTCTGCCACTGTTTCCCTATCTATTTGCCGTGAAGTGATGGGACCGGATGCCATGATCTTAGTTTTCTGAATGTTGAGCTTTAAGCCAACTTTTTCACTCTCCTCTTTCACCTTCATGTTACATTTTGTTAAATGCAAAATGCAAGTTTTTAAAAAATTTTTAGAAACATGTAGATCCTCTAGGCTTCCCAGGTGGCACTAATAGTAAAGAATCCACCTGCCAATGCAGTAAACATAATGAGACTTGGGTTCAATCCCTGGGTTGGGAAGATCCCCTGGAGAAGGGAATGACAACCCACTCCACTATTCTTGCCTGCAGAATCCCACAGACAGAGGAGCCTGGGGTCTACAGTCCATGGGGTCGCAGAGTTGGACGGGACTGGAGCAACACAGCACACACACAGAGCCTCTAAAGTGCCATTTCTAGAAATAAAGGAATTCCTACTGTACAATCTATTGTGATTATTTTAAAGAATTCATGTCCAAGTTCTACAACATTTAGCATGCTTTGTGTTTTGTAATAGATAGCTTAAACAGTTGATACAGGAAAAAATCTACTATTTTATCAATAATCCCAGATAACTTTTTACAAGCTGGATTAGGATGGCATCTGGAGGGGACTTCATTATTATAGCTCCCTTCACAACATTTTAAAGTCAAACACTTAATGATTAAGTAAAATTATCTGTTTTCCTTTTCACGAAGTCACACAGTGACATCTTTGGATGTACACAGCAGTGGCTTTAATTTTTTTTTTCAGTTTCTTTTCCTTTCATACTTATGACCCAAAGAAGAATAAACATTGGGGAGCCAAGGTTGAAGAGTGTACCACTGATCCACCCAGGCAGTGGGTTTGGAATTTAATTTGGTCAGCCTCTAGTCTAGCCGGACAAACAGAAAGAAAGGTGATAGCCTGCCTGGTGCTTGTTGTTGTCAGAGGAAACGTGACCCCCTGCCTTTGAATGGGTCCCAGTGTGTGTGCAGGAGCCAGCCCCTGCGACACAGGAGAGCAGTCAGAGAGGACAGTGAGTGAGCGTGGATGACAGAAGTGTGTGTGCCACTCATTCATTAGGGACTCACAAAGGGGCATAGAAATTCTGGGCTTTTGTGGGGATTGAGAGCTTCATATCAAATGTCTGTCGGGTAATTTAATTACATGGGCATGGTCGGAATGACACAGTGGCTACATTAATAAACTGAAGCATTAAAGAATAATAGCCCAGTTATTGCTGAATTATGGGAAACACGCTGCCTATTCATTCCTGATGATATTAGAAGGGAGAGGGAGGGGGCTTTCCACTTGGCGCTTCTTGATGTAGAAACAGTTTCTCGCCTTTCCTGACCTGGGGAAAACCTGGGACAGTGGAAGGTCCAAACTTGCAGCCCATGGCATAGATCTCCTTTGTTTAAGAGGCTTAAAATATCATAAGTTAAGTCTGTTTTTATGGTGCTAAATAAAATGGACTTGAGCCAGACATAGGAACGAGCCAGCCCAGTGCAAACATCTCCAAATAGCCTTTCTGACACATCTCAGTCCGGACCTTTGTGGCTCGTTGTCCTGAGTCTCTTGTTAATAGAATCCATTTTATACAATCACAGGCTACCGGGTTGGCAACTTCAAAGAAGTAACCTATTATTTAATAGAAACTGAAGTAATTTTTCATCTTCCCTCATCCCTTCTGGCAGACTGTGAGAAAATGCCTTTTTCCCTCCTCTAGGAGCAGGGAAAAAAGGAACACACCTTTTATTTCATATCCTTTTTCAAAAAAAACGTTACTCAAACGGTGCCAACACTGTTCCCAGAACTGTGATGTGAAAAGGAGATAAGAGATGAAAACGATGTGGTCCTTGATTTCTGATCCCAGTCGAGGAACCTCTATCCTTGCCACTGGTCACCTTCTCTCATTACCACCAGGAAGATTTCTCTGTGTCACCTCTCACCGTCTGTATCTTGTGACCTGAGTTGCTCCCTCCCTGGGTTTAAACAAAAGAAAATGGTGACTAATTATAAAGATCCAACTCTAAAATTCTTTGAGCCTAAAATTGTGAAAATTTTATTTTGGAGAAAAAGTAAGCATTTTATTTGCACAGAAACCAACAACAGTATATGGAGTATGGTTCAAAAATTACTATTCAATCATACAAATGATGGGATGAAGGGAATGGCAGCCCACTTCAGTATTCTTGCCTGGAGAATCCCATGGACAGAGGAGCCTGGTGGGCTACAGTCCATGGGGTCGTGAAGAGTCAGACATGACTGAAGAACTAACACTTTGACTTTCATACAAATGCTATATTGTGCTTTGGGGCTTTTAGGAAAATCTTGGGCAATTTGAATTTGAACAAGTCAAATGATACAAGTTGAGGGAGCAGATGGCTTCTTTTCCTCAGCTAAAGTAGAATGGTCTGCTGCCGTGGCCACAGTACAGAGTGCCCCTGGTAACACATTTGCAGGCAGCCCACTTCCCAGGGGAGGTGACACTGTTTACTATCACAGAAGTTACCTCTGCACTGATTCCTTAGCTCAGTGGTTCTC
Source organism: Bubalus kerabau (assembly GCF_029407905.1). Lineage (NCBI taxonomy): Eukaryota > Metazoa > Chordata > Mammalia > Artiodactyla > Bovidae > Bubalus > Bubalus kerabau. The sequence continues at coordinate 145,579,339 of NC_073647.1, read as the reverse complement.
AAGTTGCGCATGCATAGGACTGAGATGGGGCCAGGAAGTCTCCTGCATTTCTCTGCATCTAACCCCTCTCCAGGCTGCAGCCACTGCAGGGACCACACTTTGAGAACCCCTGCTTCAGCCAGAACGATGATGTTCTTGAGTTTAAAAAAAAAAAAAAAAGTTGCAAAATCCCCCTCTCCTCAAACAGAATGAAGACCGATTTTCATTTCATTTGGATGAATCCGTGGCTCTGATGAGCTCACTCTTCGTAATTCAGAAGGCAGTGTTGAAGAAGACTAGCCCTGAAATACACCCAGTGAATCTTCACTGTGCCACGTCAACAGAGACAATACACACATGGAGGTTTGATTCTGGCCTGGTTCTTGACCTCAGCTCTTCTGAGCATTCCACGGGAATCCAGAAAGCAGTTCTGTGACATGGGCTGATTGTACCCCTTCCAAGTCCCACTGTGTCATGTTCTCTGAGCACAAGAAAGGAATCCAACCATTGCCCGCTGTTTCCACGTAGCCACAAGCTGCAGAAAGAGTTGAGTCAGCAGTTCCTGGCTCCCTGGCCCACGCTAACCACAATTTGGCCACCAAAAATGTGGGTCAGGAGTTGCCAGAATGCCAAAGCATGGTGGTTATAAGGACCAGAATGCTCCAGTTGGAAACATGTGACACAGTTCTTAAAATGGGAAACGAGGGCAAAGGTAAACCTTGATATTCTTGGATATGCTTTTCTTCTGCCACCCATTGCTAAAAGCCAGCTGCTGCTTACACGGTTTGCTTTTTCTCTCGTAAATTCTGCCAGACGGTGGTTTCATTCAAGCAGGCTTGGCTGTTGAATTGGAGTCAAATGTAGCTTTAGTATTCCACTCTTTTCTCAGAGAAAGAAACACTCAACTAAATTTGATGTTGTAAACTGAATACTTAATATCCCTGACCTTCCATCTTAACCTGAGTCATAAAACCTACCGTGTTAAAAATGCCACTTTTCTATCTCAATTTTCTCACAAAGTACAGGTAAATAATTTGATTTCAATGTTTATTGCTTCTCCTTCCTGGGGAATTAGATTGTTAGCTTCTTAAAATAATAAGAGCTCTCTCTTAATTGTATTCTATGGGGCAAGCCAAAATGATCAATTTTGTAAGAAATGACAAATGCTGTTTCATTGATAGCCAGAGAATCTCTGTTTCTGGTTCTGGTTTAAATATCTAGTGAGAAATCAAGCTTAGATAAGACAAGACTGGAAAAAAAAATATCAGAACATATAATTTATTGTATTGTACCCTTGCTTGCATAGCTTTATCCACAATCAGAGGCTTAAAAAGACATAGTGGAATTTTTTTAACTTCTACTTTGTTCCATTAGGAATTAGAGAGACTAAATTCTAGATATATAGAACATATTAAGGGTAACTATGAAACAACAGGAAAGAAAAAAATGTTCGCAGGCTCTGCCAAGTTCACTGACTATATTATTTCCTTTGTGCAGTACATTATTTTTCTAAGGACATTGACCAAAAGCATGGCATGTGGTTATATCCATTAATGTATGACGATTTTTAAACTTCACTTTTAATATTGAATATGGCCAAGATTTCTCAAGAGGCAGGTCAGATGGTCTGGTATTCCCATCTCTTTCAGAATTTTCCACAGTTTATTGTGACCCACACAGTCAAATTCTGAAAGAGATAGGAATACCAGACCACCTGACCTGCCTCTTGAGAAATCTGTATGCAGGTTAGGAAGCAACAGTTAGAACTGGACATGGAACAACAGACTGGTTCCACATAGGGAAAGGAGTACGTTAAGGCTGTATATTTGTCACCCTGCTTATTTAACTTATATGCAGAGTACATCATGAGAAACGCTGGGCTGGAAGAAGCACAAGCTGGAATCAAGATTGCTGGGAGAAATATCAATAACTTAAAATACGCAGATGACACCACCCTTATGGCAGAAAGTGAAGAAGAACTAAAGAGCCTCTTGATGAAAGTGAAAGAGGAGAGTGAAAAAGTTGGCTTAAAGCTCAACATTCAGAAAACTAAGATCATGGCATCTGGTCCCATCACTTCATGGCAAATAGATGGGGAAACAGTGGAAACAGTGGCTGACTATTTTTCTGGGCTCCAAAATCACTGCAGATGGTGATTGCAGCCATGAACTTAAAAGACGCTTACTCCTTGGAAGGAAAGTTATGACCAACCTAGACAGCATATTAAAAAGCAGAGACATTACTTTTCCAACAAAGGTCCATCTCGTCAAGGCTATGGTTTTTCCAGTAGTCATGTATGGATGAGAGAGTTGGACTATAAAGAAAGCTGAGCGCCAAAGAATTGATGCTCTTGAACTGTGGTGTTGGAGAAGACTCTTGAGAGTCCCTTGGACTGCAAGGAGATCCAACCAGTCCATCCTAAAGGGGATTGGTCCTGGGTGTTTATTGGAAGGACTGGTATTGAAGCTGAAACTCCAATACTTTGGCCACCTGGTGTGAAGAGCTGACTCATTTGTAAAGACCTGAATGCTGGGAAAGATTGAGGGCAGGAGGAGAAGGGGATGACAGAAGATGAGATGGTTGGATGGCATCACTGACTCAATGGAGATGAGTTTGAGTAAACTCCGGGAATTGGTGATGGACAGGGAGGCCTGGTGTGCTGTGGTCCATGGCGTCGCAAAAAGTCAGACACGACTGAGCAACTGAACTGAACTGATGGCCAAGATAACCTAAAAATATATTTTTTTAATTGGTTATGTGCCGCTTTATCCCTCCATGCATAATTTTTATCGCTGATCTTAGAGAATACTCATGTATTCGTTTGTGCTGAGTTGTTTTAGTCGTGTCCAACTCTTTGTGACCCCATGGACTGTAGCCCCGGCTAGACACCTCTGTCCATGGGATTCTCCAGGCAAGAATACTGGAGTGGTTTGCCATGCCCTCCTCCAGGGGAGGCCTCCCCAACCCAGGAATCGAACTCACGTCTCCTGCATTGACAGGCAGATTCTTTACTGCTGAGCCACCAGGGGAGCCCTTGGCTTTCCTGATAACCAAATATCTTTTAAGCAGAGGGTTTGCTAGGAACGCTCTTATGACAGTTGAGAGAGATGCGATCTGGACCTCTGGGTACAACAAATTCTAGCTTTGGTGCCTCATTTTTTTTTTGTTGAGCTTCTTTGGGGCCCTGAAATGGACACAGTTGGCTTTCTAGATAGTAGTGAGATGATAATACTTACCCACCCTGTGGATATCTGAATTACGTACATGATACTACAGATTTTGAATTCACCTGCCATCTCCAATAAGGCTTGCTGAGAGGCACACACTTTGACCCCATCCTTCAGTATTTAAAAATTCAAACTCTTTTTCTCTACTGAAGACCACACTTGATGAGTACAAAAACACCGAAATCCTATGCTTTAAAACTCCAAAGTCAACTAAGGTGACTGAGAAAAAGGAACCAGTAAAACCACAAAGTGGACCAGATGGTAAAAAAGGAAAAGTGCCTCTATTTATTTTCTTTGTTTTTCTATTTTCCTTCAGAGAAATAAGCACTAAAGAATCTGTTTGAAAGGCCCAACTCAAATGACACCCCATTCATGAGACATTTCAGGTTTTCCCAGCTGGAAATGATCTTGCCATCATCCTCTGAACTACAGGCCTCTTTTATTGAATTATTATATTCGGCTGCATTTTCTCATGGTCCTTGGACGTGTCTCATCTCCTTTCTTAGATGGTAAGCTCATTCAACAAACACAGCATACTTTGGATATCACTGTGTTCCCCAGGAAGGCCAGCATCTCACTCTGACAGTGCTCAAAACTACCGGCCGGATAAGCTTATGTACGGGACATACTGCCCGATTTACAAAGCCCAGTGCAAAGTGAGGACATGGAGCCCTTCGTTTAAAAAGTATTAAGAATTTCCAGGTGTGGACAGTAGGGCGTTCATCCGAACTGGGGCGCCTTCATAGCATGAAGCCCTATGCAGCTGCCCAGGTTGCACACTCATGAGGCCAGCCTCACAGGTGTCTAACTGAATGGATGAATCCATCCGTCTCATTCACCAAAGCCATGGTTTTCCGTTGTCTAGTCATGGCTTAAGTTTTAAAGCAAACAAGAAGAAGAAGAAGAAAACAGCCAGACTAACCAGGAGATCGTGTGTTTTGATTCCTTGATGCAATTATATTTTGTCTCAATTACTCCTTACTTCTGTTTAAGCCAGTATATGTGTGTGCTTGTGCATGCTGCATACTCATTCTTTCAGTCATGTCCAGCTCTTTGCAACCCCATGGACAATAGCCCACCAGGCTCCTCTGTCCTTGGAATTTTCCAGACAAGGATACTGGAGTGGGTTGCCATTTCCTACTCCAGGGGATCTTCCCGACCCAGGGATCGAACCCATGTCTTTTGTGTCTCTTGCATTGGCAGGCAGATTCTTTACCATTGCACCACCTGAGAAACTCATTTAAGCCAATGTTCCTCTAATATCTCAGAGGTTAGCTGCTGCTGATGCTGCTGCTGCTGCTGCTAAGTTGTTTCAGTCGTGTCCAACTCTGTGCGACCCCATAGACGGCAGCCCACCAGGCTCCCCAGTCCCTGGGATTCTCCAGGCAAGAACACTGGAGTGGGTTGCCATTTCCTTCTCCAATGCATGAAAGTGAAAGTGAAGTCGCTCAGTTGTGTTCGACCCTCAGTGACCCCATGGACTGCAGCCTTCCAGGCTCCTCCATCCATGGGATTTTCCAGGCAAGAGTACTGGAGTGGGGTGCCATTCAGAGGTTAGCAGACATTATTAAAGGTCACCAAGCAGCAGTATGCTCTTTACCAAAAGTTCAATTGGCATGAGGTTCGTTTCAAAAGTCTCCTTTTACTGTCCCGTATTTACTTTTGGCTATTTTAGGTTATGGGTAGTTTCAGTATTTTAACTGTGTACCCAGAACTGATAAATGAGGTAAGGAATCTACTCCTTGAATGAAACACCACTATTTTCCTTAACTTTCTCAAATGGCTTTTTAAAATCAGTTTTTGGCCTTCCTCTGTATTTCTTAGAAGCCTGGGAATGCCATTTTGATGCGTGCTTTATGTAACAAGTTCTTTTGATGGTTTTTAGTAGGGGAATCACAAACGGTTGAATAAGGCTGAACCTCAGACCATCCTTTCCTTCTCTAGTGCGGCTTGTTTATGCAAGTCTGCGAGGGGAGCTCTACAAAAGGAAAATGGGAAAGCAAAGTCTGCCCTGGAAAAATTCAGCCGCTAGAAATGTGGTCTTGTCCAGATAGTGAGAAAATAATTGTCTCCAGGTTTGATGAAGGGTTTATAGCGCTAACATTTTAGGATGAAATACAGCTGGTTTCAAATTCCACTGTCAACTCAGAATCAAGCTAATTTCATGTGGTTTGGGGTTTTGCAACTACTTTTTTGCAGAGTACTTCTCAGGACTTTTTGTTCCAGAAACACCCTGGAGCCCTCCCCCACCCCCTAGCCCCCCAAAATCACTTGAGCTCCGGTAGGAAACTTACTGGGCGGCATTACTGCATTTCTCCAGCAGAGGGCACCAGTACACCTCCATCCATTCTTTATGTCCTCTACTTCAGCAACCCCCAAGCAGAGGTTCTTTAGATCCTCAATTTGGACACACAGCCTTTCTGATAAGGTTGGGGGAAGGGGTTACCATCGAGAAAAGGACAGTTATACTCTCCAGAAACAGCAGTTTCTGCATTTCTAATGGGGGCCCTCAGTGTCAGAGATTGCTGCAGGAATTTCTCCTCAGAAAAAACTCAATTCTAAGACGTGATTTAGGCTCAGTTTCTGACTGCCTAGCCTCCCTTTGTTCCTCTGCATTTTCTGAGCTGGATATCCAGTTATCTAAGGCGTTCCTTTTTTGCTTAAATAAGTAATAAAAACTAGTGCATGCATGCTCAGTCACTTCAGTCATGTCCGACTCTTTGCAACGCCATGGACTGTAGCCCGCCAGGCTCCTCTGTCCATGGGATTCTCCAGGCAAGGATACTGGAGTGGGTTGCCGTGCCCTCCCCCAGGGGATCGTCCTAACCCAAGTAAATAAGTAATAAAAACTAGTATGATAAGATAAATTTCCATTTTCCCCTGGAGGGCTGATATTCATTAACCCTGTAACTTAAATTACAGGATGTTTCTCAACCAGGGAAGGTGTTTTGCTGCTTTTGTGGTTGCTTTGGTGGGAGAGAACAATTGGCTAATTCTGTTTGTCTCAGATTTTTTTTACCCCTGTTGGAATGCTTGTTTGTGTCCTCAGGAACTGTTTAAATATTTATCATCTCCAGTTGATTAATAATAAATCGGTGACCAGCATAACCAAATATCTAGATCACATCATATATTCCTAAAGGAAATTTTGAGACTCCAAATTCACATTTGCTTTTATAATTTGCTATATATTTATAATAGTGGTATATACTTCAGTGGGATAAGCCAGTGGAGTGTATCCTTTTACATGGCAAAAGAAAATACTAGAACTACAAAGGGCTTTTGAGAAATTTACATCCCTTTGCTCCCAACTCTGGACAATCATCATCTATGATGTGATTTTTATGCAGCCAGGTGGCACTAGTGGTAAAGCAACCGCCTGCCAATGCAGGGGACATAAGAGACACGGGTTCGATCCCTGGGTGGGGAAGATCCCCTGGAGGAGGGCATGGCAATCCACTCCACTTATTCTTGCCTGGAGAATCCCATGGATAGGGGAGCCTGGCGGGCTTCAGTCCATAGGGTGGCAAAGAGTTGGGCAACTTAGCACACACATGCTTACCTTTGAAATTGTACCTGGCATAGGATAAAATGTTTTTCCTAACTGTACATTTACTCAGAGGTGTAAATATATGGCCAAAGAACCGTAGGCATGGCAATTTGGAAATATTTCTATGCATAATCCCCAAAATAGCAAGTCTGTGTCTTACAAAAGTAAGTATTCCGATTTGAATGCAGATCTACTGATTTCACCTTAATTTTCAGAAAGATGTGTGTTTAGATTTAATCTCCTCTATCCAAAAAAGCAATTCTTGATTTTTGCTAGCATCGTTTGCTAAAGATTTTGCCCCCACAACCGTTATATTCTAAGTTGAACTTTGGATGATGGAAAACTTGATCTTGTGTTTTGGGCACAGAATGACCATGGAAATATTTGTTGATTGATTGATGTTGCTAAAACATTAGCAAAGAGGGCTGTATCTTTAGATCTGATAAGCCAGAAACTCAAAAAATATAGTTTATATGAATTCGTCTCCAAGTTTGAAACCTTTTACATCTGTTATTACTCAGGTCTGTGCATATGGCACTGGATTAATTACTCTCTAATTCACACTGTAGAAAACTGTCCTTTAGTTCTGATTATAGAGAAGTCTGTTCACATGTGGGTGTATGTGTGTGGGGGGATATATATGTAGAGAGAGAGAGAAAGAGGGAGGGAGGGAGGGAAAATCCTATTTAACATAAGAAAACTTCAACATCTAACTTTATTTTTGAGTAAAAAGCTGACTTTCTAATGCATGCCATTTAAATTATTTTTTTAATTGCAATATGTACAGTATACAAAAGAGAATATTATATCTTGATTAGGTAAAATTAGAACAAGAAACACGTTTGGAAATTGTCGTATTTTTATGATAGAATTTTATTTCATGAAAGCTTGGCATTCTACATATTATCACTGATCAGTGTAGTAGCTTTTTTCCCGTTAGGTCTGACGTTGCTCCGTTATTTTCACAACTTGGCTGGCTCCTTAGATGTAAAATCTTTTCAAGCCCTACCAGACATGGCTTCATTTTCATTCTCTTTTCATAATGTTTGGAGTATCATAAATGAGGCTGTTGGATGTGCTACCTGTGCCTGACTTTTATCTAGAAGCATGAGCTACAATTCAGTCAGCAATCCCACGAAGGCAATTGGAACACAGATCATGTTAGACTGTTCCTGATTTGATATGCAAAGATAGATTGCTCATGAATTATAAAGCGACTGGTGCCAGTTTGCCACAAGATCAGCAACTGTCAAAGATGAATCAGTGCTACTTCTTTTAGAGAGGAATTCTTCGTTTGGGCATGAAGGCCCCATGATCTGTATAGATTTCAGGTTTCACAGGCACCCCACTCACTTAGGGCTCCCCTGAAATTGAGGGTCTTCCATGCCTGCTCCTTCTCAATTTTTACCTGGGCTCCACTTTGAACTGTATCCAGAAAGGCATGATTCTTCACTAGGCTGGGCTGCTGGCATGATAATGAGTGTTTCTGATTGTTTGGGTGCCCAAAGACCGGCACAAAAGTAGGCTTTCCAGTCATCCTTTCATTGTATTTTTGTTTTCTTCTCAAGGTAATCTTTTGAAAATGTGAGCTGAAAGCATCTTGCTATGAAGTCTGTAAGAAGGAACTTTTGTCAGAGCATAAAGTTCTAGGTGTTTTAAGTATGGTGGTATGCCTGGGAAGAAAGGATTAAACCAAGGCATGCTAGAATAGTAACTGGAAACTGGACATTTCCCCCTGTTTGCGTTCTGAATCCCATTGTCACAGGATACAAAAATACCAACATGAATGATGAGTTTTTTCAAAACTTGAAATTGAGATGAGTGCAAATGTGATAGGAAGTATTAGCTCTTCCCCTCTTTAATCATAAAAAGACTGAATGTGTCCAGGAACATCATCAAAAGTGGGTCCCCCATTACCCTCTGGCCTGAAACTTACTAAATGGCAAGACTTCACCTCTAAAGATCTTTGCCCTATCTCAGCTCGTGAGCTTTAAGTCTACATACCCATGAGATCACAGGCTGCCTTGGAAATGAGATTCTAAGCGAAAATTCCAATTCAGATTTTGTATTTTTAAATTACATTGTTGAGGTTAAGAGAATATCTTGATTTGTTCTTGAGTAGCACAAACTGAGATCATCCTTAAAAATTGTTTCTCTTTGTTTTCTCTGTCTTGCCACCATTTTTTCCCCACTACAGTTGTTTTGAACTTGGTCATGGTATCAGCATCTCTTGGAAGATGTGGTCAATCACAGGAAGACACCATCAGTTTCAGATTCTGTAGGTCTGGCTAGGGCCTCAGAATTTTGCATCTGTAACAAGTTCCCAGGTGTTGTCACTGTTCTGGGGAACACACTTGAAGAACCACTGAGCTATCGTCTCATCCTAGTCTCTTGTTCTTTCAGGCCATACGGAAGATTTCAGGTGGCCTGAAGGAATTATGTTCCATAGGAATCCTCCTTAACCTTCACCTTACAGTTAGAATGAGTTTACAAAGGAGAGCAGCCAAATCTTACGATTTTTTTTCTAGAAACTAAAAATGTGTTCATTTGCTTCTTAAAGAGAAAAGACACATTTCTCATTGTTCCTCTTCATAGCTTTCTTTCATGAGCATTCTTTCAGAAGAACTCAAACATTACTGAGGCACTAACTACCCCTCTGTAGAAGTTTCCTGATAGGAAAATGCAGGTTTCTATCTATAATCTTGGCTGTTGAATTTTGTTAAAATTGTATGTTGTGACAGCTGATGATGCTTGAAATAATTATTCAGATCCTTGAGTCAAACAAATTGAATTAAATTTGTCCATTAAATCAGAATTTCTCAACCTTCACACTATTAACATTTAGGGCTGATAATTCTCTGGTGTGAGAGGTTTCCCTCAATTTTGCAGGACTGTTTAGCGACATCCCTGGTGTCTACCCTTTACATGCCAATAGACCTCCATCCCAGCTATGACTCCGCAAAATGTTCCAAACATTTGCAACTGTCCCCTTCACAGTGAAATCACCCCTTGTGGAGAACCAGTAAATTAAATCATTAACAAAGTCACTGAAGTGTAGAACAAAAAATTAGCAGGTACTCTTCTAAGAACTTGTGCTAAGTCACTTTAGTTGTGTCTGACTCTGTGACCCCATGGACTGTAGCCCACCAGACTCCTCTGTTCATGGGATTTTCCGGGCAAGAATACTGGAGTGGGGTGCCGTTTCCTCCTCCAGGGGATCTTCCCGGCCCAGGGATTGAACTGGCATCTCTTAGTTCTCCTCCGTTGGCAGGGGGGTTCTTTACCACTGGCTCCATCTGGGAAGCCGCCTTCTGAGAACATGCCACCATAACTCGCTGGAACTTCCCTTCAACATTTGGCCAGTGCAAACCTTTGCACACGGCCTTTTGCATCTGGACCGTTTGCCTCATCAGTTCACTGATCCTAACATTTGTTCTTTCTTTCTCTCTCCAAGAAGGGAAATAGATGAAAATACAAGAAAACCATAGTTTAAAAAAACAGTGTAATTTTACTTTAGACCACTTGAAAGAGGCATGGTCAGAACTCCTAAACTCCTAATATTGTATATGGGCTCATATGGGTGGGAGTGTTTTAACCACATCTCACGTCATGTACAGCTTGATGTGTTTCATTCATTTATGATTATTGGAGTGGTTTGTTGGCCTTTAGAAGTCATTGTAAAAGCCCAAACATCACAGGGGGTTGAAAGAAGTCCATGAATATCGGAAACTTGTCAGAACATTCTGGGCATAGAGGGAGCTCTGAAGTCCCTCTCACTAATTTAAAAGTTAATTAGGGGCTTTTTGGAGCTTCCCCAATGGCTCAGTGGTAAAGAATTCACCTGCAGTGCAGGAGACACAAGAGATGTGGGTTCAATCCCTGGGTCAGAAAGATCCCCTGGAGTAGGAAATGACAACCCACTCCAGTATTCTTGCCTGGACAATCCCATGGACAGAGGAGCCTGGAGAACTACAGTCCATGGGGTCACAAAGAGGGACTTTTTACTTACAGCAATATAGAAAACTCTCATTAATTGACTGTCACTTTCCTTAACAAAAAGACTGTTGTTCATCATGGCTTCTTGGAGCATCATGGGAACTAGCTCCTTAATATGAGAGAGAGTCTGGCATAAGGGAGGAAGGGCATTGAGAGATGCCAAAGCATAAACCACATACTCTTGTCTCTCTACTGCCTTGGACCAGGTATGGGGAGTGGGGATGTGGGAAAGAGACGCCACAGAATTGTCCCTGAGCAGGAGAAGAGGAGGAGCTACTTAAAGTGTGGCACAGTGAGCCCAGAGACGGGACATGACTGGTTTCTGTCTGCCACAGTTACGGTGACAGTATTTCCAGAGTAAAATCAAGGCACGTGGTTTGACACAAGAATTTGCGCTACTTCCAGATGTGAAAAGTATCCGAGAAAGGGAGATTGGAAGTCGACGTGGTGGAATTTTCCATGATATTTATGTAGATTCCATAAGAGGCCTCCAAAAGCATAGATCCTAGGGAACCATCACCTGTCCACACATGTTATCTAATGTGATTGGAGATTTGATGTCCAATGCCTGAAAGTGATAGGTAATGGGTCAGTGTTTGTCAGAGGGAAGAACAGAAGGAAAGAGAGAAGGCAATTAGGAAATAGGCCCTGTTCTCCTCCAAAGGAGGGAATGACCTGGATGGAAACTCTTAAAACAGACTAATAACTTTCATATGGTTGGTGAGATTGCAGATAAATACAAGTTTTAAGGAAAGTGCTTCATCATCTGTATTAAAATATCCACCAAAAAATATCTTATTACCAGTCAATCCTAATTGTAGGAATTTATCCTAAGGAAAGATAAGTTGCTAACATGAATATAAAATTTGATGTTGATAACAATAATCCATATTAGAGTTGAAAGATTATACAGTCTAAAGGACCAATACGTGGTGAATTGGTTGAAATAATATATGGTATATACATATCCATTCATGGAATATTACATAGCAGTTATAAATGATAACATATTATTTAAAGGGCAGATTACAGAGTGGTATATATAGAATATGGAGAAGGAAATGGCACTCCACTCCAGTACTCTTGCCTGGAAAATCCCATGGACAGAGGAGCCTGGTGGGCTACAGTCCATGGGGCCGCAAAGACTCAGACACAACTGAGCATGCACAGATCCACACACCCATATATAGAATAACCCCACCTAAAAGTATTTATATTATATTTTAAAATTTTTAAAGAAAAAAGAAGGATTCTAAGGATAATTCAGCGTGCGCCCACCTCATCCATTTATACTGATCATTCAGTGGTTGACTGGTTAATATAGTGGCAGCCTTTTCTTGAGAGTTCCTCAGCATTTGTCAGGTTATTTCACTATACACAGCTGTTGATTGTTGCCCAATAGTGTACTTAATAATTTATGTCACTTATTAGTTAAAATTATAAAAGATAATCTTATCACTCTAAAAAGAGAAAACTTGGCTGCTTCTTATTTTAGTGTAACTTCTGGGCAAAATTAAGACAGTGAACACAAAAAATTAGCTGTGCATTTTTTTTTGCTTTATTTGGCTGTGCCAGGTCTTAGTTGGGGCAAGTAGGATCTTTTGCTTTCAGCATGCGGGCTCTTAGTTGGGAGGTCCCTGGTTGTGCATTTCTATAGAGAAATTATGGTTTGCCCCCAAATTCTAAAGTGCAGAGCAGAAAATCCTAGCCGCAATAGCAACCTCTACCTTTTATTGGCATACAGCTTTGGCTGTCTCTTGACCACCCCATTAAGGCATCCCACCTAAATTTCCTGCCCTAGGAATTCTCCCTTTGCCAGCAATGCGTCCCCACACCTGTAATAACAATTGACCATGAATGTTGGACCGCCAGGTAGCGTCCTTCCCCAGAGGACTCCAGGCACATAATCTTTCCCCATCGTTAGACCCATAAATTTGGGGTAGTTAAATTGAGCTGTCTCATTTAGAAGTGAAAAATCACTTTCAAAAAAAGAAAAAGGGAAGAATCTGCCCTCTACCTCTCTGCTCACAACCCACACACACTTGCTCCTCCAACCTTCTCCAGACTTGCTGACTTTTTCACTTCCTTTCCTGAGGTTTGCCTTTGGAATCACAATCATCACTGCAGTTAAAGATGAGTCTCCTAAGTCAGAACAAAATCAGAAACTTTTACCTGGCTCTTATAACCTGTCACAAGAGGATTACAGCTTCTAAAAATGGCCTGCCATCCAAAAATATACAGAGTTCAGAAGAAAGGCCCCAGTGATAGTTAATAAATAGCACGTGAATTCTGTACCATGTAAGTGAATCCACTTGTATAAATTTGGACTCGAGTTTAAATTTCGGTGGGTGACAACTATGATGGTGGTCAGAATTTGCTAACTGCCTCTGGCCACCTTTACTCAAATCATTTTCCTCTACTTTCAGAAACTTGTCAACTCACCAAATTCTTTCTTAGACAAATGAGCCAGAAAGGGCAGAACTTGCCTAAGCCGCCTGCAGCCTGCTGTTCCATCTCTCCCAGATATTAAAAGACTCAGATCTGTGATATCAGCCATGCAGTGCATTGCACACACAGTACTTCTAACAGTGGAAAAGGAAAGATACCATCAGCCAACAGCTTTTCTTCTATGACACCGATGACTGATCTATCTTTTTGGCTATTGCTCTCGCAACTTGATGCAATCTCTCAGTTGTTGGACAAGGTCGATTTTTTTTTTTTTTTTTTGACAATGTCAGTTTTTAGGTAAAAAACTTTTTGAGCACTAAAGAGTGTTGGAGGTCAGAATATTGGACATTTTTAATTACCTCAAAATAATACCCTCTGAATTATTTTACTCCATTAAATCTTTCCCCATCCAATTTGTTTGTAGTTTTTCTGGTGGGACACAGCTTACTTTTTATAAAAGATTTGTTCCCAGAAACCAAAATCTTAACACTGTTGGACCTTAAGAAAATGCCGTTTTGCCAGTCAGAATGGTCAGATAGTGACCATATCATATTGTTCACTGTAAATATGTGAAAATCATTTTTGTTAAACAAAACATTTTTCTTGGGCCCCAGGGGGAAGCCACTAGATAAATACGTTTTACAGTGACTGTTGGGGTAAAGGGTGTTGCTGTTGTTCAGTCACTCAGCCATGTCTGACTCTTTGTGACCCCATGGACTGCAGCATGCCAGGCTTCCCTGTCCTTCACTATCTTCCTCTTTGCTCAAACTCATGTCCATTGAGTCAGTTATGCCATCCAACCATCTCATCCTCTGTTGCCCTCTTCTCCTCCTGCCCTCAATCTTCCCCAGCATCGGAGTCTTTTCCAAGGAGTCGGTTCTTCGAATCTGGTGGTCAAAGCGTTGGAGCTTCAACTTCAGCATCAGTCCCTCAAATGAATATTCAGGACTGATTTCCTTTAGGATTGACTGGTTGGATCTCCTTGCAGTCCAAGGGACTCTCAAGAGTCTTCTCCAACACCACAGTTGAAAAGCATCAATTCTTTGGCACTCAGCTTTCTTTACAGTCCAATTCTCACATCTATACGTGACTAGTGAGAAAAAAAAATAGCTTTGACTATACGGACCTTTGTCAATAAAGTAATGTCTCTGCTTTTTGATATGCTGTCTAGGTTTGTCATAGTTTTTCTTCCAAGGAGCAAGCATCTTTTAATTTCATGGCTGCAGTCCCTGTCTGCAGTGATTTTGGAGCTCAAGAAAATAAAATCGGTCACTGTTTCCATATTTGCCATGAAGTGATGGGACTTGATGCCATGATCTTAGTTTTCCTTTGTAAATTGAATAATGCCAAGTGAATTTATCCCTCTGGTTCCATGTTCTCCGTGTTTAAAGCAGGGCATACCCGTTTTCTGGTGAACAGGTAAATGAGGAAAGGAAAAGCCAGTGTTGATTCTCTGTTCACAGTGAGGTTTGTGGGTTCTCACTCCAAAATACCCCCAGTGTTGCTTAGGATATGTTGATCTCTTTAGTTGTACTTTCTTCTTGTTTCTGCCAGGAATTTCTGTTTTCTGATAGGAATTAAGCAGCCTAAGGGCTTCCCAGGTGCCGCTACTGCTAAATAACTGGTTTGCCAATGCAGAAGATGTAAGAGAATCGGGTTCAATCTTTGGGTCAGGAAGATCCCCTGAGGAGGAAATGGCAAACCACTCCAGTATTCTTGCCTGGAGAATACCATGGACACAGGAGCCTGGTGGCCAAAGACCATAGGGTTGCACAGTCAGACACAACTGAAGCGACAGCATCCATGAGGAGAAATTGACCAACGTGTGCTTTAGCTCAGAGACCTGAGACTTCTCTCTTGATTGCCCTTCTTCTCTCTGCCCTGCTCACCATCCCCCTCTGCTCCAAACCTCCATGAAGCCTGGAAGGAACTGATTTGTATCCTCAATTATGCAGAATGCACCCTGACTACTTAAAAAGTAAGAATTATTTTGTTGTCATTTGATTAATTCTTTTTACCTTACGGGATTAAAAAAAAAAAGACATGAATTATTTATTCATGTGTGAACCACCAGCCTACATTTCACTCCCCTAAAATAAAATTAGTTCCATAAACATTTTAAATAATGAATAAATGTTAATAGCTTGGTGTACAATGCCCAGACATTCATTTTTATGATTTGACTAAATCCAAGGAAAAAGAGAACCTAAGATATTCATCTGTATTGGTAAAATGACCAGATAATTTCTACTAACCATTTTCCCATTAGCTTATTTATGATTACATCTCTTTATTCAATAGTAAGCTCTTGACATTGAAAGATTCATTCACAGAGCACTAGCAACACACTGCATTTATTTAAACCACACTTGACTAGTGGTATATAAATAATCTCCCCCAAACCATATTGATTTCCCAAAGGGAATATTAAATGCTAAATAACTTCACAGATTGGAAGCAGTCCTGTCTCTGCCTTCATTTTTGATATAATCAAAAATGATGACATTGTAGCTAGCTTTTTTTTTTTAAATAATTCACACATTGAGTGCAAAAGAAAATATTACAGCACCGCTCAGGGACTTGAACTTGTACTACATAGCACATTCTGCTTTCTTTAATGAATGATAACAGATTGACCACATCAGGATGTCTGCCAGGGATTAAGAATGTGTCTATTCATAATGGGACTATAAATTAGCACAGTGTATTATTCTCTAGATATCAGATGCATACATAGCACAAAGTCTTTGGGAAGAATGTAGCTTACACATCTTTTATTAGTCCTCACAGAATCTTTATAAAGTATATAATATTCTGATTTTATAAATCTGAAAATGAGACCACATATACTCTTGAACCATGAAAATGATTTTGACTATATTGGCAAAGTCTGGGTAGATGTTCATCAAACAGTTCTCCTTTCTGTCCTGGACACATAGTGGGACTCCATATCCTAGCCTCTCTCGTATTGGTATCTTGCAGTAGTTATGTACTTGAGTTCTTATGAATGGAATGTTCTAGTCCCAGTCTATAAAAACCTCTGTCACCCTCCGCACACAATGGAAGACTGGGTCCCTGAGTCTCAGTGTAGAGAACTAAGTTTTCACTGTGTTGTTTTTTAATTACAGAAGTTCACCTACCAGGGCTAATCCCACCAGTAACCTGAAAGTTCTGTGATAAACTTGGAAGTGTTAAACCTGGCAACCTTTGATTCTAGCTGCCCCCACAATTCAATTCTTTCCTTATCTGCTCAATTATAAAACTACAGTTAGCTCCAACTCTAGTAGGAGTCATGTGTCTGTATATGCCTTCCCATTTTTGTTTTTTTTGTTTTGTTTTGTTTTTGTTTTTAATTTATTTATTTTAATCGGAGGCTAATTACTTTACAATATTGTATTTTGAAATACATTGAAAAATGCCTTCCCATTTTTGTGGGGAAATGTGATGATTTATTTATGGTATACTCTGTTTCAGGTAAGCTGACTATGAAACATATTTCTATAGAGCAAATCCTGTGGCTTGTGGGTTTTAGTTCCCCAAACAAGGATTGAACCCAAGCCCCCGATAGTGAAAGTGTGGAGTCCTAACCATTGAACCACCAGGGAACTCCCTATAGAGCAAATCGTATTGACTTGTTTTTCCAAATTAGAAATAGTTCCACCAAGAAAACCTTCAATAGAGGAATGTGAAACTGTTTTGTGAGGTGGTTACATGGCAGACTCTACATTATGGCAGATGGCTGTTTTTTTTTTCTTTTTATTGAAGTAGGGTTGATTTACATTGTGTTAGTTTCAGGTATACAGCTCAATGATTCAGGTATACAGCTCAGCGATTCATTTGTATATAACTATTATTCTTTAATGTCCATTCATTTTCGGCTGTACGGGGTCTTCACTGCTGCGTGTAGGCGTTTCTCTAGTTTTGGAGCGTGGTGTCTGCTCTCTAGTTGCAGTGCACAGGTTTCTCATTGTGGTGGCTTCTCTTGCTGTGGGGCACAGGCTCCAGGCACACAGGCTCAGTACTCATGGCGCCCAGGCTTAGTAGCTTTGTAGCATGTGGAATCTTCCCGGACCAGCAACTGAAGCTGTGTGCCCTGCATTGGCAGGTGGATTCTTAACCACTAGATTACCAGGGAAGTCCTACAGACCTATTTCTTTTCCAGTTCTTTTCCCTTATAGGTCATTTCAAAATATTGAGTATACTTCCTTGTTCTATGTAGTAGGTCCTAATTGTTTATTTTTTATATAGCAGTGTGTATATGTTAATCCCAAACTCATAATTTATCACTCCCTCCCTTTCCCCTTTGATCACCATCTGTTTTTTATGTGTGTGGGTCTATTTCTGTTTTGTAAATAAGTTTGTTTGTATGTTTTTTTTTTAGAGTCTACATATAAGTGATATTGTATGATAGTTGTCTTTCTCTGTCTGGCTTATTTCACTTGGTTTGATCATCTCCAGGTCCATAAATATGGCTACAAATGTTATTATTTCATTCTTTTTTATGGCTGAGTAATATTCCATTGTGTACTTATACCACATCTTCTGTATCAATTCATCTGCTGGTGGGCACTTGGGCTGCTTCCATGTCTTGGCCATTGTAAATAGTGCTGCAGTGTACATTGGGATGCATATATTTTTTCAAATTATGGTTTTCTCCAGGTATATGCCAAGGAGTTAGGATTACTAGATTATATGTTAGCTGTATTCTTAGGTTTTTTTTAAGGCACCACCATACTGTTCTCCATAGTAGCTGCTCCTATTTACAATCCCAACACCAGTGTAGGAGGATTCCCTTTTCTCCACCTGCTCGCTGACTGGGCAGGGGGTGGGGGGAAGTTGTTTGTTTTTTAAAGAAAAACTGTGTCTTAGAAGAGCCTCTTGCTCAGTAGGAGTTTCCTAGTTCCTTAAGTACAAGACTCTTAATATTGACTTCACAGGAGCCGTGGTTCTTATTCGGGGCGATTTCCTCCCCCCAAAGAGCTATAGGAATGTATGGAAGCTTTTTTGACTGTCACAACCTGCCGTCTGATAGGTGGAGGCCAGGGGTGCTGCTCAACATCCGTTAGTGCACAGGACAGTCTCCATAGCAAAGAACTGTCCAGCCCTAAATGTCACCTAGGCTAGGTTGTGAGCTTCATGAGGGCAAGGGCCATGTCTATTTTATTCATCACTGCATCTTCAGCCATTCATAAAGTGCTTGAAACAAAGTACTTAGTAACATTTGTTTGGTGACTTAATGGACTGAGCCCGTCCTAATTAGCAAAGTGGTAGTAGGTAAAGTAGAATGTAGAGTTGGAAACTTAGTCCTCCTGATCAGTAAGTATGTGTTCTTGAGCAACTTTTTCTGCCTATTTAGGTCTCAGTTTCCTCATCTGTAAGCTGAGGATCATAATAGTACCCAGCTCATGGAGCTGTTGTAAAGATTAAATGAAATGAGGCATGTACAATGCTCAGCACAGCAGCTGAGATGCCATTGATAAATATTAAATTTTATTAAGAGAAAGAAACCAGTGTTTTCTGTGTTTCTGTCATGTGCCAATTACAGACTTAAGGATGTCCACCACCTCATTTAGGGACTTCCTCAGTGGCTAAGCAATAAAGAACCCACCTGCAAAGCAGGAGATGCAGCTTCAATCCTTGGGTCAGAAAGATCCCCTGGAGGAGGGCATGGCAACACACTGTAGTATTCTTGCCTGGAGAAGCCCATGGACAGAAGAGCCTGGTGGGCTGCCGTCTATAGGATCATAAAGAGTTGGACACAACGGAAGCAACTGAGCATGCATGCACCACCTCATTTAATCTTGTCAACAATATCTATGGAGTAGGACTTTTTATCTCACTGAAGAGGAAACTGGGTTTTAGGGATATCAAGCAGCCCGCCCAAGATGACAAAGCTACTAAAAGTGTGGGAATCAGAAGACCCCAAAGCCCGGCTTCATTATGTCACAATACACTGGCCTCTTTGTGAAACTCTTGACTCTAACTAACTTCTGTAAAATCAAAAGGTGTGAAAGTGATCCCTTTTGGCTTTACAACGTTTCTCTCATATGGTATTGACAATGTTTATTGAGCTCACTGACAATATCCCACCTTCTAGAGCTTTCAACTCACATATAATGAACTCTGGCCAACGCATTTAGCACGTTATAAAATCATTGATCCCATATTGTACCATTCCTTGAAAATCAAAGTTGCATATACTAGATTTGCTGTAACTTTGTGCCTTCCCTGTTTTATCTCCTGGGTTCTAAGCTTCTTAAAATCATGCACTGGATTCTACTTCTTCTATGGTAATGTGTCATCCAATGCTCCTAGCATGGACTGAGTACAGATTTCTCAGAACAAACCTACTGCCATGCTGCCAGGGAGAAATGACGTCTACTCACCTAGATAGTTTTCACAGTTGTCTCAATTTTTAAGATGCAAAAAAGTCACCCCAGAGTGCTATAAAACTTACAATGGTTTCATGCTAACAGAGGGATTTAACAATGCCTCAAATTTCTTATTAAGGCTTATCCAGTATTCATCTAATACTTAACAAGATTTAGCAAATTAACTTTAACAATGTTTTGAGAAGCAAAACAAAATCATAAAGGAAAGGAGGCTAGGTGATTGTAATCTTTCTTTTTTTTCTTTCTTTCTTTCTCTCATTCTTTGAGTTTACTTATCAACTCATCTTCTTGTTCAGTAACATGTGTCAGTACAATAGCATTTGGATTCTCTTATTACTTTTACTGATATTCACATATCAGCTTGATAGAGCTTTGCTGCCCTCACAGAAGTGAATCACAACAACCGTTAGAAAGGTCTGGAGGCTCATAAAGATTAGGGAGGCAAAGCTACTGGTAATGGGGGGGGTAGGAGGCCATTTTGAATATGGTCATTCCCTTGAATGCCTCACCAACAGCCACCACACTCTGTAGCACTGCAGTGGTGCCTGGGCTCTCACTGAACTGTTTTTCTTTAGAAAAAATTCCTAGAAAAGCTTTGACCTGTTAAAGATATAATGTTTGTTGTTTAGTCACTAAGTCATATCCAACTCTTTGCAACCCCATGGACTGCAGCCCACCAGGCTCCTCTTCCGTAGTATTTCCCAGGCAAGAGTACTGGAGTGGGTTGCCATGTCCTTCTCCAAATATAATAAGTGAAGTTTAGAGCTGAATGCACCTTTTAAATGTCATCATTACATAGAAGAACTAAGTATAAACAGGGAAGACTTTGTAACTGCTTCAAAAACCAAGATGCCTGATAGAGAGCTTACTGTGTCTGTTGGACAAGACCCTGGAGAAGAAAGGGAATGGAATGAGTATTTGACTAGGCACTGATTTTAAAGCATTCATTTATATCTTTTCCTGTGAAACTAATACCATATGGTTTTGTTACAACAGGCAGTAACTAGTCTCACAACACAAATTATATTACAAAAGCTCTCCAAAATATATTTAAGAGATGTTTTGGCAATAGATTTATTTTAACGATTTATATTAGAATCAATCTCATTCCCATTTAACAGAACTTGGAGATGGAATAAAACTGGCATTGAGTCTTTATATATTGATCTTAAAAGAAAAATGAATGATTTTGGACCCACCAAAGGGAAAGAAAAAAATCATTCTGAACAAAATATTTTATTTTAAGCCATCCTCTTTCCTTTTCCCTCCTCTGAAGGCACCAATATTGTCTTTTACCATCCTTATTTATTAGACACTTAAATTTAACCATTGGTAGTGGTGAAAGCCAGCAGAATATAATTAACAAGTTGAATGCGAAATGGTGTTTTATCTTTGGGAAAAATCATTCAAAGAGTATGAACTGGGCATCAAAATCAAAATCCTATGCATTTATTCAGCAGATATTGATGAGAATGTTCTGTATGCTGGACCGCCAGTATACATGCCAGGGATAGAGTCCTCAACACAGAGAGAATAAGATGGCTGTCCTTGAAGAATTTATATCTCAAGGAGAGGAACAGTATCATCGGTGGCTAGACAATATGAAAATACACATGTAAGCCCCATAAGGATTAGAAGGTGGTCAGTGCAATGAAGAAAATTACACAAGGGAGTGATGTGGGGGAGGCTGCAGTCTTAAATAAGAAGATCATGGGGGGCCTTGCAGAAAGGAGACAGTGCAGCAGAGGGAAGGCAACCTGGCAGAGGGAGTAGGCATATGGGGGCGGAGTGCTCCAAGTGTGGCTTGCTGACTTCGTTAGTTTGGGCAGGTTGCATCTTCTTCCTGAATCTGTGTCTTCATCTTTAAAATGGGAACAAATTGTACTCAAAATTGTATTTCCTTTGAGTGGTCTAAACTGTGGAAAATTCTTGAAGAGATGGGAATACCAGACCACATTACCTGCCTCCTGAGAAATCTGTATGCAGGTCAAGAAGCAACAGTTAGAACCAGACATGGAACAATGGACTGGTTCCAAATTGGGAATGGAGTACATCAAGGCTGTATATTGTCACCCTGCTTATTTAACTTATATGCAGGTT
This sequence comes from Bubalus kerabau, assembly GCF_029407905.1. Classification (NCBI taxonomy): domain Eukaryota; kingdom Metazoa; phylum Chordata; class Mammalia; order Artiodactyla; family Bovidae; genus Bubalus; species Bubalus kerabau. Next base: position 145,557,647 of record NC_073647.1, on the reverse strand, counting down.
ACATCATGAGAAACGCTGGGCTGGATGAAGCACAAGTTGGGATCAAGATTGCTGGGAGAATTATCAATAACCTCAGATATGCAGATGATACTACCCTATGGCAGAAAGTGAAGAGAAACTAAAGAGCCTCTTGATGAAAGTGAAAGAGGAGAGTGAAAAGACTGGCTTAAAACTCAACATTCAGAAAACTAAGATCGTGGCATCTGGTCCCATCACTTGATGGCAAATAGGTGGGGACAGACTTATTTTCTTGGGCTCCAAAATCACTGCAGATGGTGACTGCAGCCATAAAATTAAAAGACACTTGCTCCTTGGAAGAAAAGCTATGGCCAACCTAGAAAGCATATTAAAAAGCAGAGACATTACTTTGCCGACAAAGGTCCCTCTAGTCAGAGCTATGGTTTTTCTGTTAATCATGTATGGATGTGAGAGTTGGACCATAAACAAAGCTGAACACCGAAGAATTGATGGTTTTCAACTCTGGTGTTGAATAAGACTCTTGAGAGTCCCTTGGACTGCAAGGAGATCCAACCAGTCAACCCTAAAGGAAATCAGTCCTGAATATTCATTGGAAGGACTGATGAGGAAGCCAAAACTCCAATACTTTGGCCACCTGATGCAAAGAACTGACTCATTGGAAAAGACCCTGATGCTGGGAAAGATTGAAGTGGGGAGGAGAAGGGGACGGCAGAGGATGAGATGGTTGGATGGCATCACCGACTCAAAGGACGAGTTTTAGCAAGCTGTGGGAGTTGGTGATGGACAGGGAAGCCTGGTGTGCTGCAGTCCATGGGGTTGAAGGGAGTTGGACACAACTGAGCATCTGAACTGAACTGAACTGAGTGGTCTGATGAAATAAGCAATGTAAAACCTTTACATAATCTATAGCCCATATTATACATTCCTGTCACTGACATCATTGTGATAGTTATCAGGACCCCCACTCTACTGAGGTTGTTCCTTAGGACAGGGGTCCCCAGCCCCTGGGATCTAATGCCTGACAATCTGAGGTGGAGCTGACACAATAAAAGTAGAAATAAAGTACACAATAAATGTAATGTGCTTGAAAGTGAAAGTTGCTCAGTTGTGTCCAACTCTTTGAGACCCCATGGACAGTCCATGGAGTTCTCCAGGCCAGAGCACTGGAGTGGGTAGCCTTTCCCTTCTCCAGGGGATCTTCCCAACCCAGGGATCAAATACAGGTCTTCCACACTGCAGATGGATTCTTTACCAGCTGAACCACAAGGAAGTCCAAGAATACTGGAGTGGATAGCCTGTCCCTTCTCCAGCGGATCTTCTGGACCCAGGAATCGAACTGGGGTCTTCTGCATTGCAGGTGGATTCTTTACCAACTGAGCTATCAGGGAATCATCCCCAAACCATTCCCTGGTCCTCACATTAGTGGAAAAATTGTCTTCCACAAAACCGGTCCTAGGTGCCAAAAAAGTTGGAGACCACTGCCTTAGGATCTAGGGAAATTAGGCCAAACTCAGGATATAGCGCCCAAAGTTCACTTTCCCTGCTGCCCCCATACCCTCACATATCCAGACCTCTGTGTCCCAGTTACAAACTGCCAAGCCACCTAAGTTGAGGAGCTTCTAGAGCCCTTTTCCAAGTCCTTAGGATCCTAGATCCCCACTGATTTGGTGGGAATCCCCAAGAGGGCCCTCTCTCCCTCAGGGTCATCAGTGTCTCCCCTTCAGGCATGAGTAGTGGTCCTAAGGTGCAGGACGGAGAGTGATTTGCTCATCACAGCTGGGATAGGAAAAAGGCTTGAGCTATAGCTTGCCAGACAAATAAATACTTGGATGGAGAGAATACTGGAAGCAGTGATCGCCAGTCACGGTTTATTCCCTCACAGTCCTTTCCTTCCTTCCTCCCCTCCTTCCCTTCCTTCCCCTTCCCACCCTTTTGTGACATTTATTGACCTCCAATGGTGTGTTAAGCTCTATCCTCAACTTTAAGCATGCATAGATGAATAAAACCATATTATCACAGCACTTTCCACAACTCCATATGTAAGCACAGTCTAATGTGAGTGGTACCCAGAGGATAGATGTTTCCTATGTCCCAAGGAAGGAAAATGAGGTTGTGGGTGGGAAAGAGGAGCCGAAGTTCCAGAGAGGGCTGTATCAGACCTGAGTCTGAAAAGCAGGTTTCCCTAGAAACGAGGAGGAAAGTGAGGTTGGGAGGGGATGATTATAGCTTTCAAGGAAGAAGGGCCAGCCAAGGTTCAAAGGTAAAACACAGCCCGGGGTGTGTGTGTGGGGGTGTGTGTGTGTGTGTGTGTGTGTATGCACTGAAAGTGGCTAAGAGTTCCATATAAGCAATTATCTCAATGCAAAGAAAGAGACATGGCATGTGTTTTCACGCTATTACTAATGGATATTTGAAAAGCCTCTGCAAATTATTCAGTCTTGGAATCTTAAAAGAATATATACTTTGTTATTTGTTTAAAAATTGGTAACCTACCTATATTACACCTCGTGTGAAGAGTTAACTCATTGGAAAATACCCTGATGCTGGGAGGGACTGGGGGCAGGAGGAGAAGGGGACGACAGAGGATGAGATGCCTGGATGGCATCACCAACTCGATGGATGTGAGTCTGAGTGAACTCCGGGAGTTGGTGATGGACAGGGAGGCCTGGCGTGCTGCGATTCATGGGGTCGCAAAGAGTCGGACACAACTGAGCGACTGAACTGAACTGAACTGGGTAGAACACTCTGATCAAGATTTTAGCATGTAAAATAATATTTACTCTAATTCAGAAAAGATGTTATATGTGCTAGTTACTGAATAAAAACTCAAAGTCAGAAAAACCACCCACTGTGTTTATTTTCCCTTTACTCAGTTTTGGGTTGAAGAGTGGCTAGATCAAGAATGTAGGTTAATAGATAGCCAATGGAAAGTTGCTATGTGACTCAGGGAACTCAAACCAGGGCTCTATAACAACCTAGAGGGGTGGGATGAGGAGGGAGATAGGAGAGAGGTTCAAGAGGGAGGGGACATATGTATACCTATGGCTGATTCATGTTAATGTCTGGCAGAAACCAACACAATACTGTAAAGCAATTAAATACTGTAAAGAAAAAGTATGTAGGTTAATAAATTAAGTCCAAATGTATCTGAAGTTTTGATGGATCTGAATGAAGATCTGAGTCTTCTGAGGTTTTGGCCTGGGTTTTCATTTTGATGGGGGACCAAGGATATGTTTCTCAGCATTTCATAGCCCCTCTCTCTTCATTTTATATAAAATTGCTTACTGAAATATCATTTGCATACCATAAAATTTGCTTAGTTTAGGTGTATAATTCAATAAGTTTAGGAAATCGACAAAGTTGTGCAACCTTCGTCACAAGGTTTTAGAACATTTCCATCACTTATGAAGATTCCGTTTGCCCACTGCCAGTGACTCCTTGTTTCCAGCCCCTGGCAACCACTAACCTACTTTCTGTTTATATAGATTTGCCTTGTGTGGGCATTTCCAATCAGTGGAATCATGCAATGTATTTCTTTGTTTCTGACTTCTTTCACTTTCCATAGTGTTTCAGTGTTCATCCATATTGTGAGATATATATATATATATATAAAAGTTTATTCCTTGTTATTACTGAATTATAGTCCATTGCATAGATAGACCACATTTTATTTATCCATTCACAAGTTGGTGGACAGTTAGGTTGTCTCTACTTTTCGGTCTTTCTCATTTTTTTAAATGAGAAAATTGTATTGGAAGAGAGGATTCAAAGCACCTCTAAAATTCTTAGGCCATGTCTTGTTTTATTTTGTGAATTATCCATCACCTTTATTTTGTGTTGAAAGGTGTTAAACATCTCCTTCAGTGGCTGTAAGTCTTGACTCTCTATATAGTGAGCTTATGACTATCTCCTTATGTTTTTCTGTTACTTAGTGAGACCATATATGCTGATATCTAAATATCACTTTTAATTGTGTGGATTTTGCAAACTGAACCATTTTAGTGTGAAATAGTAAAAATACTAAAAGGTTAAAAATAATTATGGTATGATTTTGGGTTAATTTTCCTTCTTAAATCCCAGCGTACTTTGTGCTTGCTCCAGGAATCCTACTGTAGTGACGAGATTCTAACTAAAATATATTTATTGTATTAAATTGTGTTGCCCATTGTATTAGTCAGTTCAGACTGCCATAACAGAATACTACAGACTGTGTGACAGAAATGGCAGAAATTTATTTCTCACGGCTCTGGAAGTCGGGAGGTCCAAGATAATTGTGCTTGCTGATGAGGTTTCTTATAAAGGCTGTCTTCCTGGCTTTCAAACTGCCACCTACTCATTATGTCCTCAGTGCATGCACATGGAAACAGAGCAGGGTTTCTAGTGTTTCTTCTTATAAGGACACTAATCCTATTGGGTCAGGGCCCCACCCTTATGACTTCATTAAACCTTAACAACTTCCATAAAGAGCCCATCTCCAAATAGTCATGGTAAGCATTAAAGCTTAAATATATGAATTTGGAGAACACAGACATTCAGTTCATAACATTCATTAATTGTAGAAAAGAGTAAACTGTCCAGTAGAATTTTTGATAACTATCAAAGAACATTCCTGGTGATTAAGTGAATGTCAGGAAAGAATTTGTATTGGTGCAAACCTGAGTTTGCTTTCAAAAAAAAAGTGGTGTTTATTCAGCTTAGTCATGGATTCTGAACATGATGTGTACTTAAAGGCAAATAACTAAGATACCTAAAATAAGTCCTGTTGTACATGTGAGTTAAATTGTTTAAAAGAACTTTTCATATGGATTTTAAGTAATAAAACTATGCATCAAACTCAGTTTGAAGAAGACATGTCTTTCTGAACAAATCCTCCACAATTTTGAGAGACATGCTATAATAAACATTCTTTTCAGAAAAACAATTTCAACCTAGGATTTTTGACAGTTTCATTTTCAGTCTAGTCAGCTAGGATGAAAACTGAGCTGCCCAAAGAGAGTTGGCAGAATAGTTTACTTGTTATAATTAAAAAGGGGAAATTTCTAAACCACAGTTGTCTTCAGTGCTAATATGAACAACCAAATGTTATTTCCAGTAGGTTTTTTAAATTTCTTCATTCTTGGCAAGTTGATACAGCTTTGTGCAGTTAGGAATCAGAAAGTTTTTCCTCAAGATAGAAATGTTCTTTGTGTTAAACACATCATGGTATAATTATCCTACACATTCACCGCATACATTCAACTGCTGAAACCCAAGTCCAATAATTTTAAATTTGAGCACTTAGCTTTACACTTTTAATAAAGAAAAGTCATAGCAACTGTGTATACTTCTGGCAGAATATTTCATGTAGGCAATGTTATTTATTTATACAATTGGAAAATGACTTGATTGCAACCATGTTGAAAATCTTTGCCAAGGTATGAGCTTTTCTTACATTGGATTTTTCTTTAGGAGAATAGGTAGCTTCATTTTGTGATTTTATTTGGTTGTGCTCAATGACACAATCTGGCTTCGGAGACATACTTGACAGATCTTGATACAGAAAAAAAAACAAAAAGCAAAAAACACAAATACAAGGATTTTGACTACAGATCCTTGCAATAAACAATCAATATCCACTGGAGTGCAATATTAAAGTTAGTGTATCACCTTGGTATTGGGCACACAAAAAAGTAAGTCATTGATAATTTCCAGATGTTTTGCTTCTTTAAGCTGCTGCCGTATCTCCTCTACTTTCCCCTGGTTCTTCTTCTTTAAATGAAACAAGTTTAAATTCTGAGCTCCCCAGAGAAACTTTTCCAAATGCCCCCACATCCAATGTACCAATCATGAAATGGCATCATTGTGTATTTGGGAAGAGACAATGGGGGCCACAAGGGAAGCTGGGAAACTGGGGGAGGCCAGTGCCCTATTCTGCCCACCTATGCATGCTAAAGGGGTATTCGGGCAGACTTTGGCCACTGCCTTTGTGTATATGTCAAAGTCTTACACTAAGACTAAGATGCCTTTTGAATGGTCTCACCATTTTTGCACGTCTCTGTGGGTCCTATTTACCAGTTTTCAGATGCAGATGGAAGTAAAATCTGAAATCTTTTCTGGCTAAGATGTAAGGACTAAGATGGGGATCACACTTCGGCACTAATGGGATTCACACTTTGTTAGAAAATAGCCCTGTTGCTCTAACCTTTGCTTGCATCAACAGCAGCTGCTTTAGAGTGAGTATTTGCTTTTCTTCTTGCCTGTGAGGTTATATTAATTTCTTTTTCCAGCTTGATGGTCTGCCTGTTCTGGGTTTTACATTTAAAAGAAAAAAAAAACCAGTTTCCAGCACTGCATTCTTAATGGTTTGTGTTCAGGCTTGCAAGCCACTCTGTAGTTGTCTAAAGAATGATGGTTTTTCTTTGTCTTCATAGTTTCAAAAAAGTTTTTTGTAGACAGAATTAAAAAACTGCTAAAGTCTACAAATTTAGCTTCCCCACTGATGTGGAAAAGAACATTTCCATTTCATATGTAGACTTCACATCTTCATAGAACAACAGTGACCTGGGTGTTTTTTTTTTTTTTTTTTTTTATTTAGTAAAAAATATTGATTCTCCTTCAGTTCTGTCTATGCAAGGCGGATCTAGTTCTTTCCAGGGAATCTTCCTGACCCAGGGGTCAAACCTGCATCTCTTCACGTCTCCTACGTTGGCAGGCGAGTTCTTCACCATTAATGCCACCTGGGAAGCACTTTCCCTAAGATATCTCAAAGCTGCCTCCTTCATTCTTTGCTCTACTATGTAAGATTTTGCCCCTTAATCCATTATTTGAAACCCCACTTTCCTAAATGTAAAGAACTTTTAAAAAATTTTCTTTTGACCCCCAATTTCTATACTCATATTTCCCACAGTCCATGAGATATAAAATATATTTAAAAGGAAGAAAATTATAACAGGTGGTGTTTCAATACATCATGGGATAAATTCACCTTTCTACTACTTTACAATACAACTTGATTGAAGTATCAAGCTGGTCACTTTACCTAATCTGCATCCAAGAGTCTATCTAAAAACTGCATGCTGTTAAGTGACAAGATCTAGGCAGTTCTTTAACATACTCAAAGAGTAGATTTGTCATTGTTGTTGTTGTTGTTGCTGAGTTGTGTCTGACTCTTTTGCAACCCTGTGGACTGTTGCCTGCCAGGCTCCTCTGTCCAGGGGATTTCCCAAGCAAGAACACTGGAGTGGGTTGCCATTCCTTCTCCAGGAGATCTTCCCGACCCAAGGATTGAACCTACGTCTCCTGCCCGCATCTCCTGCATTTTCAGGCAGATTCTTTACCGCTGCGTCACCTAGATAGAAAGACATAAATTAGAGATTCTGTGATGTCCAGAAATTTATTTTGCCTCACAAAAACAGGGTGTGGCAGCACTAGAAAGTACAGTTCCTCAGAGTGTACGGGCAGATGCAAGACACAGCTCTGGGAAAAGACCAGCCACGCCTATCAAAGCAGGACTACAGACAAGTGATGGGTCAAATGGGAGCCTCTGTGGCTGAGTCATAGGGGCAGAGATCCATGCTACAGACTCCAGATTGCAATGCAGCTGCTTCTCAAAAGGGCAACATTTTTTTTAGTTTTTTTTTTTAGAATATAATTGCTTTATAACATTGTGTTTCTGCTGTACAACAATGTGAATAAGCTATATGTATGCATTATCCCCTCCCTCTTGAGCCTCCTTCCCACCGCACTCCTAGGTTATGACAGCAATGAGCTGAGTTCCCCGTGTTGCCCAGCAGCTTCCTGCTAGCTATCTGTTCATGCAGGGTAGTGTGCATATGTCAGTGCTACCCTCTCAGTTTGATCCACCCTTGCCTTCCCCTACTGTGTCCACAAGTCTATTCTCTGTCTGCATCCCTATTCCTGCTCTGCAAATCGGTTCTTCAGTACCATTTTTCTAGATTCCATATATATCTGTTAATATACAAATTTGTTTTTCTCTTTCTGACTTACTTCACTCTGTATAACAGACTCTTGGTCCATCCACATCTCTGCAAATGGCTCAGTTTCATTCCTTTTTAAAAGGGCAACTCTTTGTGGATTGTCTAGGGATTTAGTTGTTTAGTGACGATTAAAATTGGCAAGCCCAGATAGTGGAATAAAGGTGTTAGTAAAACATGTTCTAGATAGGAGGTATCAGTCCCCCATATTTGTGGAATTGCAGTATGACATGTCATTTTAATCTGCTCTACATCCATGCAGAAGGCCTCTTCCAGGTGCCAACATGGAGTCAGGGAGTGAAAAAACTTATTCTTCAACCCTCTTAGGTCCATTGACTGGGACCCTGCAAAATAAACTAATAATAGACAGATGAACAGGAGGAAAAAAAAGTTTATATGAGGGGCTCACAGAAACAAGGTAAAAACCCCAGAGTCTATCAGACCTAGATGACTTGTATGCTACTTTAACAAAGTGCTATAATTTGGTGGAGATGTGCTAAGACAATGGAAAAGGGTTTCAGGATTCTAGGGACAGTCATTGTGAGGAACACATGGAGGAAACTAATGGAGATGAGGATTATTTCAGTAAGATTTGTTTATGCAGATTTCACAACCATCACCTGTGATATGTTATCTCTTCTTCTTGGTACCGGAGAGTGGATGGGGTACATCTTCCCAGAGGGAAATGTAAGCCCTGCCTTTTAGGCCAATAAGGAAGGTTAGAGAGCTTTTCCTGTATCTGCTATTTCTCAATTGCCATTGACTGAAAATAATCATTATGCCAAAGTAGTATATTTGGGGATAACATATTCAGATCGTCTTCAATGATTATATGATTGTACAGGTGAATAGCAGATGTATAGGGATATTGCAGATGTTGATACCCTCACTATAAATGGTACCCCTTACCCTTTCTAAGTCACTTTTAGTACCTCACTATTAAATGCGTGCATACTCTCTGCCAGAATTGTGCACTTGTCAACATGTAGGTTGTGCAATTAATTGAGATCCATTTTTGAGAAATTATGAAAAACCATTTTATTTCATTCAAGAGTGAACCCAGATCAGTGTTATGAGACTACCTTGTGTGTCTGTTTCCTTGGGATGGAGGCAGGATGTCTACATGTGACCAACGTCTCCCCAGGAAATGGTCCCTCCAGACTGAGGCTAGAATTTCAACCTGTCCCACAGGGTCAGGGTTCAGTGGAAAACATGTTCTCTCCAACACTGTCCAATTTGTTACAAAGATTTTAGAAACCCACACATCTAGGTTTGCATCACAGCACTTAGGGGTAAAAAAACAACAGGGAAAATGCACATTAATACTTTGAAGTCTGTTTCTCTATAAACACTGTATTTTAAGGGATTACACCAGTGCTTCTCAAAAGGAGTAGGAGGAGGAAGGTGGTTCTGACCTCCAGGGGACATCTGGCAAAGTCGGGAGACATTTTTGGTTGTTACAACCGGAATGTGGGGGATGTGACTGGCATCCGGTAAGCAGAGCCCAAGGATGCTGTTCAATAGCCTATAATGCATAGGACAATCCACAACAGAGAATAATCCAGCTCCAAATGTCAGTAGTGCCATGACGGAGTAAACCTGCTTTCCGTCACCCTACAGCACAGGTCAGAACACACTCACCCCCACCCCATCTCCCAGCCATGGTTCCAAGAACAAACCACCACCACAGGACCCCCGCGGACACCACATCAGATATTTAGAAAGAGACCAAAGCCTTCAATCAATTCATAAGAGTCTTACATGCTTTTAAACAAACACACTGAATCATCAGTAAAGATATTTGCACTTTTTCTTTTTTATTAGACTCGAATTTCAAAGGGAATTTTTCATGGGGAAAAAAAAAAAAACTCATCAGTGATGGGTGATCTGGTGCAGTCCTGTATAAGGCATCTCTCTCACCTTATTTTGAAAGCTCCTGTGAACTGTGACATGGCGTCACCCCCCATTCCCCAGCTCCAAGCTTCTGTAGGTTTCTTTCAGAGTTTCTGTGGATTTTGTTTGGGCTTGTAATTTGGGTTTAGGGAACGTCCCCTGAGGCATTCTGGGATCCAGTCCTTTGACTGTTGATCCTCCGTTGGATCATTAAAGAGCCATTAAGAGCTGGCTGTGGTGTCCCTTTGTAGAATAAAGTCAGCATTTCACCCGCTGAGAGTAGCCCCATTAATCCATTGTTTCTATTTCTTGGAGGAAGTAGCAGATTTTTGTAACTGAAAAGCAAAACCACCTGGTAGATTTCTGAAGAGAATGGAGCCTCCAATCTCCCAATTCTTTTGAAAATGGGATAAATGGTACTGGGGAAAGAGGGCGGGGCGGTGGGGGTGGTGGTTGGTCCCCCAGCCCTCTGCTTCTTGAAACAGGAGTTAGTAACAAATGTAAAGGTCAATGAGAATTGTTCTAGTAATGACTTCCCCCCAAAAAAGCTTCTTTGGAAAAAAACACTTGAATCAATTATGGGCAAAGGTCAGTCTCCTGTTCCAGGCCATGCAATTATTAGCCAGGCTATGGATGGTGGTGGTTTAGTCACTAAGTCATGTCTGACTCTGCAACCCCATGGACTGTAGCCCAGCCAGGGTGTAGTTGGGTGAAATAGCTGCTAGAGACCTTTTAGAGCTGGTGTTTTCAGTACATCAATTGTCCTACCAACAAATCCTAATCTGGCTTTCTAGGCCCTCCCTCATCTAGAACAACACTGTCCAGTAGAAATAACATGCAAGTTGCCTGTGTAATTCCTGCAGCAAAGTTAAAAATAAAAGAAAAAACAGGTGAAATACAGTATACTACTATATTTTATTGAATACAATAGAGCCAAGTTATTATCATTTCAACATGTTATCAGTGTTTTTAAAGTTATTAACAAGATTTTTAAAAAAAAGACTTCATTTTTATTCAGAACAGTTTTAGGTTCACAGAAAAATTGAGAGTAAGATACAGAGTTCTCATATATTCCCTGCCCCTCCAAAAATGCCCCGATTATCAACATCCCTCACCAGAGTGGTAAATTTATTATAATTGAGGAACCTATACTGATAATCATGATCACCATAGTCCATAGTTTACATTAGGGTTCACTGTTCTATACAAACATATAATGATAATATCATATGGAGTACTTTTGCTACCCTAAAAATCCTTTATTCACCCCTCCTCACCTCTCACCCCTGGCAACCACTGATCTTTCTACTGTCTCCATCAGTTCAGTTCAGTTCAGTTGCTCAGTCGTGTCCGACTTTTTGCGACTCCATGGATTGCAGCATGCCAGGCCTCCCTGTCCATCACCAACTCCTGTAGTTTACTCAAACTCATGTCCTTTGAGTCCGTAATGCCATCCAACCATCTCATCCTCTGTCGTCCCATTCTCCTCCCACCTTCAATCTTTCTCAGCATCAGGGTCTTTTCCAATGAGTCAGTTCTTCGAATCAGGCGGCCAAAGTATTGGAGTTTCAGCTTCAGCATCAGTCCTTCCACTGAACACCCAGGACTGATTTCCTTTAGGATGGACTGGTTGGATCTCCTTGCAGTCCAAGGGACTCTCAAGAGTCTTCTCCAACACCACAGTTCAAAAGCATCAATTCTTCGGTGCTCAGCTTTCTTTATAGTCCAACTCCCACATCCATACATTACCACTGGAAAAACCATAGCCTTGACTAGATGGACCTTTGTTGGCAAAGTAATGTCTCTGCTTTGTAATATGCTGTCTAGGTTGGTCATAACTTTCCTTCCAAGGAGTAAGCATCTTTTATTATTTTTTTTTAATTTTTTTAAAATTAAATTTATTTATTTTAATTGGATGTTAATTACTTTACAATATTGTATTGGTTTTGCCATACATCAACATGAATCTGCCACGGGTGTACACGTGCTCCCCATCCTGAACCCCCCTCCCCACTCCCTCCCCCTACTATCCCTCTGGGTTATTCCAGTGCACCAGCCCCAAGCATCCTGTATCCTGCATCCAACCTGGACTGGCGATTCGGTTCTTATATGATATTATACATGTTTCAATGCCATATTCTTTTTCATGCTAAGTTTTTGAACGCTGGTGTGTATTTTTACATCTTCAGCACATCTCAGTCAGACTCTACATTTCAACTGTCCAGTTAGCCACATGGAACTGATGACTAGCATATTGGACAGCATAGTCTAGCCCCTGCCTATCTCTCAGACTCCCATCTATTTTTCCCACTTTCCCTTGTGAAATTCACATTCCAGCCTTGGTATATTTCTTTCTGTTGTCCAAGGGTTGTTCACTCTCATTTCTTGGTTTTTGTAGCAAGTCGCTCCCTGAAACAATCTTCATCATCCATCCTACGCTACTTTCAAATTCCTACTTACTCTTCACCAAAGTTGATTCTTCTGGGGGGGAAAGAACTATTGGGGAGGAAGAACTCTTCTTCTACTCTCTTATGGACTTACCAGGTGGCTCTAGTGGTAAAGAACCTGCCTGCCAATGCAGGAGAAGAAAGAGGTGCAGATTTGATCCCTGGGTCAGGAAGATCTCCTGGAGTAGGAAATGGCAACCCACTCCAGTATTCTTGCCTGGAAAATTCCATGGACAGAGGAGACTGGTGGGCTCCAGTCCATGAGGGCACAAAACAGTCAGACACAACTGAGCCCTACCCTCTTAGGTTTGTGATTGGGAGGACTGAAAATTTAAACTGACAAAAGACAGCTTAGAAGGATAACAAATGGAGTGTATGTACATGTGCAGGGCACAGACACTGAAGATCTTGGTAATGAGCAATTCAAAGGAGTGCTTAAACTTGGAGTTATAGACCTAACTTAGTAGGGGAAATGGAGTAGGGAGTAAAGACATCTGTGGCAAGAACAAATAGGTCTCTTTTGGAAAGTCAAATGGGTTTTTAGGGAAACAAATGGGAAATTTTCAAAGTTTATGATAATGTTTGTTTCTGCAAGGTTGGGAAACTCCCCCAGAGAGGCGATTTATGGTAGGTTTACTCTTGGTCTGTCTCCTGGGAGTAGAAGCCACCCTGAAGAAAGAATTTATGGAAGTCTTCAATTCTCCTAAGTTTCTGTTTTTAGTCAAATAAAGGAAGTTCCAAGAAGACTTCTTTCTGTATCTGTTGAATCTCAAATGTCATCATCTTAAAATAATCTTTAGACCAACTTTGGAGTTCCAAGTGGGTGCTCACAGAACCATAGATGAGGTTGGGTTTTGTTACTCCATGCTCTAATGATACCTGTACCTCTCATTCCATAGTTCTCATTCACTGTATTATGTCCTCAAGTTGAGTGTTTTTCTTCCCAAAGAAACCCTAATCTCCAAAAAAGCAGAAGCAACTCTGCATTTCCTATATGTTCATGTGAACTGACTCATCATCTAGGACAGTGGACTGGAATATAGTAGACACGATCAATATTTGTTGAATAAATCAACCAAGTATAAATATTCTTGGAGGAAAGGAAATTATCTTTTTCTTCTATGCTTCTAAGTTTTCCACTGGGGCCTCTAAACAGAAGACATATTGACAAGTGAAAAGCATATATATTTATTTAATAAAAGTTTGACATGACAAGCCTTCATAAAGAAATGAAAACCCAAAGAGTAGTTAAACCTGAGTGTTTTTATGCTAGGTTTAATGAAGAGCTGCAAATGCTATTTCATGGTAAAAACCAATGGAGTAACGGTGTATGTTACCACATGGTTGATGCTCAAAAACAATTTCTGTAGTAAAATAAGCCATACACAGAAGACCACATATTGTATGACTTAACTTATAGGAAGTATCCAGAAAAGACAAATGCATAGTAACAGGAAGGAGTTGCCAGGGGCTACAGGGATAAACTATAAATAAGAACTGAGGTCTCTCTAGGGTGATAGAAATATTCTAAAACTGACTTTTGGTGATAGCTGCAGAACTTGATAAATTTACTTCAGACCATTTAAAATGGATGAGTTTTATTATATGTAAACTGTGCTGTGCTTAAACTATACTTTAGTAAAGCTGTTAAAGATGTAAAAATAATAATATTTTTGAAAGACACGATATAAAAGTGTATATATATCTAGTATGAACTCAACACTCGCTATCTATCATTCAACTATAAATATGTGTGGCAAATTATTAATGGTGGTTATCACTTCATCTTTTAAATTACAGATGATTTTTATTAGACTTTTTTAATATCCAAAATTCCACATTTGAGCATTTACCACTTGAAGCAATTCACTTACAAATTGAAAACCAAAAACTCTTTAGATAATGGATGATTGACTCTGGATGAATAACGTCTTGCAAATGGGGATAAGGGTGGGAGGGGGTAGATGTGAGTGTGGTATGTGCATGCCTGCGATTCAAATGATTAATGATCTACTTCCAAAAAGGAGGATCAGAGACTCTAGCTTCCAGAGACAAGATGAACTGTGTTTATTCAGGATGTTAATGATTTTGTCATTAAGTGTTGACAGTGGAACTCTTTTAGCTTCTGGAGAATCAGAGATGAGTTCATCCATGCGTTCTTTTAGAGGAGTGACCTATCAAGGGATGAAGTAAGAGCTGCAGCTTGGAAGTATTTGAGATTGCAGTTGGAATTAAGTAAAGGGAAATGACCACAACTGAATGCAAATATGACAAGTCTTACTAAAAGCTAATGATTATTAAACAAGTTCATGTGTTCAGTTCAAACTATATTCTCCTTCTAGTGTCACACAAATGACTCTCCATTCTATCAGGATTGTTGGTAATCCAGCTTCATCCAACACCCCAAATTTGACACTGACTATCATGGAAGAAAAGTTTATGACCAATCTAGAAAGCATATTAAAAAGCAGAGACATTACTTTGCCAACAAAGGTCCCTCTAGTCAGAGCTATGGTTTTTCCAGTAGTCATGTATGGATGTGAGAGTTGGACTATAAAGAAAGCTGAGTGCTGAAGAATTGATGCTTTTGAACTGTGGTGCTGGAGAAGACTCTTGAGAGTTCCTTGGACTGCAAGGAGATCTAACCAGTCCATCCTAAAGGAAATCAGTCCTGAATATTTATTGGAAGGACTGATGCTGAAGCAGAAACTCCAGTATTTTGGCCATCTGATGCAAAGAACTGACTCATTGGAAAAGACCCTCACGCTGGGAAAGATTGAAGGCAGGAGGAGAAGGGGATGACAGAGGATGAGATGGTTGGATGGCATCACCGACTCAATGGACATGAGTTTGAACAAGCTCTGGGAGTTGGTGATGGACAGGGAGGCCTGGTGTGCTGCAGTCCATGAAGTCGCAAAGAGTCACACACGACTGAGCAACGGAACTGAACTGAGCTAATCATGGGCAGAGGAGCCTGGCGGGCTACAGTCCATAGGGGACAGGGACATGATCAAAGTGACTTAGCACACACGCACTCATTGCTCTCTTACATTTGTTCTTGTATTATGTGTAACATTTTAGTTAAACAGAGCTTTCAAGCTATTTGTTATATGGAAAGTTAGCAATTTTGCTTCTAAAAATAAGTTCTCTTTTCATATATTTTAAAAACATTAATGTTCATGAAAAAGGTCCTGATAGTTTATCATGGTGGCTTTCATGCACACCACAGTTTTTCTTCTTGATATCCCGGTCCCCATTGAACTGTAGCCTACTATTTCAGTGATTAAAATGTGAATTTATTATTACTATTCTCCCATGAAGTTGCTCAGTCATGTCCTACTCTTTGTGATCCCATGGACTGTAGCCTACCAGGCTCCTCCATCCATGGAATTGTCCAGGCAAGAGTACTGGAGTGGGTTGCCATTTCCTTCTCCAGGGAACCTTCCCAACCCAGGGATTGAACCCAGGTCTTCCACATTGCAGGCAGATGCTTTACCATCTGAGCCACCAGGGAAGCCTATTACTATTCTCACCAATGACTAACTTGGAGACAAATTACTGTAATGAGATATCTTATTTTAAAAAATAATTGTATTTTATGTTCCTGGTACTTTTTTCTTATCACAAAAGAAAGTTACTATTTTTACATCCATTAAATACATTACATCAATTAAATGCTTACAGATACCCAAACAATCAGTTCTTTCAACAAGCAGAAAAAGGAAAAGTGCTTGGCAGGGAGCATTTCTAATTAGCTTTCAATTATCTTGAAAAAAAATAGGTCAACCTTTCTGACAATCAACTCAAGTTATTGTCCTCTGAGGTTCATTTTGAAATACCTTTTAATTTTTTATGAACATTCATTCAAAGACTATTATAAACTCACTGTCTTAAAAAAGTGAAGTTGTTAATCCCTTCACAGAAATACAACCAGTGTTCACATTTTGATGTAGCTTCTCTTAGAATGTTTTAATATAGAAACAAACATAAAACATAATTCATTTCTATACAACAATTTATTCAACCTATGTTTATTGAGTTTCAGTTATGTGCCAGTGTTACTTCTACTGGATGGCACCATATTGGCTATCTTAGCAACTCAACATTCACTCTCATTTGAATATCTTTCCACGTCAATACAGTTGGATCTGCTGTATCATCTTAATCACTGAATAATTATGACAGATTATACTTTCCAAAATGATGACAGCAACCTTTCCATCACTCCCTTCACTTTCTGAACCTTGTCATGCCCCACCAAGAGGTAGAATCTCCATCCTTTATTCTGAACTTGGGTGAGGTTCTATAACTGCCTCAATCCACCAGATGTGACACCATATGATTTCCAAGAGAGATCATAAAAGGGGATATGTTTCTGCCAAACCCTCCATTGGGAAACTCACCCTTGGAATTCAGCCCGCCAGGCTCTGTCCGTGGGATTTCCCAGCCAAGAATATGGAATGGGTTGCTGTTTCCTTTTCCAGGGGGTCTTCCTGACCCAGGGATTGAACCCACATCTCTTGCATCTCCTGCATTGTCAGGTGTATTCTTTACCACTGCACCACCACAAAGAGCTTAATATAAGTATTGCTTGTCTGTATATCTCTGAACATAATGGTATGTATAGCATTATTTGCTCAATATTATTTCTCAAAAGTAGAGGTTCAGGTCAAATGATGTGCATATTTTAAGGGCTTTTGACACAATTTTGGGGCAGCTCACTTTTTACAGGCTCACAGATATGTATGGTTTAGAAACAGTTAAAATAATTTGACAAAATCAGTTACTAGAAATTTGATAATTGAAAAGGAAAGATCATTGAGTATAGAAAAAAACCCTGATAGTTCTAACAGAAAGAAGTTCTGGATTTTATATTAAAATAATACATTCAAATATTTAAAATAAGAAGAAAAGTGACTCTGCAAACATGAATTTGAGGGTTAGAGTCTCTTCCTCAACCTAAGTATTTGTCATATACTATCCTCAGATGGACCCCAAATAGATGTAGTATGTCATACTTCATAGTAAGATAAACTATGTTTGATGAATTTTAACTACTAGAACTTAAAAGATATCTCAAAGTTTAGAAGTTTCTAGAGCTCTCTGAAGACCAACTAATTCTAGTCTGAAGACCTTGTCCTGAGTAGGATTTTACCTCTGAGTCAATATTGTCAGATGATCAGATGTAATGACTTGACTGGTTGTAGAGAATATACAAGAGCTTAAGAGTTATCCTGTGACCATGGCTGGTAGAAGTATTAACTAGAAACGTTAAGTGGAGAAAAGTTTAAAGACAGTGTTGTCTTGTTGAGTGGGGAAAATTTTTAAATGTCCTGGCTGTTCTAATATCACTTGTCTTTACTGATTATCTGTGTATGTATCTGTGTATTACTTATCACCTTCTATTACAATTCAGGGCTATTATACCAGGGCTTCCCTGGTGGCTCAGAGGTTAAAGCGTCTGCCTCCACTGTGGGAGACCTGGGTTCGATCCCTGGGTCGGGAAGATCCCCTGGAGAAGGAAATGGTGACCCACTACAGTATTCTTGCTGGGAGAATCCCATGGACAGAGGAGCCTGGTGGGCTCCAGTCCACGGGGTCGCAAAGAGTTGGACACGACTGAGCCACTTCACTTCACTTCTATTATAATTACATTAAAAATAAATCTTAGGTCAATATAGTAGTTTAGAGCTTACAAGGTGTCTCCATATTTGTTTCATTGTTTTATTTAATCTTCACAAAGGGGTCATCACTTTGTAGATGATGAAAATAATTCCAAGGAAGTTAAGTAACCAGAGACATCTAGGACTTGAACACAAGTATTCTGATCTCAGTTTAACATCTTTTAACGTAGAAACCAGGACATCGACCCCATCTTCCTAAGACTGTCACTTGCATTATTCTAAAAGTCATTTCATCACACAGAGTGGGGGGTCAGCAATTTTTTTCTGTAAAGGATCACATAGTAAACATTTTTGTCTTTGTGGGCAATTTTGTCCACTACTGCAAATACTCAGCTCTGCTGACATAGCAATGTAGGAAAGCAGCTAGGGACGATGTGCACTGAATGGGCATGGCTGTATTCTAGTAGCTCTTTATTTACAAAAAGAGGAAGAGGGCCTTTGGAGTCCTTAGGCCATACAGACGGTCCCCGACTTAACAATTTTTCGACTTTATGATAGTGCAGAAGTGATATAGATTCAGTAAAAACCGTACTTCGAACTTTGATCTTTTCCCCAGCAAGCAACATGCAGTCTGATCCTCTGTAGTGATGCTGGGTGGGACAGAACCCAGTCAGCCCCATGATCACAGGGGGAATGACTCTTACCCTTACAACCATTCTGGACCCAGACAACCATTCTGTTTTTACTTTCAGAACATGCGTGCATACTCAGTTGCTCAGTCATGTCCAACTCTTTGTGACCCCATGGACTGTGGCCCGCCAGGCTCTTCTGTCCATGGGATTCTCCAGGTAAGAATACTGGAGTGGGTAGCCATTTCCTTCTCCAAGGAATCTTCCTGACCAAGGGGTTGATCCTGGGTCTCCGACATCTCCTGCATTAGCAGGTGGAGTCTTTACCACTGAGCCACCTGGGAAGCCCCACTTTCAGGACATTATTCAATAAATTACATGAGATATTTGATACTGTATTACGAATATAGGCTTGAGCTTCCCTCATTGCTCAGTTGGTAAAGCATCTGCCTGCATTGCAGGAGACCCTGGTTCCATTCCTGGGTCAGGAAGATTTGCTGGACAAGGGATAGGCTACCCACTTCAGTAGTCTTGGTCTTCCCTAGTGGCTTAGCTGTTAAAGAATCCACCTGTAATGCCGGAGACTTGGGTTTGATCCCTGGGAAAGGAAAGGCTACCCACTCCAGTATTCTGGCTTGGAGAATTCCATGGGCTATATAGTCCATGGTGTCACAGTTAGACACAACTGAGCAACTTTCATTTCACTTTCACTTTCAGACTTGGTGTTAGATGATTTTGCCCAACTGTAGGCTTAATAAGAGTCCTGAGCACATTTAATGGAGCCTAGGCTAAGCTGTGATGTTCGGTAGGTTCAGTTCAGTTCAGTTCAGTTCAGTTGCTCAGTAGTGTCCGACTCTTTGCAACCCCATGAATCGCAGCACGCCAGGCCTCCCTGTCCATCACCAACTCCCAGAGTTCACTGAGACTCACATCCATCGAGTCAGTGATGCCATCCAGCCATCTCATCCTCCGTCGTCCCCTTCTCCTCCTGCCCCCAATCCCTCCCAGCATCAGAGTCTTTTCCAGTGAGTCAATTCTTCGCATGAGGTGGCCAAAGTACTGGAGTTTCAGCTTTAGCATCATTCTATTAAATGCATTTTATACTAATGATATTTTCAACTTATATTGGATTTATCAGGATGTAACCCCATCACAAGCCGAGGAGAATCTGTAGTTTACCAATTCCAGACAGAAAAGGATAAGTAAACACATAAACACACAGGAATCTCATGTCCATTTCTGCCCTTTCCACCCCACTCAGTTCCTTTCCCTATGAAAATCTATTTTTACTGGATTCTGATTTATCCTTCCAGAGTTCCTTTTTTGGCAAATATAGGCACAGTTGTAGACTTTTAGTCCTCCCACTGCCCCTTCCTTATGTCTTGCAGACCTAGGCCTCTCCAACACTTTGTTTTCATGATTTGGGCATTCGTTGCATTAGTACCTAGAGATCTGACTTCCCTTTGGCAGTTGTTCACAGCTTTGCTATGCATGTGCTCTGGAATAATCAGTCTATTGCTGGACATGTGTGTGCTTTCCATTATTTTGCCTGAATGTTGTACTGGTGATTCTGTGGAATAGATGCCTAGAAGTGGTATGGCCAGATAGAAGGGTTCATGCATCTGTAAATTTATTACTTATTGCCCAATCCCCTCCATGTTTGTGGTAGTATTTTGTACTTCCACCAGCAACCTTGGAGATAATCTGTTTCCCCCTGGCCTCCCCAGTGGTATGCATGTGTGCGTGCTGAGTCCCTTCAGTCGTGTCCGACTCTTTGTGACCCTATGGACTGTATGTAGCCTGCCAGGCTCCTCTGTTCATGGGATTCTCCAGGCAAGAATATTGAAGTGGGTTGCCATGCCCTCTTCCAGGGGATCTTCCTGACCCGGGGATCAAACCTGCATCTCTTACATCTCCTGAGTTGGCAGGCAGGTTCTTTACTAGTAGTGCCACCTAGAAAGTGCCCCCGGCCCCAGTGGTATACATGAGGTCAAACATTTGGATTTAGTCCAGTCTGTAGGCAAGAAGTGATGATCTTGATGTAGTTTTAGTTTGCATTTCTTTTACTGCAAGTGAGAAAGAACATCTTTCCATTACACTTTAAAACCAATTATATGTCACCTCTATTTCATAACCTTTGGGGAGGTAGGTTTTTCTCTTTTCAAAGTTTAGCCATTTGTTCAGCATAAAGGACAGAGGCCCTCTGTCCCAGTTCTTCCTGTCTTTTGACTTGTCTTATGCTTTATTTTGGGCTTCCCTGGTGGCTTAAATGGTAAAGCATCTGCCCGCAATGCAGGAGACCTGGGTTCAATCCCAGGGTGGGAAAGATCTCCTGGAGAAGGAAATGGCAACCCATTCCAGTACTCTTGCCTGGAATATCCCATGGATGGAGGAGCCTGGTAGGCTACAGTCCATGGGTTGCAGAGAGTCGGACACGACTGAGCAACTTCACTTTCATGCTTTATTTTGCCATGCAGAAGTTTTTAATTTTTTAAAAATAATTTTATTCATTTATTTGTGGCAGTGCTAGGTCTACAGTGCTTGGTGTGGGCTTTTCCTCTAGTTGTGGTGAGTGAGGGCTGCCCTCTAGTTGCAGTGTACGGGTTTCTCATTGCAGTGGTGTCTCTTGTCTCTAGGGAGCACACGCTTCTGTAGCTGCACCCCACAGGCTCAGTAGTTGAGGCTCCCCAGCTCAAGGTCACAGGCTCAGTAGGTGTGGTGCACGGGCTTAGTTGCTCCGTGGCATGTGGGATCTTCCTGGATCAGGGATCAAACCTGTGTCTCCTGCACTGGCAGGGGGATTCTCTTTACCACTGAGCTATCAGGGAAGCCCAAGTTTTTTATCTTTATACAGAATGATCTACTGACCGTTCATAGATAGAGAGATAAGCTAGAAAATGAGTATATGTAAAGATGATACAGATAAAGATATAGATGAGATAGATAAAGATATAATATAGATATCTTCTGGGTTTTTTTTATTGTCCTTGAGCCATACATCTGAAACTTAATTGGGTAAAAAGGATGGAGGTAATGAGAGTTGCAAAGATATTAGAACTTTTCTTCTCAAGTAAGTTTGTATTAGGTCAAATGAATTTACTGAATATTACTTTAAACGTTAAGACTAAGCATGCGTACTGGTTCAGGGAGCAACTGAAACATAGAATAGAGTGAATGGCCAAGGTTTGTTCAAGAGCATATATATCACTTGATATAGTGATATCTCTCTATATATCTCAAGTGATATATCACTTGATAGTCAGGAAAATCTTTTACAATCAAGAAAAATGTGACATTAAGGGTATTGCAGTTGAGTCTTCATATAGACACTTTAAATATCTTTGCAGTTGTTTACATATAATTTCATTGTAAATTTCTTAAAGCACATGTAACAGAAAGACATCAGTATCATTGTGAAAGTGTTTAATACTGATAGGAAACATAAAACATTACTTTTGAAGGGTTACTATTTTACTGTCAGGTGATAAACTTTTAGAAGATTGAATTCTGCACTTTTGTTTGGTTTTGTCTGAATTCTCTCCCCAGTCCCTTCATATCTCAGTCCTCCTTTCATTACCCCAACAAAGGGGAATCAGAAAATTGAAGTGAAGGACAGAGAAAGTTACAGCATTGCTTTGGAACCCGGGTTCATTTTTGCTATTGAGATGGCATTGTCACCAAGCAGAGGCAGTTTTCTATCAAGAAAGGAGAGGGGAGAGGAGAAGCTGGACGGGGGCCTGGGGCAGGGGTTGCAGACAGACCCGTGATGTCACAGATTGCATTGTCTCCTGGGAAACTCATCCATCAAACCGTCACCTCTGATTCTGTGCAGGGTCACTACGGAAAGAGGCGGCCTGCCCCGGTTGGGGCATTCTGGAGTGTTAGTCTGTGGTAAAGCTGGTAGTGTGAAGCTGATTCATTTTGTTTCAAAGGCCCAAATGGCATGCTGCCGAGCAGAGGCACCGCACAGCGTCTCCTTAGAAATAATGACTCCTAGGCAAACAGCCCTCATTGCGAAATGTAGAACTGTGCCATCTGCTTGTCTCCTCTTTGATTTATTCGTTTCAGGCTTTTAAATGATACAGTCGAAAGGTAAGTCATCTTTCTCAAAACTCGAGGGGAAAGGGAGGAATTCCAGATTGATTATAGCATCTCTGAAATGTCTGTAAGATATTCGTCTTCGTTTGGAAGGAGATTTGTGTTTGTAAGGTATAAATATTGTTGTGAAGTACAAGGGTGAACCCAGTCCTTGGGAAGACGAGGTAAATTTAAGAGCTTACAAAAGATCATGCCTTACTTACTTAGCACCTGCTTTTTGAAATATGACTTTGGGTCAACACAGTTATTTTTTGGATTTTAGCTGGCACATGTCGATCCATGTTTTCCTATTTGCTGTTCTGCCTTTTCTCGATGTTTTCAGTTGATTTTCAGTTTGGGGGCACATGAAAAGCAAACAGCTGCTGTACATCATCAAGGGCTTTGAAAATGCTCGGGGCTTCCCTGGTGGCTCAGACAGTGAAGACTCAGCCTGCAGGTTGATCGAACACTGCAGGTTCGATCCCCAGGGAAGATCCCCTGGAGAAGGGCATGGCTACCCACTCCAGTATTCTTGCCTGGGAAATCCCATCGACAGAGGAGCCTGGTGGCCTACAGTCCACGGGGTCAAAAAGAGTCAGACGCGACTGAGCAACTGACATTTGCACTTGAAAGTGCTAGCTAGATTTGGATGGCTTCTAGTTGATTGCTACACACCTTGCTTCAAATTCTTCTGTTCTGGGAGGGAATTGAGAAGTCAGATGAAAAGTTTGGCGCTGAGCTGCCTCACCCATCCCTGAGCCTGCGGAGGGTACCAAAAGTGTATACGCACATCCCCAACCTGGTCAGGGTTCAGTACTTGGTGTCTGGGTCCCTGGCCTCTCCGAGGATCCGCCTTGCAGGAATCCCGGGCAGCAAACACCCTCTTTCACCCCCTCCCCTCCCACTCCCCAGGAGAGGCGCTTCTGCAGAAGTCATTTGGTGTGTGTGCCGGTTTTCCTTGTGAGGGGATTAGAAACTAGCAGAGTGCTTTGTGAGAAAGATCCTGGGAGGGCTGAGGAGAAACCAAACAGAGGGAAGGAAGACTTCAGCCGTCTTGGTCCCCTCAGTAAAGTGACTCTGAGAAACCCAGTTGCCTGGCCTAGAGAAGCTGGGGATGGTTTTATTTCGTCTACCATCTACCGCAGGAGAAACTGGTAAGGCGTGCTCTCTCTTTTTTTTCTCCTACTGCTCCTAGGATGCTAGTCTAACTGCTTTATTAAAGTGGCTGTGTTGGAAGAAAGGGAAATTGGTTAGCGATGCTGGGGGATATCTCGCTGCATTGTGTCTGGCTAGTGTGTGAGAAAGATGCTGTTTCCTGCACAAAAGGCTGGTGGCCAGAGCATAATGCCAGTTTTCCCAAATTTGATTAGCATCAGTTTTGAGCAACTGATTTAAACAAAACACACACAGACCCTGGACTCCGTATCTGAATGTACCTATTTATAGGGTAATCATATTTTAAAGCATTGATATCAAAATTTGATTCGTTTGAGGATACAACTGCATGGTGGTGGGAG
Source organism: Bubalus kerabau (assembly GCF_029407905.1). Taxonomy (NCBI): domain Eukaryota; kingdom Metazoa; phylum Chordata; class Mammalia; order Artiodactyla; family Bovidae; genus Bubalus; species Bubalus kerabau. The sequence goes on along the minus strand of NC_073647.1, from coordinate 145,533,508 downwards.
CAAACTAGGCCATCCTGGAAAATTCCAAAATTGTTGGTTTCCTATGAGGATGCCTCTTTCACCTGTTTTTCTGTAACGAGGACCGTGCAGACCCACACCACTGCTGATCGACCAGACACAGTAAGTTCTAGGCAGATAAAGGGAGAGTGGTCCCACTAAAATGAGGAAAATGAAATTTTGAGTCCGTTGTGAAGAATTTCCATTTCCAATTGTTCCTTGGCCAGTGTTCTAATCGGAAAGTGAGGAAACTGCCTCAGAATCAGAAAGAATAGGTACCACGGCTTGGTCAGCATTTTCAAGGGATCGGCTGGCTTATGCAGCCTTATTTGGCGAACATTATTTCTTACTCCCTCATTCCATTCTGTTATTTTTAGAATTGATAAATATATTTATATATCCTTTTAGTATATCTTGGTAAACTTGAGGCTGAGTAGTTTAGAAGTAGATTACTTCAACTGGAGGCAATTTTCCCCTCAAGCAAACTGCTACAGTCCAAGTTGGTATAGGCTTGAAGAAGATGTAAGTGACAGACCACTGTTACTTTCTGTGACAGACAATTTCTGTGACAGACAAGTCCAGAAACCTGTTCCCCACCCCCCCCAATAGCGGAGAACCAAATTCTTCCAAACCCTGCTGCCCCTCCCCCACCATTCAGGAGGGTACAGGCATCTTTGTTGTGGTTTTTTCGCCTGAGAAAGTTTGGGTGCTGCCTCATGGCAGTTTTTCCCCTTCTCATTAAAATAAAACTAAAAATTTGCAAACTAGGCGAAATTCTACAAAATAGATGTTTAGTTTCTAAACTTCACATATACCAAATCCTAGGATCCTTTCAGTTGAATCTGTACAACATGAAAATGATACTCAAGTAAAATGATTCAACAGCAGCTAACTATCCAGTCCTGCAACTTTAACCTCAATTGAGATTGGGCCCCTAGAGTTTTTTCCCCTTAATTCTGTAGTCTTAAGATGAGCTGGTTATTAAAATATTCAAAAATTGAAAATGTGTGACATTTATTTCATTAACAGCAATCAGGTTTTTTTAAATCTATAACTATTTAAATAAAGTTTCTTCACATGCATATTAATATGAATGCCTGAAAAATACAGGCTCTTTCTTTAAAAGGAGCTAATTATTTGATTGAAATATACTTTGCAAAAAAAATAAAGAAAACCAAAACCATGAAAGTCAATTCTCTTTCAATTTCAGTTTTCATTCCTTTTCAACTGAAAATGCTAATTCAACCAAACAGTTTTGTCTTTGCCTAGGAATTATTTACGGAATGAAGCCAGTTAATTTGGGGGTCCAGGGTGTGAGATAACAGTTAATCAATTTATCTGTGGGCTGTGAGGATGCCTGGGAGGGTTTTAGGTTTGATCAATGTTATTTACCATTCTCTACTGCATGCTCATTGCAGTTTCAAAGACTATTTAGCTTCATGATATTTGAGCCCGAGAGCATCAAGTATATTAGAATTGATTTTCTTTCCAGTTTGATCTTTTAAAATACTTTTGCTGGTCATTTTTCACTACCACCTTATGCATTTTTCATTCATCTGGCCTATATTTATTGAGTGTCTGGTGTCACTAGTGTGACCCACATTTGCTGTGAGAGATAAAGACTGTGTTTTGCTGGGGCTCCCTGCAGAGGTGACCACGGCTAACAGGGAAGAGACCAACTTTCACTGTTCTAACAATTGTTTGCTTGTTCACATGCTTCAGTTGCAAATTTGGTTTCAGCAACCATAGAAAATTCTCCTTCTTCTGAATTATTGATACCTTAAAATATATGACTGGCTACTTAGAATCTGAGAGTTGAATTAACCAATAGTTCTTTCACACTGAGCAAGAACCACTGTGTTTCCTTCTCATCTCTGGGTATTTGAAGAATTCAGAAGTCAAATTTCTCATGAATTAATCTGGCCATGGTGTAGGTTGGGAAAATATGGACCAGAATATTTTTGCCAGCTTACTCTTTGCAGTTTATAAATGACTGTTCGTTCTCATTTTTCATCTTGACTTACTCGCTTTTTTCCCCTCTTACATGGCTTTTGTTAAATGTTTTTGTTCAATGATGTCTCACAATAATGTACATAGTTTACAATAATATCAATAGGAAAAGGGCATCATGAGAAAGAAAGGAACCTTTCTTTTTTTTTTTTTATTTTATTTTATTTTTAAACCTGAAACACTGTATTAGTTTTGCCAAACATCAAAATGAATCCGCCACAGGTATACATACGCTCCCCATCCTGAACCCTCCTCCCTCCTCCCTCCCCACACCATCCCTCTGGGTCGTCCCAGTGCACCAGCCCCAAGCATCCAGTATCGTGCATCGAACCTGGACAGGCAACTCATTTCATACATGATATTACACATGTTTCAATGCCATTCTCCCAAATCTTCCCACCCTCTCCCTCTCCCACAGAGTCCATAAGACTGTTCTATACATCAGTGTCTCTTTTGCTGTCTCGTACGCAGGGTTATTATTACCATCTTTCTAAATTCCATATATATGCGTTAGTATACTGTATTGGTGTTTCTCTTTCTGGCTTACTTCACTCTGTATAATAGGCTCCAGTTTCATCCACCTCATTAGAACTGATTCAAATGTGTTCTTTTTAATGGCTGAGTAATACTCCATTGTGTATATGTATCACAGCTTTCTTATCCATTCATCTGCTGATGGACATCTAGGTTGCTTCCATGTCCTGGCTGCGATGTGTGCTGCGATGAACATTGGGGTACACGTGTCTCTTTCCCTTCTGGTTTCCTCAGTGTGTATGCCCAGCAGTGGGATTGCTGGATCATAAGGCAGTTCTATTTTCAGTTTTTTAAGGAACCTTTCTTGAATCTATCCTGTAGCAACACTGCCCTAGAGACTTCACAAGCATGGTATCATTCAGTCTTCTCAACAGTGCTGCTAAATAGGTATTAGTATACACATTTTAAATATGAAAATGCTGAGGCCTAAGAATTTAAGAATGAAATTATCTTGTGTGACTACTAACAGAGCAAACCCAGATCTGTTTCCTACTCCACAAGGCACTTTTTAGCCACATCTATGTCACTTTCTTTTTCTGTGTTATAAAAATATATTTATTTATTTGGCTGTGCCGGGTCTTAGTTGAAGCATGCAGGACTTTAGTTGTGGCATGTGAACTCTTAGTTGTGGCATACAGAATCTAGTTTCCTGACCAGGGATCAAACTTGGGCCCCCAGCGTTGGGAGCAAGGAGTCGTAGCCACTACCAGGGAAGTCCCCATATTGCTTTCTTAACACCCATGTCTTTCTCCCCAAATCCTGGATCAATTGATCATTCCCTATAGCTTATCTTAATGCTTCCAGAGAATCTCCCTTGACAGTTACACCCTGTTTCCTGACCTCCTTTATGAGCTGACAACCAACCTATGTAAGTACAGCTTCAACATGTGCTATATGTACTTATCTGTAAAAACTGCTTTTGAAACGTCAAAGTAGAAGCAACATATGAAACTGTAGAAGGCAGCATATTAGATTTTGCTTGGATAGGGGACATGAGAAATCAATTTGGTTTGGGTTTTGGCCATGCCTACCTTGGTTTTCACCATCTATCTAGTAGGGGCCCAGTTTGCAAGCAAGCTGGTAAGTGTGTCTTCTCTGTTTGTATGAACACATAGGTTTCCATCCCCACTGGGCCTCACTTTCAGCCTCCTGAAGAGAAGCTAAGGAAGGGACAGAGTTATAGAAACCTAGGAAATGCATTCGTTGCCCCCTTTGGAAGCAATAAGTTGAGAGACAGGAAACAGTGGTGTGTTATGAATAAACGAAACTTCTAGATACAATGGTGCATTAATCTGGTGCATTCATAGTATAGTCATTGATTGACCTCAGTACATTTATTTAGTCAGCACTATCTGTCCCACCGCTTTGTGTATTGGTTTCCTATCACTGCTGGAACAAATGACCACAAATCTAGTGTCTTAAAACAACACAAATTAATATTCGTACAGTCCTGGAGGTCTGAAGCCTGCCGTGATCTAAAGCAAGGCTCCAACAGGGCTTCATTCCTTCTTAAATGATTCTTCTAAGGGATAATCTGAGTCTTGCTTTTCCTCACCTCTTGAGGTCACTGGCATTCCTTGGCTTGTGGCCTCACACCCCTCTGACCTGTATGTTTATCATCACATCTCCTTCTCTGACTTCGACTCCCTTGCCTCCTGGTTTCCCTTTAAAAAAGACCTTTGTGATTACATTGGACCCACCTGGCTCATCCAAGGATATTTCCCATCCCAACAGCTTCAATCACATTTGCAGAGCCTCCTTCGCCATGTAACATAATAGAGTCCTGGGTTTGGGGAATCAGAACACAGACAGCACTGGGGAGTCACTCTTCTGATTTTCCCACCCTTTTGAATATTTCTTTTTTTTTTTAGTTTTTTTTTTATTTTATTTTTAAACTTTACATAATTGTATTAGTTTTGCCAAATATCAAAATGAATCCGCCACAGGTATACATGTGTTCCCCATCCTGAACCCTCCTCCCTCCCCACACCATCCCTCTGGGTCGTCCCAGTGCACCAGCCCCAAGCATCCAGTATCGTGCATCGAACCTGGACTGGCAACTCGTTTCATACATGCTATTTTACATGTTTCGATGCCATTCTCCCAAATCTTCCCACCCTCTCCCTCTCCCACAGAGTCCATAAGACTGTTCTATACATCAGTGTCTCTTTTGCTGTCTCGTACGCAGGGTTATCATTACCATCTTTCTAAATTCCATATATATGCGTTAGTATACTGTATTGGTGTTTCTCTTTCTGGCTTACTTCACTCTGTATAATAGGCTCCAGTTTCATCCACCTCATTAGAACTGATTCAAATGTGTTCTTTTTAATGGCTGAGTAATACTCCATTGTGTATATGTATCACAGCTTTCTTATCCATTCATCTGCTGATGGACATCTAGGTTGCTTCCATGTCCTGGCTGCGATGTGTGCTGCGATGAACATTGGGGTACACGTGTCTCTTTCCCTTCTGGTTTCCTCAGTGTGTATGCCCAGCAGTGGGATTGCTGGATCATAAGGCAGTTCTATTTCCAGTTTTTTAAAGAATCTCCACACTGTTCTCCATAGTGGCTGTACTAGTTTGCATTCCCACCAACAGTGTAAGAGGGTTCCCTTTTCTCCACACCCTCTCCAGCATTTATTACTTGTAGACTTTTGGATCACAGCAATTCTGACTAGTGTGAAATGGTACCTCATAGTGGTTTTGATTTGCATTTCTCTGATAGTGAGTGATGTTGAGCATCTTTTCATGTGTTTGTTAGCCATCTGTATGTCTTCTTTGGAGAAATGTCTATTTAGTTCTTTGGCCCATTTTTTGATTGGGTCATTTATTTTTCTGGAGTTGAGCTGTAGGAGTTGCTTGTATATTTTTGAGATTAGTTGTTTGTCAGTTGCTTCATTTGCTATTATCTTCTCCCATTCTTGAATATTTCTTTATAGCTACATGACGTTTACTTGTGTTCTTTCTTTAATATTTATTTTATTTATTTATTTGGCTGTGCCGAGTCTTAGTGGCAGCATATGGGATCTTTAGCTGGGGCATGTGAACTCTTAGTTGCAGCATGTGGGATCTAGTTCCCTGACCAAGGATCAAACCTGGGCCCCCTGCTTTGGGAGGATGGAGTCTCAGCCAGTGGACCACCAGGGAAGTCCCTTTTCTGTGATCTTGTAGGTCAGGGGGAGCCACAGAAGACTTTCATGTGGAGAGGTGAGATAATCAGGTGTCCCTGTTAGGAAGCTTATGGAGAGAGTCCTGTGGAAATGGAGGCACAACTAAGATGCCACCTAGAATGCAGGAACAGAGGAGTTGAGAACATGAATTGTGGTAGAGTCTGTAGCAGAGGGGAGGGGGAAGAATTTCAGAGAGAAAAAGAGTGTTGACGGGATAGCTGAGAGGAAAGAGTCTGTGACTTGGATGACTTGGGTGGGTGATGGGAAGCCACAGAGGATGGTGTTGCTGAGCAGATGTGTGTACACTGGGCTGGGCGCTGGGAGTACAATGATGGCTGGAAACACCTCTTTGCTCATGTAGCTGAAAGCCCTGTTAGGAAGATAGCAGTGGTAGTCATAATAAGAACTCATGTTTCCTGAATGCTTTATCTCATTCCAAGCATCTTACATTTACTCTCCATACCAACCCTCTTTGGTATCATTATCATCCCGTTTTTCAGATAAAGAAACTGACTCCTAGAGAGATTATATGATCTGCCCAAGTGTGAGCAATTCGCAAGAAGAAAGAAGGAACTTGAAGCCAAATAGTCTGGCTTCAGGGCCCATGGTTTTAATTAGAACACTCCATGGCCTCACTTAACAACTAATGATGATTTTCTAGGCTGTTTACTATGAGAAGTCTCTGCAGATTTCCATGGCAGGGCCATAGGAATAGCAGTGACTGCTATGGAGGAGAACTCTGGATTTTTTGAGGCCGTTTCCTGTAGATGCCTGGTCATCAGGAGGATGTGATATGTGATCAAATAAAACATTGGTCTGGAGCGCTGAACTGGGCATAAGGGCAAAATTAGAGAAAGATCTTGTTTCCTTTCTCTCTATGAATTGATATCCATGTGGAGAAAACCATATTGCAATCATAAAAAAACAATACATATCACAGACAAAGTGTTTCCAAAGTCCTCTAGATAAATCTGACATGAGGATATCTTCTTCTAAAAGGAAATGGGAAAGAACAAGGCGATGAGAAGGTCAATATGGTCCAGTGTACAGGTGTTCTAAGCAAAGGTGAGTTGATGACTCCATGTGCTGTGCGCTTTCTGTCCATTCTTCCACTTAATTCTTACTACAGTCTGCCTGCCAATGCAGGGAACATAAGATAATGGGTTCGATCCCTGGGTCTGGAAGGTCCCCTGGAGGAAGGAATGGCAACCCACTCCAGTATTCTTGCCTGGGAAATGCCATGGACAGAGGAGCCTGTCGGGCTACAGTCCATGGGGTCACACAGAATCAGACACAACTGAAACAACTTAGCAAGCACGCACAGTGTTATAAAATCATCTGTCTTATGGATGGGGAAATTGAGGCAGAGGGCAGTTAAATTAAGGAACTTGCTTGAGGTCACGAAGTGATGATCAGTGGAGTAACATTTGAACCACACAGTCTCATTTCTCTCTCTGCTAGTGTGTATTTAAAGCCTGCGGGTTCAGTATTCTTGTTGTTTAGTTGCTAAGTCATGTCCAAGTCTTTGCAACCCCATGGAGTGCAGCACGCCAGGCTTCCCTGTCTTTCACTATCTCCCAGAGTTTGCTCAAATTCATGTCCACCGAGTCGGTGATGCCATCCAACCATCTCATCCTTTGTTGACCCCTTCTCCTCTTGCCCTCGATCTTTCCCAGCATCAGGGTCTTTTCTAATGAGTCAGTTCTTTGCATCAAGTGGCCAAAGTACTGGAGCTTCAGCTTCAGCATTACTCCTTCCAGTGAATATTAGGCACATTTTGGGATCAATATTCTTATTTTTCAAAATAATCTGTAGCTTGCTTTAATGAAAGAGGATTTTGAAGCCCATTTATTGAAAGGGTAATGTACTGCAAATGTATAATTGGCTTCAAAGTGAGAATTCTAAAGAATAGGAGATTTACCCAATAGTTTGCTAGCCAGTCACTGAGAGATTTACATTCAGTGTGACATCTGTTCAGGCTTATACTCTGCTTACATACATATTGGAAAAACACTCTCTGTGAACCTTCCAAATGTTCTAACCCCACGTTGACTTCTCCCAGCACTCCTGACAAGAAGGGGACCGAGTTAGAATGATCATCCCAGAGTACCTGACCCTGCGTTCAATGCTTAGAGTAGGTCACGATTAGTTTTAATAGTAAATAATACATAATTGCTGACAGGTGCCTTTGGGCTTTGGGATATAGCACTGAAAATAATGTTTCAGTGATATATTGCCTACAGGAAGATGTCATCATGCAAAGTTAATAGCACTGCTTAATGGTGAGAACTCAGTATCATATCAAAAGGGAAAGTTTGTTCAGATTTTTTTCATCCATCTTTAGGGAATCAAACATCTCCTGGTGTGTCTTATATTTTTGAGACTAATGAAAAAGGAAGCTAAAAATCCACAGTTGCAACCTAAATAAATACAGTTATCAGTATGCCAATAAGATCTGCAAAGCCTGAATTCTCATTGAAAAATTATTGTATTCAATGAATTTCCACTAAGAGTTCAGAGATCCTCAGGTTACACTAATTCTGAGATCCTCAGGTCACAGGGATTCCCTGGTGGCTCAGGTCGTAAAGAGTCTGCCTGCAATGTGGGAGATCCGGGTTCGATCCTTGGCTTGGGAAGATTCCCTGGAGAAGGAAGTGGCAACCCACTCCAGTATTCTTGCCTAGAAAATCCCATGGATGGAGGAGCGTGGAAGGCTACAGTCCATGGGGTTGCAAAGAGTATGACACGACTGAGCGACTTCACTCTTTCCTGTCATTCTGCACCTCAAAGATAAGTTAACGCTTTATTTTCACAAATTCAAATTAAAGGTGATCCACAAATGTAGATGCTTTTGAACTGTGGTGTTGGAGAAGACTCTTGAGAGTCCCTTGGACTGCAAGGAGATCCAACCAGTCCATTCTGAAGGAGATCAGCCCTGGGATTTCTTTGGAAGGAATGATGCTAAAGCTGAAACTCCAGTACTTTGGCCACCTCATGCAAAGGGTTGACTCATTGGAAACGACTCTGATGCTGGGAGAGATTGGGGGCAGGAGGAGAAGGGGACGACAGAGGATGAGATGGCTAGATGGCATCACTGACTTGATGGACGTGAGTCTGAGTGAACTCCAGGAGTTGGTGATGGACAGGGAGGCCTGGCGTGCTGCGATTCATGGGGTCGCAAAGAGTCGGACATGACTGAGCGACTGAACTGAACTGAACAAATGTAATTTCCATATACTCATGTAACTTCAAATATATAGAGGCTTAAAAAGGAACAAAATTGTGCCATTTGCAGAGACATAGATGGACCTAGAGACTGTAATACGGAATGAAGTAAGAGAAAAACAAATATCATATAATATTGTTTATTTGTGGACTCTAGTAAAATGGTACAGATGAACCTATTTGCGAAGCAGAAATAGAGACAGATGTAGAGAACAAATGTACGGACACCAAGAGAGAAAGGAGATTGGGATTGATATATATATATACATGTATTCAATATAAAATAGATAACTAAAGAGAACCTACTATATAGCACAGGGAACACTACTGAATGATCTTTGGTGACCTAAATGGGAACAAAATCCAAAAAAAAGAGGGACTACATGTGTACATATAGCTGATTCACTTGGCTGTACAGAAGAAACTAATACAACATTGTAAAGCAGCTATATTTCAATAAAAATTTAAATATATATATATATGTACAGGCTTGAAGCTACTGTAAACACGAGCTTCTTTATCGAATTTTATTTGATAGTACCCATCCTCTTGCCACAGAACAGCAAGAATGAACATTCTAAAACTTCTTATAAGTGAAAGGAAATCATCGTCTTTGTTAATTATGTGAACTTTTCCTCATTAGTCATGCTCTGTATGGACCCAAGAAAAGTGTGGGAAATAGACACATAATTGGGATATAATGGGCATTTAAGCCTTATATTTTCATAACAAAACTGTCCTAAATTAAAATAAAAATGTTATGCAAATGAGGTTTGTTTAGCTAAATGTGGGCAGAAGGGCTGCAAAGATATCAGAATGTATTAGAAGAACATGAATAATTTATTTTATGAGGTAAAGCCTAATAAAGATTTAATGATCACCCATATGCCTTTAAAATTATGGGAGAAAGAGCAATACAGTGGGCACACAGAACTCTTGCAACTCTGTGTAAAATTCAGTTTATAACTGTTCCTCTGTGAGTTACTTTTTGGAAAGGATGGGCCACAGACTGATGTAATAAATAGTTGCAAAGAAGTTTCTATCCCCAGATACCCATCCAGTGAATTCTAGACCTAAGCTGTTTTTCTATAAAGCCATGAAATACACTCTCTTGCCTCAGAATTGGACTCACCATTTTCTGATTTATAAATTTAATAATTTCAATATCATAGAATAATTTCTGGGAAGAAAAACCATGTTAGGGGTTTCATTTCATTTCATTGTTGGCCTGTTGCTTTTAATTCCATCTGAATGCATGCTGCGGAGTAGTTGAGTGAAATCCATAGCATCTTGGTTATTCTTCATGGATGAGTTCCAGTTCTTTTGGTGATAGAACTAAAAGCTCACAAGATGCTGTGTATCAGCAATGAAACAATTAGTCTTTGAGAAGCTTTGGGGAAATGACTCAAGCGGCGAATTAATCATTGTGATTCTGGTTTCCCTTCACAAATGCTAGGTCTCTGTAAGGAGTTCCCCACCCATGCTCATTCGTGGTGCTCTTATTAAAGGTGTAAAATTTCATAAACTTTGGGGAAAACATTATGAGTTCTCTGTCTGTGCAATACAACTGGTTTTTTTTTTCCAGACATGTATTTCCATAATTAAACATCCTAAAATACAAATCCCATTATTATTTGTTATGTCTAGTCAGTAATTAGACCTCAGCTGGTAGGGCAATTTCAGAACAGAGTTTGCCAATTTACATACTAATCCAGCAGAGTCTGGTGGGACATGACTAGCATAGATTCAGTCAACATCTTAATTAGCCCTAATCCCAGCATGCACTCTGAGGTGCCTTACCCCACCCCCACCCTTGTGAGTCTTGTTTGGCTCACTTGTTTCCTTCAACAAATTCCCACCCTTCAAAGATTTTTTTTCCAGTCCTCGTTTTCACAGATGAAATGGTTGTATCTCAAAGTGGTATGCCAGGCAAAGTATTTTGCTTCAAGGCTGAGAAATGTGAGAAATTTGGTCAGACAAGCGATGAATACGCAATTGTACTCTAGAATGGAAGAATAGCGACCCTTCATCATCCCACCCTCGAATCCAGGTGGTAAGCCATCCCACACACAGGAGGGGCTTACCTCTTTTCTAAGACACCTGAGGATATTTGTTATTCCCATCCATAATCAGGAGCCCATTTCATTATTTGCTATTTCTCATGTCATGGAATTCCTTATACTTAACTGAGATTCTCCCATGCTGCCTGTTTAAGCCTCTTGCCTCTGTCCGTCCATCCATAGTGGAGATGGAGGGCAGGTGGCCACCGCCTGTGAAAAGTTCCTCCTGTAGCTGAGGACCAGAAGTCAGTTATCTCCTTAACCTTCTCTTCTCCAGAATTAATTTTTCCAGCTCCCTGACTCTTTGCTCTCAGATCCCTTTTCTTCACCGCTTTGATCTTCTTTGTGGCTTTCCTCTGAACTCTTGCCAAGTTCGCCACACCCCTCTTTAACGGTGGCGCTCGGAACTAGACAGAGTACCTTTGAAATAGTTTGAATGGCCGCATTTTCTCAGGATGAGTAACTAGTACTTCAGTGTATCTCCATATTCACCTTACTTTGATAATCAGTGCTTACCATTCGTTAGCTGTCTAGCTTTGTTGATTCCTCTCCTGTTAAACATTTTATTGTTGTTGTTTTCTTTCTTTGTGTGTTATTCTATACCCTAGAGGGGATTTCTTCTCTGTGCTTTGTAATGTTATATTGCAGTTTATCAAAAGCACTTTGAGTTTGAATTTCAGTTTGTAAAGCTATAACTCCTGTGGTGGTTTAAAGTCATTGGCAAACTCAAGTTGGGCATTATGCGTGCATACTTAGTCATGTCCGACTCTTTGCGATCCCATGGACTGTGGCCCGCCAGGCTCCTTTGTCCATGGGATTCTCCAGGCAAGAATATTGGAGTGGGTTGCCATTTTCTCCTCCAGGGGAATCTTCTCAACCCAGGGATCAAACTCCGTTGGCAGGCAGATTCCTTATGACTGAGCTACCGGGGAAGCCAAATTGGGCATTACCAATGAATAACTACCAACCAAGGGCAATGAAGACCTCAGCGGGAACCAGGATAGTCCCAGGAGAAGAGTGCTTGCTAATACCTTTGGCCCAAGGATGCCTCCTTGGTTTTTTGCTCTCTGCTCTCCTTCTCTCCTTTCTGACCTTTGTCCCAGGATGTACTCTTTCCCTATTTCACACTCCCTTTTCTCTCTCTTTCTTTTTACTCATCCCTTATTCCTCTTCTCTTCCATTTTCACTCAGAACTTTCCAGTTTTCCCTGCTGGATATGGTTCCCCAGCCAGAATGTTGGTTTGCTTGCCTATCACATTTTGAGTGTCATGTGGGAGGTGGGGAACAGCAATGGAATGAGAGAAACATCCCACATGAGTTTCTCTTCCAGCTTTGTACTGGCTTTGCTGAAATCAAGCCACGAGGCTCACAGATAGGAACACGTCAAAAGCATCAACTGATGGATCTTATAAGAATCAAGCTACAGACTTCCCTGGTGGTCCAGTGGCTAAGACTCTGTACTCCCAGTGCAGGGGCCCAGGTTCGATCCCTGGTCAAGGAACTAGATCCCACATGCTCCAACTAAGACTCAATGAAGCCAAATAAAAAAAATAAATAAACATTTTTTTAAAAAAGGAAATCAAGCTAAAGGAGAAAAAAATGGCCTGCTTCAGCCCCATCTGCCCAGCAGTGCCAGCCAGGGGACGTCTGCATCTTCTGGGGTACACACCTTTGTGGCCACACAGAAAAAGCCAGTCAGAGCGTTGCCAGGTTTGTGCACAAAAGAACCAGTCTCCTTCACCTCCAGACTCTTACTTGATTTGTCAGGGGCCAAGCATGTGTTTTAAATTCCAGAAGGTGTCCCAGCTTGCCTTAAAAACCAAGGTCTGTATTGATCCCTGTCTAGAAACTTAAGAATCCTTGAAATTATAAAAGTTTTATTCATGCATCTTTGGAGACTTTTTTTCGTAGTTGTGTGTCTCTGTGCAGGAAGCAGGTGTGAGGGCTTTTGCCTGGATGTCTTTATAGCCAAAAATGTCTCTTGCTACTGAAAACTACAAAACCATAAAAACCATTCAGATATCTCCTAATCCTTCAGGACATAAAGGAACACATGCCTCCACATGGGGAGTTTCTGTTTGACTGGTTGGTTGGTCTAGTTTGTTTTTATTTTTGTAGGGCTAATTGAATATTGTGTGTGTGTGTGTGTGTGTGTTGTAGTCTCAAATTTTAATTGTCCCTGCCAAAATGTAATTCACACTCTAGAGGTAGAATTGATAAACACATCCTTCATTTCCTTGCTTCCCATTCTAATACCTGATCACTTTGATGAAATCACGGTGAGGCAAAGACACTCTGGCACCTTTCAACTGACCAGACTCAGTAGTGTGTGAAACCAGAAACGTTGGAGTTTACTAATTATAGTGAAGACAGGAGCCCTCAGAGTGGTTGGGTCAGCTCAGGTTACAGAAAGGAATTATTGGTGGTGTGAAAAATGATGCAGCCATTTTGGAGATATTCTGGCAGTTCCTCAAAAAGTTAAACATAAAGTTAACATGTGACACAGAAGTTCACTTCAAGGTATAGACCCAACAGGAATGAAAACATAAGTCCACACAAAAACTTGAACATCAGGGGACGGAGGCTCAAGAGGGAGGTGATATATGTATAATTATGGCTGATTTGCATGATTGTACGGCAGAAACCAACATAACATTATAAAAGAATTTTCCTCCAGTTAAAAAAAAACCTTGTACATAAATGCTTATAACAGCATCATTCACAATAGGCAAAAGATGGAAAGAACCAAATGCCCATCAACTGGTGAAGGTATAAATACTTTATGTAGCATATCCATGGAATGGAATATTACTCAACAATCAAAAGGAATGGAGTACTGATACATGCTATACTATGCTAAGTTACACAGGATCACATATTATATGTTTCTTTTTTTGAAATGTCCAGATTAGGTAAATCTCCATGTAAACAAGAAGTAGGTTAGTGCTTATCAGGGGCTGGGAGTAGAGGGTGGGAGGAGTAGGGAGTGATGGCTAATGGCTACAAGGTTTCTTTCAAGGGGAGTGAGTCTGTTCTATAATGCAGTTGTTCTGATAGTTATACAACTCTGTGGATATTCAAAATAAAACCTTGACAGGTGCACATCAAATGAACTATGGTAGTTGAATTGTGTATCAGTGCAGCCATTAGGAAAAGAAAAGGAATCCAGTGTTCCCAGGTGAAGCACAAAATGCTTTTATTTGTTACAATTTATTGATAAAAAGAGATATCTAACTCCTGTTATTTTTTAAATTAATTTATTTATTTTAATTGGAGGCTAATTACTTTACAATATTGTAGTGGTTTTTGCCATACATTGACAAGAATCAGCCTATTAAATATTTTCTCCAAGTGGCACTGTTGGAGATGTCAAACAAGACAATCTAACCATGGCTGTGGCTTTAGAGACTGTGCCTCAGAATGAAGTACCTTGAGCAAGGATGTGGAATCTGTTTTTGTTGTTGTTGTTGTTGTTAAAGTATAGTTTATTTACAATGTTGTGTCCAATTTTAGCAAGTAATTCAGTTTTATATATATGTCCTTCTTCATATTGGCCTTCCTTGGTATTTCAGCTGGTAAAGAATCTGCCCGCAATGCAGGAGACCTGGGTTTGATCCCTGGGTTGGGAAGATCCCCTGGAGAAGGGAATGGCTACCTACTCTAGTATTCTGGCCTGGAGAATTCCATGGACTGTATAGTCCATGGGATTGCAAGGGATCGGACATGACTGAGTGACTTTCACTTTTTTCATATTCTTTCCCTTTATGGTTTATCATAGAATATTGAATATAGTTCCCTGTGCTGTACAGCTGGACCTCGTTGTTTGTCATTCTACATATGAAAGCTTGCATCTGCTAACCCCACACTGCCACTCCATGCCTGCCCTTCCCTCCCTCTCCCTTGGCAGCCACAAGTCTGTCCTCTACATCTGTGAGTCTGCTTCTGCTTCATAAATAGTTTTGTGTCATAGTTTAGATTTCACATATAAATGATCATCATATGATGTTTGTCTTTCTCTGTCTGATTTACTTTACTTAGTAATGATAATCCCTAGGTCCATCCATGTTGGCATTCTTTCATTCTTTTTTATAGCTGAGTATATGGAATCTGGGTTTTAATTTCTAATCTCACTTTAGCGTGCCTAGTAAGAGTAAGCCAGAGGCTGGATATCTTTGGAAGTTGGCTGCCACTGTCTCCATGAGAATAATGGTAACACCCTCTTGTAAGTTCGCAGAATTATATTAGGATAAAATGAGGTGTGGTGCTGCCACGGTCCCTTAAAGAATGTCGTGCATGTGTGCTTAGTCGTTCAGTTGTGTCTGACTCTTTCTGACCCCACCAGGCTCCTCTGTCCATGGAATTTTCCAGGCCAGAATACTGAAGTGGGTTGCCATTTCCTTCTCTAGGGGATCTCCCTGACCATGGGATTGAACCTGTGTCTTCTGCATTAGCAGGTAGAGTCTTTACCACTGAGCCATGAGGGAAGCCATAAAGAATGCCATGGAAATGCAAAAACTTATTATATAACCAGCAGTATGCATTATATATATCAAATATATTTATGCTTAACATATTAATATTTAGGTTGAATTAGGCAATTCCTATGATCCTCTTGATCCTGACATTGCAAGATTACACACCTTCCCAAATCTACACATACACACACACACAGAGTTATACTCAAGCAAAATATGAACAGATATTTACATTATGTACAATCTTGGTGTGTGCTGTTTCATATTCCTTTTATTAATCTCTGAACTTCCCTCATGAAGTGGAGGAATGCAAAACTAGGATTTTAACTACCAAGTTTTTCAAAAGAGAACAAGAAATCTAAACAAAGTGAGACATTCAGTGACACAACTAGGTTTATGGGAATTGTAAATACTATTTTAATAACTATTGGAAGGGCATCTGAAGCAGTAAAATTAAATAGATCTCTCATTTATATTGTTTACAGAATTCTTTTCTGAGTGAATTGAAAATGTGGAATAAATAGAATTTTTCTTGACAAAGTTAACTTATTGTCCAAAACCCCCTTGACTCCAGACGCCTACACAAGTGCTGGAAATAATATGTCAGATGGCTCTGTAGTTGTAATTATCTAAGGTCTACCGAGACAGCACGTCTTTTTACAAGTCGGAAAAATAAGTTTTTATTCGGCATCAAAAATAAATTTTTGCTCTAGTTTTTTTGTTTTGTTTTGTTTTTCGAAATAGTTTAAGACACAAGAGGTTGTCAAACTAGTACAGCGAATTCATATGCACCCTTCATGCGGTTTCCCCCACTGATAACATTCTTCATAAGCGTGAGTAGCATTAAACCCTGGAAATAGACATTGGACAGAATACCATCAAAAATCAATTTTCATAGTGGTAAAATTTCCCTGAGAAATTGGGCTACAAATTATCACAGCTTGTCTCAAGTGTCACAGTTGAAACTGTTTTCATTGGATCAAGCTTTTATTATTAAAGAGTGTGATTTGATTCTTCATGTAAAAAAATGTTGCCCTCAGTGTTTTTTTTTTAATTACATGTTTTGAAACCCCAATAATGGTGCATTTTAGCTTATATTTATATCAAAAAATACTAATAAGCTCCTTTTCAAAATATATGACTATTTTTAAACTCCATCTTGCTTTCAAACAACACTTAGATCATTAAATTAGATCTTCATTGTTTCCTCGGAGGTGGCAGGCATTATTAAAATGTATTCTGCATATTTTGTTTCTGTAATTATGTCTAATCAGTGTGAATTGATGCTGTAGTAAAATACTTAATTAAAAACACATATTCGAGAGATACACGGGGAACAAAAGAGAAACTCTCCTACTTTGCTTCCAAGTGACAGAAATTGATAGAAAGTTGAAATATCAGACAAGATCAGCAGCCTGGAAAGTAAAATGTGTTAATAGGTAGAGAATGCAAAATTTCTGTAGAAAGATCTTGGCCTTAAAATAAAAGCAAGGGCTTCATGATTGTGAATTCTTTTGCCCTTGCAGAATCAATTCGCAAAGATATGGAGATCTCATAAATGTCTCCAAAGACCAGTTTGCAGCACCCAGGGAGTGGGGCTTTTTGAAAGAAATGCCTTCCCAGGCTGTGAAAATGCATGTGTCGGGGGGGAGAGACCCCTGCACAGGGGCTGCCAGGGGGCCCTTTCCTTTGTATCCTGATCATTTACATGACTTAAACACAACAATGTGCTCCATAGTCAATAAAACAGGACGCTTTGCCATAGCAACAGTTTCAGAATGTGACACAGCTTCGGTCCCCGAGACAGAGAAAAGTACCCTAAAGAAACACTCCTTATGAATATGTTCAGAGATTTCTTTATTCCACCAGTACTTGTTTCAGATGCCACTGGGTGTAGGTTTTCTTTACACCGCCCATCTTTCCTCAGCTCTGGGAGAACGAGTTTTGTGTGTCGAAGTTGTGGACACGACTGAGGGGTCAGAGGGCAGGAGTACTTACTTCGCTATGATGGAGATGGAATTCTTGAGCATCTTCACAGAAAACTCTTGATGCTATCGAGGAAACCACAGAAAAGTCAGGAATGTAATACACATCCCTAAGTCATTGTTGGTTTCTTTGAAGGTCTGTAATAAATGGCTCTTTTAGCCTTTGCACGTTTCTCTTTTTCTATCACACATAAACATGTGCATATAATACTACACTCTTAGAAAATCATAAGGGAGAACTTCCCTGGGGGTCCAGTGGTTAAGAGTCCATGCTTCCAATGCACAGGGTGGGGGTTCAATCCCTGGTCGAGGAACTAAGATCCCACATGCCGTGTGGCACAGCCAAAAAAATTTTTTTTAATTTAAAAATAAACTTTGAAAAATCTTAAGGAAATAAACTCCATACTTAATGCTGTTGTCTAAAAGACATAGCACATGTGCTATCAAAGCTGTAATTAGGCTTCAAGTGTTTTCCCTTTCTTTCAAGCTCATTTCCTGGCATGATAAAATTTTCCTGTTAAGAAAGTCCCTTCTCTTTTTTAAAAAAGCCTTAGTACTTCCTCCAAGTTTGAGTCTAATGGAATTCTTTTGATAAAAACGTCACTGAAGAAGGCAAATCAGAGATGAAGAACATAATTTTAATGATCTTTTTTTTTCAGTATGCAACATACATGGGTTTTACCTTTAGCAGATAGACAGCTTGGTTGTTTGTAAGTAGGAAATTCTTTACCTGGAGACATTTGTGCTTCTTCTAAAAGATACCCATGCCATGGCATCTGGGCCTTGTCCACATCTCTGTTTCCTTTCATTGATTTCTGAAAAGTAGCCATCCCTGAACACTGGAGCTACTTAGAGTGAAAAATGAGGCCCTGGATCTGTGCACCTGACTCCATAGTAATCTGTAAATTAGTTATGAGGTGGTAATAAAAAATCCTAAACATCTCTGCTTCTTGGGGAGCTGCAGACCCCAGGGGTCACCAGAGATTGAAAGATCAAACTGGACTCACCAGTGAAAATACAATTAATTATTTACACACATCAGCATTTGACAGTGGTATAATTTGAAGCAAGAGATCCTTTGTTTGCTATATTGCATCACTGACTGGTGCTCTGAAGACTGTAAGTTTAGGTACTCTGTTGTTCAGGCCAAAAGGAGATGAATACACAGAGAGCAAGTGATAAAGGTGAGCTATGAGGGTCAGACTTTATGCATGTATTGATGTCAAACAGAAAGTCATGTGGCTATCACAGTGATACATTTCAGGAGTATTGGAAATGCAAAGATTGTGTGTGGGTGCCGAGTGGAAGGGATGAGGGGTGGAAAAGCAATTATACGTCTCTTATCTCAGGCCAGTGAAGGCAAATTAATTTAACCAGAGCTGAGGAGACGTCTCCAAGGAGAGGGCCTTCCAAGGAAAATCCCACTGGAAACCCTTCAGGGACACCAGAGGGGAGTGATCCCAGTTCACGTCTCTTGGTTACTCTGCCATTCTTGAGAATGATTTCTTGAACACAGCAGGGCTGGCGAGTTTAATAGAAGAAACTTCTGGCTCAATAACATAGGCATTTTATGCGTTTAACTGTGCATTTGAGAATAAAGCATGTCCTCAGTCAGTATTCCTCTAATATTTAGCCTCCTCCAGAGGCTGAGCAGGTTTGAGTCCTTTTGTGAACCTGGGGAAGAGGAATAATCGTCTTCATTTTGCAGGTTGTCTGATTTCCGAATCTTTTTACAGTCAAGGGACTAAAGTTTGAATGCTCTGAGTTTGGTGGGCTGCTGCTGAACAATGGGGAAATTTCATTAAGCTGAGCCAAGGCTAATTTTGAAGCGGTTCTAATACATTCTCTAAGAAGTAGAGAGATTTGATTCCCTACTCTCCCTTTCATGCTCAAAGGATCTCAGAATTCTTGACAAAGCAGTGACAAAATACTGGCTGTGGGCAAAGGGAACCCTGTTCAGATGCTCAGCATTGTCTCCTAAATGGCCAAAATTACTCTTTTTCTTAGCATCATTCTGAACTATCAAGAATTTTTCTGCTCTTTTAGAAGAATAGGTTAGAGATTTATATACAGGTCTTTCCTAGGTCAGTCCAGACACCTTGGTTGCTCATTGTCCCAAAAGATGAAGAGTTAACATGTTCAATATTTAATTCCTATATAGCAGTAAAGACTCATCATTTTCTGGACCACACAGAATCCTTGAACAAGTTTTGGATATAATCTCTGCTTTGTACTAATTCCAAAATAAAAGTCAATGAAGTCTGAAGGCATTTGGCAAAAGAACTAACCAATTTAACTCTATGCTCAGAAAGTCAATGTTGCATAAATATTTGAACATAGTTATTGGAACACTCCTGGTTATCTGTTTTAAGTTGTACTTAGCTCTTAGACAAAGAAACATATCAGAGGATCATTCTCCCATAAAAATCTGCGAAGTAATGCTTGAATAGCTCCACGTGAAAAGAAATTAAATTCCACCAGTTTATTGCCCTGTGGATATTGGACAGAGTGACTGATGCCCATGTTATAGATGAAGTGGGTTATGACCCAACATTCCCCTTATATTCAGTCTTGTTTCAATTACTTGCCTATCAGGAAAATCTCCCAGACTCTTGGACATAGGGTGGATGGGACCCGTGGCAGATCTTATCCTGTTTACCATCCAAGTAGCTCATTCTGTTCATCATCACATTCTTTGCCTGCTAAATCGTTGCCATCATCTCCATAGATCCAACTTGTGTCCTTCAAGGCATCCAGTAGGTAGGTTACTGTCTTTGTTTGGGTTCTCCTGGATGTAGGTCTTGAAACAAAATTTCAAGTGCAAGTAATTTATTTGGAGGAAAGAGACAAAGGAGGAAAGGAAACCAATGAAGAATGTGTTACCAAGTCAGTTACCACTCTGAGCACCTGGAGCCTAATCATACTGGGGAACTCTAGGTTGTTTTCCAGTGGCTCAGTCGTGTCTGACTCTGTGACTGCATGGACTGCAGCATGCCAGGCTTCCCTGTCCTTTGCTCTCTCCCCAAGTTTACTCAAACTCATGTCCATTTAGACAGTGATGCCATCCAATCATCTCATCCTCTGTCATCCCCTTCTCCTCCTGCCTTCAATCTGCCCCAGCATCAGGGTCTTTTCCAATGAGTCAGCTCTTCGCATCAGGTGGCCAAAATATTGGAGCTTTAGCTTCAGCATCAGTCCTTCCAATGAATATTCAGGACTGATTTCCTTTAGGATGGACTGGTTTGATTTCCTTGCAGTCCAAGGAACTCTCAAGAGTCTTCTCCAGCACCACAGTTCAAAAGCATCAATTCTTTGGTGCTCAGCCTTCTTTATGGTCCAACTCTCACATCCATACATGACTAATGGAAAAACCATAGCTCTGACTAGACTGACATTTGTTGGCAAAGTAATGTCTCTGCTTTTTAACATGCTATCTAGGTTGGTCATAGCTTTTCTTTCAAGGAGCAAGCGTCCTTTAACTTCATGGCTGCAGTCACCATCTGTGGTGATTTTGGAGCCCAAGAAAATAAAGTTTGTCACTGTTTCCATTGTTTCTCCATCTATTTGCCATGAAGTAATGGGACTGGAGGCCGAGTGCCAAAGAACTGATGCTTTTGAACTGTGGTGTTGGAGAAGACTCTTGAGAGTCCCTTGGACTGCAAGGAGATCCAACCAGTCCATTCTGAAGGAGATCAGCCCTGGGTGTTCATTGGAAGGACTGATGCTGAAGCTGAAACTCCAATACTTTGGCCACCTGATGCAAAGAGTTGACTCATTGGAAAAGACCCTGATGCTAGGAGGGATTGGGAGCAGGAAGAAAAGGGGATGACAGAGGATGAGATGGCTGGATGGCATCACTGACTTGATAGACATGAGTTTCAGTAAACTCCTAGAGTTGGTGATGGACAGGGAGGCCTGATGTGCTGCGATTCATGGGGTCACAAAGAGTCGGACACGACTGTGCAACTGAACTGAACTGAACTGAATGGGACTGGATGCCATGATCTTTGTTTTTTGAATGTTGAGTTTTAATCCTGCTTTTGCACTCTCTTCTTCACTGTCATCAAGAGGCTCTTTAGTTCCTCTTTGCTTTCTGCCATAAGGGTGGTGGTGGTTTAGTCACTAAGTCATGTCTGATTCTTGTGACCCCATAAGCGTAGTGTCATCTGCATATCTGAAGTTATTGATATTTTTTCCAGGCAATCTTGATTCCAACTTGGGCTTCATCCAGCCCGGCATTTTTCATGATGTACTCTGCATATAAGTTAAATGAGCAGGGTGACAATATAGTATCAAACACACTCCTCGGAGGTATCTCATTCAGGTAAAGAGAGAGTTGGGTTATTTATATACCAACTCTGGTCACTGACTTAGTAAGGACCGCACAGGGCCAGAGGTGGTGGTGGTGGTGGTGTTTGTTCAGTTTCTAAGTCATGTCCAACTCTCCGAGACCCCATGAACTGCGATTGCCAGGCTTACCTGTCCTTCACCATATCCTGGAGTTTACTCAAACTCATGCCCATTGAGTCAGTGATGCCATCCAACCATCTCATCCTCTGTTGTCCTCTCCTCCTGCCCTCAGTCTTTCCCATCATCAGAATCTTTTCTAATTAGTCAACTGTTTGCATCAGGTGGCCAAAATATTGGAGCTTCAGCATCTGTCCTGGGAGACTTTAATTCTCCAGTTTCTTGGGTCTTGCCAGAGCAAGCAAAACCTCCAGAGACAGCTCTAGGAAAGAGATGTAGGGGCTGGCAGTTGTCAGGCTACCAGGCACAGAAATGGGAAATGAGAAGGTGTAGGGGAATATGAGTTGAGCATTAACCTATCTGGTTCATACTGTTGGGAACCAACTTCATTGTCTCCCCACCCCAAAGGCAGCATGCACAGTCCACAAGCCCCTGCAACAGGCTTGCCAATATCCTTCCACAAGGAAGACAGGTCATTTCCTTATGACTTATTTTTTAAAATCACCATCTCCTTCTGCTGTTTACAATTTGTCATCTGGATATGCAAGCTCATGGATATTTGCCTAACTTCCCAGGCCCAGCTGTGTCTCAGACAGAGGATAAACCGGAAGAATAAGAGCATGGAATCTGAGCCTAATGGAACAGAACATCCAGGGAGGAAGCTGACTGTCAGGATTTGGCAGGTGGATAGCTCTCCTCTTTGCAGGAGGAAGTCTGTGCAGACAAGTGAAGAGTGGCAGCAGTAGGTCCAGTGATCAGTAATAGATGGAGAGTCGCATCATCAAACAGTTGGCACAGAGAAGAGCCAACAGGAAGTGGCAGGTACAGACCCTTGGCAAAGGCCATAGGAAGGGGTCCAACCTGCAGAGGGCAGAGATGGTTTTTTTGGCAGCTTTTGAGGACACAGCATAGGTGGGTAATAGCAACATAGGGGTTGGGAGGAGAAGTTGGAATTTAGGGGCAGAGTTTGAGTTACAGAATAAGCTAAATGAATGGACAGAGCACCAATTCACTGACAGGGCCACTGGAAGCCCGTTCATTTTAGCCAGATTTCTTTTGATGGTATATGGTAAAAAAAAAAAAAGGAGTTCATTTTAGGGGGAAAAAAGGAAAGTTTGTGTTGGGTGTGTGTGTGTGTGTGAGGAGTGTATCAGTTACCCAGTGCTGCATAACAAGCTAACTGTAAACTTACTGACTTTAGATAACAATCATTAGTTCATGATTCTGTGGGCCAGCTGGGTGATTCTTCTGCTGATCTCATCTGGGGTCACTTATGTGTCTGCATTCAGCTGGGAGGTCATCTGGAGACTGGTTGGTCTAGGAAGCATCAGGTAAAATGCTTCTCCATGGTCTATATGATCTATACTGCCCATGTCTCACCTTCCAGATGGCTAGCGTGCACCATTTCATATGTCAATGGAAAATTCCCAGCAGCACAGGGGGGCAATTCCAAAAGCACAAACACTTTATAAGCCTCTACTTGCTTCATGTTCACTAATGTCCTGTTGACCTACAAGAGGTATATAACCACGTCCAGATTCAAGGAGTACATAGATTCTGTTGTTGTTGTGTCTTGTTGTTTATTTGCTAAGTCATATCTTACTCTTTCTGACCCCAAGGACTATAGCCCACTAGACTCCTCTGTTCATGGGATTTCCCAAGCAAGAATACTGAAGTGGGTTGCCATTTCCTTTTTCAGGGGATCATACCAACCCAGGGATCAAGCCCAGGTCTCCTGCATTGGCAGGTGGGTTCTTTACCACTGAGCTACCAGGGAAGCCCTAGATTCTATTGTGCTGGCATAAAAGTTCATTTGGGTTTTTCATATTATCTTGTTCAGTTCAGTTCAGTTCATTTCAGTTGCTCAGTCATGTCCCACTCTTTGCAACCCCATGAACTGCAGCATGCCAGGCCTCCCTGTCCATCACCAACTCCCGGAGCTTGCTCAGACTTATGTCCATCAAGTTGGTGATGCCATCCAACCATCTCATCCTCTGTCATCCCCTTCTCCTCCTGCCCTGAATCTTTCCCAGCATCAGGGTCTTTTCCAATGAGTCAGCTCTTTGTATCAGGTGGCCAAAGTACTGGAGTTTCAGCTTCAGCATCAGTCCTTCCAATGAACATTCAGGACTGATTTCCTTTAGGATGAACTGGTTGGATCTCCTTGCAGTCCAAGGAACTCTGAAGAGTCTTCTCCAACACCACAGTTCAAAAGCATCAATTCTTTGGCACTCAGCTTTCTTTCCCACTCTAGTACTCTTGCCTGGAAAATCCCATGGATGGAGGAGCCTGGTAGGCTGCAGTCCATGGGGTTGCTAAGAGTCGGACATGACTGAGCGAGTTCACTTTCACTTTTCACTTTCATGCATTGGAGAAGGAAATGGCAACCCACTCTACTGTTCTTGCTTGGAGAATCCCAGGGATGGGGGAGCCTGGTGGGCTGCTGTCTATGGGGTCGCACAGAGTCAGACACGACTGAAGCGACTTAGCAGCAGCAGCAGCAGCTTTCTTTATAGTCCAACTCTGGAAAACCCCAAATAAACATTTTGGGCAACCTAATACTTTTGGATGGAATCCGTAGCTAAATTTTGCAATATACTAGAGGAAGGTAGCTGGGGACCCACAGAATTATGAATAGAACAATGAAAAAAAGAGCCTCTGGTTATTATTTTTTCTATTCGTTCTCTACCCACTTCAGTCTCTTGGGCCAGCTGTCTTGACATGACAGGAGTTCTCTGGTCACTTGTAGCTCTTGGGCTCACATCCTCACTATATCATAACCTGAGAGAAAAGTGTTCTTTTCTCTTAGGCCCAGTGAAAAAAATTCTGAGAATAAAGATGATTGGCCTGGCCTGAATGTTGGGGGATGAATATGGGTAGCTCTTTCCACAGATGGAAGCCATACAGAGCTTGCTGTCTCACGGCCCATAGCACAAGGTAGTCCAGGGTCTAAAGTGATTGAGTACTTACTGTATATCAGGTGTATATTTTTAAAAAGAGGTTTGGCAAATATTGTTTCAATCTTCCCAAACATTTATGATGAAAGTGTTATTGTTCCCATTTTGTTGAGGAGGAAATTCAGGCTCAGATTGTTAAGTAACATGGAGCAGATCCAAGCCAACTGGACTCTAAAGTCAAGACTTTCCACTACATGCTGGTGTCACCCCACAAATGTACGTTACTTAAGTTGAGGGAAGATGAGCTCACAGGAGTGATGGCCTTTTAGAGGCTTGTAGGCATTGTGTGGACTTTGACTTTTACTTGGTGTGAGAATGGGAGTCCTAGAAGAGTTCTGAGCATAGGAGTTAAAAAGAATGACAGCTTTCAATAGGCTGGCGGTGAGGGTGGGGTGGGGGTGCAGGGCAAGCTCAGGGTAGAAGCAGGCACACCTTAGGGGCTGCAGCAGGAATGCAATCTAAAAATGGTGGTGGCTTGGACCAGAGCAGTATGACGTAGTGAGAGATCATCAGATTTGGGGTTAGTTTTGAAGATGAGACTGATAGAATTTCCCAATGAATTTGATGTCAGATTTGAGAGAAAGAAACATACCATGGATAACTACAAATATTTTGGTCTGAGCATCTGGCTGTGTTTATGGCTGGCTCTAAAAGTCTCATTTGCTTTTAGAGATGGTCATATGTTTAAAGGGCCAGAGATGGGACACACAGGACCCAAAGCGTTCTGATTAGGCTAGTCACGGTATTCACATCCAACAACATGAAATGAACAGAATATTCATCCTTCCATCAGTAACGTGAATGTGAACGTGAAGTCACTCAGTCGTGTCCCAGGCTCCTCTGTCCATGGGATTGTCCAGGCAATAGTGCTGGAGTGGATTGCCATTTCCTTCTCCAATCCATCAGTAAGCTAAGTGCAAAAAAGAAGAGATGCAGTTTGGCAGCATGGGTAACAGCAGTTAGGGGAGTAAATTCAACACGTTAACAGCACCTAATGTAATGTCAATTGCAGTAGTAAATTTACAGTATTTATTATCCTAGTGCCCCTTGTTAGTCATGTGGGGCCATGTGCCTATGTGAGGCCAATGGGTAGGATTGATGTACACTACTTCTAGGCCTGTCCTTTAAAGCCTCCTTTGAGATCTTCGACATGCTCTCTGTTCCCTGGCCTGCCTGCCAGGTGCAAGAGACCCAGGGGAAAACCCCAAGGCTCTGGAAGATGGTGGGTGGAAGGGACCTGGGTGTATGAGAGGAAACGGAACAGGAACTCCATGTTGGACTGTGATATGAGCATGAAATAAACCTGAAACAGGATGGGAACTCCATGTTGGACTGTGATATGAACATGAAATAAATCTGAAGCGGGATAGGAACTCCATGTTGCTCTGTGGTATGAACGTGAAACTAACTCTTATTGTGTCCAGCCATGAAGAGTTGGGGATCTTTTGTTGTAACAGGGGGATTTACTTACCCTGACAATATGCCTTCTAACTTACAGAGCTGCCCAACTGTGGAAGTAATTGCAAGGAAAGAGTTGAGTTTCCTGTCCCTGGGTTTGTTCAGGTACACTCATTTAGATGTGAAACTTTTGAGGCAAATATCAAGCTGAAGATAAGTGACTTGACTAAATAACTAGTACAGTGCTTTTGAAAATTTTCTACTCAAGTAGCCCTGTTAATAGTTAAGGTATGACCTTTTACTCCCAAGTGATTGGGGGGTTAGTTTCCAGCGACCTTTCTTCAATGTCTTTTGTTTTCATAATCTTATCTTAAACATGAATGCAGTTTCTGTATTCTTCTGAGTTTCTTTTATTGTATTCATATTTTAATATATCTGTTTATTTTATATTTTTAAAAGTTATGAAATGCATGTCATTACTGAAGAGGACTGTTTCTTTTCAATCTTCCAGTGAAGTGGACCCATTAGAAGTAAATCTTCAAAAATTACTATTTTCAAAATCAAGCTATATGGAAATAAATAAATTCATATTTAAGCCTTAGTTTCAAGTGAAATATAAAACCAGAGAACCAGATTTGAATGAGAATGTACATTAATTTTCATCAAGCCAAAAATTTTAAATCATCTCCTATGTTAATAGTATTCCACATTTCATGGTTCACATTAAAAATTTATAATGCCAACTAGGGTTCTTTTGAAAATGCTGGAGATTTCTTTATCTTCTAGGTAACACATATAGAAATTATTTTCATGGCTTTTTCTTTTTTTACTTGGATGCAAATTATAACTCTTCTTGTTTCTGCTTGCAAAAAGAAGTTGCTGTACACATAATACAACTCATAAAAGGGAAAGTATGTTGCCATTAGCAGGCACACACATTTACTCACTCATGTCTTGTGGTAAATGTGATTCAACTACAAGGAGAGGTGGATTTCTCCTTTGGCATTTTCCCACAATCCCACATCTTCCTTTAAACCAGCCCTGCCAGATGGAGTAGAACTGCAGAGTATGTGTTAAAAACTACAGGAGCAGATAAGATGTCTAGGCTGTGTTTGAAAAAAGGAAAAAACTATATGTGCCTAAGGACATCATTTTCTTTACAGACATTCTTTCTAGTCAATGTTTAGGTATAAATAATACCTACTTATATGTACCTACTTAGAGGAGTAGCTGCTTGCCTTTCCTGGGAAGAATTTATCCATGATTTTGCAAGCTTTAGCTGATATTTTAAAGTCACTTTTCCATATTTATTTTGATATAGATTTTGAACAAGCTTTCTTCATTATTAAATTACCTTTCATTTTTAAATGAAAAGCAAAAAACATGAGTGAAAGGAGATCATTGTAAATCTTGGTAGATATTTTAATAAAATAAAACTAGTCAATGTCCATCTAGTGGCCAATATGAAAACTTGGTCTCATGCCTTGATATTTGACAGTAATGTGACACTAGGAGAGTGACCAGGAGGATCACTTGAGATATTAATGAGAGCCAGACTGCAAGGTGATTGCATCACTTTTTCCCACAACCCAGAATTGAGTCACATGATCAAAACCTGTTCACGTGGGAAGCTGGGGGGAAATGGTCTTCCTGTGTGTCCAGGAAGAAACACAAAATATAACAGGATTTGGTGGTGGTATAACAATCTCTGCCATACCAGCTTTCTCATGTATATTTCAACAGTTAATAAATAGTGAATTCTTACCATGTCTTTACCATCTCAGTGATGTAGATATACTTTGGATTCTATTTTACAGATGAGGAAATTGAAGATCAGATTTGTTAAGGGGCTTTTATTTCTCTGAATCTCTCATCTTATCCTCTTACTGGTCTGAAATGAATTATCTTTCTTACATTATTAAATTTGGCTTGTGATTAGCAAACATTTCAAAGTACCATAATTCAGCTTTTCAGATTGTATGTTTTTAGTTGGGCACTTTCAATGGCTTGAACAACACAGATTTTCTTTTTTCTTTTAATCTCACACATGCAAATTCAAGCACAGTTCCAGGACTGATTAATTTCTTGGCATGACAATATCAAGAATCCTCATGTGGGGGCTTCCCTGGTGGTCTAATGGTTAAGACTCCCCACTTCCACTGCAGGGGGCACAGGTTCCATCCCTGGCTGGGGAACTAAGATCCCATATATGTAAGTAAGTGTAAGTAAGTGTTGATCACTCAGTCATGTCTGACTCTTTGCGACCCTTTGGACTGCAGCCCACTAGGTTCTTCTCTGTCCATGGGATTCTCCAGGCAAGAATACTGGAGTAGGTTGACATT
The DNA here is from genome assembly GCF_029407905.1 of Bubalus kerabau. Classification (NCBI taxonomy): domain Eukaryota; kingdom Metazoa; phylum Chordata; class Mammalia; order Artiodactyla; family Bovidae; genus Bubalus; species Bubalus kerabau. The sequence goes on along the minus strand of NC_073647.1, from coordinate 145,504,885 downwards.
CCCTTCTCCAGGGGATCTTCCCAAGACAGGGATCAAACCCAGGTCTCCTGCATTGCAGGTGGATTCTTTACCGCCTGAACCACCAGGGAAACTCAGGGAAACTGATGTGTCTCAGTTTCCCATTCTGCCATCCTCAGTGAGTGAGTTTATATCAGCAAATGGTGGGAAGATGGTTGCCCTAGCTCTAGGCATCACCTCCTCGCTCTCTGTATCCAAAGGCAGGAAATGGAGTTATTCTTCACACATCTCCCCCTTTTATGGCTTCAACATTCCCTTTTCATCCCTTGGAGTTGAGGAGACCACAACTCCCTGAATATATTGCTGCCCTAGACCTGGCCAAACTTCGGGGAGGTTGCTTTTAGCAAAGATAAAGGGCCAGTGGCTAGAGGGTAGTCAACCAACAGTGTCTTCCAGATACAATCTCGGCTCCAATAAGTGCTAGAAATGAGAGCTAAAATGAGATATGCTAGAGCATGGGTTTGAATCAAAGGACTTTGGAAATCATGTAATTCAACCCTCATTTTACATATGGATAGATAACCTAAGTCTCAAACAGGTTAATTGGTTTTTCCAGCTTATAAACTAGATAAGGCTACAGGTAGGACCAAAAGGGAATTTTTGGATGACCAGGTTACTGTATGTATATAAATATCATTGCTTAATAGTAAATAGACAATTGATTGCAATATTATGATCAATTGTACTTGCTTTAGTTCAGTCCGGTCGCTCAGTCATGTCTGACTCTTTGCGACCCCATGAACCGCAGCACGCCAGGACTCCTTGTCCATCACCAACTCCCAGAGTTCACTCAAACTCATGTCCATCGAGTTAGTGATGCCATCCAACCATCTCATCCTCTGTCGTCCCCTTCTTTTCCTGCCCTCAATCTTTCCCAGCCTCAGGGTCTTTTCCAGTGAATCAGCTCTTCGCATCAGGTGGCCAAAATATTGGAGTTTCAGCTTCAACATCAGTCCTTCCAAAGAACTTGCTTACTTGGTTTTAGATTTTCACCCAATGAGGTATGAACTTGTCAAGGGAAAAGAGCCTCTTACTGAGCTTTGAATCTGCAATGGGTAGCACAACGTCCTATATTCAAGAATAGTAGGAGGGCAGGGACAGTTTGGGAGTGAAAAAGTTGGCTTAAAGCTCAACATTCAGAAAACGAAGATCATGGCATCTGGTCCCATCACTTCATGGGAAATAGATGGGGAAACAGTGGAAACAGTGTCAGACTTTATTTTTTTGGGCTCCAAAATCACTGCAGATGGTGACTGCAGCCATGAAATTAAAAGATGCTTACTCCTTGGAAGAAAAGTTATGACCAACCTAGATAGCATATTGAAAAGCAGAGACATTACTTTGTCAACAAAGGTCCGTCTAGTCAAGGCTATGGTTTTTCCAGTGGTCATGTATGCATGTGAGAGTTAGACTGTGAAGAAGGCTGAGCGCCGAAGAATTGATGCTTTTGAACTGCGGTGTTGGAGAAGACTCTTGAGAGTCCCTTGGACTGCAAGAAGATCCAACCAGTCGATCCTAAAGGAGATAAGCCCTGGGATTTCTTTGGAAGGGATGATGCTAAAGCTGAAACTCCAGTACTTTGGCCACCTTATGAGAAGAGTTGACTCATTGGAAAAGACTCTGATGCTGGGAGGGACTGGGGGCAGGAGAAGAAGGGGATGACAGAGGATAAGATGGCTGTATAGCATCATCGACTCGATGGATGTGAGTCTGAGTGAACTCCGGGAGTTGGTGATGGACAGGGAGGCCTGGCGTGCTGCGATTCATGGGGTCGCAAAGAGTCGGACACAACTGAGTGACTGAACTGAACTGAACATATATACACTATATAAAATAGATAAACAACAAAGACATACTGTATAGCACAGGGAACTATAATCAATATCCTGCATAACCTATATGGGAAAAGAATCTGAAAAAGAATATAGATATAGAGAGACATCCATTTGTTGTTGTTGTTCAGTGGCTAAGTCGTGTCTGATTCTCTGCGACCCCATGGACTGCAGTATGCCAGGCTTCCCTGTCCTTCACTATCTCCCAGAGTTTACTCGAACTCATGTTCATTGAGTCAGTGATATTATCTAACCATCTCATCCTCTGACACCCTCTTCTCCTTTTGCCTTCAATCTTTCCCAGCATCAGGGTCTTTTCCAATGAGTTGGCTGTTTGCATAAAGTGGCCAAAGTGTTGGAACTTCAGCTTCAACATCAGTCCTTCCAATATTCAGGGTTGATTTCCTTTAGAATTGGCTGGTTTGATCTCTTTGCAGTCCAAGGGACTCTCAAGAGTTTTTCCCAACATCACAATTTGAAAGCATCAGTTCTTCAGTGCTATCTATATCTATATTGATAGATCAGAATCACTTTGCTGTACATGTGAAACTAACACAGCATTGTAAATCAAGTATACTTCAATTAAAAAAAGAAAAGAATAGTAGACTTCATGTTTGTACCATACTTCATGATTGGTTATATTTAATTCTTACCTTAACCTTTAGAGGCAGAAGAAACTGAAGCAGAGGCTTACCTGAAGTTACAGAGTCACTGAGGCATTGTAAGGCGTAGCTACAAAAACATATGCTCAAACATACAATAGAGGGAAAACCTCAAAGAAATCTTTTTTTCTGCTGTTCATAAGTACATGTATGAAATCTAAAATGCGCATGGCAGTGGAATCTCGTATTTTTCTGCCAGAGGTTGAAAGTAAAAATAAACTCATAACTAGAATAGTTAGAACCTGTGGCTGGAGATTGTTGAGGAATTTCGTTCAATCCTTTTTCATAAAGATGAGAGGCACACAGTGATGTGTGCAGGATGAGAGGACAGGTAAATTTTGACAACTGAAGGGACTCCCTAAAATAAGGAATGAGGAATGAAGCTGAGTTATTTGTGATCATTTTGCTTCTCTTACGTGCACATGAGACCATCCCGATGCTCAGTGGTTTCACGCAGGACCACACATGAATGTCACAGACTGCATTTTCCATAGTTACCTACACAGAGGGACAGGGTTGCTCTGATGAGGCTCACTACGTGCTTTGGACACATGGAATCAGATGCAGCCTTAAGCCCCCAACTACCCTCCAAATTAGAAACTGTTTGTTTTTGGTAACATGGGTAGTAAATACCTTTGATCCTTCCATTTCCAATTTATCATCTTACTTTTCAGCTTTGTCTTTTTTAAAAAATATTACTTTAAAAATATTTATTTATATATTTACTTATTTTGCCATGTCATATCTTAACCTGGCATCAGTAGCCTTGAAACACGTGGGATCTTAATTCCTGGACCAGTGATCAAACCCACGTCCCATGCCCTGGAAGCTAGTTTCCCAACCACTGGAGCACCAGGAAAGTCCCCAAAAGAGCACTTTTTTTACATCAACATTTCTTTAGTCTAATTCTCCATTTGAAGTTGAATTGAGACACACAATACTCTTAACAGTTTTATAGAGGTGATTTTTAACCATTGCCAACCTCATATGGGCTTCCCTGGTGGCTCAGACAGTGTAGGATCCACCTGCAAGGCAGGAGACATGGATTCAATGCCTGGGTCGGGAAGATCCCACGGAGAAGGAAATGGTAACCCACTCCAATATTCTGGCCTGGGAAATCGCCTGGACAGAGGAGTCTGGCAGGCTACAGTCCATGAGGTCACAAAGAGTTGGACACAACTGAACATACACACACATCCAGTATAAGTATATCCAGATCATAGTAAGAGAAGCCGCAAGTGTTTACCTGTTACATCCTCCAGTTAAGACATTCAAATCATGCAAAAGAAGACAGCTTTCTTTTCATTTCTTTAAGTCTATTACATACCTTCTTGTTTTGGAAAATGATCTGTGGGAAAATTAGGAAAATGCTGCTTTCTGAGTCTCCCTCTCAAAGAACCATAATACATATTAATATTTCCAAGGTTCAAAGAAAACTTGCCTTTTATAAACAAGAGAGTGCTTAATTTATTTTCCAAACTTGATTTACCAAAAATACTCTCCCTCCCCTTGCAAATATGATTCATGTCCTTTCGTTCTATTCTAAAGGGAGAGATGACACACTTCCCTCATTTTTTGGCAACTTGCAAAACTGTGCTTTTTCAAAAAATCTTCTGAACTTTAAAACTCCCACTTTGAGCAGAAATGCAGGTGAAAATGACCTTCCTTTAACATTGACCTTGCTTAACGTCAAGGACTGGAAAGAAAGAAGAGCCGTTTCTGGGTCTTTCTCATTAGCCTATTTCTGTATAAATTACTCTCTCTTATATTTCCTTTCCACTTATATTAGGTCACCATGTGATGCAGCCAAATGTACCCGGGGAGTATACCAGAAACTTATGCCCAGTGGCCTGTCCAAGTCAGGCAAAAAGCTGGAAGTAATTTGCAGTTACCCTGGCCACTGAGCCTCACCAGCCTGTTCTTATTACCGGAACCACTGGGCAGAACTGAAGTCTTCCAGCAAATAATTGCAGAACCATCCAAATTTAGAGCAGAAAAGGACAACGGTGTCTGATGTAGAGCAGGCTGTTGTCTTAGCCTGGATCCCACCCTGGGTGTATCCTGAATCACAGTCTCCTTGCAGGAAGTCTCTATGGGAAGGAGTCTCAGGGAGCAGCACCAAGACAGTGGGAAGGCTGGGCCAAGGGTATCATCAAGTTCCCTCCTTACATGGGCAATTAGGAGGTTTAACCCAAGGGGTGTTTGGAAGAGCTTATCAAGTAGGTCTTAGAACTCATCTTTGGGACAAGAGGCTCACATACCCCAGCAATCTCGGGTGTCCCCGTGAGAGGTGTCTTTCTGTACTTGTGGTTTTATATCCAGGAAATCTGAGATGTCAGAAAAGCCCTAAGCCCTAAGCTCGAGAGCCCCTTGGTACACCCAAGGCAAACTGGTTGAAGGCCATGTAGAAATGGTCACCATGGCATTGGCTGGTGGAATAGGTGGCATTGAAAGGAATGACATGGTGCCAAAGAGGTGTCAGTATGGCAGTGCACAGTGAACCCTAGTGGTTTAGCTGGGTCTAGTCCAACCCCTCGCTGCCCCTTCTGAGGACATTGAGACCCTGAGAAGTGAACCTGCTTACCTTGGGACACACAAAGCTTGTTGGTGGCAGAAAGAATTGGAAACCATGCTCCTGACTGCCTGTTCCCTGGGCCTTTCAGCCACATGGCACTGCCTCACCTTCATACTTGCTGTGGTTAAAAAGCCTGAGAGCAAAGAGTCATACCCACAAAGTCTGGGAGGAAGTTCAAAACAGATATCCACTTTCAGAAATGTTAATAACTACAGAGAAGCTAATGCAAGCTATAATAGGATCACTAGTTAAATGAATGATGTAGACAGTGAGTCTCAGTGGAAGTCTAAGGAGGGCAGAGAGGTCTAGAAGGAAACTAGCCTTCGGAGACCTACTTTGACGCTTGTAATCTGTGCATCTTCCCGTTTTTGAGGGTAGAAGGGAGTAATGTTTTTGTGTCAGGTTGGAAATTGTGCTGTGTGACTATCAGGGGAACTTTGGACCCTGTTCTGGAGCTAAGAATAGCTGAGATAATAATTAGGTTACTTGACAAATGCTGAAGAGGAACTCATCAAGTCCAGAGAATTCACAGTGGGGCCTCAAGGCGAGACTGAGGTTAACTCTAACTAGGGTTAACACATTGACCATATCCTTGCAAAACATATGGAAAATAATGTCATGTATTAGAGATCTCCAAGTTGAAATATGATTGTTGGTTTTTATCATCTCTAAATTCAAATATTTGCCTATCAAAATAATTGTGCATTTAATTATTCTGATACTCAAACATATGAGTCATGACAAATAAATGTCATGAAGGGAAGGAATAAAGATAGGGTTTGAGGGGGTCTAAAACTCCAGGGAAGGAGAAAATCGGGAGATAACAGAGAAGAAGGAGAAAAGAAGGTTCTCCATCTGAAATGTAAGGACCACATGTCTGGGATTTTTTTCCTTAAGAATTGGTTCTTTTGTTAATCACAGTAGAGTAGGCACCAGTATTCCTTTATCAGTGCACTTAAAGGGCACCATCTTAACGACATAATGTATATAGTTTAGTGCTTGGTACAAAACAAACAACAAATGATTCAGATCAGATCAGATCAGTTGCTCAGTCGTGTCCAACTCTTTGTGACCCCATGAATCGCAGCACGCCAGGCCTCCCTGTCCATCACCAACTCCCGGAGTTCACTGAGACTCACGTCCATCGAATCAGTGATGCCATCCAGCCATCTCATCCTCTGTCGTCCCCTTCTCCTCTTGCCCCCAATCCCTCCCAGCATCAGGGTATTTTCCAATGACTTAACTCTTTGCATCAGGTGGCCAAAGTACTGGAGTTTCAGCTTCAGCATCATCCCTTCCAAAGAAATCCCAGGGCTGATCTCCTTCAGGATGGACTGGTTGGATCTCCTTGCAGTCCAAGGGACTCTCAAGAGTCTTCTCCAACACCACAGTTCAAAAGCATCAATTCTTCGGCACTCAGCCTTCTTCACAGTCCAAATCTCACATCCATACATGACCACTGGAAAAACCATAGCCTTGACTAGACGGACCTTTGTTGACAAAGTAATGTCTCTGCTTTTGAATATGCTATCTAGGTTGGTCATAACTTCCCTTCCAAGGAGTAAGCGTCTTTTAATTTCATGGCTGCAGTCACCATCTGCAGTGATTTTGGAGCCCAAAAAAATAAAGTCTGACACTGTTTCCACTGTTTCCCCATCTATTTCCCATGAAGTGATGGGACTGGATGCCATGATCTTCGTTTTCTGAATGTTGAGCTTTAAGCCAAATTTTTTACTCTCCTCTTTCACTTTCATCAAGAGGCTTTTTAGTTCCTCTTCACTTTCTGCCATAAGGGTGGTGTCATCTACATATCTGAGGTTATTGATATTTCTCCCGCCAGTCTTGATTCCAGCTTGTGCTTCCTCCAGCCCAGCGTTTCTCATGATGTACTCTGCATATAAGTTAAATAAACAGGGTGACAATATAGAGCCTTGATGTACTCCTTTTCCTATTTGGAACCAGTCTGCTGTGCCATGTCCATTTCTAACTGTTGCTTCCTGACCTGCATACAAATTTCTCGAGAGGCAGATCAGGTGGTCTGGTATTCCCATCTCTTTCAGAATTTTCCACAGTTTATTGTGATCCACACAGTCAAAGGCTTTGGCATAGTCAATAAAGCAGAAATAGATGTTTTTCTGGAGCTCTCTTGCTTTTTCCATGATCCAGCGGATGTTGGCAATTTGATCTCTGGTTCCTCTGCCTTTTCTAAAACCAGCTTGAACATCAGGAAGTTCACGGTTCACGTATTGCTGAAGCCTGGCTTGGAGAATTTTGAGCAGTACTTTACTAGCATGTGAGATGAGTGCAGTTGTGCAGTAGTTTGAGCATTCTTTGGCATTGCCTTTCTTTGGGATTGGAATGAAAACTGACCTTTTCCAGTCCTGTGGCCACTGCTGAGTTTTCCAAATTTGCAACAAATGATTACCTACTAGTAATCCTTTTCTCTGTATGAGAATTTTATACATCCTTTCCCACTTCCCCTCAACGTATTCACCCACATTAATTTTTGTACTTTCTAAAAAACAAGCCTTTGATTTTGGAACATTTTTAGGTTTACAGAAAAGCTGCAGAGACAACAAAGAGAGTTCCCACATACCCTTCACCCAGCTACCCCTTATGGTATGTCTTACATTACCATGGTACACTCGTCAGGACTAAGAACTTAGCACTGGGGCTTTGCTGGTGATCCTTAAGAATCCACCTGCCAATGCAGGTGACATGGGCTTCATCCCTAGTCTGGGAGGATTCTACATGCCACAGGGCAACTACAGCCCACAAGCCACAAATACTGAAGCCTTTCTGCCTAGAGCCTATGCACCACAAGAGAAGCCACTGCAATAAGAGGCCCTTGTACTGCAACTAGAGAGTAGCCCTCATTTGCCACAACTAGAGAAAAGCCTGTGCAGCAACAAAGACCTAGCAAGGACAAAAATAATATACATAAATCTTAAAAAAAAGAAGTTACCACTGATACATTAATATTAATTCCTTGTATTTATAAACAGTTTAGTTCAGTCACTAAGTCATGTCCGACTCTCTGCAGCCCCATGGACTGCAGCATGCCAGGCCTCCCTGTCCATCACCAACTCCCAGAGCTTGCTCAGACTCATATCCATCAAGTCGGTGATGCCATCCAACATCTCATCCTCTGTCATCCCCTTCTCCTCCTGCCTTCAATCTTTCCCAGCATCAGGGTCTTTCCCAGTGAGTCAGTTCTTTGCATTACATGGCTAAAGTATTGGAGCTTCAGCATCAGTCCTTCCAATGAATATTCAGGACTGATTTCCTTTAAGATTGACTGCTTGGATCTCCTTGCAATCCAAGAGACTCTCAAGAGTCTTTTCCAACACCACAGTTCAAAAGCCTCAATTTTTTAGCACTCAGCCTAATTCATGGTCCAACTCTCATATCCATACATGACTACTGGAAAAAAAATAGCCTTGACTAGACGGTCCTTTGTCGCAAAGTAATGTCTATGCTTTTTCATATGCTTTCTAGGTTGGTCATAACTTTTCTTCCAAGGAGCAAGCATCTTTTAATTTCATGGCTGCAGTGACCATCTGCAGTGATTTTGGAGCCCAAGAAAATGAAGTCTTATAACAGTCTCCATTGTTTTCTCGTCTATTTGCCATGAAGTGATGGGACCAGATGCCATGATCTTAGTTTTCTGAATGTTGAGTTTTAAGCCAGCTTTTTCACTCTCTTTCACTTTCATCTAGAGGCTCTTTAGTCCCTTTTTGCTTTCTGCCGTAAGTGTGGTGTCATCTGCATATCTGAGGTGATTGATATTTCTCCTGGCAATCTTGATTCCTGCTAGAGCTTCATCTAGCCTGGCATTTCACATGATGTACTCTGCATATAAGTTAAATAATCAGGGTGACAATATACAGCCTTAACGTACTCCTTTCCCAATTTGGAACCAGTCCATTGTTCCATGTCTGGTTCTAACTGTTGCTTCTTGACCTGCATACAGATTTCTCAGGAGGCAGGTAAGGTGGTCTGGTATTCCCATCTCTTTAAGAATTTTCCACAATTTGTTGTGATCCACACAGTCAAAGGCTTTAGTGTAGTCAATGAAGCAGAAGTAGACATTTTTCTGGAATTTTCTTGCTTTTTCTATGGTCCAACAGATGTTGGCAATTTGATCTCTGGTTTCTCTGCCTTTTCTAAATCCAGCTTGAACATCTGGAATTTTCAGTTCATGTACTGTTGAAATCGGCTTGGAGAATTTTGAGCATTACTTTGCTAGCGTGTGAGATGACTGCAATTGTGCACTAGTTTGAGCATTCTTTTGCATTGCCTTTCTTAGGGATTGGAATGAAAACTGACCTTTTCCAGTCCTGTGGCCACTGCTGAGATTTCCAGATTTGCTGGCATATTGAGTGCAGCACTTTCACAGCATCATCTTTTAGGATTTGAAATAGCTCAACTGGAATTCTATCACCTCCACTAGCTTTGTTCGTAGTAATACTTTCTAAGGCCCACTTGACTTCGAATTCCAGGATGTCTGGCTCTGGGTGAGTGATCACACCATCGTGGTTATCTGGGTCATTAAAAATTTTTTTTGTTTAGTTCTTCTGTGTATTCTTACCACCTCTTCTTAATATCTTCTGCTTCTGTTAGGTACATACTATTTTCTCTCCTTTATTGTGCCCATCTTTGCATGAAATGTTCCCTTGGTATCTTTAATTTTCTTGAAGAGATCTCTAGTCTTCCCCATTCTATTGTTTTCCTTTGTTTCTTTGCATTGATCACTGAGGAAGACTTTCTTATCTCTCCTTGCTCTGCTTTGGACTCTGCATTCAGATGGGTACATCTTTCATTTTCTCCTTTGCCTTTTTTTTTTTCCTCTTTTTTTCTCAGCTATTTGTAAGGCATCCTCAGACAAACATTTTTCCTTTTTGCATTTCTTTTTCTTGGGGATGGTCTTGATCACTGCCTCCTGTACAATGTCACGAACCTCCGTCCATAGTTCTTCAGGCATTCTGTCTATCAGATCTAATCCCTTGAATCTATTTGTCACTTCCACTGTATAATCACAAGGGATTTGATTTAGGTCACACCTGAATGGTCTAGTGGTTTTCCCTACTTTCTTCAATTTAAGTCTGAATTTGGCAATAAGGAGTTCATGGTCTGAGCCACAGTCAGCTCCCGGTCTTGTTTTTGCTGACTGTATAGAGCTTCTCCATCTTTGGCTGCAAAGAATATAATCAGTCTGGTCAGTATTGACCATCTGGTGATGTCCATGTGTAGATTCTTCTCTTGTGTTGTTGGAAGAGGGTGTTTGCTATGACCAGTGCATTTTCTTGGCAAAATTCTATTAGCCTTTGCCCTGCTTCATTTTGTACTCCAAGGACAAATTTTCCTGTTACTCCAGGTATCTCTTGACTTCCTTCTTTTGCATTCCAGTCCCCTATGATGAAAAGGACATCTTTTCTTTGGAGTTAGTTCTAGAAGTTCTTATAGGTCGTCGTAGAACTGTTGAACTTCCACTTCTTCAGCATTAGTGGTTGGGGCATAGACTTGGATTACTGTGATATTGAATAGTTTGCCTTGGAAACGAGCAGAGATCATTCTGTCATTTTTGAGATTGCACCCAAGTACTGCATTTCAGACTCTTTTGTTGACTATGAGGGCTACTCCATTTCTTCTAAGGGGTTCTTGCCCACAATAGTAGATACAATGGTCATCTGAATTAAATTCACCCATTCCATTTTAGTTCACTGATTCCTAAAATGTCAATGTTTGCTCTTGCCATCTCCTGTTTGACCACTTCCAATTTACCTTGATTCATGGCCCTAACATTCCAGGTTCCTATGCAATATTGTTCTTTACAGCATCAGACTTCACTTCCATCACCAGTCATATCCACAACTGGGCGTTGTTTTCGCTTTGGCTACTACTGAGGTAGTTTGCCATTCCCTTCTCCAGTGGTACTTTTAAACAGATGCTATCTAATCTGGGGCCACTAATTAGGAGCCCAGATCATTGTTTTTCAAGGGGTGGGAGGCAAGGAATAGAGCCTTTCTTTGGAATGCCTGCACACTAAAAAGATCATGGACTTGTGTCCAAAGAACCATCTTACCTGGTTTTGGAAAGCCCAGATCATTCTACTAGTGATTTTTGATTAAAATAGGATATTTCTTTGGGAATGAGCAATGAGTAGGCTTTAGAATTTCAACCCTAGTATGCACAGAAATTACCATGAGCCTTTGATCATGTTGCAATAGTCATATGAGAATTCCATGGCTTCTAACATCCCTGGGAAACTATTGTGTGTGTGTTCAGTCACGTCCGACTGTTTGAGAGTCCATGGACTATAGCCTACCAGGCTCCTCTTGTCCATGGAATTTTTCAGGCAAAGATATTGGAATGGTTTGCCATTTTCCTTCTCTAGAGGATCTTCTCAACCCAGTGATGGAAAGTGCACCTGCATCTCTTGCATCTACTGCATTGGCAGGTCAATTATTTACCACTAGCGCTACCTGGGAAGCCTGTTGCAGCACCTGGGAAACTGCTGGTTTATTGCTAAAAGTAAGTAACTCACTCAGTTGTTCACTTGCATCAGACTCTTTTGCCACTCCGTGGACTGTATCCCGCCAGGCTCCTCTGTCTGTGGGATTCTCTAGGCAAGAATACTAGAGTGGGTAGCTATTCCCATCTCCAGGGGAACTTCCCAACACAGGGATTGAGCCTGCGTCTCCTGCATTGCAGGCAGATTTTTTACCACGTGAGCCACCAGGAAAGCCCAGCTGACCCCTATTGGAACCAATCTTAAATATGTGTTTGAATATTTACCTTAGCTGTGTTTGAAAGCTTCAGACCTTTTTTAAGAACATACAATATCTCTTTTTGAATAAAACCTTCTAATCTGTTGTGTCAATGTGATGTGCTTAGAAATAGGATGCTCCAGATGGCAGCAGTCTTTGGAACATGATGGTTGACACAGGTGACATTGTAAGAGTCAAGATTTTGAAAGGGGGCCTTTGGAAATCTCCCAGATTACATAGCTCACTGGGAACCTACCATATGGAATTTATGAGCCTCTGTCCTACACAGATGTTTTCCAGCTGGGATAGCTGTGACAAGGAAATGCACCCAAATGCTCCTAATGGACAGATATCTGCACACACACACTCACTCACTCACTCCTACAGACACAGAGCTTTTGAAGAATTGAAAATATTTGGATGGCTTAAAAACACCCATTGCTTAAAATTAAAATTTCCATCATCATTCACCACTGGTTCATGTTTTATTTGAAATACTAAGAAAGTTGGAGATAATTTTGTATTTAATGCTATTTATTTATTTTTAAATTTTTATTGGAGTATAATTGTTTTACAATGTTGTTAATTTCAGGTGTACAGCAGAGTGATTCAGTTATATATATTCTTCTTTTTCAGTCTTTACCCATATAGGTTAGTGCAGAATACTGAATAGAGTTCCCTGTGCTATACTTACCATAGATCCTTGTTGATTACGTATTATATATATAGCTGTGTGTGTATGTTAATCCCAAGCTCCTAATTTAGTTGATGAGCAGACATAAGGAAAACTCTATTTCTTGTCAGCATCAAATCCCCCATCATCTGTGAGATTCTTTGAGACTAATGAATTAATTTCAATTGCAACCAAGTCAGTGGGTTTCCCAGATGACTCAATGGTAAAGAATTCACCTGCCCATGCAGGAGACATGGGTTCCATCCTCAGGTCGGGAAGATACTGTGAAAGAGGGCATGGCAACCCACTCCAATATTCTTGCCTAGAAAATTCCATGGACAGAGGAGCCTGGTGAGCTACAGTCCATGGGGTCACAAAGAGTCAGACACAATTGAGCTCGCACACAACTGGTCAACGTCATCCTTGAAGTTGTTGAGATAGTAGCTTCTGTTTGCACAGTATCTTAAGAATACCAGTAAGGTAGCCTCTAACTTCTGGAGCTTTCGACATTTAGCCACCAGAGGCTGCTCTGAGATCATTATCCTCCTTGCTCTCTTGGTCCAATCCCAATGGGGAGACTTGTAAAGACAGGTTTGGCTTCCATTGTTCTGAATTGTCCTCACTCAGCACAATTTCCTGGTGGTCAGCTGTTGGTGTAGGTGATTACTAAAAGTAAAGAAGAGACACTAAGGAAGACAAAAACTCTGCATTACTGTTTCATCTTTCTATTTTTAAACTCTTTTTTATATATTCAGAAAATCTTGTTCTTTTTCAAGTAGAAGAGAACTGGGCAAGGCTTTCCTACTGACTTTTGCTAATTTTTCATCATTTCCCCCCGTTACCATCTCTTCAAAGTAGATTTCTGAAGATTTAAAAAAAAACTTTATTCCACAATACTTACTTCCATGTGGTTTCTATTCTTCTACATTTTTACCAGCATTTTATAGTGGCTTTCATGCTGTTCCGTCTGTTTTATTTTTTAAATCTTTGTCTTTCTCCTGTAAGTCATTTTCTTTATCTAACAGAACAAACCAAAAATTAAACATAGGTGTATCTGTCATTTAGTAAGACGATTAAAAATGGTTTTGGTGCCTGTAATGTATTTTGTCTGTAATCTCAGACAACTGAGCACTGATTTCAGTTGTTAATTGAAGAATGACACTAGTTTCTTCATGTAAAATTGCTTTCAGTCTTCTTGAGGAAAGGCCCAATTGTGGTAGACAACCATCAGCCCATGGAAAGCAACTGGTTTTATGTTATCTTTACATGTCACCCTAATTAGTATACTCCCATGAGAGTAAGTTACTACACAAAGATGTAAGGTTTTACAGCCAGGACAAATACCAAGTTAATAGTTCTGTGGCAGGCAAAGTCATCAGTACATAGATGATCTGGACAATTTCAACACCACAGTTCTTTAATACTAGACTCTCTTGGGGGCAGGGGCACAAAATTCTATGTCTGATTGAAAAGGGTGTCATTTAAGTATGTGTCTTCTCACATTTAAGTATGTGCTTCACTTTCTATAGATTACAGAGAAGAACTTACTACACTGAAGGAAAATGAATATGTATTTTATTAATTTCTATTTTTAGTAACAGATGAAAGTTTCAAGATTTCTTTTGCTCTGAAAAGAAATTCTTGCAATACCAGGTGACATTCCTGAATGTTTGGTGCCATTGAATATTCATAGAAATGTTTGCTATTTCCCTTCTATGTAATCATAATGGTAGAGATCCTTACTTAATAAATTCATGACTAACAAAGGGTACATAGTTACTTATATTTTCAGGTAGAATAATGACAGCCACCATATGTAAACTGGGGCCAATTTCACTAAATGTTTTTCATCTTGTCTCAACTCGGGAGAGAACCAAAAGTTTTTTGTCCAAGAGTAGAGCCTTATTAAACCGTTATGATTTAATGTGGCATGTTTTTCTCTCAATTTGCATGCCTGACAGTCGACTTCCTAAATGTTACATTCAGGCTGAGCCGCGGAAGAAAAAGAGACCCAGTGAAGTAGCATTAGGTCAGCTTTGTGGGTTGCATTAGCGGCCTGTCTGAACAAAGACGAGGGACTTAGCCACAGAAAACCATCACGTGGCCCTGGGCCTTGGGCGCCTTGCAAATGCATTGCATGACTCATTATTAAACATGCCGAGAACAGACAAATTCCAGGCAAGTGAAACATCCACTGATTCAGCGGCAGTTAGGTGGGTCGTGTGATATTTGTCTTCTTGGCTTTTCCTGTACGAACTCCCACGCCATCTTTCAATCCCTCTTGAACACCACATGTCAAAAGCACAGAGCAGCTGTATTAAGATAAAATTGTGAGCATTAAAGACAGGCACTTAAATTAGTATAACCCTAAGGCCAGGTAGACTTCACTAAATTGCACAGGCTTTAAAATACCAGCACTCAATTAGAAAAAAAAAAAATGTATCCATAGCAACCTCATTGTCAAGGGAATAGTTACCTGAAAGGATACACATCTTTTCAGAGAAACAGGGAGAAATAAAACCATATCTGTTAACTGTGGATGATATTATTTGGATCTAAATTTAATTAGGGGCATGATTCAGGAGAAGGGGCTTTTAAGAAAGTTATACAAAGTAGGTGCTTATTTCTAGTAGAACGTGTTTTCATGTCTTCTTTATCACCAAAGCATTCTTACATATGGGATTATTTAATTAAAATGCCATGAAATAATTTTAGGTTTCAGATATTTAAGAAGAAATGGCAGTGCTCCTCTTCTTCCTGGCCATAGCATGCCTACCATTTTTAGAAAGACCTTTCACTGAGCATCCACAGTGGATATTTGCCTGAGGTTTTGGCTGCATCTGGATCTTTTGTGGTCATTTCATGGGTATTTGTAGAGAGGACACAAGATCATGTAAAAGTCTACAATCTTTCTGTTGTGAGGTGACCTGACTTAAGCCATCCTGTTTCCAAAAGGCTCACTCTCATGAAGTAGCCTTTTATTGGGTCACGTTGTATGACATCAGTTGTGAGGAGAAGCCAATGGGCCTTTTGATCATCTTTGGTGACCAAGTGACATAAGGAAAAGGGGTGCTGTAGAGATGAGAGCCTGCTAACGTCACCTTCTCCTGTCTCCTTGGGGAAGGAGGGTCAGGAAGGAAAAACTTCCTGTGTTCTCTTAGGGGCCTGTGAATTAAACTAACAAAAGCCAGATTAACAGGATAAATGACACCCAGTGTTAACAGTATTTATGTGCACTGGAGTTCAGAGCAAAGGAGTAAAACTCAAAGACGGAGCAGACTTGAGGGCTTATGTACTCTTATCACAAGGAAAAGAGGATATGGGCTTCAAGGAACAATAAAATATAAGGCAGTGGCTGAGAGATATATATAGAGGAACTCATAGAAGATAAGGGCTGTTTTACTGCAGTCTGTTTATGCAAACTCATCTTGGTGTTGACACCCTGTTTTCCATGATAAGAGTCGCTCTTCTCTGCATCAGGATTGGAGGAGGGGGTAGAGACCTTACTCAAAGGGAACTTTATGCCCTGATGTTAGACAGATAAGAGGGGGGCAGAGAACTCTGCCTACATCTGTTGGTTCTCAATTGCCTTTAGCTCAAAATAATTCTGATAATAAAGTGGTATATTTGGTGGTGGCCTATTTTGATCTGCTTCAGAAGGTAAACACATCAAGCTTGGAGCCTGCAATAGCCAGTGTCATTCAGGGCTGGTTTCGTAAGCAGCAAGACAATTATGAAAGGCCTGAGCTTGGTTGATTGATCTGTGGCTGCCTTCCAGGAAAACTTTATTTATGGACACTGAATATGGGTTTCCTATACTTTTCACCTGACAGGAAATAGAATTCTTTTGATTTTCTTTTCAACCATTTGAAAATGTAGAAAGCCATCCTCAACCATTGGACCATCCAAGAATAGGTAGACTGTGGCCTGAGGGCAGGAGTTTGGAGAGGATGCTGACCTAGAGAAAGTGAAAGTCGCTCAGTTGTGTCTGACTCTTTCCATGGACTATACAGTCCATGGAATTCTCCAGGCCAGAATAATGGAGTGGGAAGCCTTTCCCTTCATCAGAGCATCTTCCCAACCCGGGGATCAAACCCAGGTCTCCTGTATTGCAGGTAGATTCCTTACCAGCTGAGCCACAAGGGAAGCCCAAGAATACTGGAATGGTTAGCCTATCTCTTCTCTAGTGCATCTTCCCACCCCAGGAATCAAATCAGGTCTCCTGCATTGCAGGCAGATTCTTTACCAACTGAGCTATGAGGGAAGCCCTTGACCTAGAGAAGTGGTTCCCAAACCAGCAGCATCAGCAGCACATGGCAACTGGTCAGAAATGCAAATTTCCAGGCCCCACCTCAGACTTGCTGAAACTCTGAGGTGGGGCTGGATAGTTGTGCTTTATTAATAACAATCCCTCAAAGGGATTCTGATGCCTATTTGAATTTGAGAACCTCTGATCTAGACCTCTGGTTCCCCACTGCTCAGTCTAATTCCCTCAGGGAGCTTTTGAACCATCTCCCTGCCCAAGCCCAGCCCAGATCAATTAAATCAGAGTCTCTGCAAGTGAGACCCAGTCACCAATATCTTTTATTTTTTTAGTGAAGTATAGTTGATTTACAATTTTGTGTTAATTACTGCAGTATGGCAAAGTGATTCAATTATATATATACATATATATATATATATATATATATATGCATTCTTTGTTTATATTTTCCATTATGGTTTATCATTGTTGTTGTTGTTCAGCCACTGAGTTATATTTGACTCTTTGTGATGCCATGGACTATAGCACACCAGGCTTCCTCTTCCTTCACCATCTCCTGGAGTTTGCTCAAACTCACGTTCATTGAGTCAGTAATGTCATCCAACCATCTCATCTTCTACTGTCCCCTTCTCCTCCTGCCCTCAGTCTTTCCTAGCATCAGGGTCTTTTCCAATGGGTTGGCTCTTTGGAGGTGGCCAAAGTATTGGAGCTTCAGCTTCAGCATCAGTTCTCCCAATAAATATTCAGGGTTGATTTCCTTTAGGATTGACTGGTTTGATCTCCTTGCTGTCCAAGGGACTCTCAAGGGTCTTCTCCAGCACCACAATTCAGTTCAGTCACTCAGTCGTGTCCGACTCTTTGCGACCCCATGAATTGCAGCATGCCAGGCCTCCCTGTCCACAATAAGAAATCATTAATTCTTTGGCACTCAGCCTTCATTATGGTTTATCCTAGGATACTGAATATAGTTCCTTGTGCTATAGAGTAGGTCCTTGGTGTTTATCCATCCAATATATAAAACATCTGCTAAACCCAACCTCCCAGTCCATCCCTCTCCCAACCCCCTCCAACTTGGCAAAACACTAGTCTGTTTTCTATACCTGTAATTCTGTTTCTGTTCAGTAGATAAGTTCCTTTGTGTCATATTTTAAATTCTACATATAAGAGATATCATATGGTATTTGTATGTCCATAGCAGCACTATTCACAATAGCCAAGACATGGAAACAACCTAAATGTTCATCAACAGATGAATGGATAAAAAAGAAGTGGTACATATATACAGTGGAATATTACTCAGCCATAAAAAGGAATGAAATAATGCCATTTGCAGCAACATGGATGCAAATAGAGATTATCTTACTTGTGAAGTAAGTCAGAAAGAGAAAGACAAATACAATATAACTTATATGTGAAATCTAAAATAAGGCACAAATGAATTTATTCACAAAAAAGAATCACAATGTGATTTCCATGGGCAGACAAGGCAATTCATGCTTTCATTGTTGAATCAAAGACACTGAAGTTCAGAGAGTTTGACTTGCCTGAGATGCACAAGAAACAGGCATGGTGTAGTCCACTTAAACTTTTTTAGATACATGAGCATTAAAATAGTATATTTGGTAATGGGATGTATTTGCTCGCAGCTTCAGGGATCCTATTGTCTTTTATTAGTTGCACTGATTAATTTAAAAACACATCTGGAAACATGCCATCAATAAAATTAAAACTGGTTTCAGAAACTATAATTGGAAGAAATAAGGTGCAGAGGCATAGGGCAGGCCCATGTGCAAGCACTTTGGGGCAGAGACCAGACCTCCGAGATTCAGAGAGAGGACAAGCTCTAAGCACTTCTGAAGGTCATTTGGAGCTACCTGTCAGTGTTTCTGAGCCACTGTTTCCTAGTCCATATTTGGAATGCACAAGTAAGTTACAGTCTTGAATGTCATCAATGATAGTGAGAAACCAACATTTGCACACTTGTGATGAGTTTGTTTTGTTTTGTTTTGTTTTACTTTTAAGGACTCCTCTGCCTTGGATGTTTTGAAAGGCAACTTTTTATTAAACTGAAGTATGGTTGATTTACAATGCTGTGTTAAGTTTAGGTAGACAACAAAGTAATTCAGATTTATTTTTTTCAGAGTATTTTCCATTATAGGTTATTACAAGATACTGAATATTGTTCCCTGTGTTATATAGTAAATCCTTGTTGCTTATCTATTTTATATGTAGTAGTGTATATCTGTTAATTCCATAGTCCTAACTTATCCCTCCCTTCTCTTTCCCCTTAGGTAACCATAAGTTTGTTTTCTATCTGTGAGTCTCCTGTTTTGTCTAAAGGTTCATTTGTCTTATTTTTTCGATTCCACATGTAAGTCATATGGTATACTATTTGTCTCTCTCTGGCTTAATATAATAATCTCTGGAGAAAGAAATGGCAACACATTCCAGTATTCTTGCCTGGGAAATCCCATGGACAGAGAAGCCTGGAAGGCTACAGTCCATGGGGTCTCAAGAGTTGGACATGACTTAGCAACTAAACCACCACCAGTTTATCTATTAAAAAAAATAATAATTTCTTGGTCTATCCATATTGCTCCATATGGCATTGTTTCATTATTTTTTATGGCTGAGTAACATTCTATTGTACACAGGTACCACATCTTCTTTATCTATGTTGGGGGGAATTAGATTGCTTGCATGTCTTAGCTATGGTAAATAGTGCCACTATGAACACTGGGGTACATGTATCTTTTCAAATTAGAGTTTTCATCTTTTCTGGATATATGCCCAGGGATGGAATTGCTGGATCATACTGTAGCTCTATTTTTACTTTTTTTTTTTTTTTTAAAGAAACCTCTATTCTGTTTTCCATAGTGGCCACACTAGTTTATATTTCCACCAATGTCAGAGTGCTCTAAAGGGAATTTTCAATTGATGCATCCTTTGTTCTGATTTTCTCAGCAAAGGCTTCAGCATACCTGCATATTCCACAGAAGGAAGAACACAGGCTGTGTACCCAAATTAGGGATGGAGAAAGTGAGGCATGGTAGAAACCAAGTCATATGATGTTTACAAGCGGAGTTACACAAATGACCATTCAGTGTTTTCATTGTTTCAATAGTCATGTCATCATAATACAAGACATGATTTGTTGGTGTTTATTACATGCTGCATTCTCATAGTTCTCTGATTAAGAGCATGTTCTCAGGGGCTAGTCAGCCTAAGCGCATCAACAAGGATCTCTGCCTTCTTAGCTTTGTGACCTTGGCAAGACACTTCACTTCTCTGTGCCTCAGTTTTCTCTCAGAAAGTGGGGATAGTAACATAAGTGCCTATACTCCTAGGGGCAAAGGAGAATTCAGCAGGCTTACAAGTACTTGGCGTTACCATCTGAGCCACCAGGGAAGTCCAGTGAGTACTTGAAGTGAAGTCGCTCAGTCGTGTCCGACTCTTTGCGACCCCATGGACTGTAGCCTACCAGGCTCCTCTGTCCATGGGATTTTCGAGGCAAGAACACTGGAGTGGGTTGCCATTTCCTTCTCCAGGGGATCTTCCTGAGCCAGGGATCGAACCCGGGTCTCCCACATCGTAGGCAGACTCTTTACTGTCTGAGCCACCAGGGAAGCCCTTGTGTGTGTGTATGTAACTGATTCTCTTTCCTGTACACCTAAAAATAACACTCAGATTGTCACATTGAGTGAAGGTGAAAGTGAAAGTTACTCAGTCATGTCCAACTCTTTGAGACCCCATGGACTATACAGTCCATGGAATTCTCCAGGCCAGAATACTGGAGTGGGTAGCCTTTCCCTTCTCCAAGAGATCTTCCCAACCCAGGGGTCGAACCCAGGGCTCCCGCATTGCGGGCAGATTCTTTACCAGCTGAGCCACCAGGGAAGCCCTAGTGAGTACTTAGTAAAAGTTAAATAACATTAACTGTAAACAAATCACTTCATTCAAACACAACAACTTTGAGGGAGAATAAGCAGATGGGCCATATTCACAGTTACTAAGTGTCAGAGTTGATATTTGGACTGAGGCTGTTTCCAGCATCAGTGCTCCTAGCCAATGTGCTATACTGCATTGAATGGGATTAATAAGCCAAGTATTTATAGGCAGTGGTTTTTTCCATGTGTAGCATAAGCTTTTTGGCTTTGTTCACATATCCCTGGACCTTCTTTCTTTGTGGACAATGGATCTTACACTGCCTCCAGACTTCCTCCTCCCATAGGAGACTGAGCAGAGGGGTGGCCCCTTCTCCCCACAGCTCCCCATGACAGCCTTCTGTCATCTCAGTCAATGGTGACTTCATTTTGGTGACTTCATTTTTCTAGTTGTGTCAGCAAAGAAGTTGGGAGTCATCCTAGTCTCCTCTTTATCGGACAGATTCACTCTGCAAATCACATTGGCTCGACCTTCACAATCACCATCAAGAGTCTAGCCAGGTCTTCCCCCCTCCACTGCCATACCCATCAAGTTCACCACCATCTCTTACCTCGTTGACCACAAGAGCATCCTCGAGGACTTTGCTTCTGCCGACAGGCTACCATCCTCTCATCAGTCACACTGAATTCTACAAAGTCAGCGGGCTGTCATCACTTCTTGGCTCCAAACCATCCAAGCCTCCCCATCTTTCTCCAAAGGAGACCCACAGCTCTTCCTATGAGCTGCTGCTGCTGCTAAGTCACTTCAGTCATGTCCGACTCTGTGCGACCCCATAGACGGCAGGCTACCAGGCTCCCCCGTCCCTGGGATTCTCCAGGCAAGAACACTGGAGTGGGTTGCCATTTCCTCTGCCAATGCATGAAAGTGAAAACTGAAAGTGAAGTCGCTCAGTTGTGTCCGACTCTGATCTACTAGACCCAAAATGACCCGCAAACACTGCTCCCCCAACACACTTACACATACTCACTCAGACACATTCCTAAAGCCCTAGTTCCTACTGTAGTGGGAAGGGGGACCCCTTCCAGACCCCAAGAGTGGGCTCTTGTCTAACACTCAGAAACAGATTATCTGAGGAGACACATGTGCTGACAAAGAAAGAGACATTACTGGGAAGGGGTGCCCAGGTGGAGAGCAGCAGGATAAGGGAAACCAGGAGGACTGCTCTGCCACATGGCTAAAAGTCTTGGATTTTATGGTGATGGGGTCAGTTTCTGACTGTCTCTGGACAATCATTCTGACTCAGGTTCCTTCCTGGTGGTGCGCACGTTACTCAGCCAAGATGGATGCGAGCAAAGAGGCTTCTAGGTGGTAGGACACATGGCGTCTCCTTTTGACCTTTCCTGAACTCTTCCAGTTGGTGGTGGCTTATTAGTTCTGTGTTCCTTACCAGGACCTCCTGCTGTAAAATAACTCACACAAATGGTTATATGGTGCCTGAGCAGGCTGGACAATTTCAGTCCATGTTTCATGGAACACTACTGCTTTCCCCCTTACCCACTCCAGCCACCACAGGCTCCTTGGCTTGGCTTTGCCCTGGCCTCAGAGCTTCTGCACTTAATGTTCCCTCTGCCTGGACAACTCTGCCCCATCCATAGTAATAGCTGAAATTATTTCTTCCTTTCACTTCCTTAGAACTCTTCTCAAATATCACCCTGTAACATATCAACTTTCCTACACCACCCAACCAGCACTCCCTATCCGCCTTTCCCCATCACCATCAGAGCCACTTTACATTTATTTGTTGATTGATCTCTGTCTCCCTCCACTAGAAGATAAGCTCATGAGGGCAGCTTTCAGCCTGTCTGCACCTTTCTGCCTGCCCATCCACCACTTGGAACAATGTCCGACACACAGTAGGCACTCAATAAATACTTGTTGAGTGGTTGTTTGGCCGTTTGAGCATAAGAAAGGTGTACCAGTGCATGTTTGTTAGCATAAGGTTGATGTGTGCCAACCTCAGCCTCTTTTTCTTATAGGAGGTCCTTGTCTTTACACTTGAGAATTCTGGATGCCCTGAGAGTAATAAAAATCAATTCATAGAGTGCTACAGATACTATATGTTGCTAATGAAATCAATGGTTAAAGCATTAATGTACAGATTGACTTTGAATAAGAAAAAAAATGCTTCATGGACTGCATTCCTAACTATGGAAATGAATCACAGGAATGTATTCCATTGAGAAAGCCATTGGGGAATTCTGAATAGAGAAGGGAAACCTCATTCACAGTTCTAAAGAAATAGCCATTAAATCTACCTACATCCTGCCCTTCATAGCACAACAGCAACATCTTTTTCCATGAGAGATCTCCCACCAGTAGACATATATATGGGTTTTCCCGTAACTTCAAATGTTCAGATGAATACTGTCTAAATTTAGAGAACCATTGAAGGTAAATACAAATCATGGAAGTGCTTCCTCCGTTTGTTTTCAAATGTGATGGTAAACTCCTAGCTTATCTTGAAGGCAGTATGACAGGCGGATCTGGACCAGGGTGGCAGCATTGTGCCAGGAAGAGCACAGGTTTTGGCATCAGAGAGGTGCGTTCCAAATTCCCATATACAAACCGTAAACTGGCTTCATCTTCAAGAGGGTCTGATGCATCACTGGTCCATGACAGATGAGGGATCCTTTCAATTCCTCCCCTTTCCCTCAGCATAAATACTCATGACATAGCTTGTATCCACTTTTTAATTTAAGATTTAAAGACCTTTTGAGTGTTAAATCACTTCAGTCGTGTCCAACTCTTTTCGACCCCATAGACGGTAGCCTGCCAGGCTCTCTGTCCATGGGATTCTCCAGGCAAGAATGCTGGAGTGGATTGCCATGCCCTCCTTCAGGGGATCTTCCTGACCCAGGGATCAAACCTGTGTCTCTTATGTCTTCTGAATTGGCCACTAGTGCCACCTGGCAAGGCTGAAAGACCTCTTAGTGTGTGGTCTATCAGCTGGTTTTCAGTTCACTTCAGTTCAGTCACTCAGTCGTGTCTGACTCTTTGCGACCCCATGAATCACAGCACGCCAGGCCTCCCTGTCCATCACCAACTCCCGGAGTTCACCCAGACTCATGTCCATCGAGTCAGTGATGCCATCCAGCCATCTCATCCTCTGTCGTCCCCTTCTCCTCCTGCCCCCAATCCCTCCCAGCATCAGAGTCTTTTCCAATGAGTCAACTCTTCACATCAGGTGGCCAAAGTACTGGAGTTTCAGCTTACATATCTCCTTCCAAAGAAATCCCAGGGCTGATCTCCTTCAGAATGGACTGGTTGGATCTCCTTGCAGTCCAAGGGACTCTCAAGAGTCTTCTCCAACACCACAGTTCAAAATCATTAATTCTTCGGCGCTCAGCCTTCTTCACAGTCCAACTCTCACATCCATACATGACCACAGGAAAAACCATAGCCTTGACTAGATGGACCTTTGTTGGCAAAGTAATGTCTCTGCTTTTGAATATGCTATCTAGGTTGGTCATAACTTCCCTTCCAAGGAGTAAGCGTCTTTTAATTTCATGGCTGCAATCACCATCTGCAGTGATTTTGGAGCCCCAAAAAATAAAGTCTGACACTGTTTCCACTGTTTCCCCATCTATTTCCCATGAAGTGATGGGACCAGATGCCATGATCTTCGTTTTCTGAATGTTGAGCTTTAAGCCAAATTTTTCACTCTCCACTTTCACTTTCATCAAGAGGCTCTTCAGTTCCTCCTCACTTTCTGCCATAAGGGTGGTGTCATCTGCATATCTGAGGTTATTGATATTTCTCCCGGCAATCTTGATTCCAGCTTGTGCTTCTTCCAGCCCAGCGTTTCTCATGATGTACTCTGCATATAAGTTAAATAAGCAGGGTGACAATATACAGCCTTGACGTACTCCTTTTCCTATTTGGAACCAGTCTGTTGTGCCATGTCCAGTTCTAACTGTTGCTTCCTGACCTGCATATAGGTTTCTCAAGAGGCAGGTCAGGTGGTCTGGTATTCCCATCTCTTGAAGAATTTTCCACAGTTTATTGTGATCCACACAGTCAAAGGCTTTGGCATAGTCAATAAAGCAGAAATAGATGTTTTTCTGGAACTCTCTTGCTTTTTCCATGATCCAGCGGATGTTGGCAATTTGATCTGTGGTTCCTCTGCCTTTTCTAAAACCAGCTTGAACATCTGGAAGTTCACGGTTCACATATTGTTGAAGCCTGGCTTGGAGAATTTTGAGCATTACTTTACTAGCGTGTGAGATGAATGCAATTGTGTGGTAGTTTGAGCATTCTTTGGCATTGCCTTTGTTTGGGATTGGAATGAAAACTGACCTTTTCCAGTCCTGTGGCCACTGCTGAGTTTTCCAAATTTGCTGGCATATTGAGTGCAGCACTTTCACAGCATCATCTTTCAGGATTTGAAAGAGCTCAACTGGAATTCCATCACCTCCACTAGCTTTGTTCTTAGTGATGCTTTCTAAGGCCCACTTGACTTCACATTCCAGGATGTCTGGCTCTAGGTCAGTGATCACACCATCGTGATTATCTGAGTCATGAATTTTAAATTCCTTTAATTAGGTTAGATTAATTTGCCAGGTTGAAGAGAAGTGTCACCAGTAGGTTGGTTTCTAAAAGATGCCCATAACAAAATGATCTTTTCCCCTCATAGAGACAGTTTAGGAGAAATATCAGTAAGTCTTTTTGGTACAACATAGATAATACTACAAACAGGAGTATAGCTATCTTGTTCATTATATGATGTTATTTAAGTCACTCCTATTAAAATGATTTCAAATAACAACACTGTTTACAAAATAGGCAATATAAGTCCTTCTTTTTGTAAATTAATAAGTTAAAGGAGAAATATAATGAAGCCCCATTTGAATGCAGTTTCTTGAACATTTAGAGCTCTTTAATAAATATGGAGAAAGCTAAGGCACTGATACTCAATTTTTTTTTTCTTGCTACAGCTCAATATGTTATCCTGCATCAGAGGACGAGTATAGGGAAGGCTATCTCAGTATGTGTGACTTTTCATAAGTAATTTCCAGCAGAGGAAAACCTCGTGATAAGCTGTCTAGTTATAAAGAAATAAGGGCAAATATTATTTCCTTGGCTATTAAAATAGAGTAAAAAGATACCCTGATCTGTGTCTAGCAAAGGAAAGAGATATGTAAACCATGATTCTTAAGTAGTTTTCATCTTTACCATCATCTTAAAGCCAGTGTTGATATTATATGTGAAGTGGGAGAGGGCTTTCATCAGTCAGAAAACAATACAGCAATTTTAGCCATCTTTCTGTGCGTCTGAGAAGTGCCAATCTAAAGGATAATGCATTGTCTTTGTACAAGCAAGGAGCGCAAATCCTGCTCAAAGCTTCTTTTGATTAAAATTTCTATTCGCCTTCTCTCCATGTGATTATCGATGAACCAGCCTGATTTGCCTGCTTCTAACATATGCAAACTGAGATCTGATTCACAAACTTAATTTTTTTTAAATCTCTAAGGTTAATTTAAGAATCAGCCTCTGGCATTAAGATGTTAAAGGTTTGAGAGACTAATCCTCTTCATATATGAGACAAGTAAGAAATCATTTTCATGTATAAGAAAAATAGCAGATAAAAGAATAAGGAATAAAATGGTAATAATAGGAAGAACAGTAACCAGATATTCCTGGCCATACTTAAGTCCACACACACACACACACACAAAAAAGGATTTAAATCGAGTGATGCCAATTAGGAGTAAGAAGAAAATGGGGGCCTTAATTAGCCTAATGAATTATTTAGGCATCTGAGTTATAGAATCTTCATTCCTGGAGCTCAAGAAGAATGTTAGTTGAAAACAGTTTGGATTAGGGCTAATATATATGATTCTTGCTACATGTGGCAAATCAGTCATAAACTCTGAGCACATTAAATCTGTGGTGGGAGAAAGAGGAAATGGCAATCAGATCTTATGCGCATCATATGATGACATTGCACCTGGGGTTCAGAATTGGCCAGAGGGTGCGTAACTTCTCTAAAGCTTTACTCTGACTCTGGTCAACTACGGGCTGCTGCTGCTGCTAAGTCACTTCAGTTGTGTCCGACTCGGTGCGACCCCATAGATGGCAGCCCACCAGGCTCTTCTGTCCATGGGATTTTCCAGGCAAGAGTACTGGAGTGGATTTCCATTGCCTTCTCCCCAACTATGGGCTAGATAATCATAAAATATTGTTAGTTTACAGGAAGTGAATTTGAGGACAAGAAATTGAGTTAATAACCAGTGAGTATCTTTTTGTTTATTTTTAATTAGTTTTAATTTTTATTAAAGTAAGACATGTTCAAAGTATAAATATATTAAAGACTTTAAGTGAAAAACAGCAATTCCTACCCCCTCCCACTCCTTTCTAGGAGTAATCACTTTCAATTTGTAAATTTCCTTGGTATGTACTTTCACATTTTCCATTATGTGCTTTTACTATTTCTTGGTTTATGAATTTTAGACATTAACATCCTACATACATCAAAAGTGAATTATCTCTCTTATACATCCCCACCCCAGTCCCTCCTAATATAATCATTTCGGTTAGGGATTTGTGTTCATCTAGTAACACAAATTCCAAAACATTGGCTCAAACAAATTTGCAGTTCATTTTTCTCACAGAATATGAAGTTCAGGGCTCATTAGGAGACTCCAAGATGCAATCAGCAATCCAAGATCCTTCTATCTTTCCTGTTTTCCACGTTTCCCATCTATTGCATCCTCATGTTTACAGAATGGTCCCCCTATGTCAAGCATTGCAGTCCTACTCCTGGTGAGGAAGTCTTGGAATGGCAAAGGGCAGACAGTGTGTTTCCTTTAAGGAATTTTCCCAGATGTCTTACACAGCTGCTTCTATTAAAATTCCATAGGCCCTAAAAGTTTCACATGACCACTCACACCTGCAAGGGAGGCTGGGAAATGTTCTTCAGCTGAACGCATTTCTGGCCCCAAATACACTGAAGTTCTGTTGGAAAGAAACAAGGAGAAGATGAATATTGGATTGATTACCAGTAGTTCCTGCCACATGTAATGCTGTGCTTTCTTTTTTGAGCATTCTTTCGTTTATCCTAGAGTTAATAATGGCCTCACCTTTGACTTAGATTTATAGATACCTGTTGATCTTCAATGTGATCTATCAGTGTCATTTCTTCCCTGGTAACCTACCTCCAAGAGTCGTCCATCCTCCTAGTACAGTTTATTTACTTATCTATTTTTAAATGTTTGTTTTCTTTGGCTCTACCAGGTCTTCCCAGGTGGTTCAGTGGTAAAGAATCTGCCTTCCAGGTTTGATCCCTGGGTTGGGAAGATTCCCTGGAGGAGGAAATGGCTACCCACTCCAGTATTCTTGCCTGGAGAATCCTATAAACAGGGAAGCTTGGAGGGCTACGGTCCATGGGGTCATAAAGATTCGGACACAACTTTTAAACTGACCACCACCCCCCCCCACACTCACACACACTCCAGTCTTAGTTGCAGCACAATTCCGAGAACATTTTCATTGACTAATTGATCCTATCCTCTGTACCAGTTGTTAGAAGGGATATACAACAGGATCTTCATCTTTGTTGCGGCATGCAGGATCTTTACTTGTGGCAAGTGAACTCTTAGTTGCAACATGTAAGATCTAGTTCCTTTACTAGAAATAGAACCTGGGCCCCTGCATTGGGAGTGCTGAGTCTTAGCCACGGGGCCACCAGCCACCAGGGAAGTCCCCTCCTGGTACAGTTTAGCGTTGGGCTTTTCTAAGACTGCTGCATCTATCCTCCTAGACTTTATAGTCTTTGTGTTGGTTTCTGTCTTCTGAGTCCCATTGTCTTATTTTTCTTGGTTATTTCTCTCCTTGTGTGAAAATGTATCTTGGAGTAGATTCCAATGAAAGAATACATGGGATGCAAAAATGTTGAGTCTTTCTATGAAAATAATTGCATTCTATCCTGACATTTGATGAATAGTATAACTTGGTATACAATCATCAGTTGCAAATCATTTTATTGCAGAATTGTATAGCTCTTACTTTCTACTGTTGCAGTTGATACATGTATAATAAATGTATTAGCAAAATTTAATTATTTAGAAAGAAGAGGGCCTTGTATATTAGTGGTTTTATTTATTTTTAAAATTAATTAATTTATTTTAATTGGAGGCTAATTACTTTAGGATATTGTAGTGGTTTTTGGCAAACATTGACATGAATCAGCCATGGGTGTACATGTGTTCCCCATCTTGGACCCCCCTCCCACCTCCCTCCCCATCCCATCCCTCAGGGTCATACCACTTCTCTGGCCCTGAGCACCCTGTCTCATGCATCAAACCTGGACTTTAAAATTATTATTATTATTACTATTATTAGCAACAATCCCAAGAACATTTTTTATTGACTAATTGATCCTATCCTCTGTACTAGTTGTTAGAAGGGATATACAACAATCCCTTGGCTAGGCTATAGTACAGTTACTCAGTGAAACGAATCTAGGTGTTGCTATGAAGGTATTTTGTAGACTTAGGTAACATGTATAATTGGTTGACTTTAAGTAAAGGAGATTATCTTTGATAGTGTTGCTGGGCTTCATTCAATCAGTTGAAGGCCGTAAGAGCAAAACTCAGGTTTCTCCGAGGAAGAAGAAATTTTGCCTGAAAACTGTAAATTGAGCTCCTGTCCACATGCCCTATGAATGTCAGACTTACCAGTACTCACAATCATGTAAGTCTAGTACTTGTAATACATTTTAATATATATGTTAAATATCCCATTGGTTCTGTTTCACTGGAGAACTCAGACTGATTAAGACCTCAATGACCTCAGTAACTAGAAAAGGGGTTAATAAGACAAGTCAAAAATACTCTATTACAATAATTTTTCTCTTACAAATTTAAATGTAAGATTATAGTTTAAAAAAAAAGTAGATGATTGAGAAATTGAAGAATTACTCTTGAGAAGATATTATGATGTTGACATGAGGCAGAAGGTTGAGTTGGGAGTGTAGAGAATTTTTGACAGTGGGAGGATTACACAAGAACCATTGCTACATTCATACATAAATCTTTATCAGATCACTAAGAGGAAGAGAATGAAGGATCAGTCTTATTTAATCAACAAAAACTAAACAGTGTCAAAATAGTTCACCTCTAAAAGCATAGAATTATTAAATGGTAAGTTATACTTAAAATTTTAAGATAACATGGATTGCTTTAACGCGTTAATTTTCAAGTGATGAAATATCAAAAGCTCAATTTATTCAAAAGCTTGACTGGTGACTGTCTGAAAGTCTGCCCTTTAGGATACAATCTCCTAAAAATTTCCTCGTGGTGTCTTATTCTGTTCTGTATCCACAGATTTCTCCCTTTCTTTTCAGCCTGTCATCCAAATTCATGCTGTAAGCAATAGTTGCAAAAAACTTTCCCATATATGTTTTGATTTGTCTTAGTCCATTTGAACTGCTGTAAGAAAGTACCATAGAGTTGGTGGTTTATAAACAACAGAAATATATTTCTCACAGTTCTAGAGGCGAGGGGTTCCAAGTTCAATGTTCTGACAGATTCTGGTGTCAAAGAAGCCTACTTCCTGCTCCAGATGGCCGCTGTCTTCTGTGTCCTCACATGGTGGAAGGGGCAAGAGAGCTCTCTGGGATCTTTTTAATAAGGGCACAAATCCCATGCATGAGGGCTCCTCTAAGGTTAGGATTTCAACATATGAATTTGTAGAGGGACATGGATATTCAGTCCATAATTTGCCCAACTGTCCTGAAAAACCCTGGACTCAAAGATGTCATTTGGTTTACCTGACACCTATCAGCCAGTTCTGTGGCCACATGCTTTGTCACTCAGTCATGTCCAACTCTTTGCAACCCCATAACTGTAGCCCACCAGGCTCCTCTGCCCATGGGATTCTCCAGGCACGAATACTGGAGTGGGTTGCCATTTCCTTCTCCAGGGGATCTTCCCAATCCAGGAATCGAACCCGAGTCTCCTGCATTGCAAGCAGATTATTTACCATTTGAGCCACCAGGGAGGTCAACTCCAAGAATGGATTCCAAATTGTATTTGTAACCCATGCTTTCTTGTAAGAAAGCCTTCTTCAGCAATCAATGCAAAGAAATAGAGGAAAACAACAGAATGGGAAAGACTAGAGATCTCTTCAAGAAAATTAGAGATACCAAGGGAACATTTCATGCAAAAATGGGCACAATAAAGGACAGAAATGGTATGGACCTAACAGAAGCAGAAGATATTAAGAAGAGGTGACAAGAATACAGAGAAGAACTGTACAAAAAAGATCTTCACAACCAAGATAATCATGAAAGTGTGATCACTCACCTAGAGCCAGACATCCTGGAATGTGAAGTCAAGTGGGCCTTAGAAAGCATCACTACGAACAAAGCTAGTGGAGGTGAAGGAATTCCAGCTGAGCTATTTCAAATCCTAAAAGATGATGCTGTGAAAGTGCTGCACTCAATATGCCAGCAAATTTGGAAAACTCAGCAGTGGCCACAGGACTGGAAAAGGTCAGTTTTCATTCCAATCCCAAACAAAGGCAATGCCAAAGAATGCTCAAACTACCGCACAATTGCACTCATCTCACACGCTAGTAAAGTAATGCTCAGAATTCTCCAAGCCAGGCTTCAGCAATACGTGAACCGTGAACTTCCAGATGTTCCAGCTGGCTTTAGAAAAGGTAGAGGAACCAGAGATCAAATTGCCAACATCTGCTGGATCATGGAAAAAGCAAGAAAGTTCCAGAAAAACATCTATTTCTGCTTTATTGACTATGCCAAAGCCTTTGACTGTGTGGATCACAATAAACTGTGGAAAATTCTTCAAGAGATGGGAATACCAGACCACCTGACCTGCCTCTTGAGAAACCTATATGCAGGTCAGGAAGCAACAGTTAGAACTGGACATAGAACAACAGACTGGTTCCAAATAGGAAAAGGAGTACATCAAGGCTGTATATTGTCACCCTGTTTATTTAACTTATATGCAGAGTACCTCATGAGAAATGCTGGGCTGGAGGAAGCACAAGCTGGAATCAAGATTGCTGGGAGAAATATCAATAACCTCAGATATGCAGATGACACCACCCTTACGGCAGAAAGTGAAGAGGAGCTAAAAAGCCTCCTGATGAAAGTGAAAGAGGAGAGTGAAAAAGTTGGCTTAAAGCTCCACATTCAGAAAACGAAGATCATGGCATCCGGTCCCACCACTTCATGGGAAATAGATGGGGAAACAGTGGAAACAGTGTCAGACTTTATATTTTTGGGCTCCAAAATCACTGCAGATGGTGATTGCAGCCATGAAATTAAAAGACGCTTACTCCTTGGAAAGAAAGTTATGACCAGCCTATATGGGTTTGGATATACAAAAGCAGAGACATTACTTTGCCAACAAAGGTCCATCTAGTCAAGGCTATGGTTTTTCCAGTGGTCGTGTATGGATGTGAGAGTTGGACTGTGAAGAAAGCTGAGCGCCGAAGATTTGATGCTTTTGAACTGTGGTGTTGGAGAAGACTCTTGAGAGTCCCTTGGACTGCAAGGAGATTCAACCAGTCCATTCTAAAGGAGATCAGTCCTGGGTGTTCTTTGGAAGGAATGATGCTGAAGCTGAAACTCCAGTACTTTGGCCACCTCATGTGAAGAGCTGACTCATTAGAAAAGACTCTGATGCTGGGAGGGACCGGGGGCAGAAGGAAAAGGGGACGACAGACAATGAAATGGCTGGATGACATCACCGACTCAATGAACGTGAGCCTGAGGGAACTCCGGGAGTTAGTGATGGACAGGGAGGCCTGGCATGCTGCAATTCATGGGGTCGCAGAGTCGGACACGACTGAGGGACTGAACTGAACTGAACCCATGCATGTGGTATGTCACGTTGCTCTGGTTAATCAAGTGACAGAAACTAACTTAATGAATGCTTGTACCCAGTGAGTAGCAACTTGTTTCTTTTTTATGACATCCTAGAAGACCTATAGGTGGGGTTTTCGTTTCTTATTTTTCATTTCTTTTTCTAAGTAGGGACTCGTGTCACTGTCCATGTAAATCACCTTCACTAATCACCTCAACTTTTCCATGGCCGCCATAAGTATACAACTGGATTTCTGGAACTTCTGAGGGAGAAGAAAGTCTTTCCATAGGCCCTCAGGACTCTGCCCTTGCATCAGGCATTTCCCAGGTGGCTGAATTAGACACCTTCAGCTTGGTTTTCATTGACTTCTGATGTGTCCTGATACATATTTCAATAAACTAGAGGAAGTTACTAATAGTCGACCATTTTTTACATACACATATTCCCATATCCTTTGACCTAACAGAACACTGAAAGAGGTGGCACCATTACTGCTAATTGTCCTCTCGGGTGTCACCCCAATGTCCATCCATGTCTAGTAGGGCCTGTCCAGGATCACTGGCCCAGGAACTCATGTTGTGTTTGCTGTAGAGGTCTGTTTATATGACCAAACCTGCACTAAACTACACAGGATTACCACCTCAGCTGCTGTCTTAAGAAAGATCTGCTAAGACTACCTCATCCCTTCAGCTGATGTTTGCAAATGCTGTTAATCACAGACCAAGAACAGAACATCCGAACCTTTAGTGAAGCGTGTTTCTTTCTTTGCTTCAGTTTACTTGCTTATGCTGTTTCCAATAAGTGGATCTAATGCTCACTTAATGGATGACCCCTAAAGTGCCGTTTATTGGATTTGAAATGTTGAAGAAGTCTGTTTATTGGTAAATGAAAAAGTAGACTTCATTTATTTACATTGTTCCCTTTTCTTAAGAGTTTTAGGGATGATTTCTGGAGATAGCATATTTTATAACACAAAGCAGGGTAGGGACTTCCCTGGTGGTCCAGTGGTTAAGCTCTGCACTTCTAATGCCTGGGGTACAGGCTTGATCCCTGGTCGGGGAACTAAGATCTCTCATGCTGTGCCATGTGGGCAAAACATAAAAAAGAAATTAAACAAAAAACTTTTTTAAAAAAGCAAAGTAATTCTCACTTCAAACACTTAAGTTTAATTCCTGTAGCAATTGGTCCTGATCAGACCTTTGGTTTTTTAACTTTGCTTCAATGATCCTGTCTGTTCTTATATTTTGGTGCAGATGAAATGGTGCATATTTGTAAAGTGCCTGGCAACATGCTTGGCTCATAGTAGATACTTACAAGGAGTGTTTGTTAATAACACCCCTGTAGGCATTCCTGTCCTTCTGCATAATGAGAAGATGGAAGAGAGAACTAGCAACCCATCATGGTATCTCTTACTGGTGGAAGTGCCCTTTTTTTGGGTTTTTAATTGCCTTACAATGTTGTCTTGGTTTCTGCCATGCATCACCATGAATCAGCCATCAGATCAGATCAGATCAGTCGCTCAGTCATGTCCGACTCTTTGCGACCCCATGAATCGCAGCACGCCAGGCCTCCCTGTCCATCACCAACTCCCGGAGTTCACTGAGACTCACGTCCATCGAGTCAGTGATGCCATCCAGCCATCTCATCCTCCGTCGTCCCCTTCTCCTCCTGCCCCCAATCCCTCCCAGCATCAGAGTCTTTTCCAATGAGTCAACTCTTCGCATGAGGTGGCCAAAGTACTGGAGTTTCAGCTTTAACATCATTCCTTCCAAAGAAATCCCACGGCTGATGTCCTTCAGAATCAGCCATAGGTATACATATGTCCCATCCCTCTTGAACCTCCTTCCCCACTCCCATCCCATCTGACCCCACTAGGTTGTCACAGAGCACTGGGTTGAGCTCCCTGTGTTATACAGCAACTTCCCATCAGCTGTCTGTTTCACATATGTTCATGTACATATTTCAATGCTACTCTTGCAATTCTTCCCCCCCACCCCCCGCTGCTGTGTCCCTAAGTCAGTTCTCTGTATCTGAGTCTCTGTTGAAACTGCCCTTTCATATATCTCCCAGAGATTATTGTACACATTTCTCCCAGAGACCTTGTCATCTAGAGCTGATGTTTTTTATGTAGATGCAGAACTGTGTGATGGCTTCATATAAAAATGTAGAAAATAGACTGTCTCACAAATATGTCCATGAAGCTAAGATTCTGTTTTAGGAGGTTCATCTCTTCTCTTGCACTCTGACTTTGGTTGGACATGGGAGTATTAGAATAAAGATGGTATTATGGGGACTTCCCTGGTGGTCCAGTGGTTAGGACTCAGTGCTTTCACTGCCATGGCCGCAAGTTCAATCCCTGGAGAGGGAGCAAGGTACCGCAAGCCACATGGTATGACCAAAAAATAAATTAAAATGGTATTATGCTTATTGTTTTCATAAGTGCAGGACAGATTTTGAATTATGGTAAAAAAAAAAAAGGTAACTGTAATAGTTTAATTTGTCAAGAGATTCTTTTCCCTTTAGTAATGTGGCAGTGGCTGCAGTCCCGTTGATGTCCATAGCTCAGGAAAGCGTTTCATTCCCTTTCCACACACGTTTTGTTTGTTGACTTCTTCCTGTGCTGTTGGTGCATGGGTACAGTGAAAGTATCTGGGGTTACAAAGATGAATAGGATGTCATTCTTGCTCTTGAGAGTTTTCTAGTTTCCTAGAAGAGACAGACTGAATAAGATGTGATTACAGTGCCACATGGAAGTAAAACAGCAGAGATGTAGCATGGTTTGCTCAAGCTGGTGCTTACCGTCTCCTGGCTCAGTGTATCTCCTCTAACCTCTGTGTTTAGGGTCCTTACTGCAGAAAAGGAGGGAATATTTACACTACAAAAATTGGCAAAGGATTCAGACAAGGTGAAAAATGGTGCTGTCCCATAGAGTAAAAATGCAACATAATTATAAATTCTAATTTGTGAAAATATAGGCTGCTGCTGCTAAGTCACTTCAGTCGTGTCCGACTCTGTGCGACCCCACAGACGGCAGCCCACCAGGCTCCCCCATCCCTGGGATTCTCCAGGCAAGAACACTGGAGTGGGCTGCCATTTCCTTCTCCAATGCATGAAAGTGAAAAGTGAAAGTGAAGTCGCTCAGTCGTGTCCAACCCTCAGCGACCCCATGGACTGCAGCCTTCCAGGCTCCTCCATCCATGGGATTTTCCCCTTTCAAAGCTAAATTTTAGATCATGACATATGTGCACCATGACTTACTTTAGGATTTCAAAGAAAAAAAATATCTGGGTGTAAGCCTGTTCCTTGGTGGCTCAGACGGTAAAGAATATACCTGCAAGGCAGGAGACATGGGTTTGATCCCTGGGTCGGGAAGATCCCTAGAGAAGGAAATGGCAACCCACTCCACTATTCTTGCCTGGAGTATCCCATGGACAGAGGAGCCTGGTCGGCTACAGTCCATGGGGTCTCAAAGAGCCAGACACAACTGAGTGAATAAACAACAACAATGACGACAAATCTTGGCTTCTTTTTTTTTTAAAGAGCTGGTTGTTAAACATTTACCAGCATACCACTGAGTGTGTCTATAAACTACGGAGTATAGAGAAGGGATTACTTTGTTTTGGGACATTTGGGGAAGCCACAAAATAGTGCTGACATTCTGACCTTGTAGGATGCAGTAGGAATGGGCCAAAGGAGAGGAAAGATGGATGAAACTTTGACAGGGCACAGAGCCTGTGAGAGGAAATCCCAACTCATATTTTCTTCGGAGGTGATGACAGCAGAAGGCAAATGCAGTCGTGAGAAGCTTCTGTTGAAGGTGATAAATAGATATGCCTTGGGACTTCACTCTGATGATATTTAGAGGCAGCAGCCCTGGGTAATTTCCTGTGTCCTGGGGCTCAGGGTATACCCAGGGCAGGAACAGGTACAGTATTTTTTTGAAGTGAATCAGAGCCCTCTGCACCAGGATAAAATGCAGATTCCCAGGCTCCTCCTCAAACCTATTGATCAAATTCCCTTGGAGTCACAGGCCCAGGGACTGGCATTTTTCACAATGTCCCCAGAAGTTTCCTGGACAGTTAAGTTGGAGAACCAGTATTTTTGTTTTGTTTTGTTTTTGAAAACGAGTATTTCAAAGCCAGTCCATCAGTGATTCTCCATTGGGCATGATTTCTCCCTTGGTGTTGTCTGGAGACATTACTGATTGTCATGACTGTGGAAGGGTTCCTTGTATCTGGTGGCCTGAGGCCAGAGACACTGCTCGACATCCCCCAGTGCACAGCACAGCACCCCCCAATGGAGAATGATCTGACCCCAAATGTCAATAGGGTTGAGGCTTAGAAACCCTGGTTTAGGCTCTGTAGTAAATACATGAAGAGGACTGAAGTCTGGTTGTGTCACTGGGTGGTTCCTTACCTTGCTAAGGTGGGGGGCTGAAATGGGGTTATGGACCTCCATGTCCAGAAATGGGGCTGCCAAGTTTTCTTGGAACTGGGCAGAGCTGACATCTACTGAATCCATACAGATGATAGGCTGGAAGCTGCTCTTTGATTGATTTGCTAAGGTTTTTTTTTTTTTCTCCCCTCTGATACCAATTTTTTTTTCTTTATTGAATTATTCTCACAAAATTTTTGCCACTTCTTTGGGAAAAAGCTTTGCTCAGCTTGTGCTGGTTATTTTTCTTTTCCATCCAAAAGACAGAGTGACCTTGAGACCATATTGATTAAGAATTGAAAAGCGTTCCTGTTTATAGAAAATACAGAAAGCAAATTTTGGAAATTATTTTTCAAAGAATTTAAGTTTAAATCACAAACTTAAAACTTCAGGGTTTAAGTGTGTAAGATCTCTTACTGAGATCCTGTCCAGCTTGTCTCTGAATAAGTTCACCAGATCAACCTTGTAGGTAAGGTGAACTTGAGTGAAAGGTAGACACACGTCTTTAATTTTTTTTTCTTCTTAACCAAACATCAGTGCCTATTTTTCTAATAACAGTTTTATTTAAAATTGTGCTTTGGGCCCTTATTGGGTAAAGATTCTCGTTCATTTGCCATGTTTCAGCAGACTTGTGTGCCCTTTACCATTAAGATCTGTCTCTTAGACAGATGCACAGTTCATCTATATGGAAGCGAGGTGGATGACATCCTCTCCCCCACCCCGAGTGCTGGTTTCGGTTCAGGTGTTCTGAGTAACAGTTAGCTTCCCTCCCCAGTGTTCGGTGCGAGATACCCTTTTCGAAATCCGCCTGGGTCCTGCGTGTGGCACTTTTCTGCTTGCAGTCGTTTTGTCCCTCTCAAATGCTTGCGTGCTTTTAGGGAGCTCTTAAAAGGCCAGGCCTTAAGCTAGTTAAGCTTTGAGGCGAGCCGGAGCTGTGAGATAAGAATAGAACGCATCTTTTACTCCGGGAGCTGGGGAGGCTGTTTCCAGCTGCTTCCAGTCATTGAAATCCTGAAAGCTCTCTAATCCTCGCGGAGGCAGCCCCTCCGGCTCCCAGGGCCCACCCCCTTCTCCTGATTGGCGAGGCTCCTCCGGGGCCCCCGCCAGCCACCTACGACGTCTCTGAGACCCAATTTGAAATAAGAGCCAGGCGGTCCCCGCTTCCCTGCGCCCGACTTTTCATAGGCTGGGAAGAGAAGCTTGAGAAACTTGACGTTGTCTTGGGCAGAGTGCGTGTAGCAACAGATCAAAGGAAAAAGGGGAAGAAAACGTGTTCTCAGCTGCCTGGCGAACTCGCTGAGTTGCTTTTGTCTTGCGGGCTTCTGCTGGCTTTGGTGTTTCCCCTCGGAAGACCGCGGCGTGGGCTTCCAGGCGGCTCGCTCCCTGCTGGATGGGTGATGGAACTCTAAACATGAGGCAGGTGAGCTCCGGGGGCTGCAGGGGCGGGTGGAGAGGGAGGGCGCAGCGTGGGACCCCTGGGATGTGACTCCGGAGGGCTGGCCGGATGAGCAGATGCCTGGCCGAATGATTCCATTTGGCGGAAGAACGGGGCTGCCTTTTCCTAAAGTAACCCGTGAAGCAGATCTCCTGAGGTTCCCCCCACTTCTGCCTCTAATGGGGATTGGCGATGTCAGGCAGTCATTGTAAAAGGCTTAAACGCGGTTCGTAGAACATGTAAATCACTTCCAGTTTGCGGTGGCTGGAAGGTATTGTTCGGGATCTATCTGAAGCTCTGAGCCTCTTTCCTGTGCTTTGGGTGAGAATAAAGACAACGGAATATCCTGAAAAAGAATTGAAGGGGGCCTCTTATCTCGTTTGGGCTCCCCATCCTGAGCATTTACTGTGTTTATGGCTGCGAAGGTGGCACCAGCCCGAAATGAGCAGACAGTCCTTCCAGGAAAATTGTGTTTTTCTGTTCTAGCAGTTTTGAAACTGTTATTGCTTCTGGACAGGAGAGGACAGCCCTGAGAGTAGTGAGCCGAGAAAGGGCTCGGGGATTACTTCCATGAGTCTTTGAAAAGAATTCTAAACCAGCAGCTTCTTCCGTGGCTGCGGGGCATGATGATAAAATTTCTTATCAGCCTAAGTCGAGGTTTATAGCTCTGCCTGTAAGAAAAGCAAAAAGTGAGTGTGCACAAAGCCAAGAAAAGGGTGTGATTTATAACAACCAAAGTTATAGAAGAATCTTATGTCAATATTTCAGTATCAAGATCCGTACTCATATAAGGGGCAGAGAAACTGGAAAAACATGCTAGTAGGCTGGCAAGGGCAGAAAACTCCAAGAGGAGTGATATTGACTTTGCCAGCTCTAAGTAAATGTGGGTGGGAAAAGTTAGCATCCATGTTACCACTAGGAAAACTCTGCACTTTTTTCTTCTAAGTGGGTTGGGCACTCACCACCCTGTGCGCTTTGGGGTAAATGAGTTGCACAAGGAGCAAACTTTCTGTTTCGGGGCTGGAGTGAGGGGGTTAGAACTTTCCCTTTCCTGTAGTCTAGGGCAGTGAAGCAGAGCCCCCTCTGTACGATCAGGTTTCGATAAGACTCTCTGCCTTCTTGTCTCCTTGCCTGCTCACTAAGCAAGCGGCAGTGAGTGCAGAAAAGTAGGCTTACACTCGCAAGCACTTGTGTGTTTCCAGTGAATTGCTCTAACTCTTGCTGGAGACTGGGGCCGTTGATCAGTTTCAAGTTCTGCAAACTCACGGTTTGACCCCCCTTCTTTTTCTGTTGAGCAGTCCCGCCCGATGGGATGAGGGAAAGAAGCAAGAAGCCTAAATGGAAAGGATTTAGCCAAAGGAAAAAGGAACGCAAAACATTTTTTTACAAAGGTCCTGGGCTGGAACAAAGAAGTCATTTGATCCGTTGCAGAGCCACCTGTCCTCTTGGTATCTGAGCTCACTTTTCAGAATCCCTGTTCCCACACAATTCCTCTGGAATGGAGGCACTCCCTGTGGATGCCAGAGGCATGCTGTCCGAAGCTTGGCACGGGTTTTCCCATGCCTTGCTCCTTGTGGCATTCACATAAATTGGACTTCAGCCCAGTCATGAAGTTTTAAGGGTACACATGGAGTAACTCAGTCATTTAATGAATGGGTAGCTTTTCATCCCATAACTGTATGTCCAATAATTTTTTTGGCCTGTTTGGTACTTGAAAAGAGGGTGGATTGGGGTGAGATGACAGGGAGAGAAGTGGGGTGGGGGGTGGAGTCAGGGCTCTTCAGAAGAATCTAGGCAGTTCCAGCGACTCGGGAATCTGACACATTGTTCTGCAACAGGAATGTGGAGGGGAATGAGATGGTGGAGTTACTGGCTTGGATTAAGCCCAACTTGATTTGAGTTTCTCTTCGGGAGAAACTCGTCCAGGTAGGGTGACTCGCACCCACCCGCGAATTTGTCATCTCAGCCCGGCAGCTCCAGTTGGGCTTGCAGGGTTAACTATCAAAGAGATCCATGTGTCACCAGCTCAGCAATGAAATCCAATCTCTTCCCCGAGAAGTGATCCATCCCCAGGGCTGCACAGACTCTGAACAATGGCGTGGCAGCCAAGAGACCCCCGCCCCTGACTAGCCACAGCGGGTAGCCATAAATAGCCAGCAGAATTAGAAAGCTGCCTGACTGGCCATGAGATTCAGAGGGGTTTTGCCTTCTGCCAGGTGGGAGGAAGAACTGGTGCAGAGAGATAGTGTTCTTTGAGGATTCCTAAGGTCACACTGAGTTGGGCCAAAAGAAGAGGGTGAACCTGATTTGCCTCTATCAGGAAGTCATTTTAAAGCGTGTGCCAACCTTTCCTGCCCACTGATCATAAATGGGAAACTTCTGAAACTTCCTTGAGCATGGATTTGCTGTGTTCCCAGGCAAAAAGAAAGGC
This sequence comes from Bubalus kerabau, assembly GCF_029407905.1. NCBI lineage: Eukaryota > Metazoa > Chordata > Mammalia > Artiodactyla > Bovidae > Bubalus > Bubalus kerabau. The sequence continues at coordinate 145,464,015 of NC_073647.1, read as the reverse complement.
ACGGCCACCTGTTCAAGCAGCCCAGCCAAAAACAACAGGTTTGCCTGTGGCATTCCCACAACTGCAGATGCCCTCCTCAAATGGCACACCACCCATTGTCCCTGTAAATGAGAAGACCAAATAATTGTCTCTCGAGCTAGGGGAAAAAATCAGGTTCTTCAGACAACATTGCCTACCAGATGTATTTTGGGTTTTTAATACGTGATGATTTTAGGAAACACTCCAAGAAAAGAGGGTGCTCACTCTATTTCTGATGGACTGAAATCATTGCAGTTGCCCGTAGCATGAAGGGAAAGAATGAGGTATTAACCAGTGCTTTAAGCAGCTGCTAAATTCTTGCATGGCTGGGATAGTGCTATTATAAGGAAGTTGTGACTCAGTTTGATCAGTTTTGCATTCTTCAGATTCGAATTAAAATGCCCAAGGACATCTGGTTTAATAATGAATGTCTTTGTATTAGTTTTTCCTTTGAGGATTAGAGAGTCCTTTACAAACAGGATCTATTTATTCTCTGCCATATCCCCAGGAGAGAATGAAATGGCAATTTGATCCTCATAGAAAAAAATGGTGAGGTGAAGTAGAGAGATACAAGGCAAAGTAGGTACAAGCCTGAGATGAATGCTACCCAGCCGGAAAGACAGACAGCTTGCACAGGCTCAGAATGGCCAGTGAGTGGAGGGATTAAAGGCAACTCTCCTACAGCTTCCCTTTTCTTATTCTATAATCAGCATATATTGTCCCAAGTATGTTTTATGGTTTTCTTCATTTGAAAGTCAAGTCTATAAAAGTGTAAAAGGCATTTCTGTTCTCATTTGTCCCAACATTGACATCACCATTGTCATTTTCATGACATCACCTAGACAGATACTGAAACTAACCAGAATTTAAAGTCTGTATCTGAGACATGGTCCTTTCACCAGATACCATAGGGTTTTTAAGTTTTTGCACATGGTTTGGAGGTCCAGTATCTTCAACACACCTTAGAATTTTCATTTATTCTCTACTGTCTCTCCTTGGCAGGGAATTTTATAATCGTGGCTTGTTGTCAGATTAAAGGTCATGTTGAAATAGTTTTTTCGAGTTGGCTTTTCCTTGCCATTCGTTAGGACCTGTGCTTGTAGTTTGCTTGACTAGGGACCGCATAGGCTGTGAGCAAATCCTTTAATTGATACTTGCATGTTATCCTCAGACATTCCAGCAAGTTTTAAGGCTAAGTGTGTATGTGGATGTCTCCTGGCTTTGATCCCTTGTGTGGTAAATAGACATTCAAGGTAGCCATGGCAACCTGGGCTGTGCCTTGGTGAAAGAGGGGGATTTGGTCACTGGACAAAGAGTAATTTGTTTGATTAGAAAAAGGTGGGACCGATCAGGGCATTTTTTTTTAAACCTGCGTGATTTAGGGATCACAGTTCATCCAAACCATTTAGATTTTTCTCAATAGGCAAAAAGAATGACTGGCTAACTGCGACCAGCGTATGTTGCCGATGTAATTTAAATACTTTTTTATCAAGTGGTTGCTACTTTCAAAAAGCTACTAATAGAATGAAAGGGAAGTCCAAAGTATTATATCAGTTTTCCTGTTGTACATAGTATGAATTTTCAGAGCTTGGTGGAATTTTAAAAAGAAATACCCAAAGCTGATTGGGCAGTGTGCATTTCAGTTATCCACCTGCAGAGGTCAGGCTTGAAGTGTCTATGGTGGAAGGCCAGGCGGTGGACGCTGCTGCTGGGAACTGGGATCAGTCAGAGAGAATTGTTCAGCTTTTTTTGAACAGTTAGTTAGCGATTCTTTACTCTTGTGACCAAAGCCACAGAAACTGAGTTCATTCAAGGAAGAGAATATCAAATACACCGTGATTAAAGAAAGGGCTCCAAAAGCCAGGTCAAATGGGAATCTAATCTCCATTAAGATACGGGACAGTTTATCAACACGATGCTTTTTGGCTCATTATCAACTCCTTTTATTTCACATGAAACCCATCTCCGAGGTTTTGTTGTAGAAGATTGTTTGCCTCGTTTTATGAAGTGACATAGAAATTCCTTTAAATGGAAGTACAAAATATTAGGGACTCTTCCAGATCCACATGAACTTTTTTCCCTCCAGGGAAAGATATTTCATTGACATGAGCAGGGAAGTTAATACCTACAGAAGGTCATGTGATGTTAAAGAGGTCAGAAAATTTGAGGCACGGAAAAAAAAAATAATGCTAAGGGAGGACTTGGCTGTAAAACAAAGAAAAACCACAAAACCTTAATAACTTGCATGCTTTGTGCTATAAAAGAGAAGTTCTCAGTAAAAAGAGCAACAACAACAACAAAAAGGAAGCGGTGCTGTTCATTAGCAGTAGATTTTTATATATAGTCAAATATTTATGATGTTGTTTAATCGCTAAGTTGTGTTTGACTCTTTTGCAACCCCATGGACTGTAGCCCACCAGGCTCCTCTGTCCATGGGATTTCCCACACAAGAATCCTGGGGTGGGTTGCCATTTCCTTCTCCACTATCTATGACGAAATAGTACAAAAAGGAGAAATAATATACAGATTCTCCTTGATTTCTTATATTATTCAAAGACATTTACTGAATACTTACAGAATTAGTATATTCATTAGTTCATTCAGTAAAACTACCCTAAATGATTCCCTGGAGACTCAGAGGTAAAGAATCCACCTGCCAATGCAGGAGACTTGGGTTCCATCTCTGGGTCGGAAAGATCCCCTGGAGGAGGGCATGGCAAACCACTCCAGTATTCTTGCCCAGAAAATCCTATGGACACAGGAGCCCGGTGGGCTATAGTGCATGGGGTCAAGAAACAGTCAGATACAACTTAGTGACTAAATGACAACAATAATAAATGATTATTATATGTCAGGCCACTTTTGGGTTGCAAACATGATTTTGATACAGGCCCTGCACTCAAAGAACTTTTAATTTTATGTCTACTTTATTATACCAATAGCACAGTGTAAGTTATGCATGGGTAAAATGCCTGCTCATTAATAACTATATTTATATGATTAAGAATCTGCTTAATAAATTGGTGGTAGCCAAAACTTTACTGAACTGAGAAAGCTTGAGAGAGGATTGTAATTGTGAGATTTAATTTTTACCCACATATCCATTTGTGGGACTGTATGAATTCCTAGTTTAAATAAATGTATGCTAATTAGTAAAGTCATTTAATTCATTTTTCTCAATAGAGAAAAATAACTCATAGGTGGTGGTCCCCCAAATCTAGGAATGTGTGATGTTCTCAGAGTTTGTTGTTTGAAACCCAGAGCACTTTCCAATGAGAAATGGTGCCTAATTGGGACTAAAATACTATTTTAAAAAATAACCAGTCTGATTAATGACAGATGAAGTTCTGCATTTTGAGGGCACGCCTCCACGTTGTACAGGATGGAACATAGAGAAGGTGTTGTATACTTTCAGTAATAGGCCAGTCTTAAAATACCTGAGGTAGGAAAAGTTTGCACTAGTTTTCACCTTTTTCCATGTTTCTAGTATCCTCTGGGTCGCACTGGGATATCTGTCCCAGACATATCCTAATACCCAATCAACCGAGCTGCCATCATTGCTTCATCTTCCCTCGCTCCCCTCCCCAATCTCCAAACCACACTCTTGTTTCCTCTAGACAATGCTCTTGACCAGATGTTGGGAGAAAAGCGATGTGAATGTGCTAAAGCTCATGACTCTTTGCCCTCTAACCCCCAGGATGAATCTTTTTTTTTTTTCCTGGACAAATCTTTAATTGGGGACATAGCAGGCACTAGAGCCTAGAGCTGCAGAAATCACAAATGCCCTTTCCAGGACAATGTTTGTGGGCAGGGTCATGCCTTGGGCAGACAGGACTTGCTGGTGTGTGTGCCCATGGGTCTGACCTCTTCACTAGTTCTTTTCTCAGCATCCTGCCTGAATTTCTGGACTCCCTGGGGTCTTTGTGAGTGACACCTGGGGGCCAAGTGAGGGGAGTGATGTCATTTGTGGGTTTGTTATTTATAAGTACAGGCTTTGTACACTGAGCACTGTCTACTTGGATCAGAGTAAATGGAAAGGATATAGCTGCAACTTCCACTTATCCACACAAGTATTGGAAATGGTGTATTTATTTCCAGTTATTCCTTTGTCTGCCTGTCTTGGGACTGAGTTAGTCAAGAGCATGAGTTAAAATACCTCTTAACACATTATTGACCAGGAGATTTTTTGCAGAAGCTAATGCCTGTGGCTGGTAATTTGCTTTGTAAGTGAATGTTGAAACATCTCAAGTCAATAATGTTTGGGTAACAATAGATGTATTCATACATCTCTGGTCAGTAAGTTGTTCATTACCTTGAAAGTGCAAGTCCAAGCACAGTGCCTGACTCACAATAAGAATCCATAAATACTTTTTGCCATTTGCAGCAACATGGATGAACCTAGGGATTGTCCTATTAAGTGAAGTCAGCCGGACAGAGAAAGAAACATCATGATATTGCTTACATTGTGGAATCTTAAAAAAAAAATGAAATTATATACAAAGCCAAAATAGGCCCACAGACATAGGAAACAAACTTACAGTTAGTTACAAAAGAGAAAAGGAGGGAATGAATTAAGAGTTTGGAATGACTGTATAGACACTACTATATATAAAATAGATAATCAGCAAGGCCCTACTGTATAGCACAGGGAACTATACTCAATATTTTGTAATAACCTATAAGGGAAAAGAATCTTAAAAATAGTTGTTTAGTCACTGAGGCATGTCTGACTCTTTGTGACCCTATAGACTGCAGCATACCAGGCTTCCCTGTCCTTCACCATTTCCTGGAATTTGCTCAAACTCAAGTTCATCGAGTTGGTGATGCCATCCAACCATCTCATCCTCTGTCATCCCCTTATCCTCCTGCCTTCAGTCTTTCCCAGCATCAGAATCTTTTCCAGTGAGTCAGCTGTTCGCATCAGGTGGCCAAAGTAGTGGAACTTCAGTTTCAGCTGAGTCCCTTCAATGAACATTCAGGATTGATTTCCTTTAGGATTGACTAGTTTGATCTCCTTGCAGTCCAAGGGACATTCAAGAATCTTCTCCAGCACCACAATTCGAAAGCATCAATTTTCTGGAACTCAACCTTCTATGGTCCAACTCTTATATCCATACATGACTACTGGAAAAACCATAGCTTGAATTGTATGGACCTTTGTTGGCAAAGTGATGTCTCTGCTTTTTAATATGATTTCTAGGTTCATTATAGCTTTTCTTCCTGGAAGCAAGTGTCTTTTAATTTCATAGCTGCAGTCACCATCTGCAGTGATTTTGGAGCCCAAGAAAATAAAATGTGTCACTGTTTCCACTGTTTCCCCATCTATTTGCCATGAAGTGATGGGACCAGATGCCATCATCTTAGTTTTTTAAATGTTGAGTGTTAAGCCGGCTTTTTCACTCTCCTCTCTCGTTTGCATCAAGAAGCTCTTTAGTTCCTCTTTGCTTTCTCCTGTTAGAGTGGTGTCATCTGCATATCTGAGGTTATTGATATTTCTTCAGGCAATCTTGATTTTAGCTTGTGCTTTATCCAGCCCAGCATTTCACATGATGTACTCTGCATATAAGTTAAATAAGCAGGGTGACAGTATACAGCCTTGACATACTCCTTTCGCAGTTTTGAACCAGTCTGTTGTTCCACGTCCTATTCTAACTGTTGCTTCTTGACCTGTATACAGGTTTCTCAGGAGGCAAGTAAGGTGGTCTGGTATTCCCATCTCTTAAAGAATTTTCCACAGTTTGCTGTGATCCACACAGTCAAAGGCTTTAGTCAGTGCAGCAGATGTAGATGTTTTTCTGGAATCCCCTTGCTTTTTCTATGATCCAACGGATGTTAGCAATTTGATATCTGGTTCCTCTGCCTTTTCTAAATCCAGCTTGTACATCTGGAAGTTCTTGGTTCATGCACTGCTGAAGCCTAGCTTGAAGGATTTTGAGCATTACCTCAAAAAAATAGTGATATGTGTGTGTGTGTATGAGTCATTTGGCTGTATGGCTGATACTAACACAACATTGTAAATCAACTATACTTGAATAAAAAATAAAATTTTAAAAGTAATCAATAAATATTTTTCAGGTGCATCCTGGATGAATTTTGACAGGAAAGAAAATGGAAAATGCTCTTTAAGATCAACAGAGTATGAGAAAGAAAGGGCATTAGACAGGTTGGGGGAACAGCATGAACTGAATAGACTGCCACCAGAGAAAAATGAAAGTAGTTTGCCATTGCTTAACCATCTAGTCCTCTCGGTTGTGTTCTGCGTGAGGCCACAACTCAGAGTGTGGCAGGTAGCTTGTCTTATGTACTCCATGATGGGGCTACAGAAGTCATTAAGAAAGGGGACATGTCCTCCAACAGCTCAAAGCCTAAAAACAAAGATGGAATCTGCTGCTTGCGCTTATTGAGCCAAACCTGATGTTTTAGCCTTTGGTCCACGTGCAGTGCATTTATTTTGCCAGGTGAGTGGCATGTCCAAGGTGACTCAGCAACTGAGAGCCTATTTCCGGAAGGATTCTGAAGTCTTCCACTTTATCTCATGCATATGACAGCCACATTTTCTGCAGTGAAGCTTGAGTCATATGCTGGATACCTCATTTTCACTGTTTCTGGTGTGACAGACTATCTGAGAGTTATGGTTAAAATGATGAAATAGAAATTTCTGAGAGATTGAGTGGTTTATGGAGACAACAGGACTAATACATTTTCAAAGGGTCCATATGGTAGACTGTGTTATCTGTTATCTATCCAGTTGTGAAGTGTGCCTTCAGTTGTATGTATTTTGAAGTGATCTTCCCTAAACAATTATGAGAAAAAGAGCTGTTTGACAAATGGAATTCGTTGAGTGCCCTGCTGAGTTCCCAGTAGCTAGATGAGTACAGGCCAGATAAGGCGAAATGTAAATGAAAGACATCACCCAATATTAGAAGTCTACACAGGATTAAGTCTCCTGTAGGAGATATATTAGGAATTAAGACAAAAATTTGTGCTATTTAGTCTGTATGGTCTTGGCTCTGATTTTTGATACATATGAAAATGTCAGAGAGGAACAACTGGGAGAATTATGTTTCCAAAAGAAGAAAGTTTAAGGAGTGAGATGAGTCCTTGTGTGTGTGTGTGTGTGTGTGTGTGTGTGTGTGTGTGTTTAACAAATGAGTCAGCTGAGCTTTGTGGAAATAGTTTAGGAAAGTGAAATGGGAACAATTAGAAGGGAGAAGAAAGTGTGTGTTGTTTCAGTCAACCTATGGGGAAAGTGGAGTAGAAAAATTGTCTATTCGGTAAGTGACTGGGTTTTTTTCATTGGTCAGTGTTTCAAGCAGATTTCTAAAGAAATAGTGACGAGGCAGCCCTTTGCATATGGCTGTGAGCTAACGAAGGAAACCAAGTTGTAATAATTGATAGAAAGAAGTGTGGCTTTCTGAGTAGAGAAAAACATGATAGTAGACTATTCAGTAATGAATATTTATTGCTTAATGCTTCTTAGCCTGGAGGAGACACTTTCTGAATATTTTGAACAGTTCCCCTTTCTAACATTTAAGCTGTCAGAATTGAATAGTTCACATGTAAACTACATTGTTTTGGTTTAACTAACAAAGAGTGATAAGACGTGAATAGTTTGTGACAGCCCGAACATTGATAACAGAAGACATTAATGCCTGCAGACACAGCCTACATGGTAAGATTCTGGGAGCAAAAATGCTTATTATGTTAGGCCAACGTGCTTTGACCTAGTTTTGCTTTTCTGCTTGGAAATTATGTCAGAATTCGTTACATCATCCCTGTGGATGAGCAATTGCACGTTCTTGTTTATTTCAGCATCATTTTATTCGCTTGTGTATGTAGTTCTGACCTCCAAGAAGTCAAACTAATCCTCACTGACTTGCCTTTTCCTTTTGAAATGAGTCTCCTGCATGCTAAAGAGAGATTTTATGTATTAACAAAACAATCTAGGATGCAGTCTTCAAAGACATGAATTTCTCCTTGATGGGAGCCACAACTGCCCTCTTGAAGGCTCTAAGAGGCCAAGTAGTTTTCCTTTCTTTGTCTTACGGGGATGGTTCAGATTACTGTGCCAGAGTTGAATAACAAAAAAATTAAATAAGACAGGGAGGTTGATGGGGTACTTTTCAGCCCATCATCTTTAAGTTTGTCCATTGCATATTTCTGCTTTCTTCATCCAGTCAAAACTGGCCTGACATATTTTTCCTATTTAACATTTTTATTGAATAATTTTCGAAATGAATTATTTCCTCAGTTGATTTCAAACACATTTCCCCCTTGCCATTTAATACTTTGTATCACGAGGGGAAAGAACCGTTTAATTCTTTCATACATTTATGAATTCCAATCTTCAAAGAGTGTGAGTTCTTCCACTGATCCATTGACGTCGAATTTACAAGTATAATTTGCTACCAAAAGACCTTGAACGGTTTTTGGTGCGCACGTTTTGGCATTCCTTATTAACAAATGTAATCAGGCAAAAGCCCGCCAGAATATGTATTTGTGGTTCCTCTTGAAAAATCGACCATTTGCTCTTGTTTTCTAATGAAATCCCTTTGTTGTTAGCTCCTTTGCAAATCCGGTGTCTGAAGGCAGAAAACCTAAGAAGGGAGCGTCCCCTTCAAAGCATTCCCAAACCCACTGAATTTTAACCAGGTAAATTGCTGATTAGCTATGGATCATTTAAAGAAACAGTATGAAAGTAATTGGGATAGGCACAAGCTCTAACTGTGATCCCAGGGCGCTTCAGAAGTTGATTGAAACAGTAAACGCAGCGGATTCTTTTCCTCAGCTGGTCCTTAAGCTAATTTGAATACAAGCGTCTTGAAGAAAAACTTCTTCAGAAGATTTCTGGAACCCCTAATTGGTATACAAACACTGTCACTTCTAAGCTACCTAAAATGTGAAATAGACTCTGCAGCTCCTATGGTGATGCTCATTTCTAGGTGTGGATGGTATACTCCCAGCATTTTGTTGTTATTATCACAGGCAGATGCAAATATTTCACTCATCTTACAGAAACAGTGGCCTTCTGTATAGCCTTTGTGCACCCTATTTTTTTCTGCTTTGTAATTTATCCTGGAGATGTTTTCATAACAGCAGACTTCAACAACCGCATAACGTTCTGTAGTGACAGCATACCATGATTTATTTCATTCTTCCCGACTGGTCATGTTGGTTGTGTCCAATGTTTTTTTTTTTCTAATTTATTTTTGATCAAAGTATAATTCTCAAGTGGCACTAGCAGTAAAGAACCCACCTGCCAGTGCAGGAGATGCAAGAGACATGGGTTCGATCCCTGAGGTGGGAAGATCCCAGGAGGAGGAAATGGCAACCTGCTCCAGTATTCTTGCCTGGGAAATTACATGGACCGAGGAACCTGGTGGGTTACAGTCCACAGGGTCACAAAGAGTCGGGCACGACTGGGCTCACACACATGCACACACATACTTGTTTAACAGTGTTGTGTTGGTTTCTGCTGTACAACAGTGTGAACCAGCCATAAGAAGGCATATAACCCCTCCCTCTTGAGCCTCCTTCCTACCCACCCCACCCTCCCGCCATCCCACCCCTCTAGGTTGTCACAGAGCAGCAAACTGAGTTTCCTGTGTTATGCAGCAGCTTCCCACTAGCTAGCTATTTCACACATGGTAGTGTATATATGTCGGTGCTACTCTCTTAGTAGCACCTTCTCCTTCCGTGCTGTGTCCACAGATCCATTCTCTACGTCTGCATCTCTGTTCCTGTCCTGCAGATGGGTTCATCAGTACCATTTTTGTAGATTCCAGTCTGTCCAGTCTTTTGCCATGAAAACAGTATATACAGAAAAGCCTCATGCAGTGGTCAGTTTGTGTGGGACAGATGTATCTGTATTGTATATCCCTAGAAATGGAATTTCTGGGTCAAAGGCTACATTGCAGTTTCTAATTTTGATCAGTCAGTGAAGTTGCCTACTCAGGGTACGTGCGTGCTTCCTCAGGGCCTGCTCAGGACAGTGTGTTTTCCGCCTTGGGCATCTTTGTCTATTTGCTACTGGAAAAGAGGTCATGCTTGTGTACATTTCTCTTCTGAGTGATGTTGAGCATCTTTGCATATACTTCAGCACTATTTGCATTTCTTGTGCGATGTCTGTTTACGCCTTCCACTTCAGATTGTTTTTGATGTTCATTTTTCAGCTACGTACCTTTGTTGTCATTCACCAAGGAGATCTAGCTTGTTGACTTTCCCCGAGTATGTTTGAAATAAGCCAAAAGGGGATCCTGTAGTCATGTAGCTAATTCTAATGATTTTCTATGAATGGAAGTGGGGCTGGTTCACAGCAAACATTCATGCGAGAGTCTGGATTTCTAGGCCTGTTGGTCACTTCCTCTTCCACTCTGTAGCCAGCCACTGTCAAGAGGCTGAACTTTGTAAAGCAGAGATAACCTCCAACATGTGGAAAGCTTGCTACTGAGGGTCTACTTTGGGGAGGATGCGTCTGTCGTTAGTACTCAGTTTGCTGGAATTGTGACCATTTTCCAAGGAAATGAGGGCTTCCACTTGCAGTCCTTAAGATCTTGGAAAGTCTTTAAGGAAATAGTCTCCACTTTTCCTGTCAGATTGCTAAATGTCAAGATGCATCACTGATAAGAATGGTTTTAATATTTCTGCATGGCGTTGTTCTGTATCACCCATTTTGAAGACTGGGGCTTTATGATTTAGACCAACGACAGAACTTTTGCGCTGGTCTGAGGTTTCAGTGTATGTTTTTTCATTTAGTACAGAAGATTATTTAGTGCTTAGAAATATGGACAAAAAGTCTTTATCTCTTTATGGAAATGATCCTACTGTTCAATCATGTGTGATTGCCGTTACCGCCCCTGTAAAATGGAAATAAAATACAAGCAATAATCATAATACCTATAAGTTTGTTGTAAAGATTGAGTTGCTGTTCATTTACCACTTAGAATAGCACCTGATACAGAGTCAGTACTATATGTATGTGTGTAGTTTTGAAAAAAATATTTATTATTTATATGGCTATGCTGGGTCTTTGTTGTGGCATGCGGGATCTTTAGTTGCAGACGCGAACACTTAGTTGTGGCTTGTGGGGTCTAGTTCCGTGACCAGGGATCAAACCTGGGCCCCCTGCATCGGGAGTGTGGAATCTTAGTCACTGGACTACCAGGGAAGTCCCACGTGTTTGTTAACTAAAGTTAAAGAATGGTGGTTGTCAAGAATCGTGAAGAGTCTGAGACGTTATCGCACTTGCCCACCAGCACCTTAGCCTGCCACTGTTTCTTGGTTGTTGGCAGAAAACTCCTGGGTCAGAGACAGTGGACTTACTACTCACAGCACAGCAAGTGGTATGAGCGTCGTGTTCATGTCCTTGCCCCTCAAGTTTCCCAGAGCAGGACAGAGGACCCCAGATGGATGTCCTGTGCACAGAAGAATTGCCTCCCAGATGGGGCTCCTGAGCGGAGGAACTCTGGATTTCTTGTGATTGATAGGAAGCACACGCCTGCCCATTGCTCTGGGAGCAGACATGATCTCTACATCCCAGGGTCATTAGATAAAAGATGTTGAAAAGATCATCTGTAACAAAAGCCAGCAGCAGCGCCTTTGCTCCTAAGATGTGCAAAACGCAAGGGAGCCCTGGAAATTTTTTTCCCAAAAGTAGTCCAGTGAAGTATCTGGATCTTTGCTTCTCAGAGCCCTAAGAGTTCTGCAGAACTACCCAGAGCTGGAAGACGGAAGAGGTACAAGAGCAAGAACCATCCTCAAGGTCCCTGCTTTTCCAGTAAGAAGAGCTTGGATGTGTTCTTCTGCTTTTCTCCTCTCCCAGAATGTTGGGCTTCCGGTTAAGACTTCCTTGGAACAAAGGGATCTTTCTTTAGGGGGGAAAACAAAAGAAAAAGAAAATGCCAGGTCCAGTACAATGGTGTTTGACATTTTGACAGCAATAAAGTCATTGAGAGAATCACTCCAGGCAGCAGATTGGGAAGCACAGTATCAGAGATCCTTCGGGTTGCCCCTGATGTACCACTTCCTAGCTCTGTGACCTTGGGCTGATGGCTTAAGCCTCCCAAGTTTCCTTACATATAAAATGGAGATGCTATTACCATTTCCTGGGGTTTATGTAATAACTAAATGAAAAATGATATATAAAAAATGAAGTATAAAGCACTTACAGTCTCTATTTGTTATATATCAGGCATTTAAGAAACATTTGGTTACTTTCTCTTTTGGTGGAAACAAAGAGGGTTTCAGAGGAGTCTTAGTTTTATGGACATTTCCACTGGCTTAGCCATGGAATGAATACATACCTAGCCACACAGAAACATGCATATGTAGACACATGTACAGGCAGTAGGGTAGTGTGTTATATGGATGTAATAATGCTCTCAAGGCATCTCTTCAGGCAAGTATCTACCTCTGTGTGTGCATACATATATAAAAATATCCCTTTAAAGTGTGAGAAAACTCATTTGTTGCTGGAAAATACTCTGTTGTAGGACCAACTCTCCTAATATGCTAAAATAATACCAAATCTCATTGATGAACGTGATCAATCATCATTAGTTTTCATAGGTTAAAGAAAATTACTCTGACATTTGTTAAAACAGTAAGGAAGACTTTATTCAGGATTATTGCAATAGCTGTAGGGGAGACAAATCGGAATTCAACTCTGAATACAGCAGAGACAACTGGGAATTCATAGCCAATGAGCAGAGCAGAGGGATCAGTGGATGGAAAGGTGACTAAGAGGGGACATCAAGGGTAGGGGGATTCCTGCTAAACCAACTTAACAGGGTTCTTACTGAAGGCATGCCTTGGTGATCTGGTCTCAAGGGTGGGGCGTTACCTCTACATGGACTTAGCACAGGATCCTTGCTAACACTTGTGATGTACAGGCCCAGCCAGGACAGAGGTCAAGGTTGAGGCTTAGTCAAGAGGAGGGCTCAGAGGAGCCTGACTAAAGTTTGGTTGAGGAAAATCTTTGTCACAAAGTATCACCTAAGAAAGCTTTTCTTCCTCATCTTTTCTATTCTTAACAGTGGTTAGATTCTTTTGTGTATTATACATCTTATATTTAAAACTATCTCAGAAATGAAATACTACCACTCCTGTTTATGTAGTTATGTCCTGAAAACAAAAGTGAAATACTGAGTGGAATAGTAAATACAAAAGATAGAAATGGAAAAGAATATATTTTACAGGGCAGGGTGCCTAGAATTACCACAAATTAGAGCTGAGACTCAGACACTGATCAACCCTACGACTGTGAATGTGGTTTTTGAATGCTCTTGCTTCCCAGGGCTCTGTTGATAAGGAAGATAGTTTTAAGGTTTTTTTCTGTTTTAAAATAATTCTAGAGCCATAGGAAATTGCAAAACAATATACAAGGAAGTTCTATGCACTCTTCCCCCACCTCATCCTCCATCTTTAACCTCTGGCAACCAATAATCTGTTCTCCATCTCTATAATTTTGACCTGTCAAGAATATTATATAAATATAATTGTATATAAGATTGGCTTTTTTTCACTCAGCATAATTCTCCAGAGGTTCATCCAAGTTGTTGTGTCTGTCAGTGGTTGTGGTTTAGTCGCTGAATCATGTCCAGCTCTTTGCAACCCCATGGACTGTAGTCTGCCAGGCTCCTCTGTCCATGGGCTTCTCCAGGCAAGAATACTGGAGTGGGTTGCCATTTCCTTCTGCAGGGGATCTTCCCGGCCCTGGGATCTAACCCAGGTCTCTTGCATTGCAGGCAGATTCTTTACCCTTTGAACCACCAGAGAAGCCCTGTTTACTTATTTATTTATATGGCTGTGCCAGGTTTTACTTGTGGTGCAAGATCTGGATCTAGTTCCCTGACCAGGAATCAAACTGGCTATTTTTATTTTAGCCATTCTAGTAGATATATAGTAGTATCTCACTTGTGTTTGTTTTTTTAAAGGTGAAGAAATATGTCATAATCTAGTGTAGGTGTGTTCATGTCTCCTAGGTAAAATTCTTACACCCAAATGGGCCTATTTCCCAGGTTTGGTTGTCCATCTGGGCACTGCTGCTAACTACTAATCTCTTCAAATGTAGTTTTTCCACATTATGGTGGAAGATTAGTGCTTCGTGGAGAAATATAACAGCCCTTGTTTCTTAAGTAGCTTATACTCAGTGCTTTAAAATATGAATTGAACACACAAAATGAAGTCAGACTTCACCGTGTGGTTTTTCTTTTACTTTGTATTGATGTTTTATCAGTTATGCTGATTATCATGATTATTTTAACAGATATACAATCGAACAGATAATAAAATATCTTTATAAAATGAGTTATATCTGTATGTGCATAGAAAATTTTACTGAGCAATTAATTTGAGTTTCTGCTTTGACTTGTTTCTCTTAATTCTCTAATAGTAGAGGTTTTAAGGCATTTAAAGAACTTTAAAGCAGGCAAGAGAAAATGAAGTTGGGTTTTAAAATTTGAATCATTATATATATATATATATATATATACATATATAAAATTTGAATACCATTATATGGTAAAAACAATTTATTATTTATCATAGTCCATTACAACTATGTACTTGTTTCTATTTTACTAACTTTTGGCTGTGCTGGGTCTTTGCTGCTGTGCATGGCTTTCCCTAGTTGTGGAGACTGGGTGCACTCTCCAGTTGCCGTCCACGGGCTTCTTACTCTGGTGACTTCTCTTTCTGTGGAGCACAGGCTCTAGGGCTCTCGGGCTCCAGTGGTTGTGTCACACTGGGCTTAGTCGCTTGGCATCATGTGGAATCTTCCCAGACCAGAGGTTGAACCCATGTGTCCTGCTTTGCAAGGTGGATTGTTAACCTCCGGGGAAGCCCATACTCCATTTTTTCCCCTTTAAATTATATTTATAAGGTACAAGTATGCTTTATGCTTATTATATCTTAATATATTACATAAATATATTTTTCTGTTTTAGAATTAAAGGATAATAAAAATGATGATTGTATGAAATACTATGAATGGTAGGTCCTTAGTATTAGAATTAAAATATATATCTTATATATACATATAAATTAAAGGGTACCTGAGAATAGGATAAACTATAACCACCTGTGAAAATTAAATGTTCCTCTATCAGTTATACCATTTCAATTCAACTTCATTCTTCACCCTTCCTTAATTTTATTGGGCTTCTCTAGTGGCTCAGATGGTAAAGAATGTGCCTGTAGGAGACCTGGGTTTGATTCCTGGATCAGAAAGATCCCCTGGAGAAGGAAATGGCAACCCACTCTAGTATTCTTGCCTGGAGAATTCCATGGACAGAGGAGTCTGGTGGGCTTCAGTCCATGGGGTCACAAAGAGTCGGACATGACTGAGTGACTTTCACTTTCATTTTATTAGTAATAGAATATAAGTTGTTACAGTGTGCTTAAGAATTTGGACCACAGTTCAGTTCAGTTCAGTCACTCAGTTGTGTCTGACTCTTTGTGACCCCATGAACCACAGCACACCATACCTCCCTGTCCATGACCAACTCGCAGAGTCCCCCCAAACTCATGTCCATTGAGTCAGTGATGCCATCCAACCATCTCATTCTCTGTCATCCCCTTCTCCTGCCCTCAATCTTTCCCAGCATCAGGGTCTTTTCCAATGAGTCAGCTCTTCGCATCAGGGGGCCAAAGTATTGGAGTTTCAGCTTCAACATCAGTCCTTCCAGCCCAGGACAGATCTCCTTTAGGATGGACTAGTTGGATCTCCTTGCAGTCCAAGGGACTCTCAAGAGTCTTCTCCAACACCGCAGTTCAAAAGCATCAATTCTTCTGTGTTCAGCTTTCTTCATAGTCTAACTCTCACATCCATACATGACCACTGGAAAAACCATAGCCTTGACTAGACAGACCTTTGTTGGCAAAGTAATGTCTGCTTTTTAATATGCTGTCTAGGTTGCTCATAACTTTCCTTTCAAGGAGTAAGTGTCTTTTAATTTCATGGCTGCAATCACCATTTGCAGTGATTTTGGAGCCCAGAAAAATAAAGTCAGCCACTGTTTCCACTGTTTCCCCATCTATTTGCCATGAGGTGGACCACTGCTGCTGCTGCTAAGTCGCTTCAGTCGTGTCCGACTCTGTGCGACCCCATAGACGGAAGCCCACCAGGATCCCCCGTCCCTGGGATTCTCCAGACAAGAACACTGGAGCGGATTGCCATTTCCTTCTCCAATGCATGAAAGTGAAAAGTGAAAGGGAAGTCGCTCAGTCGTGTCCAACTCTTAGCGACCCCATGGACTACAGCCTACCAGGCTCCTCCATCCATGGGATTTTCCAGGCAAGAGTACTGGAGTGGGGTGCCATTGCCACAGTTAACATTAATTCATAGCTACTGTGGCTGTGCCTGTAAATGATGCCACTGAGCTATATGGTAATACAAATCCCTCAGAAATGGTGCAGCCTTCCTTTCTCAGGAATAGAGATTTATAAACTGCTTGGGGATATCGCTATTTGTAGTGAAGGCTTGGCCTGAAGTGTTCTTGTTCTTTTCTGTGCTCTTGTGTTCCCCACAGACTAAATTCAAGTGACACTTAAATACTGCAGAGGCTCTTGGGGGAGTGTATGAGTGGTTTTTAATTATTTATTTTTAATTGGAAGATAATTGCTTTACAATATTGTGTTGGTTTTTTGCCATGTATCAACATGAATCAGCCCTAGGTATATGTATGTCCCCTCCTTCGGTGTATGAGTTTTAACAAGAAAATTTACCAAGAAAATATACAAGTAAAAGCACATTGACCATTGACTCCCCAAATAATAGAATACATTTGCAAATGTATTTGTTTCATAGTATGACAAATTATACGCAAAAATACTTGAAGATGATTTACTCTATTTAAAAACTGCTCAAAGGGCTTTGTAGATTATGTTGAGAGAAGGCTTTGGAAGAAGCAATATATCTGCATGAGCCAAGAAAGTGAACCTCCTTTGTTTATAGGATTATAGAGAAGAATTTTTACACCTAAAGAGAGAATACAAATTCTATGTAGGCCAAAATTGCCCACCTTGTAGAAAGTCATGCCAGTGTTCTTTATGTGTTATTCTTTCAGTGAGTGTCTTTAAAGTTACAACATTATAACTTCCGGTGTCCTTCATTTAACTTTATTTAAGATCTATATTATGATAACTTCATGCACACTTCCTTTCCTATACAGTCCTTATAACAGAGCAAGAGATTCATTTACTTTGGGAGTTACATAGCAAAGAGTTGCTGAATCCAAAATAACACCCCTATAATTTCCAATATTTTCTGGCAAGCTCTATTTTAAACATATGATGCCATGGGATAAACCTAATCATGTGACCTTGGTCCCCAGCATTCTCATGTTTGCCTTCCCTTCTTTTATGTGACTTCCCTGGTGGCTCAGATGGTAAAGAGTCTGCCTGCAATGCAGGAGACCAGGGTTCAATTCCTGGGTCGGAAAGATCCCCTGGAGAAGGAAATGGCAACCCACTCCAGTATTCTTGCCTGGAGAATCGCATGGACAGAGGAGCCTGGCGGGCTACAGTCCATGGAGTCGCAAAGAGTCGGACATGACTGAGTGATTTCACTTTCACTTCTTTTATATACATGAAGTGTGTAAGGTGACCTTTTAGGGTTACATTATCTTCTTCAGTCAGTCAGTTCAGTCGCTCAGTCATGTCTGACTCTTTGCGACCCCATGAATTGCAGCACACCAGGCCTCCCTGTCCATCACCAACTCCCGGAGTTCACCCAAAGTCATGTCCATCAAGGAGGTGATGCCATCCAGCCATCTCATCCTCTGTTGTCCCCTTCTCCTCTTGCTCCCAATCCCTCCCAGCATCAGGGTCTTTTCCAATGAGTCAACTCTTTGCATGAGGTGGCCAAAGTATTGGAGTTTCAGCTTTAGCATCATTCCTTCCAAAGAACACCCAGGACTGATCTCCTTTAGGATTGACTGGTTGGATCTCCTCGCAGTCCAAGGGACTCTCAAGAGTCTTCTCCAACACCACAGTTCAAAAGCATCAGTTCTTCAGCACTCAGCTTTCTTCACAGTCCAACTCTCACATCCATATATGACCACTGGAAAAACCATAGTCTTGACTAGACAGACCTTCGTTGGCAAAGTAATGTCTCTTCTTTTTATTATGCTATCTAGGTTGGTTATAACTTTCCTTCCCAGGAGTAAGCGTCTTTTAATTTCATGGCTGCAGTCACCATCTGCAGTGATTTTGGAGCCCCCAAAAATTAAGTCAGCCCGTGTTTCCACTGTTTCCCCATCTATTTCCCATGAAGTGATGGGACCAGATGCCATGATCTTAGTTTTCTGAATGTTGAGCTTTAAGCCAACTTTTTCACTCTGCTCTTTCACTTTCATCAAGAGGCTTTTTATTTCCTCTTCACTTTCTGCCATAAGGGTGGTGTCATCTGCATATCTGAGGTTATTGATATTTCTCCCGGCAATCTTGACTCCAGCTTGTGTTTCTTCCAGTCCAGCGTTTCTCATGATGTACTCTGCATAGAAGTTAAATAAATAAGCAAGGTGACAATACACAGCCTTGACGTACTCCTTTTCCTATTTGGAACCAGTCTGTTGTTCCATGTCCAGTTTTAACTGTTGCTTCCTGACCTGCATACAGATTTCTCAAGAGGCAGGTCAGGTGGTCTGGTATTCCCATCTCTTTCAGAATTTTCCACAGTTTATTGTGATCCACACAGTCAAAGGCTTTGGCGTAGTCAATAAAGCAGAAATAGATGTTTTTCTGGAACTTTCTTGCTTTTTCCATGATCCAGCAGATGTTGGCAATTTGATTTTTGGTTCCTCTGCCTTTTCTAAAAGCAGCTTGAACATCTGGAAGTTCACGGTTCACGTATTGCTGAAGCCTGGCTTGGAGAATTTTGAGCATTACTTTAGTAGCGTGTGAGATAAGTGCAATTGTGCGGTAGTTTGAGCATTCTTTGGCATTGCCTTTCTTTGGGATTGGAATGAAAACTGACCTTTTCCAGTCCTGTGGCCACTGCTGAGTTTTCCAAATTTGCTGGCATATTGAGTGCAGCACTTTCACAGCATCATCTTCCAGGATTTGAAATAGCTCAACTGGAATTCCATCACCTCCACTAGGTTTGTTCGTAGTGATGCTTTCTAAGGCCCACTTGACTTCACATTCCAGGCTATCTGGCTCTAGGTGAGTGATCACACCATCGTGATTATCTTGGTCATGAAGATCTTTTTTGTACAGTTCTTCTCTGTATTCTTGCCACATCTTCTTAATATCTTCTGCTTCTGTTAGGTCCATACCATTTCTGTCCTTTATCCAGCCCATCTTTTCATGAAATGTTCCCTTGATATCTCTGATTTTCTTGAAGAGATCTCTAGTCTTTCTCATTCTGTTGTTTTCCTCTATTTCTTTGCATTGATCACTGAGGAAGGCTTTCTTATTGCTCCTTGCTATTCTTTGGAACTCTGCATTCAGATGCTTATATCTTTCCTTTTCTCCTTTGCTTTTCGGTTCTCTTCTTTTCACAGCTCTTTGTAAGGCCTCCCCAGACAGCCATTTTGCTGTTTTGCATTTCTTTTCCATGGGGATGGTCTTGAACCATTATCCTCTTACAGATTGTGATTAATTTGCAGAGGTGATCACAGCAGCTGAACATTTACTCAGATCCTTAATATGTCAGTAAAGAAAAGAAACCTTCAATTTTTGGCAATTCTTTTAAACAGCTCTTTGCATTGAGTCCTTGAAATCTGTACAGTAGAATTTTCCCCAATGTTAGCCCGAAGCTTATTTGCCTGTTGAATAGATGGATTACTGAATTAATTAATGGAAAGTAAATTGTTTAAATGTAACATATTGGTTATTTGGAATAAAATCTCACTTCCCTGTAATGAAACATCATCATTGAAGTTGTGGGAGTTTTCAAATATTCTTCATTTCCGTTCAGTTCAGTCATTCAGCCATGTCCGACTCTTTGCAACCACATGGACTACAGCCCGCCAGGCTTCCCTGCCCATCACTAACTCCCAGAGCTTGCTCAAACTCATGTCCATTGAGTCAGTGATGCCATCCAACCATCTCACCTTTCCCCTTTGATAACCATAAGTTTGCTTTCTAAGTCTGTGAGTCTGTTTCTGTTTTGTAAATAAGTTCATTTGTATCTTTTTTTAGATTCTACTTCTAAGTGATATAATATGATATTTGTTTAAAAAAGAGTGTAATACTAACTAGCTGGTAAAAATCTCTGACACCTACCTATAAATGTTTACTAACACTTTCCGTTTCATTTGCTAACTTGTGACATAAATCGTGGGAAGATTATGTTACTGTTGACATTGAGACCTCTTCATTATCACTTTCAAAAACATACCACTCCTTGGGGTTGAACCATCATAGCTGTTTTAAACTATGTCTGTCCGAATGGGTTCCCATTCACCATCCTTGCCAGAGAGTCTACATCCTTAAGAATTAAAGGTCTGGTCTATCTCTTCAAACCTTATGCTATTGGAATTCCTGTAATGCCACCAGGACCTAAGGGCCCCAGGGATGCTTACATTGCAGGGGTGTTCTGCCACAGAGACCCCTTCCAATTTGGGTTGGGACATCATTTGCGGGTACACAGTGTGTCTTCAGGTGAAATCTGTATCTGTCTCTTGATGGTTTTTACCCACATTTGGTCCCTCTACACAGCACAGAGCACCTGCAGTTACTCTGTTCTCTGATAACACTTCAACAATAAAGCTAACAAGACCATACGTGTTTGATTTAGACTGTATCCTTCAGGATCAAGCAGTGTTCATAAGTACAGATGTCCAACAGGGAAAGACTGTCCGTGGGAAAGACTCACTTGATTGGAGGAAAGAGATAGCATTTGGCTTCCAATACCCAATGACCTGAAGGCTGCTATTTTAAATTCTCACTGTCCAGATTATAGGGACTTTGCTTGGCTTACTTCTGGAATGGAAATTCTGAGTCTTTACTAGTGAGCGAGCAATAACATGATGGCAGACATTTAGGTACAAGAAAAAAATCATTAATGGAAAAGGTTTGAATTTTTTCCCTTAGCTTGTCTGGTACTCCATGGATATTCACAATATCATGTGGATGTGTGTTACAGAACTCAAATATGTTAATCAAATAAAGGAGTGCTGAGATGGAAGGGAAGAAAATAGGGGGAAGATAAGTAGGAAGAGTGTGAGCTAATAGCAGCTTATTTCAGATATTTGGCAAGTTGAAGGCCAAATTTTATTTTGAGCATCTTAAGAAATTACATACTTTTTTAAATAAAAGACTAAAACTCTGAGAAGTACAGTGTGTTGCCAATAAAATGTGTAGGGGTTTGACAGATCAAGCCAGTATCTAATGAAAAGTAGAGTTGTGAAGGTCTGGATCTGAAAATCCAGTGTGTTCCTCCTCATCCAGCACGGTACTTGGCATACCCCAGCTGCTCTACAAATCTTTATTGGGTAAATGGTAGGATGAGTACATGGAGGCTGGCTGATGCCTTGAATGGCATTGCTCAGACTCATGGGTGTCCCTTTGGCCTGTAAGAAAAGTCTGTGGTCTATTTTCATCATTTCAAAAAGCAATTGGACAGTTATTACTTTGAAGTGATTATTTTCATCAGATACTTCTAGACTAGGGGAATTTGTGAAGTTAAAAGTGAAGAGATTTTTAAAAATATTCAGCTAAGTGAGAAAAGCCAGCCATAAAGAGCCACATACTGACTGATGTGTTTATATGAAATGTCCAGAATAAGCAAATTTTATAGAAATTTAAACTAGGTAGGATTTCCCTGGTGATCCAGTGGTTGAGACTCCATGCTTCCACTGAACTAAGGTCTCACATACTGTGGGGCATGGCCAACATTTTTTGTTTCAGAAGGTAGATTAGTCGAGGTCAGGAGATGGGAGGAGGGGAGAATTGGGACTGATATTGGGTGGTGTGACTGACATTGGTTGGGGTGTTTCTTTTAGGGGTGATGCTAGTGTTCTGGAATTAATGGTGATGGCTGCACATCTCTGTGAAGACACCAAAAACCCCTGAATTGTACAGGTTAAGTGGTTGAGTTTGTGATCTGTGAATTACATTTCAGCAAAGCTGTTTTTAACAGTATAATACTGATAAGTATATAATACTGATAAGCATAGTACTCAGTATTAAAAAAAAAAAGAGGAGGGGAAGGTAGTGGAACCACTTGCTAATTGTTTGGTAGAATTTCTCCCAGATTTTTAAAAATACTCCTATTCCTTTTATACTGTCTCTCTAGAGGGTTGTCGTTCAGTCACTAAGCTGAGTCCAACTCTGCAATCCTATGGACTGTAGCCCACCAGACTCCTCTGTCCATGGGATTCTCCAGGCAAGAATACTGGAGTGGGTTGCCATGCCCTCCTCCAGGGGATCTTCCTGACCCAGGGATTGAAGCAGAGTCTCTTAAGTCTCCTGCATTGACAGGCTGGTTGTTTACAACTAGCACCACCTGGGAAGCCCCTATGTATATATTATTGTTGTTCAGTCGCTCAGTCTTGTCCAACTCTTTGCGACTCCATGGACTGCAGCACACCAGGCTTCCCTGTCCTTCACTATCTCCTGGAGTTTACTCAAACTCATGTCCATTGATGCATCTAAAGGGTATAAAGGGAATATTCCCACAACTGTAGAGAATGGATGTCGACTCTGCTATTGGGTACTTTCTTCCTTCCTCATTCTCCCCCGATTAGGAAATGTGTGAATGTGTAAAAGTTAACAAGGGCAGTAGTGCTCAGAGCTAGGTCATGAGACTTCCAAGATCTATGGACAACCCCGGAATCCTAGGGGAGCAGAGTTTTGAAGTGTTTGCATCATCTTCATAGCACCTAAATCTAGGCCAGGGATCAGCAAACTTGTTCATAAAGGCCGGATAGTAAATATTCTCGGAGAAGGCAATGGCACCCCACTCCAGTACTCTTGCCTGGCAAATCCCATGAATGGAGGAGCCTGGTAGGCTGCAGTCCATGGGGTCGCTAAGATTCGGACATGACTGAGCGACTTCCCTTTCACTTTTCACTTTCCTGCATTGGAGAAGGAAATGGCAACCCACTCCAGTGTTCTTGCCTGGAGAATCCCAGGGACGGGGGAGCCTGGTGGGCTGCCGTCTATGGGGTCGCACAGAGTCGGACACGACTGAAGTGACTTAGCAGCAGCAGCAGCAGCAGTAAATATTCTGGGCTTTGTGGGCCATGCAATCTTTGTGTCAAAACTACTCAACTCAGCCATAAACAGTCGGTAAGCAATCGGAGGTGATTGTGCTCCAGAAAAGCTTAATGTTGTTGACTCTGACATTTGACTTTCATATCATTTTCCTGGATCACAAAATATTAGTGTTTTTGATTTTTTTTTAACCATCTCAAAATGTAAAGACCATCTGTAGCTTCTAGGATACAGAGAACGAGCTGAGGGCTAGACTTGGCCTCTGGTGGTCCTCTGGTCATGGTATTGCAGAGTCTAGGGAATGGGTTAGAAAGCAGTTTGTTGTGAAGCATGCTAAATTCCTTAAGCCAGTGTACATCTTAGAGCAACAAATAATGCCATGTGATTGAAGGTTGAAATATTAAGAGACTTAATTGTCACAGTCAGCTTGTTAGCAAATGAAGAAAAATCAGCAAATAGGATCTTTACTGAAGTGTTTTAAGACTATACTAATGCTGTGTTGTGTGGTTTTGAGATTTTTGTTTTAAAGTCAGAGAAGTTACAGATATCTTGAATGCAGGCCATTAAGAAGTCTGCCAAGGCCATGAATTTAAAGTCCTAGGAGTTTTTCATTGTCCCTGGCTGCTGAATTGTAACAGCAAAGTTATTCATTAAGTTCACATTTTAAAAAATGTCAACAATGCTTCTTTATAGTTTATCTGCATTTGATACACTTCCAGAAAGATGATCCTTAATTTGACTAACGAGTGCATCCATTGTTATTTTAATGACAAGTAATTTACAGAAAGAATAGCTCTTCAGCAAGTATCCTTAAATCTGGAAGTTAAGTCCCCAGTTTTCCAGTCCAAGAAGGAGCAGTTGGTGTTAGATGGCTCCTGCAGGATGTGGCCACTGGAAATACTTCCTGAGTAATGAACCGGAAATGCAAAAGGAAGAAAACAGCTTGAAATATGTTGGACATTTTATATCATAATTTTTGAGTTTATTTTCTGATTTGAGCACAAGTCACAAGTTGCAGAACATGGAGATTGGGGGGAGGTTTGGCCCATTTCCTGCAACCCCCTATAACCCTCCTTGGTTCTGTCATAGAAGTTTTTAGATCTATTAATTTGAAGGAAATTGAAACCCATATTCACTAGGATTATAAATAGAAAATTCAGGAAAATAATCAGTTTTTGAGCTCACCACAGTTTTTTGCAGAAATTTCACTCTTTAACTGAATTTTTTGGTGCATAAATAAGTCCCCACTGAGGCCAGAGTTCTAAGCAGACCTTATAGATATCTAAGATGAAGTGAACATGGGTTCTTTCCTCAGGGAGCTTGTGGTTCACTCAACCAACAGAAATATCCTAACAAATATACCAACTGCAGAACTTTCTTCCTAATCCTAGAACTCTTTTGTTGTTATTGGTTGGAGTAATTAATGTGGCATCCTAAGGTCAAATGTAATGATTGCCACATCCTACCATGCTCTGTTGTCAAGGCTGTTAGTCACTCAGTCATGTCTGACTCTTTGTGACCCTATGGACTGTAGCCCAACAGGTTCCTCTGTCCATGTGATTCTCCAGGCAAGAATGCTGGAGTGGGTTGCCATTTCCTCCTCCAGGCAATCTTCCCAACCCAGGGGATCGAACCAGTTTCCCACATTGCAGGCAGATTCTGAGCCACTAGAGAAACCCATTGTCAAGGCTAAAGTCTGTCTTAAAGAAGGTTAACTATGGCTTTGTTCTTGTGGTAATAGAAGAGATAAAGAGATCATTTACAAAGCTACCTCCTCAAAAATTGAAAGTATTTCATGCCAGCCATTGCCTAAGTTCATCTCACAGTGATTTTTAGCTGTTTGCAAAATCCAGTTTCTGTTATTTGGGCTGTCACTGTATTTTTTTTTTCTTTCTTGAAGCTTCATGAATTAAATATTACTGTTGTGTGCTGAGTCACCTCAGTCATGTTAGACTTTTGCAACCCCATGGACTCTAGTCTGCGAGGCTCCTATGTCCATGAGATTCTCCAGGCAAGAATACCGTAGTGGGTTGCCATGCCCTTCTCCAGGGTGTCTTCCCGACCTAGGGATCAAACTCATGTCTCTTAGGTCTCTTGCATTGGTAGACGGGTTCTTTACCAGTAGCGCCACCTATTACTGTTTTACAAATGGGTAAAATGAAGCTTCAGAAGATTAAAACATACAACAAGTACAAAGGTGATAAAAGTACTGTCAGCATTCACTTATCTGGCTTCCATGGGTTCAGCCAACTGCAGATTGAAAATATGCTGGAAAAAGAAAATTCCAGTAAGTTCCAAAAAAGCAAAACCTGTATTTTCCAGGCAGGCAACTGTTTACATAACATTTACATTGTATTTTCAATTATTTGCATATCATTTGCATTGTATTAATTATTATAAGTAATCTGCTGTTGCTGCCGCTAAGTCGCTTCAGTGGTATCCGACTCTGTGCGACTCCAGAGACGGCAGCCCACCAGGCTTCCCCGTCCCTGGGATTCTCCAGGCAAGAACACTGGAGTGGGTTGCCATTTCCTTCTCCAATGCAGGAAAGTGAAAAGTGAAAGTGAAGTTGCTCAGTCGTGTCCGACTCCTAGCCACCCCATGGACTGCAGCCTACCAGGCTCCTCCATCCATGGGATTTTCCATGCAAGAGTACTGGAGTGGGGTGCCAGTGCCTTCTCCGTATAAGTAATCTAGAGATGGTTTAAAGTATATCATAGGTCGTACAGTAGGTTATGTGCAAAAAATTGGTGTTTAGAGGCTTGAGCATCTGTGGATTCTAGTGTCTGCCAGAGCCCTAGAACCAGTCCCCCTCAGATACTGAGGGCTGTCTGTACTGGGAGAGCTTCACGTTCAGACACTAATGTTGCCTAATCTCTTTCCTTCTCTTTGTACCTTACCATATGACTTAACAGTTACTGCTTCTGTTTTTCCTACAGAAAATTTAGGCAAATGAAAGCATCGACGAGTATTCTGACTTCCACTTAACTTCTTACATAATCCTTTGAGCAACCCATTATAGGAGAATGAAGTCATTGGGGGCTTAGCGAGATAGATGAAACATTCTAGATGTAGGAAAAAAAGTTCTAAGCAGCTAAAAGACAATTGGAGTGAAATACATCAGATGGATGCATGAGATGGTGAAGATGCTGAGCATTTAGTAAACCAGGTAGTAGAGGGTAGGAAGACAGGTGAGCACTGAGAACTTGATACTTGATCATTATCTGGAAGGTAATGAAAATCTTCCTAAAGGACAGTTGATCAGAGCAGGGATCAAGAGCTAAGACTTGAGTCGCAGGATTGATTCTCAGAGGGTTGAGATGGTCGGCATGAGACCCAAGATTGGAAGCTGTATTTGAAATGGTTGTTATTGACCAGGGTCTGTGACCTAGGAGACAATGGTTGCAAGGATGCCATTTGTTGGTATGATTGTAGAGAAAAGTGTATTAGCTTACTATGGCTGTGTAAAAAATTACCACAAATTTAAGGGTTAAAACCACACCTATTTGTTAGCTCTTGGTTTTGTAGGTCACAGGTCTGGATGGCCTGCTGTGTTCTCTGCTCAGGGTCTCATGAAGCTGAAATCAAGGCATTGGCCATGCTAGGCTCTCATCTGGAGGCCCTGGGGAAGAATCTCCTGCCAGGGTCACTCCGGTTGTTGGTAGAATTCATTTTCTTGCAGTTGAAGAACTGAACTCTCCATTTCCTTGACAGCTGTCAGGTGGGGTCCACTCTTTCTTCCTAGGGGGCACCTATGTTCCTTCTCACATGGCCATTCATTCTCAAAGCAGCAATGGCACTGTTAATCTTTCATATACTTAGGATCTCTCTAAATTCCTCTTCCACTCTTGAGTTGAAAAATCTCTCAGCTTTTAAGGGCCCGTGTGGTCAGGTCAGGCCCATCTGGATCATCTCCTTCCCCTGATGTCAACTGTGCTTATAACACAACACAACCAGGGGAGAGATATCTCATGGCCCTAGGTTCTGGGGATTAAGGCAGACATCTTTGGCCACCATTTCCAGCATTCTGCCTCCCACAGAAAATGACGAAGGTTTTCATCTCCTACTTTACTCCTTTGTAAGCTGTGCCGAAGAATTGATGCTTTTGAACTGTGGTGTTAGAGAAGACTCTTGAATCCCTTGGACTGCCAGGAGATCCGACCAGTCCATCCTAAAGGAGATCAATCCTGGGTGTTTGATTGGAAGGACTGATACTGAAGCTGAAACTCCAGTATTTTGGCCACCTGATGCGAAGAGTTGACTCATTGGAAAAGACCCTGATGCTGGGAGGAATTGGGGGCAGGAGGAGAAGGGGACGGCAGAGGATGAGATGGCTGGATGGCATCACCAACTCGATGGATATGAGTTTGGGTAAACTCCTGGAGTTGGTGATGGACAGGGAGGCCTGGTGTGCTGTGATTTATGGGGTTGCAAAGAGTCGGACATGACTGAGCAACTGAACTGAACTGAAGCTGTGTTGCCTCTGATAAAAGTCAGTCCACTCTCTCCCAGGGTTAAAGGGCAGGTGAGAAGCACTGTAACTTTTCCTTCCGCCCCGACACTTGCTTCTTCCTGCATGGAAATCTATGTCTTCGAGCGTTCTTTGTATGACTGCCTCCTGGATGTGGGTGCCATGAAACACCCAGAGGGTCCATCAGTTTGGTGCATCTCAGGGTTGTTGGGAAGAGACATATTGGAGGCCCAGATGGCACAAGAGGGCAGCACAGAGCAAGAGCTCATAAATGTTGAAGTGCAGACTCCTCTGATCCTAGGCCTTTCAGATGTGATATGTCCTGCTGCTGCTGCTCTAAGTCGCTTCAGTCGTGTCCGACTCTGTGCGACCCCATAGACAGCAGCCCACCAGGCTCCCCTGTCCTTGGGATTCTCCAGGCAAGAATTCTGGAGTGGGTTGCCATTTCCTTCTCCATCTGTCTTCAAAGCATCATGTCCCCCAACATGGCACATATAACATGAGCTGACCATAAGTGTACCCCCAAAATCAGCTCTCAAAAAATCTGCTTCTTGGAACCTCATTTTCTCCAACTTAGAAATGGGCTAGATTTCATTCAAGGGTGAGACCTTTAAAATGGAAAAATTCATCTTTTGATTTCCAGCTATGTAAAGGTCCCCATTTACAAGCGTGATGGTGTGATACAGTGTTTCACAACCTCTTTTCATTACTAATCCACCATGGAGCCTTTTCAAGCATGTTTTCCTAATTTCCCCCTCTGTGAAATTTTAACACTACAACTATATTGTATGTCTATTTACATATCTGTGATTTGTCCATAAAAAGTAGAAGATTTTTTGCTGCTAAGAACTAATTTTCTTTCCCTGGGGGCAGTACCTCTCGCTGACAGTGCATGTTGTAATGCGAAGAAGGAAATTGCTCAGTTTTTAATATTTATTAAATCTTCAGTATTCATGGTCTATTTGAGTTGGCATTTGGCAGTAATACTTCAGTTATACTAAAACATACTTAAGATTAATCCTGAGGAGTCAGAAGAGACTCTAAACATGAAAAGTCACCCAATATTTTATATTTAATGTAACAACTTGCAAAATCAAATGTGAAGTATGATTCCATTTTTGTGGATAAGATGTATAGAAAACTGGCTGGGGAGATTGATCTACCAAATGCCACTTCTTAGTGGTTACATTCTCCTCCAGGCATTTTGCTTTGGGGGAATTTTATAAATGAATTCATCTCACAGTTGTGTCAAGAAAAGTATTATTAGAGAAGGGTTCACCCTTCTTTTTTTTTTTTTTTTTTTTTTTTTGCCTTCAACATTTAAAGTGAGTGGGCAGGATCATCCACATGTTAGCAGAAAGAGAAATTTTTCGCATGGTCCACATGACTCCTTTAGCTCTCAAGAGGGCCTTGTGCCTCCAAGTTGATTGTTGTATTCTTCTTATTTCTGCTTGAATGCATGTACATTATTTTCTGCAGAGAAATACCACCTACAAGGGAGTATTTCTTCTCTTCTCACCAGGCTTTGGTATCCCCAGAGTCCCCTTAGTCCTGTTTATTTTGGGTATTTCAGGACTTACTGTAGGATTTAACTGTGGTGAGTTTTTAAGCCCTCTTTTTAAACTCATCAACTGCTCCTAATCTTAGCAAAACGTCAGGTTAAACTTTTGACAGGTTTGGGAACTTGACATTTTGTAGCCCACTTGGAGTTATAGGCTGCTTCCATTCTGAGCACCTTGTTCCAATTTACGTCAGAGGGAATTATGTGCAGGTCAGGGCTGAGAGTAGGTTATAATTAATGGGATGGACAAGTGGATTTTTCGTGTTTCATAAAATAAAATGGAAATCACATGTGCTTAGAACATTTGCGTGTTTTTAAATATTTACATTTATTCTAGTAAACATTAATTATAACTGATATATTTCTCCTGTGAACTTGCTAACTGGGAGGTCAAAGCCATTGTTCACTGCTTAGAAAGGATGGATGACAAGCTGGTTATACATTAGGAATGAGTAGTTGGGGAGATACTGGTGAGTGAGCTGGTGGAAGTAATTCAGTGTTAGGTTTTTGTCCTAATTTTCTCTCATGTTTAAAGCATCCACGTGCCAATATGATCCAGATGTCAGTCCTTCTCAGGGAGACCAGGGAGTGCTTAGCTTGTGAAATTGGTGAAGACACATGACCACTGCATAAGTATTAGTCTTCTTTTATTTAAGTTCAGAAGTAGTTGAAGCACTACCCGAATTTGCAGCATCCAAATTTTCTTTACATTTATACATCAGAAACTTCCAACTCCTGGTGGATGTAGCAGTAGTATGTTCCTGAGGCAAGCAGTCTTTTGAGTCAGAAAAATCCAGATTCTAAACTGGACTCTGCCCTCTGCCAGCTGTGTGGCCCCGGGCTGGGTGCTGTGTGCTTAGTCACTCAGGCATGTCCGGCTCTTTGCGACCCTGTAGTCTGTAGCCCACCAGGCACCTCTGTCCATGGGGATTCTCCAGGCAAGAATACTGGAGTGCATTGCCCTCCTCCAGGGGTGGCCTGGGGCAAGATGCCATAATTCTGAGCCTCAGTTTCCCCATCTGCAAAATGGGGGAAATGATACAGACTATTTAGGGATTAGAGACAATTTATATAAAGTGTTAGTCATTCAGTCATGTCCGATTCTTTGTGACCCCATGGACTGTAGCCTGCCAGGCTCCTCTGTCCATGGGATGCTCCAGGCAAAAATACTGGAGTGGGTTGTCATTCCCTTCTCCAAGAGATCTTTCCAACCCTGGGATTGAACCTGAGTCTCCTCCATTGCAGGCAGATTCTTTACTGTCTGAACTATAAAACATGCCAGTAATGTGTATGTGAGGGAATGGAAGAAAAAAGGAAGCTCAACGGAAACCCTCTGTAAATTGCATTACCTGTCAGACGTTTGGGTGTTAGGTGTATTAATGCATTCTTTATTATTGTCTTCAAGTCTCCGGCCCCCCCCCATAAATGTTATTTCATTAAGTTATTTCCTTTTACAGATGTTCTTTGTGCAGAGGAATCAGTACAAGGACCCTGTCCATCAGGGTTTGTTGTTGTTCAGTTGCTCAGTCACGTCCTACTCTTTACAACCCCATGGACTGCAGCACGCCAGGCTTCTCTGTTCTTCACCATGAGTTTGCTCAAACTCATGTCCATTTTATCAAGTTTGCTCAGACTCATGTCCATTGAGTTGGTGATGCCACCCCTCCATCTCATCCTTTGCTGCCCCCTTCTCCTCTTGCCCTCAATCTTTCCCAGCATCAGGGTCTTCTCCAGTGAGTCGGCTCCTTCATCAGGTTCCCAAAATGTCAGGGTATAATAAAATAGCTAAGTAAGGCATCATTAGACCTTTCTGCCCTGTTCTAAGGAAGCCATTTAAGTATTTAATGAAAGAATAACTTTGCGTGTAGATGCATGGTAACAATCTACAGGACTTCCTGATGCTGCTTCCACAAATGAGCTGGAAGAGTGTTTGTCGGTTTTAAATGCAATGAGCCGAATTGCCCTCGGGTTCCTTAACACTGCTTTTGAGTATCCCAGTTTACTTTTTCTTTTTGGAGTATAATTGCTGTACAAACATCCCAGTTTAGAAAGTTTCCGCGGAGCTCTCCAAGGTTTTAGGTCTGTAGTATTCCTTGAGGGGCCCTTGGGGGGCGGGAATGTTCTTATGTTTTGGGTATTATTACCCTTCTTCAATGGAAGCCTTGGTAAAAAAGATACTGAGAGAAGACAGTATAGATAGAAAGGCAAAATGAGCAAGAAGAAAATCCCACTGATCATGGGCAAAGTCTCCACTGAGTTGCAGGTTGGGATCTAAAATACATTTACTCAGTGTACATGTCCTCAGTATATACTCAATATATTTGTGCCAAAGACATATTAGTTGGTAAAAGTAACACGTAAATGGGTATATTTATGCCTTACAGTAAACTCTTGTAGGGTTTAATGACTATACCATTTTCAAAACACTGTCACTATTTTGGCATCATTGATCTACCTACAAGGATATGTTCTGTAGCTCCATGAGTGAGGTGTGGCTGATCTCTTCAGCTTCATTCAGTCCTTTATAGAAATCTTTACAAAAATCATTGTGTGATTGACATGTATACGGTACTATGTATAAAATGGATAAATAATAATAGCCTTCTGTAGAGCACAGGGAACTCTACTCAGTGATCTTTGGTGACCTAAATGGGAAGGAAATCCAAAAAAGAGGAGATATATGTGTATGTATAGCTGATTCACTTTGCTGTACAGCAAAAACTGATACAACATTGTAAAGCAACTCTACTCCAATAAAAATTAATGGAAAAAACACCCTATGAGCCCAGTAATTAACAGAGTTTCTGACAAATAATAGGATGTCAGTATGCTTTAGGTTTTGCCTAGTGCTGCTTTGACAATAAGTGCATGATAATGCCTCTTTCTTCTCCCCCAAAAAGAGGTGTGAGGTCAGAGAGAGAAAAGGAGAGGGAAGAGGAGAGGGAGGGAGGAGCATGAGCCCAGTCTTATCTTCCCACTCAGTGTAGAGCATCTGGAATTGGAAATGATCTTAGCTGACATTTTCCAATGTCCTACCCAATGCAGGAAAATTCCTTCTAAGATAATTTCAACAAAGGGCAGGAAGCCTGATGTAAGACGAGAGGTCTCTTTCTGTAGGGTGGTGATTTGGTTCAGTATGGTGGTATTATTTGTAGGTTGAGGTGGCATGGTGTAGAGTTGTGTGGGAAATTGGGGTGAGGCCTGGACTGGTGGTGACCACATTGTGGAGGGCCGTTTGGGACCAGTTTTGAGCTGCCATTTTGTTCCATTGTGGAACCTAAATCCTAGTGCTTTCTCAGTGAGTTTAAATCTATCCATCAAAGGAATTTATGTGGTTTTAATATATGTTAATAAAATTGATTGAAAGCACTATATTAAAATTATTTTTTATACTTATTGAACATCAGGGAGAGAAGGAAGAATTTTTGCCAGTTTCCTTTGGCACGAAAACATGCAAAAACCTTAACTTACCCGAATTTTGCCAAAATAATTCAACCTATTAACCACAATTTTCTATATTATACTTTTCCAAGAGATCCAAAGAAAAAAAAGCAACATTTTGGATTAATGTGAAAATTGATTGTCTTGGATACCAATATACATTCAACTTCGATCTCTTAAATCTTCTCTATTTACTATTAAAGGGGAAAAAGATCTTTTTATAATAATAATCGTAAGGAACAATGAAATTTGGGATTACCTAAGAATCTTCCAATTAGATTCAGGATACGGTTTGTAAGTTATGCAAGTAAAGTGGACTCAAGCATTTTAGGAATGTTTCAACAAGGACTTTTTTCTAAAAAAGGTTTCTGTTTGGAGTTCAGTTAACCAGAAAATTAAATTAACCGGAACTCTTCTATTTCCAGAGAATTTCAATTACTTGGAGTTTGACTGTACTTTTATTGTAGTCTTGCTTCCCACGCAGATGTGAATTCCATGTTCTTTTTTTAAAATGTGTTTTATTGAAATATAGTTGATTTCCAATGTGTTAATTTCTGCTGTAAAACACAGTGATTGTTATTTGTTTATTTATACTTTCTTTTTCATATCCTTTTTCATTATAATTTATCACAGAATACTGGATGTAGTTGCCTGTGCTATACAGTAGGACCCGGTTGTTTATCTCTTCTATATATGATGGCTTGCACCTTCCATTTTCTGATTTATTTCTTGCAGAGTGCTTAAGGACAATGAGTACCTCGAATGAGCAGGGTAGTGGTGGCTTTTTGGTTTGGGATTTTAATTACTACTATTAATATATATCCATCTACATTGATATCTATAATCTGTATATAGAGAGATAGAAGCAGAGCTCCCTGGCAGCACTGTTTATGTTTAGAGAAATATGAATAGATAATGCTTTCACTATGACTTGACTTCGATCTTTCTCTCCCAAGTATACTTTTTCCCTTTCAAACCTGCCATTTAGAACCGAGGAGTATTTTTTTCGAGACAGAACAATGTTTTCATCTCTGTTTCTTCAAGTAGTTACACAGAAGGAAATGGCATCATGGTAAAAAGAATTTATAAGTGAAATTGGAATGTTTTGCTAAAGATAACCAGGAAGTAAGGAGTGAAAGCCCTCAAGTAGCACAGAGGCCAGATGGTCTTTTTTTTTTTTAATGCAGTTACTAAGCAGGAAATTCTGCTTGATTAAGAAGATGCTGGTCTTGATTTTCATTCACTGATTTTGAGGTCCCTTTTTTTTTAATGGATATATGTGTACACACACAAACCCCACAGATTTTATTCAGCCAGTTGATTGTTGGTGTCATTGTTAGCAGGACTCTTCTGATGAGAATGCAAAGTCTTAATGATAAAGAGGGAAATGGGTTCCCAAGTCTCAGCTCTGAAAGAACTTGGGATTGACCCACTCTACCCCAAACACGCCATCATTACCATCTCCAGCAGATTGTTGTAGGGTCTGGTGTTTTGTTGTATTTTCTTTTGATAACCCAGAATGAGAAAAGCTGCATACCACAGTGGCTAAGTAGGGTTTTGTGAGATACAGGGTAGACTCAGGGGAGAAAAATAGAGGTTTTGGAGTTCAACACTCCAGGGGGCTAATGTGCATAAAGGACCTGAGTTTAACCCTCAGAGCTGCCAGTCAGGATCATGATGAAGAAGCACCCATGCAAAGAATTGCCTCTGGATGCTGCTAGGCTGGGGTGGGCACAGGATGCTGGGCACCTCTCTGGACTGTGATGTTTTAGCCCTTGATATTGAGGGGAGCTTGCCTGGCAGTGACTCGGACACAACAAAGCACCCTTCTGGAAATCACCCTGCCCTCGCCTTACACCTATTGCTCAGCACCCCAGGAGTGAGCGATTTCCCAATCTGTAGTCTAAGGAAGAAAATGAATAGAGTTGCGAAATGGAATACTTGCATCCATTCACCAGGGAGAGTCACTTGGTGGAATTTGTAATGGAATGAATAGATGCAGACAACAGGCAGAACTGTTTGGAGCCGTGCCCTGAATCGGG
Source organism: Bubalus kerabau (assembly GCF_029407905.1). NCBI lineage: Eukaryota > Metazoa > Chordata > Mammalia > Artiodactyla > Bovidae > Bubalus > Bubalus kerabau. Next base: position 145,429,319 of record NC_073647.1, on the reverse strand, counting down.
TGTCTGTTGATTTAAATAAGGAAACTACGTAACAAGCCAGCAGTCCTTACCATAAAGCTGATAAATCAGACAGCAAAAATTATTTTGTATTTATTTTCAAAAGAAATATATCACCACTTGAAGACAGCTTAGCCACCTGGAAAGGCCACTGTTCTCAAAGCTAGACATTTTGTCATAAGTGAATTTTTAAGCCCTAGGTTGCACCTCAAGTACTGACCCCTTGAAATGTCACCTTATCTTATATTCAAAAAGCCAGCTTCTTAGAAAATTTGATCCAATGAAAAGATAAAATGTGCAAGATGAAATGCACACTTATTAGCTTAAAATGGACCTTTTTTTTTTCCTTTAAGAGTCACATAATCCTAAAACACAAACAAACAAGACCCTAAGATCACAGCATTTGACATTATTTCCAGGGTAATATAGTGACTTCCCAATTTATAAATCACATTTATCATCTCTCTCTGAAATAGAACAAGGAAACCTATTTTGATAATGCAAGAAAAATCTCAGAGTTTCACTGGCCTTGAGAGAATTTTGGAAGAGTTGTTAGAAGCCTGATAGCACTTATAGGATTTGTTTTCATATGGATCACAAATATGTATATACTTTACATAATTTTGTGCACAACTATCAAGCTGTAAAGAGTTTAAGTCTTGGCTTTTAGGCCAAAAAGTCTTTGGGGTGGGGATAACATACTGTCTGAGAATTGCTGGCTACATAACCCCCTCTCTGCCCACCACTCTGTCCTCTCCTAAACCTTGTGTGCTTCTGGGTAGAGTGGTCGGCACCCAGCACCCAGACTCCCCAGACCCTTGCCTTGGTTTCTGCTGCAGCCACAGTAGCAGCTCCTTTTTTCTCTCATGAGAGTTCCGTCTGTAGTCATCTCCCTTCTGGCCTCTTCTTGAAGAGATGAGCTCTGATGATCATGATCTGACGGCCATTCCAATTCTCCCTAGCCAGTGAATTTCTTTCTGTTGAGATACCTTTTGTTAATGCCGTTATTGTCAGCAAGACCCCAACAGAGCTCTCAGGCACTGGGACCATTTAGTATTAATTCATCTTTGATCCTTCAGTCATGAAGCCCTGGCTGTTCATTTCCCCTGTGCTGTTTGCCTACTTCTTTCCTTTCCTTTCTGAAATTTCTTCTCCTAGAGACACAAAAACAGGTAAGACCAGAGAAAACCAATGAGTCTTGAAATGTCTCAATTTCCTTCACACCCTTCTGTGTAACCCTAACTGCGTGTCCATGGTTCCTTTCAACTTTGAGTTAATATCCTGCCGCTAAACACTCAGACATTCAGGGAATTCTAAGTACCGTAGTTCCTGTTATTGGTTTTTTTTTTTTTTTTTTTGGTCCACTGTGTGATGGCGACTTTCCTCTCTCAAATGGCCTTGCCCAAGTAAACAAAGAGGTCACTGATTCCCATAATTCATCATTTTGTCTTTTTATGTTAGAAATAGTCAACGTTGGACTTTAATGTCCTTGAAAAAGAGATCATTCCTTAAGGAAATCTGAAACTAAATATTTAACAGCCTGAGAGACTGAATTACAAGTCTCTGGTCAAACGCTGGAAAGTTTTATCCTGAAATCAAGATGTTCTTTGCTTGTTTACTGGTAGAGGAAAAAGACAAAATATCAGCCAAAACCCTCCACAGATCTGAGCAGAAATAACTCCTTAGCTACAGCTGATCTGCACTCACCCTTCTGCCTTCTAGCAAGTCGTCCTTTCTGTTTCCTTTGTTTTATGTATGGTTCCTTGAAATTACCAGGTTTTCTCACCAGTTTCCCAGTTTATTTTAAGTCTACCTCATTAAAATTCAGCTTCTCCCAGGGTGTACCTTTGGTGCCACATTCACTAGTGCACTCCCAGGGCCCCATCAGTGCCTAGTACACAGCAAAACCTCAGAAATACCCATTGAATGAAAAAATAATCAGAGAAATGACTTTCTCTCTGGGTGTGCTACAAAATCATTTTAAAAGAATTTTTTTTTTTAATGCTTCAAGAAAGCCAAGTGAATGTACATAAAGGATTCCTAATGTCATAAAAGTATAAAACCAGCTTACTCTTCCAATCTCTTAAAATGAGTTTAGGTTAAGAGTAGTGAAGAGTTAAAGTTCTAGAACAGATAAAGGCTGATTTGGGATGAATGAGGAAGTTATTAAGGATTAATGAAAAAGTCTGTTTGGGCTTCCCAGGTCCTGCAGTGGTAAAGAATCCACCTGCCAATGCAGAAGAGACACAAGAGACACTGGCTTCAATCCTTGGGTTGGGACGATCCCTTGGAGTAGGAAATGGCAACCTTCTCCAGTATTCTTGCCCGGAAAACTCCATGGACAGAGGAGCCTGACAGGCTACAGTCCATGGGTCTCAAAGAGTCAGTCACAACTGAGTATGCTCACACACACTGGGCAAAACCTATAGGTGGGGCTTACCTGCTCTCTGCCAGTTTTCCTGGTGTCAGCTGACCTTAGAGGATGGTGGGGATAAAAGACATGGAACACTGTCTTGTGAGCTCCTCTTACTTCTGGTCTTCCATGGTACAGGAGTCATTTGTGTCAAGTTAGCTGGCTAGAGAGGACAAGATGGTTGGATGACATCTCTGATTCAATGGACATGAACTTGGGCAAACTCCAGGAGTTGGTGCGGAACAGGGAAGCCTGGCGTGCTGCAGTCCATGGCATCGCAGAGTCGGACATGACTTGGTGACTGAAGAGCAGCAATCACTGCCTCTGCCATCACTGCTAGAAGGCCCAGTGGTGATCTCAATTCTTGGGACCACTACTGACCACATCTCCAGGAGGAGATGGAAGCGTTTCTTGGGGAATAATTCTTCATGGGTTTCTTACGGTTCTGTACCCCTCGTTAGCTGAGGTGCTGACTGCCTTTGTTCCAGGCTATCTTTCTAAGGATTTTTGTACAATGAATAGCCTTCAAAGGTGGAAAGAAAACATCTCCCTCCAGGGTAGAAAGCAGGATCGTCGCCCATTGTAATAAAGAACATGACGCCCTCCAGGGCAGATGCTGGGCTTGTTTGCTTGCAGTCCATTATCAAAGATGCAGGTTTCCAAAGCTTGGGCTTGCTCAGCTGGAATGTAAACCCTTGTGTGTGTGACTTATGCCTAGGCTGCCTGCTCCATGGGACTTGGGGACTTGTGAACAGAGAACACACGCTGCTCCCTGGGCCCTGACTCAGAAACGTTGTTTGTCTAATTCGGGACTCTCGTGTCTTCTGCCAGCGCTTTTCAGGAGGCTAACTGATTAGCTTGAAGGTAGCTTGAAACCCTTCACTGTTCTTGATGGTCCCCCATGCCCCACCCTGTGCCAAGGTCCTTTATTTCCTGCAAAATCAAAAATTCTGGCAAGGGATCCATGTGGGACAGAGAGCCCTTCCCTGAGGAGCAGAGAACTGCAGCCTCAAGACCATGGTAGGCAATCCAGTGGTGATAAATAGAGGTACGTCCAAGTCTAGGAAATCGACATTGTCTATATGAAGATGATTACAGAGTGATTACTGTAATAATAGGAATGCTAATTCATTACTCATAGACTCTTCCTTCATGTAAGATACTCCATGAACGTTATTCAATGAATAAATGGATCAGTAGCCTTCCTGCTTCCAAACATGGTTTGAAGAGATTTCCAATGGAAAAAAAAAAAGATCATATGTGTATTGAAAAAAGAATGGGAAGAGGTGATTCAGGACAAGAAGGGGAGGAGGGTATGAAAGGTACAGTTTTGCCAGGCACTTTTAAGACTTTGTTTCACTTAATTCTCAAAGGACCCTTCAATAAGGAAGCTTTAGAAAAATATGAAACGGCTCTGTGAATGTAAGGTCCATTGGGTAGCTGGCTCCTATCCACCTCTGCTAGGAAATGGTGCATGCAGAGTTTGAACTCAGGTTTATCGGATTTTGAGGGACCCATTTCTCTGTACAACATCACACCGATGGCCTCATCCCAAACTGGGGCTTGCTGACAGCTCATCAAAGAGAAAGGTGGATGAAATGCATGGTCTAAAAGAGGAAAGCCTATTAGGTTCCTCTCTCATGGGTTTGCAAAGAGGTGAACATGACTTAGCAACTGAACAACAACAACTCATCTCACAATAGAAGGAAAGAATGGGGAAAGGGAAAAAGAAGAATACAAGGCACATGTAGAGAAGAGGAGAAAAAGCCTGCAATTTTAGCTACAATGTCAGATAGGATATATTATTTACTGTTCTGAACCCCTTCAGCTTAGAAACTGCAATAATAACAATAATCAATCTTATTATGTAAGTCCATTAAACTAAACACCGATGATCTTATTAAGTGTATCATTCTACTAGCATCTTTAGCAGAATTTGCATTGGAAGAAAAGTATAAGATGATAAAAGCATGACTTGACAAAATGTGGCTGTTCTGTTAATGCTAGCGAGTTAACTGCAGTGATTGTTACTCAGAGTAGAACCTTAGCTTCTCTGGGAGTTCTGGAAAGCTCTATGTAAAGGTTATCTTTAAAGTGTAAGAGCATGCTCTGAACGGAGACTTTTTTCTTTTTTTTTTTTGGTAAGAAAAAATTGATTTTCTTAGGAATGTATGCTGTCAGCTCAGCTATCTAACAAAAAAAAGAGTATTTTGTTTCAGATGGGGCAAAACATAGATCTAAAAATTTTAAGTGGATCATGGTTTGAAAGGGGAGTGATTAGTGTGATTTAAAGCAGTTTTAATTTTATACTTTAAAACTGTGTGTGTGTGTGTGTGTGTGTATTAATGATAACCTAATTTTACTGCCCCAGACTTAAAGATTTCTTGCTGCCTGGAAAACTAGTTCATCCATTAGTACTGAAATTGATTCAAGGTATTTGTGCTCAAATTTCTCCCAAGAAGCCTCCCGCCTTTGTTCTGTAGGGACACCCAGTTCCAACACTGTTCTTAATATCCTGTTTTCGTTTGTCAGCCCTCTTGTCCTTTTCAATGCCCTGTTCCCATGTTCCCTGTCTGTCTCGTGTGGTGCTTTACAATAACAATTCAGAACAAAAGAGTCCCTCCTTTTTCTGTTGCCTTTAAAAAAAAAAAAAAGACTTCATTCCCTGACTGTAGGGCTTGAGTGATCACAGGAAGTATTGAAAACATGTTCTTCATAAGAGTTAACCAGGAGTTGTAAAGGAGGGTTACTTTTCTTTATTTTTTAAGATCGCAAAGTGGCTTCAGGGTCTTGTGAACACAAGGATTTTGTGTATGGCTGACTTTGAAGTGGAGAGTAAAAGCAATTTCCTTTGAGAAGAAAAACTATGATATTGGAGATAATTCCCCTATCTATTCTTAGAATAAGAATTAGTTACTGTGTAATGTTGTCATTACCTGAGGACACAGCTGTGCGTGTCATGTCCTGGAACCTAAGAGAAAAGTTGGGCGTTGCCATACTGGCCATCATCCACGCCTATCTACTGATACATTTTCCTCCTGGTGATAAGTCGCGGGAAGGGGAGAGTATACAAGGGGCAAGGGTTTTTCTAGGTAGAATTTTCTTGCAAAAATCCAGCTCCATTGGTCTTGTCCTTCAGAGACTAGACCTCCTAGATGGTTTTGCTCATTTTGGGGTCACCTCTTTGAGATATGAGTGACAGATTTTGGGGGTCACTTTTAAAAGTTGGTGTGTTTTGATTTTTCATGTAGAAATTATTGACAGGTTTCTGTTTTTGCATGTAGGAAGGAAAGTTTTTTCTCATGCAGGACTGATGCTGTGACCAAGAGGTATGTGAAGAGTACTGGCAAGTCCCAAGGAATTTTGCAAAGGTGCTTTTATACCCATATGTGTGTGGGTGTGTACATATATATCCACATGCATGTGTATATATGGTTCCAAAAGCTAACTGCATTGTAGGTATACATAGGATTTTATATAGACATAGAAGTAGTTCTCTGAATGTATGTGGAAGTGCCTACTGTATTCTGAATACACTTGGAAAAGCATTTAGGAAAGGCAGTATTGGAGCCCTTTTTATCTGATTGATTTCGCAGGACTCAGTGGCCTCCATTTCTGCCACCACCACACTGTTGGGCCTGCTCATCCAGAAGGTTCGATTTAGATTTCTGTCAGGAGACTAAATGTGACACATTCTTACTCCCTTCTTTCTCTTTCAAGTCTGCTCTCACGGCCTTCAGAACCAAATTCTTGCCTGACACCCAGTACAGCATAGACCTGGAAAACATCAGTCATTTTCAATTTAGTGTAAAATAGGTTCCATTTGTCTTTAAAACCGGATGCTTTCTTTCTTAACATAAACTGGAAAAACTGAAATGTCGGCGTCCCCCCAACAGTGGGAAATTTCCTGTCGAGGTGGTCGGATTGTGCACTCTAGAAGATGATAGAATTTGTTGTTGTTTATCATTTTCCTTGGCTTTTGTGGGACAGAGTAAATGTTTCCTGATGTCTCAGGCTAATTTTTCCACAACAGCGCCAAAATGTCTCAGAGAAATCTTGACAATTTTAATGTTGTTTTAACAAAAGCAGTCCTTTCAAATCTCTTGATGAACAGGTCTTTCCAATTCTATTGGATGATGTACATGTGTCCCTTCCATGGACAGTGAGGACTCCTTTGGGAAGTCATTTGTAAGTGAAATTGAGTAACCCCTTGGTTTATTGTTAAAAGACAAACAAAATTATGGTTTGTAGAGACATAAGTCTAGAAAACGTATGTTTGCGTTTTTATGTCAAACATGCGAGGCATGCTTTGGTTTACCATGAGGGGTGCAGTGGCATGAAAGTAGGTGTCGCAATGTGCAGCCCAGGTGACACAGGGAAGCCGTTCTTGCCTGCTGCTTGCCCTTTATCAACATTGTTCTCTAGGGACCTCCCTGGTGGTCACATAGTGAGGACTTCACCTTCCAATGCAGGGGTTGTGGGTTTGATCCCTGGTCAGGGTGCTAATACCCCACATGCCTCATGGCCAAAAAACCCAAAAACATAAAACAGAAGCAATATTGTAATGAATTCAATTAAGGTTTTAAAAATGGTTGACATCAAAAAAATAATTTAAAAAATGTTTGATGGACTTTGACATTAAAAAAAATGTTCTTTAACCTTCTTGGGTTGAGTCCAAATATCTGGTTGATAAATTGAATTGTGCAGGTTTGCAACCAATGTAGGTTTTTAATTTAATTTTTTTTTACACTTTCCTGATGATTTACTTTCGTTGCAATTTCTTGCCTTGTGCAGTGTGATAAGCGACATCCTTGAAAGAACTGCAGTGCAGGGCAGGTTTTTTTTTTTTTTTGCTTTTGGGAAGACGACTTCCCTTTCTTCCTTCAGACAATCAGTTTTTAAAAGATTACTTTCCATTCTTGATTCACTCTTTCTTTGCCATTCTGGAGAGTTAAATCTGGGACACTCATCACAGATTTGCTGTATGTGTGTGTTTATGTTTGTATTATATGTACATATGCCTGCAGTACAGCAGACCCAGGTTCAATCTCTGGCCCGGGAAGATCCCCTGGAAAAGGGAATGGCAACCCACTCCAGTATTCCTGCCTGGAAAATCCCTTGAACAAAGGAGCCTGGCAGGCCACAGTCCATGGGGTCACAAAGAGTCGGACACAACTAAGCAGCTTTAACTTCTGTATGTACAATATACACATATGATATGCCTATATGATATGCATGTACACAATATGTATACAATATACGTATATATAATATCTATACATATGTGTATATGTATGTAAAGCTTGCTTGTGAGTGTATGCACATATGTGTATATTTTATAGTTATAGTTTCAGTTGTTTCTCAGGATGACAGATTGTGATTTAGATCTTTCTCAAAGAAACAATGACTGCTTTATTGTGTCTATACAAGAGATCATGACTCCTGATATAGCATTTTAAAAAAAAGACTTCTTCTCGATAGTGTATTTTAATTCAAAAGATAGATGCAAGGTAATACATATATTATTTTAAAAAATAACAAAGCAGTATCCCGAGCATAATGTGATCACGTACTCAGAAGGAGGCTGAGAGGATCAAAATGCAAGGGAATCCTGTGCCCCTTGGTGACCCCAGGCAGTGGGCAGGCACGACTCCCATTGGCAGCGTACAAAGCTGGCATCCGGCGCTCAGCCGTCGGACACTGACCCGCTCTTGATCCCTGTGAGCAATGAGGGTACAGATCCTAGTGGCAAATCATGCTTTGGGGGTGGGGGGACTAGGCAGTGGGTATTGACCTGACCCAAGCTGCCTTTTAATTTGGTTCAGATGAGCACTGAATGGGCTAGGGCCCAGGGGAGCCACGACAGGGTCCGAGGAAAGGGCAGTTTGAAAAGCCAGAGAGAGTTTTGATTCTTCAACTCAGCAAGCCTGGCGGGGTGGATGAGGTGGAGCTGGCCTTCCTGGAATTGTCGCGTCGATTTTCCTGTTGTGTTTCACTGTTGACGCTCTCACAGACATACAGGACCGCTCCGGCACTGCCTGCCACCCACCATCTGGTCTCGGTGGCCTGTGTGTCATTTCGTGGGTCCCCCTCCTCTGCCTACGGCGATGTTTCTTCAAAAAGAACTAGGGTGCAGTCCATTGGTGGGTATTCAAGGCAATCTTTTTGTAAGAATCTGTGGAGATGCTAAAAGAACTCTTTCGGACAACTGTGCTGTTTCCTGTTTTTAACCTGTTTATCCGTCTTTCATTGGGATGAATGGCATTTCTGAGACTGTTGAGGGGGTTTCTTCACTCTTAAGACAGGGCAGAATCAAGCAGTTGTTCCTGGAGAAATCAGGATGGCTTTTTTTTTTTTGCATTGTCATTTGTGTCTTTTTGCTTATCTGCTTGTATAAATGAACTCCAGAAGGTGTATTTAAGCATTCTGTTAAGTAAATTTGGAAGACTGGGTTTCAATTAAAATAACCAGACAGTGTGACCTAGCTCCCATTTCTCCTTAATTTTTATCATTAAAGCCTGGATATCCCTGAAGACATCTGCCAGGCTTCCAAGTGATTCTTTTCAGGAATGTTCATTCATTATTAATCAGGTTGTGTGGGCAAGAGAGTATGTGATTATTTTAAAGAATGTCCTGGAGATCCAATTACTAAAAAATGAGCGAGTTCTAGACAGACGTGGATGGACAGAAAAGGGTTTGCGAACAGATTAATTCAATTTGCATGAATTCCACCAGGTGGGTGTTGACTGAAATTAAAAATTTTTCCTGATTTTCAGTTCAGGTATCAGGTAAAACATTTTTAACTCCAACACTCCTTAGAATCCAGATGAAATGACAACTGATTAAAAATATCTCTTGTCCTCATTAGTTATTTTAAAACTTGGGGCTAGTGCCTCAGTGCTTATCTGCTTGTCACTTTTTGTTTTTCCATCAGTTCCTCTGGTCCCCTACAATGTGGTTGGCAGAAATTTTCACTTGTCTGCTGTGATGAGAATTTGTGTGCTGATGGTTGGAGGTTAACCACAGTGATACTTCAGAGGGATTACCTTTAGAAGGTTATGGGATCACTTTTTTCACCCGTTCCTACTCGATGTATTATTTCTACTGTTGCTTTAAGAGCCTTTTTGCATTTTGACTGTTCTGTGCCGTAATTTGGGGTGGGATAAATTGTGGTATCAGTTTCTAGGCTTTCAGGTTGCCTTTACATTCAATTGGAGCTCCCTTGATCCCTCTTTCCATCCTATGGTTCTCTTTTATTGTGCACTTACTGACTCACCTGCTTCTCAAATCAGCCAGGATTCTAATGAGTAAAATAGTATTTGGGTAGTGTTTTTACTGTGTGGTATTTATAACTCAAAAATGAAAAACTAAATCAGGATAGAATATGCAGATATTGAGTGCTTGTATTACGTTTTAAAAATACTTGGTTTGTGGTGAATTCATCTGGGATGGAGCTCTCAGTTTTTACTGAGTTTCTGTTAGATCATGTTTGGGGTTTGGAGATGCAATTTATCTGACGTGAGACCAAGTCCTTTCTGAGTTTAGTCTCTTTTGCAAATCCTGCCTCACCAACTGAGGTTCAGTTTCAGTATTTTCCAATTCCCAAGTTTTTAGTCCTCTGAAAGTCTGTATTTCTGCTGATCCAAGATGAAAACATTATTCCACAGTCCTTTAAAAAATACTCCACCTATGGCTCTGGAAAAGAGAGAATCCTGTAGCAAAAATTCAGATGGCAGTAAGTCTGCTCAGTCTTAATTACTTACGTGAAGAGAGAGAACAGGAAATTGACTTGATCCTGTTTCTGAAATTTATGACTCTTGAAGAAGTAAATGTATGCATAGCATTTCCGAAGCTGTCTCTTTTTTCTGATACTTTTAGGAATTTCCTTTTCCAAACAAGTTTTAGGTGACTTGGTGTAATGTTGTGCAGTTTTGACGGTGTTTGTCCTCTCAGTTGCATTTTGGTAAAACATCAAGCTTGGTTTCCATACGCCAGAGCTATTTATGGGGAGAGATGGAGGAAGTGCCTTGCAAATCATCTGGGCAGTGGCTGAGAGTGACCTGATATTAACAATTGACCACAGGCCACCCAGTGTTGGTATCCAAGTTTCTTCCTTGGTCAGGTGACTCATTAATTTCCCTCATGGTGATGGCTTTCAGAACTGTACAAAGTGAGGTCCTAAAAGTAAAATTATAGGTGGCTAAAATGCATGTTCTTTTTCACAGTCTCCAAATGAGAAAAGTGATTACTTTTGATGGAGTATGCAGACATGACATAGAACACCTGTAGGGAAGCATTGAGAGTGGATTTGCCTTATGATTAAGACACCAATGTCTCTTAAGAGAAACTGGGAATAAAAAAGTCAGGGATGATGTGCTGATAATTGTGTGCATGCAAAGTCGCCTCAGTCTTGTCCGACTCTTTGCGACCCCATGGACTGTGGCCCACCAGGATCCTTTGTCTGTGGGATTCTCCAGGTAAGAGTGTTGGAGTGGGTTGCCATACCCTCCTCCAGGGGATCTTCCTGACCCAGGGATAGAACCCGAGCCTCTTAAGGCAGGTTCTTTACCACTGGAGTCACTTGAGAAGTTCACAATTTAATGTCTCCTTATTCTAGCGGGTGATTGAATTCATAGAATGCCCTTGGTCTGGAGATTCCTTGGTCACTTCTTGATTATATATGGGTGAAATTCCCATGAGACTTTGAACTGGAAAGGCTGCTCACCGACTTTGACTAGGGATTAAACTTTGCAGTGCATGCCATCTTCACAAGGGTCCTAGGTGTTTCTTCAAGGTGCAGGTTATGTTTGTCATAGCAGAAGTCAGTAGAGACTACAAGGACTAAAGCTGTGAAATCCTAAAATGAGCTACCGAGCGGGATGGTGGGAAGGCTTGTGACAGCAGAGGCAGGGAGTTAAATGTTTTCTCTGTGTTGACTTGTCAGATGAATAGTTTTGCGTCTTAATTCAAAGCAGAAGGCAAAAAAGATGAAACCAACATATACGAACCCTCTTAACTTCTGTCTCCCTGCTTTAGCACATTGATCCCTAAGGGCACTCCTGCTGAGTTCAGCCATCTCCCTTCTCGAGCCTAATACCATATCTGAATTCTTTCAGTCCCAATGACCTTGTCTTCTATTGGGAACTTTCTCCTCCCGACTCTTTGCTTCCGTATCCTGTACCCTGGACAAAAGAAGGCCTTTCTCCCTCCAGGAAAGTCCTCCTCCTGGAATGAGTGCTGGTTAAAGATGATGATACCTGGAGCCCAGAGGGAGCAGTGGCTTCTTCCGAGGCACCTGGGTCAGCCAGCTCACCATAAGCATCGCCTGGGTGTCCAGGTCCAGTCTCTCTACAGTGCTCACTGCTAGCTCTCCTGCAGGCTTTCTATTGATGAAAGTGAAAGTGAAACTCACTTAATCATGTCCGACTCTTTGCGACCCCATGGACTATAGCCCACCAGGCTCCTCTGTCCCTGAAATTCTCTAAGCAAGAATACTGGAGTAGATTGCCATTCCCTTCTCCAGGGGATCTTCCTGACCCAGGAATCAAACCCAGGTCTCCTGCACTGTATGCAGATTCTTTACCAGCTGAGCCACCAGGCTGACTGCTGATGAATTTTCTGTTGATCTATAGATGATTTTTCCTTAACTCTCAAAGGCATGAGTGTCTTATATCCAACTTGTATCATGCAGAGTTTTGAAGGGGGAGGTAGTCTTTTGGCTCAGGCTATCCATTCACCACTACTACTGCTACTACTACTAAGTCACTTCAGTCGTGTCTGACTCTGTGCGACCCCATGGACGGCAGCCCACCGGGCTCCCCTGTCCCTGAGATTCTCCAGGCAAGAACACTGGAGTGGGTTGCCATTTCCTTCTCCAATGTATTAAAGTGAAAACGCTCAGTCCTGTCCGACCCTCAGCGACCCCATGGACTGCAGCCTTCCAGTCTCCTCCGTCCATGGGATTTTCCAGGCAAGAGTATTGGAGTGGGGTGCCATTGCCTTCTCCAATCCATTCACAATTGGCCTCAAATTTCGATTATGAATGTTAGCTCCATATGAAATTCATGTTTGTGCTCACACATGCCTGCCTACATCAGTCCCAGGGCTAATCTGATGACTCATTTAAATCTGCGACTCATTACTGATCACTCTGTTGGGTACTAGGAAATACTCCTTTTAAATAAATATTTTAGTTGTTTTGTGAAGAGGATAGTTATTTTGTTTTGTGTCTTTCAGCTAAAGCTTTACTTGGCTAATGGTAAACATGTAAGACATGTCACGCTATTTAGAGCCATCTTTTAAAATGTTCTTCTTGTGGAATGTGAAATCCCTCAATACCATAGTGGCCAGGGCTCTTCGGACCTCTTGGAAACTTGTCTCTCATTTTTTAAAAAAAAGCAGAAAACAAAAGAAAATGGAGCATGAAACAAACAAAAAAAAATGACAAGAGAAAAAAGTGATTTGTGCTAGGAGGAAAAGCAAAGACAACTGCTAAGAGCAGAAAATGGTCCCATTTCCTGGGTCTCTGGTACAGGAGGTGAGTGATTGGGACTAAGATTAAAGAAGCAGCTTGGGAGAAAATTGGGCAAGGTTTTTAAAAGATAAGATGTCAGGACTGAGACTTTGGGCAGCAGGGAGCTGCTCAATGTTTTGTGCCTTTAAGTCAAGTCACCAGAAGAAATGATGATGCCAAAGCATGTTGCACAGGTGAAACTGAAAGACAAAAAGTGGGAGGCAATAAGTCAAATTAGAAGGTATTTGTGTTCTTGTGTAGGGTTTGTTTTTGTTCATTTGTTTTGGGCAATAGTGTGGGAATACAGTAGAGATCTGGATCAACACAGAGGCAGTAGGAACAGAGAAGTCAAAGAACTACTAAGATTTGGTATTTGCATGTCTTGGCTAATGATTTGGATTTGGGGAAAAGTGAGTGTATGGTTTCCTATTATGCTGTGACCAAGTACCACAAGCTTCATGGCATTAAAGAAGAACACTGGGAGTCATTAAGTCCGACACTGGTCTCACTGGGCTATAATTAAGGTATATCTACAAGGCTGTGTTCCTTCTGGAAGTTCTAGCTGTGGTCCTCATCTTTTTTGGCACCAGGAACCAGTTTTATGGAAGAGAACTCTTCTGTGGACCAGGGTTGGGGGATGGTTTCAGGATGATTCCAGGGCATTGCATTTGTGGCGCACTTTCTCCTAGTGGAACATCAGCTCCGTCTCAGACCATCAAGCATTATATCCCAGAGGCTGGGCACCCCTGATCTAGAGGATAATCTGTTTCTTTATTTTCTGTATCTTCTGGAGGCTGCCCATATTCCTTGGCTTATGGCCTCCTCCCATTTTCAAAGCAGTGTCTTATCAGGTCTTTTTCAAGTAGCATCATCTGACACTTCTCTCTTACTTCCTGTTTCCACTTTTAAGGACTCTCATGATTCTATTGGATCCCACTGGATGATGTAGGCTCATCTCCTTGTTTCAAGGTCAGCTGCTTAGCAACCTTAATTTCCATCTGCAACCTGAACTCCCATTTGCTTTGTAAGATAGCTTTGGTGGGGCAGGGACATGATTCTGCCTCCCCTGAGAGGGAGGAGTAGAAAATGAGGCAAGCCTCTGAGTTGTGCTAATCAGGAGAATGGAAGCACCATGAGGAGATACCAGGAAGCTTGGAGGGCAGATGGGTTTGGGACAGAAGCTACTGAGTCCAGTATAATCATGAGAGTCCTTATAGTAAATGAAGCAAGGTACTGTCCATGCTATGAGATGGTGCTGTGAGAGTCTCACGAGCCTAGGAATCAGAGAGGCAGTACATGGATGAACAAACAACCTGGACAGCTTTTTGATGGAAGGTAGGCTGGCCTTTTTAAAAACACCTAGGCCTTGTGGCTCAGCTGGTAAAGGATCTGCCTGCCAATGCAGAAGACTCAAGAGATGCTGGTTCGATCCCTGGGTCAGGAAGATCCCCTGGAGTAGAAAATGGCAACCTGCTCCAGTATTCTTCCCTGGAAAATTCCATGGACAGAGGAGCCTGGTGGGCTACAGACCATGGGGTTGCAAAGAGTTGGAAGTGACTGACTGTACATGCATACACACACAGGCTTGGCTTAGCTGGAGAAGTCAGATGTGTTTAGAGAAGAAAACCAGAAAAGCCTCATCTCAGTGCTACACAAAATGGGGAAGGGGAGGTAAAGGAGGCAGGGAGAGGTATGGAAAATAAATATCCGTTTATTCATTTTTCATTTTAAAGAAGTGCTTTCCTCCGAAGTCTTGAGTCTGTAAGAAAGTTTTGTGAAAAGATGTCTGGTGGCCCGCACTTCCCAGGATCCAGTGCTTAGCTGCATCCTGTGACCAAAGCCTGTACCGCTGAGGGCTGTGATTGTAGAGAATTGGAGAGAACATCTGTGGGCTACCTCAGGGACACACAGCTAAGAAAGCAGAGCTGTGGATCAGACTCCATTGTCTGGCCACCCGCCCAACTCTCTCCCCTCACTCTTCTGTGCCCTGTTATGGACCATAAATGGTGGACGAGCAGAGGTGTGAACTGTGAATTGTTTTGCATCCCTGGTTTGTTGCAAAGGTTCCCACGATGACCGACATCCTCCTCTGAATGAGAACCAATCAGCCCATTCAGAAAAATCTTGAGCTATAGCATTTCCTGACGGTGATATGCACGTCTGATTTCCTTCCATTGTAGTGAAGGCTAAGAGTCAATGTCTCTCTCTCTCTCTTAATTGGAGGCCTGGAAATCAAATTGCAGGAGTTCAAAAAAGAAAAAGATAACATTTTGCACAAAATCTACTCCCACTCCCACATCTCTGTGTGCTTGATAACCCCCTCTTCATCTTTAAAACCCACCTTGTATGTTGCCTCCTTCAGGAAGCTTCTACATCCTCTTCTCCCCCAGTCTTTTGTTATGTTGGATGACAATTTGTTTTTTCTCTCCCATAATAGACCACAAGATCACTGAAGGTGGAGGGGAGTGGGCAGGTGTTACCATTAGTTGTCCCAAGACCCCTTACCTAGAGGGAGTTCACTATTTGGTGAAAGAATGAATGGCATTTTCATGTCTCAAAAAAACAGGATTATTTTAAAGAAAGCTAGAAAATAAGCCATGCCATTTTTTTTTTAAGAGAAGGGAATGGCATCTGTGCTTAGTGGTAATATATTGTTGAGTGGTTTCACAAGAATATCGCCACCATGGGAAAATCTGGATAAAAGTAATAAAAATGAGATCTGCTGTAGACAGCAAGTCAAAATCCCTTCCTTTCTGGCAGCCTACAGGCCAGAGGTTCAGAAAAACGGCCAAATCTCACTTTGCATCTCAATATTTTGTCATCACTTTATACAATTAACCAACAGCATTTATAGCGTAGATACTTGTATAAAGCGCCACGCCAAGCACCAGGGCAATAAAAGAAAAAATGATCCATTTCTGAGCGGCTGCAATTAAATCATTCTTAGGTAAATTGCCCCTGAGGACTTGACTCACATCGTGTCCACGGATGGCAGGGTGGAATCCTGTCGTCTGGCATTTCCCATTAGCACTCAAAACTTGTATGCGCTTGTTGAGGTCTTATCCTGCCGGCGTGGCTATTGTTGCCAGTGCAGCATTTTATTCATACCTCTCTGAAAGTGCTCTTCATTTCTATTTTGTTGACTCTACATGTCTCTGTCTTCTAAAATACGGGTCAGCAGAATAAGATATGTACGCCAAACCCAGCTTGCTACCTGCTTTTGTAAATATAATCCCATTGGACAGCCATGATCATTCATTTCTGTATTGCATATGACTGCTTTTGCCTGCTACAGTGGCAAAATTGAGTCGTTGCAGCAGAGACTGTCTGGCCTGCAGTACCAGAAACATGTACTGCCTTGGCCTTGATAGAGAAAGTTTGCTGACCTCTGTTCTGACATATTGAGAGATTATTGAAAGCAAGGGTTATGTTTTATTGTTTCTGGGTTCAGCCCCAACATTGGTACTTATTTTAACTCAATCAATGAATGTTTGAGTCTTAATGTGTGTGAGACATTGTTTTAGGTGCTGGTGGTATGTCCCTCAAAGAGCAAAGCAAAGTCTGTGCCCTCCTCGATAGAGCCTAATACTCTAGTGTTGGGGCCATGGGGAGAGATGGAGCAGTGAACAAACTAATAGACTATGTTGGTGAATGTTATGGAAGGAAACAAATGGATATGGGGAAGACAGGTTGCCATGATGGGTAAATGGGTGGTCGCAGTGGGAGTAGGGGAATTCATTTCATGTGGGTTCATGAAGAAGATGACGAGCAGTCATTCCAATGACCTTGCCAAGGGGAGACAGGACGTGCGTGGTGCGTTTGAGAGATCACAAGGAGGCTATGTGCCCAGAGCAGAAGAAGGGCTGGCGTGGGAGGAAATGAGGTCATTGTTTGAGTCTGTGTTTTCTGGGGCTGGTTTTATTCTATGAACTTCTCCCTGAGTGAGATGGGAAACCCCTGGAGGCTGTAGCAGAGGCGAGGCAGGCTCTGTCGTGTGTTAACAAGCTCTTCTGAGTGGAGGATAGACTATGGAGGGCGGGGGGCAACAGTGAGAAGAAGCCAGGAGACCATTTAGAAAAATACTGTGATCATCCAGGTAGGGGAGGATGTTGACTTGGCCCATGATCATAGAGGGAAGGAGATGAGAAGGAGGCCTGGTTCCAGCTTCTCGAGCTAGCTCACTACCTAGCATTCAGTAAATGTCTCTTGAATAAAATGTCAGTGTTTCCCTTGGGGTCCACAGTGGAATCCCCTCTAGAAATTCTGACTGTGCTACTCTGGGATGAAATTCTGACACCTGCCTAAAAATGCAATCATCAAAGCTCTCCAGACAAGTTCAGTCCTCTGGCGAGATCTATCAGTAGGTGTTCTTGTTTCACCTGCCAACATAGTAGACCTAAGGATCTATCTTTTTCCTTTACTTGACATGCTTCTGCTGATGGTAAGTGAGAAGATATTTGACTGAGAGATTATTCTGTTTTCCCATGATTAACCAAAATGATGATTAATGGGTAAAACCTTTCAATTTATTCTAAGCCATCTGTAGGAAGGAGTTGGCCAGGACTGAGTGCAGATCATAAGTTTCTCAAAACAGCAGCCCTGGGCTTTCCATTGCAGGTCGTGCAACAATAAGCAATCTTTAATATTTCAAATCTCAGCTGCCCGTTTATCCTTTCTTCTATAGTTAATATCAGAAGATGGCTGGAGAGGTCTTTAAGATGCCAGGCTTCTATGAAGCCGGCAGCTCTTTAATTTTTCACAAGGCCGGCACATCCTTTATGCTTTTAATGATCAGCTACCGTTCGGTTGATAACGAGATGAGCATTGGTTTAACCAAAGCACACCATGGTATTTCTGAGGGATGCTGTTTCAGAGAGGGTGAGGGCATTCTAGAAACAGCGAATTTTGTAAATAAATGGAGGTGTGAATACAAAAAGGCTGATTGTCAGAATCACTAAACAGAGCTTCGGATGTGAAGCCTTCCCATGAATCCGGCTGAGAAAACCCCCTGGAGGGTGATTTGAACATCGCCTCTCCTGGGTGAACTGCACTACTGGGTGAACGGCACGATTCTCCCACAGTCCGCAGCGGGCTGCATCTAATGCGCCCGTCACTGTTGCGCAGACCTCTGCTAATGACCTTGAAAGGGAGAAGGTTCAAAGAGGCTTGGTTCCCAGGCCTGCTAATGAGCATGAGGCCTCTTCCCTCTTAATGAGCCAGGGTTTATGTGGGATTCTTTGCCCGCCCCTTTTTGAAGGGAAGGCAAGCGAGAGTTCACAAAGCAGCAAGTCTTGCCGTCAAGGGGAGCGTGCAGCTGGGCCACCCGAAGACAGCCTGGAGGGGAGCAACAAAGCTGCCAGAGGTCGTGCCCAGGCCAACGTGGCTCTGAGTGTGAAGCTGGACTCCTGCTAGCCATGCCTGTCGCTGGTTACAGTGACAAGCCCTTGATGGGAGATTTTAGGCTGGGAGGGTTGCTTATGGTCCATCAGCAGCCCTTTAAATTTCCTCTGTGGAGCGCGACTACCTTCAAGTGCTTTCTAAACTGTAATCGTCACCATTGTTATAACTTAGCAAGTGAATATTGTAGCCACTACGATCCTTGTTCTCATGAACCACATTGTTAGTACTCAGCTCACCACAGCCGCTAAAAAGGCCCCCAGATATTTTTCTCCACTTCTCTCTGCCCACCCACGTCCCACTGCTGGATTAAACAATAGAATTATTCAGAAGAGTAACAAATACATGCCAGAAACGTTGCCTCTATCACAATCATCTTTGTGAAAGTCACTTGTTTTTTTTCTTGGGGGTGTATTTGGGAAACTGACATCCCTGGTTGCAGCGTTATGATTGCCACTGAAACCACGCAGTTGATTTCATACACATTTCACTCCCGCTTCTACAATAACTGCCTTTCTCCTCTGAAGCCTGGTTCGGTATCACAGAGTAGCAGCCCTTAAAGCACATATACTTAACATGTCAACTCATAAATGCAAGGTCATGAAAGACTCCGTAGTTCATTAATTACTGTTTCTACATTTTTGTTTTAAAACATAAGGAAAACTTGGCCATAACACAATAAGATTATTGTGATTAGATATGGAAATTACAGTTTCAAGAACTTGCCGGTTTGGAGGGAGACCCTTTAAAGAACAAAAGTGCAGAAAAAAATATACATTAAATTAAAAAAAAATGCTGCTTTTGGCGACAGGAACCTTGAGGAGATGTTAGCTGATATGCTGGCTTTGGGTGTTCTCCCCCCTCCTGCCCCCGCCTTATTTCCCCAGTGAATAGAGAATTATTTGGAATGTACACACATTTACCCTCCCGTGACCTGTGTGCGGAATTATTCTGAGATGCACTCAAAGCTGACAGCCCCCCATGGCTGACCCCCTCACGCCTAATCACATCTTACGTTCTGTTTCCAGATAGCTGATCAGCTTCCTTGGATTTCGCTGATGACCCAGGAGAGCTTTGCCTGAAGATGGAAACACTGGAGTCGGAGCTGACCTGCCCTATTTGTTTGGAGCTCTTCGAGGACCCTCTCCTGCTCCCCTGCGCACACAGCCTCTGCTTCAACTGCGCCCACCGCATCCTGGTGTCACACTGCGCCACCAACGAGTCCGTGGAGTCCATCACCGCCTTCCAGTGCCCCACCTGCCGACATGTCATCACGCTCAGCCAGCGAGGTCTAGACGGGCTCAAGCGCAACGTCACTCTCCAGAACATCATCGACAGGTTCCAGAAAGCCTCAGTGAGCGGGCCCAATTCCCCCAGCGAGACCCGCCGGGAGCGGGCATTTGACGCCAACAGCATGACCTCGGCCGAGAAAGTCCTCTGCCAGTTCTGTGACCAGGATCCTGCCCAGGACGCCGTGAAGACCTGTGTCACTTGCGAAGTGTCCTACTGTGACGAGTGCCTAAAAGCCACTCACCCGAACAAGAAGCCCTTCACAGGCCACCGTCTCATTGAGCCCATCCCGGACTCGCACATCCGGGGGCTGATGTGCCTGGAACACGAGGATGAGAAGGTGAATATGTACTGCGTGACCGATGACCAGTTAATCTGTGCCTTGTGTAAACTGGTCGGGCGGCACCGAGATCATCAGGTGGCAGCTTTGAGTGAGCGCTATGACAAATTGAAGGTTAGTCCGATCCGCCTTAAGCCAAACCCCTTTGTGCCAGCAAATGTCATGGAAAGAAAAAGTGTATTCACTGCTAGCTACGTGGCAGGTGAAGGTTGTCTCTTCGCCTTTTGTTATCTGATTCGTTGTAGCATGTTTTTTTGGCAGCCTGGCCATGTTACACAATAAGAGTATCTTGTAAAAGTTGACTGCTGCTTGTAATGTTAGCGTTGTCAAGGTGAGAGTGAATTCGGAAAATCTGGATTATTTTCAGTCCTTGTAGTTGAGAGAGAGCAGGAGAGAGAGAGAGAGCAAGAAGGAATGGCAGATAAAATCTGGGTTTAGGCATTTGTGGGGGCATTTATTTTCCTCACTCATTTCACTGGCATCGTACTAGTATCTAGTTACTGCCCAAACAAAGAAGAGAGGGAAGAGGAATACCAAGAGCAAATGTGGGATTTTAGAGGACATGTGAACTTTTATTCCCAGAGTAAATGATATCCAGCTTACTGGTGGACTGGAGTGTTCCACTTGTCTCGGATTTATGAAAGAATTTCTTGTCATGGAAGCTTTTTAACCCAGTAAGGGTAGGGGCAAGTATGTGTAACTTCATTTTTGCCCTGGAACTCCGAACCGAACTCTGGCTCGGGGAATGATAATTAATATGACTATCCATCTCATTTTAAAAATCAGTCTCTAAACATGGAGAGAAGGCCCCAGGGGAGAAATAAGCCAGGTCTCCAGGTGTCTGTTCATCTGTGGGCGGCGGTGGGTCTAATTATTGCAAACTCAGCCGAGTGAGTTTGCTCTGATCATGAGACACTTCTGTCGATTCTGTTCACCAGCTAATTTTAGATCATAAGATGCCAATTAAAAGGAAAGGAAGTATGAATTAAGAGCTTTGAGTAAATATATATTGAAGTCCTTCCTCTCAGGACACACAACACCATGTTGTTGAGCAAACACAATGAATCACATGATCAAAAGCATTACTGCTCAGAGCAGATCATCACCTCTCACTAATAGTTCCTGTCACTTTTTCTCGCTGCTGTTGTGGGCTTGTGTTTATGGGGACCATGTCATGATCTTTGCTTTCAAACGTCATTTGGGGAACAAACCTATCACCTGAGCAGCGTGCCTCACTCAAAGTATTCATTGATGACTAGTACAGATCAATCTAGGAAGTTAAGCCCGAGGATGGGGGCGATACAGACAAGGGAAGACAGATGCTGACTGGATTTCTAGTGTCATGCACAAAGGTGGCCAAAAGCACACCTCCCAAGTTCTTAACAGCAAAGCAATGTGTGCGTGAATTGTGCTGCTAAAATTCTCCAGAAATTGCTGTGGCTATCAGATTTTAGAAACTATGATGATCCTTCTGCCCTTTTTTTGTTGGGGGACAGAATGTGTAGGATGATTGAACGTTGGCGTTCCTTTCCCCCTCCCTTTTTTAAAAACTGAAGTATAGTTATTTACAGTGTTGTGCTGGTTTCAGATGTACAGCTAAGTGATTCGGTTTTATATATTTATATATATATGTGTGTGTGTATATATAATACATATATTATATATATGTATGTTGTCTTTTTCAGATTGTTTTCCCTTATAAGTTATTACAAAATGTTGAGTAGCATTCCCTGTGCTGTATAGTAGATCCTTGCTGGTTGTCTATTTTATATATAGTAGTGTGTATATGTCACTTCCAAATTCCTAATTTATTCCTCTCCCCAACCTTTCACCTTTGGTAAGCATAAGTTTGTTTTCAAAAAGGTAAGTGTTTTTGCTTTCCAAAACGTAAAGCTGCCAGATTGGATTTTTTTTCTTTATAAAAAAATGTTTCTGTAATTGGGTTAACACTGCTCTTAATGACCACGTGTGAAAACACCACACTGAGGTTCGATATTCAGCAACTCCAAGACTTGATATTTAAACTTGGTATTTGAGTTCTTCTCATTACTTTTGTCCCATCACAGAGGAGTCCTTAGTTATTTACATCTCCAAATTTAAGAGGAGACACTTACGTGCTCTAGCCCATTTTGTGATGAAAATGAAATTCTTCAATTATGAGCCCTGAACACTTGTCTAATCAAGCCAGTAGGCTAGTGGTCATTTATACTGTCACCAGGAGGGCTTGACAATTTATGATCCTGGTAGATTTTATCTTCTAATTACAGAAATATAAGCATATAAACAGCACCCAGAAGGCTGAAACACATTTATAGCTGCTCAACAAAGTATGCTTATAAGCATTTATTTACAGCCATTTCACAAAATATGCTTATCAGCATTTAAACAAAGAACATGCTAGCATAGCCTGTTTGTTCTAAAACATGCCACTTATGTTAGAACAAAAAAATCATAGAATAGATGACATTTGGGTGTCCATGGTATTTCAAGACCTAAGTACAGTCTAAACATCAGATTTTTTAAGAAAGGAATAGCATACTGAAAGGGCCAAAACAAAAAAAAATGGTATTTTTGTTTATTACTTTGACCTGAGAAAGTAAATGAGTTCTGTTAGTATATTTTCCTGAGACTTGAGCATCACTTACAAAAATGGATTTCTGATGATATGGAAACAAAAGCATGGAGAAATTTGAGGGTGCTTTCACTCATAATGTGATAGATTTGCTTTACTTACTTGAATATGTAAGGACTAAGGTATCTGCTGTTTGAAAATTTTTTTTTTACTTCTGTTAGTATAAGTCCATTATTTGAAGAAAAGGAATTCTGCAGTGATCATGAGGAATAATTCTTTTAATAACACTCAATAACTTAGAGGGATATTTTTTCATTAGTTCTCAGTATACATGTGTTGATATAGAGGATTGGAATATACTTTTGTACATTACAACTATTTTTCTAGACACAAAAGGAATAAAAAGGAAAACTTTCAGCATATAGAATTCACGCAAATAAAATCTTTCACATCATTTGAAATCGCATCAAGTCAAGAATCTAATGATGCTTTCAGAGACTGTGCATTGGGAGATAATCATAAAATATTGAAACAAAGAGAAAATTAAACTAGCATTTCCTGAACTCTGTTTTAAGATAAAAAGAAAAAAGTCTTCCTGGCAAGTGCATCTCTAAATGGAGGCTATCATGATGTGGACCTTTTCACATCATTTTAATTGAATTTTAAGAAGCCTCTCAGTGCTCCAAACTTGATTCAAAAGTTTGATTAGTGAACCAAGTGACATATAAGAGAATTGAATAGAATGCATTCCAGAGTTTTCAAGAAATTACAATTCAGTAATTTCTTCTCCTCTGTTACACCATACAATGTTGGAGCTCTTGTTTCTTTCCTCTGGTCCCACCTATAAAAATGTACAAACCCAGAAAAATTGATCTTTATTTGAACTTCAATTTCAGCATACTCTGACTTCAAGTTAGCTGAAACTGAAGTTCCAAATCACTGTTTTGCTCTTCTGACTCTGATTGGCCTTCTTTTGGCTGCGGGAGTTAATTTGCAAAATAATCCCTTTCAATGGGTCATCTCATTATAGTTTTATAATAGTTTGATAAAGGTTCCAGTTAGATCTCAGCCTTCCTATGTAGCCCTTCTCTTCTGGAGGTAGAGAGATGGGATTTCACTTTTGGGCTTCATTTATAGATCGTGTGGGGCTCTATATTTTTGAAAGTCTTCTACTTTATTTGCCATTGGGGAAGTTGTAAGTGGAATCTGAGCTAGACTTTTTACTTTTTCCTTAGAATTTCTATGACTTGTTACTTCTTTGAAAATAGTCACTGGTAGAGTGCATGTTCCAGGGAAAGAGTGGTGTGTGTGTGTGTGTGTGTGTGTGTGTGATGCATATGTGGGTAGAGGCTGGGGATGCTGCTACATCCTACAAGGTGCAGGATGGGCCCCCACCACGTAGAGTTGTCTGGTCCCAAATCTCAGCAGTGCCCAGCTTGAGAAACCTTCATCTGTGGGAAGAATTTAGCATTTATCACTGCATTGATTTGCCAGGGCTGCTGCAGCAAGGGCCCACAAACTAGGTGACCTACAGGAAAGGAATGTATTGTACATTTCTGGAGACTGTTGTTGTTTAGTTGCTCAGTTGTGTCTGACTCTTTGTGCCCCAATGGACTGCAGCCTGCTAGGCTCCTCTGTCCATGGCATTCTCCAAGCAAGAATACTGGAGTGGGTTGCCATGCCCTCCTCCAGGGGACCTTCCCTACCCAGGGATCGAACCTGTGTCTCCTGTATCAGCAGGCAAATTCATTACTACTGAGGCTGGAAGTCTTCAATCAAGGTGTCAGCAGAGTTGATTTCCTTTTGAGGGCTGTGAGGGAAGGATGTGTTCCAGGCCTTTCTCCTTGGGTTGTTGGTGGCTGTTTTCTCCATATATCTCTTCACATGGCATTCTTCCTGTGTATTTATCTTCGTGTTCAAATTTCCCCTTCTTGGCATAATTTTTTTTGGCTGCCCCACATGGCATTCAGGATCTTAGTTCCCCCATCAGGGATCAAACCCATGCCACCGACATTCGGAATCCTGAGTCTTAACCACTGGATGGCCCAGGAAGCCCCAAATTGCCCCTTCTTAACAGGACACCAGTCATATTGGATTAAGGGCCCACTGTACTCCAGTATGACTTCATCATAGCCAATTATAGCTTCAGTGACCTTTAAGGTCGCATTCTGAAATATTTGGGGTTAAGACTTCAACATACGAAGTTTTAGGGGCCACAGTCCAACTCATAGCAATGACTTACTCCAGTGTATACCTGGTTATCTAGTCAATTGAGCACACAATATGTCTCCCTTGATGATTTAATCACCCTAAGTTAGGCAGAGACCTTTGGCTCCCACTGCTCCATCACCCACCTAAGACTGACTACAGGATCTTGCAGATAATGAATTCCCAATAAATATTTGTCAGCTGCTTCACTGATGATCAACTGTTAACCCTACTTGAAAGCTTAAATTCTATTCGTAATAATATTACAGATATTCATTCTGATATATGATGAAGAATTCTGTAAGATAATTTCTTAAGATAATTTCTGGGCTTCCTTGGTGGCTCAGATGGTAAAGAATCCGCCTGCAATACAGGAGACCGGGTTCAATCCCTGAGTCAGGAAGATCCCCTGGAGAAGGGAATGGCAGCCCACTCAGTATTTTTGGCTGGAGAATCTCATGGACAGAGGAGCCTGGCGGGCTACAATGCATAATCACAAACAGTCAGACAGGACTGAGCAACTAATGCTTTCAACTTGAAGATAATTTATAAATAAGAGCAGAGCCAGATATACATTATATTTTATCCACCTGGACATGACTCATTATTCTGGTCTGTATTGCACTTCATTGGTTTAAATTTAATGGTATGAATTTTGATAAACTAGATCTCAAATACTTTTCACCTTTGTTATATGCTCCTATATGATGGACAGTTGACAGACCCATTATACCTACTGTTTCCTTTATCCTCCCGTATCTGAGATGTAGATTTTTTGGAGAGGTCATGCAAAAGTAACTTAGTGTATGCTTCATAAAGGCAATGTGAACAGGAACAGTCCCCCTCCTCCCTGGAGCTTATAGTTTAGCAGAGAGTTCCAGTAGGTAAATATTTTCTCTGTTCGTGGGAGGAAACTCTGGGTACACTGTACCCAAAGGAGGGACACCAATGCCAGACCTGAGAGACTTTAGAGAAAGGCTTCCTGAAATAAAGGCCATTACATCTACCATTGCCAAGCTTTTTATTAGAAAACTGACAAATTTAGTAGACATCCATAGATTCTTTGGTATCATTCTTTTTTATATTTTCCACCTATGACATCCCTTGTGGAGCCCTGTATCTTTTTTCAAACGGGTTCACAGTAAGTCTAGGCTAGATTTTAATCTAACATGTAGATCATGACATTTTGTCACCTGATGCCACTGGGGATATGTGAATGTCAGACATATGTCTTCCAAAATGTTTTGGTTATATGAGTTCTCACCTGTTCCAACTAGCCCCTTCAAATTTCTATTCTGCTTATGCTTATTTCATGGGAACAATTCTTTAGTTTCTTTAGAATCTTCCCATGTGACAAAATACAGTTTCCAAATACTTGTGAAATATGTTAAAGTTGTATTTTAATTTTCTCAGTTGGGTACAAAAACTTTTTATGATATACAGAGTAAAAGAAGACATTTTGAGGGATATGTTCTTAACAGTAAACTTAAGGCTCCATCTTTCTCCTCTCTCCTTTTCATCTCTTCCCCATGATGAATCCCCTTTCCCTCCCTTACCTGCAGAGAGGACTGTCTTACCACCTGATGATTTATTATTGGGATAATTTCTGAGGAGTTCAGAGAATTCTGGGAAATAGACAGGTACACAAGGTACCTCTAGTCATTTGATTGTGTAAAGAAATGTAATTCTTGAGCATGTTTCTTAGCTTTAGTTCATTTGTTGTTGTTGTTGTTGCTTTGTTCAGTTGTGTTCAATTCTTTGCAACCCCATGGACTGCAGTACACCAGGCTTCCCTGTCCTTTGCCATCTCCCAGACTTGGCTCAAATTCATGTCCATTGAGTCAGTGATACCATACCACCATCTTGTCCTCTGTCATCCCCTTCTCCTCTTGCCTTCAATCTTTCCCAGCATCAGTGTCTTTTCCTATGAGTTGACTCTTTGCATCAGGTGACCAAAGTATTGGAGCTTCAGCTTCAGCATCAGTCTTTCTAATGAATATTCAGGATTGATTTCCTTTAGGATTGACTGGTTTGATCTCCTTGCAGTCCAAGGGACTCTCAGGATCTTCTCCAACACCACAGTTGTAAAACAGGGCTAATAATGTATTTGTTGTTGTTCAGTCACTAAGTCATGTCCAACTGTCTGAGACCCCATGGACTACAGCACACCAGGCTTCCATGTCCTTCACCATCTCCCAGAGTTCGCTCAAGCTCATGTCCTTTGAGTCAGTGATGCCATCCAACCATCTCATGCTCTGCCACTCTCTTCTCCTTCTGCCTTCAATCTCACCCAGCATCAGGGTCTTTCCCAATGAGTTAGAAATAATGTACTTACTTGCATAGAAACATGGGAGAGCAAAATAAAATGTTTCACACAAACCATCAGTATTGTGCCTGGCAATGTATTAGAGCATAAAAACACTGCAATAATCCAGGAGGTTAGAATGGCATGATGGTTACAATGTGGACCTTTGGGGCACCCTGCCTGACAGTTGTTTTTTAACCATTGCTTGTTTTATTTGTATGTGAGATAAGGGTCCACATTGTTGCTGTCATGGGTTTTGTAGTTCTGTGTCTCAAGCTCCCGGCGAAGGGCAGAGGCATGAGAGTGAATAAACACTTGTTGATGGACAGGTGCATTAGTGATGGGTTAGAGAAGTGCTTTGGGATGTGGAGGAGGAAGAACTGACTCTGGTTTTTGAGTAGACAAGAAACCTTGCTCCAGGGTGGTGGGCTTTAAGCCGCCTTGACAGATCAGTGGATTATGCATCAGAGAAGAGTGAGGCGTTCCTCGGGAGTGGGGCCAGCAGAAACCTGTTGGCATGAATTGGCAAGACAGCTTAGGGATTCTAGACAATGCTGGCTAAAGCCCAGGGTGCCAATGGAGGGGCCCGGGAGGGAGGCCGTTGGAAGAGTCCTATTGGGGGCAGGGTGAAGAGTTTGAGTCTTTGAATGCCAGGTTAAAGTTTGGGGCAGTTTTCTTCTTCTCTAGAGAATAACACTGAAGGAATTTTGTTTTTGAGAGAGAGAGGCTGATGTCATGTATATTTTATGAAGGCAAGGTCCAGTCAGGGTATCAGAAACATTTAGGGTCATTGTGTCCACAGAAGAAATAGAAGGGGGAAAAGTTGTTCACATGACTTTAGATTTTTGTGGTCTCATTTTTAATAGGCAAAGTGAAATACTATCATAGGTCAAACCACCCCCGCCCCGACACACACAGACATACACACACTCAACAGAAACATGGAAACCAGTGAAAGTCAATGTCTTGTCCTTGAAGACCAAGAATAGGAGTGATCATTGATGATTGGCTCTTGACTCCAGACATAAATGCAATTCTTTTCTGCCTTTCCTTCCCTGGTGGCTCAGATGGTAAAGGATCTGCCTGCAATGCGGGAGACCTGGGTTCAATCCCTGGAAGAAGGCATGGCAGCCCACTCCAGTATTCTTGCCTGGAGAGCCCCCATGGACATTGGAGCCTGGTGGGCTACAGTCCATAGGGTCACAAAGAGTCGGACACGACTGGGTGACTAGGCACACAAACACACAGCGCAGAGATACACTCGAGATGACGTGTGCTGATTTCTTCTGGTTTTTTGAGCTACTCTAAGGCAGATGTGTTCAAATCTCTAAATGCTGACCGCAAACCTCAGGAATGTTTTATAGTCAGATATGACCTTGAAGTTTATGTTGTTTCATCCCGATTCTGCAGATGAGGAAATTGGAGAGGAGGGTGATAAAAGGGGTGGCCCCACATCACCTGGGCAGAGGCCTTTGACCTAGGACTAGAGCACAGTTCCCCCTGCTGCCCTCTTATTTTGGGTCTCTTTGGCTCCAGCTTTTCGAGTGATTCCATCACTTCTGAGGTTTCCTTTTGGGTTTGGAGACTCAGTTCAATTCAGTTCAGTTGCTCAGTCATGTCCAACTCTTTGCAACCCCATGGACTGCAGCACACCAGGCTTCCCTGTCCATCACCAACTCCAGGAGCTTGCTCAAACTGATGTCCATCATGTTGGTGATGCCATCCAACCATCTCATCCTCTGTCGTCTCCTTCTCCTCCTGCCTCAATCTTTCCCAGGATGAGGGTCTTTTCCAATGAGTCAGTTCTTTGCATCAGGTGGCCAGAGTATTGGGGCTTCAGCTTCAGCATCAGTCCTGTATGAATATTCAGGACTAATTGAGGTGGTGTGTGGTTTTACACACAAACCTGGCCAGGCCGTAGTCCACCATCATAGACGGTGGCTGATGCCTCGTGTCATTGTTGTTCAGTCACTAAGTCATGTCCAACTCTGCGACCCCATGGACTGCAGCACATCAGTCCTCCACTATCTCCCAGAGTTTGTTCAAGTTCATTAAGTCGGTGATGCCATCTAACTATCTCATACTCTGCTGCCCTCTTCTTTTGCCTTCAATCTTTCCCACCATTGGGGTCTTTTCCAATGAGTCAGGTGCCTCAAGGGCCATCCAGAAAGCTGTCTTAAGATAGCTCCATGCCGATATTTTCTCCAGCTGAGCCAGTGTACTTAGACTGGGTTGTCTTGAAGGGCCAGACCTGAATTCACACAGATGTATCTGAGATGACCTCAGGAACACCTCAGTAGAAAAGATATGCTCATGTGGAAACCAGTGGATTATCACAGCAGCTTCCATGGGCTCACTGGTTTACCCCTTAGAGTAATTTTTCCCCCCGAATGTCCC
Organism: Bubalus kerabau; assembly: GCF_029407905.1. Classification (NCBI taxonomy): domain Eukaryota; kingdom Metazoa; phylum Chordata; class Mammalia; order Artiodactyla; family Bovidae; genus Bubalus; species Bubalus kerabau. Next base: position 145,399,887 of record NC_073647.1, on the reverse strand, counting down.
AATATGTAGATAACTCATTTATTTTATTTTAAAGAATAATTTATTTGTAATCGATTTTATTCTTGGCTGCACTGGGTCTTTGTTGCTGCTGGTGGGTTTTCTCTAGTTGCGGCGGGTCAGGGCTCTTCTTGGTTGCAGTGCAGGCTTCTCACTGCGGTGGCTCCTCTTGTGGAGCTTGGGCCCTCGAGTGCAGGGTCAGTAGTTGTGGTGCGCAGGCTTAGCTGCTCTGCAGCATGTGGAATCTTCCCAGACTGGGGATCAAACCTGTGTCCCCTGCACTGGCCAGTGAATTTTTATCCATTGTACCACTAAGGAAGTCCCTCCTTCACTTTATTTAAGTGTATAAAGTGAGTCCATATAAGTGAGGAGTATCTATTTGTGCATAGCATTTCAATTTAAGTTATAAAAGTTTTGAAAGAACACAATTCATCTTGATGAGGTACGAAGTTAAAGCTAGTAGGATTTGCTGAAATTACTTTTACTGAGTATTTTTTAAAGGCTGTGATATTCAGAATCCTTTCATTCTCTGACACTGGCAAATAAGAAACTAGGTCATTGTTAGAAAGACTGGTAAATTTTTTGACAATGGATAGGTAAATAATAAAGAGGACACAGAGTAGCCTGAGAAAGTGAATGAAGCTAAAGACTGGATATATTCTCTGTATGTGACATAGGCATTCTGGAAAAATCTGATAAAGCTATTTACAAAGTCCACTTAAAACTTAATTCACTTTATGTTTTAGATTTTGGGCACACTACTTAAGGACTTCGCCTACCCATGAGGATAGCTTTTAGGCTGACAGAGGAGAATACATTTTGCATTTCTCATCAAAAAGGAAAATGCTTGTAAAGTGCCTAGTCTAGTGATTGGCACATAGTAAGCGTTCCATGAACATGAGGTATTATTATATCTGGGCATTTACTGTTACAATAAAGGCTTCATTGGTGTAATCCAATCGTGGCTTTCCTGACAGTATCATAAATTACTCAGTGGTTATAGGGTCGATTTGTGTTTCTGGCTGACATGGGAAATTTTGAACAACCCTCGAGGGAATTATAATTGGGTGGGAACTTTGATTTGTCCTTTTTATCCAAGCAGAGTAGTAAAATGGACTCTTAAGAAGCAGTGAGTTGTGGACTCAAAAGAAATGGCTTTTAAAACAAGCACCATTTTGAAGTTCAGGGCAGCCTGGGCCAATCACAAGCTCCGTTGGCTAGCTTTCTGTTTTGTTGTAGATCGCCTTGGGTGTGTGAGTGAAGGATGGAGCTGGGTAGCCCTGGGCTCCCTGTCAGCAGCCATCACCCTTAGAATAGGAAGAAGGAGGGGTTTCAGTGTTGGTTAGGGCTGGGCACAGAGGAGAGCCCTGAAGGGAAGAGCTTGCACAAGGACATAAATGCCTCCAGCCCCTCCTGTAGCGGCCCTGGGTGTTCTGTGACGTTGGGACAAAATGCATAGAGCAGAGAGGTCAGCAGCTTGTATCTACTTTGCTGCCTATTGGGGAAAACAGTCAGGAAAATAATGGATTTTATTCATGTGGAGATAGACCAGGTTCTTATTCCTGAAACAATATGAAAATTCTGAAAAGCTTCTACCTTTTTCGTGTCTTTATAGATGATTTTTTCCCCCATCTGCTTTATCAAATTCTGCCTGTAAAAGAAAAAGAAAAGAACCCTTATTTATTCACCCAAGGAATATTTGTGTTTGGCTAAGGAGATAAGCCCCGGGTAAACTCTGGCAATGCAGAAATGAGTCACAGAGACACGTCGTTGCTTCCATGGTCTAGACATAATTATAACATGCGATAAGAGCATAGAAAAGGGTTAGGAAAAGAAGTCCATGAAACTCAGTCCATGAGATAGTTTTTAAAATGACTCATAGTCCCAGATTGCTGACTTAAGTGTTGCTCTGTGGAAATTGTGCTGTGTTTGTGATCCCTTGCTCAGTCATGCATGACTCTTTTGCGACCCCATGGACTGTAGCCTGCCAGGCTCCTCTGCCCATGGAATTTTCCAGGCAAGAATACTGGAGTTGGTTGCCATTTCCTCGTCCAGGGGATCTTCCCACCCCAGGGATCAAACCCGCATCTCCTGTGTCTCCTGCATTGGCAGGCAGGTTCTTTACCACTGTGCCACTAGGAAAGCCTACTCTGGAAATTGCCTACTTCCAAAAGCTGAAGGAAAAAATACATTTCAAGGAGAAGCAGTGTTCAGAGAAGACAGCAAGGACATTTGCACTGTGCACTTTGGAGTAGCTGTCAGGGCAACATAGGAGGACTCCAGTCCATGAAAAAATCTGGGCCAGACCCTTTCTTATTAAAGGTCTGCTGATCACAGGTTGAATTGTAGCTCTTCTCACATGCTTTCCTCAGAGGTCTCCATTTCCTTCCTGAACAGGGCTCATAGGTCGAGTCCATATCCAGGGTCGGGAGCCATTTATGTCATTTCCACTGTGAAAGGGCCCATCTCTAGGAAGACGGTGTGAGAGGTCACCAGAGGAAATGCCATTGTGTGGCCCAGCCAGCTGGGGGCGTGGCTAGCTTTATCTGTGAGGGAGTTTTTGCGAACTTTGGTGTTAGGATGAATATCCTGGCTTGGTAGAGAGATTTATTTCTCAATCCTTTGACCCTTTCACGTGGCTGTCCAGAGCTCAGCTGCTCTTGGTTGGTGGCATTAGATTTAACGCTGAGAGGAGTGAAATGGGCAGGCTTTCCAACTCATGCTCAGTATGGCCTGTCGCTTCTGGAAGATCAAGGAGACCCAAGGTCCCTGCTTCCCAGGTGGCTCACTGGTAAAGAACCCGCCTGCCAGTGCAGGAGACAAAGAGACGTGGGTTCAATCCCTGGGTCAGGAAGATCCCCTGGAGAAGGGCATGGCAACCCACTCCAGTATTCTTGCCTGGAGAATCCCCATGGACAGAGGAGCCTGGTGGGCTACAGTCCGTGGGTTGCAGAGTCGGACATAACCATGCACGCATGCCATGCCAAGGTCCCCATACAAACTTCACCCAGGAGCTGGGTGATTTTCTTGCCCCTGGCCTGCTGAATAAGGCTTTGGAGGGTCCCAGCCAATGAGGATCTTACCCAATTATAACGGTTCAGCTCATCAAATGAAGTGGTTCCAGTTTCTCTTTTATTCTAGAAACTCATCTGGAAACACATTTGGCAAGGCCACCATGCTGCCTTTGTACCTCTAGACTAAAGTCCTGTAGGTCAGTGCTGGGGGTGGTAAGGGAGGGTGGTAAGGTAAGGGTAACTCTCTTTCAAGATGCTGCTTAAAGTTGTTTTACGATGTGGTTCAAACATATTTGTTTATTCAACACTGAGAACCAGCTATTACCAAGAGGAATAATGAGCATTTGCAAATCTCCAGATTGACAGGTTGCAAAGCACTTTCGAGTATTATTTGATTCTTGAAACAACCATGTATCCCCTGCAAAAATATGAGAATGTTAATACCTGCTCATTAGGGATCTTGGCAGGATTAAATGAGATAATATAGGTCCAGGTATCTAGCTCAGCATCTAGTGGGTGGGAGAAGCTGCATAAATAGGAACCTCCTTAACCACTTGGAATGTGAGGACACGGAAATTAAATAGCATTAACTGTGGTTAGAGAAATTGAAGTTTGGTGTTCCGACCCAGGGACCCTATCTTGGCCCTAACTAATCATCACCTATGATTAAGGCAGAAAGAACTATGGCCCAAACGTGCCCCACTTCAGAAAATTAATGAGAAGGAAACAGAGCTTAAGTGATGGAGAGACAAAGTGCTTTTGCCTTAACTTCTGACACAAGGGTTGCCTGGACACAAGAAATTTCCTTTAAAGTAGTAACTAAATTGAGGCTGATCTATTTTTCCATTCTGATATAAATAAAGGAATAAAAATACAAAAATTAAATATGGAAATCCTTATGGAATAATTTTTATTTACTTACAGTCATGTTGAATTATTCAGTATTCACCAGCTACTCAATATATTAGCGTTAAATGAAGGAATGAATGGGTCTCTCATGGTCTCTAAATTCATCCCATCACTTGAAATGTGATAATTCATTTGCTGTGGTTAAAAATGTAAATTTAGCATCTTGGTCTATGAGTTTGACATTTCAAATCGCTTAAGAGACCTAAATGAGTTCTTACTCATATTTAGTTATTTTTGGCAAAGCCTGTATATAAGTGAAAATGGTCGCCACATGTTAGTCAATAACAAAGGTTTGGGGTCTATTATCCATTCCCTTTTCCAGGATTGCTTATCAAAATTGTAGGTTTACATTAGTTTCCTAGACCAGAACGGCTCAAATATAAATGTACACAGGAAATACTTGGGAATCTTATTAAAATTCTCCTCCAATTAAAATAAATAAGTAAATTAAAACAACAACAACAACAGAAATGCAGGTTCTCATTCAGCAGGTTTGAAATGGGTTTGAAGTCTGATTTTAACTTGTGCCTTAGCCTTGTCATTTTCAATTTGTGTGAACTTAGGTTAAGGAAAACAAACCACAACTAAGTTCTCTGAGCCTTATTTGTTCATCAGTGCAACAGAGGTATAATTGAGGGTTAAACCCTGTAATGCTTGACCCTGGGGAAGCCCAAGGTTCCTCTTTCCATTACTGTTATACCCTGAAGGCTGATCTTTCTCCCCTTTCTCCAAGCTTTAAGCCTTCCCTGTAGCTATAAAGACAATATAGGTTCTTTTAAGAAGTTAATGTAAAGTTGATGTAAATCAAAGTGAATAGTCTTCCTCTTCAAGCCTTCTATTTCTTCCTCTACTACTCCAGTTGATTCTTAAAGGACTAAATGTAGGCTCCCCAAGGACTACTTTAGGTTAGCTTTTCATAAAATTCTCTCAGACATTCCATGTTGTCTCTACTACCCCTTCATCATTACACTGCCTTCCATATTATTATATAAACACTTTTGGGCTAAAGGGCTTCCCCAGTGGCTCAGGCAGTAAAGAATCCTGCAATGCAGGAGACCTGGGTTCGATCCCTGGGTTGGGAAGATCCCCTGGAGAAGTGAACAGCTACCCACTCCAGTATTCTGACCTGGAGAATCCCATGGACAGAGGAGCCTGGCAGACTACAGTCCATGGGGTCGCAAAGAGTTAGACATGATTGAGTGACTTTCACTTTCCCTTTGGGCTAAAAGCCTTCCTGCCTCAACTGGTTGTCCATTTCTCAAGCTCAGTGACTGTGTCTCATAGTTATTTTCTATCTCATTATTCCTTTTCCAGTGACTAGCTGTTGTTCAGTCACTAAGTTGTGTCTGACTCTGTGACCCCATGGACTGCAGCAAGCCAGGCTTCCCTGTCCTTCACTATCTCCCAGAATTTGCACAAACTCATGTCTATTGAGTCGGTGATGCCATCCAACCAGCTCATTCTCTGTCATCCCCTTCAGTCTTCCCCAGCATCAGGGTCTTTTCCAGTGAGTCAGCTGTTCGCATCGGGTGGCTTTTTTAAATAAGATACAAGGTATTTTATCAGTAGTAAATACTTATTGAAACAAATAGAACAGCCGTTAATAATTTAATGAGATGATACAGTGCAATTTGCCCATCAGGTAAATAAGAAAAATCATAGCCCACCCGCCATTCTTTTGAAATTTGAATACATAAGCCAGCAAAATATTGCCTTGTAGGTCTCTGCACTCATTTCTGAATCAACAAATTGCTCACCAATGATTTCTTATGAGAAAGTATTATGAAGAGACTGATTTTTAAAGACTTTAGTTCAGACACAGGTGATGAAATATTTGTCATTCACAAGGCCAGGATAAAATACTACTAGATACATATGTATTTTCTTGTGTGCATATTTTTTATGTATATGTTTTGTTCTCTACTGCCTCAGAACAGAGTTCTCTTTAGTTCCTCTTTGAGGCAGGATGGTAGGAAATCGTGAAGACCTTAGCGGGTAAACTTAGTGGCACACATTTGCCTTATCATGACACCTTGAAGGGCTAGGGGCATCTAGTGGGTCAAGGCCAGGGATGCTGCTCAGCATCCTAAATACAGTGGACAGCCCATGGCGGAGCATCATCAAGTGGTAAATGTCTGTGGTGCTGAGGCTGGGACATCTGTAGTTAACCAAAGCATCTTTGCTGGCACGCAGAGAAGAAAGCTCAGCTTCATTCTTCACAAGGCATTGACTTCTTTGTGTAATCTCCAAGTGTTAGTCGCTCATTTGTGTCCGACTCTTTGTGACCCCATGGACTATAGCCCACCAGGCTCCTCTGTCCATGGGGATTCTTCAGGCAAGAATACTGGAGTGGGTTGCCATTCCCTTCTCCAGGGGATCTTCCTGACCCAGGAATCGAACCCAGGTCTCCCACATTGCAGACAGTTACTTGACTGCCTGAGCCAGCAGGGAAGCCGTAACCTCCAAAACCAAATCTATTTTGAGACAAGAAAGCCCAGTCTTTGCAGAATCCCCTCCTTCCATCTCTGGACACCCTGAGTGGCAGGCTGGCTACCGCCCCAAGGCTGTGCATGGCAGGCTTCCTCCACCCCAGGCCCCTGGCCTGTCTTGAGGTGTCTGGGCCTGCCCAGTCCACCCTTGGGGCTGTTTAAGCAATATTTCAACCTCCAGAGGTGTATTGAATATTTTTTAATCCCTTCTCCAAACATGATTTAGGTGCAACTGATATTATCTATTATCCCCAGATGTACTAGCTGTGGCAGTTCATGTTCAGGACTACACTACCTTCCTGGGGTAGCTGTCTGTATCAAACACAGCCTGGGGCTTTCTACCAAGTAGGAAGTCGGCAGAGAATAGGCCAGCAGCTGCGAGTTTCACCCAAATGGCTTTTATATGATGGATAATAGTTTTCATTGTATTATAGTCAAAGTGAATAATTTCCAGAGACCAAAAGTGACTCATTAAATCTGTTAGTCAATTTTAAATCTGTCTTCCAAAGAAACTGTTTATATGTATATACCTCTGCATGTGTGTGTGTGTGTGCACGCAAAACTATGGATTCTCAGCTCCTCAAGCAGAGACTTGGAATGGCATGAATCAAATGTGAATATTCAGTGCCAAGGCAGAGGTTATGTAGGCATTGTTTTGTTTGTTCCTGCAGGCAGAGACTGTTTATTTCACAAGAGGTACACGTCATGAAAACCCCAAGCTGGAAAGGCCTTTGTCATTGTCTAGTCCAGTGGTTCTCACCCTGGTGCACAGAGGTCACCTTGAACAGGAGCCCAGCCAGATGGAACAAGATCCTCTGGGGTATAGCTTATGAAAGTTGCTCAGTCATGTCTGACTCTTTGCAACCCCATGGACTGCAGCATGCCAGGCTTCCCTGTCCATCACCAACTCCTGGAACTTACTCAAACTCATGTCCATCGTGTTGGTGATGCCATCCAACCATCTCATCCTCTGTTGTCCCCTTCTCCTCCCGCCTTCAATCCTTCCCAGCATCAGGGTCTTTTCCAATGAGTCAGTTCTTTGCATCAGGTGGCCAAAGTATTGGAGTTTCAGCTTCAGCATCAGTCCTTCCAATGAATATTCGGGACTAATCTCCTTTAGGATGGACTGGTTGGATCTCCTTGCAGTCCAAGGGACTCTCAAGAGTCTTCTCCAACACCACAGTTCAAAAGCATCAATTCTTCAGCGCTCAGCTTTCTTTATGGTCCAACTCTCACATCCATACATGACTACTGAAAAAACCATAGCTTTGACTAGATGGATCTTTATTGGCAAAGTAATGTCTCTGCTTTTTAATATGCTCAGTTGAGTACAACTCTTTTGCAACTCCATGGACTGTAGCCCTCCAGGCTCCTCTGTCCATGGGATTTCCAGGCAAGAATACTGGAGCACATTGCCTTCTACTCCAGGGGATCTTCCCAACCCAGGAATCAAATCCTCGTGTCCTGTGTCTCCTGCATTGGCAGGCAGACTCTTTACCACTGAGCAACCTGGGAAGCCCAAATACCTTTATTTAAGTTGAAACAAGTGTCCTAGTGTAGATGCTTTTAGTCCAGATCATAGAAATTTTCAATAGCTGTGTTCTTTTTAAAAAAATTACTTTGTATACTTTAATTGCAGGATAACTACAATATTGTGGTGGGTTTTGCCATACATCAACATGAATCAGCCACGGGTGGCACGTGTCCCTCCATCCTGAACCCCCTTCCCACCTCCATCCCCACCCCATCCCTCTGGGTTGTCCCAGAGCACCAGCTTTGAGTGCTCTGCTTTATGCATCGAACTTGCACTGGTCATCTATTTTACATATTTTACATATGGTAATATACGTTTCAATGAATAGCTATGTTCTTATGAGAGGTCTTCATTTTGAAGATACCTATCATATTTAAGATAAGAATAATCGCAGTGTCTCTGTTCTCCTAATAGCCACAGTAATATTTCTGTCCAGGGGATTTTTTTTTTCAACTGGAAAGTCAGAAATAAGACAATATGATCAGGTGTAATATGATCATCAGTGCAAGAAGAAAAAAAAAATACATTCTGCTAAGGACAATGAGATGCGATTTTTCCTTTCAACCAGTAAAGAAATCAGTTGTAAATTTCTAATTCTTTATCATTATTCTTATGATCTGTGAAGGGATATTTTATTCTGATTTCTTTTGAATAAATATGAGCAAATTTGAATATTACCTCTGAGAGCTAGAGACACCTCCCAGGAATCCTTGTGAGTGACCATGGAGTAAGGCCACGGGGATGGGGATGAAACCATCACAATTAATCTGTAGAGTTATGTGTTTGGCTCTTAATGACAATTTTCAAATAATAATTCAAATTATTCAAATAATTATTCAAATAATATTCAAATTTTCACTGTTTGTGCAGCCCTTCATCCAAAATGCAGTCATAAAACAGGCTTCGTGGAAGGTTCAAAAGCCATTGGATCTGCTCATTTTCCTTAGAAATTGATTTATCTATACTTGATAGTTACCTCCATATCTATATTTTTCAGAGAAAGTGGCTCAAACTCTTCCATTTTGTGTCTAAACAATATATTCAGTAAAAGTGCTCCTGTCCTGAAAAAATATCACCACGATACCTACAAAGATAAAATGACTTTTTGACAATGATTTTTCTGAATGGATAAACACCAGAGATGGTGAAATAAAATCAAATTGGTCTCCCACAGGAAGAACCCCTCATCCATCTCTATGGTCCCCTCTTTTTGATGCCCCCCTTGACCCCCCACACATGTGAGGCTGGCTCTGTCTAGGTTTGCTTTCTTCACTGTGCTCGCTCCATCGTAGTGAAACTTCACTGCTGCCTTAATCTTTGATTCTGGAGGCTCAAGGAGAGTCATTTTTCCCCCTGCAGTTTAGAGTTATATAGCCCCATGTGATTTTATGAAAGAGTATTCCAAAGGACTGTTCTAGAAGGTGAGTGATAGGTATTAATACCAAGCATGTCTTCAGACAAGGAAGTGTTAGGTGCTAAGGCAGTTGCCAAAGATTACTCTGATCCTTACCTGGATAAGCTTTGCGCTCGAGGTTGTCTTTGTCAGATGGACAAGAGGCATGGAAAATGTTTCAAAAAAAATAAGTTGTGTTTGTTTACACTATAATTGTGAAAAGAATTCTCAAGACGGTCATTCAGTTCAGTTCAGTCGGTCAGTCATGAGCGACTACTCTTTGCTACCCCATGGCCTGCAGCATGCCAGGCTTCTGTCTGTCACCAGCTCCCGGAGCTTACTCAAACTCATGTCCATTGAGTCGGTGATGCTATCCAACCATCTTATCCTCTGTCATCCCCTTCTCCTCCCGCCTTCAATCTTTCCCAGCATCACGGTCTTTTCGAATGAGTCAGTTCTACACATCAGGTGGCCAAAGTATTGGAGTTTCAGCTTCAGCATCAGTCCTTCCAATGAATATTCAGGACCAATTTCCTTTAGGATGGACTAGTTGGATCTCCTTGCAGTCCAAGGGACTCTCAAGAGTCTTCTTCATCACCAAAGTTCAAAAGCATCAATTCTTTGGTGCTCAGTTTGCTTTATAGTCCAACTCTCACATCCATACATGACTACTGGAAAAACCATAGCTTTGACTACAGGGACCTTTGTTGGCAAAGTAATGTCTCTGCTTTTTAGTATGCTATCTAGGTTTGTTATAGCTTTTCTTCCAAGGAGCAAGTGTCTTCTAATTTCATGACTGCAGTCACCATCTGTGGTGATTTTGGAGTCCAAGAAAATGAAGTCTTGTCACTGTTTCCATTGTTTACCCATCTGTTTGCCATGAAGTGATGGGACCAGATGCCATGATCTTAGTTTTCTGAATGTTGAGCTTTAAGCCAACTTTTTCACTCTCCTCTTTCACTTTCATCAAGAGGCTCTTTAGTTCTTCTTCGCTTTCTGCCATAAGGGTAGTGTCGTCTGCATATCTGAGGTTATTGATATTTCTCCTGGCAATCTTGATTCCAGCTTGTGCTTCATCCAGCTCAGCATTTCACATGATGTATTCTGCATATAAGTTAAATAAGCAGGGTGACAATATACAACCTTGATGTACTCTTTTCCTGATTTGGAGCCAGTCTGTTGTTCCATGTCTGGTTCTAACTGTTGCTTCTTGACCTGCATACAGATTTCTCAGGAGGCAGGTAAGGTGGGCTGGTATTCCCATCTCTTTAAGAATTTCCACAGTATGTTGTGATCCACACAGTCAAAGGCTTTTGGCATAGTCAATAAAGCAGACTAGAAGGTCTTTAAATAAATAAATAGCAGAAGGTCATTAAATGAAAAAATAAATAATAGCAGAAGATCATTAAATGAGATAAATAAATAGCAGAAGGTCATCAATTGCTACTAAATCCTTAATTGATAATTTATAAATTTCTGAAATTCAAATAATTTTCATGAAACAAAATGAAAACATTTCAGAATTTTTTTCCCCAAACTGAGACAAAATTGGGGCACCTTCCAGTTCAGGAGACCCAGGTTCAATCCCTGGGTCAGGAAGATCCCCTGGAGAAGGAGTGGCAATCCATTCCAGTATTCTTATCTGGGAAATCCCATGGACAGAGGACCCTGGTGAGTTACAGTCCATGGGGTCACAAAGAGTCAGACAAAACTGAGCGACTTTCACCTTTTTCTTTTTGCTGTTACTGCCTAAAGAATAATTATTACCTTAAAGTATTAATAAACTTTTCCTAAGTCATAAATTCCATGCAATAAAAGGCAATAAGCAGAGAGTGTCATGCCAGAACATTCCAGGCGTGCCCGAAACTCCCCAGCAGGATGGATCCAGGAAGTGGCCTCATGGCGCCTGGCCATTTATTTTGTAAAGTCTCAAACTACCATAGAAGTCCCTCTAGGATATGCTGTTGTTTGGGCATTCCATTTAAAAGGCATTGGCAATATTCAATATTTTTTTTAAAGTTCTGGAAATCTGAACTGTACATTTATTCAGATGTATTATTTGTTTCTTCCAACAGCCAGCCCTGGCAAGCAGAACTAAAGAAGAAAAAGATAAAGATAATAGAAACATGAGAATCATGATTATTCTAAACTGATAAAAGAGCAACAGAACAAAATGAGCCCAGCCTTGTTTGAGGGGCTTTCAAGTAGCATTATTTAAAATGGGTTTCTTTTCTCCCAGTTCCCAGCCCCCCTCCTCCGTCATTCAGAAATAGTCATCTTGTCACTGCAGAGACACATCCCACTTTGAAAGTGTATACCTGGGGTCTTTTCTTTCATTTTAATATTGTGACCTGAATATTGGTGTGATTTTCATCCTTTTGGCTTCCCTGGTGGCTCAGATTTAAAGAATCTGCCTGCAATACAGGAGACCCAGGTCCAAACCCTGAGTTGGAAAGATCCCCTGGAGAAGAGAATGGCAACCCACTCCAGTATTGTTGCCTGGAGAATTCCATGGACAGGGAAACCTGGTCGACAACAGTCTATGGAATCACAAAAGAGTTAGACATGACTGAGTGACTAACACTTTCCTTTCATCATTTTGGCAGGCAAAGTGAATACTAGATGTGCTGAAGGGAAACAAAGCCTTCCTATGATTATAGATTGAGCAAAGGGTGAAGAAGAATATTTTGTTATTTCAGTCATATATGACAACAGATAGAAGGTCCCCAAATTACCCTCAGAGTTTGTCAACTGGTATCATGATAGCCTACTATGTGTCTTGGGCTCAAGATTCCACATTTCTTAAGAAAGAAGAGCTGAAACATTCCATAATGTTCTCTCCCTTGGGTTTCACAAACACATTTGAAAGTGAAAGTGGGAATTTCACACTTTCACCCAGATATATATTTTTTTATTTTTGGTTAAAGTCCTGAAGTAAGTCATGGTGTACATATGTCATGATCTAAAATTTAGCTTTGAAAGGAGACAGTCTATATTTTCACAAATTTGAGTTTACAATTATGTTGCATTTGTACTCTATCAGACAGCACCATTTTTCACCTTGTCTGAATGCATCTATTAGGCTTTCCTTGCAAAATTGAACCCAAACTTTTCATCAGGTTAAATAGAGCTCCCTATAATTGATAGAGATCTAAATAAGAATGAACCCGTAATAAAAGTTTAGGAGAAACCTATGAGGTTAAAAGGATGATGGCAGGGAATCCTATATATATTTCTACTCCTCAGCTGGACTCAGTCCTGTTATTGTTTATGATACTCTAAAGTGGGTCAGTGACCCAGAGGTGGTTTTATTTAGAATGAATTGGATATGAAAAAGAAACAATTTCCCTTCTTCTGAAAAGTATTCTGATAAAGATTTCAGTTGATGGTAGAAAAGCATGTCCCAAATTAAGGTCTTTTCATGAAGTCCTGGTCAGCAATTCTAAACAAGCCTTTTCCCAAAAGAGGGGCCTTCTACATGGTGTAGTTAATGTTGCTGAGATTTCAAATCCTCTTGGTTCAAACCATGTCACTTAGATGAAGCATCTTGCTATTAGCTCTTCCCCACTAAGTGTAGCCTTGGAAACCCCACCTTCCCTCTGGGGCACTGGCTCTTCCTTTGGTGTCTCAATTGGTAAAACCAGTGCAACGTGTTGTAGTCATGACATGCATTTTCCTGTTGTTGTTCAGTCACTCAGTCATGTCCAACTCTTTCGAACCTTGTGGACTGCAGAACGCTAGGCTTCCCTGTCCCTCTCTACCTCTTGGAGTTTGTTCAGACTCGTGTCCATTGAGTCAGTGATGCCATCCAACCAGCTCATCCTCTCTTGCCCCCTTCTCCTTCTGCCCTCAACCTTTCCCAGCATCAGGGTCTTTTCCAAACAGTCAGTTCTTTGTATCAGGTGGCCAAAGTATTAGAGCTTCAGCTTCAGCATTAACTCGTCCTGTGAATATTCAGGATTGATTTCCTTTAGGATTGACTAGTTTGGTCTCCTTGCTGTTACAGGAGACAAATGTGACAAGATGTTATAAGGAAGAAAAAAAAGAATGAAATAAGTTGACTTCTTAGAAAATGTTGTCTTAAGAATCAAGACATGAACCTACTTCAGAAGTTGGATGGTAGAGAAGGAGAACAGGCTTTGGAATCAAATGGATCTGGCTGTTTGAATTTGGGAAAGTAAGCATATCTCCATCAGTAACGATCAGAGTTACAGTATTATTAAGGGGACTAGAATCAAACACACAAAATACTTGGCACATAGTATATGTTCAATGAATGGCAGCTGCTATTATCATGACTACTACTGTTACTACTACTTTCTTATTACTGCTCTTATGGCTGCTGCTGCTACTAATCTGTGACTGTTATTGTTACTGTTGCATGAGGAGGGCTGTGTGGAAAGAGGAATTGCCTCCTTTGGTTCTAAACAGATGAATCATTACCTCTTCCTAGCCCGTTTTTCTACCAGGATAGGAGAATGACCAAGTGCTTTGGAATAAAAACTCAAGAGTAACTTCTGCAGAATGATAGAACAATAGAAGCTATGAGAACTTGAGTACATCTCTAATGCTCTTTGTGTGGCTGTGAAAGTTGTTTTTTCTGAAATTGAATATTGTCAGAGGTGTTGAGATTTTTTAAGAGATCATTAAGTTGTATTTTATTGGTTTTATCATGAAATACAAAAATAGAGGTAATACCATGATGAGCAATGTATCTATCAACCAATTTTAGAAATAAGATATTGTCCCACCGAGTTTGTATTCCCCTCCCCACTACCGCAACTACCTCCCACAAAGAGAAACTAACTACTTTAATGTCATTGGTTCACAGATGTTTCTTGAGCTTGACTAGATATTCTTAAATTGCTCTCTACATTTGCTAAGTTTGTTTGCTAAGTCACTTCAGTCGTGTCCGACTCTGTGTGATCCCATAGATGGCAGTCCACCAGGCTCCTCTGTCCCTGGGATTCTCCAGGCAAGAACACTGGAGTGGGTTGCCATTTCCTTCTCCAGTGCATGAAAGTGAAAAGTGAAAGTGAAGTCGCTCAGTCGTGTCTGACTCTTCGCAACCCCACAGACTGCAGCCTACCAGGCTCCTCCGTCCATGGGATTTTCCAGGCAAGAGTATTGGAGTGGGGTGCCATTGCCTTCTCCAGCTCTCTACATTGACCATACTCAATTTCATTTCCACCAGCAGTACCAGAGAGTTTTTGTTGCCCCATAGTCTCCCCTACACTTAGTATTATCACTTGCTTTCTGCCAGTCTAATGGATATGAAGTAGTTTTAATTTGTATTTCCATGATTAGTAGTAATTAAGCATTTGAAAATATTATAATTCTTCGTTTAATCCATTTTATGTTTGCTTATTCATAATTTTTATCATTTGTTCTTTTCTGTTATATTTTTCTTACTACTTTACATGAAATTTTATACATAATATATACTACTCTGATAATTACATGCATTACAAATAAATTCTTTTCTAGGGTATTAAAGTAAAATTTAAACTTTCACATAATTTCAAACATAAAAGATAATAAAAGAGACAGAAATTCTTGTGTGCCCTATACCCATAAACCTCAAAGGTTTATATTTTACCCCAATTGCTTTACCATTCTTTCTTTCTCTCTCTGGACTCTTTGTGAAATTGTTCTTTTTTTTTTTTTTTTCAATTACTTGCGTGTTTATTTCCTAAGAGTAAAGACCTTCTCTTACGTACACACAGTAGAGCTAACAAAAGTCAGGAAATGTAACTGTCAGAGGTGTTGAGATTTATCTCATGTCCGTATCTGATCCTTCAAAGCTCATCAATATGTAACATACTTCAGATTGTGTTGGAAGTTTGTAGCCTTTGTTGTGTGGATATTATGGGGAAGATTTGGTACATGGTAGTCGAACTAAGACTTTGACTTAATGAACTAGAATTGAGTTGCCCTAAAAACTCTTTTTTTAAAAAAAGAGTAAAGTCAAATCTAATTATGATGATGCCTCTCAATGTGATATGATTAGAGAATCGTTGAAATCTTTTGAGTTTGGAGTAGAATAGAATGGAGTACTTCAGTCACTCCCAACACCAATGTCCATTTATGTTCCATTGCAATTCAGGTATTTATTGATCCTACTCAGTGTTCAGATGGGAAAACAGTAAGATTAGCACAAAAGTACTTTGTCATTAAGGATGTTGCTATCTAGTAAACCTGGCTGCTATGTTTAATCTCTGGTTATTTAAACTTTTTTTCTTTTCATTATACACTCATAATAGTTGAAAGAAAGAATGTATTTAAAGGAGCAAGGATTCAATTCAACCCTTTTATTCTTCAGTGTTCTCTCTAAATACTATTTCTGATGTTAAGTGTTAAAATGTTAGTTGTTCAGTCGTATTTGACTCTTGGCAACCGCCAAGAGTAGCCTGCCAGGCTCCTCTGTCCACGGAATTCTCCAGGCAAGAATACTGGAGTGGGTAGCCATTCCCTTCTCCAGGGGATCTTCCCAAACCAGGGATCGAACCCAGGTTTCCTGCATTGCAGGCGGATTCTTTACCATCTGAGCCACCAGTTCAACTCTTTTTTCTTCAGCGTTTTGTTTAGATACTATTTCTGATGTTAATCACGATGTTAAATCTTAAAGTTCCCACCCCAGAAGCCCTCATCATAGCCCTTTCATTTCTTAAAACTGGCAGACATTGGTAAATAATGAGCTACAACATTTTGTATGGTCTTGAGCATTTATTCTAAGAGCACAAAGTACCCTATGGACACATTGTATACACTAGTAGCAAGGAGCAAATGTTTCTTTTATTTTTATAGTTGTTTTGAAAAACCATAGGATTGCCAAAGACAGCATACACATGGTCAATTTGGATTCGTCCCAACTTAAAAAAAAAACTGCAAAACACATTAATGGTTGTAATGTATATAGCTGAGATTTTCTTTTGAACCTGCCTTCCAGCTGTACATTTGTAGTGTTTAATTTAGGTGAAAATTCTATGAAGGATTTAATTGATATGATCCAGAAGTGTGTTAACCATGTCAAACGGCCGTTGATTTTGCCAAATTCCATCATATGCTGTAAGACCATTACCCATGCTAGGTTTCATTAGTGGTGAAAAAACTCCCCTGGTAGATTTGACTCTTAATGGTAAAGTGGCTGCCTAGAAATAAATGAACCAGAGTCCTAGGGAGTCTGATTAGGCCTGGAAAATCCAGTGGAAATACCTAGCTCTGGAAGTTTCCAGAAGTCTTTGAAGTAAGATTTTTTTTTTCCCCTTAAAGGACCTCTCCCAATTCCTCTCTCCACCCCTTCATTTACTCTGCCTGTGCTCAGAAAATTCACTCTTGTGGTTTTTATTTTGTGATTTGAACTCCTTTCTGCCATTTCCTCTTAAGTTTCTTGAATGCTTCTCGAAAGGGACATCAACCTACCATTTCAGGCCTATGTACTAAGGAGACACTTGGCTGTAGTACAAAATGGAAATCATGTAAAATGACTTTTGTGACAACTCCTTCCTGTTTTTTCCATTTCATGCATGTCATTGGTTATCAAAAGGGATGGCAAGCACATAGTGTGCTTTAGAGTACATTGAAGACTTGAAGACTGTTTTCTTCAGATTCAAGTTTTAAAGTTAGTGATTTTAGATATTGAGAAGTTGGAATAACAGCTCCAAATGACTGGCGGGAAAAACCTGTTACTAGCACCTAAAAATTTTCTGTTTGTCTGCAATCTGAAAACTAGTGTCTACTGGTTTCCATTTGCTCACTTACACCGGTCACTTTGTAGGCAAACAGGAGGAGATGGAGCCCTGAGAGTGAGACCTTTCTTTTCAGCACAAGTGCAGGAAAGAATTAAATAGAGGACTTCCCTGGTGGCTCAGACGGTAAAGCGTCTGCCTACAATGCAGGAGACCTGGGTTCAATCCCTGGGTGAGAAGGAAATGGCAACCCACTCCAGTATTCTTGCCTGGAAAATCCCATGGATGGAGGAGCCTGGTAAGCTACAGTCCATGGGGTCGCAAAGAATCAGACATGACTGAGCGACTTCACTCACTTTCACTTTGACAGAGAAGGAGACAAAGGCCTACTGCTTTTGCTATCTTCCATAGAATGTCAAAGTGGATCCTTCCAGAAAGCTCCCAGTAGAATCAGAAGTGCCCATTTGAGAAAATTGGGAAAGTTTCCAACTCCAAGGCCTCACCAGCTTAGCTCTGTAGAAGGAAAACTTTATGAGGATTTGGGACTAACGTGAGTAATTCTTTTCCCCAACTCTGTAGGAACCCTTCTCCACCTACCCTGCCATCCATCTGCCCAGTCACCCACCCATCTGCCTATTTCTTAAGCAAATATCTGTGGAGGATCTGCTATGCAATGAGCATGACATTAGGTGCTTTGAATCCAATGGGAGGAAAAGAAAGGAGTCCTGTCCTAATGATGCTTTCCTTCAAGAGAGTGTATGTCTTTTCCACCGGAAGTCCTCTCACTAGAAGAAGGGGCAGAGAGAAGCTCAGTATGTGTTAATAGAGGGCATTGGCATGGATAGACTTAATGGTTACCAGATCGACTCTTTGGGTGGAATCCTCCTGACCCCCTCCATATATTCAACTTCATGGTCTGTGACTCCAAAGATGACAGACTCTGTCTCAGATGATCAAGGACAAACTGACACCCTTTGAAGCAATGCATCAGACTCTATAATTGAACTCGTTTCATCCTGAGCCTCTTTCTGTGAAACCACAGAGTCTTCTGCAGACCACAGTTACAACCATCGTTGTGGAACACTGACAGCCCAAGAAACAGACCAAGGTCACAGACAAAACTCTGGATGGATTTCAGAAGTACTTGGTGCTATGAGGGATCTAGAAATTTCCCAGATTTTGGAGGCTTACACAGGCCCTCTAAAGGGGTCTAGTTCCTCAAGTCCTGCAGGCAGCAGGTGGGTCTGCCTCTAACGGAACTTTTGTTCCCATCTCATCAACCACTTGTATAGTGGTGGTGAACAGAGGCGTGATCACTCTGTTGTCTGTATATCACAAGTGTAATATACCCACTTCTGGTGTTGTGCGTCCAATAACCACTGGCCCTGTTTTCCTCTGTAAAGTCTCAGGAACTAAATGGTCATTATGTGTTAGTTGCTCAGTCATGTCCGACTCTTTGCAACCCCCTGGACTGTAGCCCACCAGGCTTCTCCGTCCATGGGATTCTCCAGGCAAGAATACTGGAGTGGATTGCCAGTCCCTTTTCCAGAGGATCTTCCCAACCCAGGGATCAAACACATTGAGTCAAAAAACAAAGGCCAAACCCGGGTTTCAAATAGCAGAACACTGCTGACAATCCTGGACAAGGACTCTTGTCATGCAAATAAACCAAGATTCCACTAGGAGCCAGCAGCCTACCTACCTGCTGTCTTTCAGCCTCCTTCTGACTCCAAGGGCTGGCTGTAATCAGAATCCAGTCTCTCTGGTACACCATCTTAGAGTGGGCTCCTAAGGGGCCCTATTTTTCTAGACCTAGGATTTTTGTTTGGTTCTAGAATACACTTGGGGACTAGAGACTAGTAACAGTAGCAGGAGTATCAAATTCTCCAGTAGTATCTTTCCATCCTGACACCACAAAATGAGCCTTTCTCATTAGTCTACCTCCAAGCTGTTCTACACACATGTTGTGCAATAATTGTTCCAATCCCTCCCATGACACTCTGGTTTACCTTTGTATCCTGAGCCCCAAAGATGCAATGTTTCATTCAGGTCAGTTCAGTTCAGTCGCTCAGTCATGTCCGACTCTTTGCAACCCCATGAATCGCAGCACGCCAGGCCTCCCTGTCCATCACCAACTCCCGGAGTTCACTCAGACTCATGTCCATCGAGTCAGTGATGCCATCCAGCCATCCCATCCTCTGTCGTCCCCTTCTCCTCCTGCCCCCAATCTCTCCCAGCATCAGAGTCTTTTCCAATGAGTCAACTCTTCGCATGAGGTGGCCAAAGTACTGGAGTTTCAGCTGTAGCATCATTCCTTCCAAAGAAATCCCAGGGCTGATCTCCTTCAGAATGGACTGGTTGGATCTCCTTGCAGTCAGTCCAAGGGACTCTTCAAGAGTCTTCTCCAACACCACAGTTCAAAAGCATCAATTCTTCGGTGCTCAGCTTTCTTCACAGTCCAGCTCTCACATCCATACATGACCACTGGAAAACCATAACCTACGTAAAGTTCCCCTTCAGTTCAGTTCAGTTGCTCAGTTGTGTCCTACTCTTTGTAATCCCATGGACTGAAGCATGCCAGGCTTCCCTGTCCATCACCAACTCCCAGAGCTTGCTCAAACTCATGTCCATCCAGTCGGTGATGCCATCCAACCATCTCATCCTCTGTTATCCCCTTCTCCTCCTGCCCTCAATCTTTCCCAACATCAGAGTCTTTTCCAATAAGTCAGTTCTTCGCATCAGGTGGCCAAAGTACTGGAGCTTCAGCTTCAGTATCAGTCCTTCCAATGAATATTCAGGACTGATTTTCTTTAGGATTGGCTGGTTTGATCTCCTTCCAGTCCAAGTGATTCTCATCTAAGTTCTTATATAAGGAACTCTTATCTAAGTTCCCCTTAGATAATAAAAAAAATTTTTTTTCGAGTTTTGTACCAGCTTACTTTTTTGAGAGAGAGAGAGTTTACATTTATTTATTTGAATTTCAGTCAAACAGACTAAACATACTCCTTGGGCTCAGGGTTGGCTGGGCTGAGGCCTTGGGGTCACAGGTGCTCTAGGGTACTAATAATGTTACCAAATATAAGAAAATGCCTGATTTTTGAAACAGGCTGTCCAGGGCTATCAAGACCTTGTGTGCCAGCTTACTTTTATTTTTTAAATTTTATTTTTATTGAAGTATAGTTAATCTGCAATGTTGTACAATGGTGGTGAACAGAGGTGTGATCACAGTTTTAGGTGTACAGCAAAGTGATTGAGTTCTCCAACATATATATCTTTTGTTATTTCAGATTCTATTCCCTTCTAGATCATTACAAAATATTGAGTATATAGTTCCCTGTGCTGTACAGTAGGACCTTGTTGTTTATCTATTTTATATATAATAATGTATATCTGGAGAAGGCAATGGCACCCCACTCCAGTACTCTTGCCTGGAAAATCCCATGGATGGAGGAGCCTGGAAGGCTGCAGTCCATGGGGTCGCTGAGGGTCAGACAGGACTGAGCGACTTCACTTTCACTTTTCACTTTCATGCATTGGAGAAGGAAATGGCAACCCACTCCAGCGTTCTTGCCTGGAGAATCCCAGGGACGGGGAGCCTGGTGGGCTGCCATCTATGGGGTCGCACAGAGTTGGACATGACTGAAGTGACTTAGCAGCAGTAGCAGCAGTGTATATCTATTCACCCCAAACTCCTAATTTATCCCTCCCCCGCCCTTGATTTTTTTAAACATTTAAAATGTCTGATTATTTGGTTGTCAGGGAAAGTTTAGTTGTAAACTGTTAATTTTCAAGAAAACTGATTAAATGTTAAAGTTCAGGAAGCCACTGTAATCCAGGTTTAATCAGGAAGAGAAAGTTAACCATGTGGCTAAGTTTCTTTAGTTATCATTTTGTAAAGTAGAATAATATTGCAAAGGAAAATTGACTAAAAGAGAAAAAATCGCAATGCTAACATGTGGTCGAAGAAATCTTGGCGGTCACAGGTAGTATAAATTCTCCGATTATTACCAGACAGAGATGAGCTTTATCTGACGGAGATGAAGCATTATTGAGTCATCTGTCTGATCTCCAGCCAGCAGCTCAATCTAATGATTTCATTTCTGGATTATTTTTAATACATAGAATTAGAGGTGTATGGGAACCGTTTGCTATTATTTTAATAGTACAGTTTCCTCCTAAATTGCTCTTGTTAAGTAAAATCCTGTTGCATTGGACGAGTGTATATTTTCTTAGTAATGCTTCACAAGTCCTTGTCTTACAATTCAATAAATCATCCTATACCTGTCAGCACGTATACTTTAAGATCTATTGCCCAATGCATTGCATAGTACATAGCTCTTTGGCTTGGAGGGCAATTTCTGAAACTAATTTAATCAAAGTGTTTTTATGATTTAGTGAACTCTGGCTTGATGTCGCAAATACGTATTGATGTCTTTGGAAAGGTATGATTTAATCCTATCCAATTTTGAAATAGAATTAAGATTTGGCTTGATGTGATTTCTGTTATAGATAGAAAATCTTTAGTTTCATGAATATTATTCATATCCTCCTGTATCGAGTGAGCGTTTATTAGTGCCTCTGGCCCTCTGCTAGATTCTGCGATTCCATGGAGAGAATGAAAAATTCTGGATTGGTGCAAAGATGCAGACAAGGGCTCAGAAGAATCAACTGATAATGGCATTTCTTGATGAGTAAGGAATCCGTTGTAACTGAAGTTGAATGTTCATTGTGTGGGGTGTTGATAGTTATAGCTGGCTTCTATTGGGGAAATTCTAAACCATATATATATATATATATTTAATTTTGTACTTTATTTTGGAGTCTAGTTGATTTACAGCATTGAGTTAGTTTCAGGTGTGCAGCAAAGTGATTCAGTTATACAGATACATATATAGCCACTCTTTTTTAGATTCTTTTCCCATATAGGTCATGACAGAGCACTGAATAGAGTTCCTTGTGCTATACAGTAGGTTTTTACTAGTCATCTTTTTTATATAGTAGTGTGTATATGTCATTCTAATGGGTTCATATTTTCTTTTACCAACATATGTGGCTAAGACAAAAATGAGCATTTCTCAAAGTTAGCAAGTTGGCAGAAAAATAAACACTATATAAATTGGTATCAAACTTCATAGAGTCATTTGGCAATACCTACTAAAATATTATTGATATATGTACTTAAAATGTTTTATTTTTTAAAGCAATTTGTTAGCATATAGTTGATTTACAGTGTTGTGCTAGTTTCAGGTGTACAACACAGTGATTCAGTCCTACAGGTAAATATATTCATTCTTCTTCAGATTCTTTTCCCATATAGGTTATTACAGAATATTGAGTACGGTTTCCTGTGCTATACAGGAATTTGGTTATCTGTTTTATATACAATAGTGTGTATCTGTCCATTGCAAGCTCCCAATTTAGCCCTCCCTGCCACATTTCCCCTTTAGTAATCATAAAGGTGTTTTTGAAGTCTGTGAGTCTGTTTCTGTTTTGTATATAAATTCATTTGTATCTTTGTTTTTCTTTTAGATTCCACATGTAAGTGATAATCATATGATATTTATCTTTGTCTGACTGACTTCACTTAGTAGGATCATCTCAAGGTCTATCCATGTTGCTGCAAATAACATGATTTCAGTCTTTTTTATGGCCGAGTACTATTCCTCTCCCCCCCCCCCCACACCCCACATCTTCTTTATCCATTCCTCTGTTGATGGACATTTAGGTTGCTTCCATGTCCTGGCTCTTTGCATAGTGCTGCAGTGAACATTGGGGTACATTTATCTTTCAGAATTATTAAACCTACCATAGTTTTGAGGGCTTTGCATCCCAACTCAGCAGTTTGAGCTTAATTCTTTAAGAATGGACAGTTTTCTTTGGACTTCTGAGAATTTAATGGTGTAGTAATACAAGTTTACTAGGATGATGACTTTGGTGGCCATGTGTGGACCTGACTGGCTGGCAAAAATTAGAGGAATGAAAACCAGCAACTCATGGAAGAAGATGGTTAGAGTGAAAGCCTTGGGAAGAAAAAAGAAGGCTGAGGCTAAGGGGTCTTTTATTGAACAACCAAACAACTTTAGAGAGTGATTAAGAGAAGGCATGAATGTGAGGTCAGAATATCAGATGATGTCCTGGTGTTCACCTGGGGAATGGTAATCTCATTTATATACTCTGTGAATACTAAAAAATGGGAAGAAATTTCAGAGGGGTACATGATGCAGTTAAGAATGTTGAGTTTAAAATAACAAGGGATGATCAAAGCTAAAAGTCTGTCAGATTTGAGATCTGAGATTTGAAATTTGAATATTAGCAGGACACTGTTTTTAATATTAGAATATTCTAATATTATTATTAGAATATTAATATTAATAATATTAGAACAGTGACTTCTAATATTCAAAATATTATAATATTATGAATAATATTAATATTCTAAGCATTCTAATAATAACATTAGAATATTTTGAATATTAGAAGTCACTGTTTTGTCAAAATTGTTTGAAGATAGAACATGTTCTGGTGAAAAACTTGCTTGCCATGAAAAATACACAGTGTGAAAGTTTATATAGTAAATGCCTTTGATTCAGAAAAGTATTCATTAGCCATATTAAGTGATACTTCATTCAAGTAAAAGAAACATGTTACAGAAAGACAGTGGTTAGAGGAAGGCCACTATATGATTTGGGGCTCCCTGGTGGCTCAGTGGTAAAGAATCTGCCTACAATGCAGGAGACATGGGTTCTATCCCTGGTTGGGGAAGATCACCTGGAGAAGTAAATGGCAACCCACTCTAGTGTTCTTGCCTAGGAAGTCCCATGGACGGAGGAACCTAGTGGGCTATAGTCTATGGGGTTGCAGAGTTGGACATGACTGAGCATGAGCTCTATATGATTTACTGCTGCTGCTGCTAAGTCGCTTCAGTCGTGTCCTACTCTGTGCGACCCCATAGACAGCAGCCCACCAGTCTCCCCCATCCCTGGGATTCTCCAGGCAAGAACACTGGAGTGGGTTGCCATTTCCTTCTCCAATGCAGGAAAGTGAAAAGTGAAAGGGAAGTCGCTCAGTTGTGTCCGACTCTTCGCGACCCCATGGACTGCAGCCTACCAGGCTCCTCTGTCCATAGGATTTTCCAGGCAAGAGTACTGGAGTGGGTTGCCATTGCCTTCTCCCATATGATTTACTACCACCACATAATTATTTAGCAGTCTCTAATGTCCTATGACCAAGCCACAGACACTTGAAAATCAAATGCAAAAGTCACAGTAAAAAATCCTGTGAGCAAGATTAACATGAAATAAAATATAAAAGAAAAAAATCTTGAGAGCAAAGTTTAACATGTTGGCTTTCAGCTTTATACATTTTGTGTCAAGCCACATCTTCAAGAGATACGCTTACTCCAGCCAGTGGGAGTGGGGGGAATTTTATTCAATATTTTCATCATAAACAGATGAGTTTGGGTACTCTGCTGGCTGACTGCCCTCTTCCCCCTTTCAACACCACTTAAAAAAAAAATTTAACAGCATTTATAAGTAATTGAGAATACACTAGGGCAACTTCACCAAGACTTTTTTTTCTGGCACATTCTGAACATGTGAGTTCTGGGTATGTTTTTCTTAGAGAAAGCAATTCAGAATGGCCAAGGGTAAAGGGGTAAAAAGCATGGATGGGTGAAATGCCCATCCATTCCCAAACCTTCCCTCTTCCATGACTTTGGGTTCTCTTCCCCTACTTCCCAAATTCTCCAGCCCTCCTTTGTTCCTCTGCCTCAGCTAGCACCCTCTTCCATTATGCTTCCTGTTCCCCTGTGGAGACTGAAGGAGCCAGGGAAAGCCCAAGGACAGGGCCTGATGACAGAGACTGAGCAACAGGATCCAAAGGTATCCATGAGAAAGGGAAGATGGAAAGTGCAGCATGAGGATAACTTACCCTTAGCTTTTCTTGGCTTTAAAAATTTTAAGCAACATGCCCCCCACTCCCGCCCCCCACAAGGATGTTACATTTGTATAAGTGGTTCTTATTAAATCACAGGTTGCTGGGCCCCATTTTTAGAGTTTCTGATTCAGCACATCCAAGAATTTGTCTTTCTAACCAGCTCCCTGGGGAGGCTGTTGATCCATAAATTCCTGGTCTCCTTTCTAGACTCTACAGACTAGAGTCATCTTGAAGTCTCATCCACAAGATGAGACTTTGTCATTCATGATTATTATAACTGGCAATTCTCCAGTTCTCTGAATATTGGACCTTTTTCTCTCCCTGGGTTAAGAGCAACTGACTTCAGAAATATTTTTATGTGACATTTATTACCTTCTCTTTTAGCAAGGAAAAAAAGTGAAAGTGCTCAGTCATTTCTGACTCTTTGTGACCCCATGGACTGTAGCCCACCAGGCTCCTCTGTACATGGGATTCTCCAGGCAAGGATACTGGAGTGGGTTGCCATTTCCTTTTCCAGGAGAACTTCCTGACCCAGAGATTGAACCCAGGTCTTCTGCATTAAAGGCAGAATTTTTACTGTCAGAGCCACCAGGGAAGCCCCCTTGTAGCAAGAATAATACACACATACACACGCACACATACATAAATTAAAGTATATGCCAGGGAAATGAAAGTTAGTTCATTTTTGAAATACAGTGACCCTTGAATTGTCTTTAGTCATGTATATATAAACCAACTCTGGGAAAATGGCTTAATAATTTGTTGTAAAGCACTGCAAATTAAATAATTCACTCTCCAGGTGTTTTTTTTGTTTGTTTGTTTTTTTTACTAGCAGACCAGTGGCCATCAATTGAAGAAAAGCCGTCAACTAAAGCAAAACAAAGATGAAGGAATTAAAAGTTATCATTGTGGTTTCCAGGATTCCCTGGTGACTCAGTGGTAAAAATCCACCTTTCAACGCAGGAGACTTGAGTTCGATCCCTGGGTTGGGAAGCTTCCCTGGAGAAGGAAATGGCAACCCCACCCAGTACTCTTGCCTAGGAAATCCCATGGACAGAGGAGCCTGGCGGGCTACAGTCTACAAAGTCACAAAAGAGTGAGACACAACTGAGCGACTGAACAACAACTGTGGTTTCCATCATTGCAAATATTGCATTTTACCTTTCAAACCACAGAGGAATTTCTGGTCTTCAAGACAATTGTGTTACATGAGTTGATCTTAAAAATAAAAATCTAGGTAGGCGAATGAATCTATTCTTTTGTCATCAGAGTCCTTAAATCCTTTTCCTAAATCTTTAATTCACCTTATAAAAAATCTTGTTGAATCATAAACATCTAAGCTACTTTTGTTATATTTCTGTGGAAAGAACAACTGTTAAAATCAACAAAGCAAATTTTTATGATACTAACACTGTTGCAAATGATAAACTGAGATGACCATCAGGGATTATTCTTTGACATTGGGAATACTCGAATGATTCAAGAAACTATTCTGCTGTATTTTCAAGTCAAAACAGCCTTCTCACTTTGTGACCAGTGATAATCAGTGTCCCCTGCAGAGCACTATTTCAGTAGTTCCTGGATTTCCTACAATACATTCACCTAAATTTACAGTTTTGGTATAGTTATATCTAGTTTTATTCCCATACTTATATACATATGCTGCATTACAAAAATATTCCTTTCATTCTGAACAAATCTTGAAGTGTCAAACTAGTAAACTGACTACATGATTAATTTTTATACACAGTGTCAGTCCAGCAACTTGGCAACCTGATTTTGAACAACAGTTTTCACACTTGGTTGCACACTAGGATCTCCTGAGGAGTTTGAAATATTGCAATTCCTGCACCTCACCCCAGTCTAAGTAATTCATACTCTTTGTTTGGGAAGGGGGTGGAGACCAAGCCTTGTGTTTGTACAGCCCCCTAGTTGATTTGCATAGTGCAGACCATGGTGGGAACCACTCACCCAGTAGATTGTTGTCATCTCACTTCCTTCCATAACTTTCATGTTGCTTTAATTTGGCTTCAATCAAATCACTTCGATTGGACAAAGACAGCCTTATGCTACTAAAAGCAGAGGAAATGGCTGGCTGAGTAAAAGGTGAAGTCAGGGATGAATGATGCAATGAATTTAAGGAATTTGAGAGTCTTTAGGTCTGAAACCCAAGGGAGGTTCTGTCTTTGAAGGTTACTTGGGGCTAAGAAACGATCGCATGCTTTCATAGTCTTTCTTGCATCTCTGCTGTTGCTGCTGCTGCTAAGTTGCTTCAGTCGTGTCCAACTCTTTGCGACCCTGTGGACTGCAGCCTACCAGGCTCCTCCATCCATGGGATTTTCCAGGCAAGAGTACTGGAGTGGGGTGCCATTGCCTTCTCCGTCTTGCTTCTCTAGGCTGTCTCAAATGGGGAATTCTCTTACATAACATTGATTCTATAAATTCTTAACAGACCAGACCAACTTTGGGTTGAATGTAATTTTAGTCTTATTTTTTTTAATCAAAGAGTGTAACCTCCCTTACTTTTAATACTTTTTGCACTATGTAGATGGGATATGAATTTTGTGAACAACATGAACCCTTCTTGGGAATGCCACAAAATCAAGAGCAAACCTGAATCATGTATTGAATGTTAATTTGTTTTTAGCAGATAATCCAGAAAAGGTATATGCCTCTAAAACCTAAAAATTTGAGGAGATAGAAGTTGCTATAGAAACAATGCAAATCATAGTTACTTGTGCAAAATTATTAGATCAAAGACTCAACTGTTTTAACTTGAAATACATTCGATATATTTGCTTCAGGCAACATGAAATATCTTTGGAGTGTAAGGCACTGGCTTAGAAAAAGATTTGGTCTTCACACAGTATGTTAAAAATAAAAATGTAAAAAAAAGTATTTCCATTCATCGACGGCTAAGCATCCACCATGGGACATTCAGATCTGGTAAAAAATGTTTGATGGTATCAGTTAAAACCCTATTTAAGTAGAAAGGCCAGAACATGTTAATGAGTATCTGGCAATGTCATCATCTACTTAAGACGGAAGAAAGGGGATAAGATCAAAACTATTCAATCTCTGAGTGATGAAGGAAGTAAAGCTTGAAGGGACATATACAATGTTTGACATCCATCAATATCAGTTTTATAGACATTAATTATCCAGTGCTCTAAGCTCTCCTTTGAGGTGTATTTTATGATTAAGAGAAAAGATACTGAGAAAAAGAAAACTGATGGAAACAACAAACAGTCAGTGAGTACTTCCACACTGGAGGTGTACTCACAACCCAGTACTTTACTCTTGTTTGCAAAACCCCAATGCTTTACACTTCTTTGCAGAATGGAAAGTGAAAGTCACTCAGTCCCGTCCAACTCTTTGCGATCCCATGGACTATATAGTCCATGAAATTCTCTAGGCCAGAAAACTGGAGTGGCTAGCCATTCCCTTCTCCAGGCGATCTTTCCAACCCAGGTCTCTCGCAATGCAGGCAGATTCTTTACCAGCTGAGCCACAAGGGAATAAGGATACTGGAGTGGGTAGCCTATCCCTTCTCCAGCAGATATTCCCGACCCAGGAATTGAACCGGGGTCTCCTGCATTGCAGGTGGATTCTTTACTAGCTGAGCTACCAGGGAAGCCCAGTGGAAAGAACTGCAGAGTGGAAAGAACTAACTAATCCTTGTGCTGTGCCTTTTTTTAAATATTGAGGTATAGTCAGTTTATAATGTTGTGTTAGTTTCATTGTTACTATATAAATATTCTTTTTCATATTCTTTTCCATTATGGATTATTGAGTTCAGTTCAGTCACTCAGTTGTGTCCGACTCTTTGTGACCCCATGGACTGCAGCACACCAGACTTCCCTGTCCATCACCCACTCCCGGAGCTTGATCAGACTCTTGAGTTATTACATGATACTGATTATAGTTCCCTGTGTTATACAGTAGGTCTTCATTGTTTATCTATTTTATAGACAGTAGTTGCATCTGCCAATCCCAAACTCCTAATTTATCCCTCCCCTCCCCCAAACTTTCCCCTTTGGTAACCATAAGTTTACCATGTCTGTGAGCCTGTTTCTGTTTTGTAACTAACTTAATTTGTATCATATTTTAGATTCTACCTATAAGTGATATCATATAATATTTGTCTGTCTCTGTCTGACTTACTTAGTATGATAATCTCTAGGTCCATCCATGTTGCTGCATATGGCATTTCATTCTTTTTTGTGGCTGAGTAGTATTCCGTGTGTGTGTGTGTGTGTGTGTGTTTGTGTGTACACCACATCTTCTTTATCCCATGGCTCTATGGATGGACATTTAGGTTGCTTTCATGTGTTGACTCTTGCAAATAGTCTTGCAATGAACACTGAGGTGCATTGATCTTTTCAAATTAGAGTTTTCTCCCAATATATGGCCAGGGCCTTCTTTACTCACTCTTTACCATGTTCTTCCTATAGCAGCCTTGATTGAACTTAAGATCCTTTCTTACTTTTTCTGGGTCTGAATCTTCTACTTTTCTGAACAGAAGTTGCAGAGGAATTTATCCAGACATTATATTTTACTGGTGATTTAAAGCTATTTTTTTTCCTTTTGTGAATTAAAATTTATTTTGGTAGCCAACAAAAAGCTCTCCTTTAGAATTTTGAGTACCTGAATGATTGAAGGTTTAGCTATACTCTTATACTCTCATGTTAAGCAGATTGAGTTACATTTAAATTTTTAAATGATTTGAGCCAATAGAGAAAATACTCTGTATTAATTAATAAAAAAAGCTGTGAATTATTTTTTTAACTTTTTTTTCAAGGAGACAGCAATTTTCTGTAAAGGACCAGTACTCAACTTTTGTCATTGTAGCATAAAAGCAGAGACAAACCATCAACAAATGGGATTATCTGTGTTCCTAGATAATTTTATGGATATAGAAATTTGAATGTCATATATTTCTCATGTGTCACAAAATTTTATCCTTTTCCTGGTTAAAAAAATCATGTAAAAACCATTCTTACCTAGTAAGCCATACAAAAACAAACAGCAGGCAGGATTTGCCCTTGGGCTGTAGCTTCCCAACCCTTGGTTTAGGAGATTAAATATGTCCCCAACTTGAAAGCTTTCACTCAAGCAAAAATTAGTCTGTTTTCAAGTATTCTCATAATCTTTTCACCATCTAATTCTTGAGTAACAAACTGGTCACCTCTCTGGAGTTAACCACATGGATCTGCTATGGTAGCCCAGAGTGCTGAGTTGAGGAGGATTTGAGAACCTGACTGGAAGCAATGAGCAGAGAAGGCAGCAGGATGACCGCCATATTGGACCTTCATGGCTCTGACCCCTACGCTGTCATCTCACAAGATTCTTCCTGTATTCTTCATTGACAGAAGTCCTAGTTATGTTCTCTAAAACATTTCTCTTAGGCAATCACTTTTTCTTTTAATAATTGAGATTTTCCTTTCTTACTGAATGAAAGAGTCTTGATATTCTATAGTGCTTTACAGTTTTCAAAACTTTCACACACACAATTTCATAGAGCCCCTTAGTAACCCTTTCACCCCTCACCCCTATGTTGCCCTTTCCCCTCTCCCCCCGGTAACCACTAGTTTGTAGGACATCATTATTTTTAAGTTAGAGACTTTCAAAGTTTCCTAGTCATTCAGCTTCTTTCGCTCAATATTGATTCTCAAAATTGACGAATGTGTTACTGGTCCATTGCTCATCTTTCTTACAGACAGAAATAGGGCCTGTGGATGAAGAATGAACAGGAAAGGCCACTCACATCTCTAATACCTGCAAATGAGTAGTTGCCATTGGATCTGCTAACATTACAGCTAAATGAGTATAATTATACTGAGATTTATTTATATCCATTAACATTTGAAAGCTCTTCTAGGCTGCAAACAGTATTTAAAAATTATTCTCTGTATATTATTGACTACTAGATTACAATAATAAACACTGAACTGACTGTGGAATTTATAAATATATGGTGTAGATTCTGTGGTGTTAATATAGAAATATCAAATAAAATCTGACAAGGTAAATATAGTATCACATATCAAAATGGCTTAAATTGTCATCCATGGAACACTAGACTTAAATTTGTATGCAGATTGGGTTTTATTATGTTTTTGAAGTTCCCTGGGCGACCTGTCTTGCCAGGGCATTTGGAAATGTTAACTATCATAACTAATGAAAAAAGGCATTAAAAACTCAAACCAGCATAAATCACCCGGATTTGCGGTCTGTCATGAGCTCAACCTGAAGATAGCCTCAAATTCCTGCAATGTAATTAAAACATCTTAAGAGTTTAGTTACATGTTAAGAATTTACGTTTTTGTGCAGGTGGCATGTGTTAATACGGGTGTGTTTTTATATTAAGGGTTATGATTAAAGTTTGTTAGAAGAAAATATACGGATGGTGGCACTCGACGTGTTCATATCCTGATGGTGCTGGAGGGCTGGTGTTGGGTGTCAAGACTATGAACAGAGTTCCTGAGTGTCGCTCTGAAAATTATAGAATGGAACAAGCCAGATTCGTGTTTGCCTTGAAAGGTATCCAGACTTAACACTACTTTAAAGACATTCTGAAGCATTGACTTCGGAATAAGGGCAAACATTCTTTAAGGCCTGGACAAACCCAAAAGGAGTTACTAAAATCTCCTGTTTCAGCCATACATTTTCATAGTACTGCTCAATGACAAGTCCCTCATTCCTTGCAATCTGACTCTTAGGTACAGGTCTCCAAAGGCTAAAATGAGGGGTATTTTTGTCTGCTTACTTTGTTATATGATTGGGTCTCAGTATGTGTAGAAGCACAAAGCTCATCTGTTAAGTTGGATTTACTATCCTCAGCCAGTGTCCATATCCATGCCTAAAGGCTCGTATTGAGATGGGTTGCAAAATCAGCTATCCTGCCACGAATTGTTCAGTGATCAACTCAAATAAACCTTACTGAAAACTATGTAACATGAAAGAGGTTGAGTCTGGCTCCATCCGAATATATTAGAAATGTATGCGTTAAAACAAAAATTGCTGGAAAAGTTAGTCCTCCTTTCCATACAAAGTATGCAGGGGAGCATCCTTCTTGGAGCAGCACGTGTTTGACCATGGTGTCTTTCACAAACTTGATTTGCACCCAGTCTTCTGCTCCATAAGAAGAAAACGAAATCTGACTTGTTGCATGTCTACTTTGAGATAGACCATCTTGAATGATTTATATTCCTCTTTGGTGGGGTGATGACATGGTGGGAGGGTGTGTGTTGAATTACACAAAGAGTCGCACACTTACAAAAGCCTCGTCTTTCTCAGCAAAGACTCTTCCTTTCCCTTCGTAGAGGAAGAGGAGGACTATGAAAAATACCTGGGAAAGAGGTGATGAGTTAAGGCTAGGCACAGCCTGACTTTGGTTTTAGACAAAATGTGAAATGATGTATCAGTGATAATCCTAGACTGTCTACTCATGTAAAACTGTGTTTATTCAACAATGTAGTATTTGCTTTCCCAGAAATCTTGTGATCTAATGGAGTTGTAAAGCATCCATTCAGAATGCTTCTAAAATTTTATTGGCACACAGTCCCACATGTTTACATGTGGCCACTTTCTTACTAAAACAGCAGCAGAACTGAGTAGCTGCAACAGAGACCATATGGCTAACAAAGCCTAAACTATTTACTCCCTGGCCCTTTGCAGGAAAACATGGCTGACCCTTGTTCTAGACTCTGATGCTATGCTGTCCAGTAATGGAGCCACGAACTGATATAGCAGCTAAGTGTTTGCAGTGTGGCTTTGTGAATTGAGATATGTTATACGTGCAACCCACTCCAGTGTTCTTGCCTGGAGAATCCCAGGGACGGGGGAGCCTGGTGGGCTGCCGTCTATGGGGTCGCACAGAGTCGGACACGACTGAAGCAACTTAGCAGCAGCAGCATAGTGCAAAACATGCCAAAGACTTAGTAAAAATAAAGGAAAAGAATATAAAAGATCTCATCAGTTTTAAAATATTGATTACGTGTTGAAATGATAATATTTTGAAAATTGAGTTCAGCCAAATATATTAAAATAAATTTTACCTGTTTCTTTTACACTTTAAAAAAAAATAACAACTATTAGAAAATTTTCAATGTGATTCCCATTTGTGGCTCAAATCATATTTCTAGTGACAGTTTAGAGCTGGTTTACAGCCTGGGATTTGAAGGCTATTGTGGTCTCTTGAAAAGGTTGGAAAGAGCGAAGATGCGAGGAACAGAAAACAAACTTTTGTAGTTGTAAATGTCTTTCCAAAACAATAGTCTTCTGTTTGTGGTTTATTTTTTGGTTATGCTGGGTCTCAGGTGATGCACGCGGCATCTTTTAGTTGTGGCATGCAAAGCCTTAGCTGCAGCATGTGGGATCTAGTTCCCTGACCAGGGATCAAACCTCATTGATCAAATCTCATTGCATTGGGAGCTCAGAGTTTTAGCCACTGGACCATCAGGGAGGTCCCCAATCTTCTGTTTATTTGGCTATTCCTCATAAGAAGGAATACTGAAAACTAAAAGATTAGGATGTCTATGGAAAAAAGTTTTAGTTGAGTTCTTCTAGAAGACCCTGAATCAGAATGCAAATTGGGAGGTGATCCAGGAAGCATCTGGAAGGGAGAGGGATGGCAGGACAGAAAGAGGGCATGGTCATGAGCAGGCGGTTGCTGTGAACACTGGGCTCCTCCCAGTGGGGCACTCTGTGAGATTTTCTGAAACCCAGCTCAGAGTGGTCCCACCTGGAGGTGAGGAAGTTGGGCTGTTTACCAGCTACCAGTACTTGCTGGTTGAGGGCTGCTCCTTGGGGCATCAACCTGCCTTCTCCCCAGCACCCCAGCCTGCCCTGCCTGCCTGGGGCCAGAAAAAGCCCTGGAACCAAAAGGAACAGGTACTTTGAGCAGAGAGCCATCAGCAGGCTTGAGAAGGGTGAGTGTTTGAGACATGAGGTTGGGCTCCTGTAATATCTGGTGCTGACCCCAAACAATGTTTCATCCTGTAATTCATGATTTCAACAAACCTTTTTATTATGGTTCCTGGTGTGTGTACTCAACGTCTCCTCTGAACTTAACAATAGCATGTTGTTGTTGTTCAGTCACTAAGTCATGTCCAACTCTTTGTGACCCCCATGGACTGCAATACACCAGGCTCCTCTGTCTGTGGGATTTCCCAGGCAAGAATACTGGAGTAGGTTGTCATTTCCTCCTGCCAGGGGATCTTTCTGACCCAAGGATCAAATCTGTGTCTCCTGCATTGGCAGGTGAATTCTTACCTCTGAGCCACCTGGGAAGCCCCAATAGAACAATTGGGTATATTTATTGTTTCTACACATTATGGATGCGAAAACTAAGCCCTAGCGTCATGTGTCCAGGAGAACTGAGCTGAGGTCGTAGCCCCAGGTTCCTTGCTCTACCTGTGTGGTCACTCATGCCTGACTTGGACTTCTACATGGTTCAGCTCCCTAAGGAAATGGAAATATATTGACGTTTTTGAGGTGAGAACAGGAAACTAAAACTTTTGAGAGGGTTATTCTGTAGAATTCCTTAGATATCCATAGGGAAGTAGATACTTATATCCACTTCAGTCGCAAGACTCTGATGCCAAAAAGCATTCTCTCTCTTTTGCACAAAGCAGTCAAAATCAAGAGGTTATAGGCCCTGCTGACTGCCACACAGGATGTTAGAGATACAGTTAAATTCGAGAAAACTCCATATCAGTCCCTGTAATGGAAGTTATGGATACATGGTTCACTGAGGACTGGATTCGGTTCCCTTCCCATTCCCTGAACTCTCTTGAAAAGTGTTATCAGTCCCTGTGGTACCTCTTGGAATCAAGTCTCTCTCTCAGCTTCATTTCCCTTTATTATATTTCTAAGAGACTTAGTAATTCTTTGCGGGCTTCAATAACACTTGTACTATTTAAATTTGAATAACCCCAAAGGATCTAGCTAGGTCAATGGGTTTAAACCACAGGCTTTAGTCTGCACATTAGTTGATTAAAAACAGATTTTATACATGATGGATCCTTAATAAAGGGAGGGGAAAGCAAGCAGATGTTTGTAAAGTCTAAATGTGTTAGATTGCATTTATTTGGAGCTCTTGCTGACTAGCTTTCAAAGTCTTACCTATGACAATTGAACTTTAAACAGTTTCATGATGCATTTCCTGAGAAATCTCCTGCTCTGAAGGGTCAGCCAAAAAGAAAAGCAAAAGGATTCCCTAAGATGAACGTACAAAAATAAGTTGACAGATGTACCATAAAGTCGTCATATCCACGTGAAAGACACTGAATGATTGAAGGCCTCGAAATGATTCTCTAGTCTCAGACCATAAAGTAGTTGCAGTTTGCTTTAATTCAAACAGTAGAAAAACAGTTGGCTTTTGTGGTGGTGGCGGCAAAGAGCTTTGAAAGCAAGTTTTTCTTTGATACAAACATAATATCATTAAGTTGCACGTAAATCACTCTGTCTGGTGCATTCTCTGACTTCTTGTGGTATCCCATCCTTCAGGGGATAAACAGTTCTTCTTGTCTTAAAATATGTATACTTGAGACGCTTTGAGTGTCTCAGAGCCGACATGGAAGATTTCCTGTTGCTCTTCCCGTCCAGATGAAATAATGCCCAAAACCTCTCCCTGAACTCTGAACACATGAGAATTACAGACAAAATATTTTTAATGCATTTTAAAGAATAATAACCAAGCTTAAACATAAGTGGAAAGACTCCAAGGACCAGAAATGAAAGGACATGCAGAAATGAGAGGAGGGGGTGAGGGGC
The DNA here is from genome assembly GCF_029407905.1 of Bubalus kerabau. Classification (NCBI taxonomy): domain Eukaryota; kingdom Metazoa; phylum Chordata; class Mammalia; order Artiodactyla; family Bovidae; genus Bubalus; species Bubalus kerabau. Next base: position 145,364,149 of record NC_073647.1, on the reverse strand, counting down.
CAGCGGGGACCTGAAGGTAAACCTGGTGGAGTGTGCCCCACACGTGGCAGAAGGCTTAGACGCCCCATGCACCTGGAGTGCAGGGCTTCCCATGTACACACCAGGCTCGAACGGCACTCCCACCTTCTCTAGAACTGGAGCCAGACAGGATTCTCATGGAAGGAAGCAGAGGCACTGAGGCAAACCAGGACTTGCGCCTCTGTGGCACATGGGTGTCTTGTGGGAATGCCTTCTCTGGGAAAGCAGACTCAAGCCCTAATACTGAGTAGGCACCTCAGCTGCCTGTGCAGGGGACGAAGTTCACGTCAGATGAGCTGTCAGACAGAAATGACAAGACCTAAGATGAAACCCATTTCTCTTGAAATGTTATGCAAATACAGGAAAATAGGAAATTGCCTTTTCTCAGAAGAGCTTACGTATAAGTATATTCACTTCTCTGGAAGTTGTAGAGGAGACGGTTGCATCCAGGAACAGGAACAGAAGGTAATTCAACAAGAAAAGGGAGATGTTATAAAGAACCTACTGGAAATGAAAAATGTGGCCAGTGAAATAGGAAAAAAGTTAGACAATAGGATAAACACCGGATGCACAGGCATAACTTGTTTAAGAATGACCAGAGAGATTTCTGCTTTGAGATTATACATTTTAAGCATTCAATAAAAGTGATTATTTTTCTGACTATACCTTTCTAAATCTCAAATGTAGGAAAGTAGAAAGAGTAAACATCCTCAGAAATAAATTTCTCAGTATAATGAACTGTTATCACCTTTATGAAATTGTTGATTTTCAAAATCTCCCTCATAGTCTTTCCAGATCCTTTTACTCGGATGGCATTACAAAACTTAGATCTACCATCAGATTGCCTTTCTGTACCTTCACCATGTCTATGGAATTGGTTATATGTTAAAAACACACTTGCCCTAATCCTTTGCCCTCTCATGCCTCCCTGAGCTTGTTGTATGAGATTGTGCTGTTCCCCACCCATGGAAACTTCTGTGTGCTCACCTCCACCTGCATTCTCTTTTCCCAAGAAACTCCCACTCATGTTCACCATCCTCCTAGCCTCCAAGAAAGAAGCGTCATCTTGGAAACCTTCTGAGGCAGCCCGACTCTCCCCCTTCTCTTGTTTACAGCATCTCTGTCCCAGTGCTGTACTCGTTTCTTTGCACATAGGGAGTAGATCTTTTAAGTTTTCTCTCTCATGATCTGGCATGTGGTAGAAGCTTCATTAATACGCATGTCGATGGGCAAAATGGTACAAATAAAGAGCATAAAGAATAAGAAGCCATGGAGAACTCTTAAGAAATCTTACCCAGGACAGAGGGTTACTGTGGTTGAAAATAAAGTTAATAGTCATTGTGGGGAATTTTAAATTTGATGTTCTACAGACTTGTGGTTGTCAAGGTTGGGGTCGGGGTTGGGGGTGGATTGGGAGTTTCGAATTCAGTTCAGTTCAGTCGCCCAGTCATGTCCGACTCTTTGCAACCCCATGGACTGCAGCATGCCAGGCTTCCCTGTCCATCACCAACTCCTGGAGCTTGCTCAAACTCATGTCCATCAAGTTGGTGATGCCATCCAACCATCTCATCCTCTGTTGTCCCCTTCTCCTCCTGCCTTCAATATTTCCTAGCATCAGGGTCTTTTTCAATGAATCAATTCTTTGCCTCAGGTGGCCAAAGTATTGGAGCTTCTTTTCAGTATCAGTCCTTCCAATGAATATTCAGGACTGATTTCCTTTAAGATTGACTGGTTTGATCTTCTTGCAGTCCAAGGGACTCTCAAGAGTCTTCTCCAACACCACAGTTCGAAAGCATCAATTCTTTGGCACTCAGCTTTCTTTATAGTCCTACTCTCACTTCCATACACAACTACTGGAAAACCCATAGCTTTGAGTAGACGGACCTTTGTTGGCAAAGTAATGTCTCTGCTTTTTAACATGCTGTCTAGGTTTATTATTGCTTTTCTTCCATGGAGCAAGTGTCTTTTAATTTCATGACTGCAGTCACCATCTGCAGATACTTTGGAGCCCAAGAAAATAAAGTCTGTCACTGTTTCTATTGTTTCCCCCATCTATTTGCCATGAAGTTTGGGATTAGCAAATGCAAACTATTATATATAGGATGGATAAACAATATGGTCCTACTGTATAGCACAGGGAACTATAGGTAATATCCTGTGATAAACCATAATGGAAAAGAATATGAAAAATAATGTGTGTGTGTGTGTGTGTGTATATCAAACTGAATCTGCTAAATTAACACATTATAAATCAATTATACTTCAATAAAATAAATTGTAAAAAATATGCATGTTCTAAAGGAATAGGGCATAATTCTAGATTCTTAAGGAGGATATGTGCTAGGTCACTTCAGTTGTGTCTGACTCTTTGCAACCCTATGGACTGTAGCCCTCCAGACTCCTCTGTCCATGGAATTCTCCAGGCTTGAATATTGGAGTAGCTTCCCATGCCCTCCTCCAGGGGATCTTCCTGACCTAGAGATCAAACCCGCATCTCTTAAGTCTCCTGCATTGTCAGGCAGGATCTCTACCACCAGTGCCACCTCGGAAGTCCATAAGGCGGATAGTGATATGAAAAATGTAACATTCAAGGAAGTTTGATTTGGCATTGATAGGCTGATAGGCATAGAATAGAAGCATGTACAGTGAAACATACCGTGAGTGAATAAACATGTATCATGAGCACTTCTTCTAAATGCCTATAAATGACCATAATATCAGCAATAGCTGGATAGTTCAGACCTTTCTCCAGGGGATTGACATCAGCCTGCCCATAAGATGGTAAATTCTAAAAATCCAACAGTGGTTGATTTGATATGGGAGCGTATTCCTTCTGTTACTGCCATTTCTGATTTAGATAAGGAATTAGAAATCCAATTACCTCTTCTCTCCCTGGTGCACAACCAGGAAATAACCTGTGACTAATTAGTCAGTGAAATGTGCCCGAGTTCGTGCATGAAGCAGGCACAAAAAGAGTAAGAGGTGAACATTTTAAAACAATCTTTTACATGTGATTTTTCAAAATCTAGTATAAATCTACAAGAACTTGAAACGGCATAGATTTCATTGAGATTTCTCTTAAAATGTATCCATTTTTCTAAGTAATTTTATGTATACTAAAGTATTAAAAGCATGCAGAATAATATTTTCCTCTCTCTCTTTTTTTGAACAGCAAAACTTGGAGAGTAACCTCACCAACCTTATTAAGAGGAACACGGAACTGGAGACGCTTTTGGCTAAACTCATTCAAACATGTCAACATGTTGAGGTGAGTTTCTCTATGTGCTGTTTTTCATATGAAAACTGCTTGATCATGGTTTTTATACCCTCCTCACCCTTTATATTTTTCTGATGGGAATCTTCTTAAGATTAGTTTTTGCAGAAGCCAGATATCTAAGATGGATGAAATTAGAAGGAACTAGAACCTTCAAGAATCTCTCCCCATCCACTGCTTTGCTCTGCCCCTACTCCTATCACAGCTCTCCCTAATCCAGCTTACTTTAGCATCCCTAAACTTGTAGATTTGAATCACCCCTCCAAAGAACAACCCCCCCAAAAGCACTATTGAAAAGGTGTTGTATTAGTTTCCGATGTCAGCTGTAACAAATTACTGCATGCTTGGGTGGCATGAACCAGACATTGATTTTTTTGCTATTCCTAGAGGTCAGAAGTCCAACATCAAGCTGTTGGCAAGGCCTTGCTCATTCTGAAGGCTCTTGGGGAGCCTCTTTTATGCCTCTTCCCACCTCCTAGTGTTTGCAGCCCAGTCCTTGGCGTCCATTGGCTGCTAGATCCATCACTCTAAACTTGGCCTCTGTCCTTACATGGCCTTCTCCCTGTGCGTCTCTGTGTCTGTACCCAATTCTCCTTCTTCTTTTTTTTTTTTTTTTTAGACAAGGTTTTCAAACTAGAACTTAAATATGGCAATGACAAAGTTTTCTGACTCTTAAGTTAAAACTGGGATAAAATATCACAGATCTCAAAGTTTATGAGACTCAGTCACAAGTTGTCCATATGAACTTGAACTTTCAATACTGATGTTGATAATGTTCTATTACTTTTGGTAAGATTTCTGAATAAAGGCAGAACACTCTCTAGTAAATTTTGCATGAGTAATTCTGGACTATTTTATTAAACAGAGATGACAAAGACCTTGGACTCTATGGCTCATCTAAGAATTTATAGATGATCTTCTTGATGTGAAGCATGTATTGGCTACATGCAGATGATTAATTTTTTAGGAGGAAAATCTGTGTTCTTTGGACCCATCATTAGCATATATATTTTACTGGTATTTCTTTTTTTTTTAATTTTATTTTATTTTTAAACTTTACATAATTGTATTAGTTTTGCCAAATATCAAAATGAATCCGCCACAGGTATACATGTGTTCCCCACCCTGAACCCTCCTCCCTCCCCATACCATCTCTCTGGGTCGTCCCAGTGCACTAGCCCCAAGCATCCAGTATTGTGCATCGAACCTGGACTGGCAACTCGTTTCATACATGATATTTTACATGTTTCAATGCCATCCTCCGGATGCCTGTCATTGGATTAGGCTCCACCCTACTTGAATATGCGTGTGTGCTCAGTTGCATCAGATTCTTTGCAACCCCATGGACTGTAGCCCACCAGGCTCCTCTGTCCATAGGATTTCCCAGGCAAGAATACTGGAGTGGGTTGCCATTTTCTCCTCCAGGGGATCTTCCCTATCCAGGGACCGAACCAGTGTCTCTTAAGTCTCCTGCGCTGGCAGGCAGATTCTTTGGCACTGCACCACCTGGGAAGCCCACTTCAGTGTGAACTCACTTTAACTTGATTCCATCTGCAAAGACCCCATTTCCAAATAAGGTTATATTTACAGGTACCAGGGATTAGGTCTTAGACATACTTTTTTTTGGGGGGGGGGTGGAATACAATACAGTTCAACTCACTACAGGTGTAATAAATACATCTTAGTTGACAAATATGTTTCCATGAAGTTCACCATAACTGCAGCATGTTGGGATTTAGTCAAGAGCATGCAGGCAGCACTAAAAGCAAGGGCAAGTTGCAGAACGCAGGTCTTTGACTGCTTCTGGCAGGGATCTTTCCAGGGAGCATGCGGAGCCTTGTTGATTAAATAGCATTGTCAATAATAGTGAACAACCATGACCTCATTATTATAGGGTGAAGTGAATATGTATTATAGAATTAGATGGACGAACAAAAAATGATCCATGTGCTGTATTTTCTTTTTATGATGTGATAGCATTTGATGTTTAGGAAGGACCAGAAGAAAGAATTATTTCTCTTCAGTTTAAAAAAAAAAAAGGAAAAAAATTACCTGTCTTTTATGGTGAAATCTTACAAATGCTTTATGGATTGAGTGAGTATTTCATTCCACTTCAGATACTTTTTAAAGCATTAGTGTCTGGTTTCTATTATGGCCTTTAGCAATTTCAGAACAACTGTCTTGCTCCTAATGCAACATTAGTGTGGCTTGAACTTATAAAACACTGTTCATCCTAACATGTAAAATTACATTCTGTAATGTTCGGTAATTTGAACCAATAGATAGATGTGTCATTCAAGAAATTTACAAGCAGAGTCTATTTTTAATTCAAAAGATTAGGTATTTAGTTGACATACAGGCTTTTAAAATGAAACTATTACTGAATTGATTGTAGGAGACTTTCAAATATACAGATAGATGCCATGAGAAATTATTCTAGACAAAGAGTAAAGAATATATTCCATTTGCTGTTGTTATTTCTGTATCAATCGTGTGGAATGGAATGAAATCTGTGTGGGTGAATAAATTTGGTATTTAGGAAATTTCTAGATAAAAATCAGAGAAAATTAATTATAAGTAGATAAATAATGATATCAGCATTACCTGTTTTTATGCATTTCTTTATTCATAATTATTCACATTTTCAAGGCAAATGTTTTAAAAATGAAGCATCAAAATCTCACATCAGTTCAGTGCAGTCGCTCGGTCATGTCCAACTCTTTGCAACCCCATGAACTGCAGCACACCAGGCCTCCCTGTCCATGACCAACTCCCAGAGTCTACCCAAACCCATGTCTATTGAGTCAGTGATGCCATCCAACCATTTCATCCTCTGTCGTCCCCTTCTGCTCCTGCCCTCAATCCTTCCCAGCATCAGGGTCTTTTCAAATGAGTCAGCTCTTCATATCAGGTGGCCAAAGTACTGGAGTTTCAGCTTCAACATCAGTCCTTCCAATGAACACCCAGGACTGATCTCCTTTAGAATGGACTGGTTGGATCTCCTTGCAGTCCAAGGGACTCTCAAGAGTCTTCTCCAACACCACAGTTCAAAAGCATCAATTCTCCTGCGCTCAGCTTTCTTTATAGTCCAACTCTCACATACATACATGACTACTGGAAAAACCAAAGCCTTGACTAGACGGACCTTTGTTGACAATGTAATGTCTCTGCTTTTTAATATGCTGTCTAGGTTGGTCATAACTTTCCTTCCAAGGAGTAAGCATCTTTTAATTTCATGGCTGCAATCACCATCTGTGGTGATTTTGGAGCCCCAAAAAATAAAGTCTGACACTGTTCCCACTGTTTCCCCATCTATTTTCCATGAAGTGATGGAACCAGATGCCATGATCTTAGTTTTCTGAATGTTGAGCTGTAAGCCAACTTTTTCACTCTCCTCTTTCACTTTCATCAAGAGGCTCTTTAGTTCTTCTTCACTGCCATAAGGGTGGTGTCATCTGCATATCTGAGGTTATTGATATTTCTCCTGGCCATCTTGATTCCAGCTTGTGCTTCCTCCAGCCCAGCATTTCTCATGATGTATTCTGCATAGAAGTTAAATAAGCAGGGTGACAACACACAGCCTTGACGTACTCCTTTTCCTATTTGGAACCAGTCTGTTGTTCCATGTCCAGTTCTAACTGTTGCTTCCTTGACCTGCATACACGTTTCTCAAGAGGCAGATCAGGCGTCTGGTATTCTCATCTCTTTCAGAATTGTCCACAGTTTATTGTGATCCACACAGTCAAAGGCTTTGGCACAGTCAATAAAGCATAAATAGATGTTTTTCTGTAACTCTCTTGCATTTTCAATGATCCAATGGATGTTGGCAATTTGATCTCTGGTTCTTCTGCCTTTTCTAAAACCAGCTTGAACAACTGGAAGTTTATGGTTCACGTATTGCTGAAGCCTGGCTTGGAGAATTTTGAGCATTACTTTACTAGTGTGTGAGATGAGTGCAGTTGTGCGGTAGTTTGAGCATTCTTTAATCAAATGAATCTGCCTTGAAATTTATTTAATCTTTGATAAAGGAACAAGTGAAATGATAAAGCTGGCTTTATCAGAAACTGATTTGTACAAATTTGGAGGTTGGAGGTAGTCAGGGAAAAGAATGCTAGAACAAGACAGCTAAATTCAATGCAGAACTGGATAGTGACCTAAAGTGAAAGTGAAGTCGCTCAGTCATGTCCGGACTCTTTGTGACCCCATGGACTGTAGCCCGCCAGGGTCCTTGGTCATGGGGATTCTCCACGCAAGAATACTGGAGTGGGTTGTCATTTCCTCCCCCAGGGGATCTTCTTGTGACCTAAGGGGCAATAAAATCATTATATTTGAGCTAAATACCTTGCATCCCATCAGTTTTCTTTAAGTTAACATTTAACTTAGCAGAGACGAAGCCCTCCTCAATAGTCAATAGAAAATCAAGCTCTTTTACATCCCAGCCCAGAGAGTCAGATAACCCTTCCTTCAGCTGGCTCAATGGAGTGGAGTCTAGTATACATCCAAAGGAGTCAGTCTTCTTTTTGCCTTATTTCTAAGATGTAGATAATTCAGCTTAACCTGACTTTCTGCTCTTTGGGTTCTGGATACTGTTTGTTGATCTGTTAGTGGTATTTGCTAAACATATATTTCTGGGTAAGTGTGTCTGTCAAGTTTTGCCTGCACTCAGTTACTTGGGCTTGTTAAATGGTCACACTGCTTCATTCCATGAGTGCTTGTGAATCCTCCTCTGTGTGTGTGTTTCACTGTGCTGGGTGGGAACGACCCTGCCTACACAGAGCTCACTATCTCAACTGAGATGAAAGAGCAATAATACACAATGGGAAAATGAGTTGCCATAAGAGAATTATGTGTGTGTGCTTAGTCGCTCAGCTGAGTCCTACTGTTTGCGACCCCATGGACTGTAGCCCATCAGGCTCCTCTGTCCCTGGGATTGTCCAGGCAAGAATACTGGAGTGGGTTGTCATTCCCTTCTCCAGGGGATCTTCCCGACCCAGGAATGGAACCAGGGTCTCCTGCATTACAGGCAGATTCTTTACTGCCTGAGCCACCAGGAAAGCCCGTAAGAGAGTTAGGGATGATATACTTTGGAATTGCAGAGAAGAAATTTCTTCTATCTGGGAACTGGATCAGTTAGTACAGTTTCTGACCCTGCTTCCAAGGGTATGTAACATTCAGACCTATGGAGAGATGAGAGAGGCTGTGCTTTCAGGGCAAACTAAAGCATGGGGATGGAAAAATGAAGAGCGTATGTACACACAGTAGTTCACTCTATAGGAATGGAAAGTGTGTGAGGCTGGATGAGTAGGAACTGACTTTGGAGAGATGAGGGGTTAGTGAGCTTTAATATTGCATCTGAGTTTGAACTTGATTTGGTTTTGAAGGTTTAATGAGGGCTTGAGGAACACTGTGTCAATTTCACAGTTAACATCCCCATCCCTAGCTCTTTTCAGGAAATGATGTTTTGGGGTTATTGGGGAACTAGGATGGATATCTTGATGCAAAATGCCCACACATCCAAGGGGAAATGTCCCAGTACTAGTAAACTGCAAAAAAGGTGGTGGGATTGGTTAGGCACCAGCCAGCATGACAGTCTTTTTTTAAATCAGTTTAGTGGAAAAGAATTTCCTAGTTCTCAACCTAGGTTCCTAGACTATTTCTTCCTTTTCCTCTTTCTGAAGGTGTCCTTGTGTTTGGGTCTGAGCATTCCAGGGGAAAATAATCCCTCTGCCAGCTGGAGCTAAAAACACTCAAAAGCACAGAGGCAAATCCCAATTGTTGTAAATTAAATCAATGAATTCACACCAAATCTTGAGGAAATGCCACATCCTTATAAGTCCACACCTCCTTCCTGGGATTCACTTCTGCTGTTCTTTAGCATGAAAAGAGTTTGAAGGTCTCCCACCCCCATCCTCATTGTTTTCACAGCTTTTTTTTTTTTTTAAATGAGGGCAAGCAAATGAAATGGCTTTTTGACGGTAAACACCAAATCTTTTGAAAACTAGAGGTATGAGGCCAAGGCAGTTTAGGACTCAAGAGAAGGAGGCATTGAACCATCAGGTAGACTCCCAAGAAATGTTTGTGTAATTGGGTGGAATTCCAAAAATTGGTGGGTTTTAGCTACTCAGTTTTGTTTTCTGCAGGAGAAGAATGCAGTCAAAAATTGCCTTGCGATGAGTTTGGAATTAGTTATGGGATGTATAACAAGTTCATGAAACGTGGTCAAAATTTGGGTCAGCTACAGAAATTCATAGTTCTAGGTCAAATAGGGACTTTTGTTCTTCATTAACTCATCCTCCTCCCCATTTTCTTTTAAAAATCAGAGAGCTTAGTTTATTAGCTAGGCAAATGCTTAGAATCACTGATGGATATCATATTCTCCACACATTCTGAGAATCAAGTTCTTTCACAGGAAATACAATACCTGGACATGCAGTAGATATGCACTTTGGGGAATTGTAGGTAACCAATAAGCTCCAGTACTTTGGCCACCTCATGCGAAGAGTTGACTCATTGGAAAAGACTCTGATGCCGGGAGGGATTGGGGGCAGGAGGAGAAGGGGACGACAGAGGATGAGATGGCTGGATGGCATCACCGACTCAATGGATGTGAGTCTGGGTGAACTCCGGGAGTTGGTGATGGACAGGGAGGCCTGGCATGCTGCGATTCATGGGGTCGCAAAGAGTCGGACACAACTGAGCGACTGATCTGATCTGATCTGAATGACTAAATCCACAGTAAGGTAGTAGAGAAAAGCTACGAAATGTTGACTAGTTGCTGTAGTAGTTTGGAGAAGATAAAGGCTCAGCTGACTCCACCGTCCTTGCCCAAGTTCATCCTAGCAGGCCATTCTCTAAGCCAGCATCCCATCAAAGGCCTAGCTTTAGCTCCTTTGGCTTATGTTGCATTGTTTATAATCACTTTTTGTGTCCTTTTGCCATTGATTTTCACTCTAAGTCTTTAAACTATTTTTTTTTTCTTTGCTCTCAGTGGAAAGTTTGCTGTCTTACTGGCTTTCCAGTAAAGATTTTTCCAATGCTATGTGACATGTGGAGTGACAGATTTCTTGTGCATAAGTTAAGTGCCATGTATTATGTGATTTTTGCTTAGATGTTGAGCTCTGGAAATTGAGAGGGAAGAGGATAGCTTGAGGAATGTTAATAAAATGATTTGGGAAAACAGATGGGGTTCTGTAAAAGAACTTTCCAGCTAGTCACCAAGCCCTAAAAGCATTTAAATGTAAACAGTGGAAAAAAGGAAAAAATGGCTAGGTTAAAAAGAAAGATGAACCTTTATGTTTAAATTAATTTTATTGTGTAGTTTTATGTCAAAGCATTAGCTCTCTATGGAAGCCTTGGCGGTTGCTTTGCCTGGAGCCCCTGAATGAAGACCAGCATCCAGACACCAAACACGGTGTTTGTATCTTGTGGACAGGTGTCTGATTTTGGATGACGTGTATCCTGCTAGGGGCCAACTTAAATGTCCAAAGTTGTAATCCATTATCACTTGCAGATAAGGGTTTGATTCCCACTCACATGAGCCCTTGTGAGAATGTTCTCAAGGTATACTTAGAATCAGACTCTGGAACCACATCAGGCAGTCCATAGCCATTCTTGGCTGTTTGTGTAAATAGCTCTGGAATAAGGATAACATGATAGTGCAGCTATGGTGGCATTCAGAAACTGGATTGTGACAAGCCACTAAGCTAAAGATTGATTAAGTTCAGGTCTTAGTATTCTCAGGACAAAGTAGAAAAGGAACTCTTGGACTGCACAGAACTTCGTCTTCTCTGGAGAAGACTTTTGTTTTTTAAAGTATTGTTGATTTACAGTATTGTGTTAATCACTGCTGTATGGCAGGGTGATTTAGTTACACACACACACACACACACACACACACATATACACACATTCTTTTTTTTATATATTCTTTTCCATTATGGTTTATCATAGAATGCTGAATATAGTTCTCTGTGCTACACAGTAGGACCTTGTTTATCCATCCTATATATAAAAGCTCATATCTGCTAGCCCCAGCCTCCCACTGGACCCTTCTGCCCAACCCCCTCCCCCTTGGCAACGTTGCCACCAGTCTGTTCTCTATGTGCCTGATTCTGTTTCTGTTCCATAGATGGATTCATTTGTGTCATATTTTAGATACGTGATATCATATGGTATTGGTCATTCTCTGTCTGGCTTACTTCCCTTAGTACGATAGCTCTAGCTGCATTTATGCTGCTTCAAATGGCATTTCATTCTTTTTCTGGCTGAGAGGTATTCCATTGTATCCATCTATGGATCACATCTTGTTTATTCACTCATCTGTCAAAGGACATTTAGGTTGTCTTGGCTATTACCAATACTGCTGCCATGAACATAGGGAGGGGTGCATGTATCTTTTTGAATTACAGTTTTGTCCAAGTGTATGCCCAGGAGTTGGATTGCTGAATCATATGGTAATTCTACTTTTAGGTTTCTGAGGAGCCTCCATACTTACACCAATTTACATTCCTACCAAGAGCGCAAGAGGGTTCCCTTTTCTCCACATCCTTGCCATAATTGGTTATTGAAGACTTTTTAATAATGGCTATTCTGACCTGTGTGAGGTGGTTCCTTGTTGTTTTGATTTTCATTTCTCTAATAATTAGCAGTGTTGAGCATCTTTTCATGTGCCTGTTTACCATCTGTATGTCTTCTTTGGAAAAATGTTTATTTAGGTCTTCTGCCCATTTTTGGATAGGGTTGATTGGTTTTTGTTGCAGTTATATGAACTGTTTGTATATTTTGGAAAGTAAGCCATTGACCGTTATATCATTTGCAAATTTTTTCCTTCATTCTGTTGGATATCTTTTCTTCTTTTTTTTTTTTATAGTTTCCTTTGCTGTGCAAAAGCTTGTCAGTTTGATTATATATATTTTTTAATTTATAATGACTTAAGAAACTGACCTTAGGGAACATTGGTACGATTTATGTCAGAGAATGTTTTGCCTATGTTCTCTTCTAGGAGTTTTATGGTGTCGTGTCTTATCTTTAGGTCTTTAAGGTAGTTTGAGTTTGTTTTTGTGTATGGTAAGAGGATGTGTTCTAACTTCAGTAATTTACATGTCACTGTCCAACTTTCCCAACACCACTTGCTAAAGACTGTCTTTTTCCCATTGTATATTCTTGCCTCCTTTGCAGAAGATTGACTATAGGTATGTGGGTTTGTTTCTGGGCCCTCTATTCTGTTGCATTGATCCATATCTCTGTTTTTGTGCCAGTACCATGCTGTTTTGATTACATAGCTTTGTAGTATTGTCTGAAGTCTGGGAGAGTTTTGTTTCCTGCTTTGTTCTTTTTCTTCAGGATTGCTTTGGCAATTCTGGGTCTTTTATATGAATTTTAGGTTTCATATGAATTTTAGGATTATTTTTCTAGTCCTGTGAAAAATGTCATAGGTAATTTGATAGGGATCACATTAAATCTGTAGATTGTTTTAGGTTGTATGGCCATTTTAATAATATTAGTTCTTCGAATCCAAGAACATGGGTTATCTTTCCATCATGAGAAGATTCAGTTTTTGACTACTGCATGTGTTTAATGGCTGTGTATCCAGTTTACTCCACCAGACTTGCTAAAATTGACAACTCATGAAGCAAATTTAGCTTTTCTTGGTGGAGATTAAATTTGACTGTTATTAAGGTGGTGTACAACACATACTTGAACATCTCCTCTTAGATTGAGTGCTCTTGTCTTTAAAACTGATTCATAAAGGGCATTGGATCCTGTTTCCTTCTTAGGTATATTCATGAGGAATAATGAGAAGACATCAGTAGAATGGTTTCCAGTATTTAGAAATAAGAGATGAATCTTACTAACGAATGAATATTAGAGTTAATTTGGTATTACTTTCAGAATAACGTTCCAAAATTTCAGCTCTGAAACTTTTTAAAAAACATGATCAAAACCTTTTATAATCTATAATCTTTCCAGTTTGGATGGAATGAACTGTTGTGTCAGATTGAGAACCCTACCAGGTGGCTTGGATTGGAGCATGATCACATACATGCCTCTGAAGACAGTCCCTCTTACATGTTTGAAATTAGTCATGCAGATTTCCAAGGCTTATACTTAAATATGAAATAATCAGCCTTAATTGGGAAGGCTGAATGGATGAGCAGTAGGAATGAGGAATGAAGACATAGTTTTACTAATGTATCTTAACATAGTTTCTCCCCATAATACAGGAATTCTTTATTACATCTCCCCTACTCTATCCCACACATAACCTTGTCTTGAAATATTTAGATGGTTTATTAGAGCAGCAGGGTGTTTCTGTCATAAAGAATAATAAGAACAGATTGTGACAAATTTTTTAGATGGTCATCATAGTTCTAACTCAGCTTTCACTTAAGATGGTGGTAGTTGAATAGATCCAGGTGAGAGAGTCAGAGCTGAGACGAATGATCCTAGAGGAGATGACTGTCAGGTAGAAAGTTTGGGTCCCACTATTGCTTCTGTGCCTACCATTCAGAGACACATGACCCAGCCCATCAAGCCATCATTTTGTTATGGAACCAACCTCTTTTGTTTCTTGGTCTTCATATCTAGTTTATAAATTAGTTCCAAGAAATTTTGTTTTAAAAGAAGAAAAAAAACAAAACAAGGCCCTACATAACAAGGTCCTATGGTGTAGCACAGGGAACTATATTTAATATCTTGTAATAAACCATAATGAAAAAGAGTATATGTGTATATAGATAACTGAATTACTTTGCCAGACCCCACAAACTAACACAACATTGTAAATCAACTATACTTCATAAAATTTTTAACTATCTAGTTTAAATTATTTTTCTCAATATAAAATTGTTATTTGTGATAATCAAGCTGAAATTCTCTCTGTATATAAGATGATGAGAAAAAACAGGACACATCATCTTTTATCTTCATTCAACTGACTTCTATTTTTAATTGCTAAATTTTATAGGGAAAACTGAAGAGCTTTGTTCTTCTAATTTTGAAATCATTGAGTCATGCATATCAAATGTTTGTTAACAAGGGTACAATTGTAGCACTGGTTATTTTTGTTTCAAACAGAAATATGAAATTTTAAATTCAGCTATTTAAAAAGCCAGAGGCTACCCCTGAGTGTACAAGGGCTTTCAGTGAAAAGCAACACAAATAGAGATTTTAGCAATCAAGTGAGGTAACTTCCCACCCTAGGAATTTATGATAGAGCTTTTACTATGCTTTTAAAAGCATTTTTGCTATATATAACATCAGACTTATATATATATATATATATATATATATATATATATATATATGGTGATAAAAATTATCATCATAGCCTAATTCTCTGTGTTTGCATTAGGCTATGATGAGTTCAAGGACACCTTCCATCTATTTTACACAAGTTGGGAAGATGATGCCTTGTCCATTCTTGCAGGTATTAGAGATGATTCCTGTATCAAATGGGTGCAATGCCACAGCAAGGTATAGCCTGTGGTTTAGGGTATACTTATGCAAATATATATGAAAAATAGTATGGCCACTTGACAAACTCCTACTATCAATTCCTGACTTAATTATCCCTATGGTCCTTTGAGGTAAATGTCATTCAGATGACCACAGAAATGTGACTTGAAGCCAGACAGAACAAGAACCAGCCAGCAAAGAAATGGATTAAATCCAGTCAAGTAGAAAGGCAACTGGAGTGGTTATTCAATCTCAGCTACCCAATCCAGATGACAGAATTGAAAGACATGATTAAAAATTCCTAGTGTGTTGAGGGGGTGGGGGGATTTCCCTGGCAAATCAGTGGTTAAGAATCTACCTTGCAATGCAGGGGACTCGGGGTTGAGCCCTGGTCAGGGAACTAAGATCCCACATGCCAGGGAGCAACCAAGCCCGCACACCACAACTAGAGACTGTGCGCCACGACAAAAGATTCCCACATGATCCAACAAAGATCCTGCGTGCCACAACTAAGACCCCACACAACCAAATAAATCAATATATTTTAGTTCCAAGGGGGAATTTTCATGAACTAGAAATATTGCCATCTGCGGGGGAATTGGAAACCCTGTCCAATCCCCCTGGGTATTAATCAGTGATATCAGTAGAACCAGTAGGCCTTTGGGTTTTGTGAATTATTCTCAAATCTTTGATCAGAAATCCTTGACCTGAAGAATCAGAAATCCTTCAACTTCTTTGAGATGACTAGTTTACTTCCTTAAGTAAATAAAGTTCTTTTTCCCTCCTCCCATAGAAGTTTGTGAATGATGTAAAAAAAATGAAAACCTAAATAATAGCCAGAGTCAATATTTTGTGTTACAGTGTAGGACTAAAACATATGTTTGTACTTTAAGGGTTTGTAGCATTTAAGAGAGTGACATATTACAGAAATTTGACAGGTTAACTTTGAGATTCTAATCTGAAATGTAATTTATTTTAGACATCTGACTTTAAATTGAAAGCATAAAATCTTTTGTTTCAAACCAATGTTAGAATGTTCACTCGAACTTGAGTTCCTTTACATTTGTAAGTTTATTAGATTTCTAAGACCTACATACAGACTTGGGAAGATTTACCTAGTTAGGGTTTTATTTTTGTCCCATTAGGCATTTAAAGTGGTTATAAAATAAATTGCATATGTTACATTTATAAACACAATTTAAAATGATACAGGAATTTGGTGATAAAAATCTGAACAATGATTAACCATGGGGGTGAAAATTGACTGGAAGAGGGTCTTGAGGATATTTTCTGGGGTGATGGGGATATTTTATATCTTGATTAATCTATTGGTCAGGTTGGTTATCAAAATCTATTGAATTGTCCCTTAGTTCAGTTCAGTCGCTCAGTCGTGTCCGACTCTTTATGACCCCATGAACTGCAGCACACCAGGCCTCCCTGTCCATCACCAACTCCTGGAGTCTACCCAAACCCATGTCCATTGAGTCCGTGATGCCATCCAACCATCTCATCCTTGTACTCCCCTTCTCCTCCTGCCCTCAATCTTTCCCAGCATCAGGGTCTTTTCAAAGGAGTCAGCTCTTCACATCAGGTGGCCAAAGTATTGGAGTTTCAGCCTCAACATCAGTCCTTCCAATGAACACCCAGGACTGATCTCCTTTAGGATGGACTGGTTGGATCTCCTTGCAGTCCACAGGACTCTCAAGAGTCTTCTCCAACACCACAGTTCAAAAGCATCAATTCTTTGGTGCTCAGCTTTCTTTGTAGTCCAACTCTCACATCCATACATGACTACTGACTACTGGAAAAACCATAGCCTTGACTAGATGGACCTTTGTTGACAAAGTAATGTCTCTGCTTTTTAATATGCTGTCATAACTTTCCTTCCAAGGAGTAAGTGTCTTTTAATTTCATGGCTGCAATCACCATCTGCAGTGATTTTGGAGCCCCAAAATTAAAGTCAACCACTGTTTCCCCATCTATTTGCCATGAAGTGATGGGACCAGATGCCATGATCTTAGTTTTCTGAATGTTGAGCTTTAAGCCAATTTGTTCACTCTCCTCTTTCACTTTCATCAAGAGGCTCTTTAGTTTTATGCATTTTCCTGTATGGAAAGTGAAAGTGCCAACTCTTTGCGATCCCATGGACTATAGTCCATGGAATTCTCTGGGCCAGAATACTGGAGTGGGTAGCCTTCACAAGGGAAGGCCCTGTATATGTAAGTTTTGCCTCAGTTATTAAAGTGTATATAGGAACTTAATCAACTAATTTGATTAAATGATGGAATTGACTGCTTAATGGAGTTGAGTTTGTTCAACTTCAGTTAATCAAACATTGATTCAGGGAGCCTTGAGAGTGATTATTCTTGGTTTTATAAATTTTTCAAATTTATGAATAGAATAATGAGATCCATAATTTCAACTTGAAAGCGTAAGGAAAACTGCATAGTGATTTGTTGATATAGATACAGTCCTTGGGCAAAAATCCTCAAGGTCTTTAAGTGCCTATCTATTCCCTCTTGCTTGGACTCCTTGAGAAGCAGAAGGGTGTCTTTCTTTTCTTTAGAAAATGACCAGATAGCCACTTGGAATTCAGTGGAACGAAGTGCTTTTAAACAGTTTCAGATGTAAGATAGCTGGTCAACCTAGGTCTGAAGATGGCTTATAGGGTGACATTTTTGATATCAGATTCTGTTGATTCCCAAACACACCCACATACTCTGCAACTTCAAAATCAGCAACTGACAGACATCTGAATTCTATTTTTTTTTTTTTAGTTTTAATTGAAGGATAATTGCATTGCAATGTTGTGTTGGTTTCTGCCTTACAACGTGAATCAGCCATAAGTGTGTGTGTGTGTGTGTGTGTGTGTGTGTGTATACACACATACATACATACATATCTCCTCCCTCTTGAGCCTCCCTCCCACCCCAGACATCTGAATTTTATGGTCTTTTCTCTTCCCAACCAGACAAGATTTACTTTTCACTGTCCTTTTGATAGCAAAGGCCATCTTATACAGCAATCGTGCTCTATAATTTCCCTCCCAACTCCCCTCCTACTCACTTCATTACTTTTACCACCACCACAATTTCGGAAGAAAGCCCTAGGAAAGTAAGTAAGCATGGCTAGCTTCAAAGCAAGATGGTGCAGACCCACTAGATGAAAGATACAAAGGAAGTCAATTAGAAGAACATGAGGTCTAGGAAAGACCACATGCCCACCCCCATCAAAGTTAAGCCTCCCAATTCACACCATCTGGTCAAAATTTAATGAGTACCTCATATGTAATGTTAAGTTTCCAAGTAGCCACATTTTTAAAAAAAGTAAAAACAAATAGGTAAAATTAATTTTACTAGACAATTAATTTTATTAGACTCTTTAGAGTCCTGTGGACTGCATGGAGATCAAACCAGTCCGTCCTAAAGAAAATCAATCCTGAATATTCATTGGAAGGACTGATGCTGAAGCTGAAGCTCCAATACTTTGGCCACCTGATACAATGAGCCAACTCATTAGAAAAGACCCTCATGCTGGGAAAGATGGAAGGCAGGAGGAGAAGGAGACGACAGAGGATGAGATAGTTGGATGGTATCATCGACTCAATGGATATGAGTTTGAGCAAGCTCTGGGAGATGGTGAAGGACAGGGAAGCCTGGCGTGCAGCAGTCCATGGGGTCATAAAAAAGTTGGATATGACTGAGCGACTGAACAACAACAAGACAATTCATTGGGCCCAATATATTCAAAACATATTCATTTCAATATATGATCAATATAAGAGAGATTAATGCCTGTGTTTTATCCTATAGCACATCTCAATTCATACTAGCAACATTTCAAGTGCTCAAAAACCACAAGTGGCTAGTGGCTGCCATATTGGACCCCATGGGCTAGAATTTCTATAGCCCATGGTTTAACAGTTAATTGTGTATGTAGTCAGAAGATTCGCTAATTGTTTTCTAGTATAGTCATTTTCTTTAGAAGGCAAAGTTCTATTTCTAAGTGTGGTACTTTGCACTTTGTGGGCACTCAAGTCTATAGGATAGCTTCATTTGAAAGACGTAACATCCTGCCCATTCAAGGAGGGATAAGAGCATGCATATTGCTTCTCACTTTTTGTTCCTCAGCTACTGAGACTATTGCAAACATCTCTGGAGACCAGTAGCTTTTGTAATCTTAAATAGAGAGAAGTAAAACTTGGAGTTGAGAAGTAGGGATTGCATGAGTATTTGAGTTTGCTGCTGGATCAGAATAAGCACTGAATTAAGATTTGTGTGGTTCCCAGTTTTATAAATATTAATAGAGTTTGCAAGGGGAGAGTGTTGGCTTGTTTGTTTTGGGTGCAAAATGTTCCTTCTTTTAGCATATTATCTGGAAATGATGATGGCAGAGATGATCTCCAAAAGGAAGGTTGTTTCTTTGGTATCTCTGACATAGGCTTGATTTAACCTTAATAAAAGAATGATTGCCTAGGTGAACAATGCTAACAAATGCCCGTAGAAAGCTAGCACACACACATGCTAACCTGGAGTCGGGTTCTGGTTACTTCAACAAAGGATTGCTTTAATTTTGCCCCAAAAAAAAAATATATATATATATATATATATACACACACACACATATATATTTTTTCCTTCTGTTTTTCATGAAATGGCCTTAAAGAATTCCTCTTATTTGTGGTCTCAAAAAAATGAGAACTATGCCCATGAGGCCTGCCTTTAAGGGTTCTATTAAACAGTAAGAGGGCTTTGTTCTTGGTAATAAAATTAAAGCAAGCAGTGTTTCCATTACCTGGCAGGATGCCGCCATCTTGCCACCCCCTGATCATGACAAAGATAAACAGAGCATTCTGTTTCCCAGGTAGGAAGGTGCAAAGACAACATGTGTCAGATTTGTGTATAGAGATAGACCTGACCTTGCAGATAGTGGAGGCAGGGTGGGAGGGAGGGAGTAGGAAGAGAGAGAAGCCCTACTTCGTGAGATCCCTAACTCAAGTGTTTAAAATTCAGTTTTACTGTAGCAAATTACATACTGAGCCTTGAAGCTGAAAAGTAAATAATTTCACAATGAGTTGACATGATGGAAAAATGAAGGGTGTCTATATATATTTTAGTGTGTCTCATTAGATTCCATGTGTTTTCTTTTCCAACCAACTTTGTTGCTGGAATTTAGACCCGTTGCTCAGATTTAGACCCATTTATGGGCAGTTGCAAAGGGAAGTTTGGAGGTAGATTGTGGGCCCCAAGGTCAGGACCAATCAAGGATAAGATAGAAAACACTGTCGGATGCACTCTGTTTAGTTCTGCAAATGAGCCGTTCAGTCATTGGAGCTATCGGACAAACTGGACGACTGCAACACCATTGTCCTCTGACCTCCATGACAGCTCTTCTTTAAGAAATGGCCAGGAAATTCCCTGGCAGTCCAGTGGTTAGGACTCCATGCTTCCATTGCAAGGGGCATGGGTTTGTTTTGGGGGACTAAGGTCCTATAAGCTCTACAGTGTGGCCAAAAAAAAAAAAAAAAAAGTCCCAGATGGCAGTCTCTTCTAAGGCTCTAGTCCTCCTGTCTCAGTGTCATGCCAGGCTATTGCACACTCACCAGTCCCATCCATGTGCCCTGGCCTCAGAGCTTCTGCTGCAAGAGGCTAACCGTCTGCCTGGGGGCTCCTTCCACCCCCGCCAGTTAATTCCAGAGGGATGTTCACACCCACCCAGCCCCAATAGCCTTCAGCCAGCCACTAATGGGAGTAAGTAGATAAATTCTCCTCTTCCTCCCCATCAGCTAGTGTGTTCTGCACTGGTTCCCAAAGTTACCCCTGGGATTCGTCACCTTCTGACTGCAGTGGTGGTCATAAAAGCACACTTGACTGGTTCCATACCTTTCCTGTCTCACTTCCCCACACCCTTACTGGTATTTCCTGGCGACAACTAGTACTTCATCCTAGTCTCATGCCCCTCTCTGAGGGGAATAGAACCACAGACCTCCTCTTGAATGGAATGACAGCACCAAATCTGTTTTCCCCATCATAAGCATAGCTCAGATGTTCATTTTCTCTCGAGTGTCCCTTCTTTCACTATATTTGAAGAAATGGGAATAGTCAACACTGGGCTTCCAACATATGTAAAAATCAACCTCCCAACTTCTGTTGGTATTCCTAAGTGACAAACAGGTAAGATCATTCATAGATGGTGCCTGTGGACACATCAGAAAAGCCAGAAAAAGCCCAGTGTTTCCAAGCTGGACTTACAAGTGCAAGTCTAATAGTGAAATGGTCACGTCTGTTTCACTCACTGTCAGGAAGACCAAAAGAAGGGATCCAGCCCTCATTCTCCAGAATGTTGCAGGAGGGCTGATGGCATCCATAGTTGAGTAAGTCAAGCCTGAATAGGAGTCCAACTTTGTAGTTTTCCAGTCCCTCCTACTCAGGAATCATGGCACAACAACGGAAAAGAATACCACTTAATGAGAAATGACATGTAAGACTGAAAATGAGCAATGGAAAGCCATGGGGTAGAAGCTTCCTCTTTCCATTAGAAATGACTTCCCTTCCCTGAAACCCATCACCTCCATCCTCCCTGGCATTCTACTGTCTTCCCCCAGAAGCTATGTTTTAGCCCTGCCCACAATGTCTAAAAGCTGATTTTTGCCACCTACTTTGATTGAAAGTCACTTCATCGAAAATAGCACTTTTCAGAAACTGTAGGAAAAAGACTTGATAGAGACGAGTGCCCATGACAGACTGTACTCATTTTTTTCATTCTATGTGTGTGTGCCCAACCCAAACGGAAGGGTGTAGAGCATTTGTGTTATAAAGTGTGTAATTAATAAGAGAAAGGAAGGGAGGAGTTTATTGTTTTTGAATGAATTATGAGCAACACCTTCCATTCTGCTTCATTTTGGAACAGCTTTGAACAGAGTTAACAGTAAACACAAAAAGAAAAGTCAGTGGTATTCATGCCAAGAATGTAAGATTGAAGTCAGTTGAGTGGAGTCTTAGAAAAACATCAGGGGAAGAGCAGCATTTGTTATAACTGGGACAGCAATTGGCAAGACGTGGTGTAAAACCATTCTGCAAGGATGTTTTCATTTTCAGATTGCCATCCTCTGAATTCCGTCTTTGGGTCTGTTCATGCCCTGAAGGAAGAAAACTATTTTTTTCTCAAGCGCCTATTAAGTGCCAAATAGTTTACAAACGTTTTCATTGAAAGTATTAAAATGAGAAAACATTCTCACAGAAATTTAACACATTTTTCACACCCACAACCCTTTGACTCTAAAGCCCAAAGACTTCAAACTCCAAAGACTTTTCCTCTGGATTCGTGCTAAGTCGTGTCCAACTCTTTGCAATCCCATGGACTGTAGCACGCCAGGCTCCTCTGTCTTCCACTATTTACCGGAGTTTGCTGAAAATTCATGTCCATTCAGTCAGTGATTCCATCCAACCATCTCATCTTCTCTCACCCCCTTCTCCTGCCCTCAACCTTTCCCAGCATCAGGGTCTTTTCCAATGAGGTGGCTCTTCGCATCAGGTGGCCAAAGTATTATAGCTTCAGCATCAGTATCTCCAATGAATATCCATGATTGATTTCCTTTAGGATTGACTGGTTTGATCCCCTTGCTGTCCAAGGGACTCTCAAGAGTCTTCTCCAATACCACAGTTCGAAACTATCAGTTCTTCAGTGCTCAGTCTTCTTTATGGCCCACCTCTTACATGGCTCAGATGGTAAAGAATTTGCCTGCAATGCAGGAGACCTGGTTTCGATCCCTGGGTTGGGAAGATCCCCTGGAGAAGGGAATGGCTACCCACTCCAGTATTCTTGCCTGAAGAATTCCATGAACAGAGGAGCCTGGCAGGCTACAGTCCATGGGGTCACAAAGAGTCAGACATTACTGTGTGACTAACACTTTTCTTGCATCCGTACATGACTACTAGAAAAAACATAGCTTTGACTGTACGGACCTTTGTTGCCAAAGTTTGTCAGCAAAGTGATGTCTCTGGTTTTTAATACGCTGTTTAGGTTGGTCATAGCTTTCCTTCCAAGGAGCAAGTGTCTTTTGATTTCATGACTGTAGTCACAATCTGCATTGATTTTGGAGCCCAAAAGAATAAAGTCTGTCATTGTTTCCATTTTTTTTTCCATCTATTTGCCATGAAGTGACAGGACTAGATGCCATGGTCTTAATTTTTTGAATGTTGAGTTTTAGGTCAGCTTTTTCACTCTTCTCTTTCACCTTCATCAAGAGGCTCTTTAGTTCTTCTTCACTTTCTGCCATTAGACAGGTATCATCAGCATATCTGAGGTTGTTTACATTTCTCCTGGCAATCCTGATTCCAGCTTGTGATTCATCCAGCCCGGCATTTCGCATGATGTACTCTGCATATAAGTTAAATAAGCAGGGTGACAATGTACAGCCTTAACATACTCCTTTCCCAATTTGGAACCAGTTTGTTGTTCTATGTCTGGTTCTAACTTGCTTCTTGACCTGCATACAGGTTTCTCAGGAGGCAGGTCAGGTGGTCTGGTATTACCATGTCTTTTAAGAATTTTCCACAGTTTGTTGTGATCCACACAGTCAAAGGCTTTGCGTAGTCAATGAAGCAGAAGTAGACATTTTTCTACTAATTCATTAGGTTCTGACCACTGTCTGCCCTGGGGTTTCTACTTCAACATTAGTGACATCTGCTGCTGCTGCTAAGTCACTTCAGTCGTGTCCAACTCTGTGTGACCCCATAGACGGCAGCCCACCAGGCTCCCCCATCCCTGGGATTCTCCAGGCAAGAACATTGGAGTGGGTTGCCATTTCCTTCTCCAATGCATGAAAGTGAAAAATGAAAGTGAAGTCGCTCAGTCATGTCTGACTCTTAGCGACCCCATGGACTGCAGCCTACCAGGCTCCTCCGTCCATGGGATTTTCCAGGCAAGTGACATCTAGGGCTGGATAATTCTCTTTTCTCTTGGGGGCTGTCCTGAGCATTGTAGAATGGTTAATTAGCAGCATCTCTGACCTCTACCCACTAGATGTCAGTATTACTCATATACCCTCTTCCCTGCCCCCAACTGTGACAATGGGAAATGTCTCCAGATGTTGCCATTCTCCCCTGGGGGAACATCTGGCCAACCAGGTAAAGAGTTGATCTTTTCTTTATTATGCAGATGAGGAACTTGAGAAACGGACAGTTTACACAAATGCCCAATAGCATGTAACTAGTAAGGAAGGAAGTGAAAGTGAAAGTGAAAGTCACTCAGTCGTGTCTGACTCTTCGTGACCCCATTCTCCAGGCCAGAATACTGAAGTGGGTAGCCTTTCCCTTCTCCAGGGGATCTTCCTAACCCAGGAATCAAACTGTGGACTCTGGCATTGTAGGTGGATTCTTCACCAACTGAGCTATCAGGGAAGACCTGGCATTAAAGCCCTGGAAGACTTCCCCTGGGCTCTGAGTTCTGCCTCTCCTGGCCCTTGCTTGTGCACTGTAAATCATTTCACCTTGTTTGATGATGTTGCTTTACTGCGGAATGGCTAATGTCGCAGCACCTTCACTGAGCGTGTTACGTGCGCTGCTGCTGCTGTTCAGTTGTGTCTGACTCTTCGCGCGGCACGCCAGGCTTCCCTGACCCTCACTATCTCCTGGAGTTTGCTCAAGCTCATGGCCATGGTGTTGTGTGTCCTACTCTTGGAAGAAAAAATCTCTGTAGTAATGCTTCCAATTTTAGGCATTAGCAGTGGGGTACCTGCCGGACAGTTTTATGCTATTGTTACAGTTATGCTTCATTTCGAGGAAGAGTTTTATTGCTTAGCTTACCACAGTGTGTTGCTGTGTTTTATGGTATCTTGTTTCCTTCTCCAACATTCAAGCTTTATAATCTTAGAAACCTCAAGGAAAGAGGATTTATTGTGCATTTATAGTTCCTGGGAGCTATTTTTTGATCCCATAGCACAACAGAGCAATACCCCACCTGGATAGTTAATCAATGGGTAGGATTGGTTTCCTCTGGGCCAAATCATTTTCCACCATGTCACTCTACAGTGAAGGTCAGATTCCATGTAGCATCTATCTATGCCATTATCAACAAAAGTGATTCCATTTTTTATTTTTGCAAAGGCTTTCTTGGACTTCTAAAAGTCTCAGTCAAAAGTGTTCTGTATTATCATACTAAATATTAAAATAGATTACCCTGTGCTCTGATTTCTTCTCCAAAGACAAGACATGGCCATTTCTTTTCCTCTCTCATCTCTTTGAGCTCAGTCGACAAATATTTGACTTTGGTGTGAGAGAATTTCAGGATGAAGTTTATATGTAAACATATTAGATGAATTACAGTAATACCGTCTGCTCTTTCTCAGTTCGCCTTGGCTTGGTTTTATATACAAACTCAAGTATGAGAATCCCTTTCATTGTTCCTTCTGCCAGCTCTGGCTAACTTCTGCCCCAGGGAATGTTCATGACAACTGCCTTGGAAAAGAAAACCCAAAGCACTCTCAAATCTCCACATTTTTCTTCACACCTGGTCAGCCCTCTGCAGCAGGGCATAGAGCCTGTTTGCACACAAACGCCCCTGTACCATCATTTTCCTGTCCACATTATCGGCTCACCTGTTGCTCAGTGTTAGTTTAGTTGCCCTGGAGCAATGCCTCTGGCGTTTCTTTTTGAGTGAGATGGGATAGGTATGGACATTTTAACATCTAACAGTGTGAAATAATAGTGTTATTAAAATGCAATAACATTAATCCCTTGAAGTTTGGATGCAGATTCAAAAGTCCCTATTTTACAAAATTTTTATTTATGGTTGTGCGGGGTCTTGTCACTGCTGCACACAGGCTTTCCAGTTGTTGAGCCCGAGCTTGGTAGTTGTGGTGTGTGGGCTTATTTGCTCCACAACATGTGGGATCATAGTTCTCTGACCTTGGATCAAACATGCATCCCCTGCATTGTAAGGAGGATTTTTAACCACTGGTGTGCTTAAGTTGCTTCAGTCATGTCTGACTCAGCACGGCCCCATGGACTGTAGCCCACCAGGCTCCTCTGTCCATGGGATTCTCCAGGCAAGAATACTGGGGTGGGTTGCCATGCCCTCCTCCAGGGGATCTTCCCAACCCAGGGATTGAACCCACATCTTTTATGTCTCCTGTGTTGGCAGGTAGGTTCTTTGCCATAGCACCGCTTGGGAACCTTAACCACTGGACCATCAGGGAAATATTTATTATTTTGTGGTTTTTTTTTAATTTGATTAGAGAATAATTGCTCTGCAATGTTGCATTGATTTGTGGCATATGTCGCCTTTCCATTAGGTATCTATTTTATATATGTTAATTATATTTCAGTGCTACTCTCTCAGTTCGTCCCACCCTCTCCTGTCCCTGCTGTGTCCTTAAGTCTGTTCTCTGTGTCTGAGTCTCTATTCCTGCCCTGTGAATAGGTTCATCTGTACCATGGTCCTAGATTGCATATATATGTGTTAATGTATGATATTGGGTTTTCTCTGTGTAACAGGCTCTAGGTTCGTCCACTTCAGTAGAATGGACTCAAATGTGTTTTTTATTATGGCTGAGTAATATTCCATTGTAAACATGTACCACAGCTGCTTTATCTATTCATCTGTCAACAGACATGTAGGTTGTTTCCATATCCTAGCTATTGTAAATAGTGCTGGAATGAACATTGGGGTATATCTGTCTTTTTGAATTATGGTTTCCTCAGGGCATATGCCCAATAGTGCAATGGCTGGGTCATATGGTAATGGTATTCCTAAGTTTGTAAGAAATCTCTCTACTGTTCTCCATAGTGTCTATATCGATTTACATGCCCACCAACAGTGAAAAAGGATTCCCTTTTCTCCACATCCTCTCATTATTGCTTGTAGATATTTTCATGATGGCCATCATGACTGCTCTAAGGTGATATCTCATTGTAGTTGTGATGTGCTTTTACTAGCTATCTGTACATCATATTTGGAGAAATGTCTGCTTAGGTCTTCTGCCCAAATGTTTCAATTTACTTATTTTTAGATGGAGGATAATTGCTGTACAATACTGTGTTGGTTTTGGCCACAGGTAAACATATGTCCCCTCCCTCTTGAACCTCCTTCCCACCCTTCTAGGTTGTCAACAGCATCAGTTTGAGCTCCATGTGTCATATAATATATTCTCAGTCACAGAACATATGGTACTGTTTATGTTTCCATGATACTCTCAATTTATCCTACCCTCTCCTTTCTGTTCTGTGTGCATAAGTGTTCTCTAAGTCAGCATCTCCATTGCTGCCCTGCAACTAGGTTCATAAGTACTATCTTTCTAGATTGCAAACATATCTGTTCATATATCATATTTCATATATCATATTTATGGTTCTGACTTGCTTCACTGTGTATAATAGGCTCTAGGTTCATCTACCTCATTAGAACTGAATCAGATGTGTTTCTCTTTATGGCTGTGTAATATAGCAATAACATCAACATAACAGAAAACAGGAGGGTTTTTTAATAACTAATTTTATTGATATAGCTTATTTACAATGTTGTGTTAACTTTATATTATGGTTTATCACAGGATATTGAATATAGTACTTTGGAGGGAAGGAGGAAAGAAAGGAAGGAAGTATATATAACCATAGAAACTAAGATAACAATAGTAACAGGAGTTGTAACAGGGGTAACAGGACATGGTGTCATTAATAGATTTGGGACATATATTTTTAACATGTTGGTTAATATTTGAGTTCTAAAATCCTTTAAAAATTCTAGGAACAAGTCTCCTAAAATTCTGTAACATCACAAGTTTCTTAGGCTCCCACATATCATTTTTACCTTTCAACGTTTATTCAGCAGCCATTTTTACAGTTTATGAATGTGGCATTATGGTAGGAGGTTCATGTATACTTGCTAGTGGGAAAAATAGACCCACCACCAAGAGACAACTGTACAAGAGTATGGTAAGTGGTATGTGAGGTCATGGGAGAAGTGACATCC
Source organism: Bubalus kerabau (assembly GCF_029407905.1). NCBI lineage: Eukaryota > Metazoa > Chordata > Mammalia > Artiodactyla > Bovidae > Bubalus > Bubalus kerabau. The sequence goes on along the minus strand of NC_073647.1, from coordinate 145,336,431 downwards.
ACTAGTTTATCTGCATACTCAATACACTTTGTTCTCATCAGTCATCCTCTAAAGCTCTCTGTGATTCAGTCTTGTATGATGTATAGGAACTGAGTTACGTCTCTACTTATCAGGGAGCCAACCTATTCTAGTAAAGTGAGGGTAATTTGGGAGAGTAAGGAGGGAAGCAGCACATGTTTCAGACATCCACGAGGTGTAGGGCTTTGCTTTCCCATGCATGGGTCATGGGTTTTATTCCTGGTGGAGAGCTAAGGAGACTTAGTTGACTTAGTTACTCTGACACATATAGCGTTTGAAAGAAAGCTAAGGACTTAGTTACTCTGACACATATTGTGTGCTAAGGAGAGCTAAGGACACTTACTGATTTACCTACTTACTTACTCTGACACATATAGTGTTCTAAGGAGGGCTAAGGAGACTTTTTTTGGGTGTTAGTTCTAAAAGATCTTGTAGGTGTTCACTGTTCAACTTCAGCTTCTTCAGTGTTACTGGTTGGGGCATAGACTTGGATTACCGTGATACTGAATGGTTTGCCTTGGAAACGAACAGAGATCATTCTGTCGTTTCTGAGATTGCATCCAAGTACTTCATTTCAGACTCTTTTGTTGACCATGATGGCTGCTCCATTTCTTCTAAGGGATTCCTGCCCGCAGTAGTAGATATAATGGTCATCTGAGTTAAATTCACCCATTCCAGTCCATTTTAGTTCGCTGATTCCTAGAATGTTGATGTTCATTTTTGCCATCTCCTGTTTGATTACTTCCAATTTGCCTTGATTCATGGACCTAACATTCCAGGTTCCTATGCAATATTGCTGTTTAGAGCATCGGATCTTGCTTCTATCACCAGTCACATCCACAGCTGGGTGTTGTTTTTGCTTTGGCTCCATCCCTTCATTCTTTCTGGAGTTATTTCTCCACTGATCTCCAGTAGCATATTGGGTACCTACCAACCTGAGGAGTTCCCCTTTCAGTATCCTGTCATTTTGCCTTTTCATACTGTTGATGGGGTTCTCAAGGCAAGAATACTGAAGTGGTTTGCCAGTCCCTTCTCCAGTGGACCACATTCTGGCAGACTTCTCCACCATGACCCGCCCATCTTGGGTGGCCCCACACAGCATGGCTTAGTTTCATTGAGTTAGACAAGACTGTGGTCCCTGTGATTAGACTGACTAGTTTTCTGTGAGTATGGTTTCAGTGTGTCTGCCCTCTGATGCCTCTCGCAACACCTACTGTCTTGGGTTTCTCTTACCTTGCACATGGGGTATCTCTTCACGGCTGCTCCAGCAAAGCGCAGCCGCTGCTCCTTACCTTGGACAAGGGGTATCTCCTCATGGCCGCCCCTCCTGATCTTGAACATGGAGTAGCTCCTCTCGGCCCTCCTGCGTCTGCACAACCACCACTCCTTGGATATGGGGTTGCTCCTTCTGGCCGCCGCCCTTGACCTCCAGTGTGGGGTAGCTCCTCCCGGACACCGCTCCTGACTTCAGGCTTGTGATACCTCCTCCCAGCCATCCTTTTCATTATAGGGGACTGGAATGCAAAAGTAGGAAGTTAAGAAAAATCTGGGGTAACAGGCAACTTTGGCCTTGGAATACAGAATGAAGCAGGGCAAAGGCTAATACAGTTTTGCCAAGAGAATACACTGGTCATAGCACACACTGTCTTCCAACAACACAAGAGGAGACTCTACACATGGACATCACCAGGTGGTCAACACCAAAATCAGACTGATTATATTCTCTGCAGCCAAAGATGCAAAGCTCTATACAGTCAGCAAAAACAAGACCGGGAGCTGACTGTGGCTCAGATCATGAACTCCTTATTGCCAAACTCAGACTGAAAATGAAGAAAGTGGGGAAAACCACTAGACCATTCAGGTATGACCTTAATCACATTCCTTATGATTAGACAGTGGAAGTGAGAAATAGAGTTAAGGGACTAGATCTGATAGAGTTCCTGATGAACTATGGACGGAGGTTTTGTGACATTGTACAGGAGACAGGGATCAAGACCATCCCCGTGGAAAAGAAATGCAAAACAGCAAAATGGCTGTCTGAGGAGGCCTTACAAATAGCTGTGAAAAGAAGAGAAGCGAAAAGCAAAAGAGAAAAGGAAAGATATAAGCATCTGAATGCAGAGTTCCAAAGAATAGCAAGGAGAGATAAGAAAGCCTTCCTCAGTGATCAATGCAAAGAAATAGAGGAAAACAACAGAATGAGAAAGACTAGAGATCTCTTCAAGAAAATCAGAGATACCAAGGGAACATTTCATGCAAAGATGGGCTGGATAAAGGACAGAAATGGTATGGACCTAACAGAAGCAAAAGATATTAAGAAGAGTTGACAAGAATACAGAGAAGAACTGTACAAAAAAGATCTTCACGACCAAGATAATCACGATGGTGTGATCACTCACCTAGAGCCAGACATCCTGGAATGTGAAGTCAAGTGGGCATTAGAAAGCATCACTACGAACAAAGCTAGTGGAGGTGATGGAATTCCAGTGGAGCTATTTCAAATCCTGAAAGGTGATGCTGTGAAAGTGCTGCACTCAATATGCCAGCAAATTTGGAAAACTCAGCAGTGGCCACAGGACTGGAAAAGGTCAGTTTTCATTCCAATCCCAAAGAAAGGCAATGCCAAAGAATGCTCAAACTACTGCACAATTGCACTCATCTCACATGCTAGTAAAGTAATGCTCAAAATTCTCCAAGCCAGGCTTCAGCAATACATGAACCATGAACTTTGAGATGTTCAAGCTGCTTTTAGAAAAGGCAGTGGAACCAGAGAACAAATGGCCAACATCTGCTGGATCATCGAAAAAGCAAGAGAGTTCCAGAAAAACATCTATTTCTGCTTTATTGACTATGCCAAAGCCTTTGACTGTGTGGATCACAATAAACTGGAAAATTCTGAAAGAGATGGGAATACCAGACCACCTGACCTGCCTCTTGAGAAACCTATATGCAGGTCAGGAAGCAACAGTTAGAACTGGACATGGCACAACAGACTGGTTCCAAATAGGAAAAGGAGTACGTCTATTGTCACCCTGCTTATTTAACTTATATGCAGAGTACATCATGAGAAACGCTGGGCTGGAAGAAGCACAAGCTGGAATCAAGATTGCCGGGAGAAATATCGATAACCTCAGATATGCAGATGACACCACCCTTATGGCAGAAAGTGAAGAGAAACTAAAAACCTCTCGATGAAATTGAAAGAAGAGAGTGAAAATGTTGGCCTAAAGCTCAACATTCAGAAAACGAAGATCATGGCATCTGGTCCAGTCACTTCGTGGGAAATAGATGGGGAAACAGTGGAAACAGTGTCAGACTTTATTTTGGGGGGCTCCAAAATCACTGTAGATGGTGATTGGAGCCATGAAATTAAAAGATGCTTACTCCTTGGAAGGAAAGTCATGACCAACCTAGATAGCATATTCAAAAGCAGAGACATTACTTTGCGAACAAATGTCCATCTAGTCAAAGCTATGGTTTTTCCATTGCTCATGTATAGATATGAAAGTTGGACTGTGAAGAAAGCTGAGTGCCGAAGAACTGATGCTTTTGAACTGTGATGTTGGAAAAGACTCTAGAGAGTCCCTTGGACTGCAAGGAAATCCTACCAGTCCATTCTAAAGGAGATCAGTCCTGGGTGTTCTTTGGAAGGACTGACACTAAAGCTGAAACTCCAGTACTTTGGCCACCTCGTGCGAAGAGTTGACTCATTGGAAAAGACCCTGATGCTGGGAGGGATTGGGGGCAGGAGGAGAAGGGGACGACAGAGGATGAGATGGCTGGATGGCATCACCAACTCGATGGACATGAGTTTGAGTGAACTCCAGAGTTGGTGATGGACAGGGAGGCCTGGCGTGCTGCACTTCATGGGGTTGCAAAGAGTCAGACACGACTGAGCGACTGAACTGAACTGAAAGAAAGCTAAGGACAGTTACTGAGTTTGTTACTCTGACACATACAATGTTCTAAGGAGAGCTAAGGAGACTTATTTACTCTGACACATAGTGTTCTATGGAGAAGTAAGGAGACTGACTGACTTACTCTGACACATAGTGTTCTCAGCAGAGCTAAAGAGACTGACTGAGTTACCCTGAAACATAGTGTGCTAAGGAGACTTACCTCCTTAGTTACTACTCTGACACACAGTGTACTAAGGAGAGGAAACTTACTTACTCTGACACATACAGCTGCTATGTAGAGCAAAGCAGACTTACTTACTTTCTCTAACACATACAGTGTTCTAATGAGAGCTAAGGAAACATACTTCCTTAACTCTGACATGTATAGTGTTCTAAGGAGACTTACTATCTTACTCTGACAAGTAATGTCCTAAGGAGAGATAAGGAGATTTACTTACTTCAGTGCAGTTAAGTTGAGTCCTCAGTCGACTCCAACTCTTTGCGACACCACAGTTCAAAAGCATCAATTCTTCGGTGCTCTGCTTTCCTCACAGTCCAACTCTCACATCCATACATGACCACTGGAAAAACCATAGCCTTGACTAGACGGACCTTTGTTGGCAAAGTAATGTCTCTGCTTTTGAATATGCTATCTAGGTTAGTCATAACTTTCATTTCAAGGAGTAAGTGTCTTTTAATTTCATGGCTGCAGTCACCATCTGCAGTGATTTTGGAGCCCCCAAAAATAAAGTCTGACACTGTTTCCACTGTTTCCCCATCTATTTCCCATGAAGTGATGGGACCGGAAGCCATGATCTTCGTTTTCTGAATGTTGAACTTTAAGCCAACTTTTTCACTCTCCACTTTCATCAAGAGGCTTTTTAGTTCCTCTTTACTTTCTGCCATAAGGGTGGTGTCATCTGCATATCTGAGGTTATCGATATTTCTCCCGGCAATCTTGATTCCAGCTTGTGCTTCTTCCAGCCCAGCGTTTCTCATGATGTACTCTGCATATAAGTTAAATAAGCAGGGTGACAATAGACGTACTCCTTTTCCTATTTGGAACCAGTCTGTTGTGCCATGTCCAGTTCTAACTGTTGCTTCCTGACCTGCATATAGGTTTCTCAAGAGGCAGGTCAGGTGGTCTGGTATTCCCATCTCTTTCAGAATTTTCCAGTTTATTGTGATCCACACAGTCAAAGGCTTTGGCATAGTCAATAAAGCAGAAATAGATGTTTTTCTGGAACTCTCTTGCTTTTTCAATGATCCAGCAGATGTTGGCCATTTGATCTCTGGTTCCACTGCCTTTTCTAAAAGCAGCTTGAACATCTCAAAGTTCATGGTTCACGTATTGCTGAAGCCTGGCTTGAAGAATTTTGAGCATTACTTTACTAGCGTGTGAGATAAGTGCAATTGTGCGGTAGTTTGAGCATTCTTTGGCATTGCCTTTCTTTGGGATTGGAATGAAAACTGACCTTTTTCAGTCTTGTGGCCACTGCTGAGTTTTCCAAATTTGCTGGCATATTGAGTGCAGCACTTTCACAGCATCATCTTCCAGGATTTGAAATAGCTCCACTGGAATTCCATCACCTCCACTAGCTTTGTTTGTAGTGATGCTTTCTAATGCCCACTTGACTTCACATTCCAGGACGTCTGGCTCTAGGTGAGTGATCACACCATCGTGATTATCTTGGTCGTGAAGATCTTTTTTGTACAGTTCTTCTGTGTATTCTTGCCACCACGTCTTAATATCTTCTGCTTCTATTAGGTCCATATCATTTCTGTCCTTTATTGAGCACATCTTTGCATGAAATGTTCCCTTGGTATCTCTGATTTTCTTGAAGAGATCTCTAGTCTTTCTCATTCTGTTGTTTTCCTCTATTTCTTTGCATTGATCACTGAGGAAGGCTTTCTTATCTCTCCTTGCTATTCTTTGGAACTCTGCATTCAGATGCTTATATCTTTCCTTTTCTCCTTTGCTTTTCGCTTCTCTTCTTTTCACAGCTATTTGTAAGGCCTCCTCAGACAGCCATTTTGCTGTTTTGCATTTCTTTTCCACGGGGATGGTCTTGATCCCTGTCTCCTGTACAATGTCACAAAACCTCCGTCCATAGTTCATCAGGAACTCTATCAGATCTAGTCCCTTAACTCTATTTCTCACTTCCACTGTCTAATCATAAAGAATTTGATTTAGGTCATACCTGAATGGTTTAGTGGTTTTCCCTACTTTCTTCAATTTCAGTCTGAGTTTGGCAATAACGAGTTCATGATCTGAGCCACAGTCAGCTCCCGGTCTTGTTTTTGCTGACTGTATAGAGCTTTTCCATCTTTGGCTGCAGAGAATATAATCAGTCTGATTTCGGTGTTGACCACCTGGTGATGTCCATGTGTAGAGTCTCCTCTTGTGTTGTTGGAAGACAGTGTGTGCTATGACCAGTGTGTTCTCTTGGCAAAACTGTATTAGCCTTTGCCCTGCTTCATTCTGTATTCCAAGGCCAAAGTTGCCTGTTACCCCAGGTGTTTCTTAACTTCCTACTTTTGCAGTCCTCTATAATGAAAAGGACATCTTTTTTGGGTGTTAGTTCTAAAAGGTCTTATAGGTCTTCATAGAACCGTTCAACTTCAGCTTCTTCAGCGTTACTGTTTGGGGCGTAGACTTGGATTTCTGTGATATTGAATGGTTTGCCTTGGAAATGAACAGAGATCATTCTGTCGTTTTTGAGATTGCATCCAAGTACTTCATTTCAGACTCTTTTGTTGACCACGATGCCTGCTCCGTTTCTTCTAAGGGATTCCTGCCCACAGTAGTAGATATAATGGTCATCTGAATTAAATTCACCCATTCCAGTCCATTTTAGTTCACTGATTCCTAGAATGTTAACGTTCACTCTTGCCATCTCCTGTTTGACTGCTTGCAATTTGCCTTGATTCATGGACCTAACATTCCAGGTTCCTATGCAATATTGCTGTTTAGAGCATCGGATCTTGCTTCTATCACCAGTCACATCCACAGCTGGGTGTTGTTTTTGCTTTGGCTCCATCCCTTCATTGTTTCTGGAGTTATTTCTCCACTGATCTCCAGTAGCATATTGGGCACCTACCGACCTGGGGAGTTCCTCTTTTAGTATCCCCTCATTTTGCTTTTTCATACTGTTCTGAACCTCGCCTTCTCTAACTCCCTTACCGTACAATGTGTGTCAGAGAAACTGAGTCCTTAGCTCTTCTTAAAACACTATATGTGTCAGAGAATGTAAGTAATCTTTCTCTGATGGATACTGTTGTAAGGAGGGCTCAGGAGAGCTAATCAGAGATACACAGTCATCCTTATATACTTACTTCCTTGGACATATTATGTGCTATGAAGACTTGCCTACTTACTTAATTACTCTGACACATAGTGTTCTAAGGAAAGGTAAGGAGAGCTAAGGAGACTTACTTACTCTGACACATATAGCATTCTATGTAGAGCTAACGTGGGCTAAAGAGACTTACTTAGGTACTCTGACACATATAGTGTTCTAAGGAGTCCTACATATTCTGACACATAATGTGCTGCTGCTAAATTACTTCAGTCGTGTCCAACTCTGTGCGACCCCATAGACAGCAGCCCACCAGGCTCCCCTGTCCCTGGGATTTTCCAGGCAAGAACACTGGAGTGGGTTGCCATTTCCTTCTCTTAACTACTTACTTACTTACTCTGACCCATAGAGTATTCTAATACAGCTAAGGAGACTTACTTACCTACCCTGACACATATAGTGTGCTAAGGAGACTGACTTAGTTACTTACTTTCTCTGACACATACAGTGTTTTAAGAAGAGCTAAGGACTCACTTAGTTTCTCTGACACACATTGTACGGTAAGGGAGTTAGAGAAGGTGAGGTTCAGAAAAATAATGAGACCAGCACTTTACAGCAACAGATCACCTTTAATGAGGCGAGAAGGGGCAGCAGTCAGATTAGTGAGCAGCTACACTAACCCAAGAAAAGAGTAAGTATATATAGGCATATATGTGGAAATCTACTGTCTTAAGGGGCCCTGTTCTTCTTCTCCAAGGTCTGTAGTTATCTCTTAAACGGCTGGGGCAAGGAATTCTGGAGATCGGCCAGAGGCTGGACCGGCTGGGAGCTGGGCGTGATCAACCTTAATGTCCATTTTTTTAACTTCGGGTGACAGAGTTCTTTGTTTTGCATAGAATGGTGGGGAGGACCCAGAGGGGAGTTTTAAATCCCGGCTATTTTGAGCCATGCAACTTTCCTTCACATATTGTGTGCTAAGGCGAGCTAAAGAGACTTGTGTACTCTGAAACATAGTGTGGGAAGGAGAGCTAAGACTTACTTAGTTACTTACTTATTCTGACAGGTATAGTGTTCTAAGGAGAGCTAAGGCAGCTAAGGACTCTGACCTACTTACTTACTTTGACACATACAGTGTTCTAAAGCAAGCTAAGGAGAGTTACTTACTTACTCTGACACATGTATTGTTCTAAAAAGAGGTAATGAATCAGTGCTAAGGAAAGCTTAGGAGACTTACTTGGTTACTTAATAGCTCTGACACATATAGTGTTCTAAAGAGAGCTAAGGAGAGTTTCCATAATCAAGTGTTCTGGTTGCCTCTCTGCAGTAGCACAAGCTGATTTCAAATACTTTTTATTTCTCCTCCAATTTAATTCAATTGAACCCCAATTTACTAATAAGTACTTTATTTTCTTAACAGTGCTTTATTTATTCAAGAGTCTGTCCCAGTTGACATGCCTGCCAACAGTATTTTGTGTAGATTTTTTGTTGATGGCCATTCTTACCCCTTTGAGGTGGTATCTCATTGTGGTTTTGATTTGCATTTCTTTTCCTGTGATGTTGCACAGGTTTCAGAAGCAGACATAAAATGTAAAATCATAACCAGGAGCGGCCAGCTTCCAAACCAAAACCAAGATCTAGAAACACCTGCACACACTGCTATATTTGATTTAATAGCCTATATAAAAATGAAGTCCAATCAAATCTTTAGCATTTTTGAACATTTTAACACATCAAACTGCACTACTGTGGAAAACTTCTTTGTAGTGGAAAGAGTTTAGAAATATAGGATAGCATTCAACTCACTTTATTGTACCTGTTGGAATGGAAGATTGGTAGTGTTATAAAAATTTGGAAACGTCACACTTTTCCTACCATAGAGTAGCCCAAATTGCAATGATTTTGAGAGTGACATAGATCGTAAACTGTATCATAGGCTCTTAGCAAAACTGCTTCTTGATGCAGACAGTACTACCTCACATGTGTCTATGGCTTCGTAATGTAAGTTATTTCCTCATATATGATTCCTCATATATTGTGGTATTGTATTTACCACAGTGATCCTACTCAGGCAATATTCACTTCATTTTACAACATACAGAAACTTAGAAACAGAGATACTCCTTGACTTTCTCAAAATCATCCCATGAGAAGAGCTTGTACTCCATACCACACTTCATGGTACCTGCTTGAGAGTGACTAGCATGGTCTCGCTGCTGCTGCTGCTGCTGCTGCTAAGTCGCTTCAGTCATGTCCGACTCTGTGCGACCCCATAGACAGCAGCCCACCAGGCTCCCCCGTCCCTGGGATTCTCCAGGCAAGAACACTGGAGTGGGTTGCCATTTCCTTCTCTGATGGTCTCACTAGGTTTAGTCAAAACTGGAAAAAAAATCTTTAAGCAGAGAATATGTTAGCAGTAATGTCAAAACCTAAGGACCTCACAATATAGCAATTGATTTTTGACCAGGTGCTAAGGTACTGCAGTGGAGGAAAGAATTTTCTTTTGTGCTTTAGCAACTGGATATCCAGAAATAAAAGGATAAAGTTGGACCCCTATTTCTCACCATACATAAAACTTATTTTAAAATGGCTCACAGCTATATATGTAAGAGATAAAACTTGCAGAGGAAAACAGAGGCATACATCTTCACAACCTTGGATTAGGTTTCTTAGCTATGATACCAAAAACACAAGTGACAATAGAACAGTAGATCACTTAGATGTCATCAAAATTAAAAATTTTTGTGCTTCTAATGTTACCATCAAGAAAATGAAAAGCAGCTTACAGAATGGGAGAAAAATTTGCTAAGCACATAGCTAATAAGGGACTGAGTACCCAAAATATATAAAGAAATCATAGAATTTAACTATATAAGGTAAATGGCCCAATTACAAAAGGCACAAAAGATCTGAATAGTCATCTCTGAATTAGGTACACAAATGTTCCATAAGCACATGAAAAGATGGTCAACATCTTTAGCCATCAGGGAATGCAACTCAAAACCACAATAAGATGCTACTCCACACCCACTATGATGAATAAAACAGAAAAGACAGACAGTGTCAAGTGTTGACAAGGATGTTGAGAAACTGGAAGCCTCACATACTTGTTCTTGGAATCTAAAATGATGCGGCCCCTTTGGAAACCAGTTTGGCAGTTCTTCAAAAAGTTAAACACAGAGTTGACGTGTGACCCAGCAATTCTTCTATACTCAAGAAGAACGAATACATATGTGCACACAGAAATTTATACATGAATGTTCACAGTGATACTGTTTCTAAGTAACCAAAAAATAGAAGCAACCCAAATGTCCATCTACTAGAGGACGGATAAACAAAATGTGGTGTATTACTTCTGTAATAATATTTGGCATGAAAAGGAATGAAGTACTGACACATGGTATGACACGGAGCAATCTTGAAAACATTATGCTAAGTGAAATCAGCCAGACCAAAAAGGATCATATAGTGTTTGATTCCATTTATATGAAATGCAGAGAACAGGCAAATGCATAAAGAGACAGATCATAGACTAGTGGTCACCTATGCCCTCAAATAGGGTAGGTATTCAGAAGATGGAGTTACTGCAAATGGGTATGGAATTCTTTAGGGGGTGTGGAAAATTTTCTAAAATTAGATTGTGATGATGATTCTGAAACTCTGAGTACACTCAAACCCACAAACTGTACACTTTAAATGGGTGAATTTTACGATAACAAAGAATATTTCAATAAGGCTATAAGGAAAATCAATACCTTCCCCCTGAAAAGAATCATGATGACATACTTCTGTGTCTACACAGTCTTGGGAAACCAACACGTTCAATACCCACATATTACCTACTTGCAGTATACCAGGATACCTGATTACATGTTACCTGATTGCCTGATTACATGTTACCTTGCCTCTTGTTGGAAGGTCATTTTCACTATCTATTCATTGAACAAATAGTTTTTGAATGTCTATTCCGTGTTAAATATGGCTCCAGGTACCTGGAATAGATGCCTCATGTCATACAACACCCAAAGATCCCTACAAGAAGCTTGCCTTTGGTCCGATTTACCTTGATTGTATGTCCATGTTCAAATACAGCTTAGCTCTTAGGGGTCATGCCAGGAGATATTTTTCAAGTGTAAGGTGCTATTTTCCACAAATTTCACTTTCTCCATCATAATGGGTCCATGGTTTCAATAGACTGCCATCCTTTTCACAGCTCAGTTGTTGTTGGTTATTAAATTCAGTATGAAGTCAAAAGGAATGACAAGAACTCCTGACCCCACTTTCAGTTTATCTTACTCATAGAGATTGAAACTACTCTACTTAAATAAAGTATGCCCAATCAAAAGGGATACATGTCTGGGCCCTGTCTCCTCCCTGACCCTGACTTATACTGGAATCATCAATTGTCTATTGGCATTCTTTATAACAGCATAGCCACTTCTCCTGTGCTGTGTTAAAATCATAAAATTCAGGCCTGTCCTATCTCCATCTCCCACAGCTGTGGTTTTTGGGTCTCTATGAGTAACATTTCAGAATCATCATGAGGTGGAAGACACAGCATGTGCACAGTATTTCCCAAGCCCAGTTGCCAAGAATGAGCTAATGTTAACCCTTTCTTGCATACAGTGAGCCTTACAAACTTCAAATGCAAGCCATTTGACAATGATCGACCTTGCCAGCAGAATGGCAGGCTTTCATGGTAGATCCCCAGATTTCCAGAGATAACATTTAAAATTATGTCATAAGATTTATAAAATATTCAACCATCCTTTTCCTTTTTGATGTTTTCATAGTGACTAAACACAAAGTTTGCATCTGTATATAAAAGACAAGTTAAATAAATGTGATGCCACCTTGCTAGCTTGCTTTTGGAAAATGTGTCCAAAAGATATTGTTCATAATCTATCCTCCATAAAAGAACAGTGTTAGTTTAACTTTTGTTTAGTAGCTTCAAACTGCACTTCCCTTCAAAATATAAAAACAGGAATTGCAAATATCAATTTTCAATTAATTGGTAATAGCTACATACTTGATGTGTTAAGAATGATCCTGAGATTGGGCATGGCTTAGCAAAAAGAGATGGCTAATAAATGTTTTCCAAGGATAAAAGGTAGGGAGTAGACATGTAAGTCTTATATTTGCCATCCCTGCATAATTGGAAGAAGAGTTAACATTGAAAACATCTTTTTATCACAGATTTAGAGAACAAACTAGTGGTTACCAGTGGAGAGAGGGAAGACGTAGTAGGGGATTAAGAGGTATAAACTGTGAAAGTGTGTTACTCACTCACTTGTGTCGGACTCTTTGTGACCCTGTGGACTGTAGCCCACCAGGCTCCTCTGTCAATGGGATTCTCCAGGCAACAATACTGGAGTGGGTAGTCATTTCCTTCTCCAGGGGATCTTCCCAACCCAGGAGGTATACACTACTATGTATAAAATAGATAAGCTACAAGGATATATTGTATAACACAGGGAAAATAGCCAGTATTTAATAATAACTAGATATGGAGTATAACCTTTAAAAATTGTGACTCACTATATTGTACGCCTAACTTATATACGATTGTACAGCAACTTTTCCTCAATAAATTTTTAAATAAAGTATCTTTCCAGCAATTAATAGAAATTTACTAGTCTACATCTTAAAAAGGAGCATTTAATGGAAAACAAACAGTAAATTAATGCTCACCATTTTATCTATCCCATAGGTCAATGCATCACGTCAAGAAGCCAAATTGATGGAGGAATGTGATCTTCTTATAGAGATCATTCAGCAAAGACGACAAATCATTGGAACCAAGATCAAAGAAGGAAAGGTACGATTTCTAGGGCAGAAGGTTTCAAATTCTTTACCTGGAGAAAATATACTCCCATGCATGCCAATAGCTTAAGAAATACTGAATGCCTCCTTTTTCTGTATTTTCTGTGGTTGTACTCTTTAAGTCTTTAGGATGTAGATCAAAGCCCCTTCATGGGCCAGTTTTTGCTCCACCCTTTCTTTGTGTGATGGTCTCCTGAACACACCTGCAATGCAAAGGCTGCTCCATGACCCAACTCCAGGGCACAGCCTGGAGCTCTGGTATATTAGAGCCCCAATTTTCTGTCTCTCTTCTCTGGGAGAAGGTGGGTTTCATAGAGAAGAGTTCATTTTACATTTACTGCTGTATCCCAGCACTTAACACAGCACTAAATAAATGTTTAAATAAGTCAGTCTTTATCTACAGAAATTATGAAGTGCTTTCTCATGCCCCCGAGGGAATTCAGACAGGTGTCATTTCATGGTGGCAAAACTCCTGTCATTGCATTGTATCATAAACCCCTTTGTGGATCTATTAATAGTATTTCTTTTCTAATGTTTATATGCCTGAAATTCCCATGGTTTTACAGTGCCCTATATTCAAAAAGCAATTCACCAGTTTAAGTTATATTCTTTATGCCCATCTTATTCAAAATATTTCAAAATGTTGATAACTCTAGAATCACTTTATTCTATTTTTAAAGTAGTCATATTTGTATTGAGATTTTTGATCCACTTTATCCCATTTCTCTGCCACCTTCAAGACAATTTTGTAAATATTTAAAAATAAAAAAGTTTGTTCACGATCAAATCAATTCTTGAATTTCTCTTATTAGTGCTCATAACTATAAGGAAATATGTATAATTAAATCCAATTGGCAAGAATTAAGTAGTATATAGAGATTACCAAAAAAAAGTCTATGCTCTTCGGTTTTCTACAAAATTTGAAAGGTATTTCTCATTGTATAATGTTTTAGACTGCTTTGTCTATGTAGAATGAAAAACATTTATACATGTACATTGTGATGATGATCACAAAAGTTAAAGTCAAATCAAATAAGTCTTGAAGCTGTTCCAGTGGATTATCAAATTAATATAAAATTATTCTCTGACTTGAAGAGATAGTTTGGCATGGACATGTACAGTCTGCTATATTTAAAATGGATAACCAACAAGGACCTGCTGAAAAGCACAGGGAACTCTGCCCAATGTCATGTGGCAGCCTGGATGGGAGGGGAGTTTGGGGGAGAATGGATACATGTACATGTATGGCTGAGTCCGTCCCTTTGCTGTTCATCTGAAATTATCACAACATTGTTGATCGGCTATACTCCTGTACAAAATGAAGCTTTTTTACAAAAATTATTCCCTGGCCAAGGATGGACTGAGATGTGTTAAACAATTACTTACCCCACATAGAAATTATACTGTCAGTCTGGAATCTGTATCGGATCTGTGTCCTCTTCCATCATCAGGCACCATGTGTATATTTCTTAATACATGATATCTTCCAGGTTCTCAGACACATGAGAGCCTGAAAACAATTGTAATTAATTATTAATATGCATATGGAAGGCAGTTTGTTTGCCCTTACATGGTCACATGCAGGGATCAGCTCTTAATACACATTACTTCCTTATTGCTGCTCAAACAAATTACCACACACTTAGTGGCTTAACACAACACAGATTTATTATCTGACCTTCTGGAGGTCAGAAGTCTAAAACCAGTCACAACTAGGCTCCTGCCAATATTTCAGCAGTGCTGTTTCTTTCTGAAGGTGTACAGCGGAATTCATTTCTTTTCTGGCTTATAGGAGATGCCAGCATTCCTTGGCTGATGGTTTCTTCATCACATCACTCTGAGCATTACTTCCCGCCTCAGATCTCTTTTCTCTGGCACAGACTCTCCTGGTTCTCTCTCATCAGGACCCTTATAATTACATTGGGATCACCCAGATAATCCAGGATAATTTTCCCCCAGCTCCAGATTCTGAATCTAGTCACATCTGCCAAGACGCCTGTGTAAAGGAACATGTAAGGTCACATTTTTTTTAAACTCCTGGGATTAGGATGTGGGCATCTTTGGGGGCCCTTACTCAGCCTGCAATGACTCCACCACAACCTCCTGGCCAGCAGGTCCTCCTTTCCCTTACTTACCTCCCCAGCATGAGGGTTACTCTCATAAACTAGATCAAAGTAGCGAAAGGGTGTCCCCAGTTCCCGCCATGATGATACGTGGGCTTCATGCTCTGGTGTACCCACTCTGCCCTGAATGTGTCTGTGATCCAGAACGTAGTAAAAGAGAAAAGCAAAGAGACACATGGCTGGGCCCCAAACGAGATACGCTTCTCAGCTCACTGAAAGGGACCGACAAAAGTTTCTTGCCAGCCTCCACCTTGGGTCAGAGCTTTTGGCAAACTTCAGGCCTGGGAGTCTGGAGCAAGTCGGTTGGGCTGGAGCCTGGCTCTGCACTTACTGTTTCTGATGCCTACACAAAATGCGAGAGCCTCAGCAATGCAGAGATAATACAAGATTCCTGCATGAGGACCCCCAAGGATGAGGTGAGGGTGACTAAGACAGACAGGGTAGGCTAAGCCAGGTGAGTGAGGGAGGAAAAAACTTACGAATGACTGCTGCCCTTCGAAAACTGAAACCCAAACCACAATTCCAAAGCATATAAAGACATCTTGAATTTCTAAAACACCCCCAACAAAATCAACGAAGACGTTTTCTCACCTCAGATGAAAGGAATTTGATGGGAAAATATTTAGATGTTCAAAGAGATCCATAGAGGAATAACTTCTATCTTAGAAGAGCAGAAAGTTGTGAAACCACAAAAAGGAAGATAGGAAATAAGAAACAATAGATATAAAAACAACAAATTAGAAGTTTTGGAGGGGAAAATATCAACACTGAAGTTACAAAGAAAACTCAGGCAATTTTGGAAGCTGAGTTTCAGCCTCCACAGGGGGAGACTCTACACATAAGAATAGGTAACTTGATCTGTACTTCACACTACATACAAAAATTAAATATACATGGGTCATATACTTAAATGTAAAAACTATGAAGACTCTAGAAGAGAAAACACAGGAGGAAATCTTAGTGACCTTGGGTTGGCCCAAGATTATATACAGTGGCAAAAACAAACAAAAAAATATTTACAAACTAAAGAGATAATTATACATTTTATATTATCAAAATTAACTTCTCAAGGCACTCTTAAGTGAGTGTAAAGACAAACCACACATTAGGAAAAAATACTTATAAATGATTTATTTAACCAAGTACGTGTATCTGGAATATATAACAGATTTTCAAAACTCATGATTAGGGAAATAGATGACCCCTTCACCAAAACAGATAAAAGATCTGAATAGCTACTTTACCAAAGAAGGTATCAGGATGGCAAATAAGCACATGAAAAGATAGTCAAAATCATTAAGTCATTAAGGAAATGCAAAGTAAAACTTCAGTGAGATACAACTACTTACCTGTTAGGATGGTTGAATTAAAAAGATGGACTATCCCAAGTGCTGGTAAGAATGTGGATTAACTGTAACTCACACACAGTTCTAAGAATGGAAACTGTATTTTAGAAAACTGTTTGACAGTTTCTTCAGTAGTTAAATATACACGTACCCTTCCAGCCAGCCATTTTAGGTGTTTACCAAGAAAAATGAAAGCAGATGTGTATATAAAACTTGGACATGAATTTTCATGATAATATTAAGGGTAATAGCTTTCCAGGTGGTACTAGTGGTGAAGAATCCACCTGCCAATGTAGGAGATCCCTTGTTTAGGAAGATTCCCTAGGGAAGGAAATGGCAAACCACCCCAGCATTCTTGCCTGGGAAATCCCAAGGACAGAGGAGCCTGGTAGGCTACAGTCCATGGCGTTGCAAGAGTCAAATGCAGCTTAATGACTAAACAACAACAATAGCCCTTGACTGCAAATGACCCAAAGGCTATCCATAGATGAATACAGAAATGATTAGTGGCATTTCCATACAATGCTATTCAGCAAGGAAGCCCATGTGACAACATGAATCATGAGTGAAAAAAGCCAGACAGAAAATAGTATATACTGCATGAGTATATTCATACAGAATTCCAGAAACAACTCTTTCTAATTAGCTACAGTGGCAGAAAACAAATCAGTGAATGCTTAAGTATGAGTGACAGAGGGGTGGGCAGGATAAATGACAAAGGTGCAGGAAGAGAATTGGGGGTATGATACATATATATATATATATATATATATATATATATTCATTACCTTGAAAATGGGGACTCTTTCATGTGTTTACACATATTTGAAAACTAATCTGATTTGTACTTAAAATATGTGCAGTTTCTTCTATATTAACTGTATCTCAGTAAAGCTGTTTTATGACAACGAACTTATAAGTGATCAATGCAAAGAAACAGAAGAAAACAACAGAATGGGAAAAACTAGAGATCTCTTCAAGAATATTAAAGATACCAAGGGAATATTTCATGAAAATATGGGCTCGATAAAGGACAGAAATGATATGGACCTAACAGAAGCAGAAGATATTAAGAAGAGGTGGCAAGAATACACAGAAGAACTATATAAAAAAGATCATCGTGACTCAGATAAACACAATGGTGTGATCACTCACCTAGAGCCAGACATCCTGGAGTCTGAAGTCAAGTGGGCCTTAGGAAGCATCACTATGAACAAAGCTGGGGGAGGTGATGGAACTCCAGCTGAGCTATTTCAAGTCCTAAAAGATGATGTTGTAAAAGTGCTGCACTCAATATGCCAACAAATTTGGAAAACTCAGCAGTGGTCACAGGACTGGAAAAGGTCAGTTTTCATTCTAATCCCAAAGAAAGGCAATGCCAAAGAATGTTCAAACTACCGCACAACTGCATTCACCTCACACGCTAGCAAAGTAATACTCAAAATTCTCCAAGCCAGTCTTCAATAGTATGTGAACTGAGAACTTTCAGATGTTCAAGCTGGTTTTAGAAAAGGCAGAGGAACCAGAGATCAAATTGCCAACATCCAATGGATTATAGAAAAAGCAAGAGAATTCCAGAAAAACATCTACTTCTGCTTTATTGACTATACTAAAGCCTTTGACTGTGTGGATCACAACAAACTGAAAAATTCTTACAGAGATGGGAATACCAGGTTTTTCCAGTAATCATGTATGCATGTGAAAGCTGGACCATAAAGAGGGCTGAGCATCAAAGAACAGATGCTTTTGAACTGTGGTGTTGGAGAAGACTCTTAAGAGTCCCATGGACAGCAAGGAGATCAAAGCAGTCAATCCTAAAGGAAATCAGTCCTGAATATTCATTGGAAGGACTGATGCTGAAGCGCCAGTACTTTGGCCACCTGATACGAAGAACTGACTCATTGGAAAAGACCTTGATGCTGGGCAAGATTGAGGGCAGGAGGAGAAGAGGGTGACAGAGGATGAGATGGTTGGATGGCATCACTCATGACTCAATGGACATGAGTTTGAGCAAGCTCTGGGAGTTGGTGATGGACAGGGAGGCCTGGTGTGCTGCAGTCCATGGGGTTGCAAAGCGTTGGTCACAACTGAGTGACTGAACTGAACTTGTGTATTTATACCATGGAACAGTCTTCAGAAATTAAAAGCAATGAACTGGGGGTGATACATATTTACATGGACGAGTCACAGAAAGAGAAGCAAGGTTTATAATGATTCATAGAGAATAAGAAATATTATATACAGTTTGATGAACTACAAAAAATTGCATACACTATTGAGGCAAACATATATTAGCATGTTTGGGAGTCATCAGAAGTGTGTTTTCCTCTAGAGAGAGACATGAATTAGGGAGGGACGTTCAACGGCTTCAATGTCGTCAATAATATTTTACTGCCTTCTGAAAAATCCTATGCTAATATGATGAAAACACTGACATTTGCTAACGCTGGTGCTATGTATGGCAACATTGGTCATATGACTTGAAAAATTGTACTTTTGAGGTATATCCCTTCTTAAAAATGCATGTTTGCCCAGGGATGTGATCTCAGAAGAAAGATGAAGGCCCAGTTCAGCTTCCCATTGAGTTACTACCTTGACACATGACCAAGGACTAGTTCATCCCTAACCTGGGAATTCACAGTGACTAAGTCCCTGGCCAGGGAATTGGGTGTCAGAGAGACATTTTAAAGAAAAGATGAGCATGCATGCCAACTCCCTGCCCAGCATCTCCAAGTATGGGCTTGGGGCCCAGTGAGGGTGTCCAGGGTGGGAAGTCTGAAGAAATGCAATCCAGAGAAGCACTCAGACCAGCACTCAGAAGTGAGGAGCTAAAGCAGAATCATGGAGCCTACAAAGGTTAATCTGACCCACCTCTTGACTTTGCCTCTGTATTTAGTGCCAGTCATAATGCCCTAGACCCAGAGAAAACAAACTCACTGCATATCCTCCAACCACAGTGGGGGTGGGGGGGCTGGGAGGGGCTAGGGAAGGCTGCCAATCAGATGATGCTGTTACCCATTAGCACAGACTGGTAATTCCTTCCCTCAGACCATTGCGCCTTCTTAGAAATAATAGCTCAACAACCTTTATACTTATACTGATGAAGAGTCTCAAGCTCTGAGACTCCCCAAGAAAGAGCTGGCTTATTTCTTCAGCAGTAGGGGATAAATTTCACATCCACACATCAACACATGAAAAGCTGACATCAGACTCCAGGTTAAGCAAACTATTTATGTTCAGACACATATCTGAGAAAGCTGCAGCTAAAAACAAAAGGGGGTCCCTTCTCATCACTACTTTTATGTGCTCTGAGTCTCCAAAATTGCTGGTAATTACCCTGGAGTCCATGTCAGGGCTTTTGTATAGCCTTATAAAAATGCTCAGTACAGTCCTTATTGTCAGTTAAGATACTTCTGTTAATTGAGACTCAATGGTTTGGACCAAACAATTTTGGGGTGAGAACCCTATGTAGATAATAAAAGCACTTAAAATATAAAGAAAAATAAAGGGCCACTTTAAAAAGCATTTGTAAGGTAAAATAAACAGCAAGTAAATTGATATAAATAGGCCTATATCCCCAGTAAAAGGAGATTCCAACAAAGAAAGTATTTCCATGATGACTGTGGAAGTGAACGCCACAAATTACAACATTCAGTCACACTTCCCCAAGGAATAAAGAACACTGACAACTTGGAAAAAAAAATTTAATATATTTTAAAAGGTGTTTTCTAATGAAGGCATTCGTATTTTGCTAAATACTCGGTGTCTGATCCTGAAGTATGGTACCATGTAGGACAGTGCTTCATTATAATGTGATCCAAATCATGGCCATCTGATTAGAATCATTTAGGTCAGCAAACTTTGTAAAGGGCCAGGTATAATAAATATTTTCAATTGTGACCTGTAGGCTCTGTCATTACTGCTCACTGCTGGTATAGTGAGAAATGGTATAGTGTGAAAGCAGCCATAAATGATTCATAAACACATGCATGTGGCCCTGTGCCAATAAAACTTTATTTACACAAACAAGTTTTGTGCTGGATATGGTCCATAGACCATAGTTCGTGAACTAACTTAGGAAAGTGGTTTTCTTTTCTTTTTTCTTTCTTTTTTACTGAAACCCACAGTAAAAAATACATCAAACCCAGCACTGACACACGGACACATAGAGAAGTAAGTTTTACCAAACCCAACTTACCCTTTCTACAAGGAATGCACTCTGCTACTGTCTTTTCTCCTCTCCTCTTTCATTTAGTTTTTTTAAATGCTAATCCCATCCATTCTGGTGATTCATCACCTGCAGATCAAAAAACATTATTGCTTGTTAAAATGCAGATTCCCACAGCCCGCCAATTAAAACTCCTCACGTAGGATTTCGAAATGTTGGCCCAGACATTTACAGGTTTTCTTTAAGAGATCCCCAACTGATTCTTGTGCACACCAGGCTTATAAAGCTCCGGTCTGGTCTATCAGATGGAATTCTACACAGAGTAAAATTAAAATTAAACCAAGTTGTCTTCTGTAAAACATTTGTATATTTTCTAAGGCGGCTCTCATTTTGGCTTGAATTCAACTTATGCATGATTTAGGACCTTTTTCCTTTTCTTCTTATGTCACTTTGAATTTCCAGCATCATGACAGAATTTTGTGTTTGTTTTTTTTTTTAAAGAAGAAAGTGCAGGTCAAGCATTTTTCCATTTATAGTCTGTGTGATCACTACAACGTATACTGAAAAGACATGAAGTTATTCAAAAGGAATACTTGGACCTTATTTGTTTTGTTGCTGTTAGAATTATACTAAATACCTTCAGTTCTACCATGTAACTTGTGATTAAGTATTCCTTCCTCTGACAATTTCTTCTGGATGTGTTCCAACATCTTGAATTGGACTCGATGCCTTTCTGAGCTTTACCTCTGGATATAACGCTGTTAGAAGCTAAATTCTATTTGGTGTACGATAAGTGTCATTTTATTCAACTAACAAACACAGTTAATCGGCAGTGATGGTCACTGTAATTATATATAATGTGGTAAATCTTTTACCGGGCTTAAGATAACATACTCTATGCCCCAGAGTTTTGACACTTCATTTCTCTAACCCTTGACTTTCAAGAATCTCACTCTTGCCTGCAATCTTGTGGCTGCCGCCTCGCAGTTCAGCATTCATTTCCTTTGTCTGCTCTGGTACAACAGAGCTGAAATTGGACAGTCCTCAGAGGCCTTGAGTTCTGACATCTCCTTCCTTCCTTTACTTCGATTAGACTTGCACGGGGATGATAATGATGACTTGGAGAAAGAAGGAATTTCTTGGAGTTAGCAGGAATTCTGGAGGGAACCCGAGCCAGCCTTGTCTGCAAGACAGATGAACTGGCCTCCTCCCTACCCTTTCACCCCAGGCTGTTTTCCATTCCAGAATGATCAGAAAGCCGGCCAAGACCTGTCCCAGGCAGTGTAGACTTGAGCTGGGGGGGGCGGGGGGCCCCGCGCACACAGGGTGCACTGCTGTTCCAATTAGCACTCTCATTTTCCCCTGGCTTCTGGCCAGAGGGCTTCATCTCCCAGCACACTCCAAACACCAGCGCAGCCGGTCAAGTGGGTTACCATGGACTTATTGCAGCCTGCCCTGAGGTGATGGTCAGTTATGTTTGAGGGTCGTTTTCAAGCAAGACGGAATCAGAAGTTGGAATGGAGGTTGGAACCAAATGAGCATTTTTATCCGGACTGGGAACTGCTTATCAAAATAGTTTTAGTTATCAAGCAAGCACAAAGTGCCTGGAAATGACGTTCCCGGTGAGGGGAAATGGCCCAGCTGTGCTTTTTTTGGCTTTCTCTCATCTGTGGAACAGGAAAAATATTAATCAATGGAAAAAATGCTCCCTTTCTGTTAATTTAACACATGAGTTTGCAATAGTGTGGGAAATAGTACTATCTAATGTGTTTACATCACCATTTTATTACATGGATGGCAAAGAACTTTTGATTTGACTTAAGCCACACGTTTTGCACCTACAGCGATGTTTTATTTTCTCATTGGCTGAAAACATATGATAGAGAAAGTTCCAGGATTCCCTGTGATCTTACAGTCATTGTGTTAGAATAGCTGAGGGAAGAGGCCCAGTGACCCTCTAACTCACACTGGGCAACACCTTTTTTCCCCATTAACAGGGAAGCAATTCGCAATTCAGGGCTTCCTCCTGAAACAAATTAGTGACACTTCTCCAAGAAGATAAAGAATAGCTCAGACAAGAGTGCCATGACTGGGGTTCACAGCTTTCTCTGCCTCCCTTTTGCACTTTTAGTGAAGGATGACTCGCACATAACCAAACTCGCACACTGCGAGAGTCCAGCACAATGCATTTTCACTAAGCAAGCCCACCCGGGTAACCAACCATCTCCATGCCTCTTTTGTTCCAGGTGATGAGGCTTCGCAAACTGGCTCAGCAGATTGCAAACTGCAAACAGTGCATCGAGCGGTCGGCATCACTCATCTCCCAAGCAGAACACTCTCTGAAGGAGAATGATCACGCGCGTTTCCTACAGACCGCTAAGAATATCACTGAGAGGTGAGTGCAGGGGCTACTGGGAAATTCTCAGTGCCTGGGCTCCCGTGTCTGGACTGTGATTGGTTGGCCTTGCCCTGCCTTGCTTTTGTTTGCATTTTCAAGGCTGGGTACCAGAGAGAATAGAGGCTTTGAGTTGCTTTGTTCCAGCTCAAAATGCTTCCCTTTGACCTATCAAAGCCTTTTCAGTATCAGCCGGGAGTTCAAGGCCTTTGAAACAAGAGCTTGCAAGTTAGAAAGAATAAAATCTGCCTTCTTTTACTGGGGAAGAAAGCTTAGGATGGCACAAAACTGCATTTACTGTGACTCTCAGACCTGATCTTATCATATACTTGATAACAAAGAATCAAAATGAACACCAAACATAAAAGGGAATCTTTTCTTCTATCTCAAGGCTTATCTAGTTTTAAAAACCACCCAGGTGTTGTTCTCTGTGAGTGCTGTTTTTATTTGGTTGAGAAGCTTTACCTCTCCTCAAAGGTCAAGACCAACTCATGTGGAAGAGAGAAGACCCAACTGTCAACTTCATACCACCTCCTTTGGAAATCTTCTTTATTCTGTGGTGGGGGACATAAACATTACGTGATTTGAAAGGACAGCTCAGCAGTGAAACTGACAGGGGTCACTGCGCCTTCAGTGCACATACTTGATAGGCATAAAATTACTCGCCTTCACTGATGCAAACACCTATAGCAATTCTTGGGGAGCCCAAGAAAAGCACCTCATGCGACCTAAATGCATGACATCTCCAGCCAATGCCATTGACACTGACTTTTCATTCAGTGCAATTTTCAAGAGTCAACTCACCTTTATCCAAAGCAATAATTGAAGCCTATCCCTGGAAGACCCCAGACAGCTCCTTCTTCCTGATCTTTATCCAGCAGCAGGGCTCTGCAAACTCTGCTTATAAAGGACCAGAGTAAATATGTTCAGTTATGAAGGTTATCTAGTCCCCATGACAACTACTCAACTCAGCCATGATAGGTCTCCAGCAGCCTAGTATAGATGCAAATGAACGGGCAATGGTGTGTTGCAATAAGACTACTGGCAAAAACAGGCAGCAGGTCAGATCTGGCCCTCAGCCAGGGCTTCCCAGGTGGCGCTTAGTGGTAAAGAACCCGCCTACCAATGCAGGAAATGTGGGTTTGATCGCTGGGTTGGGAAGATCCCCTGGAGGAGGGCATGGAAACCCACTCCAGTATTCTTGCCTGGAAAATCCCATGGACAGAGGAGCCTGGTGGGCTACATTCCATGTTGCAGAGAGTTGGACACAGCTGAAGTGACTTAGCACACACACTGGACTTTGCCAGCCCTTGGCCTAGGGCAAAAAAATACTTACCATCTTCTGACCTGAATTTCTTCAGGGAAAGAGAAAAAAAACTACAGTTTATTGAGGGTTTGCTTATATTGCACACTGTGCTGATGCTCAAAATACCACACAGAGGTCAGCAGTGGTATTTCCGCTTCCAGTATCCCATCAATGCGAGGAGGGTATAGTCTCTTTATGGCTCTAGTCTAGTATCCAGCTGGTTTCTTTGTGTTCTTTCTCCTGTTTGAGATTTCCTCTGCGACTGGTTAGATACTTATCTCTGCCAATGAACGTGGATAACAGCTGGTTATCATCCCTTTTATATCCTTAAAATGATCTCCTCCCTCCTCCAAAGGCAGCCAGCTTCTTTCCTCAGGACTCGTCAGTTCCAAGTGTTTAATTGTCTCCACTCCTCTCATCTGGACTGCCTCCAGGTGCCTGAAATATTCAAGCTAAAGTTAAAAAACTGCAAACAGCACTAATACTCCAGTGTACCCGGGACACTCAAGTAGACAGCATTTACACTTACATCATGGTTTCCAACTGGGATCCACTAGTACTTTTCTCCAGCTATAAATTGTGCAATGTCCAGATGAAATGGCTAGTATGAGTTGCATTTCTCAGCACTTCTTAAAAATCTGGGCCAGTCTAACATGGATAAATTCTCAGCTAGCAGGAGAGAGAACATGGCCCCATAACAGTTAAGATAGAATGTTCTGGAAGAAGATGTGCATTTGAAGTCTAACACAACAGGAGCATGGATGCCCACATGGCATCTCCCTTTGACCCAGCAGGTCATACCTGGACCCATTCAACTCTACCTCTCACAGGCCCATCTCGTCAAGCATAGAATTGTGACCCACTGCTCTTTCCACAAATGAATTTTACCATATATAGGGTTTGCCAGAAAGTTCCTGTGGCTTATTCCATAACAGCTTATGGAAACACACAAATGAACTTATTGACCAATCCAATACTCTATTCTCAAGCCTCACTACTACATAATTTTTGGTGTGATTGTATGTGCACTTTTCTAACATGATGTTAAATAAGCAAAACTCTTCACTAAATCCATAAGAAACTTGGCATACTACTTATGAAAAGTTTAAACTTCTATCAAGTTTGAATGCGTACTACCTGTAAAAATTTGCCAGGAGCCCTTGTCGCTCTCGGAGAAGGCAATGGCACCCCGCTACAGTACTCTTGCCTGGAAAATCCCATGGACGGGGGAGCCTGGTAGGCTGCAGTCCATGGGGTCGCTAAGAGTCGAACGCGATTGAGCGACTTCATTTTCACTTTTCACTTTCATGCAGTGGAGAAGGAAATGGCAACCCACTCCAGTGTTCTTGCCTGGAGAATCCCAGGGACGGGGGAGCCTGGTGGGCTGCCATCTATGGGGTCGCACAGAGTCGGACATGACTGAAGCGACTTAGCAGCAGTAGCAGCTTGTCGCTCTGTTTCTTCATCCCATCTCTGTCTGTCTCTATTTGTCAATCCTCTTGGTCAATTCTTGAGCCCTTCGCCTTTTCCAGCAACCAGAATATGGTAAAAAGGCAATGACCTTGACCTTGTAATTTGGAAACCGGGGTTCAAATCCTAGCACTGTCACCTTTTAACTGTGATTCTTTGTCCAAGAGCTATTTTTGACTCAGAAAACTGGGCTCCTAATAGCTACCTCTATCCACAGTTGTGATAACATTGCTGGCCACTCCTATAAACATGTCTTTGGTGTTGTAGATACTCCATAATGTTCCTTGGATTTGTGTTTTCATATTACTTAACATTCTTCTCTAAAATGTGACTTCACAGCTCTGTTCCTGTCTGTCTGCCATGGGCTTTGGCACCTGTGTACTTGTAAACCATCTTTACTCTTCTAGTCAAGGGTGGAATGGCCACAGGAAACTTAATACTGCAGGCCTTCCTCAAGTTAGAATTGGATGCAACTTTTCTGCATCCTTACATCACTTAAAGTGCATATGTTTGCCTACAAGCTGAATCAGACCACATAAAGATTTTTCAATTCAGAAGCATGAAAAAAAAAAAACCCAAGAGGGGAGAAAGCCTCAAGTTTTACATTGTAAGAGATGCATATGCTTTAGAATCAAGCCCTTGGCTCTATGCTAATTGCTCAGGAGTAATGCCAACCCCCTGAAAAAGACCCTGATGCTGGCAAAGATTGAGGGCAGGAGCAGAAGGGGGCGGTAGAGGATGAGATGGTTAGATGGTATCATCAACTCAATAGACATGAGTTTGAGTGAAGGACAGGGAACCCCAGAGTACTGCAGTCCATGGGGTTGCAATGAGTCGGACATGACTGAGCAACTGAACAACAACAGCAATGACAGCTGGCATTTGGGGCTGCTCCCTGATGCTTACAGTTTCCTCATGTGCTCCCAGTGGGCAAGAGCCCCAGTCATCTTGTTTTCACCATGAAGACCCCAGGACATAGCAAGCTGCCTGATCTGAATGAATGCATGAAGACATCTATAAAACAGGGTGATTATTCATTCCTACCCAATACAGTTCCTGTGGTCATGTATGGATGTGAGAGTTGGACTGTGAAGAAGGCTGAGTGCCGAAGAATTGATGCTTTTGAACTGTGGTGTTGGAGAAGACTCTTGAGAGTCCCTTGGACTGCAAGGAGATCCAACCAGTCCATTCTGAAGGAGATCAGTCCTGGGATTTCTTTGGAGCGAATGATGCTGAAGCTGAAACTCCGGTACTTTGGCCAAATGACGTGAAGAGTTGACTCACTGGAAAAGACCCTGATGCTGGGAGGGATTGGGGGCGGGAGGAAAAGGGGATGACAGAGGATGAGATGGCTGGATGGCATCACTGACTCGATGGACGTGAGTTTGAGTGAACTCCGGGAGTTGGTGATGGACAGGGAGGCCTGGCGTGCTGTGATTCATGGGGTCGCAAAGAGTTGGACATGACTGAGCGACTGAATTGAACTGAATACAGTTCCTGTAGGGATAAAATGAAATAATTGAACAAAGATATTAACTGAGATCCTATCTCAAGGTAAATGTGCAACAAATGCTAATTTCTCTCCTTCCCACTCACTAAATGGATCCAAATGGATTGTATAATGGACTATATACTCAAGCCTCGCTAATATATCATTCTTGGAGTGGTTTTTTGTACACTTTTCTAAAATTATGTTAAATAAGCAAAATTCTTTACTCAATCTAAGCCTAACAAAGTTGGTCTACTACTTAAAAAAAAAATTGCATTTGAAAGTGAAAGTGAAGTCGCTCAGTCGTGTCCAACTCTTAGTGACCCCATGGACTGCAGCCCACCAGGCTCCTCTGTCCATGGGATTTTCCAGGCAAGAGTACTGGAGTGGGGTGCCATTGCCTTCTCCATAAATTGTATATTAGAGCATTGCCTTCTCCATAAATTGTATATTAGAGACCAAGATACTCCTGTTCCACCAGCACCCAGTAAACCAGCAAGGAGCAAAAGCCCAGTAAAGCACTTCACAGGCCAATAGCCCTGATTACTCAACAGCTGACAGTATTGTTCACTATGGAATCTCTTCATCAAGGGGTATGTATCTCCCAGAAAAAGGAAAAAGAGAACTGTTGAGTTAGTTTATCATGTAATAAAAGGTCATACAATGATTTTAAAAGCTATCTTGAATAACAAAATGACATAACATGAAAAAAATGAAAATACACAAAATAGGTACCAAAATTAGGTGTGAAATAATAGGCATTTAGCAGCAAATTATCTGTATCAAGGGGCTTCCCTGGTGGCCCAGAGGTAAAGAATATGCCTGCAATGCAGGAGACACAGGCACTGTGGGTTCGATCCCTGGGTTGGGAAGATCCCCTTGAGAAGGGAATGGCAACCCACTCCATTATTCTTGCCTGGAGAATCCCATGGACAGAGGAGCCAGGCTGACTTTGGTCCCTAGGAGGGACTTAGATTCTATCAGATGAAGTCTTTGTCCCACACCGCCATAGGCAATTCAAGGATCCAACCAACTTCCCCAAATACAAAGCCGAGAATGCCAGTCATCTACCAGAAAGATGTCATTTCATCATGAGAATCAGAGTGTATCTGATGAGTGATTTTTGAAATGTGTTCTATTGGGTGTTAATTGGTGTGAAAACAAGGCTCCAGAGTCAAATGCATTTGGGAAATCCTGAGTTGACGAAAGCAAGCCACATTTTGTTACTATGAGACCTCACCAGGTTTTCCCATGGTGATGTGCATCATAGCCCACCAACCTGAGAGGGACCCATTTCAATTCCATTGTCAGGGATCAGGAATGTGGGCAATATTAAGGGAGCAGGGTAGGGAATCTTCCCCTGGCATTGACTGGCGGAAATGTAAGCACTGTAGCTCTAGACATGTATTCCTTCCACAACACTGGCCCCAAGTGGCTGCTAGCAACTGAGTGTCATGGAGATTAGGGGCATCAGAATCAAAATACAAAGAGGAGGTAGGGACTTCCTTGATGGCCCAGTCGCTAAGACTCTGTGTTCTCAATGCAGGGGGCCCAGGTTCAATCCCTGGTCAGGGAACTAGAACCCACATGTCACAACTTAAAGATCTCACATGCTGCAACTAAGACTCAGTGCAGCCAAATGAATTAATTAAAAAAAATAGGAAGAGGAAGTAATGTGCAACCCACCCTATGAGGCATCAAGGTAGGACGCAATACCCTTATTTCCTCCAGTATAGTAAGAGCTTGACACACACATACCTATAAGCATGTGCACACATATTCCCCCCCACCCCCCCCCCACACACACAGACATGACTAAAAGCACAGAACTGAGAAAGTAGGATAGTCTGAGGGCCCTGGTGGATTTGGGCAATTTATCTGAAAGGCCAAAAGATGGGCAACAAGGATTTGGGGAATAAACATGGCCTATAATGTTGACTTTGGCAGATCTCCACTCCCCTGTCATTCCAGATAAGAATTTGAAATTGTAGCCAAACATAAATATCTTTCCTTCCATCAAAAAATAATAATAATAATAATAATGTGTAGGTGTTAAATGCTGCAGTCATCTCCCAAGAGTCTTTTTGTCAGTCTTTGCCCCTGAGGCTTAGGAACTTTCATTCTTTTTGTTTCCACTCTACCAAGTCCCCACCATCAAGATGGCATGTGTTGGGATTCCCTGGTGGCTCAGTGGTAAAGAATCTGCCTGCCAATGAAGGAGACACAAGTTCGATCCCTGGTCTGGGAACAGGCCACAGGGCAACTAGCTGTGCTCCACAACTACTCAGTCTGTGCCTAGAGCCTGGGAACCACAACTACTGAAGCCCACATGCCCTATAGCCCATGCTCCGCCCTACAGCCTATGCTCCGCCCTACAGCCTATGATCCCCAACAAGAGAAGCCATGCAGTGAGAAGCCTGTGCACTGCAACCGAGAGTAGCCGCTGCTCGCCACAGCTAGAGAAAAGCCCACATAGCAACAAAGACCCAGCACAGCCAAAAAATAAACAGAATTATTTTTTAAAAAGGATGGCAGGCATTGTCAACAACGTCCCTGACTAAAGCATGGTTTAGTTGATTGTTTCTGGACAACAGAACCAGGAGAAACTTGGCAATGAAATCTATTTTGGATGAACGTGAACATAAGCTGGTGCCATAGGACAGGGGAAGTACCAGCTCGAGATTATCTGTTCAGAGCGTTTGAGATCCTCTAACTTGGTGTGCACAAGGTCTGTGCCACATGGGAAGAGCAGAGAAGCACAATAGGAAGTTCAGTGCTTGTTTTATAATAGCTTGGCACACTTCTCCCTGTTGGACATCATAAAACAGAAATAACTGGGGTTTCACTTTGAAATTTTTATTTGAGGAGTTCAAATGGCGCTGTAGCATTTCTTTGAATTTTTCTGCATGGATGCAAATATTTTGGGTTCTTTAGTAAATGACATAAATGGAGGGCTTACTCAATCTTCATTGTAAATAGTTGTTGACTAATCCTAAGATCTGAGTTTGAAGGAGTTTTGTGATAATAGGTCGTAAGGAAAGCATTTCTTAAGTTCAGTTTGACCATGTGTGAAAATTGCCTAGCAACCATTCCTTTTCCATGAGTCTGAATTAGCACTTGTCATAATAATTAGTCCAGTTCTCTTGGGTACAATAATTAGCTAATAAAATCACACAACTCTGCTAGTCACTGTTTCTTGGTGAAAAGCTACAGTGGTGAATTTAGATTCTCCATCTTCGTTCAAACACTTGAAACTTTTCTTTCCAGGGTTTAGGCCTCTTCAAACTTTGATCTGTGGACCTCAGTATCATTTCAGTTATGACACTGTTGATTGTCCTCTACTTCCGTCCCTCTGTAGCACTGAATATGTGCCAGTACAATGATAGAAACTTTATTTCTAAGGATTCTGAGCATTTCACAGGACTGACTTTTTTTTAATCAAGGTAAATTTTGCATAACATAAAATTAACCATTTTAAAGTGAACAGTTCATTAGCATTCAGTACATTCACAACATTGTACAATTCCTGCCTCTGTGAAGTTCCAAATGATTTTCCTCACCCCAAAAGAAAACCCCACACCCATTATGTAATCACTCCCCACTGTCCCCTTGCCCCCAACCCCTGGCAACCACCTGTTTACTTTCTGTCTCAACAGAGTTGTCTACTATGGACATTTCATGTAACTGCATCATACAAGATGTGGCCTTTTGTCTCTGGCTTCTTTCACTTAACATAATACTTTTAAGGTTTGTCCACGTCATAGCATCTATCAGTATTTCATTCCCTTTTATGACTGAATAATATTCCATTGTACTGACATGCCCACAGATGTTATTTTTATAGCCAAGATATATTTCCTTATAAAATCCAAAACTTTAAGAGCCATTAAGAGATGCAAAAAGAGATCTACCTCATAGAGTAACCTGGCTGAAATTTTTCCAGATGAAATGGAAGAGTACAAACCTAGAATTCTCTTCCTGGCTGCTGCCAGCTAGCTTTATGGCCTTGTATACATGAGCGTAAGTGCCTTTAATTAGAAAATAAGTAACGAGGTAAAGGTTGTTTCATTTTGTTTAATTTCCTGAAATACCAGAATCAATAAGATTACGAGTCTAACATAGTTTGATGCGCTCAGAAGTGGTTTACATCATCCCATAATTTTCCTGTTCTTAGAAGGACCACTTGCATTCTTTAATGAGTCAAAATGGTCTGCTATTGATAACAACTTTTCCAATCAACATGACAGTCCATTGCAGGAGATTGATACATACCAATAGCTTGCTTTATAGAGTATACATGAGAAGTCTAACTAGCAACCCTAATGAAGAAGAGAAACAGTGGATCCATCAGGGAAATGTGTGAGAAAGCTCATACATATTTTCTATGGCATCTGCTGGGAATATGGTGCAAGAAAATGAGGACAGGGAGAATGAAAACGAGCCAGACCAAAACTCCTTTTTTAATGTTTATTTTAGAGAGAGGCTAGTCATTGATTAAACTAATCCAATATCTGGGAACATTCTTTTTTAATCTTCACTTTGCCTTTTATGCAGCTTGAAATTTGGGAGATCCCTCTTTGAAGTGGAGAAGGGTCGGGTCTGAAAGGAACAAACAGTTTCCCAGACAGATGTGTGAAGAAATGCCTGGGGCCGTGTGCTTCTCGCTTGGGTTAGATGTGCGAGGGACAGGCAGTTACATACACAGCAATGTGAAATATGAATATTCTCTCGCCTCCATGGGGAATTTTTTTCCGATAGTAAAAAGGAAGGGAGGAAGCCATTCCGCTGTTTTCCCACGTCCTCTGCCTTCTCTTGAAGCTTGTGCTCATTTGCATGTGTTGCTGCTTGTGCCATTCCGAGATTCTTTTTAAGGCTCACATACAAAAATGGCACTGGTTTTTGTGGGGGTTTTTGACATTAAAAAAATTATTTTTAATTGAAGTATAGCAGATTTACAATGTTGTATTTATTTCTGCTGTACAGCAAAGTGACTCAGTTACACACATATATATTTTTTCATATTCTCTTCCATTATGGTTTATCACACAGTATTGAATGTTCTACAATTCCCTGTGCTATACAGTAGGACCCTGTCATTTATCCATCCTATATATAAGAGCTTACATCAAAAACACTATTTTTTAACGATATTTCTTTTCCTTTTATTTTTTTCATTCCTGTGCAATGATGGTAAAAGCTGGCTTGACATTTCTAAAAAGTTGTTTTCTTTCAATTACAGAGTCTCCATGGCAACAGCATCATCCCAGGTCCTCATTCCTGAAATCAACCTCAATGACACATTTGACACCTTCGCCTTAGATTTTTCCCGAGAGAAGAAATTGCTAGAATGTCTGGATTACCTTACAGGTATTGTCTTTGGTGTTTTCTTTAATACCGGGTATATTCAGTGATACAAAACTTTGCCACTAGATGAGTTTCCTAAAACCAGAGGTGTGGACTTCTGGTGAGGAATGAGTCTAATATTCCTGTAAAAAATGTTTGACATTCCTTTTTTTTTCTAAGCAAAATAATACAGCCCATGATTCAATTGGGGACAGAAGCAAAAAGACAATCTAGGTCACTAAAAGCACACTTAGCACCATTTTTCTCCGAGTATGGGTACCACACATGATACCTCTTGTCAGCCAGTACAGGGTTAGCATGGCTGTTTTCCATTTTGTGTCCACAAGGCAGATGGCTCTCACAGTACCTTGGCAGAGAAAAACGTGGCAGCTAACTCTGATGGGGTATCTACCCTGCTCCAGCTCTTGGTGTTTAACCTTCACAACATCGAATTGAGGTCAGGTATTATAATCCTCATTTGCAAACAGTAGAGGTCATGCATCTTGCTGGAGGTCAGACAGCTAGGGAGAGGCAGAATTGGGATTTACCTCAGGTTTGTACACACTCCAAAGACCTCCATTCTTTCTACTAAAAGACTGGATTTCATCTTGGCGAAGGTCACCATAGCAAATGTCCCCCAGATCACAGTAGGATTCCTGGTGCCATGTTTCAGTTCTGTGGGGTCAAGCTTAAAAAACAAAATGAGCCATAATACAAGAAAACCTCAGGCTACTCCTATTCCTAACCATGCTCCCAAATCTTTCTTTGCTGTCAACCCCTGGGCTTCCCAAGTAGCTCAGTGTAAAGATACCACCTGCCAATGCAGGAGATTCGGGTTTGATCCCTGGGTTGGGATGGTCCCCTGGAGAAGGAAATGGCAACCCGCTCCAGTATTTTTGCCTGGAGAATCCCATGGACAGAGGAGCCTGGTGGGCTACAGTCCATAGGGTCACAAAAGAGTTGGACACGACTGAGCAATTAAACAACAACTAAGGCAATAACAGACATGACAGAATGTGGACTGAGTAGACAACTTTATCTGTGTTGTCCAAGGCTGCGATATCTGTGACTTCAGAGAAGCTCTGTGTACAGAGCGAATCCAGGTGTGTACTGAACTTAGGATCTACCACCTTCAAGAGACCACATCCTTAACTGAACACAACATCAGCATTTCCACTCTCATCATGTGTGTGTGTGTGTGTGTGTGTAAGCGAGAGAACGTGCGTGCGCACACGCGCACACACACAGCTGGGAAAAGGGAAGTAGGAGAGAGGGAGCATTGGGTAATGTGTTTTTCTAGTCTGTGGTTAGAAAGCACACTTGTATATTCAAGGGTGCTGTACCCAGAAGACCAGTTTTTTCCTTACCTGGACCCAAGGTGTTATTTTTAGCCTTTGTGCATTTGCAAGGGAGGCAAGTCACTCCAGAAACATCTTATCATAGGGAGTTCTTTCAAACCATATAATTTCTAGGAAGAAAGGAAGAAATTGACTCAGAAAGCATGTCCAGTAAGGAATCAAACTGGATTTCAGCTATTCATGGATATACCTCTGAGATTTATCTAAACTAACACTATTCCATAGAACTTTCTAAGATGGTAAGAACAGTCTCCATCCGCACTGTCCAGTCAAGTACCTACTAGCCACATAGGGTTATTGAAAATTTGACATGTTCTGAGTTTTTACTGGACATGAGTTTGGATAAACTTAAGGAGTTGGTGATGGACAGGGAGGCCTGGCGTGCTGCGGTTCATGGGGTCGCAAAGAGTCGGACACGACTGAGTGACTGAACTGAACTAGTTTTTACTTGTAGTTTGCTTTAATTAAAATTTAATTGCAATGTCAAGAGCCACATGGAGCTCATGACTACTGTACTGGACCATTCAGGTCAGCCTTTCTGGCACTGAAATGCTTTATATGATAGCATCCTATTAAATAAAAGTCTCCTTTATTCTTGTATCATGTGGGAACGGGTGTGTTTGCAACAAGAGAAAATCAGGTGAGCAATGACTGAACCCCTCAGAGAGGATTCCTATCACAGAAAACAGGATACCAGAGGTGTGCCGCTCATGGCTGGACAGCAGTTCTGTGATGACCTCAGACATCAAGCTCTCTTTTTCTGCTTTGCTATCCTCATCTTGCCACATGATTCCATTACGACTCCACCTCCAAGCATTATGCCCAAGTTACAGACAAAAAGAAAAGGACAAGAGGGGAAATGATGACCAAAAGTTCTGTCTACCAGGTTTGTCTTTATTTCACATAAGTTCAGTTCAGTTCAGTCGTTCAGTCGTGTCTGACTCTTTGCAACCCCATGAATCGCAGCACGCCAGGCCTCCCTGTCCATCTTCATCTCCCAGAGTTCACTCAAACTCAAGTCCATTGAGTCGGTGATGCCATCCAGCCATCTCATCCTCTGTCGTCCCCTTTTCCTCCTGCCACCAATCCTTCCCAGTATCAGAGTTTTTTCCAATGAGTCAACTCTTCACATGAGGTGCCAAAGTACTGGAGTTTCAGCTTTAGCATCAGTCCTTCCAAAGAACACCTAGGGCTGATCTCCTTCAGAATGGACTGGTTGGATCTCCTTGCAGTCCAAGGGACTCTCAAGAGTCTTCTCCAACACCACAGTTCAAAAGCATCAATTCTTTGGCGCTCAGCTTTCTTCACAGTCCAACTCTCGCATCCATACATGACCACTGGAAAAACCATAGCCTTGACTAGACGGACCTTTGTTGGCAAAGTAATGTCTCTGCTTTTCAATATACTATCTAGGTTGGTCATAACTTTTCTTCCAAGGAGTAAGCATCTTTTAATTTCATGGCTGCAGTCACCATCTGTAGTGATTTTGGAGCCCCCCAAAATAAAGTCTGACACTGTTTCCACTATTTCCCCATCTATTTCCCATGAAGTGATGGGACCGGAAGCCATGATCTTCGTTTTCTGAATGTTGAACTTTAAGCCAACTTTTTCACTCTCCACTTTCACTTTCATCAAGAGGCTTTTTACCTGTGGCGGATTCATTTTGATATTTGGCAAAACTAATACAATTATGTAAAGTTTAAAAATAAAATAAAATAAAAAAGAGGCTTTTTAGTTCCTCTTCACTTTCTGCCATAAGGGTGGTGTCATCTGCATATCTGAGGTTATTGATATTTCTCCCGGCAATCTTGATTCCAGCTTGTGCTTCTTCCAGCCCAGCGTTTCTCATGATGTACTCTGCATATAAGTTAAATAAGCAGGGTGACAATATACAGCCTTGACGTACTCCTTTCCCTATTTGGAACCAGTCTGTTGTGCCATGTCCAGTTCTAACTGTTGCTTCCTGACCTGCATATAGGTTTCTCAAGAGGCAGGTCAGGTGGTCTGGTATTCCCATCTCTTTCAGAATTTTCCACAGTTTATTGTGATCCACACAGTCAAAGGCTTTGGCATAGTCAATAAAGCAGAAATAGATGTTTTTCTGGAATTTTCTTGCTTTTTCCATGATCCAGCGGATGTTGGCCATTTGATCTCTGGTTCCTCTGCCTTTTCTAAAACCAGCCTGAATATCTGGAAGTTCAAGGTTCACGTATTACTAAAGCCTGGCTTGGAGAATTATGAGCATTACTTTACTAGCGTGTGAGATGAGTGCAGTTGTGCGGTAGTTTGAGCATTCTTCGGCATTGCCTTTCTTTGGGATTGGAAGGAAGACTGACCTTTTCCAGTCCTGTGGCCACTGCTGAGTTTTCCAAATTTGCTGGCAAATTGAGTGCAGCACTTTCACAGCATCACCTTTTAGGATTTGAAATAGCTCCACTGGAATTCCATCACCTCCACTAGCTTTGTTCGTAGTGATGCTTTCTAAGGCCCCCTTGACTTCACATTCCAGGATGTCTGGCTCTAGGTGAGTGATCACACCATCATGATTATCTTGGTCGTGAAGATCTTTTTTGTACAGTTCTTCTGTGTATTCCTGCCACCTCTTCTTAATATCTTCTGCTTCTGTTAGGTCCATACCATTTCTGTCCTTTATCCAGCCCATCTTTGCATGAAATATTCCCTTGGTATCTCTAATTTTCTTGAAGAGGTCTCTAATCTTTGCCATTCTGTTGTATTCCTCTATTTCTTTGCACTGATCGCTGAGGAAGGCTTTCTTATCTCTTCTTGCTATTCTTTGGAACTCTGCATTCAGATGGTTGTATCTTTCCTTTTCTCCTTTTTTTTCGCTTCTCTTCTTTTCACAGCTATTTGTAAGGCCTCCTCAGACAGCCATTTTGCTGTTTTGCAATTCTTTTCCATGGGGATGGTCTTGATCCCTGTCTCCTGTACAATGTCACAAAACCTCCGTCCATAGTTCATCAGGCACTCTATCAGATCTAGTCCCTTAAATCTATTTCTCACTTCCACTGTATAATCATAAGGAATTTGATTTAGGTCATACCTGAATGGTCTAGTGGTTTTCCCTACTTTCTTCAATTTAAGTCTAAATTTGGCAATAAGGAGCTCATGATCTGAGCCACAGTCAGCTCCCGGTCTTGTTTTTGTTAACTGTATAGAGCTTCTCCATCTTTGGCTGCAAAGAATATAATCAATCTGATTTCGGTGTTGACCATCTGGTGATGTCCATGTGTAGAGTCTTCTCTTATGTTGTTTCAAGAGGGTGTTTGTTATGACCAGTGCATTCTCTTGGTAAAATTCTATTACTCTTTGCCCTGCTTCATTCCGTATTCCAAGGCCAAATTTGCCTGTTACTCCAGGTTTTTCTTGAGTTCCTACTTTTGCATTCCTGTCCCCTATAATGAAAAGGATATCTTTTTTGGGTGTTAGTTCTAAAAGGTCTTGTAGGTCTTCATAGAACCGTTCAACTTCAGCTTCTTCAGCGTTACTGGTTGGGGCATAGACTTGGATTACCGTGATATTGAATGGTTTGCCTTGGAAACAAACAGAGATCATTCTGTCGTTTTTGAGACTGCATCCAAGTACTGCATTTTGGACTCTTTTGTTGACCATGATGGCTACTCCATTTCTTCTAAGGGATACCTATGCAATATTGCTCGTGACAGCATCGGACCTTGCTTCTAGTCACATCCACAACTGGGTATTGTTTTTGCTTTGGCTCCATCCCTTCAATCTTTCTGGAGTTATTTTTCCACTGATCTCCTGTAGCATATTGGGCACCTACTGACCTGGGGAGTTCCCCTTTAAGTATCCTATCATTTTGCCTTTTCATACTGTTCATGGGGTTCTCTAGGGAAGAATACTGGAGTGGTTTGCCATTCCCTTCTCCAGTGGACCACATTCTGTCAGACCTCTCCACCATGACCCGCCTGTCTTGTCTTTATTTAGGAAAAGCAAAACCTTGTTTAGCAGACAG
Source organism: Bubalus kerabau (assembly GCF_029407905.1). NCBI lineage: Eukaryota > Metazoa > Chordata > Mammalia > Artiodactyla > Bovidae > Bubalus > Bubalus kerabau. The sequence continues at coordinate 145,298,403 of NC_073647.1, read as the reverse complement.
AGCAGTCCAGGGCTTCCCTGGTGGTCCAGGGGTTAAGGATTGCCTCCCAGTGCAGAGGACATGGGTTCGATCCCTGCTTCTGTAGAATCCCACATGCCACATGGCAACTAAGTCCGTGTGCCTCAACTACGGAAGCCCATGAGCCCTAGCGCCCATGTTCTGCAACAAGAGAAGCTACTGCTATGAGAAGCCTGTGCTCTGCAAATAGAGAATAGCCCCTGCTCACTGCAACTAGAGAAAGCCCATGTGCAGCAATGAAGACCCAATAGAGCCAAAATAATAAGTAAATCTTTTTTAAAAAAGTAAAAAAGACCCATCCAGGAAATTTCTACTTCTGTCTTTATGGGCCAGATCCATGTTGCAAGGTCATGCCCAAGGGCAGAGACGACTGCAAAATGTTTGGCTGGGCATGTGGCCAGTTCTGCACAAAATCAGCATCTTATTGATAAGAGTGTGTCCTCCCCCTTTCCGAATAGTTGTTTAACAGCATTTCAGGAAACGTATGCCCATTCTCATCTGTGTGTGAATGCCAAGGTACTGACTGCAGGGGAAATTGTGACCTTAGTTTGCACTGACTTGTAATGTGTACACCATATATCATCCCAATGACTGTTTATGCCAAACGAGAGACCATATGGGGTACCTGTTATTATGCCTTCTTAGCTGTCAACCTCCAATACAAATTTGGACCATTTCTAGACATAACATCGATCCTGGCCATAACATACAATGCTTGGCTGATATTGCCAAGTCCAAATAGTTTATCAGACATTTGTAAGCAGGAAACGAAGTGTTTGTGAAGTATTAGCCCACCATTGCTTGTGTCCTATTTATGATAGAAGCAAGAAAATAATTGTTATGGGACCAATTGCGTGAATATTGAAATTGGCAACCCGCTGCTGTTCTCATTTACGGTAAATTGGATATTGACTTTTTAGGACAGAGCCATTGGCTTTATAATCAAAACAGGGTTAGCCTGCCTGACTTTGAAAACAAGATTTTTTTTTTTTCCCCCTGACATACCTCTAAATGGTATGTCAAGTGAATAAGCCAGAGAGGTGACATTTCCTCTCTGATTACAGCTACAGCCATGTGTCTCCCAGCTACCTGCCTATTTCCAACACTTTTCTTTATATTTAATCATATATAGCAGCACAGAAAAGAACCAAATCTTTCTACAGTAGTTGACAGAGAAATAATTCCAGGAACTATTTAGATGATGGGAGAATAAATACTTCTCCAGTGATGCATGCAGGGTGATCCCACACTAACAGGGACCACACAGACAGTAACAAGCATGTTTTATGATGCAGCTGGGCCTCCCCCGTGGAAGGTCATCTCATCATCCAAGTCACAGCACATGGCACTGCATCTTGCACGTGGATACTTTGGGAGACAGATATATCAAGTCATATTCCAGAAAGAACGCTTTAAAAGGGCTCTGTAGAGTCCTTTGATCTTAGTGAACAACTTTTTTTTCAAGTTATCTTTTTTAAAAATTGTATTTTGTTAAAGTATAATTGATTGACAATGTTGCATTAGTTTTAGGTGTACTGCAAAGTGACCCAGTTCTACACATACGCATATCCACTCTTTTTAAAATCCGTTTCCATTATGGTTTATTACGGGATATTGAGTATATTTCCCTGTGCTCTACAGTAGGACCTTGTTGTTTATCCACTCTAAAAGGAGAATGGCATTGAAACATGTATATTATCATATGTGAATCAGATCGCCAGTCCAGGTTCAATGCATGAGACAGGCTGCTCGGGGCTGGTAAACTGGGATGACCCAGAGGGATGGGATGGGGAGGGAGCTGGGAGGGGGGTTCAGGATGGGGCACACGTGTACACCCGTGGTGGATTCATGTCAATGTATGGCAAAACCACTACAATATTGTAAAGTAATTAGCCTCCAAAGAAATTAATTAATTGATTTTTAAAATGTAGGAAAGACTTAAAAAGATCAATAAAATAGAATTATTTTAAAAAAATAGAAGTAATAGTTTACATCTGGTGATCCCAAACTCCCACTCCATCCCTCTCCCACCCCTTGGCAACCACAAGTCTGTTCTCTATGTCTGTGAACCTGTTTGTTTCATAGATTGTTTCATTTACGTCATATTTTAGATTCCACATATAAATGATATCATGGTATCTTTTTCTTATCTGACATATGGCACTTACTATGATAATCTCTTAAATCCGTGGCACATGGCATTATTTCATTCTTTTTAATGGCTGTGTGGTATTTCTTACTGCACACCTTAATGCAGTGCCTGCTGCATGTAAGTGCTCCACAGTGTTCGTGGAATTCAATAACCAATGGACTAAGCTGGGTTAACTGACTTTATGCTGCAGACATAAAAGTTAGTTGGCTTTGTATAATAGTTGTCCTGGATGTATCTTCAGGTGGCAAAGTGAAGACTACTAAAACAACCAAAATTTAAAATTTTGCCATTTTCATAAACTTTCCTCCCTCCTCAGGTTTCTTTAGGAGTCATCCATCCTAACCAAAGTTTCAAGCAGTAAAGAATTCTCTAAACAGTGTAAGCAAACATGGTTCATCTGTCGGGTGCAGATTATTTCTTCTTTTGCAGTTAGGTTCTGGTGTACAGAAGAATGGAAACACAGGCCTGAATCGATTCTTTAAACCAGGGCTTGGCAAACTTTGACTGTAAAGGGCCAGACAGTAAATATTTTAGGCTCTACAGGACATATGGTCACAACTATTCAACTCTGCTATTGCACAAAGGCAGCCAGAGACAATATGTAAAGGAATGAGCCTGGCCGTGTTCCAATAAAACTTTATTTACAAAAACAGGCAGTGGGCCAGATTTGGCCCATAGCCATAGTTTGCCAGCCCCTGCTCTAAAATATTATTGCCCATGCAAAGCACTCAGTGCCTAGCCTTTTTCTTGCTCACAAACTCATCTCATAAAACCAGTTATTGAAATCAATCCAGTAGAAGTCAACTGAAAAATCATCATTTGGGTAGGATTTAGACTTCTCTGCTGCAGAATGTGTTCAAGACATAAAACAGCAGCCTTGCCCAATGATAACTTAATCAAACGCCAAGGAATCCTGGTTTTCTTGGGGAAAGAGAATGTAGTTCTTAAATATGACTGATTGGTAATCATCTTCTTAATTTGAAATATCACCTATAAACTGAAAAATGAGAGGAAAATAGAACCCCACTAAACAAATTTTCATAAGGCATCATCAACACATCTATCAAAAGAAAATTTTTGAAGAATTATTTGGCTGATTTGTTAAGGGTTAACAAACATCAGCATTTTTCCAGATGAGTGGCTGCATATAAAAATCTGTGGCATGTTGGAGCTCAGAAGTTGGCTAAGTTTGGCTCCCATGCCAAATCTGGTCTTCACCTGTTTTTGTTAATAAAGTTCTACTAGAACCTGGCCATGTCTATCAGTGGACAAATGGTCTCTGGCTGCTTTCTTTACAAAGGCAGAATTGAGTAGTTGCAGCAGAGACCAGGGCAGCAGAAGATGAAATGCTTGGATAGCATCACCAACTCAACAGACATGAACTTGGGCAAACTCCGGGAGACAGTGAGGGACAGGGAGGCCTGGCATGAGTCCATGGGGTCGCAAAAAGTCAGACACAATTTAGCAACTGAACAGCAACAGCAGAGACCATATGACCCACAAAGCCTAAAATATTGACCATCTAGCTCTTCACTGAAAAAGTTTGCATCCTCAAAATGGGGGTGAAATGACAAAAGTTCATCTTGGTTACTTTTTGTTTAAGATGTTTTCTTCCATAAATAAGAGAGTCTTGTTTACTTACTCTTATAGACATGCTTTCATGATGCACAGAGAAAAAACACTGGCTGGCTGAAGTCACACCACCTGGGAAAAATCACAGTGATAACCAGCCAACAAAATGTTCTTTGGATTGGGATCACTGTCTCTACAATAATAGTTCTGATGGATAGATTTTAAAAGGCCTGCTTTGACTATCAGGACAACTCCTCTGAAAGGGATCCCAAACGTGTCTGCTTCTCTGCTGATGACCTTCTTGTTTCCCACAGCTCCCAACCCTCCCACAATTAGAGAAGAGCTCTGCACAGCTTCCTATGACACCATAACCGTTCACTGGACCTCCGATGACGAATTCAGTGTGGTTTCCTATGAGCTCCAGTACACCATCTTCACTGGACAAGCCAATGTTGTGAGTGAGTATCACACACCCTATTGATTTCTCTATTGGGTGACTGTTTTCGGATCGATTGCATTCCTGAATTTAAATATCAAGGGAAGAAAAAGGAGAGAGTACAGAGTATTTATTGGCTTGTCTTTCCTGACTAAGAAGATGGTAGCACTCACTTGTACAATACTAGTAAAAATAATAGGCCAAATAGTGTTGAAAATTATTGATCTCTAGCAAACCATATGGACGAATCTTACAAACATATTGTTAAAGAAATCAGGAGATAAAAGTATCAATGCACTATGAGTATCTATACATGTATAAGTTAAACTATTTTGTTTAGAGATGTACACATGGTCTAAAAACTATAGAAGTTAGGATGATGGTTACCTCTGTGATGGGAGGGGAGTAGCACCATTGGGGAAAAATATATGGGAGTTTATGGGGTTAACAGCATGTTCTGGTGGAATTATATGATTTAGTCATTATATCAAACATTTAGTATTATTTACTTTTTGAGTGTTATTTCATCATTTTTTGTTGTTGTTATCAACCTTGGGTCTATATCACTTTATTTTTTATTTTAATGTTTGTATTATAGTTGATTTACAATGTTGTGTTAATTTCAGGTGTACAGGAAAGTGATTCAGTTATATATGTACCCATATCTATCCTTAACAGTCTCTTGTCCCATATAGATTATTAGAGAATAATGAGTTTAGTTCCCTATGTTACACAGTAGGTCTTTGTTGATTATCTATTATATATATAGTAGTGGAAATATGCTAATCCCAAACTCCTAATTTATCCCTCCCCTGACCTCTCCCCATGCATAGCCACAAATTTGTTTTCAAAGTGTTTTTCTGTTTTATAAATAAGTTCATTTATGCTGGATTTTTTTAGATTCCATGAATAAGTGATACCATATGATACTTATCTTTGTCTGACATATTTCACTTAGTATGATCATCTCTAGGTCCATCCATGTTGCTGCAAATGGCATTATTTCATTTTTAATGGCTGAGTAATATTCCACCATATATCTGTACCACATCTTCACTGTGCATTTATCTGTCGATGGACATTCAGGTTGCCTCCATGTCTTCACTATTGTAAATAGTGCCACATTCACTGTGGCATGTATCTTTTCAAATTATGGTTTTCTCCAGATATGTGCCCAGGAGTGGGGATTGCTGGATCATATGGTAGATCTATATTTAGTTTCTTAAGGAACCTTTATAAAGGTCTTCATAGTGGTTGTACCAATTTTCATTCCCACCAACATTGTAGGAGGGTTCCCTTTTCTCCACATCCTCTGCAGCATTTGTTATTTGTAGACTTTTTGATGATGGGCATTCTGACCAGTGTGAGGTGATACCTCACTGTAGTTTTGATTTGTATTACTCTAATAACGAGTGATGTTGAGCATAGTTTCATGTGTTTTTAGGCCATAGATTATTCTTTTCTTAACTGTTACGCATAGTTGTTATGATTGAAGGAGACCTGGACTTGAATCCCAGCTTTGATCCTCACCTCACTAGCACTATCATTTGGGACAAAGTGTTAAACATCTTCTGAATCTATTTCTTCATCTGTAAGAAGAGGTAATGTTTTAGCTTCACATCTTTGAATTACTAAAAGTAAAGGTCTTAGCCCTGTGTTTGCCAGTGTTCAGTTCAGTTCAGTTCAGTCACTCAGTTGTGTCCAACTCTTTGCGACTCCATGAATGGCAGCACGCCAGGCCTCCCTGTTCATCACCATCTCCCGGAGTTCACTCAGACTCACGTCCATCGCATCAGTGATGCCATCCAGCCATCTCATCCTCTGTCATCCCCTTTTCCTCCCGCCCCCAACCCTCCCAGCATAAGGGTCTTTTCCAATGAGTCAACTCTTCGCATCATTTAGCCAAAGTACTGGAGTTTCAGCTTCAGCATCAGTCCTTCCAAAGAACACCCAGGACCGATCTCCTTTAAAATGGACTGGTTGGCTCTCCTTGTAGTCCAAGGGACTCTCAAGAGTCTTCTCCAACACCACAGTTCAAAAGCATCAATTCTTCGGCACTCAGCCTTCTTCACAGTCCAACTCTCATATCCATACATGACCACAGGAAAAACCATAGCCTTGACTAGACGGACCTTTGTTGGCAAAGTTATGTCTCTGCTTTTCAATATGCTATCTAGGTTGGTCATAACTTTTCTTCCAAGGAGTAAGCGCCTTTTAATTTCATGGCTGCAGTCACCATCTGCAGTGATTTTGGAGCCCCAAAAAATAAAGTCTGACAGTGTTACCACTGTTTCCCCATCTATTTCCCATGAAGTGATGGGACTGGATGCCATGATCTTCGTTTTCTGAATGTTGAGCTTTAAGCCAACTTTTTCACTCTCCACTTGCACTTTCATCAAGAGGCTTTTGAGTTCCTCTTCACTTTCTGCCATAAGGGTGGTGTCATCTGCATATCTGAGGTTATTGATATTTCTCCCAGCAATCTTGATTCCAGCTTGTATTTCTTCCAGTCCAGCATTTCTCATGATGTGCTCTGCATGTAAGTTAAATAAGCAGGGTGATAATATACAGCCTTGACGTACTCCTTTCCTATTTGGAACCAGTCTGTTGTTCCATGTCCAGTTTTAACTGTTGCTTCCTGACCTGCATACAGGTTTCTCAAGAGGCAGGTCAGGTGGTCTGGTATTCCCATCTCTTTCAGAATTTTCCACAGTTTATTTGTGATCCACACAGTCAAAGGCTTTGGCATAGTCAATAAAGCAGAAATAGATGTTTTTCTGGAACTCTCTTGCTTTTTCCATGATCCAGCGGGTGTTGGCAATTTGATCTCGGGTTCCTCTGCCTTTTCTAAAAGCAGCTTGAACATCTGGAAGTTCAAGGTTCACACATTGCTGAAGCCTGGCTTGGAGAATTTTGAGCATTACTTTACTAGCGTGTGAGATGAGTGCAATTGTGTGGTAGTTTGAGCATTCTTCGGCATTGCCTTTCTTTGGCACTGGAATGAAAACTGACCTTTTCCAGTCCTGTGGCCACTGCTGAGTTTTCCAAATTTGCTGGCAAATTGAGTGCAGCACTTTCACAGCATCACCTTTCAGGATTTGAAATAGCTCCACTGGAATTCCATCACCTCCACTAGCTTTGTTCATAGTGATGCTTTCTAAGGCCCCCTTGACTTCACATTCCAGGATGTCTGGCTCTAGGTGAGTGATCACACCATCATGATTATCTTGGTCATGAAGATCTTTTTTGTACAGTTCTTCTGTGTATTCCTGCCACCTCTTCTTAATATCTTCTGCTTCTGTTAGGTCCATACCATTTCTGTCCTTTATCCAGCCCATCTTTGCATGAAATGTTCCCTTAGTATCTCTAATTTTCTTGAAGAGATGTCTAGTCTTTCCTATTCTGTTATTCAAGGTTACTGTTCCTACAAAAATAGAGACTAGACTCACTGTCATCATATCTTTTGTCACATGGTAAAGGCCACTCATGCAATTTGCCAGGATCATCTACATCAGCAGTCCCTAACCTTTTTGGCACCAGGGACCATTTTTGTGGAAGCCAACCTGCTCACCTCCTGCTGTGTTGCCCAGTTTCTAACAGGCCATGGACCAGTACCAGTCCATGGCCCAAGGGCTGGGGACCCCTGATCTACACAATAGCATTTAACACAGTCTTCACATGAAAGGCCTTCATTGAATGTTGTTTGTTCGTCTCTCCTGCCAGTTGAAAAGGCTATCCTTTGCAGATGTTCTACTGAATGATAAGATCTAAGAGTATAAAACTCTATGGAAAATTAGGAGAAAGAATGCTCCAAAGCTGGCTGTAGCTCCATGTACCATGAGGCAGACTTTTACTGTCCTAAGTCATGGTTCTTTCACTTGTCATAATAAATTCTAGTTAATTGCCCTCAACTGACTTTAGTGAAGGAGAATTAGATACTATCTCTGGAGCTTTTTAATCTTATACAAATACTATCCCTAATTAAAATCATACACTCAAATGCAAAATTAATGACAATGTTAATTTTTTATTTTTCATTTTTATGAACAGGCTTATGACTGTAGATGTTAATGAATTGCTTGTTGAGACATAGATATGTATTTAATTTTACAATGTTTCCATGTTTTTTCCAAAACGATTTTTAATGCATCATTGAAAATCTTCAATTGGAACCTTTTCCCAGCAGCCTATTTTTATTATTGGCAAAAGTCAAAGGATCCATGTCTTCAGGCTTTCATGGCAAAGTAGTTATCTGTATTTAATTTATTTTAGTCATTTTGAAAATATTCATGAAGGTTTTTAGCCATATACCATTTGTATTCAGAAGAAGGAAGAGAGCATTCACTTCTTTCCAATCTGGTTGAAGAGACAAAGGATGTTAGAAGCTGGTATGCAGTCTCTAAAGGGTGTCCATTGTTGCATAATGTTTTATACATAATGTTTTACTGTAAGATGACAGACAGTTGCTCTACAAGGCTCTGAAATCCCAAACATAACTAGGATCTTGTAATGAGCACCATCATGTAGGGAGATGCTTCTGACCCATTGTGAATGAGAGGAAAAAAAGTACAAAATCACCTAACTAGACTGTTGCCATATGAACTAATTATCTTCCAAGTTCCACTGTTGTTTTACTACTTCAGGCTGAACTGGAGAAGGTGAGTGTTGGCATCCCATCAAAGATGATTGAAAATGCCTTTAGAGAGAAGTACACGTTTTAGTTGGGATAGTTATGCGGGTGTTTCATAAAGTGATGAATAAAACCTGGTCATCAGTCCCGACACAGCAGGGTATCGAGGCAGAGAAGTCTGGTGCTTGGCGCCGTATGCAAGAAGTTAAGTGGTGCTGGCACTTGACCAACACTAGCAACGCAAGAATGGTGCACTTTGAGGCATCCCACTTACTCCAGGCCCCACCAGGGAACGGTCGACATTGCTTTCTTGACATTTATAATCAACTTCTCAATTATGACCTTGGCGATGGAGGTAAGCCTAAATTTTAAGAGTTAGCATTCATGAAAGCAGACTGTCCCAGGGTAAAGTTATCCAATCACATTTTACTACTCCATAAACATTTTGTTCTTTTAATATTCACAGAAAAAATTAGTGACCTCTTCAAAATACTCAGGATGGTCAGGGTCCCTTTTTAGTTTGGAAAGGGTTTCTGAAGGATTCAGTCTTTTTGTTTTAGGTTAAGACTTCGGACTGTAAGCCAAGTTGCAGTTTGCCGCAATTTCAGACATCTGCTTTACAATGTTGCTGAAAGCATTCCCCCACCACATGAAACCCCGGCATCGGGGTTATACAGTGATGTAAAGTTTATTGAAACATTTTTACATTTGCTTTCTTTGACCACAATAGTCATTTTGCTGTGACATATGCAATTAAACAGGAACAGTGTAAATGCACCAACAATGATAGGATTCTCATTTGATTCTAGTGAATGCTGTAATTGTTCACTTGCATGCCAGACTGCTATTGACAAAGGTCCAGGAATATGAGTGGGTTATCCTAGAACAGAAAAGCTCATTCTTTCATTTTTTAATTTTTATTAAAGTATAGTTGATCTACAATTTGTGTTAGTTTCAGGTGAACAGCACAGTGATTCAGCTATACATATTTTTTTCAGATTCTTTTCCCTTACACGGTATTGTAAACTATTGAGTAGAGTTCCCTGTGCTCTATAATAGGTCCTTGTTGATTACCTATTTTATATATAGTAGTGTGTGTGTATGTCTGAGTTAATCCCAACTTCCTAATTTGTTCAAGTTTGTTTTCTGTCTGTTGTTTTTTTTAGTATTGTAGTAGTATTATTAAATATCTAAAGTGAGTTATTGGCTTTTTAGGGCCCAGAGCTCAGAATCCAAAGGTGAGTTAGAGGCTTCTTAGGGCCCAGAGTTCAGAATTCAAAATGACCCTTCTTTGGTTGGATCAACATCTGCTGTTTGGTTGTGACACTTGCCTAAAGTGTTGAGTTTGTTACCTCTATGTTCAGGGAAAAGGGAAAATGAAAAAGAATCGAGAGAGATATGTAAGTGGGAGAGTCCCAAGTTATTAAGCTATGTGTGGATGTGTACCTGGGCCTTATACAGGTGAGGTGAGGAGTGGTATGAGAATGAGGGGGATGCTGGGGGTGAGGGGTGAATGGGGCCTTAGTTATTCTAGTACATCTCCAAACACCGACACACCACCCTCATCCTCTTGTCTGAGCCTCACATTACTTCCTTGCTTTATGGCAACTCTGTGAGATCTGGAAATGAAAAGAGTGGGAGAAAATTCACAAGGTTTCTCATATATGTGAACATGTATGTTTATTTATTTAAAGACTCATTGAAGTGTGGCTGAAAATACTGTGTACCCCAGACACATATCTTAGGGAGGTGAATTTTCATAATTAACATAATTTTTCATAATTTTTAAGTTCTTCGGTGAGATTCATGAACAATGCCGAACTGAAAACTTGGAGATGGTATTTAGTAGGATTCAGAGACAGCTGTTGGGGTGTGAACATCTTGAACTGCTATGCTGATACTTGTGGGTTGGTATGGATATGCATTTGTGATTTCCTTGTACATTTCATTAGAAACTCAGAGGTAAGATGAAGTATGGTTAAGGTGTAAATTGCCTCAAGATCAAAAGAACTAACCCTTTGACTTGCAAATCCCCTGAAAGGGAAGGAGGGGTGGCAAGTTGAGAAGCCCCTCAGGAAGTGGAAGGGCTCGGCCTTCTACTGAGAATTAGCGAAGGAAATTCACCAGAGTCAGGAAACAGCCATGACAGCCCAGTCACCAGGGGGCTGGGCAAAGGTTTGATTAGAGTGGAGATTGATGGGTGGAGAGGGGAGAGACGAGAGTCGGGCCCAGTACCAAAGAGATGTTTTCAGCATCAGCCACAGCTGCACAACAAAACGGCTTCCTTTTTCCTCATGTTCTTCCCAGCATCGTAAATCCGCAAACTGCTCCTCAAACCACATCCTGCAGCGTGCAGCCAGAGCACTGGCCCTGCTCTGCTCTGGAACAAGCCATACTGGGGATGCAGCTGGTCACAGCCCCTGGAGATGCTTTTGTCAGAGCCCCACTGGGCCCTGAGTTGCCTTTGGGTGCCACATGGCTCCAGGGTTCTTGTAGGAACACATGTCCTGAATCAATTACAACCACACCAGTACTGGGCCACAGACAAGCCCCATAATCATTTTCTTAGCTCTCCTGTCCAAAGTTGGGCTGGTGTTGGCCAGTCTCTACTGGTCTCAGTCCTGAACTGGCTGGGCCATTGAGCTGGTCCTTGTGTCTCTGCTCCCACTGGGATGAGCAGACTATCCAGAATATTCTCCCCATGGTAGAGGCCCAAGAGGGCCACAGACTCTCAAGGGCTTGTGATGTCTCCTCTTGCCACTGGTGTGTTGTCACTGCAGCCTCGTTCTCTTGGCCAGAGCAGGTCACATAGCCAAATCCAAAGCCATGAGGTAAAAGACAACATATCCCATCTCTTTAGAAGGAGTAGCCACAGAGTCACTTAGATACAGATCCTGGGTGGGGTGGAGAAAGAGAAGCAAAAAAATAGAACCTCCTACATCTCCATTAGTGAGGCCAATGTCTCATACATGATCTGGGTCTGTTCTTACCCTCTGTGAGTCTCAAAATTGATGAGATCCAAGACTGAACAGTCATCATGATGCAAGTCAGGGGGAGGGATGTGTGGTCACTTGCTTTCTTTCCATCCCACAGCACCTAGTAACACATGACCAGGCATGGCACTTAAGATACTACTGCTCCCATCCACGTGGAACAGAATTTGCAAAACAGTCATCTTAGTTGGTCTTTCCACTTAGAGCACATGGTGAGAATATATAGTAATAAATATAGGTTGCTGTCCTTATTGTAGGCAGACACTGAGCACTCAAGTTGATTGGTGGGCACCTGAAGAAGTCACAAAGCTTTTCATTGCTGATCCCAATAACTGAAAATTCCACAACCTTAATATACAGATTTGCCCCATGCTTGCTCCAAAGGACTCACCACATCTGCTTGGCTTTGCAGGTCTGTGCAACTCGGCCGATAGCTGGATGATCGTGCCCAACATCAAGCAGAACCACTACACGGTCCACGGGCTGCAAAGCGGCACCAAGTACATCTTCATTGTCAAGGCCATCAACCAGGCAGGCAGCCGCAGCAGTGAGCCTGGGAAGTTGAAGACGAACAGTATGTGCCATGAACTCAGCAGAACTATCATCTCTAACCTGCTCTCCTTCCAGCTGCCCCTGGCCCCCTTCATTTCCCTTTTCTCTGTCCCAGGCATTGCTTACAACCTGAGACAGCAAGCAAAGAGCCAGCATGGAGTCAGGGTTTTTCCATCTAATCCTCTATTCCAAGCCTGGCACAGAGCTAGGACTCTGTAAATTGCCAACGGTCTTCTTTTCCATATATGTGTGTGTGTGTGTGCACACTCAAGTCATGTCCGAATCTTTGTGACCCCATGAACTGTAGCCTGCCAGGCTCCTCTGTCCATGGGACTTCCCAGGCAAGAATACTGGAGTGGCTTGCCATTTCTTCCTGCAGGGGATCTTCCCGCCCCAATAGCAGAATCTCAAATTACTAAGTCTTTCTTCAGGTAGCTTCTAGGTCTGTGATTCTCAATAAGAAGTGATTGTGGTCCCCAGAAGAACACTAAGCCACATCTGGAGTCATTTCTGGTTGTTATAGCTGGGTGTTACTGGTGTCGAGTGGTTAGATGCCAGGGGTGATGGGAAACTCCCACTGTGTCCAGGATGGTCCCAACGATGAAGAGTGAACCGGGCCATGCGTACATGCATCTTGTAACACTCATCTCCCGCTCTCTCTCTCTGCCCACATGTGTTTTATTTTATCCTCCTCTTCTTTCTCCACATCTTTTTGGTCTAGAAATATTATGCTATATAATATGGTATTTGTTTGCATAAGACCTCCCAGAAGAAAGTCGATTGGAGTATGTCAACATCACATCATGCTTTAGGGTTGCCAGCCAATCTATAGGAAATACATTTTAAGAAGAACCCTCATTTAACCCAGTCTGTGATTTTAGTAGTCAAGTAACTTAATTTTACTCCACATATCTGTCCTTAAGACACATACTCTTAAACATAAGCTAATTTCTCAAGGGTTCTGCTGGTAGAGAAGGAAATGTCTGTGGGAATAAGGGGGAAAACGAATACATACTGGAAAAAACCTGTAACAGCGTATAGGAAACCCAAATGAACTTTTTGGCCAACCCAATACATACATTGAGGTTAATTCTGTAGAATGGATCTTTGAGGGTTCTTATTTGTACCTTGTTGGTTTTACTAAAGATAATGTATTCATTTCATATGGACAGGTAATCTTGTACTTCTAGACATGCAATCATTGATCAGATGTTGTTAAATTATGTACAAGAGGTTGGTAAACTTTTTCTGTAATGTGCCAAATAGTAACTGTTCTGGGCTGTGCAGGTCAGATGATCTTGGTCACAGGTGTTCAACTCTGGTAGAAAAGCATGGCCTGGCCACGCTTCATTAAAACTTTATTGAAAGACACAGGCAGTGGGCTCAATATGGCCTGCAGGCTGTCGTTTGCCGAACTCTTAGGTATACAGATCTTACAATGCATTGAATTCTTTAGCCAAGTAAATGATTAATTTCTTCTGTGAACTAATCTATCCTCATTAAAGCAAAATCTTTGAACCTAGACAGAGTAGGTCATAGTTTCCTTGAGAAACATATCCATGGCACAAGTGGAATTTGTTCCCTGTGGAGGCAGGGGGTTGGACCTAACACCAGATGGCAAGACCCTGCTCTGCGTATGTGTGGGTCGGGGTGGGAGCGACCCACACATGGATCCATCCATGGAACACGATGGATCTCGCCATTATAAGGCCAGTCTTTTCAATGGCTGTGACCTGATCTTCCTCACTGGGAGAAGGTAAGTATAACACAGCTTCATCTTCAGTGATGGCTGTGCCTTTATGGAATTCCTTCCTAACCACCCAGTAGGGTCCAGTTATTTTTAAGGCACATTCTATCATCACCTTTTTCTTTTTTAAAAATTTGATGGAAGTACAGATTTACAGTGTTGCATTAATTTCTGCTGTAAAGTGATTCAGTTGTACATGTAGATACATTCATTTTTCATATTTTCCATTATGGTTTATCACACCTTTTAAGCCAATCTATCTTCAGACTCTGTTTGTCTTAGCTGGGGTGATCATTCCTGAGGACCTTTTTTTTTTACAAGCCAGGCCAAAATTTAAACTACACATGGACTTCAGTAGGTCTTACAGTCTTTGAGAATACCCCTGCCTGCTCAGCACTTGAGGATTTTCTCAGGTCCCCTTTAAGATTTTCTTTGATATGAACAGAAATCTAAAAATGGGTCAGCAAACTACTGCCCATGGGCCAGATTCAGCTACCTGCTTTTGTAAATAAAGTTTTATTGGCACACAGCACTGCCCATCTGTTCACCTGTGTCTCTGGCTGCTGCCATGTTTCGACCACAGGGTTAAATAGCCCCAGAAGAAACCACATGGCCAGCATAGCTGAAAATAGGAAAAATCTGGCCTCTTACAGAAAAAGTATGCTGGTCCCTGATTTACAAGAAAGAATTTTAGAAGTGCCATTGTCATGTTTTTATCCAAGGAGTGATACCCTTTGGCCTACCTGCATATGATGTAACACACACAACTGCTCCAGGTCTCTGCGTCAGTTTCTCAGCCAGCATCCTGTATTGCCATAGTCAGACTTAGCCAACTGTTTCTGGTGATTGTCTGAGCACTGTGCAGAAGCGGCCTCCCAACACAGCAGTGGAGTTTGAATATCATGGTATTTGCATCACACTGTAATCCGTTTCCTGCCTTTAAGTGTCTGGTACCCAATGTGGTTGAATGACAGGATGGCCCCCACACCAGTGCTGAATTTTCAAAGCAGTAACAGTTAATGAGAGGATGGATATTCAGGTGTGATTCAGCCAGAATTTTACAATGGTTCAATGTTCAAAACACAAACACGAATAAATGAAATAGAGAGGACCTTATTATGTCTATAAAGGAACTTTTACGTCTATAAATGAACTTGGGACTCAAAAACCCAGGTAGGTAGTAACCTGCCACATTTTCCTCCTGATCTTATGGGCTGAAAAATAGCCCATTTGATCATCATTTTAAGCTCATGAGAATACTGCTCTAATTTGGAACAATCTCAAAATAATATAAGCCATTAGAATGTTCTGAACATTAAAACCTGCAGTCTTGATGTGTTTGGTTTCTGAGGTCTATTGAGCATGAATTCATCTGAAGCCGACTGAACAGGGGAATGGTTGAAAATGAAGTCTTCGTTCTCCTCCCTTCCAGGATGACGTAGGCCAGCACATTAACTGTGCTGCTGGTGTGTAGCTGGGATGCCCAGCAAAGCTTGCACCACAGGCTCTGCTTGACCCTCACCCATGCTGTTGTTGAACAGTGAGGGAAGCAACCTTGCACCCACAGCTCAGAGCTGACTGACTGCGAGCTCTCAGAGGCAGGGACATGTTTGTCTGCATGATTTTACAGTCCTTTTTAAAGCTTATTTTGAAAATATGTTCTTGCTTAAGTTAAAATCCACAGTTCTTTTCATCTACCTTTTTTGTGTCTTGTAACCCTGCTTCTAGGCCAACCATTTAAACTGGACCCCAAATCTGCACATCGAAAGCTAAAGGTGTCCCATGATAACTTGACAGTAGAACGTGATGAGTCGTCATCCAAAAAGAGCCACACGCCCGAGCGCTTCACCAGCCAAGGCAGCTATGGCGTAGCTGGAAACGTGTTCATTGATAGCGGCCGCCATTACTGGGAAGTGGTCATAAGCGGAAGCACGTGGTAGGTACTTTGACTGAAATGTATTCTCTTTCACATTCTCCTCCACCGTAGATGATCACAAGATATTGAACATAGCCCCCTGTGCTGCACAGCATGACCTTATTCCCCACCTTTTATACATAGTAGTTTGTATCTGCCAATCCCAAACTCCTAATTTAGCCCTCCTCTCTCCCCACTTTGGTTATCACAAGTTTGTTTTTTGTGTCTGTGAGTCTGTTTGTTTTGTAAATAAGTCCATTAGTGTCATATTTTAGATTCCACACATAAGTGATATCATATGATATTTGTCTGACTTACTCCACTGAGTATGATCATCTCTGGGTCCATCCATGTTGCTGCAAGTGGCATTATTTCATTCTTTTTTATAGCTGAGTAGTATTCCATTGGGTGTATGTACCACACCTTCTTTATCCATTCAGCTATTGATGGATATTGTCCTATAATTATTATAAAAAAAAGCATATCTCATTCTATACTTTGTCAGACCATCAACCCAGCCCAAGGTCCATCTTGAAGAATAATATGCAAAAAAGCTTTATCAGGCAGCTGTTGCTATAGTAATGCTGCATAATAAACACCCCAAAACTCAGTAGCTTCAACCAACAATCAGTTACTACTGTTCACTGACACTCACATCTCTGGGATAGCTGATCAAGGCTAATCTCAACTGGGCCTTGCTTTAAGCTTCAGGTTGGATCTAGGTCTGTTCCATGGGTTTCTTCATCCTGTTTGGACACGTGGGCTACTCAGGTCATGTCCTTCTTGAAGAATCTGAGAGTACAAACCCAACTACACAAGCACATTTCAAACCTCTGCTTGTATCATGTCTTACTAACTTCCCATTGGCCAAAGCCAGTCCCATAGCCAGGCTCAAGGCCAGTGGTACAGGGAAGTATATTCCTCCCATGGAGTTGAGAGGAGAGAGTGAATATGTACTAAGCAATCATTTAATCTACCATTTGGCCAATAAGAAAAATAACTCATTTTAACTCCATCCATTTTCTATTTGCAGCAAGACTTGAGCCCCAGTCCCTGTGAAAGCTAGTATGCTAATACTGCCCTGTCATGCCTTAAAGCATGGGTCAGCCGACTACAGCCAAACCTGGCCCACTGTGTGTTCTTATAAATAAACTATTTATGGGAACACAGCCAGGCCCATTCTTTTCCATATTGTCTATGGCTACCTTTGAGCCACACAGCAGAGTTGATTAGGTAAGACAAAATTCTGTGGTCCACAAGGCCAAAATATTAGCTCTCTGGCCTTTACAGAGAAAATTCACCAATTCCTACTTTAATTCCTGCTCTTCATCACCGAAGTTAATTTCTGTTGCCTTGTATGTTTTGTGACTCTAAACTGGGCCCATCAGTGCTGGGGGGGGGAAGCAGTGATCCTCGGCCGAGACTCATTTCAAAATGTCCCTTAGATCCAGCCCAGTGACTTGAGCCCACTGAGTTCTCTAAGCCCAAGGGGTGGAGGTCAGGGCAGTGGACATGGGAATTAGTGAACTCTGCCAAGTTCACCTTACAAAACTGACCTTGCCCGTTCCACAGCCACAAACCGTACCTCATACCCTGCCCTTCTGTCTCATAGATGCCCACTTAAATAGCTCCCTTTATGACCAATTATAATTTTTACTAACCAGCCTTTATCTGGCACAACTTTATGCCAGGCACTGGCATAAGCATTTTACAAATGGTAGCTCATTTATTGATCCTAACAGTCCCAGAAATGTAAGTACTAATACCCCATTTTACAGATGAGCTGACTGAGGCCCAAGGTCACACAGCTCATAGGTGCAATCAGGGTACAAGCTGTTAGCCAAAGGTCCACAAATGTTGTCTGTAAAGTGCCAGAGAGCCAGTATTTCTGGTTTGCAGGCCAGATGATTTTCTCCCAACTGGTCACCTCTACTGTTGTGGGGGAAAAGCAGCCATAGACCACACATTCATGAATGGGTGCAAATAAAACTTTATAAAACCAACCAGAGGCCCAGATTTGGTAAAATGCTACAGCCACTATGGAAACCAGTATGGAATTTCCTTAAAAAAAAACTAATAAAAATAGAAGTACCACATGATCCAGCAATCCCACCCCTGGGCATATATCCAGAGAAAAGCATGCTTTGAAAAAATACATGTACCCCAAAGTACACAGCAGTGCTATTCACAATAGCCAAGACATGGAAGCCACCTAAATGTCCATCAACAGAATAAAGAAGATATGGTATATATACACAATGGAATATTACTCAGCTATTAAAAAAAGAGTGAAACAATGCCATTCACAGCAGTATGAATGGACCTAGAGATGATCATAGTAACAGAAGTCAGAAAGACAAATACCACGTGATAGCACTTATATGTGGAATCTAAAATATGATACAAGTGAACTTATCTAAGAAGCAGAAACAGACTCAGGTGGAAAACAGGCTTATGGTTGCCAGGGAAGGAGGGGATGGGATGGACTGGGAGTTTGGGACTGGCAGATGCAAACTATTACATACAGAATAAACAATAAGGTCCTATTGTATAGCATTGGGAACTGTGTTCAATATCCTGTAATAATTAGTCATAAAAAGAAGAATGAAATAATGCCATTTGCAGCAACATGGATGGACCTAGAGATTATCATACTAAGTGAAATCAGACAGAGAAAGACAAATATATGATATCACTTATATGTGGAATCTAAAAAGATGATACAAGTGAACTATTTACAAAACAGAAATAGAGTCACATATATAGAAAACAAACTTATGGTTATCAGGGACAAAAGAGGGGAGGGTTAAATTGGGCAATTGGGATTAACACATACACATTATTTACTATATATAAAACAGACAACTAATAAAGACCTATGGTATAGCACAGGGAACTCTACTCAATACTCTGTAATGACCTATATGGGAAAAGAGTCTAAAAAAGAGTGGATACGTGTAGGTGCTCAGTTGCTTCAGTCATGTCCAACTCTGTGCAACGCTATGGACCAGAGCCAACCAGTCTCCTGGGTCCGTGGGATTCCCCAGGCAAGAATACTGGAGTGGGTTGATGTGCCCTCCTCCAGAGGATCTTCCCAAGATATGTGTATTATATATAACTGGTTCACTTTGTTGTACACCTGAAACTAACACAACATTGTCAAATCAGCTGCTCCAAGAGATTTTTTTAAAATATATCCTGTAATAAACCATAAAGGAAAAAAAACTTTAAGGCTTACTGTGGTGTACTTAATAAGTGATAGTTGAATCTTTGCTTTAAAAATAAAAACAAACCCTAAAACTGAAAACTGCCTAACTTGCAGATGATGAGTATGGTAACAGTATTTAGTTATGAGATAAAGATGCTAAAACACTTATTTTACAAAAAAGAAACCTTTCAGTTCAAGTCTATGCAAACAATGTAGTATGTCTAAGTCCTTTACAGTGTTGATACACATTCATAAGATTGGGTGTTGTCTTTTTCCAAACGGTTTGCATATTAGCCAAGCAAGTAGGTTTTTTCCCCTCTTGTGACCCTCAAGGTTCTCTTTGCTCAGAACATCCCTGCTTCAACATCCCTCTGAAGGATGAAGGACAGATCCTCCCCCTATATTTGGCTCTGGTCCAGGCTGGCATTTACAATGTGTAGCTGCACTGGGGCAAGATAAAAGCCCAAAGGAAAATACAGTGAATTTTTGCAGGTGCAAAAGAGCAAACATTTCTAGTTAATTAACGGGCTCTGTTAATCTGGGACAGAATCCAGTGTCTAAATAATTACAACCCCCTTAATAATTACTTATGATAAATGATACCTGATCATTATGATCTCATCCCCATTGACGAATGGTGTGGGGAATTCCACTACACCACTTCAGTTATACAAACACAGATCAGCATTACCTTGAAAACACCAGATGTCAAAACCAACTCGTGAGGCAGGGGGAAAATATTCTCACATTAATTGCCACACTTCAGATCTTTACAAACTCGTGTCTGTTTCAGAAAATTCTCACGTAGAAAGTAGTTTAACATTTCCTGGGAGGTGTTAGCGAGGAAAAGGTGACCTTTACTATCAAATGCCTGTAATACTTTGATTTGCAACAGCTAATAATGCATGTATTTTCTTGTGAAGTATAGTGCTGACTTGAAATTTACTTGTATGTTATAATCCATGCTATGGGGCATGTTAACATTGCTCTGAGAAACATCATTTTATACTTTTTGAATTCTCTGAGTCTCACTGCATACCTTAATGGAACATTGCCTTCCGCCTGCACCTTTCAAGCTCACTGGAAATATGCACATAATTTTACAGATTAATGATAATATAATGGTATTTTCCATTGCTTAATGGACTAGACACGTAGTTATTTTCTTACTCTAATGCTGTTAATGTGCTCTTGGTATTTTAGGAAACGGTGTTAACTAAATGTGGGTTCATGCAAAGATTACAGGAACCCAACTTAAGGGAGAAGGGGCGAGAGTCTAGATTTTGCTCATTTTAACCTTCTCTTGGTTTTCCCATTTGCTAAATGAAGTCAGTCATACTTGCCACAGCTACTCCATAGGGGGTTCAATTAAGGTTCAAATGGGAAAGGAATGTCAAAGTTCTTTACTAAAAAATAAAAATGGTGTACAAGCAGCAAGAAGGAAACAATACAAAAATGTGGCTATTTTGTGATGCAAATGCAAGTTTCAAATTATCTGAAAAGGGAAATGGTGTCTGCCAGGACAGATAGAACGTCTTGCAGGAAAATACCGAAAAGTGCAAAACAAAAACATTTCCAAAGTGTCTGTTAGGGTTCAGAGAAAAAGAAAAGTCTTTTTCTAGGTATACCAAGGAGAAAGAGGGCCAAGGCTTCTGGGAGCCCGCTACTCCTCTCCTGGAAGGCGGAAAGCTATTCACAGCTCAGAGGCAAGGTACAGGAGTCTGCCCAGAAACTTCCACAGACCTCACGTGTGCTGTCTACTGTCTGGAAAACAGTGTTTTGCCTTCTCTTAGAACTTCTGGATCTTGTGCACGGGTGTCAGTGGCAGAATCTGATCCGGACTCCATATTGGAAAGAGGATTCTGGGAAATGCAGCCCCAGGAGTGTCCCTAAAATGCTGAACAGAATTGACGAGGGTGAAGTGCAGAGGTTTGACAGCACACAGGCTGGTACCCTATGCTTGCCAGAGGATCAGTTCCATCCTCTCTTAATTCAGTCATGGTGTGTTTTCTTTTTTGAACACATCACTCTTTAAGTGATTATATTCTAAATCCAGCACATGATGTTTGAAAGAATGTCATTATGTCAAGACCAGTGCAGTTTTTCTCTCTACGGCAGGTAATGTACCATATGTCAACATCCAGTTAGACTGGTTTCTACTATAACATGTTAAGAATTGAACTCTGAATCATTCACTATTTATTAAGAATGATGGGTTTTGCTTATCTTGTTGTTTAGTTGCTAAGTAGTGTCCAACTCTTTTGCGGATACAGCCCACCAGGCTCCTCTGTCCATGGAGTTCTCCAGGCAAGAATACTGGAGTGGGTTGCCATTTCCTCCTTCAGGGGATCTTCCCGACCCAGGGATTGAACCCACATCTGCATTAACAGGCATATTCTTTATCACTGGGACCCAGGGATTGAACCCACATCTCCTGCATTAACAGGCATATTCTTTATCACTGGGAAGCCCTTGCTTATCGTAATAGCTGAGAAATACTACATTATGGAGGCATGTTTCAGCAGGCTGAAAAGAGATTAAGAAGCTTAGAACACTGTAGAAAGAATTTAGAACTTTTTTTTTGAGCGGTGACAGAACATTTAGATTAACTAGGATATCCACCAGCTCAGAGACATTCAGGATGTTTGTAAATACAGTAGGAAATAAAACCAAAAGGGCTCCTCTGGTGAGAAAAGGCATTAGGGAGTGTTGTTTAAGTCATGTGGCCTTTTAAATCATCCTCGGGTCAAATTCCTATTCTGGTAGTTATTAGTCATGTGTCATTGGGCAAAGATCATAAAATAACAATTACTGACTATTCTATGCCAGGTCTTAGGCCCAGGATCTTAAACACATATTCTTTTCTTAACTCCTCAAAATAACTCTGAGACACAATGACAATCATTGTCCCTGTGTTACAGATGAGAAAACTGAGGCTAGGAGATGACAAAGAACCTATCCCCATAAATGAAACTCATTTTCCATGCTTGCCTTGTGAAGTCATGGAAGATGACAGGCAAGATGTCAGTTGAAAAATTCAAAGAAGATCAGAAGATCTTTAGAAGGTCAGAAGAAGTCTAGGGCTGTGCTGTCCGAGATGGTAGCTATGGGCTACACGCAGCTCTTGAAACTAACTTGACTGTAATTAACTTAAAAGTCCAATTCCTCAGTCTCACCAGCCACAGTTCAAGTGCCCAATAGCTACATGCAGCTTGTGGCTACCATATTGAACAGAGCAGAACATGTCAGTCATTGCAGAAAGTTCTACTGGATGCCACTGGTCTCACGAATCTACTGCATGGGTCTTCATGAATGTAAAAAAAAAAAAAAAAAAAGACAGCCAAATACAAAGTTCTGATTCTCTCATAACATCCGCACAGTAAACAGGAATTTGAGTCAGTATAATGGCCCCTTTCTGCCAACTCTTATGTCCAGAAGGGAAGAAGATGGGGAAGAGGGGTCAGGGTTCTTGCCCAAGCTTTCACTAAAGAGGGAATAGGGATGACCAAGGATCACAGAAAGGATTTCATGTATGTGTGCAATGTGGCTCATGGTTCTTGTCATTGCTCTTTTGTGTCTGCAGGTATGCCATTGGCCTTGCATACAAGTCAGCCCCAAAGCACGAGTGGATTGGCAAGAACTCTGCTTCCTGGGCGCTGTGCCGCTGCCACAATACCTGG
This sequence comes from Bubalus kerabau, assembly GCF_029407905.1. NCBI lineage: Eukaryota > Metazoa > Chordata > Mammalia > Artiodactyla > Bovidae > Bubalus > Bubalus kerabau. The sequence goes on along the minus strand of NC_073647.1, from coordinate 145,275,500 downwards.
GTGGTAAGACACAACAGCAAGGAGATCCCCATCGAGCCAGCCCCCCACCTCCGGCGCGTCGGCATTCTGCTCGACTACGATAATGGCTCCATCGCTTTCTATGATGCCTTGAACTCCATCCACCTCTACACTTTCGACATCACATTCTCGCAGCCCGTGTGCCCCACCTTCACTGTGTGGAACAAATGTCTGACCATCATAACAGGCCTTCCCATCCCCGACCATCTAGACTGTACAGAGCAGCTGCCCTGAGCATGTGGAGCTGGTTTCTGGGGGATATAAAGGGTGGTGGCCACCATTTTGGGGACTGAGAAAGCACAGGCTTCCAGAATGTGGTTAAATCTCACAAAAAGCATCCAGAAATCAGCTAAGATAGGACTCCCAATGGGTGATTCCCCCCTTTCACTGTGTTTTGTATTAAGTACAGGCTTTAATAATTTCTTCACCCTGTTTTTGTATTTACAGGAAAATTTATAGATTATTTATAATAGGAACATAACCGGGGATTACAACTCTTAGGAATTCTCTGGTTTTGCACATTAGGAGGCCTGTAAGTTTTATCAGTTCTTGACAACCTTTATTCTCAGCACAAGTCTCTGAGCTTGAGAAACAAGATCTTTTGTAGTTTTGTGTTTCTCCACCTTCTCACATCCTCTTTCCTACAGATCTCATGGCAGGTCCTGTCACCCCAACACTAACAATATGCCACTATTTTCAAACTAAAAAAAATAGTTTTGAACCTAGTAGGGAAGTAAGTGGGCTTTCTGACTTGGTTTCTTGTGAAGCATTCGGCAATGTCAGAAGGATTTATGGATCAAGTAGGATGGAGACAGCAACACAGAAGAGGGAAAGACTTGACTTGGGAGCCGGGGATCTGCTATTGCAAAACCTGTAATTACTCTTCCATGGTTCGTAGGATGATGCTGGGAGAACACGAACAATGAGATTGCAATTGAAAAAATTCACCTTGGATCCTACTGATGATTGAAAAATTCAGGCCAATTTGTGTTTTCTCGGAAGTGGGATTCTGTGTCATGATAGAAATCTATTTCCTTCTTCCTTTTACTAGTTTCTTTAGGCCTGTGAAGTTTCTTCAGTATGTTTACTAGCTGTCCTGTGTCCCACTCCCCCTGAATAATTTTTGTCACTGGGGCTGAGGAAATAAACATTTTCTGTCACAAATGGCAGCACCACTTTGGATCGATTTTGCTCTCTAGGACATCAACATATAGCCCCAACCACCAATACCACATCCAACCATAAGTCACCAAAAAACATTTGTATTTATGAGTTGGTAATGACAAGGGACATTGCATAAAGTACTCTTCTCTAGTATACGTGCTTCAAAAGTTATAATAAACAGACCTTTAAACACATCTCGAAAGATGTAGAAGTCCCTCTATATTCTAGTATAGTTAAATAGAGTTGTAAGAAAACAAAAAAATCAAACTCACTATTCTCATTTTGGAACCTGCTAGTAGAACCTGCTAATGTCATGTCAGATACAATGCTCAGTGTGCTGACCTAAGACATTGGAGTGGTCCATGACATAAGGCTTTTTTGCCTTCCCTGGTGGCTCAGTGGTAAAGACTCCACCTGCAGTGCAGGAGACCCAGGTTCGATCCCTGGGTCGGGAAGATTCCCTGGAGAAGGGAATGGCAACCCATTCCAGTATTCTCGCCTAGAGAATCCCATGGACAGAGGAGCCTGGCGGGCTACAGTCCATGGGGTCACAAAGAGTCAGATATGACTGAGCGACTGACACTTTCACACTAAGCCATCCTTGGACTCGAACCAGGAATCTGGCAATGGTTCTACCTTGATGAAGGGCATGACATCTCTCAACCATTTCATTGCTAAAATTTATCTGGGCTGCTGGGGTGGCCGTTTTGACAGACTGGGGGATTTAGACACTTTTTATTGGTTTTGTTTTTGAGCAAATCAACGAATTGTTTCTTTAAAATTCGTTCACCGACCCACTGTTTCAGCATCGCATTATGTGATCATGAGTCTGGGTTTCAGGGGCAGCTTCCCCAGGGCTTCTGCCTCTACAATGGCAGATGCACTCCTTTTTCTTAACAGATAGATTCTATATATTTACTATATTATTTATACCCAGATGAATATTTTGATAGTGACTTAGAACAATTTCACATCTAAAAGATGGATGCCTCAATGGAAAAAAACTACTCAGTCTCTGCCAACTTAATGGAATTTTTTTCTTTTTACAAGAGAAAAACAATGTGCATTAGGCTTCCCTGAATATACCAAAAGGGTTGGCTTAATAATTTTTACAAACTTTTTTGGTAGCTGAATAATGGATATTTTCATGCACTTTGTACACTAACAGGTTTTAAATAAAAGGGTCTAAAACTCAGCTTCTGAGATTTTTTAAATCATGGTCTCCAGGTACAATAAATTCTCCAGTTTGCCTTATGATGTTAATCTAAAGCATTTATGAGGACAATATTGCCATGAACTATAATGCTTTTTCAGTATAAAGAAGTTACTACTCCAGTTTTCACTGCAAGCCATTTAGGTTATGTTTTGGCTATTTTTATAAGGATGAGGGATTATGTTATCATTTTGTTGTGGAAGTCTCACTCTTTGCTAACTTAAAAACATTGTGGATTGTAGCAATTACTATTTCCATGTTGTCATATTTACTGGAAAATATGTATATGATGAAAGGCCACAGTGTTTACTTTCATTACTGTAATGATGTAGACAAAATTTCCATGTGGATTTTTTTTTGAAAGTCTGAAAAATATATGCTATCAACATTTGTTGCAGTAGAATTCTTTAAAAGGATTGGGGGCACGGCATTTTGTTTTGAGATTCTTACTTCACAGAAGGCATCACAATACAGGGGAAGAAGAGCTGGCAGTGCCAGTTAAATTAATACACAAAATTGATGCAACGCCAACCAAGGCTTCCAGGTCCAACGTCGTGGGTGTGTGAACACTGCTGGCACCATCTTGAAATGCTCAGTAATGCCTGGACGAGGGGTTCTACATTTTCGTTTAGAACTGGGCCTCGCAAATTATGTAGCCAGTCCTCAAAACTGAACTCTGAAACATGGTACCTCTCTCCTGATGGATAGAAATGAAGAACCCTGAATCCACCATCACAAGTGGCTGACAATATAATTCAAGTAGGAATCTAGATGGATTAAGATGGAGAGTGGGCTTGGGTGAAGATTTTCTTTCTGGCTTTAAAAGAAAGTGACTTCAAAAACTGCACATGTTGATGAGAGTTTCTGCTGGAGAAGAGGCAAAGGCCTGAGGACCAACAGGCATTTTATTATGGTACTGAGATCTCGAGACTTTCTGAGGAACCAAACCAGTGCCCCCCAGCGAACATGGAATTCCATTTCAGCTCCAGGCACATGGGCAGTGCCTGCAGAAACACACACATGTCTGTTCGCATACATGTGCTTTTGGTGTTGGGAACCAGATGATCTGCTCTACCCTTATAAAATGTCTTTAAAAAAAAAAGGATACAAAGATGGTAATGGGGATGGGAGAATGTTTTTAAAATAGTGCTTCTGAACATGGGGGCAATCTGGCAGTGTCTGGAGTCATTTTGGGTTGTTGCAACTTGGGAAAGGAGGTGCCCCCAGCATCTAGTGGGTAGAGACCAGAAATGCTGCTCAACATCCTATGGTGTACAGCACAGCCCCCATGACGAAGGATTATCTGGCCCAAAATATCAATAGTGCCACAAACAAGAAACTCTTACTAATTTTTAAGCAAAACTCTCACCAATTTTTTCTTTTCACTCGTGATTGATTCAATGCCTGGTATATCAAAAAAGAAACCGGGCACCAAAACCTTCACCTTTAAAAAAATATTTACAAAATTGTTCAGAAAATCTGAAAGGCAATGCAAGCCTTTGTAAATGGGAATCCACTGACAAGTGTCACAAAGATGCAGATGTGATTTGCTTGGTCGGGAAATGAAAGTCTGTATGCTGCTCTTTTCACCCGAACAAGTTCAGTTCCTGGTACTTGAGTCATGCTGTCACACCCTCAGCCCAAGCTCTCCATTGCTGTTGCTTTCTGGTTTAAAATAAAATCACTTTTGTGGTTCCCACGCCCTCTGTCTCTGCCTGTGTCTGTTGCCTTGTTACCAAGGCGTGTTTTCACCTTCACTGTTTCTACACATATTTATTCAACTTCTGCTAATCCTTCTACCACTTTGCAACATATAATCCATTTTCTTTTATGCCTGAAACATTCCAGTGTCCACCATCCAGCCTCTCCCTAATCAAAATACAGGTAATTGACAAGATGCAAAATAGTATCCCACCCTTCCCTCCCCCTGGGAATTTAAAACACAGTAAGAGAAAACCTGTACAGGAGCAGAGATCAGAAGAATGGCTTGGTTTCTAGACTTCCAGAGCGGGTGGAGGAGAGGAGGGCATGGAGGGTGTGTATGGATGGGTGAGGTCTTGACAGCATGGTCTGGAACTATCCCAGCAGTTGGTTCATAAATCTATCCCCAAACCCCTCCCCTGGCTAACAGGACTTGACTTTCATAAGAAACGCAAGCCTTTTGGACCTGAGTCAGCACTCCGAAGGCTTGGTCATGGGTCCAAGGCATAAGCGGCACCTGTACACTTGTTACATGTGCCAGCCCTACCTACCCCAGACCCACGCACCAGACAGAACCTGCAGGGCTGGGACCCAGCCCTCCAAGGGATTCTGCTACAAGCAGACACGTGTGAAGTGCCGCTCTAGGGGGCTTTCTTCAGTCTCACATCCCATAGAAACATGCACATAGAGCCTGAAACACCTTCTCAAGGTCATGTGCTTTAGAGGCACCATGATGTGACACACTGACTTTAATCTGGCTGAATATGAAAATCTTGTTCTATTGCTGCTGCTTCGCAGGTGGCACTAGTGGTAAAGAACTCGCCTGCCAATTTAGAAGACATAACAGATGTGGGTTTGATCCCTGGGTCAGGAATATTCCCTGGAGGAGGGAATGGTAACCCACTCCAGTATTCTTGCCTAGAGAATCCCATGGACAGAGAAACCTGGCGGGCTACCATCCATGGGGTTTCAAAGAGTCAGACATGACTGAAGCAACTTAGCATGCATGCACACTGCTACATTTTAGACAGGGATGTGTGTGTGTGTGATAGTCACTCACTCGTGTCTGACTCTTTGCAATCCCATAGACTGTAGCCCACCAAGCTCCTCTGTCCATGGAATCCTCTAGCCAAGAGTAAGTGATCGATTCAAAAACCAAATACATCAGTGTCTCTTTTGCTGTCTCGTACACAGGGTTATTGTTACCATCTTTCTAAATTCCATATATATGCGTTAGTATACTGTATTGGTGTTTTTCTTTCTGGCTTACTTCACTCTGTATAATAGGCTCCAGTTTCATCCACCTCATTAGAACGGATTCAAATGTATTCTTTTTAATGGCTGAATAATACTCCATTGTGTATATGTACCACAGCTTTCTTATCCATTCATCTGCTGATGGACATCTAGGTTGCTTCCATGTCCTGGCTATTATAAACAGTGCTGCGATGAACATTGGGGTACTCATGTCTCTTTCCCTTCTGGTTTCCTCAGTGTGTATGCCCAGCAGTGGGATTGCTGGATCATAAGGCAGTGCTATTTCCAGTTTTTTAAGGAATCTCCACACTGTTCTCCATAGTGGCTGTACTAGTTTGCATTCCCACCAACAGTGTAAGAGGGTTCCCTTTTCTCCACACCCTCTCCAGCATTTATTACTTGTCGACTTTTGGATCGCAGCCATTCTGACTGGTGTGAAATGGTACCTCATACTGGTTTTGATTTGCATTTCTCTGATAATGAGTGATGTTGAGCATCTTTTCATGTGTTTGTTAGCCATCTGTATGTCTTCTTTGGAGAAATGTCTATTTAGTTCTTTGGCCCATTTTTTGATTGGGTCATTTATTTTTCTGGAGTTGAGCTGTAGGAGTTGCTTGTATATTCTCGAGATTAGTTGTTTGTCAGTTGCTTCATTTGCTATTATCTTCTCCCATTCTGAAGGCTGTCTTTTCACCTTGCTAATAGTTTCCTTTGATGTGCAGAAGCTTTTAAGGTTAATTAGGTCCCATTTGTTTATTTTTGCTTTTATTTCCAATATTCTGGGAGGTGGGTCATAGAGGATCCTGCTGTGATGTATATCAGAGAGTGTTTTGCCTATGTTCTCCTCTAGGAGTTTTATAGTTTCTGGTCTTACGTTTAGATCTTTAATCCATTTTGAGTTTATTTTTGTGTATGGTGTTAGAAAGTGTTCTAGTTTCATTCTTTTACAAGTGGTTGACCAGAGTTCCCAGCACCACTTGTTAAAGAGATTGTCTTTAATCCATTGTATATTCTTGCCTCCTTTGTCGAAGATAAGGTGTCCATATGTGCGTGGATTTATCTCTGGGCTTTCTATTTTGTTCCATTGATCTATATTTCTGTCTTTGTGCCAGTACCATACTGTCTTGATAACTGTGGCTTTGTAGTAGAGCCTGAAGTCAGGTAGGTTGATTCCTCCAGTTCCATTCTTCTTTCTCAAGATCGCTTTGGCTATTCGAGGTTTTTTGTTTTTCCATACAAATTGTGAAATTATTTGTTCTAGCTCTGTGAAGAATGCTGTTGGTAGCTTGATAGGGATTGCATTGAATCTATAGATTGCTTTGGGTAGTATACTCATTTTCACTACATTGATTCTTCCAATCCATGAACATGGTATATTTCTCCATCTGTTAGTGTCCTCTTTGATTTCTTTCACCAGTGTTTTATAGTTTTCTATATATAGGTCTTTAGATTCTTTAGGTAGATATATTCCTAAGTATTTTATTCTTTCCGTTGCAATGGTGAATGGAATTGTTTCCTTAATTTCTCTTTCTGTTTTCTCATTATTAGTGTATAGGAATGCAAGGGATTTCTGTGTGTTGATTTTATATCCTGCAACTTTACTATAGTCATTGATTAGTTCTAGTAATTTTCTGGTGGAGTCTTTAGGGTTTTCTATGTAGAGGATCATGTCATCTGCAAACAGTGAGAGCTTTACTTCTTCTTTTCCAATTTGGATTCCTTTTATTTCTTTTTCTGTTCTGATTGCTGTGGCCAAAACTTCCAAAACTATGTTGAATAGTAATGGTGAAAGTGGGCACCCTTGTCTTGTTCCTGACTTTAGAGGAAATGCTTTCAATTTTTCACCATTGAGGATAATGTTTGCTGTGGGTTTGGACTCTGTGGGAGAGGGAGAGGGTGGGAAGATTTGGGAGAATGGCATTGAAACATGTAAAATATCATGTATGAAATGAGTTGCCAGTCCAGGTTCGATGCACGATACTGGATGCTTGGGGCTGGTGCACTGGGACGACCCAGAGGGATGGAATGGGGAGGGAGGAGGGAGGAGGGTTCAGGATGGGGAACACATGTATACCTGTGGCGGATTCATTTTGATATTTGGCAAATCTAATACAGTTATGTAAAGTTTAAAAATAAAATAAAATTAAAAAAAAAAAGAAAAAAACAAAAACAAAAACAAAAACCAAATAAAAGTGAAAGGTGGTCACTCAGTCGTGTCCGACTCTGTGAGTCGGACTGTAGCTCACCAGGCTCCTCTGTCCATGGGATTCTCCAGGCAAGAATACTGGAGTGGGTTGCCAGTTTCTTCCTCATGGGATCTTCCTGACCCAGGGATCAAACACAGGTCTTCCACTTTGCGGGCAGACTCTTTACTGACTCAGCCACCAGGGAAGCCCTTTTTTAGCTCCAGGTCTGAAGACTTCCCAGCTTATCCTATGGGCCTCAATGCCAAAAACCACAAATTGCAAATTTAATAGGTCATTTTGTATCAGAAGGTCAATTATGAAACACCTGCTGTGTGCTAAGTCACTCAGTTGTGTCTGACTCTGCGACCCCATGAACTGTATCCCACCAGGCTCCTCTGTCCGTGGAATTCTCCAGCCAAGAATACTGGAGTGGGTAGCCATTCCCTCCTCCAAGGGATCTTCCCGACCCAGGGATCGAACCCAGGTCTCCCACATTGCAGGAACATTCTTTACCATCTGAGCCACCAGGGAAACCCATGAAACACCTAGAATTTTTCAATTAAAAGAATATATTATCTGGGTTCAGATATGACTCAGACCGTGTTAACATTTTTTTTTCTATTGTGGGTTTTGACTTTTTCCCCTAGAACTTAGATTTATTTGATGTACCCAAGTCTTAAGTTTATCAATAAAGAAAAAAAAATCTCCATTTAAAAAAATGCCAGTTTTTGGATCCCATCCTGAAAGATGGGCTGACAAGGTCCTTGGTGTGGGCCAGCACCCTGCACTTTCCTCTGAAATGATTCTCAAGTGCAGCCAGGACCAGCAGCCCATGCTGTCCAGCACCACAGGGCTCAGCCCCTTTTCTGTCAAGGTCAGAAAGGGACTATTTTAGGGTTTGCAGGCCATACTGTCTCTGGCAGCTACTCAGCTCTGCAGCTAGAGAGTGAAAGCAGCCAGAGAGGATGTGTCAACAAGTGGGTGTGGCTGTGTTGCAATAAAACTTTATTTACAAAAACAACCATGAGACTACATGTGTCCCATGCTGTGACTGGCCACAGCAGATACAGTACTGGACCAGTGGACTGAAACTCCCAGGGCACTGTCTGTCTATCCTTCACTCATGGGGTCTCAGCTATGTCCCCCGATGGCTTGGGGCCTCTGTGAGCTCCCAAGTCCCTTTCCAAAGAATCTGCCTGCAATACAGGAGACCCCAGGTTCAATTCCTGGGTCAGGAAGATCCCCTGGAGAAGGAAATGGCTACCCACCCCAGTATTCTTGCCTGGGAAATCCCATGGACAGAGGAGCCTGCAGGGAGGGCTACAGTCCATGAGGTCGCAAAGAGTTGGACATGACTGAGCTACTAAGCCTTCTAACACTGAATTCCATCAATTCTGAAATTACAGAACTCATAAGAATTCATTGCAGAGTGCTTAAGACAGAACCATGAAAGAGACTATTAAAAGATGCTTTCGTTCAACAGAGTAGCGTGTGCCAGTTCCAATAATTAGCTTTACCCCCTTCATAATTCTGACTTAAATCAGCCCTTCTCACAAGTGATAGGTATGTAAAATAGATTTCCTTCAGTAAGAGTTTTCAAGTATGTTTCATTTCAACTTTTGAAATGGAACAGATGCTGCTGTAATTAATCATCTTTCAAAGTCAATCTGAAGGGCATGTCATCCACTCTAGAGAGTAGCCCCCAGCCCCCTCTTTTACAAACTATTATTTTGTAAAATAGAGAAGCAAAACAGGTTGAAGAAGAGAACTGCTTCTGATTATAACAGAAACATGAAGAGAGGCATGTGGAACTTTCAAGATTCCTTCCCCTGGAATACCATTCTCACCGTGGGATGTACATTCAAGAACATAAAGTAAAAACAGGGTCAAGGGCATATGGAAAAACCTTTCTTGTAGTTGTCCTGTATTAACATGGGTGATTTATGGAAAGGAATTCAGGTCTCCCTTTGAATCTTCATGTTCTCTAAGAGAATTATAAAAGCATGATTAAATAGGAAGTGTAGCAATTAACAAGCAAATCTGTCATGGCCAAAAACCAATTACCAATTAAGGAGAGACACAGAAAAATGATTTAATGAACATTAGTTCTTTAGCACGGTCTATTTATCCTCAAAGCTCAATTTTTGATTACAGTCATTAAATGCTGTTCAGTAAAATATTTCAGATAGTAAAGTTATCTCACCTCTTCCCCGATTTTATTCTCCCTTCAGCTTCTGCCCTCTCTGGCCTCCTCTTTTCCCTCAAACTTTTCAAAGGACCGGTCACATGTTCTGTTTCTGTTTCCTCGCCTGTCATTAAAGCTCCCCTCACTCACATCAGCCATCAAGTGTCTTTACCAAATAGTGCTCAGCGATGTCAGAAATACCATCTGCATTGATATATATTTCCATGACGGCCTGACCTCATCTTGGCACACAGCAACTTTTGAGATGTTAACCCACTTCAGCTCTTTCTTAATCCCTCCAGACACAATGCCATCCACATCCAGAGGGAATGCCATTCCCTCCTTTACCATGCTGGGCAGATGCCCCCCAGATCTCTATCTCTAGGTCTAATTTCTCTGCTGAGCTCAGCACTATATATTGACCTGCTTGCTTGGTCATCACTTTTGAATGCTTAAGTGAATGTGATAGTCACTCAGTCATGTCTGACTCTTTGTGACCCCATGGAGTGCAGCACACCAGGCTTCCCTGTCCATCACCACCTCTTGGAGCTTGGTCAAATTCATGTCCATTAAGTCATTGATACCATCCAACCAACTCATCCTCTGTCGTCCCCCTCTCCTCCTGCCTTCAATCTTTCCCAGCATCAGGGAGCATCAGGGCTTCCAATGAGTCAGTTCTTCACATCAAGTAGCCAAAGTATTGGAGTTTCTGCTTCAGCATCAGTCCTTCCTTTTCATAACTGGACATGGAACAACAGACTAGTTCCAAATAGGAAAAGGAGTACGTCAAGGCTATTGCGTATTTAAGTTGTATGCAGAGTGCATCAGGAGAAACACTGGGCTGGAGGAAGCACAAGCTGGATCAAGATTGCTGGGAGAAATATCAATAACCTCAGCAGAAAGTGAAGAGGAACTAAAGAGTCTCTTGATGAAAGTGAAAGAGGAGAGTGAACAAGTTCAAAAGCATCAATTCTTCAGTGCTCAGCTTTATTCATGGTCCAACTCTCACATCCATACCTGACTACTGGAAAAACCATAGCTTTGACTTGATGGACCTTTGTTGGCAAAGTAATGTCTCTGTTTTTTAATATGCAGTCTAGGTTGGTCATAGCTTTTCTTCCAAGGAGCAAGCATCTTTTAATATCATGGCTGCAGTCACCATCTGCAGTGATTTTGGAACCCAAGAAAATAAAGTCTATCACTGTTTCCATTGTTTCCCCCATCTATTTGCCATGAAGTGATGGGACCGGATGCCATGATCTTAGTTTTCTGAATGTTGAGTTTTACGCCAGCTTTTTCACTCTCCTCTTTCACCTTCATCAAGAGGCTCTTTAGTTTCTCTTCACTTTCCGCCATAAGAGTGCTGTCATCTGCATATCTGAGGTTATTGATATTTCTCCCAGCAATCTTGATTCCAGCTTGTAATTCATCCAGTCTGGCATTTTTGCATGATATACCCTGCATATAAGTTAAATAAGCAAGGTGACAATACTTTGACGTACTCCTTTCCCAATTTGGAACCAGTTTGTTGTTCTGTTTCCAGTTCTAACTGTTGCTTCTTGACCTGCATACAGATTTCTCAGAAGGCAGGTCGGGTGGTCTGGTATTCCCATCTTTTTAAGAATCTTTCACAGTTTGTTGTGATCCACACAGTCAAAGGCTTTAGTGTAGTCAATGAAGCAGAAGTAGATGTTTTTCTGGAATTCTCCTATTTTTTTCTATGATCCAACGGATGATGGCAATTTGATCTCTGGTTCCTCTGCCTTTTCTAAATCCAGCTTGAATATCTGGAAGTTCTCAGTTCGTATGCTGTTGAAGCGCAGCTTGGAGAATTTTGAGCATTACTTTGGTAGTGTGTGAGATGAGTACAATTGTGCAGTAGTTTGAGCATTCTTTGGCATTGCCTTTCTTTGGCACTGGAATGAAAACTGACCTTTTCCAGTCCTGTGGCCACTGCTGAGTTTTCCAAATTTGCTGGCATACTGAGTGCAGTACTTTCACAGCATCATCTTTTAGGATTTGAAATAGCTTGGCTGGAATTCCATCACCTCCACTAGCTTTGTTCATAGTGATGCTTCCTAAGGCCAACTCAACTTCACACTCCAGTATGTCTGGCTCTAGGTGAGATCACAGCATCGTGATTATCTGGGTCATTAAGATCTTTTTTGTATAGTTCTTCTGTGTATTCTTGCCATCTCTTATTAATATCTTCTGCTTCTGTTAGGTCCATACTGTTTCTTTTGTTTATTTTGCCCATCTTTGGATGAATTGTTCCCTTAGTATCTAATTTTCTTGAGGCGATCTACCACTAATATTTTTATGACTTCTCAACCACCACTTCCCACAGAGGCTTCCCCTCAGCTCTCTGCTGGAGCCAAACACCCCTAGTACCGACTCACAAAGCCCTTTGTGCCTTCCTTCGTAACTGCAACCTAGCTTTTCTATCTGTAAATTTTGCTTACTACTTCTGTTTCTTGGCCACCATCAGACTGTTGTATTTCTGACGTCTGAAACCAGCAGTGGCTTGACTTCAAGTGTACCACAGAGTATGTGCTCAAGAAATCTGTCGAGTCGAATTCCCATTTCTCATGAAGATGTTCTACTTAAACCCACCCATAACATCCACTATTCTCTTTAAAAGACTCATGTTAAAAATAAGTAAATGAGTGCTTCATATTGGCAGAAACCACATATACCTGCAGCATGAAAAATAACATCAAAATAAATGCCACACAATCTGTAGTTGTTTAGCCACTATGTCATGTCAGACTCTTTGAACCTCATGGACTGTACCCCACCAGGGTACAGTCTATCCTCTATCCTCTATCCATGGGATTTCCCAAGCAAGAATACTGGAGATGATTACCACTTCCTTCTCCAGGGGATCTTCCTGAGCCAGGGATCAAGCCCAAGTCTTCTGCGTTGGCAGGCGGGTTCTTTAGCACTGAACCACCTGGGAAACCCCTAGAAAATCTAACTTTCAGCAAATTCCATCATCTCTCATAGCAGCCTCAGGTCATCAAGCAAAAAGAAAACCTCAAAACTGGGCAAATAAATCTGCCCATTAGTGTCTTTTTTTTAAATTGATTATTTTAATTGGAGGCTGATTACTTTACAATATTGCGGTGGTTTTTACCATACATTGACATGAATCAGCCACGGGTATACATGTGTTCCCCATCCTGAACCCCCCTCCCAGCTCCCTCACCATCCCATCCTTCTGGGTTGTCCCAGTGCCCTGGCTTTGAGTGCCCTGTTTCATACATTGAACTTGGACTGGTCATCTATTTCACATATGGTAATATACATGTTTCAATGGTATTCTCTCAAATCATCCACCCTCACCTTCTCCCACAGAGTCCAAAAGTCTGTTCTTTACATCTGTGTCTCTTTTGCTGTGTCTCTTGCATATAGGGTTGTTGTTACCGTCTTTCTAAATTCCATATATATGCATTAGTATACTGTATTGGTGTTTTTCTTTCTGACTTGCTTCACTCTGTATAATAGGCTCCAGTTTCATCCACCTCATTAGAACTGACTCAAATGCATTCTTTTTTTATAGCCAAGTAATATTCCATTGTGTATATGTACAACAGCTTTCTTATCCATTCATCTGCTGATGGACATCTAGGTTGCTTCCATGTCCTAGCTATTGTAAACAGTGCTGTGATGAACACTGGGGTACACGTGTCTCTTTCAATTTTGGTTTCCTCGGGGTATATGCCCAGCAGTAGTATATGCTGGGTCATATGGCAGTTCTATTTCCAGTTTTTTAAGGAATCTCCACACTGTTCTCTATAGTGGCTGTACTAGTTTGCATTCCCACCAACAGTGTAAGAGAGTTCCCTTTTCTCCACATCCTCTCCAGCATTTATTGTTTGTAGATTTTTGGATAGCAGCCATTCTGACCAGCGTGAAATGGTACCTCATTGTGGTTTTGATTTGCATTTCTCTGAAAATGAGTGATGTTGAGCATCTTTTCCTGTATTTGTTAGCCATCTGTATGTCTTCTTTGGAGAAATGTCTGTTTAGTTCTTTGGCCCATTTTTTGATTGGGTCATTTATTTTTCTGATATTGAGCTGCATGAGCTGCTTGTACATTTTGGAGATTAACCCTTTGTCAGTTGCTTCATTTGCTACTATTTTCTCCCATTCTGAAGGCTGTCTTTTCACCTTGCTTATAGTTTCCTTCATTCTGCAAAAGCTTTTAAGTTTAATTAGGTCCATCAGTGTCTTTTATCACCTCCCACCTGGCCCCTGGCTGTAAATTCAGTCTGAAGTTGTACTTACACAATTCTTACTTATTGGCTCAGCTCATCCCACACTGTAAGACAAGTGAAAAGTGAAGTCACTCAGGCGTGTCTGACTCTTTGCGACCCCATGGACTGTAGCCTACCAGGTTCCTCCGTCTATGGGATTTTCCAGGCAAGAATACTGGAGTGGGTTGCCATTTCCTTCTCCAGGAGATCTTCCCAACCCAGAGACTGAACCCGGGACTCCCACATTGTAGGCAGATGCTTTACCGTCTGAGCCACCAGGGAAGTCCCATAAGACAATCCAAGTGCAAATAAAATGAGCTCTAGGGTACCATGATCAACTTCAGTTTGAGAGAAGGTCCCCTCTGACCTTGGTGAACCACCTTTGCAAAAGGTCTACTCATTTTCTTAGAAACCAGACTCCCTATTATTTAGAAAAGTATCACAGAGTCACAGCTATCTTCCTAGTTTTTTTTTTTTTTTTTTTTTTTTGGCCTGGCACACAACTTGCAGAATCGTAGTTCCCTGACCAGAGATAGAACCTGTGCCCTGTGTGGTGGAAGTGCAGAGTCCTAACCACTGGACCAAAAAGGAAGTCCCAGCCTTCTTTCTCATTTCTGGGCAGGAGCACCCAGGTACTGACCTAAGATTAAAGTGAGCAAGCAGGCAACACAGGTACTGGGTGGCATTCCAAGTGGAGGACGTCTGCTGCCTGGGAAGTTCAGAGTCCATGTTGAAGATCAAATCAGAAGGAGTTCAAGGACAGAGAACTCAGCTACTGTTGAGCTGTGTTGCTGTTCCTCCAGTACAGATGGTAAACAATATCAAACACAAGCATTCATCAAAAGAAGGTTGGGGTACCCGTACTAGCAGCAGACCAAGTAAGTAGACTTCCAAACAAGGAATGTTTCCTACGAACTAATTCATTGAACAAAGAAACCATGATTCCCTCCTCTTCCCTTTTTCTCTTACCCCCAGAAGAAAGAGAGAGAGAGAGTGGAAATAAGATTAGTTGAGGAATATATCAAACCAGTCAAGGAAATCAGTCCTGAATATTCAGTGGAAGGACTGATGCTGAAGCTGAAACTACAATACTTTGGCCACCTTATGCAAAGAGCTGACTCATTGGAAAAGGCCCCGATGCTTGGAAAGGTTGAGGGCAGGAGGAGAAGGTGGTGACAGAGGATGAGATGGTTGGCCAGCATCACCAATTCAATGGACATGAGTGTGGGCAAACTCTGGGAGATAGTGAAGGACAGGGCAGGCTGGTGTGCTGCAGTCCATGGGGTTGCAAAGAGTCAGGCAGGACTTAATGACTGAACAACAAGAAGAGCCTGAAATTGGAATATCTCAGGCAAAACTATCCCAACGGAGTTGACCATGCATTTTGGTTGGGCACACTGCATTTTAGAGTCTGTTTTCAGCTCCCAATCAATAACTTACTGTAGTTTATGACAGAGATGACTATACTGGGTTTAAATCTCTATGTCAGCCTTGGGGCAAGACCCTCTTGATGAGGCCAGGTTCAGAAGCAGCAAGAGACTAAAGCAAGAATAAATATCCAGTCATCATCACGGACCAGTGAGCCCAATCAAGGCTTCTGCCCTTCAACCCCTGGGGACCTGGTCACACAGAGAAAGGAGGGGAGGGCGTCCATATTGCAGCAGCTGTTAATGGTTGCCTCTTGCTCTCTCCCTGCATTCCGGACCTGGCACTCAGGACATCCTGAAATGGAGAAGGTTGCTGGTAGGAGTGTTTGCAACTTTCAAATGATTGACTAGAAGCAGAAGTGCCAGGACATGAACCCTCAACCCCAGAGTTCATGGGGCCAACCAGCCTGCAGAGCCTGAGCCCTTGATCCCACTAGACAGGCAGTTCTCATTAAGCAATGTCACTGGAACTGGTGCCAAAAACATAAGCTGCCTGCTCCCCCCTGGGCTTCATTTCTAGGCTCTTATATACATGTATTTTGAAAATTTCCATGTCAGTCAGTCTTTGCCTGGTGGAAGTGCTTGAGCAATGCTAATATTTACTAAGCAAGAGACGGGAGTCCAGTGGTTCTCAAAGATGCCCACGAGGAGACATCCTGCCCAGAGAAATGCTGTTTCAGGACTCCCACTCCTCGTGGGGACCCAGGTCAAAGAGATGCTTCTGTATCAGCACAGAAGCAGCACTCTGGGCTTCTGTCTGCATGGTTTCTGAGTGACTGCATATGCTGGGGCAGCCAACCTTCAAAGGCAGCTCGCTCTTGCTGAGGTTTTTGCCCTGAAAACCAGGAAGTCCTCAGGGACAGCTCTGACTGGAGGAAAATCAACAAAGCTCAAGACAGCATCTGAAACACAAATGTGAACAATTTCCCCTCATGCTGTCGGACACAGCCGTCAAAAACATCCCCAAAGTGCCATGGCTAGACTCTATGTTGCAGAAAAATTCCACTGTGGGGAGATTGAAATCATGACACCTTCACAGCTCTGGGAGGAAATGAGATGACGGAGTGTTAAAATATCCTGGTGAATATTTACCCTACTTTTGGGTAAAAATGAGGAAGTTGTTCGTTCTTGCTAATTACAGTCTGAGTGTCAAGTTTTCATTTTCAGTTTAGGCAGGATATTAGGAACTTTGTTTGCTTACACGTTGGGGGTTGAATGAGATTGCCAAGTACAATCTTCTACCCTCGTGGACACACAAGATGGGAAAATCAGTATC
This sequence comes from Bubalus kerabau, assembly GCF_029407905.1. Taxonomy (NCBI): domain Eukaryota; kingdom Metazoa; phylum Chordata; class Mammalia; order Artiodactyla; family Bovidae; genus Bubalus; species Bubalus kerabau. Next base: position 145,258,814 of record NC_073647.1, on the reverse strand, counting down.
TTTGAATGTATTTCCAGAAATACTTTTTCTTTCTCATCTCACTTGTTTGTGGGCAGTCTTCTGATGCCTGTTTTTGACTCTGTTCAGTCCTTCCCAGGTGGCTCAGTAGTAAGGAATCTGTCAGCAACGCAGGAGACACAGAAGACATGGATTCTATCCCTGGGTCGGGAAGATCCCTTAGAAGAGGAAATGGCAACCCACTCCAGTATTCTTGCCTGGAGAATCCCATGGACAGAGGAGCCTGGTGGGCTACAGTCCATGGGGTCGCAAAGAGTCAGACACGACTGAGCAACTAACACACACACAGTCCTTTCTCAAGTTGTCCCTTCTCTAAAGCAAGAGTTCTCGGCCAAGGTACCATGGCCCTTTAGGGTTGAAAAGTTTCTGGTTGTGGAGCTCCCCTGTGCCTTACAGGATGTGTAGAAACATCCCTGGCCTCTGACCACTAGATACCAAAAGTACTCCCTCCCAGTTATGACAATCGACCATGTCACCAGACATTGCCAAATGTCCCTCTGGGGTGGGGGAGGCACAATCACGCCTCTGAGAACCAGCAACCTAATGAACACTTCAATGGTGACACCCATCTTCTATCATGACAACATCCCTTCTGTGCACAGAATCTTCTCATGTCACCTTCCTACCCATATTCTCTCCCTTCCTCTCTTTCCAGGCCTCTGGGTCACTTGTGGGGAGTCTGCTGATAATGCAGGCATTGTTCAGCTCACTGGCTCAATGTCCCAGGCCCGCCCATGGTTAAGCTGGGAGAGAGGAGGCACAGATGTCAGAAGAAAAAACAACTCCCTCTTCTCCCTGGAACTGGAGGCCTCAAAACATGTAAATACAGAGACTGACCAAGAGGATGGAGTAGAAAGATCTAGAATTTACCTCCTCTCACAAGTACACCAAAATCACAACTCTGCACAAAAACCATTGATGGAAAAGACTAGAACCTCCCAGGAAAGATCTTCTACCAAAAAAATTAAAAAAGAAGCACAATGAGATGGCAAGGAGGGATGGACTTGCAACATAATCAAGTATGAATACACCCAGGTGGCCGCCCCACAGACTGGACAACAATTACAGTGCAGAGGTTGTCCCACAGGAGTGAGAGCTCCGAGTCCCATGTCAGGCTCCCCAACCTGCGGTCCTGCACCTGGAAGATGATCCCCCGGAACACTTGGCTCTGAAGGCCAGCAGGGCTTCATTTCAGGAATCCCAAATGACTGTGGGAAAGAGAGACTTCAGTCTTAAAGGGTGCATGCAAAATCTAAAGCTCCGGGACAGAGAGCAAAAGCATTCTTTTGATAGGAACCTGGGCCAGACGCACTAGCTAGTCTAAGAGAGTCTCCTGGAGAGGTGGAGGGGGTGGTGGGGGGTGAGGGGTAGCTGTAGGGGTGGGGGGTGATTTTTACTGTCAAATCACTGCTACTCACAATCTCCCCACCCAATAGCTGGCAGGCACCAGCACTAGGACACCTCCAGGCAAGCAACTAACTAGGCAGTGCACAGCCCCAGGCGTCAGCAGACAGGCTGCCTAGAGACTTCCTTGAGCCAAAGCCACCTTCAACACAGCCCTGCCCACCAGAATGCCAGAACCTGGCTCCACCCACCAGTGGACAGGCACCAGCTCTGCCCTCTAGGAAGCTTGCAAGCCTCTAGACCAGCCTCACCCACCAGGAGGCAGATACCAGTTGCAGGAAAACCACAATGCGGCAGCCTACAGACCCAGTCTGCCGACAGCAGGCCAGACCCCACCCAGGGACCAGCTAAGACCTGTCCCAGGCCACGAGCAGACCAACATAAGCTTCAGGACACCTTGGACCCCTCCTGTACACAACTGTCTTAGAAACCACCCCCTGCCCCACCCCACGGTGATCTGACACCAGCTCTGAGATCCCTGGGCCATGCAGCCAAACTCCAAGACCCAGCTCTTCCTGCAAGCAGCTGAGCACTAACTCCAGGACCCGGCTTCACCCACCAGTGAGACAGCACTAGCCCTCGAGTCCCCTTGGGACCGTCAGCCTCCTCAGTACCCAGCATGCATGCATGCATGCAAAATCACTTCAGTCATTCCCGACTGTGTGTGACCCTATGGACCACAGCCCACCAGGCTCCTGTCTATGAGATTCTCCAGGCAAGATTACTCGAGTGGGTTGCCATGCCCTCCTCCAGGGGATCCTCTCAGCAGCCTCCACATTCGGCAGGGTCTGGAAACTAACTGACTTAGGGGCTAACCAAGCCTATAAGATAATAATACAACATACAAAATGCCTGGCTGGAAGGAGCACAAGCTGGAATCAAGCTTGCTGGGAGAAATATCAATAACCTTAGATACACAGATGACACCACTTTTATGGCAGAAAGCAAAGAACTAAAGAGTCTCTTAATGAAAGTGAAAGAGGAGAGTAAAAAAGTTGGCTTAAAACTCAACATTGAGAAAACTAAGATCATGGCATCCAGTCCCATCACTTCATGGGAAATAGATGGGGAAACAATGGAAATAGTGACAGATTTTATTTTCTTAGGCTCCAAAATCACTGCAGATGGTGACTGCAGCCATGAAATTAAAAGACACTTGCTCCTTGGAAGAAAAGCTATGACCAACCTAGACAGCATATTAAAAAGCAGAGGCACTTCTTTGCCAACAGAGGTCCACCTAGTGAAAGCTATGGTTTCTCCAGTAGTCATGTATGCATGTGAGAGTTGGACTATAAAGAAAGCTGAGCACTGAAGAATTGATGCTTTTGAACTGTGGTGTTGGGGAAGACTCTTGAGAGTTCCTTGGACTGCAAGGAGATCCAACCAGTCCATGCTAAAGGAAATCAGTCCTGAATATTCATTGGAAGGACTGATGCTGAAGCTGAAGTTCCAATACTTTGGCCACCTGATGCAAAGAACTGACTCATTGAAAAAGACCCTGATGCTGGGAAAGATTGATGGCGGGAGGTGAAGGGGACGACAGAGGATGAGATGGCTGAATGGCATCACCGACTCGATGGACATGAGTTTGAGCAAGCTCAAGGAGTTGGTGATGGACAGGGAGGCCTGGTGTGCTGCAGTCCATTGGGTTGAAGAGAGTTGGATGTGACTGAGCTACTGAACTGAACTGAACTTGGCCACCTGATGTGAAGAACTGGCTCACTGGAAAAGACCCTGATGCTGGGAAAGATTGAAGGTGGGAGAATGGGACGACAGAGGATGAGATGGTTGGATGGCATCACTGACTCGATGGACATGAGTTTGAGCAAGCTCTGGGAGTTAGTGATGTACAGGGAGGCCAGGCATGCTGCAGTCCATGGGGTCACAAAGAATCAGACACGACTGAGTGACTGAACTGAACTGAACTGAGGCTTCTCCAACTCTGTCACATGCACCCTTGCTGCAAAGCTGTGTTCTCAAGTAACCTTAGGCAGGTAGGAGCCATTAAGGGTTAATAAATATTCTATGCATATATACATCTGATTATAACAGATTGAATTATGGGAAAGACATGCGCAACAGAGTCTGTTGCTATATAACTTACAACTGACAATCAGCCTTTAGCACATGCCCATTTGCATTCCCTTTCCTGATTAGTGGCATATACAACCCTATTTTGCACAGGGAAGAAGCAAGAGGACATTGGAAGTATAAAAAGGGGAAGCCAAGAGGAATTATGATGACTCCTTCAGGGTTGGCCTGTTCCACATCTCGGGAGTGTCTTGTTTATTAAAAGTTGTGTCTGCTTGAGCTGTAACTGGCTGTAATTTGTCTATTGTTTTAAACCCTTTTGTCCACCGTTCCAAATCTTTGTCACGATGAGACAAGAACTGAGGGAGAGAAATAAAACGAACTGCCAGGTGGAATGTAAACTGATACAGCCATTATGGAAACCAGTGTGGAGGTTTCTTAACAAACTAAAAATATAACTACCATATGACCGAGTATTTCTACTCCTGGGTAAATATCTGAAAAAAACAAAAACACTAATTCAAACACACACCAATGTTTACAGCAGCACTATTTTAAATTGCCAAGATATGAAAGCAACCTAATTATCCATCAAGAGAGTTTTGGATAAAGAAAAGGTGGTTTGTGTATATATGTATATACACACACACAGACATGTGAATATATATATTCTATTGTGTGTAGAATACTACTCAACCATAAAGAGGAATGAAATTTTTCCATTTGAAGCAACACAGATGTACTTAGAAGGGATTATGCTAAATTAAATAAGACAAATATTGTACAATGTCATGTATATGTGGAATCTAAAAAATTCAACAAACTAGTGAATAAAACCAGAGAAGGCAATGGCACTCCACTCCAGTACTCTTGCCTGGAAAATCCCATGGATGGAGGAGCCTGGTGGGCTGCAGTCCATGGGGTCGCTAAGAGTTGGACACGACTGAGAGACTTCACTTTCACTTTTCACTTTCATGCATTGGAGAAGGAAATGGCAACCCACTCCAGTGTTCTTGCCTGGAGAATCTCAGGGACGGAGGAGCCTGGTGGGCTGCCTGCCGTCTATGGGGTTGCACAGAGTCGGGCACAACTGAAGCGACTTAGCAGCAGCAGCAGTGAATAAAACACAAAAGAAGCAGACTCACAGATACAGAAAACAAAGTACTGCTCACCAGTAGAGAGAGGGAAAGACAGAGGGGCAATACAGACATAGGGCTTTAAGAGGTTCAAACTACTGTGTATAAAATAAGCTACAAGATATACTGTACAAGACAAGGAATAGAGCCTACATTTTATAATAAGCATAAATGGATTATAACCTTTAAAAATTCTGAATCACTACTTGTACCCCTGTAACTTGTATCATACATCAACTGTTCTTCAATAAAGAAGTAAAGCAAATACCTAAAGATCTGAATTCCAAATTAAAGTTAGAATTCAAGCAGAGGAAATCCTGGTATAATTACTGATAATATTTTTTATATTGTTACTGCCAAAAAAAGATAGATTACAATTTGTGTTTTTAAAAATACTACAAAGGAATTTACTTAAGCTCCCAAAATATTTCTTTACAACACTGCAAAAATGGATTTTTTCTAGACTTTCTTTCAGCACAGGAAATACTGTCACCCTCACCTTCCAAATTAGACTTCAAGGCAAGACACTGCTTTGGGTCACGGCCGTGTCTGCCACACTACTGCTCTGCCGTCAGGAAATAAGTTTCTCTTCCCAAGGCTAACTTGAGAGAATAGGTGGGTATTTTACTTGTTTTGTTTTGTTGCTAACACCCGGAGACATATTCTGCATAGACTAATGTGGGAGACTTCTTTTGGGAAAGATATGGCTGCTTCAAAGCATAGCTTTTGTATACTTTGGAAAAGAGGGGCAGGGATAAATTAGGAGTTTGGTATTAACATATACACAGTATGATGTATAAATTAAATAAGCAACAAAGACCTACTGTATAGCACAGGAAGCTATACTCAATATTTTGTAATAACCTCTAAGGGAAAAATTTTTGAGAAAGAACAGATATGTATAACTGAATCACTTTGCTGTACACCTGAAACTAACACAACTTTGTTTTTTTTAATATAATTTTATTTATTTTAATGGAGGCTAAGTTATAACCAACCTAGATAGCATATTAAAAAGCAGAGACATTACTTTGCCAACAAAGGTCCGTCTAGTCAAGGCTATGGTTTTTCCAGTGGTCATGTATGGATGTGAGAGTTGGACTGTGAAGAAAGCTGAGCATTGAAGAATTGATGCTTTTGAACTGTGGTGTTGGAGAAGACACCTGAGAGTCCCTTGGACTGCAAGGAGATTCAACCAGTCCATTCTAAAGGAGATCAGTCCTGGGTGTTCATTGGAGGGACTGATGCTGAAGCTGAAACCTCAATACTTTGGCCACCTCATGCAAAGAGTTGACTCATTGGAAAAGACTCTGATGCTGGGAGGGATTGGGGGTAGGAGGAGAATGGGACGACAGAGGATGAGATGGCTGGATGGCATCACCAACTCAATGGACATGAATTTGAGTGAACTCCGGGAGTTGGTGATGGACAGGGAGGCCTGGCGTGCTGCGATTCATGGGGTCGCAAAAAATCGGATACGACTGAGTAACTGAACTGAACTGAATTACTTTACAATATTGTAGTAGTTTTGCCATACATTGACATGAATCTGCCACAGGTGTACACGTGTTCCCCATCCTGAAACCCCCTCCCACCTCCCTCCCTATCCCATCCCTCTGGGTCATCCCAGTGCACCAGCCCTGAGCGCCCTGCCTCATGCATTGAACCTGGACTGGCAATCTGTTTCACATATGATAATATACATGTTTCACTGCCATTCTCCCAAATCATCCCACCCTCGCCCTCTCCCACAGAGTCCAAAAGACTGTTCTATACATCTGTGTCTCTTTTGCTGTCTCGCATATAGGGTTATCGTTACCATCTTTCTAAATTCCATATATATGCATTAGTATACTGTATTGGTGTTTTTCTTTCTGACTTACTTCACTCTGTATAATAGGCTCCAGTTTCATCCACTTCATTAGAACTGATTCAAATATATTCTTTTTAATGGCTGAGTAATATTCCATTGTGTATATGTACCACTGCGTTCTTATCCATTCATCTGCTGATGGACATCTAGGTTTCTTCCACGTCCTGGCTATTATAAACAGTGCTACGATGAACACTGGGGTACACGTGTCTCTTTCAATTCTGGTTTCCTCGGTGTGTGTGCCTAGCAGTGGGATTGCTGGGCCGTATGGCAGTTCTATTTCCAGTTTTTTTAGAAATCTCCACACTGTTCTCCATAGTGGCTGTACTAGTTTGTATTCCCACCAACAGTGGAAGAGGGTTCCCTTTTCTCCACACCCTCTCCAGCATTTATTGCTTGTAGACTTTTGGATAGCAGCCATTCTGACTGGCGTGAAATGGTACTTCATTGTGGTTTTGATTTGCATTTCTCTGATAATGAGTGATGTTGAGCATCTTTTCATGTGTTTGTTAGCCATTTGTATGTCTTCTTTGGAGAAATATCTGTTTAGTTCTTTGGCCCATTTTTTGATTGGGTCATTTATTTTTCTGGAATTGAGCTGCAGGAGTTGCTTGTATATTTTTGATATTAATTCTTTGTCAGTTGCTTCATTTGCTATTATTCTCTCCCATTTTGAAGGCTGTCTTTTCACCTTGCTTATAGTTTCCTTTGTTGTGCAAAAGCTTTTAAGTTTAACTGGTCCCATTTGTTTATTTTTGCTTTTATTTCCAATACTCTGGGAGGTGGGTCATAGAGGATCCTGCTGTGATGTATGTTGGAAAGTGTTTTGCCTATGTTCTCCTCTAGGAGTTTTGTAGTTTCTGGTCTTATGTTTAGAGCTTTAATCCATTTTGAGTTTATTTTTGTGTATGGTGTTAGAAAGTGTTCTAAAAAGAATGAATTCTTTTACAAGTGGTTGACCAGTTTTCCCAGCACCACTTGTTAAAGAGATTGTATTCTCTCCATCTAACACAACTTTGTAAATCAACTTATTTCAATTTAAAAAAGCGTAACTATCATATCTTTTCTCTTCTTCCTTGCACGGCTCAGAAGACTACACAAAATTCTGCTCTGCCTTGAGAGATTCTTTCCTCTGTTGGAGCATAAGCTCCCTGAAGGGAGGGGTTGAGCTTAATTATTACTTTTTAATATCTCTGGTACCTAACACAGCTTATGATATTTCAGTTCAGTTCAGTCGCTCAATGATGTCTGACTCTTTGTGACCCCCATGGACTGCAGCCTGCCAGGCTTCCCTGTCCATCACCAACCCCCAGAGCTTGCTCTAACTCAAGTCCATCAAGTCGGTGATGCCATCCAACCATCTCATCCTCTGTCATGCCCTTCTCTTCGTGCCTTCAATCTTTCCCAGCATCTGGGTCTTTTCCATTGAGTCAGTTGTTCACATCAGGTGGCCAAAGTGTTGGAGTTTCAGCTTCAGCATCAGTCCTTCCAATGAATATTCAGGACTGATTTCCTTCGGGTCTGATCTCCTTGCAGTCCAATACTAGGATATTTTAAAATACTAGGCTATTTAGTATTTTAAAAAAGAAGGAAGGAAGGAGGAAAGAAAAGACTTCAATCTGAAGGATGGGGTAAGGGAGAGAGAGGGAGAAAGGGAAATACATAAAGGAAAAAAGAAAAGGAGGACAATGTTAGATTAATGTAGTACACAATAACACAATTTGTTATAAGTAGTAAAGAATTTGTTCAAGTGAAGGTAGGCCTAACTCTCACTTGTCACCATATAACACAGAGAGGAGCGGTGCTTCCAGGATCCAGCATCTCAGGAAGAACAAAAAGAAAAGATGTGCTGGTTGAGGTGATACAAGAGATATGGCAGAATAAAAACTGACAGCAAGAGAAAATAACCAATGATGATGAGCCAATAGATGGTCAGTTAATTTCCATTAAGTTAATATTAGTAAAGGGAACAAATGTTTCTGCTCTGGAGACATAAAGGAGAAACAGAATAAAACAACAGGCATAAAAGTTCCCCAACCATCACCCCACCTTGAAGCAAAGCCAAAACAAATTTTTTTCCTTTTTCTACAGATGTTTGAAGGAAAGTTGACTTCTTGAAAGGTTCTCTTAAGAGCACATCAAGTTGTCAACTCTCAAATTTAGTCTGTTTTCTCCAGTCTAGCAATATATATTAAAGAAATGTTTGAAAATATCAAAGAACATCAAAAAAAAAAAAAAAAGCAAAGCAAAATAAATGTCCATATTGTTCCGGGAATCATGTAATCAATGAAAATTTTCATTTCTGAAAAACCTCATTTCTGTTACATATTATTATATGAATCATTCTGCCTTTACATTCTGATTCAAGACCTAATTCTTCATTGGCCATTAATGAGAAGTGTTGTATATTTTTGAAGTGTGTTTAAAAGTCTTATTTTAGGACCCAGGCCAACAGGCAAGGTTCTCCAACTCATTAACCTGCTCCATAAACTTGAAACCACTGTTTCCTATGGGAGAAAAACATACCTGGGAATAGTTACTCTTGAATATTTTAATTCTTTCCTTCTATTTCAAGACCCGTTTACCCCCATTTAGTCTGAATGAAAATTACTTGAGAACGTTTCCTCCCTTGTGCAATAAGGGACTTAACAACTTAATTCTGGTTAAGAAATCCAATTGCTTCAATCGCACAAAGAACCAGAAGCTAAACAAAAATTCAGCACCAAAGGAAATCTGTCATGATGGTTGAAGGAACCCCACGGAGGGTGCTGCCAATCAGAGGGACCAGCAGATGGAACCTTCTGACCTTGTTAACTCTGAGCTCAGTTTCCTCGAGCTTCTGCCAGGAGGAGGAAGGAAGGAAGGAGTGTGGCCTTTTATACGGTTCATCCACGACCCCATCTCCCAACTATTTCCTTTCCAATGAGGAAAGGGAATTGTTGGGTTTAGTTTGTATGAATTTCATTTGTTTTTCAACTTCAGCATTATGTTCTTTGGCTGGGAATTGGGAATTCTGTTTCTGCAAGCCCCAGCCTGAAAGTCATCACTTCTCCAACTTCTCCAGGTGGGAGCTGGCGTCCAGGCCACTCAAGAGGCTTCTCAGCTTCCAGGGGGCCCGTGGCCAGGGCTTCCTCCTCCATTCAGGGCAGCCTGCTCCTGGGCCTGGAAGGGGGCGACTTTCCGGGACCCAGGGCTGGGTCTGTGCCCACATTTTAATGACAGGCTGGAGCCAAGAGTCTTTGTGATTGGGAAAGCTATATGCTTGCTTGGGGCTTTTTAGTCGTAAAAAGCCTTTGCAGGCATTGTTCCCAGGCTGTTTCCACCTTGGCCTTGGGATTCTGAGCTAAACAGTCCATACGCTGTTATCACGGTCAACATGTTCTGCCAACCTATTGGGGCTCTCCAGTGTGGTCTGGCCTGTTGTGCAATCAGTAAAAGACATAACCTCTGTCTCGAAGACCTTGTGCCCCCAAAGCCTGGTAAGCATATGTAGATGTGAATGCCGACCATCAATCATTGACAAACATCTGAAATGTAGTAAAACCTTGTTAATCCACTGTTGCTGATTCCAAACAGCATGTAATTCAAAGCAACTGCTGTTCCTGTCCTTCACTGTTCTTTAATGAAAATAGTTAATAACTCGAAACTGGCAGTGAGATGTTTATTTTTCCAAGTCCCTGGCACTTCAAATTTTCAGGATGTTGCTTTAATTATATTTGCATTATTAAGTAATAGATTGTTTCATAGGTCCAGCCAATCAAGCTCTGAGTAAGAAGTTTCATTGTTGCAGCTACAATGGTGTGAGTGTACAGGTCAGAAAGCTAAGTTTAACGTTGCTTTTAAGTCTAACAATTAAAGAAATTGTTAACTTCATCTAGAAATCTAAGCTTGGATTAGTAACTTCATTTTTAGAGGAATTTTTATCTGATTTTTTGAAAAATGCTGTTTCTTACAGAGTGTTATGAAAATAAAGAATAGCACAAAGGTAAACAAAAACCCTGCTCATGACTTCACAAGCAGAGAAATCACTCGTTTATTTACCTCAAGTTCAAGGTTATGAAGACGTCAATCCAGAAGAGCTGGGGGGAGGGGTGTGGGGGAGAGACACTCCTTTATTTTCTGTTCTTTTCACTTGAAAAAAATTGATACTTTCTTCGCACTAATTTGGATCCTGAGATCCAGAGGAGAGAATTCAGTCACTGTTGCCAACATCATAATGAACTCTATTTTCCATGAAACAGAATTCAGAATAAATTAGACACAGCTTCCACTTCAATTCCTCAAATAAAGAGAAACTCACTGGAAGATGGTCTCACACAGGAAGTGAAAATCAGGCTGAACCCCAAGGACAATTTTAAATGCTCAATGATATATTGGGGAGATTGAGTTAAACCAGTATTTCCCATTTTGGAGTGATTTTATCCTCCAGAGGACACTGGCAGTGTCTGGAGCCATTTTTGCCTGTCACAACTTGGAGAGGGGGTGATACTGGCATCTAGGGAGTAGAGATCAGAAATGCTGCTCAGCGTCCTCCAGCACACAGAACAGTCCCCACGGCAACAAAGAATGATCCAGCCCCAGGTATCAATGCTCCTGAGGCTAAGGAACTCCCAATTAAACTCATCCCATCCTTATCCCCAGAGTCATGATCTAAGAGGCCACAGGGATGCAGAGAGAACAAGACACCACATGGGCTGCCTTTCCAATGACTTGGTGGGTGGATGGATATTCTGACAGTGTAGCATAATGCTTAAGAGCACTGGTGTGAAATATCGCTAGCTATCAGAGAAAAGCAAATCAAAACCACAATGAGGTATCACCTCACACCAGTCAGAATGACCATTATTAAAAAGTCTACTTACAATAAATCCTGAAGTGAACTATATTTTAATAAAAAATAAATTTAAAAAAATATCAGCAGAATGAAAAAAAAATCCTACAGATACTGTAAAACAAAAAAACTACTAGAAAAAATAAATTAATCAAGGTGCAAGAATATGTATCTATGTACTGGCAATCTACTGGTTAAGATTCTGCACTTCCACTGCAGGGGGCAAGGTTTCGTCCCTGTTCAGGGGACTAAGATCATGCATGCCACGGTAAATGGTCAAAAAAAAAAAAAAAAAGAGAGAGAGAGAGAGAGATTATACAGTATTGGCTTCCCTGGTGGCTCAGACAGCAAAGAATTCACCTGCAATCCAAGAGATCTAGGTTTGATCCCTGGATGGGAAGATCCCCTGGAGAAAGGAATGGCAAGCCACTCCAGTATTCTTGCCTGGAGAATTCCATGGACAGAAGAAGCTGGTGGGCTACAGTCCATGGGGTCACAAAGATCAGACTCGGCTGAGTGACTAACACTTTCACAAGAATATATGCTTATCCTGTATGATACAAAAATGTAAGAGAATACTAAAAACAAACAATAAATGCGAGAGAGGGTGTGGAAAAAAGTGAACCCTACTACACTGTTTATGGGAAAGTAAACTGGTACAGCCACTCTGGAAAACAGTATGGAGATTCCTTAAAAAACTAAAACAGAGCTACTATACAATCCAGCAACCCCACTCCTGGGCACATATCCAGAGAAAACTGTACTTTGAAAAGATACATGCACCCCAGTGTTCATTGTAGCACTATTTACAATAGCCAAGACATGGAAGCAACCTAAATGTCCACTGACAGATAAAGATGTGGTACATAAATACGATGGAATATTATTCAGCCAAAAAAATAATGGAATAATGCCATTTGCAGCAACATGGATGGACCTATAGATTATCATACTAAGTGAAGCCAGATAAAGACAAACATCATGTGATAGCACTTATATGTGGAATCCAAAAAATGATACAAGTGAATTTATATACAAAGCAGAAACAGACTTACAGACTACAAAAACAAATTTATGGTTACCAATGGGGAAAGGTAGGGGAAGGGGATAAATTAGGAGTTTGGGATTAACAGAGACACACTACTATATATAAAAAAATCTACAAGGACCTACTGTATACAGCACAAGGAACTATACTCAATATTTTGTAATAACCTATATGGGAAAAGAATCTGAAGAAGAATCAATTACATGTATACCTAAATCACTGCTATACACCTGAAACTAATACAAAATTGTAAATATACCATGCCAATAAATATTAATTTTTTTTTAATATTTTAAGCACTATTGTGAAGACAAAATGAGTGTGAAATAGTTGAATGCCTGACACACTAAACTTCAAGTGCCTTTATAAATGGTCACTGTTATCATTGTGGGCTAAACCCAGTAACTTTTGATACTTGGCTTTCAAACTGAGACTCACAGTGAGATGTCCTCTATGAACAAGTCAATAAGGGCTCTCAAAAAATGGAATCATTTAAGAGTTCACTTGACTTCTAAACAAGAGCCATGCATCATGTACATGGAAGCCCTTTTTGGTTACCATTGCTTTGTAATCATGGTATAATCAAATGGTCTCAGAAATCCCTCAGGCTATAGATTGCTTCCCCGATGCTAAGAACCTTCTAACGACAAATGCTAAATGAATTTGTGGTAAACGTTGTAATGATATTCTATTGAACAGTTTTCCAGCCAAGTAAATCTTTTGGCTTTAGCTTTCTAGACAGCTATCATCTGGCCGTCCTTCCCAGCATTAACTAATCACCAGTGAAAAATACAAATGTCATTCACAAATCATATCAAAGACAGGAACAGCTGGAATCAAATTCAAGAGACTGCATCATTTTATCATCTTGACATTAATCATTCTACATGGATAGCCCAGGCAATCTGGAGCAAAGAGTAATTTATGTTGCAATATAAACATTAACCATTCAGGCCTGGGAGGCTCTCTTCCTTCTCCCCACCCCGCCCCCCTCCCATTCCAGAGGGCCCCTAGAAACTCAAGTTCAAGGATTGCAGGAAAATGGGTGTTTTAACTTTTTTCTTTGACTGTGCCGCACAGTACGTGAGATCTTAGTTCCCCATCCAGGGACCAAACCTGCACCTCCTCCATTGGAAGCAAAGAGTCCTAACCACTGGACCACCAGGGAAGTTTCTGAGAATGTTTTATGAAACATTATTTATTAAGTAGCCATGAGAGCTGGAAAAATATCCCAATATATACAAGGCTGTCTGACCATTTAGGTTAGGGGTCACCAAACTACATCCAGAGAAGGAAATGGCAACCCACTCCAGTGTTCTTGCCTGGAGAATCCCAGGGACGGGGGAGCCTGGGGGGCTGTCATCTATGGGGTCGCACAGAGTCGGACACGACTGAAGTGACTTAGCAGCAGCAGCAGCAGCAAACTACATCCTACAAGTCAAATTTGGCCTCATGCCTAGATATCTATGATTTGTGCACTCAGAATGATTTTTATATTTTTTAATGGGTGGAAAAAATTTAAAAAGTAATATTTGGTGATATGTTATACCAAATGTTAATGAAAATTATACAAAATTCCAATTTCAGCGTTTACAAAAAAGCTTTATTGCAACACAGCCATGCCCAATACTTTGGCCACCTGATGCAAAGAGCTGACTCACTGGAAAAGACCCCGATGCTGGGTAAGATTGAAGGCAAGAGGAGAAGGTGGCAACAGAGGATGAGATGGTTGGATGGCATCACTGACTCAATGGACCTGAGTTTGAGCAAACTCTGGGAGATGGTAAAGGACAGGGAAGCCTGGGGTGCTGCAGTCCATGGGGTCGCAAAGAGTCAGGCACCACTTAGCAACTGAACGGCAACAACATGCCCATTTGCTGACATAATGTCTGTGACTACTCTCCTATTACCATGGCAGAGATGAGCAATTTCAGCAGAAACCATATGGTTCACGAGTCCTAAACTATTATCTAGCCTTTTATAGAAGAATGTTTCCCACTCTGATCTAGGGACCCAACACTATTTTTTTCTATGCAATAATTACAAACTTCACTAAATATCTGTTGAGTCCACCTGCTTTGCCACTACCCCCCAACAGGAAGGCACTCCAGTAACCTGACGGGCAATTACCTCTCCCCCCTTGGGAGTGGTCTTAGTGGGAAAGCAATTCCCAACTCACCTAGTCAATATGTCTGCTACTTCCACAGGAATTTTCCTACATTGGCATCTATACCTCAGGGGGACCTCCTCACAATGAATTCTTCAGGTATTCATTTGTCAAATAGCCATGGAGCACTGTGTTGGCTATTCCCCAGGCACTGTGCTAGAGTCTGCCCAAGGAAAACCAAGTCCTGGCACGTGTGGAGAGCATACATACTAGGATAGATGATCAAGAGCCAAACAAGTAAATGGACGAGTAACTTCAGATAGTGGTAAGCATTACAGAGAAAATACAAGTGGACATTTGCCAAGGAGTGGGAGAGGCTGGCTAATGTCAACTAGTAGTCAGGAATGGCATCCATGAGTCATGTGCAATGTGGACTGCCCATGGACATGGACTTGGAAATGTCAAGTGGACAGTATGGAGCTCAGAGACCTTAAAGCGAGAGACAGAAAACTGGAAGTCCTAAGTCCATAAGGAGAAATTTAAATCCCTGCTTATCATAGTGAACGTGGGAAATGTGATATCCAAGGAAACCAAAGGAAGTGATGGTTTAAAACCAAGGAAAGGATTCTGATGAGGCAAATCTCAGAGGCAGATCTATAAGGGACAAGTCAAGCACTAGCCTGATTCAGACTTCAGAGTCCTTCAGGCCCCAGTACAAGTGGTCCAGAGGCACAGTGGAAAAAAGAAGTCCCCTCAATGTACAGTCAAGGAGAACATCTCATTTCCTCCTTTTCCCGGGATGGGAACACAGAAGTCCTGAATTAGTTCCAACATTGAATTAAGGGACTGCGCAGTTGGTGGCTGAGACAATAAAGACTCTTCCTGCAGTGCAGGAGACCCAAGTTCAAACCCTGGGTCAGGAAGATCTTCTGGAGAAGGGAATAGCAACCCACTCCAGTATTCTTGCCTGGAGAATCCCATGGACAGAGGAGCCTGGTGGGCCACAGTCCACGGGTTCACCAAGAGTCAGACACGACTAGCAATTAACACTTTCACTTTCACTTCACTGATCAAGGGCAGTAGCTAAAGATCCGGTTGGCTGGTTGATGGGTGGAAGAAGCAACAATGGAAGGACTCATAATAAAGGTGGGAAGCAATAGGCCTTGCTGAAGAGTGCTAGATTATTAAACCTGTCAAGTCATATCTGACTGCTAATCTGTCTACCCCACTGCAAAGAGTTCAATTTTCCAGAAGCAGTAGGGCAGAAAATATAGCTGTCTACCAAAAATTCTTACATGGTCTCCTTAATACAGAGTTGTCGTAGGAAATGGCCATGCAGCTAAGGGCTGCCTCTCCCGGCCTCCCTCAAAGGGAGGAGTCATCAGGTGTCTGAGATCTGGGCAAGGGATATGAGCAGAAACAACGTGCCCCATTCCTAGGCCCGGCTTACACATCTTCTACATGGAATTCCTCCATGGGCTCTTGCCCTTCTAGCTGGCTGGAATCATGATGACCCCCATATCTAGAGCACCCTTGGAAGTTTTAGCTTAAAAGTGGCAGAATTTCCATCACCCTGGGAGCCTGAATGACTGTGGAGGAGGGAGAGACATTCTGACAACCTTTTTTCTTACCCAGTACTGTTTCATGATCAAGAAATGGATTTCTAAGTCAGAGAAAGACAAATATGATTTCACTTACATGTGGACTCTAAACAAATGATACAAAGGAAATTATTTACAAAATAGAGAAAGACTCACAGACATAGAAGACAAACTATGGTTACCAAACGGGAAAAAGGGGTGGGTGGGATAAATTTAGAGTTTGGGATTAACAGATACATAGTTCTATATATAAAGCAGATAATCAGCAAGGACCTACTGGACAACACAAGGAACTCTATTCAATATTCTGTAATAACCTACATGGGAATAGAATTTGAAGAGATGTGTGTATTAATATAATTGAACCACTCTGCTGTACACCTGAAGCTAACACACCATTATAAACCAACTATACTCCAATATAAAATAAAAATTTAATCTAAAAAACTAAAAGAAATTGACTTTTGTTATGTAAGAGCCAATATACATTTTTGTCACCTTTTGTTAACAGCAGTTAATCTATCTTAACACAAACCTGAACTCCTTATGAGGTAACATACTCTAGGGTAACCTCGTGGGTCACACAAACATCTATTGGCCACTCCTAGCTGGCCGGCAAATTGCAGGTGACAACCTCAGAGAAGGGTCTTCCCATGTTTGCCATATGTTATTGGTTAGAAGCAAGTCACTAGGGCAGCCCACACTCAAGAGAAGGGGGTTACACTGGACATGAGTATAACATAGTGAGGATCACTGGGAGTCATATTAGAGATAGCCTGTCACACTAAGTAACAATAAAATATAAGTCCCTCTCTCTCCCTTTATGATACAGTGATTGCCTTAAGGTAGAGGAATCAGTAGAGAGTGACCGTGAACAAGACATTGCGGGGTGGGGAGTACTTCCACAGGACAAGGTCCTAGCAGAAGGATGACACTACCACAGGACATAGATTTTTTTGTTCAGATCATCAACAAGCTCTTCTGCTGTTGAAACTTGAGATTCGACGTGACCTTCTCAATGCTTCTCCCCTTTACTTTGCCCAAATGACCTCGTGAAAAGGCAAAATGGTGAGGCTCCAGGTGGAACCATGTCAAGGTCAACATGTGTCATTAAGTTGGGACATCTATGTGTTTTTCACAATTAAACAATTAATTGAGGAGCAGGAGGAGAAGGGGGCGACAGAGGATGAGATGGTTGGATGGCATCACTGACTCGATGGACATGAGTGTGAGCAAACTCCGGGAGACAGACAAGGACAGGGAAGCCTGGTGTGCTGCAGTCCATGGGGTCACAAAGAGTTAGATGCAAATGAGCAACAAAGCAACTTAATAAAACAAACATTCAAATCCTAAGAATCATCTCCTTTGGAGCCAAAGGCAGGAGACCTGGAGCATCTGGCATCATTGCTTCCTTCATGATTCCAACAACTGACCTCTTTGGGTTGTTGATTTCAATTTTTGGTGTTAAAAAGGTCTAACTAGGCTAAACCATGAGTGGGAGATGAATAACTGAAATGAGTTTTCTGTAAATTATTTAGCAAAGCACAGAAGCCATTCTCCAACACCAGTATTTTTAAGGATCAAGTGAGACAAATGTGAACAGTGAAGTGCTACACTGACTTATAAAAGTTCCCCAGATGAAAACTTGCAAGGACGTCTGATCTATAAAACAGAGAACCCAGAGACAACTGATTACAATTTACGTGGGGCACGGAGAACTCCATCTGCCACACTCCCCTTTCCTTCCCTCCACGGGACACTGAAGATGTACCATGGGGCAGATTTGAAAACCATGGGGCTCCCCAACTGGACAGCACTGTGTCTTCATCTTTGGGAGCATTTACTCTACAAGGTAAACTTGGTCTGCTTCTTCACCCAGGAAACCCTGACAGGCAGACACTTGTCATGTAACACCTAGAAATTGTGTTTGGAGAAGTGTATTTTGCCAGAAGAGCTTCCCTGGTGGCTCAGTGGTAAAGAATCCATCTGCCAATGCAGGAGACCTGGGTTCAATCCCTGAGTCGGGAAGATCCCCTGGAGAAGGAATTGGCAACCCACTCCAGTATTCTTGCCTGGGAAACTCCATGGACATAGGAGCCTGGCAGGCTACATGGGGTCACAAAAGAGTCGGACACTACTGAGCAAGTAAACAACTTTGGAAGAGGCTGAATGTTTTGGCACCAAGAGGCTGCCCACTCTGAGCCCCAAAGAAAATGAGAGCAGGGACTTCCTTAACCTCGAAAAGGGTTGAACTCAGTGAAGGATAAGGTAAAGAAAGAATAATTTTAAGGGAGGCTCTGGAAAACACCATTCAAAATCACTTCTGACCCAGCTTTAGAAGTATTTGTCTCTATTTCTCAAGAGCCACTCTCATAATCTACAAAAAGCACATCAAAATGAAAAATTCAAGAAACTATAGAAAGCTACTCTGTTTGGATTTCTATAATGTGTCAGCAAAGCCTCCATCAATCCAAATTTTTCCCTTTCTTTGAATTCACTGTAAATTTAAATTTATGTACATTAAAAAATCCATGAAGACTTCATATAATCATCATATCTTGAGCATATGCCCCAACTTTAGAAGAAACCATTTGGACAAAAATTCATGGAATCTTTATATACAGTCTTTGCTTATTTGTCATACATTTTTTTTGCTGCATTAATGGTAATGATTATAAATTCCTGACAATGTCAAATTAAGCATTATTCAATACAAGAACTTTTCCAAAGAAAAGAACTTTCACAGCAGAACTGAACACAAACATTCATCTGCTCTTTTTTTTCCAGTTAATGATATTGACATTTTACTATATTAGTTCATTAGAGCATGAAACTTCCTGTCTTGTTTTTGAAAAGCTATTTTAGTACTTCATATAAAAGAAACTCTATACCACTGGGACATAGCAAATGCAATGAAATCATCAACCACTCAGTGGGAAAGAAACCACTGCAAGCCACTAATCATTATTTTAAATGGAGCACATTTTAGACATCTCACTTCGTAGAGGCAGTCCACACTTTTTACTACAATAGGTTCCTCACCATGTCTCTAAACATTAGGGTGGTGAAAAGTAGATCTTTTTTAAACTCTTGCCCAGGTCCTGCAAATTCACCATGTTACCTAAAAGCTATTATTAAACCAACTGGTTTGTAAGTAGTCTCTCCCGGCTCATCAACTTTTAGAATGCGAAAGCCACCTCTTCTGTTGACTCCACATCTCTGATACCCACACACAGTGGTTAAGGCATTTGGGGAGCTTGATAGATATTTCAGGACTGAAACAACATCATGTCACTACATTGACGACCACATGGAAACCCAATGTCCCAATTACTACTGCTGCATTACAAACCATCCCAAACCTGGTGCCATAAAATGATCATTTCATTATGTTTACAGCTCTGTGGGTCAGGACTTTGGAAGGGGTAGAGAGGGTGGCTTGTCCCTGCTCTACAATGTCTAGGGCCTCAGATGGAGGCAACCCAACAACAAGGGCTGGAATCATTTGCAGGCTCATTCATTCACATACTGGGTGGTCAATTCTGGATAGGACCAGAATACTACATATGATCTCTCTGTGGCTGCTTGTGCTTCCTCACAGCATGGTGTCTGGGTTCCAAGAGTAAAAATCCCCCAATAACCAGGCTTGGAAATCACTACAGTCACAAATTCAATGAGGTTCAAACCATGAAGGGCCTCAGGCACACGACAGGAGCCATCTGGACATTCAAACAGCTGCCTCCTTGGCCAGCTTTCAGGCCTGAGGCTGTGCCCAGCAATGCCATCTGCCCTCAGATACAGGAGGAACATTGGGAAGAATCCATGC
Organism: Bubalus kerabau; assembly: GCF_029407905.1. Taxonomy (NCBI): domain Eukaryota; kingdom Metazoa; phylum Chordata; class Mammalia; order Artiodactyla; family Bovidae; genus Bubalus; species Bubalus kerabau. The sequence continues at coordinate 145,238,939 of NC_073647.1, read as the reverse complement.
AGGCTTAGAAGTGGACTTGGACATTTCAGCAGAGAATTCCTAGGTCTTGCGTGCAGGACGTGTGGTCCAGAGCAGGGGCGGGGTCCACATTCACTTAGCCTAACAGAACCCTGGGCTTGAGGAGTAGTTATAGACAGAGGAGGACTCTTATAACATGAGGTCCAGGGCTGGTGTCTAGGGAGACACACTGAGGGGTATGAAGTGGAAGCATTATTCTAACTCAACCACTTAGAAAAGGCATCATAGACAAGAGGAGACCTGTACAGCTTTTTCAAAGATGCCATTTGTCTGCAAGTATAGCTGTTGGTGGGCTTCCCTGGTGGCTGAGTTGTAACGAATCCATCTGCCAAGGAAGGAGATGTGCGATCAACCCCTGAGTCAGGCAGATCCCCTGGAGAAAGAAATGGCAACCCACTCCAGTATTCTTGCCTGGAGAATTCCAAGGACAGAGAAGCCTGGTGGGCTACAGTCCATGGGGTCACAAAGAGTCAGATAAGACTGAGTGACTGAACAACAACAACAATAGCTGATGTGGATTTTGCTATTGTTATTAATTAGGTTAAATGGTAGACAGAAAACCAATTAGTTGACTAAATATTTTCCTTTTATACAGGTTTTGGTGCAATGTAGGAATCACAACTTCAAACACAAATGGTCATCACATGGGGCCTGAATTTGAATTGTAAACCTGAGCTCTCTTCTGGGCTCCCATTACCATCTGAACGTGCAACTTTATGAAGGCAAATTAACCTCTCTGAGTCTAGAAAGAGCTTATAAGCCTTGTGCCAGATGTGCAAACCTATAAGCAAACAGACTTAAAATTCTTGAGCAGAAGGTATCATATAAATGGACTGAAAACCCACCAAATTGCTCATTGCTCAAAAGGAAATGAGCATCATAAAAGAAAGTGAAATAAAATGAAATACAGAACAAAATAAAAGCTTAGACTTTATTAACTGCCCTTAATGTTAAGGTGTGGCGTTTGCAAATGTTTTCTGTAAAGTAACAAAGAGAAATATTTTTGGTTTTGCCAGCCATATAGTCTCTGTCACAACTACTCAGTGCTGTCACTGTAGCACACAAATAGCCCTAGACAATATGTAAACAGATGAGCATGGCAGTGTTCCAATAAAACTTTATTTACAGATATAAGCAGAGGGCCGGATTTTGCCTAAAGGCTGTAGGAGTTTGCCAACTCCTCCTCTATGTTAACAATATATGGGGACTTTCCTGGTAGTCCAGTGGCTAAGAATCTGCCTGCCTAATGCAGGGGACACAGGTTCAATCCCTGGTCTAGGAAGATCCCACATGCTGAGGGGAAACTAAGCCTGTGCACCACAACTACTGAGCCCTTAAGCCGCAACTACTGAAGCTTGCACTCTCTAGACCCCAAACACCACAACTAGAGAAAGCCTGCACAGAGCAATGAAGACCCAGAGCAGCCAAAAATGAATAAATTAATTATTTTTAATTGTAAATAAAAATTAAAATATAAATAAATAAATAATATCTGGGGTCATTCCATTCTATTAAGCAGCATGAACACTTTCAATCATTATATTAAAAATAAAACTAAGCAATATGACTCTAATCTTGACTACAACCTCCAGAATGTGCTGGAAGTAATCAGCAATGTTAATGGACACCTTTGCCTTTTTTTGTGAGATGGTCTGCTTTTAACTGAAACACAGTTACCATCACCATTAGACACAGCCCAGGCCATTGGAATTCTGTGCTCATTGAGTTCGTCATACAGGAGAAATATAAAAGAGCAATATAAAAGGGGACATTTTTCTAAAAATAAAAGGCTCTTTTTACTTCTAAGATTACTTTTCTTTGGACTGTTGCTTTTCCTAAAACCATTTCCATTTCAAAAGAAAGAACTATTGAAACCCTAAGGGCTTTAGATATGTTTTAAAACTAAAACTATGTAGTCACTGATCTCAAAAAGGTTGCAATCAATAAGAGAGAACATAAGAATGAGAAGTACCATGATATAAGATCGAGCAAAAAAACAACCAGATGTAGAGTCATGGCTTTTCAAGGCATGAAGAGCCCTTCAAACCCATCTGGTGCAGCCCCTGCCCTTGTAGACTGCATCCCTAAAACTAGGAGTTCTTAGTTATTTGCAGGAGTACCATGCGCCAGGGACACTACTCAGGCAGGAAAATGCAATTCTTGGCAGGGAAACCAGGCATTTGCCAAGGCATACGTGTTGAGCTGCCAAGAGCTAGAACACAGGAGTCATGAGGGGCGAATGGCCCAGCCCCGACAATGCAGAAGCTGGGTCAAGGAAAGCAAAATCACTTCTGGATCACGTCACTGGTGGACTCGACACAGACACTCTCAGCCCCGGTTGGGACTGGCCCAGAAACTGCTCCAGGAAGAACACACAGTGGCAGCCCCAGGGGCTGGCCAGGGAGGGCAGGCAGGACTGACAATGAGTGACCATGACATGTCAGTACTGTGTCAGGCAGTTTGGCTGATTCTTCAGTTCCCTTGTGTGGCTGCTTGGTACAGATCAGCAGTTCATATTGAGAAAGTTCCTGTTTCAGAGCACCTAAAACCTAAAATCTGAAATCCCTCGACTATTACCAACTATGCAGAGACTAGGAAGCAATCACATCTCACACAACTTAAGGTTAAACCATGCTCTGCCAATAGCACATTCCATCCTATTCAGTCTCATTTCCATCTTGTTATTCTGACTTACTGATTTTGAGCAGGTTGTTTCTCTGTGCTGTTGTATTTTCACCTTACAAAAATACAGGGAAAGCAATTTCTACCCACTTCCCAAGACTGTTGAGACAATGAACTCATGCCTATCAGGTGCTGTGGTGGGCAGCTGTTGTTCTGCTGCCCAAACTTCACCTACTTGTATGAACTGTGTGTTGATTTTCTATATTCCATGGTGCTTCAACATTTGGGGGTTGTTGATCCTGGAAAGAGGGCTTCCCAGGTGGCTCAGTGGTAAAGAACCCTCCTGCCAATGCAGGAGATGGGGGTTAAATCCCTACATTGGGACGATCCCCTGGAGTAGAAATGGTAACCCACTCTAGTATTCTTGCCTGGGAAATTCCATGAACAGAGGTGACTGCAGGGCTCCAGTCCACAGGGTCACAAAGAGTTGGAGATAACTGAGCAGGCACACATAATCCTGAAAGACTCTGTACCAAAGGTAATTCCAGCAAAGCAACCAATGTACAGCCCATACCTGCCAACTGCCTCCTAGATTGAGCCACTATCCCTGTCACGATCTGAGTGTTTATGCACTATCTCCAAATTCAAACGTGAAATCCTAATCCCCAACCTGCTATTAGGAGGTGTGACCTTTGGGAGGTAATAAGGTCATGAGGGTGGGGCCTTTATGGATTATATTAGTGCCCTTACAAAGAGACCCCTAAGAGATCTCTAGTCCCTCCTACCATGTGTGTATGCAACCAAGAAGAGGGCCCTAACCAGAATCTGACTGTACTGGTAACTATGATTTCAGACTTACAGCTTCCAGAACAGTGAGAAATAAATTTCTGTTGTTTATAAGCCACCTGGTCTAAGGGATCCTGTTACAGCACCTAGTTGGAACTAAGACAATCCCCCCACCCTAGTATCACCCAAGGCCAGCTACTGAGCAACTAGAGGCGGTCCTTATATCCTGAAAGTCCCTGAAATTACTTAAACTAGCCTATCCCAAGTGTGTTTATCCTGCCTTGCCCCTTCTTGCTGTGAAAACCACAACCAAGGCTTTTGTCCATGGTTTTTCGTTAGCCTTCCACATCCTAACCAGCTCTGGTCTTTCACAGTGTGGCCTTCTGTGTTATATCATGACTCATGTCTCTAAATATCTGTGACTGACATCTCTGTGTCTGTATATCTTATTGTACTATATGATTAAAACAAACCTCAACCACATTTTCACACACAACCCTTCTCCAGCATCTGCATCCTGCATCCCTCTGGTACAGTGTATTGGCTGTCTATTGCTGCATTGAACTGAACTGCCAACAAACTTGGCAGCAGAAAACAAACATTATCATAGTTTCTTTGAGTCAAGACTTTGAGCACAGTTTAGCTGGGTCTTCTGCTTCATGCCCTGCCCCAAGTCTCCAAGTGAGTGGCTGGCCAAGGCTGGGGCATCATCTAAAGGCTTGACTGGGAAAGGATGTGCTTCCAGGGTCACATGGCTGAGGGGAGGATTCAGTTCCTAGAGAGTGCTTAGACTAATGGCCTCTTTCCTTCAACCACTATTGGCTGGAGGTTGCCCTCAGTTCTTTGCCATATGGGCTCTTCCAAAATGGCAGCTTGCTTAAAAGTGTAAAAGTTCAGAAGCCAATAGAGAGAGTTTGAGAACAATAAATAAGTCACTGTCTTATGTAATACAGTCACAGAAATAAGATACCATCACCTTTCCTTTATTCTATTGGTTAGAAGCGAGAGACCAGGCCCAACCTTGACTCAAGGGGACAGGAATACACAAAGGCATAAATACCAGAAGGCAAGGATGGCAAGGAGCCATCTCAGAAACTGCCTATTACAGGGATCATCTCTTTTTCCTTGGCCCACGAGTTCTGGGTAGGACTTCCATGATTCAGGTGTGGGGCATGTGATTAGACCTTGGCCAATCAGAATACTACATGTCCTAGGCTTTGTGATTACTGATTTATTTCAGGATAGGCACATCTCCCATTCAGCATCAACAAGATTCTGAAAAGGCACCACTCACTCTTCCTCATGGGCTTGAACCTAAAACAATGCAAAAGTCTAGATCTGTTGTCACCATCTTGCTATCACATGAAGTTTAATGTTGAACCAACATAAAGGAGATGGAGCCAAGAGACAGAAGGTTAGAAAAAAGAGGAGGCAAAGAGACTATTGGAAAGTGAAATAATTTAGTATGGCTAGAAACATTCATCTCACATTGCTGAAGCCAAAGGATGTACCTACGAATGTACACCTTGCCATCCTCAGCCCTTTTTAAAAGCTGAGCTAAACACAAGAGGCCCCTGGTCTTGGGTGAAAAAAGCACCAAATCTCCTGTTCAACAAATAAAAAAGAAATGTGCATTCCTTGGCCAAAGTAGACACAGAGTGAGGTATCTTATTTTCTAAAAATAAAGTCCCATACAATCTTCTGAGGTGTTCGCCAGTTAATATTTAGGACTGAGGATTTAAAAATAATCAACATCCATGAAAATCCATCTCTCCCCCTTTTTTCTTAATGCTTTTTTGACCAAAAGTGTTTCATAGACTGAATTCTCTAATGAGGGAATATTTACATGACATACCAGAGCAGATGTGACTCTCATTTTATGAAATCCAAACCCAGATGGTCTTTTCTTTCCATTGTCTTAGGTAATTTATATGAAAGCAGAACATGAAAAAAATTCAAATGTAATTTCTTTTCCACCATTTATACTTAATGGCCCTGTAATCACTTTCATGGCCTCAGTTTCTCTGCCGAGTCTCCAGAGGGTCTGTGGATTAGTTCATGTCATAGAGGTGCTCTTTGGCAATTGGAAATGCCCAGCAAGAGTGGAAATGTCTGTTATCATAAAACATGCATTTCCAATTTAGGTTATTCCACCATGTGTCCTCTGCACAGAGTCCAAAATACTCTTCTAATTTGAATCAGCCCAGAGGGTATAAAGTAAAAGAAAGACTCATGGATGGAAAAATAAAAAATAAAAAAGACTGACCCTGAACTCAACTTCTTTAAATGACTTTTCTTGGGGAACATTCTATTTCATTTGGTAATCTATGGGGAAATGGAAAAAAAGGGCTGAAGGATGAAAGGGAAGAGAACACAAAAGCACTCCGAGAGGTGTCCAGGAATTTCTTTTAGCTTGAGAATTCCTGGAATATGATGCTGATGGGGTTGAATTTTTCCACTTGGCTTAATGACAGTTTCTGCCACCTTCCCAGACATTACCTTGACAACCCTATGTTCTTGAGAATTCGTTAGCAGGCTCTGAACAGAGTAGTCACACCCATTTAGTTATCCTCTATTTAAAATTGTATTTGTACATGTTGGCTTCCAACACTCTGAAGGGCATTTGGAACTCCATGGGTTGCATGAAATTGGACTGTGTAATGTAGTATATTTTCCAGCACCTCATAAATTGTACTGTATTCATATATTCGCAGCATAGAGATATCTTGGATTCTCTTTGAAATTAAAAATTATTTTCCTCTCATTTCTCCTTGAATCCAACTGCCCACATTCCCAAGCATGTGAGTAATTGAGTGAGCAAGGGAGGACTGAATTCCCCCTTCCAGGGGTGATCAGATACATGGGCGGCTTTTGGGGGGTTTAAGGAGCCAGGGCTTTGTGAGTCTGGACAGCTAAAGGTAGGTGCAAAGACAGAGGTGGAAACAGCCAAAAGAACAGCAGTATCAGGACCTGGACACCTGGGGTCTAGAAATTTCCACAAGCCAAAGAGAGGATGCTTTTCTGAGCACAAAGTTCTCTGTGCATTTAACTTAGAGCATTTAGTGCTTTGTATTTTCCTCTTTGTGCTTCTGGTTTACCAGATTTGTGTGCAGCAGCTAAGAAGTAACAAGAAAGTTCTAAAAATTGACACATCATTACATTCCAAGTCCCTCCCAACACTGGGAGGTTTTATAACAGATACTGCAAAGACCTGCCTGCCTCAATCATGCTTGGAGGCTCAGGTCAGGGCCTCCATCATTTCACTTTAAGTTAATTTTTTCAGGAGATGGACCTTAAAATATCTCACATTTCCTGTTCACCATGTCTGTCCTTCATACAGCACCTTGATTCCCCCAAGAGCATCCTGTCAGCAAGTATCAGTCAGTGGAAACCAGTCCACCCTGCAGTCCTACAACTCCGTCCAGCTCTGAGCTCTCCCGGCCTCAGACACCCCCATCAGACTCAACTGTGAACATGAAGTTCCCAGGAACACTGATGAGAATGAAGATCATAAAGTCCAATCTGTTGAATATACCCAGCATGGGGCTGCCTTTCCCATGTGCTCACAGGGCCACAGCCCAGGTCCCAGGGGCCTTGGGTCCACACAAAGCACATGAAGAAGCCAAGGTCAACAAGTGAATTTTTTTTTAATTTTCTTTTATTTTTTAATTGAAAAATTGCTTTACAATTTTGTGTTGGTTCCTGCCATCCAACAATATGAATGGGTCATAAGTACATACATATCCCTAGTGGACTCTTGTGCTTTGTCACCCTCAATGAATTAGAAGCCAACTCTTCCTGTCATTGGTGCAATGTCCATCCAAGAGGTCAGAAGTCTCTGCCCGACTGGGATTTAACCATGCATGACTAATACCCTGATTTTTCTAGATAGTGAGCTGCTGTTTCCATCTAGAGGTGCTGATGTCGCCGCAGTGCCTTGGCCCGCTCACCGGCCCACTGTTAGACAGAAACTTACCTCTCCTAATCGAAGAAGAAATGAGGACATTTGGCGGTTGAATGATTTATATCTCAGAGGCAGCCTCACATATTTTTAGAGTTATATCAGCGACTAAAACCACACAGTAAATACCTCCAGATTCAGAGAACTCTTAATTTAAACACACACACACACACACACACACACACACACAAACCTTCAAATCCAAAGAAACCTCTTGGTCATTTCCATAAAACACAATTGATCTGAAGAACTAAATTACCCCAAAGAGAGCCTTAATGAGGACCACCGCCTCCCCACCCCGAATGGAAATGGGTCCGAATTTTCAGGTCTGATGAACAAAAAGGTATACTATTTGATGATTTTCTATGCAAATAATGTCTCATCTATCTCAGCAGCCTGCCATTTCCACAGCAAACACATTTGGGGAGTGAAACCATATTTTCCCCATTAGAATTTTTTGTTTTAAATGAAGCCTCATCCCCTAAAAGAGAAGATAAGCATCTAATTTGAGAACCCTGGGAGTTTCAAGTTAGAATTTTGATCATGCAGCTAACTGTCGTCTCTGGCTGAAAGTGTCTGGCTGTCCATACACAAAAGCACATTGCTCTCAGCTTGTCATGTTTTTAACTTTAATCTCTGCTATAAAAAAATGGCATTGTTGGCCCTTGAAAAGCTTCAACTGTCAGAAGGAAATATAATAACCTCTCCTGCATAGAGGCCAGGTGTCCTGCAGTAACAAGCCTGGTGACAGAGGGGTGAGCCATCTCTGATGGCTACACATTGGGGATCTCGCCAGGTCGCAGTCAGATGCTGAGAACCCTGGGCTCAGGGACGGCTGGGCCAACCACACTGTCTCACACAATGGAGCTGTACTGGGCGGGGCGAAGGGGAGGGACTGCTGGGAGACTTGGGAAATACAATAAGCTTGATCTCTCATGTGGGAAAATCCATGGTGTTTAATAGCTTCATAAAGTGGCGTGCTTTTGTCTCTGTATATAAAGTCCCCAGTAAATTCTTACATTACCACCACTATAAAATGCAGCAACAGAAACGTTGAGCTATGCTATGTGATCCCCAGTGGCAAAGGTTAGGAGGAACCCAAATTCATAATGACTTCCAAGAAAATACTATTAGAGTGTAATTTAAGCAGGCTTTGCAGCCATAATTTTCAGTGCGATGTGGAACGTGCTTTCGTGACATACACACCCCCACCATAATGGTAATACTTCCCGAGGAAAATTGACAAGAATACAAAAGATGAAAGGTCAGGAGGGAAATGAGGAGTGGAATCATGGCGACAACTGGCTGTGCCACTCGGAGACCACATGTTGTTAGATGCGATTCCATGATAACGTGGAAGGGTCTTCTCTCCCTCCTGTCAAGACACTGGTTTCTGCAGAACTGTAAATCTGGTGTGTCCTCGAGCCGTGATTTAAGGCTGAGACAGGCATTTCCATTTAATCCTCAAGGCTATCGCTCACACAGTGGACACTTATCTTGATAGGGAGCCCTGCTTGTCACTCAGAGTTAGATGAACATAGTCATCTGGATTTTTCCCCGAAACTGTCTTCAATGCATGCATGCATGTTAACTTCGCTGTGTACTAGGGATCTTCAGTGAGGAACGGAGCATAGACTAGGGATACTTGCATGAGAAACTCAGAGAGAATCCTTTGCTACCCACTAATTTGGGTAGTGAGGTATTATGTTTATTTAACTACCCAGCTTAATATAGGATTAACCTAAGTGCATCAATTTTCTATGATGGACTTCCCTGGTGGGACAGCAGATAAGAATCAGCCTGCCTACACTGGGGACAGGGTTCAATCCCTGCTCCAGGAAGAAGCCCGTGAGACACACTGCTGAGTCCGAGCACCCTAGAGCCCATGCTCTGCAACAAGAGAAGCAACTGCAATAAGAAGCTGAAGCATCACGATGAAGAGCAGCCCCTGCTCGCTGCAACTAGAGAAAGCCCGAGTGCAGCAGTGAAGGCCCAGCACAGCCAAAAATAACAATTTTAAAAAGAAACATTAAAAATAAATAGGTAAAGTTAATGGCAATAACAGCTTATTTAACCCAATATAGAAAAATATTATAACAACGCCTGTCACAATGGCTATCATCAAAAAGAGCCCAAACAACAAGTACTGGTGAAGATTTGGAGAAAAGGAAACCGGTTCACTGCTGGTGGAGATGTAAACTGGAGGTTTCTCAAAAAACTAAAAAAACAGAGCTACCATATGACCCAGCAATTCCACTCCTGGGTATATATCTGAAAAGGAAAAAAAGTCAATTCGGAAAGATACATGCACCCCAATGTTTATAGCAGAATTAATTACAATAACCAAGATATGAAGCAACCTAAGCGTCCATCAACAGATGAATAGATGAAGTATATATATACATATATGTATGATGGAATGCTACTCAAACATAAAAAAGACTGAAATTTTGCCATTTGCAGCAACATGGATGGACTTGAAGAGTATTACACTAAGTGACATAAGTCAGAGAAAGACAAATATTGTATGATATCACTTACATGTAGAATCTAAAAAATACAACAAACTAGTGAATAACAAAAAAGAAGCAGATTCACAGATATAGAGAACAGACTAATGGTTACCAGTGGGGACAGGGAATGGGGGAGGGGCAATGTATTAAAAAGTACAAACTATTATGTAAAAAAATAAGATAACAGGATATATTGTATAACCAGGGGGATACAATCCCCCATTTATAATAACTTAAAATGGAGCATAAACTGTAAAAATCATCAGCCACTATAGTATACATCTGTAACTTACACAGTATTGTACAACTATACTTCAATAAAAAATTATCAAAAATATTATCACAAATGTAGTCTATATAGAAATTATTAATGAGATGGTTTACATTCTAGGTTTTATTGTCTTTGGAATCCAGTGTGTGTTTTATCAACACAGCACATTTCGATACAGACTAGTCACATGCCCAGGGCTCAGGAGCTATAAGCATTAGTGGCTCCTGTTTTGGACAGGACAAATTAAGAAGCTTTGTCAAAATTGTAACCAGGCTCCCTAATATTCAGATCTTGTCCTCGATGACTCCTGACTGATGAAATCTGAATGACTGGTATTAAGTACTGCATGGGATCCTTCCCCAGAACTAGTAGTCCGGAATTCACTGCAGAGAAAAGGCACCAGGTCTCCATATCTTAAGCTCAGAGGACCACCGACTTCTGGCAGTTTTATTCTTCCTCCAGAAGATGCACTGAGAGGGGCCCCATCAGTTCAACAACCCCCACGTCAGAAGACATCAAAGAGGCCATGATGAAGGATACAGGTTTAAAAATGTGATGTGCTCTCATCCAGGAAGCGGTGGAGCTCCTGGACCTGATTCCTTCCCAAACCGGGGGAGAGAGCTCCCTGAAAACCCTCTCACAACCACCTGCAGGAGAGCACCCCTTTTGGAGGTAGGATAATTTCTTAGCTACTGCACCTGCAGCCCTGCCCCAGGGCTCAGGGGTGGAAAGAGGAGCCCTGGGGAGAGTTGGAATATTCACATGAACAGAAAAAAAGAGGCACTTCCTTCCTTTGCAAGATGAATTGCAAGAGGAATCCCACCTATGCCTGGAACAAAGGTCAAAGATGTGGGCTGGAGGCCTCTAGAGCGGCATGTTGGAGTCAAAAAGTGCTGGTCTTAATCCCATTCCAGGGCTTACATCCAGAGAAAAACAGAATTCAAAAGGATGTATGCACCCCAGTGTTCACTGCAGCACCATTTACAATAGCCAGGACACGGAAATGACCTAGATGTCCATTGACAGAAGAGAGGATAAAGAAGATGTGGTACATGTACATGATGGAATATTACTCAGCCATTAAAAATGAACAAAATAGTGCCATTTGTAGAGATGTGGATGGCCCTACAGATGGTCATACAGTGAAATAAGTCAGAAAAAGAAAACCAAATCTCATATAATACCACTTTAATGCAGAATCTAGAAAAAAATGGTACAGATGAATTTATTTGCAAAGCAGTAAGAGAGTCACAGATGTAGAGAGCAAACTTATGGTTACCAAGGCGGGTGGTAAGACGAATTGGGAGATTGCAATTGACATATATACACTACTACATATAAAATAACTAATGAGAACCTATTGTATAGCACAGGGAACTCAACTCAACGATCTGTGGTGACCTAAAGAGGAAGGAAATCTAAAAAAGAGTGGTTATATGTAAATGTGTAACTGACTCACATTGTTGTATAGCAGAAATTAACACAACGTTGTAAAGCAACTGTAGGCCAAAAAAAAAAAAAAAAATAGTGCTAGGTCTTGCAATTACCACCTGCAGAGATTGCTAGAGCCACACTCCTCACTTTGGGTTTTAGGAAAAGGGAGCTGTGAATGGCCTTGGGTAGCAGTGCTGCCTTAAAATGCACAGGACTGTATTCTCAACACAAGACTGTTGAAGTAAGTGCCAGTGACAGAAGTCATGAAATTAGATTTAGCTGCATGCAGGGAAGCCAACTGACCAGAGGGAAGCAGGACACTTATGAGCAGTTATTACAGAGAGCAAAGTTATTTGATCTGCAGCCTATGGGTCGAAACTGCTCCAGCATCACTGTCTCCGTAAGTAGGATTTTCACTCAACGGATACAGGAAATTGGAGACGTTATAATTATCAAGGCCTAAATCATGATGGAAAATTTTTTCCATATAAATGAAAGCTGTGGCCTTACAGAAGAGACTATTTCAGATTGAATTACTGTTGAGAAAAAGAAAAAGAGCTCCTTGTCATCAAGGAGCTGGCAGTCCCTCCCAGCCAGGCCCTGGTGTTCTCCTGTTGAACATGAATGGTTTCACAGAACAGCCACATCAGTCAAGATCACCCTGTGACCACGATGGATCACGACAAAAACAAGAGTCCTCTGCAAGTCATATCTGAACATCGGCAAAACACCAACATCACCCAAGTCACAAACAAAAAAATCTCCCCCTCTCTCGGCTTATGTAAGCAATTGCTGCTTCTTTATCAATTACAGCTTTGGCCCTGTTCTCATCGTCCTTCCCCCAACTAAGGTTTATCTCGACACCCACTCCCAGAATGACTGCTGCTTCCTGGATCATGCCACCCAGTGCCAAGTCCCGCTGCTTTATACTCTTTCCAAGGTCACCGACCTCCAGTTCAATTTGTGCTGTGGGTGTGCTTGTACGACAGTGCTCCAGACTCTGTGAGTATGCACTCAGGTCCTCATGTGCATGCTCAGTCGTGTCCAACTCTTTGTGACCCTATGGACTGTAGCCCGCCAGGCTCCTCTGTCCACGGGATTCTCCAGGCAAAAATACTGTAGCAGGTTTCCATTTCCTCCTCCAGGGGATCTTCCCAACCCAGCAATCAAACCTGTCTCTTGCATTGGCAGACAGATTCTTTACTGCTGAGCCACCTGGGAAGCCCACCTTTACTAAGGTCAAAGCCCATAGTAAAGTATGTCAGGGATTCTCAGGACTACTCCCAAGTCTGGGGATACACTAAGACTCACAGGACCCAGCATCTAGTCATAGTCATGGCTGAGATTGGGTACAGTGAAAAGATACAAAATCAGCCAATGGAAAAGTGGATGAGTGAAGTCCAGGGGAAATCAAGCTCCAACTTGCAGAGTCCTCTCCCACTGGCTCACACAGCATGTGCTTAATTCCTTCAGAATCAGCTGAGCTATGTCAACACCTGTGACATGCTGTCACCAGGGAATCGCAGTCAGTGGCCCATGGTTTTATTGGGGCTGCTTACACAGGCACTTCCTGCCTAGCATGTACTGACATTCCAGACTCCCTGAACACAGACCAGTGCTCAGCATCAACCTTACTGCTGGCACAGACAGCTGAAGCACAGTATGCCACTTCTGTCAGTGTGGGAATGGGGGTAACTTCCCCAAACTGGATTCCCAGATGAAGGCCAAAGACCAGGCTGGCAAACAGGTTTTTGAAAGAATAGCAGGCTCATGCCTGCTTTGTTAACTTTCTGCACAAGGCATTTCTCTGACTCAGATCCCCAACTTGGCCCCAAGGTGTGCAGTGTCCCTCTCTGTGAGTAAGGAACCCAATTCATTCTACTCCAAAGACATCACTTTGCTGACAAAGGTGCATGTACTCAAAGCTACGGTCTTTCCAGTAATCATGTATGGATGTGAGAGTTGGACCATAAAGAAGGCTGAGTGCCAAAGAATTGATGCTTTCCAATTGTGGTGTTGGAGAAAACTATTGAGAATCCCTTGGACTGCAAGGAAATCAAACCAGTCAATCCTAAAGGAAATCAACCCTGAATATTCATTGGAAGGGCTGAAGCTGAAGCTCCAATACTTTGGTCACCTGATACAAAGAGCTGACTCATTGGAAAAGATCCTGATGCTGAGAAAGATTGAGGGCAGGATGAGAAGAGTGTGACAGAGGATGAGATGGTTGGATAGCATCACTGACTCAGTGCACGTGAATTTGAGCAAGCTCTGGGAAATAGTGGAGGACAGAGCAATCTGCTGTGCTGCAGTCCATTGGGGTCACAAAGAGTTGGACATGACTTAGTGACTGAACAACAAACTGTTCCTAGGGGTCTTTTCTGGAGGTTGCTAGCACTGTCCAGTGCCAGCTGGCAAGAATATTCAAGGGAAACCCTGAAATCGGTTCCAATCTGTCCAGTGTTACTGCAAGAAGGCCCTCCACGTCTGAGGCTGCAAATCCAACCCAGCAGCAAGACCACAGATCACAGGGAGCACAACGCTAAGGAAATAAAGCAAGTATGCCTCCTTAGCACTCACTCCACCTACAGGCATACACTGAGCACCTACTGCAAACAGCATACCTGACCTGTTAGGAACCAGGCTGCACAGCAGGAGGCGAGTGGTGGGTGAGCAAGCAAAGATTCATCTGTATTTACAGCCGTTCTCCATTGTTTGCATTACTGCCTCAGCTCCACCTCCTGTCAGATGGCTGGTGGCATTAGATTCTCATAGGAGCATGAATCCTACTGTGAACTGCACATGCGAGGGATCTAGGCTGTTCATTCCTTATGAGTGTGTGCTAAGTCGCTTCCGTCGTGTCTGATTCTCTGTGACCCCATGGACTATAGCCCGTCAGGCTCCTCTGTCCATGGGATTCTCCAGGCAACAATACTGGAGTGGGTTGCCATGGCCCCCTCCAGGGGATCTTCCCGACCCCGGGATCCAACCCACATCTCTACGTCTCCAACATTGGCAGGCGGGTTCTTTACCACTAGCACCAGAATCATTCTCAAACCACTTCCCACCCAACCCTGGTCCATGAAAAATTGTCATCCATGAAACTGGCCTCTGGTCCCAAAAAGGCTGGGGAGTGCTGGCCTAAACAATAAGCTGTCTGCCTGAGTTGTTGTCCAGGAACTTGGAATCAACTGTGTCCAGTTGGAGCTGAGCTGCTTAAGACTGGATAGGACCACTGACCCTCCAACTGGGCATGTGCGAGTGTCCATGACTTGACATCAGAAGACCAAAAACACCATGGTTAAGTCACACTAAGCACCTCCATGTTTGAACATGCAGAGGCCTGTGGCTTAGTCACACCTGCACAGAATGACACTCTCCACCTATTTCCAAATCACCTTCCCCCACCTTCCCCACCCCTTCAGACCGCCCTGCTGCTTTAGTCATTATCCCATAAATATCCTGAGCCCCTTGCATTCAGGGTGAACTGGCTCTTTGCTGCAAACCTCAGCGTCTCGGTGTTTTGGCTTGCTGCTCGGCAAGCCAAAGTGCATGTGGTTCAATAATAGTTTCAAGCAAGGGAAACTCAACTCGGCACATCCTGAAGTGAAGGCACATTTATTTGGAAGTTGAAAATGCAACTGATCACTGAATGGGACAGCTGCAGAAATAGGCCCAGAAAACTTGGGGCTGGGCGGTTAGGGAACAAGAGTGGCCTGGTAACTGAGAGAAGTGTATTTTATACCCTGTTCGTCTGGTTTCTCATAACCCCTGTCACAGGCTCATCCTTTTGTCAGTCCCTCAGCTCAGGAAGCACAGACCAGGGTTCCCAGGGCTCCGCAGGCAGTGGAGTGCAGTCACTACCCTCGAGGGCATCACAAACTAACAGGGGAGCAATAATCATGTAAGAACTACCATAAAAGCAGTAGTCATGTAACAGCGCCAATAAAACGCTAATGGAAGTAACAAAAAGGGAGCAATTAGTCCCACGAGGGGGGCACAGGAAAGAGCAGCGTCTCTATTGCCTGAGAAACATTCTATTTCCTCACCTTCTTGTGTCTCAATTCCAAAACCAGATTGTGAGCTATTCAAACATAGGCGAGTATAATTTCTCATCACTTCACAGCAAAGAACCCCTAGCATGGTGTGGGAACTGGAGTCCGTGTCTAGGACAGTCAGCCTCAAATTAATAGCTCCCCCTTCCTGGGCAAAGGACTCAGCAACCTTCCAAATGAAGTTACAGCAATCGACTGCATTTGACACAAAACAAAGGTGATTCTTCATGGCTAGCTTAGGCACATTACAGAAAAAAATAAGTTTGCTTTGAATCATTGGCCTTTCATACACTTTTAATTCCCTGATTAATACAACACAAGATATCAATAGCTCTCTTCAAGTTAACTCCTTTTATTGATGATACTGATCTCTTTCAGTAGCTCATCAGAATTTGGTGGAATTGTTGTATCTACACCTGGAAACTAGGGACTTAGGGAGGGGAGCTTGTAGGATGATTTAATTTTCCACTTTTATCACTTAAATCATAATGTCTCATTTTCGATTTTTTAAAGTTTGTATGAAAAGTTCCTTTTGGAAACCAGATACTTTATGCTGGTTCAGTGGAGTATTATTTCCACTGTTGCAAAAAGTGATACCCTAGCAATTAAGTTGGTGAGAAGTGTGCTTCTTGACAGGGGTAGTTATAGTCAGCTCTGACCAAGTAAGAGGGGAGGGAATCATGGGGTGGGGCTTTACCTGGTACATATGTCCCCAGAAAGTTCTAATCCCTCTATTCCAATGGGGTCCCTTGCCTGAGTAATTCCTGATGCTTTAAGGTATGTGTTGTTGTTATTTAGTCCCTCGGTCATGGCAGACTCTTTGCAACCCCATGGACTGTAACCTGCCAGGCTCCTCTGTCTATGGGATTTCCCAGGAAAAAATACTGGAGTGGGTTGCCATGTCCTTCTCCAGGCGATCTTTACAACTCAGAGATCAAACTTTTGTCTCCTGCATTGGAGGCAGAATTTTTTTTTAAACCACTGAGACACTAGGGAAGCCTTTAAGGTATGTGAATATTCCCCTAAAGAAAGGTGGGAACCCTAGGTTTAGGGACAAGGGCCAGCTTGCAGCTTAGAACCAATACTCAGGTGTGCAAACCTTGATGGTGAGCTTGCAACAAGGTCTAGTTCATGACCCTACCTGCAGCAGGATCTCTGATGGACGCTGAAAAGAAAAACTCGCCTCTCCCTAACAGCACTGACATACCAGCAAAATTCCTCCATTTTCAAACAGACAATCTCCATGGTGTCCATCCCTTCTGTGCTGGCAACCTCATCCTGGCTCAGTCACCATAAATCCTTTCATTTCCGTTTTCTTGATGAGGATAGAGGGAGCCTCAAGCATTTCAGTAGCTTATTTACCAGCACCTTTTTGAATCAATATGCCCTCAGGGAATAAAATACAGAATGGAATATTTGCCATGTTTGTCATCTTTCATTTTATTATGATTTCCTTTGGGCACTTAATATTAATTATTCACTTTTCCAGTATTCATCATGGATTGAGCCTTCCATAGACTCGCCTTTTTTGGTAAGTATTTCATACCCACCTTGCTTTTCCCTCCAGTAAAATATAAAATCCAATACTCACAAACCACTTCTAATGGAAAATGGAATTAGGAGCCCAAATCTGGGAAATCAGAGTACATAGTAAGGACTTCAGTGAATGACCCAGCAGTTAAGTTTCCAGGCTCCTTTAGTAATAAAGCCAGGATGATTTTTCTATTTAAGGTCATGTCTTCACATGGTTCTTTTTATTACAATGCTAATACTAATAAATCCCTTTTAAAATTTTTGTTTGCGTTTAAGTGTTTAATCCTCATATTCTGTACAATGTAACTTACACTTTTAACTCCTTTCCCAAGTTGTAATCCTATCCTTTCTAGAATTCTCCACATGTCTTTTTGACCACTATTTGGTAATCACTTTTGGCCTGTATATGTCTATTGGGAATTATAATATCTACTTCACTGAATTGTTTCGAAGGATTCACTGAGATAAGTGATACTTTTTGATAAATTGTCTTTTTTTGATTAGCATACACCAATAAAATAGATTTCACAAAAGTAAAACTGGGAAGAAGACATTTCTAGTTGAAGCGGAATAGTTTTTAATCTACTCACAGCTAGTCCCATATACATACCATATACATAATCACTTTTCTCTGTTCTTATGTATGTACCAAGCCTTAAACATGTAATGAAATATGAAACCTGGACTGTTGAAATATACTTCAATGGCATTTTTTAACAGCAAGCTCTGTATCCTTGTGGCAGGTAGACAAACTCTGAAGTCATTTTCAGTTTTAACCTTCTATGATCTTTCTTAAGAAGTAATATAAGTATTTCTACACTTTAAAATATTTTCATGAGGATGCCACAAGGCAAGTGAGGAGCAAAAGATAGAAACCTAGAAATCAAGGGGACTTCTCAGAAGGAAAAGTGAAAAGGCCTTGTCTATGTGGACACACAGCAATGAGACCACATATCAAAGCTTCCTTTAGCCTGGACTCTATGTGAAAATATTTTTAACCCTATGTATTAAAAACATGGAGTCAATGTAATACACCATATTGAAGAATGAAAAAAAAATCATATGATCATCTCAACTGATGCAGAAAGAGCATTTGACAATTCACACTTATGATCAAACTGCTAAAAAAAATAACCTAGGAATAGAAGGAATAATTTCAACATAATAAAGGACATATATTCAAAACTCGCAGCCAACATTATATACAATGAAAGGTGGGAACATTATATACAATGAAAGGTGGGAAATGTTTCCTCTAAAATCAGAATAAAAGGCAAGGATGCCCATTTTTACCACTTCTATGCAATTCTATTCATAGTAATGGAACTTCTAGCGCAAGCAATTCAACAAGAAAAAGGAATACAAGACATAAAAGCTGAAAAAAAAGAACATTACCTCTGTTAACAGATGGCATGATCTTATATATGTAAAGCCCTAAATATTTCCCCCCACCCCACAGATTAAGACCATAAACAAATTCAGCAAAATTGTCCAATACAAGATCAGCATGCAAATATCAGATCATCTTCTATAAACAATCCAAAAGGAAACTGAAAAAACAATTCCACTGATAACAGCAAAAAGAAATACTTCAGGCTAAACTTAACGAAGGACATTAAAGACTTTTAAACTGAATACTATGGAACAATGAAGAACTTAAAGAATACACAAATAAATGGAAATATATCCTGCATTCATGGGTTGGGAAGACTTAATATTGTTAAGATGTCCCTATTATCCAAAGTGATCTGCAGATTCAGTGCAGTCCCTATCAAAATCCCAATAATTTTTTGCAGCATAGCAAAATCCATTCTAAAATTAATAAGAAATTTCAGGGGACTCCAACAGCCAAAACAATCTTCAAAACAAAGAACAAATTTGGAAGTCCCATTCCTCCTGATTTCAAAACTTACTAGAGTTACAGTCATCTAAATAGTGTGGTACCAGCATAAAGACCAACATATATACTAATGGAATAGAAGAGAGAGCTCAGAAATAAATCCTTGCATATATGGGCAAATGAACTTTGAAAAGGAGCACCAAGATCATTCGGTGAAAAAAGGATAGACTTTTCAACAAATGGTTTTGGAAAAATTGGATATCCATATGCAAAAGAATGAAGCTGAACCCTTATATTATACCATATACAAAAATTTAACTCAGAATAGATCAAAGACTTAAACATAAGAGAAAAAACTTTATAGGTCAGAGAAGAAAACATGGAAGAAAAGCTTCATGACTTTAGGAAATGATTTTTTGGATAGGACACCCAAAAAAGAAATTTGATTAACATGAAAATACAAAACTTCTTGATAGATAAGCAACAAGGACCTACTGTATAGCACAGGGAACTGCACAGCACACAGACCTACTGCATAGCACACAGATTCTGTGACAATCTATACGAGCAAAGAATCTAAAAAGAACAAATATATGTATAACTGAATCACTTTGCTGTACACCTGAAACAGCACTGTTAATCAACTATACTCCAATAAAATTAAATTGAAAAAAATTTTTAATTCATAACTTTTGTGTAGAGGACACTATCAAAGTGAAAAGTCAATTCAATTCATGGCATGGGAGAAAATACTTGAAAATCATCTATCTGATAAAGGGTTAATGTCCAGAATATATAAAGAACTCCTGCAACTCAACAACAACAAAAGAAACAATTTTAAAAATGGTGAAGGACATAGACATTTCCTCAAAGAAATGAATGGCCAATAAGCACATGCAATGATACTAAACATCACTAAGCATTCAGTTCAGCTCAGTTGCTCTGTCGTGTCTGACTCTCTGTCCGACTCTTCAGACGAGTTCCAGACCAAGATAATCACGATGGTGTGATCACTCACCTAGAGCCAGACATCCTGGAATGTGAAGTCAAGTGGGCCTTAGAAAGCATCACTACGAACAAAGCTAGTGGAGGTGATGGAATAATCGTTGAGCTATTTCAAATCCTGAAAGATGATGCTGTGAAAGTGCTGCACTCAATATGCCAGCAAATTTGGAAAACTCAGCAGTGGCCACAGGACTGGAAAAGGTCAGTTTTCATTCCAATCCCAAAGAAAGGCAATGCCAAAGAATGCTCAAACTGCCGCACAATTGCACTCATCTCACTAAGCATTAAGAAAATGCAAATCAAAACCATGGTGAGTACTTCTCTGGTGGTAGAGTGTCAGTGCAGGGGACACAGGCTCAATCCCTGGCCCAGGAAGATTCTACATGCCTTGGATCAAATAAAGCCTGGTGTGCCACAGCTACTAAGCCTGCAAACTGCATCTGCTGAAGCCCACATGTAACTACTGAAGCCCATGCACCTGTGTTCTCCAAGAAGCAAAGTCACAATGAGAAGCTCGCACCACAACAAAGAGTAGCCCCCACTCACCCCAACTATAGAAAGCCTACATGCGGCAATGAAGAACCAACAAAACCAAAAATGATAATAATGTATGAAGAAAAAAACATGAGATACCACTTCATACTCATTCAGTTCAGTTCAGTTCAGTTGCTCAGTCGTGTCCGACTCTTTGTGACCCCATGAATCGCAGCACGCCAGGCCTCCCTGTCCATCACCAACTCCCAGGGTTCACCCAGACTCACGTCCATTGAGTCAGTGATGCCATCCAGCCATCTCATCCTCTGTTGTCCCCTTCTCCTCCTGCCTCCAATCCCTCCCAGCATCAAAGTCTTTTCCAATGAATCAACTCTTCGCATGAGGTGGCCAAAGTACTGGAGTTTCAGCTTTAGCATCATTCCTTCCAAAGAAATCCCAGGGCTGATCTCCTTCAGAATGGACTGGTTGGATCTCCTTGCAGTCCAAGGGACTCTCAAGAGTCTTCTCCAACACCACAGTTCAAAAGCATCAATTCTTCGGCGCTCAGCTTTCTTCACAGTCCAACTCTCACATCCATACATGACCACAGGAAAAACCATAGCCTTGACTAGACGGACCTTTGTTGGCAAAGTCACACTCATTAGGATGGCTATTATCAAAAACCAGGAAGTAAGTGTTGGCAGGTATATGGAAAAACCCTTTTGGGTTTGGAGGGAATGTGAACTGGTGCAGCTGCTATGGAAAGCAGTGTGGCAGTTCCTCAAGAAAATTTAAAATAGGATTACCACATGTTCCATCAAGTCCACTTCTGGATATATATTAGAAAGAATTGAAAGCAGGGGTTTGGATATTTGTACAGCCATGTTCACAACAGCATTATTCACAGCATGTAGAAGGTGTAAGCAACTGAAGTGTCTATCAACCAATGTACAGATAAACAAAATGTGCTCTATACCCTCAATGGAATATTACTCAACCTTAAAAATTAAGTTCTGACACAGGCTACAACATGGATGAACCTTGAAGGTATTATGCTAAGTGAAATAAGTCATTCGCCAGAGGACAAATACTATATGATCCCACATGATTCCACATGTTTTCTATTTTCTACCTATATAAAGAAAATATGAAATTAAAGAATTCTACAATTTGAGATGCTTTTGAAACATTAACCAATATGTGAAACTATTAAATATAGTGTTCCTATTTCACACACATCTTGAACCAATAAAGAAATATACACATTTTCAAGAGGTTAAATTCATACTGGGCAAATACTGAGAACCATTTGATCAGGGTTTCTTAAGCTGGGGTTCAGGCAGGCCTTAAAAGTCCTGCCATGTGATACATATATTAAGTGTGCAGATGCGATTTTTTCCCCTTGAGTCCATTGTTTAATTCAGATTTTCAAAGGACCAGGACACCCTAACACTTGAGGATGCTTGAAAGCATTGTGACCTTTCAGTTCAGTTGCTCAGTCGTGTCCGACTCTTTGAGACCCCATGAATCACAGCATGCCAGGCCTCCCTGTCCATCACCAACTCCTGGAGTTCACCCAAACTCATGTCCATCGAGTTAGTGATGCCATCCAGCCATCTCATCCTCTGTCGTCCCCTTCTCCTCCTGCCCCCTTGGACTAAAGGATCATGCTGCCCTGGAGATGGGCAATTAAGTGAGGGCAGAGAAGACAAATGCAGAACCAGGGCAGGATGAGCTACCATGGCGTCTCCTGGTTCCCGTTTCACTCTGCAGTTTTGTTTTCAAAGTTCTGCTGCATATGGCGATGCAAGCACACAGTGCTGCCTTCACATCCAATTCATGTGTATGTGATTACGGTAATATTCACTGGGAAAAGACCCTGTTGTTTTCATTTTTATTTCATTTGCCTGATTATAATTAGTTTTAGCTTATTATTTAGTGGGTAGGGAGGGGATTTTTGCCATTGCTGCTGGATAAAAAGGAAGCCTAAAACTTTCATCATGAAAAGTTCTTGATATTTGTTTGGGAGTCTTTAGTAATGGTTTTCCAACTATCTTCTGATAAGATTTTGAGAAGGTGTTTTAGGAGGACACATGGAGGGAAGGAGAGGCCAAGTTAGGTCTCCAGACTACCAACCCAGGTTCAAACAAAGTAGTTTTGCTTTCATCTAACATACACATTGGAAGGAATGATGCTGAAGCTGAAGCTCCAATACTTTGGCCACCTGATGTGAAGAGCTGACTCATTGGAAAAGACCCTGATGCAAGGAAAGATTGAGGGCAGGAGGAGAAGGGGATGACAGAGGATGAGATGGTTGGATGGCATCACCAACTCAATGGACATGAGTTTGAGCAAGCTCCAGGATTTGGTGATAGACAGGGAAGCCTGGTATGCTGCAGTCCATGGGGGTGTCGCAAAGAGTCTGACACAACTTAGTGACTGAACAACAACACACACAGACACTAGAAGATATTATGAACACTTCTGAATTATATAAACTCCATCAAGTTTGTATCAGTGAGTAGAGACTAGATTATACTACAGCAACAAACAGCTCCCAAATCTTAGTGCTTTACTCAACAAAACTCTCACTCTTTCTTGTATTATATGTCCAACAACAGTTTGCACTGATTTACACTCATTGCAGTTACTTAGGTAGCCAGTTTGATGGAAATTCCATCTGGATATTCTTCCATAATAAACAAGCTAGACAAAGGGTAAATAAGTTACATACTGACTCTTCAAGCATCTCCTCCCATTTTTTTTAAACCAATCCAAGTCATTTGGTCACACCTACCTTCATAACAATTAGAGGAGTGATATATGGCATGTCAGGAAAGAGAAGAAGCTTAGAGTATGTGTGACAGCACTAAAAAATCTCTTATTACCTATGTTACTTAAGCTACAATCAAGTGAGACATGTTTTAAAAAACAATTAATAGTGTCAAGTTCTGTTTGAGAGCATCTAATCTCAGAGGGGCTTTCCTGGTGGCTCAGTGATAAAGAACCCACCTGCCAATGCAGGAGACAAGGTTCAATCCCTGGGTTGGGAAGACACCCTGGAGAAGGAAATGGCAACTCACTCCAGTATTCGTGCCTAGAGAATTCCACGGACAGAGGAGCCTGGTGGGTTACAGTCCATGGGGTTGCAAGAGTCGGACACGACTTAGCCACTGAACAATAGCAATTATCTCAGAGGAGGAAAGTGTGTATCAGGAATTTTCCCACAAATTATTATTATTATTGGAATAAGGTTAACAAGTCAAACTATTATTTATGATTCATTCATTGACTGTATTTTGGCATAAAGAGGGGCTTCCCTGGTGGCTCAGACGGTAAAAGCGTCTGCCTACAATGGGGGAGGACCCAGGTTCGATCCCTGGGTCGGGAAGATCCCCTGGAGAAGGAAATGGCAACCCACTCCAGTACTCTTGCCTGGAAAATCCCATGTATGGAGGAGCCTGGTAGGCTACAGTCCATGGGGTCGCAAAGAGTCGGACATGACTGAGCGACTTCGCTTTCACTTTTCTTTATTCTGTACTAGTGGTAACTGCGGAGAAGGCAATGGCACCCCACTCCAGTACTCTTGCCTGGAAAACCCCATGGACCAAGGAGCCTGGTAGGCTGCAGTCCATGGGGTCACTAAGTGAGACACGACTGAGCAACTTCGCTTTCACTTTTCACTTTCATGCATTGGAGAAGGAAATGGCAACCCACTCCAGTGTTCTTGCCTGGAGAATCCCAAGGACGGGGGAGCCTGGTGGGCTGCAGTGCATGGGGTTGCACAGAGTCGGACACGACTGAAGCGACTTAGCAGCAGCAGCAGCAGCAGCAGTGGTAACTGTGGTACCAGTTGGTATAACCCTAATTTAGGGAGACAGATTTACTCAGCCATATACCTAGTCATAAGACTGCTATGACTGGCTGAAATTGTCTCTAAATTGTATAAAGCAGTTGAGCCACAGTAAATAGACTCATCCTTCCATTCCGGATGCCTCTGACTGGGTCTGAAGAGAAAGTAAACCAATGAGAGGAAAGAATTTGGAGCTCTGGAAGGGAGGGGCCAAGGAAGAACCACCCCACCTTTCCTGTAATTAACAAGAGTTGGGGGTAGGGCATGGGGAAAGGCTAGGATCACTGGAATCAAGGTGTTCCATCCACCATGTTCATGTTTCCCGAGACTCAATTCTCCTTCTCTCCTTTTCTCACACAGGACAGATAAGGACAAACTCTCATGACCCAAGCATGGAACACGAGGGGATTAATACCACAATGGTGTGAGCCACACCCTCAAGGAAAGAGCAAATTGTCCTTTGAGAAATATTATCACAGAGCCAGGGTAGGAGTCAAGTACATAGTAGGCTTCTTCCCCATGCCCACCTCCCTTTTAAGTGCTTTTTGTAACCACAGTGTACTTTGGTGGAAACATACTATTTTGGTTGGTCTTTGGAGTACTGAAATAAGTCGAATTTACATTCCTCGGGTTACTACAAAAATATGATGCACAATATCCAACATTCATTCATCTATTCATTCAACAAATATCCACTGAGTGGGCACTCAAATTTAAACACGGTGGATTGAATGCACCTATTAGCCACTGCTCCTTTCTCCAATTCTCAGAAGACAGCTCCCTTCCTGTGCCCCTCCCCCCAAATTATATATAACATTTCTATAACTTGACAATGGTTGGTTAAGCTCCCCATTAACACACACCTGCACCTCTTCCCCTTCCTCCAATCCTTTCCTTGAGTCTCATGACAGTTAAATACATTCAAAACAGGCAAAAACCCTGAACAATGAAGGAAAAGAGTTAATAGGAACAAAATTCCAGCAGCTGGTCAACAGATGGTGATGTTAGTTGATTTATTAGGCCCAAGAAAATGGGAAACTAACTCAGCAATGGGGAAAGCCAAGGGAAAACCAGTATTACTCCAATGTCCAAAGGCTTAGGAATTGACTGGCCCAGACCACACTCTACCAAAAATGTACAAATGTAGAACTAATGATAGAAGGTTCCTAGAATGTTTATTTAAGAAACAGTTAAACTCTAAGATCCTCTCAACAACTAAGGATCTAATGTCCACTAAACTCAGAATCAAAATGAGTGTTTATTCCTAGAAAAGAGACAAACAGGGCGTCTCCAGCCTAGGAAAGTGCTTCTCAACTTGGGGCGATTTGGCCTCACAAGGGACATTCAGCAATGTGTAGAGACATCTTTGTCCTAACTGGGGGAGTGGGTGCTATGGGCATCTAATGGTTAGGAACCAAGGATGCTGTCCAACATCCTACACCACACAGAGCAGCCCCATCATAAAGAATCATCTGGCCCCAAATGTCAATAGTGCCAGGGTTGATAAACTCGAGGTTAGAGAAAGGATTCCACATTGGAGAGAATGGAATGAACATACATATGCTCAATACTGAGACACCAACACTGTAACTTCTGCCAGCTTCCCACATTCAGCTCCCACAGTGCTACTCAGTGTGATTCTCCCACATAGGGCTGTAGGAGTCCTCTCAGAGAAATCTTATCAATTTCAGAAAAAAATGTCTGAAGAGACTGACATCAAAAGGTTTCAACAGGCTAGCTGCCTTAGAACTGAGCCTATAGTCAAGAGCTTCCTTGCCAGTCTTAGCGCCCCACTCTTACACATCAGCAGTGAAGGATTGCCAAACATTTGGAAGAAGTGGCATATAATACAAAAGGGAGAAATTTGGAGCTACGCAAGGGAAAGGAAAAGTCAAGGAAATTGTCATCCTTGGAAAAGGACAGAAAACATTACATGCATGAAACAAGGACAGATATTATGAAAAAGGAACCCTCAGAATACAAGTAATGGCTGTTGGAAATTTAGAGTATAATAGCAGAAATCAAATACTTTAAGTACTGGAAGGGAAGTGGAGAAAATGTGACACAAAGTCACCTTAAAAGACAAAGGAAAATAGAAGAAGAAAAAATGAGGGAGAGGTGACATAAAATGTCCAGAAACACAAAATTGGAAAAAAAAAAAAAATCAGGGTTACAAAGTAAAGAACAATGAAAACAGGGAGTTGGAAATTATCAAGTAATTTAAGAAAATTTTCCAGAAACAAGAGGCTTCATTTTGCAATTTGCAAAGGTTCCCTGCAATGCATCCAGGGAAATGCTTGACAACAGACTCACACCAGGTCGTCTCATCATGAAATTTAAGACCACTAAGCACCAAGAGAAGATGGTCAAAGTGCCTACTGAGAGGAAGGAAAAAGCATTCATTGTGATGCAAAGGATCACGAATCAGAGTGGCACTGAAATTCTCAAGAGTGACACCAGATCAAAGCTGAAAGAAACTAAAGCAATGCTTTCCAATTGTTGAGGGAAAATGACATTTGGCATGGGAATTCCATAGCCAAATAAAGCTATCAGTAGAGCGTCAAGACTTTTCCAGCCATGCGCTGTCTCAAATGTTATGTCCCATGCACCCATTCTTGGCAATCGATCAAGGGATACACACCACCACAGAAAGGAGCGTATGAATGCAGAGAGACATAAAACCAAGGTGAGACTTCAGAAGGCATTTGATACATGCCCAGAAAACTAAGCCAACTAGAAAAACTAAAAGACTGTTTCTACCTGTTTCTACTATTTCTACTAAGACTACTTCTAAGTGTTCTAACAACAGTTGGGAGGGCTCCATTGCCAACAGCACTACCTCATGCCAACTCTGAATCTTGACCTACTCAAAATTATAGAATGACTATTTCTAGGATGGGAGGAGAGGACGTATGCATGTGCAGGGGGGAGTGGGGGGCCAATGAAGTGGTGACCAAAAGAGAGAGAGAGCGCTCAATCTTCAACCTCCAAAATGGGAAGTCAATGGGTAATGCAGAAAAAATTAAGAAGCAGAGATATAAGTGTGTGACCTACAGGCATCAAGATGAGCTTCCAGTCAGCTGAGGTTAGTGCCAGTGGGAAGCAGGGAGTCAGAAGTTACTAGAGGGGGCAAACCTAGTGAACTATGGAACTTCTGCAACTCTGTGCCTGCATCATTTGCAGAGTAACAATGACTAGACTGTACAAGAAAGGCTCCTGAATATGTATTTTGTGCCAGCCCCTGTTCCAAGCTGTTTGGGGAATCCAATGGTTAACAACACAGTCTTCAAATGTTAATATGTCTCACTATGATCATGAATTTTTTTCTTTTCCTTTATATTTCTTCTGATTTCCTTTATGTATCTTTGTTTCTTTGTTGTTAGGTGTCTAATGATTTATGATGTCTAGCTTCTTTGTGAATTGTACCTTTTATCATTAAAAATATTCATCTTTGTTTCATTTAAAAATAATAAATTTAATTAAAAAAAAAAACACACAGTTTCCAAACTCAAGGAGTTGACATCACAGAGGGTAAACATGCTGCAAGTAAACAGCCCCAAGTCCAAGTGTCAATACATAAAGCTGATTCACTCACTGTGCACAGAAATTAAAACACTGCAAAGCAACTATATTCCAGTGAAAATTAAACCACCCCAAAAAAAGAAATGCTAATAATCGCAAGTATGCATTAATTTGAGCTCTCATATATCACTATTGTATCACTGATACATAAGTGAAATAAAGACATATGCCAAAACACACACACGAAAGGAAAAAAGAACCATACAGAACTACTTCCTCCTGAAGATGGAAGGTTGAAAGAACTATCCGTGATGATTTTGTGGAGGAGCTGGAAGGGGAAGGGTGATTTTCACCAGCTGCAATGAAGATACAGTGAAGAATAAGTGGGGAGTGGCGAGGACACATGCAGAAGAACACTGGGAACCGGTAATGAGATGGATGTGTTTGCCCCTCGATACTACATGGACCCACCCATGTCAAAGTTCTCACGACCAATTTGGATTGTCATCTAAATGCCTTCAGTATGGCAACTGGAACCGAGTTTGTGGTTTTTGGACTGAGCTCATGATTGTCAAACCAACACCAGGAAACCAAGAAATAAATCAATAAACTTCCCAGTGGAAACCTTGGCCTCTGCCAATCAAAGGTGAATTCCAGGCAGATCAGGCTCCCGGCAGCTGAGTTACATACACACAGAAGATTCCGACCCTGACACCCTGCCAGTTGCAGAAGCAATATCAACACTGTGTTCCCCCAAACATACTCAGGGATTTTTCTCCCGAAGTGATTTTGTTTAATAAGTTGTTTTCCCCCAAAGTTGTATTGTATCCAACTTACTGTTGTCATTTTCACGTGACAGAGACAATGGATCCCAGGGAAGAAACTTTGCTGGAATTCCAAAGGCTGGTTACTGCTCTCGTTCTCCAGGCTGATGCTGAAATCAGAATGCAAAGTTAATAGAACCCCAACTAAAAACAAAAAGCCCCACTTTCTGTATTTGGTCAAAATGTGTCTGATTATTATGAAAGTAAACTTCCAACACTAAGAAGGGCATCAACCAGATGGATACATAGGAGAGCTCCCAATGGAACCCTGGACACACACCAGAATGATAACACGTGATGCCATTCTGAGTGGTTCCACACTCATGTATGTTTCTAAAACAGAACTGTAATCATTTAATGTATTCTATATAGAAACCTACGTTTTTCACATGGTTACCATTTTCCCCCTTCACCTCATCTCTGGTTTCTCAGAAAGGTTATTTGAAAGGCAGGATTTTATTTACTCCTACTCTCCCACACCCCTACCCCCCCACAACCAGATGGAAAGATGGTGTGATGGCAAAGGTTCTCAGCCGGAAATCAAGCAACTTGGCTTTGACCTTGGAGTTCACGCGTGTCTATGTGAAATGAACGACTGGAAGGAAGTTATTTCTGAGATCAGCTTTGGGAAGGGGAGAGCCCAGGCTTGGCATGAGAGCTGTGGATCATCAGCACAGCACTGACCAATGAAGGGACTCTGTGATGATCAATTAGCTTCACTGAGTACCACTGTCCTGCTCTGTGTGTAGGCACTGGAAATAACTCGCTTCAACCAGCTGTTGTGGGGGCACATCCTTGTCTGGAACCTGAAGTTGAAGACGAGGGATTCTGTAAGCTTGTCGTCCATGACGGATTTGTTAAATGGCTCCAAACAGTAAGGATGTGACCCTTACTGCCCACGACCTGCATACCAATGAGGGGAGCCCCGGCACAGAGAGAAGGAGAGGGTCAGGAGGCAGTTCTCCTGCCCTTTGGGAGACCCACCCAAATGCTCATCGCCTCCTGCCAGGGTAGAAGCCAGCCTCAAGGACTCTGATCTTTCCTGTGTCCCAGCATTTGGGCCCAGGAGATTGGCACCTGACTCCACCCTTGCAGGGCAAATTTGAGGAGAAGGGGAGAAGTCACAGGGCAAGACTGGCCCAGATCCCATGTCCAGAGCTAGGCAGTGCTGTGTCTTTTTTTTTTTTTAATTAAACAAAGATGAATATTTTTAATGATAAAAGGTACAATTCACAGAAACCATCAGACACCTAACAACAAAGAAACAAAACTACATAAAGCAAAAATCAGAAGAAATAAAAGGGAAAATAAAAAAACATATCATAGTGAGACATTAATATTTTCTAAGAATATTTTATCAAGTGCAGAAAAAATAATAGGAGCATCTTGAATGATGTCATTATTTTAATATAATAGATTTATATTTATATTAATTTATATTAACCTTATAGCTTACACAAATATTTAAAATTTTGTATTTCATACACTGTTATTAGATTTCCATGGGACATTTAGAAAAATTGGCAAAAAGATAAACATTACTAAGCTTCAAAAAGTAGAATTCTTTCTTGTGTGATTCAGCTATATATACACACATATATTATTTTTGAAATTATTTTCCATTATATGTTGTTATAAGATATTGACTATCGTTCCCCAATAAACCTTTGTTGCTTGTTTCATATCTATTTTTTTTTAATTAGAAACCTAGCATTCTATTCACCCTAAGTCAAACAACTGGAAGCAAAATGCCATAACTTTTTCATTTAGGCAAAAATTCATAAGTTTTCTAAAATATATATTACACATATTACTCATATATATGTATACAAAAGCTTGTCTACTAAGCTCAATAAAGGCTTGAGAAAGAACATCTAAAAAAGAGATGGAGAAATTGGAAAACAGAAACTAAATGAAATGGGAGCACTGAATATGAAACAGAAAAAGTGAAACAAACTAGATAAAAGTAAAAGATCCTCATACAGTCAGTTGCTTTTAAACATGGCTGCTCATTAGAAGGGCTGTGTCTTCTTAAGGCCAAGAGGGTGATGCTGAAGGGAGCTAGGCCAGAGGGACCTGCCCCAGGACATGCCTGCCACAATGCAGTCAGGAAACCATGAAGTGTCTGAGGTCCCACAGGAGCAGAAGCCCCACACCCCCACAACAGCACCGCACACGAGAAAGAGCACACTTTGGGGTGGCTGCCCCAACAGGACCCCAACACCACATGGCGAGAGCATCAGACCAGCAGAAGGCTTCGCTCTCTCACCTCCCTCCCTCATCCTGCTGGTTGCGGTGGGGGAGAAGGGCAACGCTCAAGATGGGCATGAGGGGCAGGGACCTTGTGCCATTTCTTTGTGAAGGTCTCACAGCTGACCAGGTGCAAGGGGAAAGCTGAGCTCCTTTGAATTGCTTTTTCCATCAAAGTACCCATTTAGATTTGGCCCAGACCTCTTAAAAGCTATAAATGAGATGGTCCTAATGCCCAGAAGATATCAAAAAACCTAATCTGAGATATTATATGATGTGATAGGAGTGGGGAAGATGGATGAATCCCAGTTGACTTTAGGAGGAATGAGGGAGGAAAATCAAATCATTCCTTTAATAACCCTACGCCATTTGACTCATTGATGCTCACCTGAGTCTTGTTAAAAAGCAGATTCTGACTCAAGAGGTCTGGGACCCGGGTTCTCCACTGCTAGGAACCTCCCAGGTGACCCTGGTAATGCTGCCCACAGAACACGCTTTAAATAGCACCAGTCTAGACCAACCATCTGCAAATTCCAGCCCACTGCCTATTTTTGTAAATAAAGCTTTATTAGAGCACAGCCTTGCTCACTCTCATGCATTGTAATTGGCTACTCACACTTCAATACAGAACTAAACAGTCACAATGGAGATTATGGCCCACAGAGCTAAAAATATTTACCATCTCGCCCTTTAGAGAAAAGGTTGACAGACTCAGTTATATTATCACGTTACTCTGTGGAGCATCTGAAGTGGTAATGGCATGGAAGTGTTTTCAAATCCATAAAGAGCCCCATACAGGTAAATTCTTCCATCCCAAACATGCTTTTAAAAGGATTTGTTAAAAGGAAAGGTGATAAGGCCAGAGAAGGAATAGAACAACAAAGTGGTTAAATATAGATCAATCATCTGCTCAAACAGCCCCTTCACCTCTACTAGAGGTTTTTTTTGGGGTTTTTTTGTTTTTTTTTTTTTGCCATAAATGATAAAGTTCCTCTACAAAAACTGATCTTTTAGTAGCCCAACCAAGATGGTGACCCAACGGGTAAGTCCTCTGCCTGTTTTCTCATAAACACCCTCTTTTCCTAGTTTCCAGTCTAACTGGGCCATTGTGGGGAAAGGCTCCTTTGCTGCTGTGTGGAGATTTGGGTGGTGTTGGGCTGCACTCTGCAGGCCAGCAAGCGCTGTACTTGCCCAGCCTCAAGACCAACCAAAGAGCCCAGAGTCAGCGACCGGGACATCAATGGTTTAATATATGGGGGGGGGGGGGGGCGGAATCTTACAAACCTGAAGAAAGGTCCTGGAGCAGCACCCCACCATGCCCCACAGACGCCAGACATGGTAGCACTATTTACTACCCCAGGGAGGAGGAGGGTCCTCCTCCATTTGTAGGAGGAAATGATGTCAGAAAGGCTGATCCGTTACCAGGGAAACCAGCCGCTGAGGCACGCCCCTCGCGGCCCCTCAGGTTAACAAGCATCCTGAGGGCAGGTGCTTTCCTTTCATAAACCGCCAGGTGGAGCCGTTCTGGCCTAAGGGGCAGGTGGTTGTTCAGCCTCTCAGTCCTGTCCCACTCTTTGTGACCTCATGAACACCTCAAGCACGCCAGGCTCCTCTGTCCTTCACCATCTCCCAGAGCTTGCTCAAATTCATGTCCATTGAGTCGGTGGTGCTATCCAAACACGCTCATCCTCTTCTCTTTCTGCCTTCCATCTTTCCCAGCATCAGGGTCTTTTCCAATGAGTTGGCTCTTTGCATCAGGTGGCCAAAGTATTGGACCTTCAGCTTCAGCATCAGTCCTTCCAGTGAATATTCAGGGTTGATTTCCTTTAGGATTGACTGGTTTGATCTCCTTGTAGTCCAAGGGACTCTCCAGAGTCTTGTCCAGCACAATTCGAAAACATCCATTCTTTGGCACCATAACCTTGTGAGTAGGTGTAGAGGAAGCAGGAGTTGGTTGAGCAGGGGATGTACCAAGAGCAGGAAAACAGCCATCTTGAGTGGCCAGACCATACAGATGGGTCCTGTTTTTTCCACTGAACTCAGTGTCACATACATCAGGTATCTATGGCCATCAGCTCCCACACCCATGGTCACTCTGAGACTTTCTCGTGTTCTACAGGAAACAAACCCTCTATTTCTTGATTTCAGGATGCAACTCTCCACTCACAAACACCAGAACCATAACTTGGAAGTCCCCCAGTGTCCTCTCCACATGATGTCTCTGCCTTACAGTCTCCCTTCCTCCCCTCAAAGATCAGAGCAGAGACCCTAAAGAAGCTCCTGGCTTGACTTCTTGGGCCCTCTTAAGTGATTCCAAAACAATATCTTCTGAAGGTCACACACTTTTCACATCACCACCCACCACTAAACAGCTATAACATATCTCTGACCCAGCACTGCCTTCAGGTCACCATCCTTTCAACAAATATTTCTGGAGTGCTGCTGTATTCTGTGCACCGTCCTAGGCACTAGGATTTCTGCTGTGAACAGGACCAAATGCCCAGCCCTGCCTTCATTGATCTGCCATCTCTAGCTCTACTTAATGGTTTCAGAGCCACCTGGGGCTTTCAACGACTGCCTCCATAAGATCTTGGGATGGGAACATCTTTTATTTACTCCAACTCTACATCAGTTGATCCCTAAACTCACATATGATTTGAGGAGACCTATGACTTTCAAACATATAACAAAATTAAAAGACACTTGCTCCTTGGAAGAAAAGCTATGACAAACCTAGGCAACATATTAAAAAGCAGAGACATCATTTGGCTGACAAAGGTCTGTATCAGTTCAGTTCATTGCATTTCAGTCGCTCACTCGTGTCTGACTCTTTGTGCCCCCATGGACTGCAGCACACCAGGCCTCCCTGTCCATCACCAACTCCTGGAGTTTACTCAAACTAATGTCCATTGAGTCGGGGATGCCATCCAACCATCTCATCCTCTGTTGTCCCCTTCTCCTCCCGCCTTCAATCTTTCCCAGCATCAGGGTCTTTTCCAATGAGTCAGTTCGTCGCATCAGGTGGCCAAAGTATTGGAGTTTCAGCTTCAGCATCTGTCTTCCAATGAATATTCAGGACTGATTTCCTTTAGGATGGACTGGTTGGATCGCCTTGCAGTCCAAGGGACTCTCAAGAGTCTTCTCCAACACCACAGTTCAAAAGCATCAATTCTTCGGCACTCAGCTTTCTTCACAGTCCAACTCTCACATCCATACATGACTACTGGAAAAACCATTGCCTTGACTAGATGGACCTTTGTTGGCAAAGTAATGTCTCTGCTATTTAATATGCTGTCATGCTTGGTCATAACTTTTCTTCCAAGGAGCAAGAATCTTTTAATTTCATGGCTGCAGTCACCATCTGCATTGACTTTGGAGCCCCCAAAAATAAAGTCTGTCACTGTTTCCCCATCTATTTGCCATGAAGTGATGGGACCAGATGCCATGATCTTAGTTTTCTCAATGTTGAGTTTTAAGCTAGTTTTTTCAATCTCCTCTTTCACTTTCATCTAGAGGCTCTTTAGTTCTTCTTCACTTTCTGCCATAAGGGTGGTGTCATCTGCATATCTGATGTTATTGATATTTCTCCTGGCAATCTTGATTCCAGCTTTAGCTTTATCCAGCTCAGCGTTTCTCATGATGTACTCTGCATACAAGTTAAATAAGCAGGGTGACAATATACAGCCTTGACGTACGCCTTTCCCTATTTGTAACCAGTTTGTTGTTCCATCTTCAGTTCTATCTGTTGCTTCCTGACCTGCATACAGATTTCTCAAGAGGCAGGTCAGGTGGTCTGGTATTCCCATCTCTTTCAGAACTTTCCAGAGTTTGTTGTGGTCCACACAGTCAAAGGCTTTGGCATAGTCAACAAAGCAGAAATAGATGTTTTCCTAGAACTTGTCACTTTTTTGATGATCCAGCAGATGTTGGCAATTTGATCTCTGGTTCCTCTGCCTTTTCTAAATCCAGCTTGAACATCTGGAAGTCAACAGTTCACATACGGTTAAAGCCTGGCTTGGAGAATTTTGAGTATTACTTTACTAGCTTGTGAGATGAGTGCAATTGTGCAGTAGTTTGAGCATTCTTTGGCATTGCCTTTCTTTGGGATTGGAATGAAAACTGACCTTTTCCAGTCCTGTGGCCACTGCTGAGTTTTCCAAATTTTCTGGCATATTAGTGCAGCACTTTCACAGCATCATCTTTTAGTATTTGAAACAGCTCAATTAGAATTCCATCATTTCCATTAGCTTTATTCATAGTGATGCTTCCTAAGGCCCACTTGACTTCCCATTCCAGGATGTCTGGCTCTAGGTTGGTGATCACACCATCATGATTATCTCAGTCGTGAAGGTCTTTTTTGTACAGTTCTTCTGTGTATTCTTGCCACCTCTTCTTAATATCTTCCGCTTCTGTTAAGTCCATACCATTTCTGTCCTTTATTGTGCCCATCTTTGCATGAAATGTTCCCTTGGTATCTCTAATTTTCTTGAAGAGATCTCTAGACTTTCCCATTCTATTGTTTTCCTCTATTTCTTTGCACTGATCACTGAGGAAGGCTTTCTTATCTCTCCTTGCTATTCTTGAAACTCTGCATTCAAATGGGTATATCTTTCCTTTTCTCCTTTGCCTTTCACTTCTCTTCTATTCACAGCTATTTGTAAGGCCTCCTCAGACAACCATTTTGCCTTTTTGCATTTCTTTTCCTTGGGGATGATCTTGATCCCTGCCTCCTGTACAATGTCACGAACCTCCATCCATAGTTTTTCAAAGCTATGTTTTTTCTAGTAGTTATATATGAATGTGAGAGTTGGTCTATGTTCTGAGGATGAGCACTGAAGAATAGATGCTTTTGAATTGTGGTGCTGGAGAAGACTTTTGAGAGTCCCTTGGACTGCAAGGAGATCAAACCGGTCAATCCTAAAGGAAATCAACCCTGAATATTTATTGGAAGGACTAATGCTGAAGCTGAAGCTCCAGTACTTTGGCCACCTCATGAGAAAGGCTGACTCATTGGGAAAAACCCTGATGCTGGAAAAGACTGAGGGCAGGAGGAGAAGGGGTTGACAGAGGATGAGATGGTTGGATGGCATCACTGACTCAATGGACAGAAGTTTGAGCAAACTCCGGGAGATGTGAAGGACAGGGGATCCTAGCATGCTGCAGTCCATGGGGTCACAAAGAGTGAGATGTGAATAAGGGACTGAACAACAACAATGACTTTGAGAGTCTGCAACAGAATGTGCCAAATTAGGGGTGAATTATGATGCTAACCAAGGTAATTTAGGTCTAACCAAGAGCTAGGAGATAGGGATTCCAATATAAATTCTAGAGAAGCCAAGTATTTGTCAGCAATTGCTTTGGAATGGCAATTCTCCCCAAATAGAAGAGGTCCCTCTCAGTGAAATGTGACCAGTGCTCTGAGCAGTTGACATCCCCTCATCATTATATCCAACAGTCATGTCCTTCCCAATCGTTGTAAAATCCCCCAGTAGCTTAACTTTTTACAGGTGAATTTCAAAGACCTCTTGAAGGTGTCAACCACATTCTCCACTGATTTTAGAGGCTTGAGTTTGATCTAAACCAAGTGGGTATGATTTCAATGGGAGTTTTCCAAAAGACACCCCAATGTCCATATACCTGGATATGGGATATGGATTAGATGGTATATGTATGCATATATATATCCACACACACACACACACATCCCATATGTACCACCTGACTGTGCAGATAAGAAGGTGGTCCTTTCTAGTCTCAGAACATTCTAGCATCAATAAGTAACAGGCTGGAAGGTGGCCCTGCCTCCAGGACTTCATCCTGCTCCTTCCCCTCTCCTGATGCTAATGGTATTACCCTGCACACCTTCTGGCCATTCTCTTAAACATCCTCATTTTCAGGTCTTCAGCCACCTCTTCTATTTTACCAGGTTTCAGGGTGCTCTGAATGTGCTCATAATCCTGTTTTATAGTGGCTGGAAATCAGAGACAGAGCTCCAGTGACTTGCTCTAAGTCAGACATCAAAGCAGATCCTCAATTAGAACGCAGGTCTCCAGGGTGTTTTGTTCAACTCTTCCCTTTATTAAATGTTACACATAATAAATTTCCAAGGCAGCTCCATTCCTGGAATGTACAGTGTACATTACCCAGGACCCAGCGGAGTTAAGTTTGCCACAGAAGCCTCAAGACTCATTTCTGTGTTTGTTTCTCTGTTGGTGGGTTTTTAGAAGAAACATTAAGCTTTCGCCTATGAGACAGAGAACACGATTTTCCAAAAATCATCTTTGAACGAGCCTGCTCCTTTTCACAGCTTACCATCTTAGAGAGGATTCTTTTCTGAAGGGTTGGTTAATTATCCAAGTACAGAGTCAATTTTTCTAAGTCAGTAAACAGGTTACTTTTGCCCCAAAGCCTATGGGTCTCCATGGGTCATTTTGTGCGTGCATGCTCAGTCATGTCTGACTCTTTTTCAACCCCATGGGCTGCAGCTGCCAGGTTCCTCTGTCCATGGGGTTTCCCTGGCAAGAATACTCGAGTGCTTGCCATTTCCTTCTCCAGGGGATCTTCCCCACCCAGGGATCAAACTCAGGTCTCCTGCACCTCCTGCACTGCAGGTGGATTCTTTACCACTTAGGCACCAGGGAAGCCAAATAGGCCATTTTAGTTAATAATAAAAACAAATGAAATTTATTTAGTATGTACCCTCTGGCAAGCTGTGTGCTAGGTACATTACGTGAATTTATGTGCACTTCACAACCACCATTCAAAGGTACTATTGTTATCAACATCCACATTTTACAAGTAAGAAGCTGAGGTATTGAGTGGGTAAGTAATTATCCAAGGTGATGGGGTCAGAATTTGAACCCATGAGTCAACCAAGGCAGCCTGGCTCAAAACTGTGGTGCTTAGCCAGCTCTGTATCTTATTGGGTTGGCCAAGAAGTTCAAAATGTTGTTGACCATGTTGGGAACTAGGACTTGGCCCAATAATAAAAATTTCTAACTTCAACAGATGAATCAGCCATGCCCACCTTCTTCCAGTTGCTTGGAATTAAGTACTTAGTGACTTGATTATTTTCTCAAGAGTGCAAGAGCAGATACTCTCTTCCTGGTTTGTTGTCTTAATGTTGACTAAACACAAGTGGCAGCGGCTTATACCAAAGCCAAGCCCTCTTGGCTCGCTGGAAGAGTGGAAGCTATTAAGAAGCTGAAATGTAAGACCTGATTTTGTTCAAGTAAATTAAATCACTGTGCTGAACTTAATTCTAATTGTTGAAACAGCTGCCATTAACCAGCCGATTCTGCCACACCTAGGTTTCCCATCTTATCTGGGGCTGATTTGAAAAAGTCATTGGTTTTTAAGAAATTGTTTTTTCAGTGTGAGTGTCAGACATTCCAACCAAGTCATCAAAATCTGTGTTTACATGACGGGAGCATGTGGTGGTGGTTTAGTCGCTAAGTCGTGTCTGACTCTTGTGACCCCATGGACTGTAACCCACCAGGCTCCTCTGTCTATGGGATTTCCCAGCAAGAATGCTGGAGTGGGTTGCCATTTCCTTCTCCAGGGGATCTTCCCGACCCAGGGATCGAACCGTGGTCTCCGGCATTGCAGGCGGATTGTTTACCGACAGGACTATAATAATGCCTTAAACAGACATTTCACCTAGGGGGTGGAGTCCTGAGTCATAGCCTTGGAATCTAGTCTATTCACAGTCTGCCTCTGTGTTTTCCCTCTGAATGTTCTTTCACCTAAACCTTCCATCACAATTTGCCTGGAACACAGTCCCGTCTTTGTCCCTTTGCACATGTGACTTTCTCCATCCAAATAATCCTTCCTGCTTCCTTGCCATCCTTCCAGGCACAATGCCAGTTTGAAATCTTCCATGAAGTCATGCTTGACAATTCCAGGCCCCACTCAATCTCTTTTTAGTTTCAACTGCTGTGACTCATCACCCATACCTGTTAAAAGACACATCTGTACCCCGCACGAATTTAAATTACTGTCCAAATGAGGATGTTTTTGAAAATGAGAGTGCTATTAATAATTCCACTGGGACAACAGGCATAAACTGGGACACTATGGGACATATAGTCCTTCCTCCTAAGTGGCAAATGATACTGAGCTGATGTTCTCCAAGTGTACTTAAAATACAAAGAGACCGTGGAGAATAACTGAGAAATGCTAACTGCACTGACAAATGCTTAAACATATAAAATTAATTACAGCATTCCTGTAATTAGCTTTGTCCATTGCCAGCCACTCTTTCAATAAATATTTACTCATCTGCCTGGCTCAATAATGTACCAAGCTCTCTTCTAGGCCCTAAAAATGTAGACAGAGCCACATATATAACCCTGTAAATATATATTCAGTAAAAAAAAAAAGTATAGAAATATTGAATATCAATGAATCTAATGAATAAATGGATAAAATAAATGAAACAAACAGTAATGAATGCTATAAAAAATTAAACCTAGTGACTGACAAGAGATTAATCTCTAAAATATACAAACAGCTTATATAGCTGAATATAAAAAAAAAAAATCAAAAACTGGGCAGAATATCTAAAAAGACATTTCTCCAAAGAAAACAAACAGATGGCTAAAAGGCACATGAAAAGATGTTCAGCATTGCTAATTATTCAGTTCAGTTCAGTTGCTCAGTCATGTCCGACTCTTTGCGACCCCATGAACTGCAGCATGCCAGGCCTCCCTGTCCATCACCAACTCCCGGACTTCACCCAAACCCATGTCCATTGAGTCAGTGATGCCATGCAACCATCTCATCCTCTGTTGTCCCCTTCTCCTCCTGCACTCAAACTTTCCCAGCATCAGGGTCTTTTTAAACGAGTCAGTTCTTTGCATCAGGTGGCCAAAGTATTCGAGTTTCAGCTTCAACATCAGTCCTTCCAATGAATACACAGGACTATCTCCTTTAGGATGGACTGGTTGGATCTCCTTGCAGTCCAAGGGACTCTCAAGAGTCTTCTCCAACACCACAGTTCAAAAGCATCAATTCTTTGGCCCTCAGCTTTCTTTATAGTCCAACTCTCACATCCATACACGACCACTTGAAAAACCATAGCCTTGACTAGATGGACCTTTGTTGGCAAAGTAATGTCTCTGTTTTTGAATATGCTATCTAGGTTGGTCATAACTTTCCTTCCAAGGAGTAAGCGTCTTTTAATTTCATGGCTGCAGTCACCATCTGCAGTGATTTTGGAGCCCCAAAAAATAAAGTCAGCCACTGTTTTCACTGTTTCCCCATCTATTTGCCATGAAGTGATGGGACTGGATGCCATGATCTTAGTTTTCTGAATGTTGAACTTTAAGCCAACTTTTTCACTCTCTTCTTTCACTTTCATCAAGAGGCTCTTTAGTTCTTCTTCACTTCCTGCCATAAGGGTGGTGTCATCTGCATATATGAGGTTATTGATATTTCTCCAGCAATCTTGATTCCAGCTTGTGCTTCCTCGAGCCCAGCATTTCTCATGATATACCCTGCATATAAGTTAAATAAGCAGGGTGACAATATACAGCCTTGATGTACTCCTTTTCCTATTTGGAACCAGTCTATTGTTCTGTGTCCAGTTCTAACTGTTCTTCCTGATCTGCATACAGGTTTCTCAAGAGGCAGGTCAGGTGGTCTGGTATTTCCATCTCTTGAAGAATTTTCCACAGTTTATTGTGATCCACACAGTCAAAGGCTTTGGCACAGTCCATAAAGCAAAAATAGATCTTTTTCTGGAACTCTCTTGCTTTTTCCATGATCCAGCAGATGTTGGCAATTTGATCTCTGGTTCCTCTGCCTTTTCTAAAACCAGCTTGAACATCAGGAAGTTCGCGGTTCATGTATTGCTGAAGCCTGGCTTGGAGAATTTTGAGCATTACTTTACTAGCATGTGAGATGAGTGTAGTTGTGTGGTAGTTTGAGCATTCTTTGGCATTGCCTTTCTTTGGGATTGGAATGAAAACTGACCTTTTCCTGGCCTGTGGCCACTGCTGAGTTTTCCAAATTTGCTGGCATATTGAGTGCAGCACTTTCACAGCATCATCTTTCAGGATTTGAAATAGCTCAACAATTATTCCATCACCTCCACTAGCTTTATTAGAGAAATACAAATCAAAACTACAGTGAGATATCACCTCACACTAGTCAGAATAGCCAACATCAAAAAGTCTACAAATAACAAATGATGGATGGAAAGGGTGTAGAGAAAAGGGAAT
Organism: Bubalus kerabau; assembly: GCF_029407905.1. Classification (NCBI taxonomy): domain Eukaryota; kingdom Metazoa; phylum Chordata; class Mammalia; order Artiodactyla; family Bovidae; genus Bubalus; species Bubalus kerabau. The sequence goes on along the minus strand of NC_073647.1, from coordinate 145,197,755 downwards.
CCTCCTACACTGTTGGTGGGAATGTAACTTGGTGCAGTCACTGCGGAGAACAGTATGGAGATTTCTTAAAAAAACTGATAATAGAGCTAGCATATTATACAACCATCCCAGTCCTGAGCATATATCCAGAGAAAATGATAATTGAAAAAGATACATGCACCCCAGTGTTCATAGCAGCACTGTTCAAAACAGTCAAGACATGGAAGCAACCTAAACATCAATCAAGAGGTGAGTGGAATATTACTCGGCCATAAAAAAGAATGAAATAATGCCATGTGAAGCAACATGGATGGACCTAGAGATTATCATACTAAGTAAAATAAGTCAGAAAAAGACAATACCATATGATATCACTTATATATGGAATCTAAAAAATTATACAAATGAACTTATGTACAAAACAAAAATAGACTCACAGGTATAGAAAACAAACATGGTTACTCAAAAAGGGGGGATACATTAGAACTTTGGGATTAACAGATACACACTACTATATATAAAATAGACAAACAACAAGGACTTATTGTATAATACAGGGAACTATACTCAATATCTTGTAATAATGGAAGAGAATGTAAAACAAAAAAACGTATATATATATATGAATATGTGTGAATCCCTTTGCAGTACACATGAAACTAATACCACTGTGTAAATCAACTGTATTTCAATAAAAATTTTAAAAAATTAAGCATAGTGGGCTTCCCTGGTGACTCAGTGGTAAAGAGTTGCCTGCTAATGGAGGAGACGTGGGTTCAATCCCTGGTCTGGGAAGATCCCACAAGCACTGAAGCAACTAAACCCATGCACCACAACTATTGAGCCGGTGCTCTAGAGCCCAGGAGCCTCAACCACTGAGCCCATGTGCTGCAACTACTGAAGCCCGAGCAGCCTAGAGCCCATGCTCTGCAACGAGAGAAGCCACTAGAAGGAGAAGCCTGCACACTGCAACTACCGAGTGGCCCCCCCACTTGCCGTAACTAGAGAAAAACCCACACAACAACGAAGATCCAGCACAGCCAAAAAGTAAATAAAAATCTTTTAAAAATTAAGCATAATAAGAGGCATTTGTGTAAGTTGTACAAGGCTTTGCTAATTGGTCAGGTAAAACTGGTGGTAAATTCAAGGAGGTCATATTTGAGCAGAGACCTTGTGGACAGTATCCTCAACAGGGCAGAATGGCATGGACAAAGGCCCTGGGGTGGGACCAGCAAGCAGGCCAGTGTGGCTAGAGGCAATGGTAGGATCTCAGCAATGCTGTCAGGGGAAGAAGCAACATGGAGCAACAGACTGGCTCCAAATTGGGAAAGGAGTACATCAAGGCTGTATATTATCACCTTGCTTATTTAACTTATATGCAGAGTACATCATGCAAAATGCTGGGCTGGATAAAGTACAAGCTGGAATTAAGATTGCCAGGAGAAATATCAATAACTTCAGATACACAGATGACACCACCCTTATGACAGAAAGTGAAGAGAAACTAAAGAGCCTCTTGATGAAGGTGAAAGAGTGAAAATGCTAGCATAAAACTCAACGTTCAAAAAACTAAGATCATGGCATCTGGTCCCATCACCTCATAGCAAATAGATGGGGAAACAATGGAAACAGTGACAGACTTCAATTCCTTGGGCTCCAAAACCACTGCAGATGGTGACTGCAGCCATGAAAGTAAAAGACACTTGCTCCTTGGAAGAAAAGCTATGACCAAACTAGACAGCATATTAAAAAGCAGAGACATTACTTTGCCAACAAAGGCCTGTCTAGTCAGAGCTTTGGTTTTTCCAGTAGTCATGTATGGATGTGAGAGCTGGACTATAAAGAAAGCTGAGGGCCGAAGAATTGATGCTTTTGAACTGTGGTGTTGGAGAAGATTCTTGAGAGTCCCCTGGACTGCAAGGAGATCCAACCAGTCCATCCGAAAGGAAAGCAGTCCTGAATATTCACTGGAAGGACTGATGCTGAAGCTGAAGCTCCAATACTTTGGCCACCTGATGCAAAGAACTGACTCATTTGAAAAGACCCTGATGTTGGAAAGCTTGAAGTGGGGAGGAGAAGGGGACGGCAGAGGATGAGGTGGTGGGATGGCATCACTGACTCGATGGACATGAGTTTGAGCAAGCTCCGGGAGTTGGTGATGGACAGGGAGGCCTGGTGTGCTGCAGTCCATAGGGTTGCAAAGAGTCGAACATGACTGACCAACTGAAATATACTAAGAAATTATTTGTTGTTTGTTGAAATTCAAGTTTAACTGGGTATCTTGTTTTTTGTTACAATTTGGGTTTGGGTTTGTTTTTTTTTTTTTTTTTTTGGTGTTTTCTGATTGTTCCTTGACCAAATCTGGCAACTCCATTTCCTATATATTCAGGGTAGTGTCAATATGAGTCTCTGAGCTCTTTTTCCTTCTGGTAGCTTCTTCCTACTTTTCCCTTCCCTTCCTTTGACTTCCCAACTCCTCCTCCTAAGATGGGTGCCAACTCTCTCCCTGAAGCACTGCAGACCATGCTCCTGAGTAACTGTGACACATTTTTAATTGCTCTTTCCACCAAAAGTGCATCAAGTTGAGGATTGGCTGTCAGGTTAGCATAAGAAAACTTATTCTGAAAAGTCCTACATTAAAAAAAATGAAATGAACTGAAACTGAAAGTAAACATACTATTTTCATCCTTTTTCTAAGTTCTGCTTTGGAAAAATATGAATAATTAAATGATTGCCTCCTTTATACAGAGAATTTCCCTTGGACATTCAAAATCTGATTTAATCTACTAATTCAGTGATGAATTTTTTTTTAATATGGACACAGAATGTTGAGTAAATAATCACAGAAGATAGGAAAAATGAAATCTGGGAAAAGTAAAATCTTTTGCAGCAAAAAAAGAAGGCTTGAACAGTAAATGCTTCAAAGAAAGCTCAGTACTTGAAAGGGATTATTTGTAAGTAGTATAAAATGAATTTCAAAGAATCTGCAATCTTTTTTCCCAAAGTAATTAAATAGATCATTGTGTTCAATAAATGTTTGTTGAACTGAATTAAAGACTTAGTCTCCATCCTCAAGGAGCTCTCAAATATTGAAGAAAAAAATCCAAATGGAAAAACTAAATTATAAGTCATATGCGACCTCAGTAATCAGATAATGAAGCCCTTATAAATGAACAGTAGAAGCTAGGATATGAGCAATTATATGGATACCTTGTTTATAGTATCTAGAATTCCAGTGGCTTCTACTGTTTACCTGGTCTCTGTGCTTTGCCCAAAGGGGATAGTCTCTGATTCATAAACTCATCAAATCCCTACGATTCACACAAAGGAAAGATACGTATCAGAAATGATATCATGATGCTAATGGTTCAGAAAATAGACTTGTGAAGGCAGGGACCAGATCTGTCATACTTACCTCTTTCCCCTAGTACCCAGAACAGTGCTTAACAAGGACAGATACTTGAATGAATGACTATATAAGCACCATCATTATATCATGTAACCTTGCCTTACTTTACACAAGAAAGTGGATGATGACAAAGCACTTCTTGTGTAATAAACACAGTAGGTGATAGCATTGAAGGACACATGGTTGACTCTCCCCACCCATTCATTACCACCAACCCCACTCCATCCTCCAGACTACCATGTTTGAAATTCTCCCATTCATAATGCCTTCTTTTCAAGGAGAGGTGATGTCTATGAGATTTATTGGGCATCTTTCTGCTCTGGGCCATGCACTACAGTGGGCACTAGAGTATAAAGTTGCTGTTTTTAAGAAAGAGAGCCAGAGGTAAAACATTAGTTGCAACTCATGCAACTAAAGAAATTCTGTACCCTTATAGCAAATTAAGGTGCCCTAGAAGTCCACAGAAGCAAGATTCCATAGAGGGGGTGATGACTGAGCTGAATCTTGAAGATCCTATACAAGATCACTATAAGAATCACATTAGCAAACTGCTGTGACAATCAGCTCAAAATCTCAGTGGCTTAACACAAGAGAAGTGTTTGTGCAGACACAAAGCCCAAGGTGGATGCCCTCCACCACATGGTTGTCCCACGCATTTCTCTTTCAACCAGGCTCCTTCTATCTGGGGGTTCCACCAACCCCTACAGCTTCAGAGATCACACTGCTGAATTCCAACTGGCCAATCCATCAAGGGAAGATGAAGGGGAGGATATTGCAGGCCATTCAGAAGGCCGGCCTGGACAGGACAAAGTCACCCCAGCTCCCAATCCATCATGTCAACATCATCTCATGGGTCACTCAATGCAAAGAGGAAATGGAAACAATTTTGTGAACCTTGCATTGATGCCACCACAAAGCACCAGAAATGGAAGAGTAAGCCAGGCAAAGGAAATGAGCTAGACATGATACAATGAATTTGGGTCGGGCGGGGGGGCAGGGACCAAGATAGAAGTTTAAAGAGGCAAATTTCAAGAGACCAAGGACTTCGATGGAAGGTGACAAAGAGTTCTGTGTGGTATAATATCAGGAGGGAAAGTAATGCCTAAAAATAAAGGCAGAGAGGAAGAAGTGTATAATGACCAGAGAGATGGGAAGGACCCATGGATATATTCCAGAAAGAATAATAGAGAAGGCTACTCTTGCCTTCCAGAGTACAGTTATGCATATACTTATTAAATCTTCACAAAATTATAAGAACACAGTCCTGATTTACACAAATCTAAGACTTCTTTATATTTCTGACTTTCTCCTTTCTGCAAGTTAGAACAACAAGAAGCTTTGAAAATGGCTAATAAATATACAGGAATGCAGTCCTTCTGGAAAAGCCACAGGGAAGGGACTGTGCGGACCTAATATTTATGTAAATGCTAACCACATAATGGGCAACTCAGGAAATAATGATGTGACCGCTGGGACCAATCTCTTGAACTGCAAAAGCGTTTGATTCACGGGGAAGGCTGGTGATTATTGCCTCTTGCAGCCTTGCTGCTCTATCAACAGTGTAGGTTTCACATTTAGATCAGTTTCGCTGGAAACTGAAACTGGCAAACCTAAATATTAACGAACTTAGTGATGTTTGGAAGAAACGTGCAATTTAAAAAATGGATGTATAGCATGAAGAATTGTTACTCACACCAAGCTCTAGAAGTCCCAATATAGTAAGAATATGTTTCTGAGACATGAAAGAAGTTGACCTTTGAGATGTCAGATTGCCATGTTTCCTTGTGCTATGGTGCCCTTTCTGTTGCATCAAAGAGTTGAAGAAATGGATATGAAAATATAAAATTCCTCTGACTGGATAGTTCTTTGAAAAATGCAAAATTCTGTGGGACAAGAAAATGAATGCTTTAATATGTTACACGAGGCTGGAAGGGAAGCCAGTAGAGGGTTCATTTCTTTCCCTCTTTTTATTTTCTGCTCACTTTCCTCCTCTCTTTCACATTTGTATTTATTTATAGTGTTTATTCTTCAGCGTATAGAGTGGTTTTGCCTCTGTTCTAATTATGCTCCTAGATTTCAATATTTAAATAGTGCCCCTATGTTTTCTCCCATTCTGTCCAGAACTAAGAATGTATTTGTATCATTATCTCATATTCCTCAATTTTATTACCACTGTCAACTCTGCAAATAGCTTGTAGATGGTAAGTTCCATTTAAAATTTAAATTCTCATAAGAACCACTTGCATATTCCAAACCTACTCCTAATTCATAATTTTCTGTTTCCTCAAAGGAGGTACTTGTATTATTTTAGAGTGTTACTGTTTAGTCACTATGCTGTGTCCGACTCTTTGCAATACCATAGGCTGTATCCTGCCAGGCTCCTCTGTCCATGGGATTCTACAGGCAAGAATACTGGAGTGGGTTGCCATTTCCTTCTCCAGGGGATCATCTTGATGCAGGGATCAAACCCACATCTCCTGCATTGGCAGGCGTGTTCTTTACCACTGAGCCACTAGGGAAGCCCATTATTTCAGAGTAGAGACTGATAGACAGATGAGTTCTCAGCAGTGCTGGCTCCCAGTTTTGGTTTTTGCCTCTCCCTAGACAGCTTGATTCCTGCAACTGAATCTAACCAGAAACAGCAAATAGCAAAGTACTCCTTGGTGTATTAGCCTAACAATTAGTCAGTCAGTCCCATTTGGATTGCAAACAGCAATGTTTGTTTCTGCAAATAATTGTGATCTAAGAGAAAAACCTAAAGCATTTTTTAATGGTACATTTATGACCACTCCACTGCTCTCATTACAAATGCAAAAAGTCATCAAAATGCAGAAGACTTTTGTTAGATTATTCAGTTCTCAGGACAACAATGAGAACTTCATAGATGGTGAAAATTAACAACTTGATTCCTTACCAGGAAACACGTCAGTTCCTCTCTATAATTCCTCTTAAACATTGTAACTAGTCAAAATCGATTTACACTTGAAAAGGTCACACATATTCCCCTGGGAAACACTCTCCTGCTCAACTACACTCTGAGGCAGACATTACGAAGAACAGTGCCTAGCTGACAGCATATCCGACTTCCCTTTCTCGACCTGGGAACTCTGAGGCACGAGCAACAATGGGAGCTGTCTTTTTTAGTCATTTAAAGCAAAGACAGTTGAATTTGGTTTCGTTTAGAGTTAATTGTACATTTTGAGTGATTCGGTTTTGGCAAAATCCAAAGCATATTTTGCAAATCGTTTTTCCCATTAAATGTTAAAATCTTTATTTTTAAAAGGAAATGTAATCCATATGCTTGGAATTTGTTTACACTAAAATTATAATATATATATATATACATTTTTATTCATGTTCCAGAAGCTTTCTGCACCGTTTTGTAGCACTTTCAAAAATCAAGAAGTTGTGTATTGCCAAAAACTAATGAGAGCAAATCCATAAATGTTAGAAATATTGATTTTATGATTCCTTATGGTCTGACCTTAGAAAAACATGTCTTTGGTTTTCAATCACACATTGTTGAGAAAAACTTCCTTGGAGAAATTTGTATACTAAAGAGACATTTTAGGGGTTAGGGGACTGACTTCTTGTTGCATGGGAAGGTTTATTTTGCCTACACTTATCAAGCTGCTTGACCAAATACATTTTGAAAATGATTTAATTCAGCTTTTAAAAGTCCCCAGAGCACAGATTGATAATTTATTAAATGCATGCTTATTAAAAACCATATCCAAAATTGTCAAGTTCAACTCTTGGGGTTCACTTAACATAAGGAGGTTTCACACAGTCCAAAATCTCTCACCTGAAACTAAGGAAGGCTGAGAGGAGATAAAGAGCCTAGATGTTCCTTCAAAATAAGGATGAGGATGAAAGTGAATTTATCTTTGCCCAGCTGCATGAAACTCTCATTGGCTTAGAACAGGGATCAGCCAATTGTTTCTGAAAAGGGCCTGATGGTTAGTATTTTAGGCTTTGCAAATCACATTGTTTTCTGTTCACAATTACTCAAATTCTCTCACAGAAGTACAATCACAGTCACAGGAAATAGATAAATAAATGGATGTGATTGTGTACCAATAAAACTTTATTAACAAAAAACAGATGGCAGGAAGAATTTGGTCCAAGGGCCTATAGTCTGCTAAGGGCCCTAACTTACAGCTTCTTAACAAAACAGACAACTCTATTTAGTATATACCTAAGATCACATGGGGTTTCCACATTTGAAAAAATTGATTTTGGACACTGAAAGACGAAAGCCAACTTTTCACCTCTTCTCCTAATTTCATTCTTGAGACTCTCATTTTAAGACCCAAAGAATTAACTTGTGAAGAGACCAAAACCTTCTCCCTTCACTCATCAACACTAATCAGATGCCTAAAGTTACCAATGCCAATCTAACTCTCTTGGAGTTGGTGTATTTGTAGCCTATTGTGCACTTGTGGGCCTTGTATTATGGGCAGCAAATTCTTAATGAATATGAACAACACTGAAACGTTTGAGAAGAATAAGTTCTTCTCTAGCATGATCCCGGTCTGGTTGTCATGTCTTCAGTGTGCTTTTAATTAATTTGCTTAATTAATACATTATGTTGACCTGTGGCCAAAGGTTGCAAACCTATGCCTTCTGCATACTTTCTGAGAGCAGAGGCTGTGGAGCCTGGCCATGCTGAAACAAATACCTAACCTGCCACTTCTGAGCTGTGTGACCTAAGAACTATGTCAGGGTCAATGTTGATGCTTCTCTTCCCTCTTATGGTAATAAACTCTCAGCGTCCATGGCAGCATATAGCTCTGAAGAAACAATGGAATAAAAAACACATTTTTTGGCTTTTCCCACAGAGAGTTGTAGCTACATAATCAAGACCTGAATAATGAGAACAGAAGTGATATGATTTATTAATTCTGTTTTCAGTTTAATGTGTTTATACATGGAGTTTTTAATCCAGCTTGAAATTCAATGGGCTTCTGTGTATTGATGTCTTTCATGATTTCTCAAGGTTTCTGATCCTTCATCATTTCAAAATTGCTTCTCTCCCTATCTCTTTCTCTCCCCTCTGTTTCTGAGATGCCAATTAAAAAATATATTACGTTTTACCACTACCTTCTGTCTCTCCTTTTCTGAGTTTCACTTTTTGGCTTTCTGTGCTTCATTTTAGGACTGTTTCTTGTAGCTTATTCTCAATCTGCCGTTAATGTTACTTTCAAAAGTCATCTTTCTCAGATCTAGAATTTCTATTTGGCTCTTTTACAAAATTGTTATATCACTTTTTATATTTTCCAGTTCCCTGCCAATTAAAATTTTTTCAGTGTTCTCCAACAAACTGAAGATTTAGGTGACGTTTTCTTAGTTTTATGGATCTCTGCTAGGGACCTGGGATTAGTGTTTTAGATCTGAGATTTTACTGAGGGAAAATCATATTTTTGCAAAACTGTGTTTCAGATGAGGGAAGGGTGAGTTTACTTCTAGTTTATTTTTACTTCTAGGAGACAATCTTCTGAGGCCCAGGCTGAAGAGGATTCAGATTTTTGTCCCAGTCCCTTGGGGTCATCTAAAGGACAAGTAAGCATCCCCGAGGGCAAAGGCTTTGCTCCTTTTCTCCGAGTTCACAGCCTCCCTGGGATGTCAGACCAATAACTGCTTAGTATCGTACTAGCTTCTGAATGCTTCCAAGATTTTAAGAATAATCCATACAGTTTGTTTGGGGCTTCCCTGGTGGCTCAGAGGTAAAGAATCCGCCTGCCAATGCAGGAGACATGGGTTTGATCCCTGAGTCAGGAAGATCCCCTGAGAAATAAAATGGCAACCCACTCCAGTATTCTTGCCTGGAGAATTCCATGGACAGAGGAGACTGATGGGCTGCAGTCCATGGGGTTGCAAAGATTTGGGCACAACTGAGAGACTAACCACCACCATATACAGCTTGTTTAGTTGTGAGATTGATCCACATGACCTAGTTCAAATTACCAGGGGTGGCAATCCTGAGATTTCTATTCACATTATTAAGGGGAGGGGAAGCATCCTTTTATTCCCTCCTGAGAACCATCTTTACTTCAGTTGAAGTGATGACCAGCCTCAGACCATATTCATGAGGCCACCACTTGGGGGAAAGGCAGAGAAACCAGATGAAAAGATCCCAGGAACCTGGAGGCCTTGTTGGAGTCACCAAACACACAAGTCCGGGCTGCCTATCTCTGGACAAATAACAATCCACCATTGTTTCACATCTCTATTACACACAGGCTAACTCATATCCCTACTAAAAGAAAAGTTACTTAACCTCTGTGGTAGATGTTTGCAATGATGGTCCCAAGTTCTTCCCCTGACTTCAAGATAGCAAAATACAAGCAGGTTTAAAAAGTGCTTGTGCATTTATTATTGTCCTGTTACTCGCTCATGCACCTCTGCCTCCACCAAGGGAATAAGCCTGAGTTAGCATGCACAAGGGACATGAGAGACATGGAGGAGGCTCACCACGTAGTGGGGTCAACCCAACTGAGGCCATCCTAGATCTACTGTCAGGGGACCTATGGCCAACTGTGGATGAGGGAGCGAGCCCAGCCAGGCTCAGCAGAACCACCAGCTGCCCCAGAACCTCAAGAGCCTTAATGGTTGTTATAAACCACTGAGTTCGGGGGAACACTGTTACACAGTATTACATGTGACAAGAGCTAATGATTACATGGAGATAATTATAATATTATACTTACATCATAAGTATTAGACTTAAATGAGTTATTTCAGGTATCCTATCTTAAAGACTTCCCTGGTGGTCCAGTGGTTAGGAACGCACCTTCCACTGCAGGGGGCACGGGTTCAATCCCTGGTCAGGGAACTAAGATCCCACATGCTGTGGGGCAACTAAACCCACTCACCACAACTACTGAGCCCACATGTCACAACTAGAGAGAAACCCTCATGCCACAACAAAGACTCCACCTGCCACAACTATGCCACAATACAGTCAAAAATAAAATTTAAAAAAGCAGGCCACCTTAGGGGAGTCACTGGAACCTAGTAAGCACTCAGAAAGTATTATTCTCAGCCTCTCAGTTGTGTCTGACTTTTGTGACCTCTTGGACTGTAGCCCACTAGCCTCTTCTCTCCATGGGATTCCCCAGACAAGAATACTGGACTGAGCTGCCATTTCCTTCTCCAGGGATTTTCCCGACCCAGGGATCGCCCTCGTGTCTCCTGCATTAGCAGGCAGATTCTTTGCCACTGAGCCACCTGGAAAGCCCCACTGATACCATTACTATAACTATTACTGAGACCCACAATTCCTCTCAAGCCAGGAAATTCAGCGATTATCAGCTGCAATTGACTCCATCGTCTAAAACACCAACATTTTCTAAGGCATCATTATTTCCTTTGTCTTTCTCCCACCACCCCTTCTTATAAAATCTCACTTCTCACATTTAGTACCTCAAAGATCATTCTGCTGACTTCTGAAGATTGCATAAATGAAGTATGTGAGCACTTGGCTGAGTTCTTTGTTGCTTATTTCTGATCTAACATAGGACAAAAAATGTCTGTGTGGCTGATTGCTGATCCAGGAGTCATGAGGCAGGGGTGTTCGCCCTGCTTCTCCACTGACCAGTTGCAGGACTCAGATAAGTCACCTCAGATCTCCAGGTGAAGTTTCTTCACACAAGGACTGAGGTATCTGATGGCAGACTGAATCTTACTGCATCTCCGCGGTTGATATATTCCAGACACTTGGTGAACGTTTGTTGATTTTATTGAATGGAATTGAACCAAACTGACTGAATTGAGCTAGGGAAATTGGCTAAACCTCAGAAAGTTCCTTTTAGACTTAGTCTTTCTGTCACTTTACCACATTTTTCCCCTTTCAGTTCTCTTTTAAACGATGCCTCTTCATTATAAGTGAATGAAATAGAATCAAGCTGGTTTCTAGCAGAAATCACTTTCATCCTTCCTGCCCAATGGATGTTGCTAGGAAAAGATGCTAATATTAGCCACTTTCTATGTATCCATAGGGGCTTCCCTGGTGGCTCAGTGGTAAAGAACCCACCTGCCAATGCAGGCGATGTGGGTTTGATCCCTGCATCAAGAAGATCCCCTGGAGAAGGAAATGGCAATCCACTCCAGTATTCTTGCCTGGAGAATCCCATGGACAGAGGAGCTTGGCAGGCTATAGTCCATGGGGTCACAAAGAGTCGGACACAATTTAGTGACTACACAACAACAACAACAACAACAACAACAATGTATCCATAGACTTTGTTTTCCAGAGCTAATTCTCTCCCCTCATCTCCTCAACTTTATACCAGTGACTGTGCTATGGGAGCAAGATGGGCAGGAGCCCAGTATCAAGAAAAAGGATTTACTTTTTCTATCACTGTTTTAATGCAATAATAAGTTGCCATAGTTATGGAGAAATCATGAAATGTGAAAGCAAGAGGGCTTTCAGTTACCCACCTTGGAACTTCACAGCACAGGGAGCAAGCCTCCAATTTGAATCTTCAACTGGCCTCCTTCAAAATCTTTCTCATCATATGTTGACTTGAGCTTTCCAGTATGTTTCCTATTCATTGTTTTCTTCAGAATTAAAAATAGAAAATAGTTCACTGGAAATGTGTCTGTATGTAAGGTACTTTGGCAAATAAAATGAAATCTTCTCTTCCTACAAAAAGTAAGATATACTATCTTAAGGTTGTGAGGAAAGTGGGCACAAAGTTAATGGGGTGACTTAAAGGTATAATCACTAGTAAGATGGCAGCTTTGTTTTGTGTGGGAAGGAATTCCATATAGTTCTGCTTCTGTTTGTATTTCCTGATACCAACCACTGGAAAGTGCCAGGTCTGAACTGTCAAAATGTCAAGTCTGATTTGTGGGGAGAGTTTTCAACACTAACCTGATGTGGCTTTGAAATTAATATAAGTGAGACTTCCCTGGTGGTCCAGTGCCTAATGCAGGGGGCCCAGGTTGCATCGCTGGTTAGGGAACTAGATCCTACATGCCACAACTAAGACCTGGCACAGCCAAATAAATATTTGAAATTAATTCGAGTCAGATGCATCAGTCAAGAAATGAGGTTGTGAGTCCAGTGCTACAGCACCATGCCACTTACAGGAAGAGAACCAAGAAGGTGTTCCATCCACCAGAGGGAAAGTGGGAGGGAAAACAATGGACAGCTATGGTAGATAATATGCTATATCTTATTCCTGGGCGTGGAGGAAGACTACATTTCCCATCCTCCTTTTCAGTTAAATGGGGTTACATGACTAAGTTCTGGCCAACAGAATGTGGTAGGAAGTGATGGAGGCCATTTTCTTCCCTAGTCCTTGAAAATATCTCACAAAACCTTTTAGCCTTCTCTTTCTTGCTAGGAATATAAAATTTCTTGGAAGTGTACCAGTCCATCTATGTTACATAATAAAACACCTCAAAATGTAGTGGCTTAAAAGCAAATCTTTTGTTAGCTCATGATTCTTTAGTTCAGTATTTTGAGAAGGGCTCAAGCTGAGCCACTGCTCTGCAGACCTCCCATGGCTGGTGGGTTGGTCAAAGAGGCCTTTAGGTGGAGTGACTCATCTCTGCTTCACATGGTCTCTAATCAATATGAGGAGGATGACATTTCTCTCAAGTGGGGAAGTATGTCCATTATACATTTGGAATATAATCTTATGGCTTCCTTGGTGGTCCAGTTGTTAAGAATCCACCTGCCAATTCAGGAGACATAAGTTCAATTCTGGGTTCGGGAAGATTCCACATGCCGCAGAGCAACTAAGCCCGTGCACCACAACTATTGAGCCTGTGCTCTAAAGCCCACACGCCACAAATACTGAGCCCACGTGCTGCAACTACTGAAGACTCACTGAGTGCCCTAGAGCCTGTGCTCTGAAACGAGAGAAGCCACCACAATGACCTTGAACGCTACAAGTAGAGAGCAGCCCCCACTCGCCGCAACTAGAGAAAAACCTACACAGCAATGAAGACCCAGCACAGCAGAAAATAAATAAATAAATAAATAAAAAGAATATAGTCTTAATATAAAACCATAAATTTCTTCCCAAGGACCAGTAGTACTCCCTCAGTTGGTACTTACCATAGAGTTTTACCTTTTATACAGTTGCTACATGTATATCAACTCATCTAACTCAAATATCAAGCGAAGAAATAGTAAAGAGGATCAGATATTCTTTCGAGACCAAAAAAAGTCCAGGCTTTGTTAAATGATGCATAAAGACCACAAGGGTAGGATTTGCAGGGATGATACTGAAGTCTGGATTTTCTATTCTTTATTTCAGCAGACTTCTCACCCTTAAATGGCAGAAGGAGAAGAGGGTGTCAGAGGATGAGATGGCTGGATGGTATCACCGATGCAATGGACACGAACTTGGGCAAACTCCAGGAGATGGTGAGGAACAGGGAAGCCTGGCGTGCCACAGCCCATGGGGTTGCAAAGACTCAGACACAACTGGGCAACTGAACACACACACACCACCTTTACATAGGAAAGGCTTGGGTCATTTGATGTGCTTGGTGCAGGTCAGGAATCTACAGAGAATATTACCCTACAAACTAACATTCCCTGGAGAAGAAACAGTAGCTGAACTAGGTTCCCTCTGGGAAAAGACAAACAGGAAGTCTGTGACAGTGCTGACTCCAAAGGAAATGGACATAATGAGCGTCTGTCTGCCCTCAAGGCCGATAGATTCAAAACTTAAAAGCTGCCTGGGGAGGGGGCTTCCCTGGTGGCTCAGTGGTAAAGAATCTTCCTGCCAATGTAGGAGACATAGGTTTGATCCCTGACTGGGGAGGATCCCATGTGCTGTAGAACAACTAAGCCTGTGGGCCACAACTACTGAGCTTGTGCTTTAGAGTCTGGGAGCCACAGCTACTGAAGCCCACATGCCCTGGAGCCCCTGCTCTTCACTCTGCACCGAGAGATGCCACCTCAATAAGAAGGCCACACACCCCAGATGGAGGGTAGCCCCTGCTCGCTGCAACTAGAGAGAGCCTGTGCAGCAATGAAGACCCAGCACAGGCAAAAATGAAGAAAGAATAAGTTTTTAAAAAGAAAGTGGTGGCAGGAAAAAAGTATATTAAAAAAAAAAAGCTGGCTGGGGTGTTACCAAAGAGAAAGGCCAAGTCTAACCCCAGCTAGGGAAGGTGCTCCAGGCATGAAGAGCCCATGGAGAGAAAGGAGGCTTCTTCAAGGTCAATTCCAAAGCCTACAAAGCACAGTGGAAGACATCTTAGAGTACATGTGGTGTCTCCTTCCATGTTTGGAGACCCAGAACCAGGCCAGGACCCAAGAGAGTACATGCAGCTTTAGACATAAAATAAAGAGGATTGTCCAGAGTTGGACCATGTGGCTATGATGCCTGCTCACAGAGAAGATGTGGAAACAGGCTCCGGGCAGAGTTAGAGAGTCTATCATCTATCAAAATGGCGTCTAAATGGGGTAGAGCAGGGCCTAGCAAAATACAGCCCTTGGGTCAAATCCAGTAGGTGCCTGGTTTGGAGGGTGGTGGTGGTAACTGAGATATAATGCAAAATCCATGTGAGATAAAGATCAACCAATTTAAAGTGAACAGTCCATAGCATTTAGTATACACACACTGTATACAACCACTATCTCCACTGCATTCCAAAACATTTTCACGACTTCAAAATAAAATCCTGTCCACATTAAGCTGTTACTTCCCATCTCCCCTCTCCTCAGCTCCTGGTAACCACCCATTTGCTTATTGTTTCTACAAATTTACCTATTCTGAATATTTCACACAGATAGAATCATACATACATGTATATGTATGGCTGAATCCCTGTGCTCTCCACCTGAAACTATCACAACATTGTTAATCAGCTATACTCCAATACAAAATAAGAAGTTTAAAAAATACAATAAAATTTTAATTTAAAAAATGGTATAGAACATGTGATGTTTTGTGTCTGTTCCTTTCACTTAAGCATGATGATTTGGTGGTTCATCCACACTGAACCGTGGATCAGTACTTTATTCCTTTTTATGGCTAAATACTATTTCACTGTATGAATAGACCACAATCCACTTATGAATTCATTCATTGATGGGCCTTTGGGTTGCTTCCACTTTTTGGCTTTTGTGAATAGTGCTACCATGAGCATGTGCATACAAGGATTGGAGGACCTGTTTCCAATTCTTTTGGGGATATACCCCCAAGTGGAAAAGCTTCCTGTTTTTAAAATAAATTCTATTGAAGTATAGCCATGCCCATTCATTTATACATTTTTATGGCTTCTTTCCCACTACAATGTGAAATAGTTACAACAGAGAAATAGGGTGAATGGTTACAACAGAAAATATGGCCATGAAGCAAAAACTATTTCCTATTTGGCCCTTGATAGAAAAAATTTGCCAACCCCTGGGATAGAGGAAATACTACTCCCATTCTTAAGATCTTGATACAGTACATACCTTAAGCTACTTTTTTCCTAGTTGTTGGTGAAAGGAACTAGAGATTTTTCTTTAATTTATGACAGCGAAGACTTGATGGGCATTGTTGTTCAGTCACTAAGTTGTGTCTGACTCTTTGTGACCCCATGGACTGCAGCATGCTAGGCTTCCCTGTCCTTCACTATTTCCCTGAATTTGCTCAAACTCATGTCCATTGAGTTGGTGATGCCACCCAACCATCTCATCCTGTGTCACCCCCCTCTCCTTCTTCCCTCAATCTTTTCCAGCATCAGAGTTTTTTTCCAATGAATTGGCTCTTCCCATCAGGTGGCCAAAGTATTGGAGCTTCAGCTTCAGCATCAGTCCTTCCAGTGACTATTCAAGGCTGATTTCCTTTAGGATTGACTGGCTTGGTCTCCTTGCTATCAAGGGACTCTCAAGATATTTTGAAGTAAAATAAGAAATATGCATTGGTGACTGTTCCTCTCATTCTCTCTGCCTCCCCCTCTTCCTTTCCTCTTTCTTTCCCTCTCTTTGAAAAATGACACAATTTGCTCAGTAAACAAAGGAAGAAAAAACACTGTCAGGACAGGTGAGGACATCAGTGCTCTGCTCATGGCCAAGAGCAGAGGTGGCAACAAGATTCACTTTCCTTAGAAGTCAGGAAAGGGTCTGCACATTTGGGGCCAGGTGTGAATGGAAACCTGGTGCTATCCTCGGCCTTTTGTCCACACTTTAATGTTCAAGCAAAGCACCTGGGATCTTGTTAAAAAGTAGATTCTAGAACTTCCCTGGTGGTCCAGTGGTGAGGAATCCATCTGCCAATGGAGGGGACACAGGTTCAGTCCATGGTCCGGGAAGATTCCACATGCCACAGGGCAACTAAGCCCATGTACCACAACTATTGAGCCTATGCACTGCAACTACAGAAGCCCATGTGCCTAGAGCCTGTGCTCCACAATAAGAGAAGCTATCGCAATGAGCCCATGCACCACAGCGACGAGTAGCCCCCACTCTCCACAACTAGAGAAAAGCCCGTGAGCCCCATTGAAGACCCAGCCCAATCAAAAATAAATAAATTATGTTTTTAAGTAGATTCTGATTCAGTAGGTCTGGGCTGGAGCTTGAGACTCTGCATTTCTAATGAATGCCAAGGAGATGACAGTACTGCTGGGTCAAGCACCAGTCTTTGAATAGCAAGGGAAGCACTGCTTCCCACATAAAGCTGCTCAATGCAATGCCCTGGGCAATTGTTAAAAAAAAATCCTAATGCCTGACTGAGTCTTGTCCTCCAATATTCTGGTGAACTTGCTCTGGTCTAGCACCTGGGCATCTGGATATACAAAGGTCCCCAGTAGCTTCTTTGTTGTTGTTCAGTCGCCAAGTCATGTCCAACTCTCTGCAACCCCATGGACTGCAGCACGCCAGGCTTCCCTGTCCTTCACCATCCCCCAGAGATTGCTCAAACTCATGTCCATTGAGTCGGTGGTGCCATCCAACCATCTCATCCTGTCGCCTCCTTCTCCTCCTGCCCTCAATCTTGCCCAGCATCAGGGTCTTTTCCAGTGAATCAGCTCTTTGCATCAGGTGGCCAAAGTATTGGAGCTTCAGCTTCAGCCTCAGTCTTCCAATGAATATTCAGTAGCTTCTAATACGCAGTAAAATTTGAGAGACAGTATTCTTGAGTTCAAGAGGTGAGGATTGCTGTTGGATCAGCAATGACTGTTTTCAAAAGAGATTATTAGTAAATATGGATAAGGATAATATCAATTCAAAAATCAAATTGACTGTCTACCTATCAAGTGATGTCTATAAGCTGTCCTCAAAGCTGGATGCATTTTACAAATAAGGGATCTGATTTCATTACTCTTTTTCCCAGGAATTGTGCCTGGCCAAGCTGGGATCAGCTTCCTGCCTCTCATTGTATCAATAAATACGTCAGCATGGGGCCGCTGGGACCTCATCTATACCCAGAGCAGAATGTACAAGACGATCCAACAGCTAATGTTTTAGACTTGTCTTTTCCCATTTCCAAATTACACACTTATTGTACTCAGGCAAAATCAACATGGGGCCAAGTCTGCAGATGTTTGAAAACTTCCAGATGATTCTGTAAGTTGTTATTTTTTCATCCTCATGTAAAGATGCCTACATTCATGGTCTTTATTGAATACTTTCTAAAGTGTTTCAACAAACCCAAGTGTTCCCATCTTAGCTTCCATGTCTCCAAACTGGGAGAAAAAACACATAAATGTTTCTTAAGAAGAGGAAAATGTGAGTTGATGTATCACCACTTCCAATCTGGCCTCTTAATGCCTAGATCTATGTGGGCTCCTCCCTATATATTATTGTCTTCAGAGCCTTGTATTCCAGTCCTTTGGAGATCAAAATCCATTTTTAAGATAAGATCCCCTCACACCACTGGTACTACTCATATCCTCTTCCTTGAAGTCTATTTTCTCTGGGTCATGGTCCTGTTCCGAGCTTCTATCACATCCACCCAGAACTGGCTCCGTCTAAAGAACTCAACCATTTCCAACTGTGCAGCACCATTTACCAGCAGCAACAAAGGAAACCTAATACAAATGCAAATTCTTGGAGCCTGACCCAGACTACGTGACTCAGGCTTTCCGGGGCTAGACCCAGGAATCTGTGTTTCACAAATTTGCCAGGTGACTCCTGTGCGAGCTTAAGTCTGAGACGTGCTGGCATAGGTGAACTGCAGTTATCTTGTAGCTGTGTGCTCTGCTATCACCAGGTGTATTAATTTAGCTACGAAATATGTCCCTACCACATCTCCAGGGCACTCAGCTCCAATCAGATCTTTCTCACTGGGGGCTTGCTCCCTGCTCCCGCAGGCTGGCGGCAGGGCTCAGCTTCAGAGGGCGAGTCAGATCCATATGTGCTCTTGGACTGTGTATCTTGTGGGGCTCTGGCTGGAGGAATGGCCACTATTTGGGAAACCAATTCTCATGATGGAAGTCCAAAACTCCTGGAGGGCCAGTCTTCTCAAGGCCTCACCTCAGAAGCGAGAGGGCTTCCCAGGTGGTACATTGGTAAAGAACCCGCCTGCCAATGCGGGTTTGATTCCTGGGTTGGGAAGATTCCCTGGAGGAAGCAATGGCAATCCACTTCAGTATACTTGCCTGAAGAATCCCATGGACAGAGGAGCCTGGCGGGCTACGGTCCATGGGGTTGAAAAGAGTCAGACACGATTGAGAACAACACAGCAGCTCAGAACTGAGACATCACCTCTTCTGCTCTCATTTCATTGGCCCAAGCTGGTCACACAGCCAAGCCCCACTGGGGAGAGAAATATACTCCCACGCAGGTGAATGGGTGGATAGGCAAGTTGAGTATTTGCTCGACAAAAATCTAATAGACTATATTGGGAGAGTAAATAAGCCCAGGTTAGGTCTCGCTAGCTATTAAATTCAATTAAATTTTACTAGGCTAACAATGGTACTACAATGAGAACAGCAGAGAGTTCAAGAGAGTGGCAGTCAGCCCTTAGACAATTTTTGTCATTCTTTCATATTCATGTGATAAACCCTGGACAGCAAATTTCCATCCAGATTTCCTTTCTGCTTCTACTTCTAAAGAACATATGCAGTATGAACTTAAAAAAAAAAATTAAAGGAAATACCTGCTATAGCATTTTCCCCCATGGTTATTTCCACTTTGAAAAGCTGACCAAATATTTGTCTCTCCTACTGTGTTTTTAAAAGAAAACTCTCTTAAATTCCCATCAGTGATTCTCTAACCACATTCAACTGGCAGAACCCAAAAAGAAAAATATCTTCCCTGAAGATACAGTGAAGCCTGCCACTACTAACAGAATTCATCATGTGCCAGACATGGAATCATTAAAGGATTGGGGGCAACCCCATCACACCCTGGGAGGTTGAGAAGGCAACTGAAAATCCCTTGATGACCAGACTGAGAGAGCCTTCATTTCCTGAGTTCAGTCACTGGGCCATTGGGGCCAATAAATATTTGTTGAAGGGAAAATGCATGGATTCTGCTCAAGATGCCAAATAACTGGCAGTGTCCTGTTGAAAGGGGAGCAAAAGCAAGCCAGTTCCAAAAACATCTCTGTCTAACCAGCTTCCATGAGCCAGACACTCAAAGTGAATGCATTACCAGGCAATGGGTGTGTAGAAGGAGGCAAGGGCACTCTAGCCAAGGGGGCAGTATAGATTCCTAAACATTTTGTGTGTGAATTAGAATTGGTTGAAGAATTTCTGACAGGGTGAGAGATTTTAACACCTATAGAGGGAATTCCCAGGGCAAACTCTGTACATAATTCTGATTGATCTGGAGAAGAGCTCCGGGGAGTGCAGATTTTTTAAAAATCTATAAAAAAAGAACTTCCTTGGCAGCCCAGTGGCTAAGACTCCATGCTCCCAATGCAAGGGGCCAGGGTTCCATCCCTGGTCAGGGAACTAGATCCCACATGTCACAAAGAAGATCTAAGACTCTGCAACTAAGATCTGGTGCAGCCAGATAAAGAAATAATTTTTAAAAAATAAATAAAATATCCTTAAGCATTTGTTGGAGAGCTGGTTTGGTGGTGCTGAATTCTCTCAGCTTTTGCTTGTCTGTAAAGCTTTTGATTTCTCCTTCATATTTGAATGAGATCCTTGCTGGGTACAGTAATCTGGGCTGTAGGTTATTTTCTTTCATCACTTTAAGTATGTCTTGCCATTCCCTCCTTAAAGTAAAAAAAAATATATATATATATATATATAAATAAATAAATAAATAAAATAAAATAAAATAAGACTTTAGGTGGAAAGTAAGACACTGTGTTAAAATTCCTGGTCTTGGGTTGCAGCCCTGCTTTTCACACTGTAAGACACTATGCAAGTTACATGGACTTCCTCAGCCTCAGTTTCCTCATCTGTAGGATCAGGATAACATGCCTGGGTGGCTCTGAGGCTCAGCTGCATTTGAATGTGAAATGGTCTATTGATATGTAGAACATTTTTACCAGGGATAATACTGGGGAGAACTGGATGATGGACCCTCTTCCCTCAGAGGGACTGACAGCAAAAGACATTGTCATCTGTCTAAACGGTACCCTGGGGTTGCACAGTGCACAACCTCTACAACTGTATGCGGGCTACCTCACTTCCCATGCCCTGGTTTCAGTGGCACCTAAAGGCCACAGTGATGAACAGATTTTCAAGGATGGTACAAATAAACTAAGGGTCATCCCCGTATTCACTGAGTTCATGACTGAAGTCAGTAGAAGAAAACTGTATGTGTCACATTTAATAATAATTTTTAAAAATTCTTCAGACACTAATAGAATGATTCACTTAATCACCGAAGTGATGAACTCTGTGGCATTAGCAGCTTATGATTTTGAAGTTTTCTTATAACTTTATAGATCTTGTCACTTTTCAGAGTTTCATTTGGGAGGCAGCACAGAAAACATCTTCCCTTTAATTCCTTTGGTGTTTGTTTGCCTCCAGCATTCATCTCAGAGAAGAGAGCAAAAGGGGGCTTATTCCAGAAGGATCAGTGTCCCTCAGTTCCTGCCACGCCTACTATGAAACAGACACTCGATGGTAAATGAGGCACCATAGGATATTAAGCAGAAGCACTCAAACAAAAACAGTAATTCAGAGTCCCGTATTTTGTCCCATTTCTCACTATTTACGCAAGGCACACCCTAAGGTGATCCCCAAGGAGTCATAGTGTTGTATTATTCCCTCCTTTTGAGTGTGAATGCAAGCTGTGATTTGTTTCCAACCAATAGGATATGTCAAAGGTGACAGGATGTCACGCTGATGGTTATAGAAGAGTCTGTCCTAGCAGACTAGGGAAGACACTTTCCCACCGGCCTTCAGGGAGCAACACTCATGTGAACTACCCACGAAAAAAGTCACACAGAAGAACACTGCAGGCAAGCTCTAGGACCTTGCAGTAGCCTCCAGCCAACAGCCAGGAAGACGCAGGGACGTCAGTTCTACAACCACAAGGAAACAAAGTCTACAATAACCTGAGAGAGCATGAAATCAGAACCTTCCCTGGTCAAGCCTCTGAGGAGAATGCAATCTGGTTGGTATCTTGATGGCAGCTTTGTGAAGCCTCTAAGTGTGTGGTAAGTTGTTACACAGAAGTAGGAAACATACATAAAATACTACATACATATAATACTATATTGCACTCTATTATTACTCTAATTAGTCATCAGTTTAATTCTCTAATAGAGCAGAATCTGGGGTATGCCCTATTCAGAAAGAGAAATCCACTGTGGGCTTTGAAGAGTCAGAAGCTGGACTTTTCCACCATATAGCTCTTTTCCTACAAATAACATGCATATGGCTCAGAGGTTATCTCAGCAGAGTGGATAATCCCTCCAGGGGGTCTCCTCACTTGCAGCCCATGGAAAGAAGCCCACCGATTTTCTAGATAACATAAATCCACACAGACTCCTTTATGATTATCCAATTTGATTATAACTGCACTCAAGTTACCCTCAAGCACACATTCACGTCTCAACTCTCATAGCATTCAAGGGGTTTATAGTTAGAAAATATTCTCCTTTTCCCAGGTAGGAGAGAGACTTAACAGGTAGGAATTTTTTAAAGAACTGTAGCCTTCAGCATGTCTGGTAGCTTTTGACTTGCTTTTTCAACATAGATTCCAGCTTCCTTGGTTTGGTATTTAATAGCTTACAAAAAAATAGAAATGTTGCATATGGTTTTATAATTTGGTCCTTAGAATAAAGTGCACATAGTCACAAAAGATTTATAGTAGCTCTGATATAAAATGATTCTTTTACTCCTAATCTCAAGCCACATTTTTACATCATGGGTAGCAAATTCTATTGTAAATCTCATGAGCAGATCTTAGTCAGATTTTTAATCTGTTCTGGAAATTCTAAAACAGTAGCAAGGTCAATTCTTTTGACCACATTTGCGAACTGATCTGATTAATAAATATCCTCAAATACCGCATTCTCCCTCTCTGCCCTACTGTCACAGGGTCATGGATTCCTTAAATAAATGACTGCTGAGTCTCATCAAAGCACAAGAAAGTCTTCTATTAAATGCCAAGTTTACATCCTAATACAAAATAATTCACTCCAGTGCATGTTTTATCCTTAATGTGGTGTGTGACACTATGGAGGATATTTTCAACTCTGACATTCAACAAACCCAGAAAAGTTTCCAACATCTCCCAGTTCCCACAGTGAAGTCTAGAAATGTTAGTTTTCTTCCTCTCCAGGATCTTACAGTCTGAACTTAAATGGTCATCTTAATCTATTACCCTTTTAAAAACTTTTTATTTTGTATTGAGGTATAGCTGATTAACAAAAAATGTGATAATTTCAGGTGAAGAGGGAAGTGACTCAACCATATATATACGTGTATCCATTCTCTGAAAGTCCAATACTTTGGCCACCTGATGCAAAGATCTGACTCATTTGAAAAGACCCTGATGCTGGGAAAGACTGAAGGCGGGAGGAGAAGGGGATGACAGAGGATGAGATGGTTGGATGCCATCACTGACTCAATGGACATGAGTTTGAGTAAACTCCGGGAGTTGGTGATGCACAGGGAAGCCTGGCGTGCTGCAGTCCATGGTGTCACAAAGAGTCGGACACGACTGAGTGACTGAACTGGACTGAACTGAACTGATCCATTCTCCCTCAAACTCCCCTCATATCCAAGCTGCCACATAATATTGAGCAGAGTTCCATGTGCTGTACAGTAGGTCCCTGTTGGTTATCCATTTTAAATACAGCAGTGTGTCCATGTCCATCCCAAACTCCCTAACTATCCCTTCCCCCAACTTTTGTAATATTTACCTGTTTTCAGAAACTGCGCTATACAGTTGCAGGGATATACTATGCTATAGTATACTATATAACATATGCTATACTATACTTCCTATACAAAGAGAAATACTCAAGCCTGTGATGCAAATTCACCTTACCAGAAAGATGGTGACACTTTGATTTCCACAAGATTCTGACCTTGGGGTCAGTACCAACCATGGCATGACCCATGAAATACACCGTCTCCATGGCCATCCTACTCGTAGTTTGGTCTGTGGACCAGCAACATGAGAATCACTGGGAGCTTGAAAGAAATGCAGAATCTCAGATCCCCAAGATCTGCTGAATCAGAATCTACATCCGAACAAGAGCCTCTCGAGTACAATAATGTTGGATAAGCCGTGGTGGCCTGTAACTCCAGGGGGATTGGATCCCCAGCCTTTACTGCCAGCTCCCCCTTTTGCCCAGGCTCTGTAAACTAGATGCTGAAATGCTGAGGTTACACTGATAATGGGCCTACCTCCAACCAACTCTATCCTTGGGTGGCTCATGTAGTTCTACCTGTGATCTTCACACACCATCCAAGGACAGTGGTGCTAATGAGAAACTGCAAGGCTGGAACGAGGTCTACATGGAGCAAAGCCCACTAGAAGAAGAGGCTTCCACATCAAAATATATGGCAAGACTGGATGCAAAGAATAAGGGAAGACACTGGTAAGAATCCAAATGCCCTGTGCTTGAATGAACTTATGGTTATTGGGGGGAAGGGTAGAGGGAAGGGGTACTTGCAGAGTTTGGGACGGACATGGACGCACTGCTGTATTTAACATGGATAACCAAGAAGGACCTACTGCACAGCACAGGGAACTCTGCTCAATACTCTAATAACTTTCTTGTTACCAGGGGGAAGGGTGGGGGGAAGGGATAGTTAGGGAGTTTGGGATGGACATGGACACACTACTATGTTTAAAGTGGATAACCAATAAGGACCTACTGCACAGCACAGGGAACTCTGCTCAACACTCTGTAATAACCTATGGTTACCAGGGGAGAAGGATGGGGGGAAGGGAGTTTGGGATGGACACGGACACACTGCTGTATTTAACATGGATAACCAACAAGGACCTGCTGCACAGCACAGGGAACTCTGCTCAATACTCTGTAATAACTTTATGGTTCCCAGGGGGAAGGACGGGGAAGGGATATCAGGGAGTCTGGGATGGACATGGACACACTGCTGTGTTTAACATGGAGAACCAACAAGGACCTACTGAACAGCACAGGGAACTCTGTTCAGTGTTATGTGGCAGCCTGGATGGGAGGGGAGTTTGGGGGAGAATGGATACATGTATATGTATGGCTGAGTCCCTTTGGTGTTCACCTGAAACTATCCCAACAATGTTAATTGGCTATACTCCAATATAAAATAAAAGGTATACTCCAATATAAAATAAAAAGGTTTTTTTTAATGCCCTGTATTTATTTATGAGAAGCTGCTCTCAGGGTACTGATAGCATGTGGTATTTCAAGGTCCAACATTTCTTTATGATTTAGGTGCCATGGAGTATAAAGAGCCATGTCCTGATCATGTAGATACTAACATGAGGGGAAGCTGGGTGAAGGTATATAGAAACTCTCTGTACTGACTTTGCAACTTTTCTATAAATAGAAAATTATTCCAAAATTAAAAGCTCATTTTAAAAAATATAACATTTGGCTTACCATCCCTGGTGGCTCAGACGGTAAAGAATCTGCCTGCAATGCAGGAGACCCAGGTTCAATCCCTGGGTCGGGAAGATTCCCTGGAGAAGGGAATGGCAACACACTCCAGTATTCTTGCCTGGAGAATCCCATGGACAGGGGAGCCTGGTGGGCTATAGTCCCTGGGGTCGCAGAGAGTCAGACATGACTGGGCAACTAACACATGCTTAGGAAAATGAGTCCCCCCGAAAAAACTTTTCAAATTATAATATTTAAAGTGCTAAATACATTAAACATGGGCAAAAAATTAAAGCAATGAAAAGAAACACCCTTCTTCCATATTCACCATATTTTTTAACTCTATCTCATAACAGCATATACCTATTTCCTTAGCAAACCCAAAGAAGCACAAGAGTATGAAAAAGGAACAAAGCCAAAAAAGGAACAAAGAAGAATGAGTGATTCTACCTATAGTGCCAGAGAGTTGACAAATATATGTCAAGAGTATGAAATTATGGCAGAATCTCCCTTGAGCAGTTTATCTCACCTCTCCCTCCAAAAAAAAAAAGTCAAGTGGGAAAAAAGCAGTGAAAAAAAGCTCTTAAGAAAGAGCTATATCCATCATCACATATATGAAGTACTCAAATTTTATTTTATTGGTCAGGATTCTGACTAGCAAACAATGGAATCCATTCTCCAGTGAGGTGAGGTTAAGCAGGAAAAGGGCTTATTGAAAGATATTCAGTAGCTCCAGAATCATCGGGAAGGCTGAAGAAATGAATGCAAGGCATAGCTTCCAGGAAAAATGCCAAAACCATGCTGTGAATTAGCCTGATTTGGGGGGAGATGCCACTGTTGCTTTACCGTTGCCACCACCAAGCCCCAGTGCCAGGACTTCAGCTTGACTGCAAACGATGGTGCTTCTAGCCTCTGGCTCTTCTGCACCACGAACTCAATCTTGCAGCCACTGCCCCCAGTCCTGAAAGTCAACCAGCGCAAGTGTCAGCCCTGCCAGCAAGATGCAAGCTTGCTGCAAGTTCATTTCCTTCCAGCTCAGCTCTGAATCCAGGTCTTCAGTGGTTTTTTAAATTCTAAATGGCAGAGCCTTGGTTACATGCCACACCTGAGCCCCAAAAGAGCCTGAGAATTTGAGCTCTGATTCTACATCTAGGAAAAGAAGACCAAGGGTGACCAACTAATCCCAACCTGGGCAGGAATTTTCTGGTTTTGCAATTAAAGTCCTACATACCAGGAAAACCCTCAGTCCCAGGCAAACCAGCACAGCTAGTCACTAGATTGAAAACTCGTAACCTGTGCCTTTCTCCAAGTACAGAAAGGTTTTGAAAAATATGTTGTGGAGCCACAAACATGATGTGTATTATCCCCTACAATAATCAATACACATTGATGAAAATATAAATTGTGGTAATTCATATGATCCAGCAATCCCACTCCTGGGCATGTACCTGGACAACACTCTAATTCAAAAAGATAAATGTGCCCTTATGTTCACAGCAGCACTATTCACAATAACCAAGACATGAAAACAACTTAAGTGTCCATCAACAGATGAATGGATAAAGATGTGTTTATACAATGGAATATTACTCGGCCACAAAAAAGAATGAAATAATGCCATTTGCGGCAACATGCATAGACCTAAAGATTATCATATTAAGTGGAGCAAATAAAAAAGAGAAAGACAAACACAATATGATGTCATTTCTGTGTGGAATCTAAAATATGACACAAATGAACTAATCAAGAAATAGAAACAGACTCACAGATGTATAAAACACACTTGCAGCTGCCAAGGGGGAGGTGAGGTGGGGGAGAGATGGATTGGGAGTTTGGGGTTAGCAGATCAAACTATTACATATAGGATGGATAAATAATAAGGTCTTACTGTATAACACAGGGAAATATATTCAACATCCTGTGATAAATTATAATGATGAATATAAAAAAGAATGTATACATGTATAACTGAATCACTTTGCTGTATAGCAGAAATTAACACAATGTTGTAAATCAACTATATAATTGAATAATTAACTTGTATCTGTAGCCCCAACTGGTCACTAGGACAACTGACCCAGAGCTGTGATGAACCGACTCATCCTCCTTTCTCATCACTCTTCCCCAACTCATGAGTCATAGTTTGTTCCTGTTCACACATAGTTATTGGTATAAAGTGCAAACAGTTTTCCTGGTCACTTTGAACTTCTTATGTAGGCTATTTGTACCTGACAATTACTAAATTGGATTTAAAGTAGATCTTACATTTTAAACAACCGTCTCACCACCATCACCCACCCACACACTGGAGTAGGGCAGGTGCCAAAACCTGTCTCTCCAACACTCACTCCATTTGACTTCCAGCATGGCTTTCTATCGTTTGGCCTTCCCTCGTAGCTCAGGCAGTAAAGAATCTGCCTGCAATGCAGGAGACCTGGGTTCAATTCCTGGGTCAGGAAAATCCCCTGGAGAAGGAAATGGCAACCCACTCCAGTATTCTTGCCTGGAGAATCCAATGGACAGAGGAGCCTGGTGGGCTACAGTCCATGGGGTCGCAAGAATTGGACATGACTTAGTGTCTAAATCACCATCACAGCTTTCTATAATATTGAGGCTAGAAAGCTGAAAACCTTTCCAGACTCCTTTGCAGCTCTAGTTTTGAATGAGACTCGAGGTCCTTCAAACCACTACCAGTCCTTGAACACTGCAGACCCTGTTCTCTCTCTGCATCTGCTCGACCCCTCTCACCCTTGTTTGTTCTGCTCCAGCCACACCACTGCCTTGCTTTTCCTTGAATGCTCCAGAGACTCTAAAGCTTCAGATCTTTGCACTGGCTGTTTCCTCTGACTGGAATGCTCTTTTCTTAAATACCCACATGGCTTATTCCCTCAATCCTTCAGGTCTCTCTCTAATGCATCTTCACACTGAAGCCATCTCTGGCCACTTTTCCTAAAATGACAACTCACTTCTCCATACCCCAGTAACTCATTTCGGTTTTACATCTCCTCTGTAGCATCTATTAAAAGTTATCATACTATATATTTTACTTCATTTTTCTTATTTATTGCCTCTTTCCCCCACCTAAAATGTAATGTCCTCTAGGGCATTTTTTTTTCTATTTTGTTCACCATTTTATCCCTGCACCCAGAACACTGCAGGCACATAGTGGGTGCACAATAAATAACTTTTGAATAGACCACCGAAGATGTCTATGCCCTTGATTAAAACCAAAATATAAAACTGCCTCAATAGAATGGCCAGTATTTTTAACAGAGCTACAGTTGATGTCAAAAACTAAATAAGAAAAATAACCTGAAAATCTCTTGAAAAACAAAACAGTATAATAAAGGGGGACTAGCCCCATGATTGCACTCATCTCACATGCTAGTAAAGTAATGCTCAAAATTCTCCAAGCCAGGCTTCAGCAATACGTGAACTGTGAACTTCCTGATGTTCAAGCTGGTTTTAGAAAAGGCAGAGGAACCAGAGATCAAATTGCCAACATCCGCTGGATCATGGAAAAAGCAAGAGAGTTCCAGAAAAACATCTATTTATGCTTTATTGACTATGCTAAAGCCTTTGACTGTGTGGATCACAATAAACTGTGGAAAATTCTGAAAGAGATGGGAATACCAGACCACCTGATCTGCCTCTTGAGAAATCTGTATGCAGGTCAGGAAGCAACAGTTAGAACTGGACATGGAACAACAGACTGGTTCCAAATAGGAAAAGGAGTTCGTCAAGGCTGTATATTGTCACCCTGCTTATTTAACTTATATGCAGAGTACATCATGAGAAACGCTTGA
Organism: Bubalus kerabau; assembly: GCF_029407905.1. Taxonomy (NCBI): domain Eukaryota; kingdom Metazoa; phylum Chordata; class Mammalia; order Artiodactyla; family Bovidae; genus Bubalus; species Bubalus kerabau. Next base: position 145,168,638 of record NC_073647.1, on the reverse strand, counting down.
CTGGAAGAGACACAAACTGGGATCAAGATTGCCAGGAGAAATATCAATAGCCTCAGATATGCAGATGACACCACCCTTATGGCAGAAAGTGAAGAGGAACTCAAAAGCCTCTTGATGAAAGTGAAAGTGGAGAGTGAAAAAGTTGGCTTAAAGCTCAACATTCAGAAAACGAAGATCATGGCATCCGGTCCCATCACTTCATGGGAAATAGATGGGGAAACAGTGGAAACAGTGTCAGACTTTATTTTTTTGGGGCTCCAAAATCACAGTAGATGGTGACTGTAGCCATGAAATTAAAAGACACTTACTCCTTGGAAGGAAAGTTATGACCAACCTAGATAGCATATTAAGCAGAGACATTACTTTGCCAACAAAGGTCCATCTAGTAGATGCTATGGTTGTTCCTGTGTTAATGTATGGATGTGAGAGTTGGACTGTGAAGAAGGCTGAGCACCGAAGAATTGATGCTTTTGAACTGTGGTGTTGGAGAAGACTCTTGAGAGTCCCTTGGACTGCAAGGAGATCCAACCAGTCCATTCTGAAGGAGATCAGCCCTGGGATTTCTTTGGAAGGAATGATGCTAAAGCTGAAACTCCAGTACTTTGGCCACCTCATGCGAAGAGTTGACTCATTGGAAAAGACTCTGATGCTGGGAGGGACTGGGGGCAGGAGGAGAAGGGGATGACGACAGAGGATGAGATGGCTGGATGGCATCACTGACTCGATGGACGTGAGTCTGAGAGAACTCTGGGAGTTGGTGATGGACTGGGAGGCCTGGCGTGCTGCGATTCATGGAATCACAAAGAGTCGGACACGACTGAGCGACTGAACTGAGCTGAACTGAGCCCCATGATATATTAAAACACATTATAAAACCATAACACCTTAAATAGGGTTTAGCATGGAAATACAGATAGATCACTGAGTCAGAATAGAAAGTCCAGAAAGAGACCCAAATACACCCAAGAATTTCAGTATCTGATAAAAATGACCTCTCAATCCAATGAAGAAAAAAAAGATAGATCAATCAATAAATTGGCATGGTGCTAGATTAAAAATTGAGAAAAAAATACAAATACAAAAAAAATTTAAAACTCTTTACAGCCTTTCTCTTTTCATGGAACTCCAATTAGATATATATTAGCCCTTCTCTTTTTCATGTCTCTTCTAGTCCTTTATTATTCACACATTCTGGGTAATTTCTTCTGATTTTTATTCAATTTCACTATGTCTTTCTTCTTCTATGTCTAATCTGCTGTTTAAATATAATTTAACCACTTTTATTGTGAAATACCACACATATACAGAAAAGGGTGTGTGTTAGTCCGTTTGGGTCGCTACCACAAAAATACTGTAGACTGGTGGCTTATACACAACAGAAATGTATTTCCTCACAGTTCTGGAGGCTGGAAGTCCAGTTCATAGATGGTTGTCTTTTTGCTGTTTCCTCACGTGACAGAAGGGGCAAGGGGGTTCTCTGGCATCTTTTTTTTTTTTAAATAAGAGCATTAATCCCATTCACGAGGGCTCTGACCTCATGACTGAATTACCTTCCCAAAGGTCATACGTCTTAATACCTTCACATTGTGCATTAGATTTCCATATACAAATTTTGAGGAAACACTAACATTCAGTCTATAGCAGTGTGTAAAGCAAAATTCATCAAATTATATAACCATAAGTCAAACATCTGTGCAACTTCCACCCAGGTCAAGAATTAAGCCATTACGAGTACTCCAGAAGTCTCCACATATGACTATTTGATCACACTGCTGCTCCTGCCTCACTACCGGAAATACTTTCCCACCCTATCCTGCAGTTGCTCCCCACTTTTACGTATAGTGTTATTACCTCTGCATGCATGTAACCGCAGTTTCTAATCACATTTTTTTTTTCATTTCTAAAAGTTCAATTTGGTTCTTTTGAAAATCTGCCTAGACATTTGTTCTTGCTTCCTGCTCCTTGCTTGTTGTTATTCTGCCTGTAGATATTTCATTGATATATAGATCTTTATCTGATCATCCTTCTGTCTTAGGTCCTGATAGTCAACATCTTCTAGTCGCTTTTGTTGACTCACTTGTATTGGCTTGTCTCCTCGTGTATTTAGTAAGCTTTTCATGGTGAACTCATATTTATTGTTATTTCCTCTAGCAAAGACTTGTATTGGCTTCTGATGGACTCCAGGAGCTACTTCTCTGGAACTACTTTAATGTACCCACATTCAGGACTAACATAAACCTGAACATCAGAAGGTAAGTGGCATCAGTTCTGTGGTTGCAGATGAACAAAGGAGGACTCACAGTCATCATCATCATTCTTAATATCTTTGGGACATTATTCTTCACCCAAAACCCCCTCCTAGGGTCCTGGCTCAGTGCACGAGTTTCAGGGCCAGCACCTCCATTTTCTAGAAGCCCAAGATTTAGTACCCAATTTTTCCCCCCATTCAACCCTATCTGCCATAATAGTGGCATTCGTGCCAAAGGCATCTCTAAACTTGTTAGTTTCCTGCCTTGTTTGATCATGCTTGTTTTTATTATTATTATCACCATTTTTCCTTCACAATTTTCCTTCCCTTTATTGGGTAGTCAGAAAAAAATACATTGCAATTTCTCTAGAATCTGGGTGTGTTATACCATCAGAGCTTTTTAGAGCTTCTAGCACCACAGAAGGCAAATTTCCCATGTTAAAAATGACTTTTCTGCAAGTATAAAGGTAATAAATTAAATGCAAGTTAAATGCACATTGAGGTGCCATTTCTCACATATTAAGTCAGCAAATATAAGTTTAATAAACTGTTGGTGAGAATTTGGGGAAATGAGCACTCCTGTACGTTGCTGATGAGAGTAGAAAACTGGTACTTTTAGGGAGAGCAATCTAGCCATTTCTGTCGTAATTATAAATACATATACCTCTTGATCCAGAAATTCTATTTTTAGGAATTTATTCTACATATACTAGAGGATGGGATGCATACTCACTGCACCATGACTTGTAATAAGCAAAAGTTTGAAAAAACATATGCTTATTAACAGGCAACTATTTCAATAAATTATAGTACATCCATATAATAGGACATTACATGTTATTTTTACAAATGAGAACATTTTAATACACTATGTGAGGCAATATCCAAGATATATGTTCAAGAAGTGCAAAATGTAAGGGGTAGAATCATGTACATTTTATGCTTTTTTACAAAATACACATTCACATGTTTGCTTATAGAGCCCTTAACTATTGCTGGAAGGGTACATAAAACATTCTGCTGGTGTCAACTGCCGCCAGGTTGCAGACCTGGTTCCTGGAGAAGTAATGTAAGAGGGAGACTTTAGCATTGCAAAACCTTTTGTACTTTTTGTATTTTAAACCATGTGAATATATGATCTATTTTTAAAAGGCTTTGTCTTCTTGTGGTTGGCCTTACAGGGAAGTGCGGCAGAGGGAGTGCTCTAGACAAACCTGATTTTTTTTCTTGGTTTTGCCTAAGGCAGTTTTCAGTCCAGACAGAGAGGGAGGTTGGAAAATCTGGAAGCCAGGTTGTCCGAGAAAGACTGGGCCAGCCAGGGCTGATTCATCATCCTTGCAACCTACCTCCTGACCTCGGCAGGTAACCAGCAAAAAATCCACAGGCTCTTTGTTTTATTGCTTTACACCCAGAAATTTGGAATGTCACAGATGGTTGTGTTTTGACAGGAATTTACTGCACACTCAAATATACAAAATTTCTGAATCTGTCTTTAAAAACAGCAAGCCCCTCTCTTTTTCTTGCTCAGGGCCTGTGTTTTCTGTTTGGTGTTCCAGGCATCTCACTGCAGGAGCTCCATTTCTTGGTCCCAAAATTTGGGAAGGGAAAGGAGGTCAGTAGAGGTCTTAAGTGAGCAGCATCACACAGCAGGCCCAGCTTTGGAATTCACACTTAGAACTAGAAAGGTCAAAATTGAAAGTATAAAGTTCAAAATTGAAAATAGGAAGTTCAAAAATGCCAACTGAAATTTCACTGCAGGAAAAAAAATCCAAATTCCACCACTTGATTGTACGATTTTTTTTCTGAAAAATATGGCAAAGATATGAATGCTACAAAAACCCTCTTTTTCTGTTTGTTGTGACTTTGTTTTCTTAGTAGGAAATACTTCAGATATACACAAACATAGAGGGACATTCTAAAGAACATCCATGCACCTACTAGAAAATTTTGTCAAACCTTCGATGTTTGCCATATTTACTTCAGATAATTCTTCTTAAAAAGCTCAATAATTTTGGATGAGATTCAAGGCTCCTGTGTTCCTCTTCCATCATCCCATCTGCTTCTTTTTCTCTAAGAAGGAGCTGCCAATATACTGGGTGTTTATCATTCCCATGCATGCCTTATGCTTTTCCAGCATGGGTGGGTATTCATAAAAAATCTATAAGCTGGTTTTCAAGCTTAAAACAGTATAGACATGATATTCTAGATCCATCATTTGACAGCTTCCTTTTTGCATTCAACTTTCCTATTGAAGGACATATGTGTTATTTCTTTTTTCCCCTTTACCAGAATTGCTGCAAGAAAAATTTTCTCCCCTTCCATCTTTTCACACATGAGGCTCTTTCTCTGAACTAGGAGACAAATGATGGGAAATAGGATATGATGGGAAATAGCCACCTTGGGGCTTCCCTGGTGGCGCCCTGGCAAAAAATCCACCTGCCAGTGCAGGAGACGCAAGAGACCAAGTTCCATCCCTGGGTCAGAAAGATCCCCTGCAGAATGAAATGGCGACATGCTCCAGTATTCTTGCCTGGAGAATCCCATGGACAGGGGAGCCTGGTGGGCTACAGTCTACGGGGTCGCAAAGAGTCAGACATGACCAAGTGAGCACACACACAGAGTATATGCATCTCATTTCTAGACAAACTGCTCTCAAGTGTGATCATACGATTTCATTCTTTTTGAAACAGCCCTCAAGTTTTCTCGGTATGCTTCCTAGTTTCATGGAACCACAGGAGAAAAGACGTTTTGGATCCAAATATTACTTTGGCAAAGGAATCTGTAGCAGATGCTGTGGGCACCTCACGCATGTTCCCTCACTCAGCACTTCAGTGAATGCCAGCCAACTCCCCACTGCCAAGACCTGCCTTATTCTTCACCTGAGAACATTCTCTCACTGCCAGACATAATATTGTTGTTGGGGGGTAGCAATCACAATTAGAACAAACAGGGAAATTTACATCCTTGGGAGAAGCCTCAACCAAAGGAGCTGGTGTATCAATACCTCAAGCGGGATAACTGTGACCATGCATGTGTTTTATCCAGGTTTTTGGAGTGCCCAGCTGGATCAAGCCAGAACTGCCCGCAGTGATGATCTTGCTATTGTTGTTTAGCCACTCAGTTGTGTTTGACTTTTTTGCAACCACATGGACTGCAGCCCACCAGGCTCCTCCTCTGTCCATGGGATTCTCCAGGCAAGAACACTGCAGTGGGTTGCCATTCCTTTCTCCAGTGGATCTTCCCAACCCTGGGATTGAACCCAAGTCTCCTGCATTGGCAGATGGATTATTTGCCACTGAACTAACACAGAGGCCCAGTGATGATCTATTTGATATCAAACTCTATATTCTGCAGTTCACAGTATTACTTCCCTTCTCTCCCTCCCCATCAGAGTGTCCTGAGACCACTTCCCAAATAAACTACTGATACTCAAACTGTGGACTCAGAGTCTGTTTCCAGGGGAACACAACTGTATTCCAACTAGCTCTCATCCAAATGACATAGATGCTGATAATACTTTATAGGCTTGGGAAGAAATGTCACCAGTTGTAGAGTTTGCCCATAAGTCCACCACAAAAAAAAAAAAAAAAGAAGAAGAAAGAGTTTGCTTATTATTCAGAGACAGGATATAATGAACACTTTGCAGCTTAGTTCTTGGAGTAGTTCAGTTTTAAGTCATATCTGACCCTTTGCGACCCCATGGACTGCAGCCCAGCAGGCTTCCCAGGCCTCCACTATCTCCCAGAGTTTGCTCTCATTCATGTCCACTGCCTCAGTTCTTGAAAAAAGAAAATTCCATAAATGAAGCGTTCATGGTTGCTACAACAAGAGACTTTCCTTGAAAAGCCACACCTTTCATTTCCATTCTAAATAGCTTTCAGGGCAAAAGGGTAGGGATTTGCATATAAAAAACACATTATTTGCCTGAGTTTGAAGAAGAGGTCTTTTTAGAGCCTAGGTTTTTTGTAGCTTTTTGTGACACTTTCCTCTTTGTTTTCTGTTCTCCAAAATTGCACAAACAGCAACTCTATGCATGAACATTAGGCAGCAGTTTTATACTGTCTTCAAACACTGCACTGTGATCTTCATTTGTGAGAATATCAAAACTGATGATTTTTTTTCTAAACCTTTATCTTTAGCAAATTTTAAAAAGAGCATTTGCTGCATTGGGCCCTGCGCACAGTCTTGGGTTTTTGTTTTTTTTAGCTACAACTTGTGAAGTGAGGTAAATCATGCAGTCATATGAAGGCCAAGGTTATTGCTATTGCTATACACTGAATGTTAGTGTCCTCCCAAAATTCACGTCAAAACCCTAATTCCCACTGTGATGGTATTTGGAGTCTTTGGAAGGTGTTTAGGTCATGAGGGTAGAGCCTTCATGAATGGAATTAATGCCTTTATAAAAGAGACTCCCAGGGAACTCTCTCACTCCTCAGGCCATGTGAGGTCACAGCAAAAAGACAAGCATCTATGAACTAGGAGTGGGCTATCACCAGACACTGAATCTGCCAGCACCTTGATCTTGGACTTCTCGGTCTCCAGAACTTTGAAAGATACATTTCTGGTATTTAAACCACCAGATCTATGGTATTTTTACTATAGCAGCCCAAGTTATGACAGCTAAATTTTGCCAGCCTGGGAAGGTTGACAGGACCAAAACATAAGACCTTTGATCCATCACTACCACAAACTGAATTGTATGCCCCCACACACACTCAAAACTCATATGTTGAAGCCTTCATTCCTGAGTGACTTTATTTGAACCCAGGGCCTGTGAGGAGGTAATTAAAGTTAAATCAGGTCATAAGGATGGGGCCCTAATCCAATAGGATTGGTGGCCTTAAAAAGACATGAAGAGATCTCTCTCTCCCCTTATGCACAAAGAATAAGTCATATGAACAAACAGCAATAAGACAGCTACCTAGAAGCAAAGAGAAGAGATCTTAGGATGAAACCTATCTGGCTGGCACCTTGCTATCAGACTTCCAGCCTCCAGAGCTGTCAGAAATAAATGTCTGTTGTCGAAGTTACCTTGTCTATAGTATTTCATTATATAGTAGTCCTTGCAGATTAAGACAATCCTGGGGCATAAACCACCCTATGCTGATTAGGAGATAACCAAAAGCTCATGTCCCATTTTTCATATTCATGAAAATAGCTTTGGGCTGCAGGCAGAACTACATGTCTCCCTGCAGTGCTGGATTAGCTGACTTGTGAAGACCTGTCTGCAAATTCAAGGGCTTGTTTCTATGGTTAATGTTCTTTCACTGCATTTATTAAGACACATGCCATACTTTGGCCACCTGATGCAAAGAACTGACTCGTTGGAAAAGAATGTGATGCTGGGAAAGATTGAAGGAGGGCGGAGAGGGGACGACAGAGGATGAGACGGTTGGATGGCATCACCAACTCAATGGACATGAGTTTGAGTAAACTCTGGGAGTTGGTGATGGACAGGGAAGCCTGGCTTGCTGCAGTCCATGGGGTCACAAAGAGTCAGACACCACTGAGCAACTGAACTGAATTGATGCCATACTGATAGATAGTTATTAGAAACTTCATACTTAAATGTTCATTTTCTAAAGTGAGTATGAGTTGAGTATTGTGTACCTGGCTTTGTAGACCTGGCTCAGATTCCCAACTTGGCCACTTTTTTTGGTATGTGTAATAGGAAAATTACTCAACTTCTCTAAATTTAGCATCCTCATACATAAAATAGGGATAATCATAGTACCTATGTCATTGAGCTGTTGGGACAGTAAATGACGTTCCCATAGATTTCCTTACCTTATCACTCTGGAATGGGCAGGAAACTACTATAGTTTGTGAATCTTATAACCAATATCAAAGAGGTAAAGTTGACTTCTGAAAGAATTTTTTTCTAACTCCTGTAACTCACATTGGGTTTAAAAAAAAAACCACAAAGTGACTATACAAAAATACAAAAAATAAAAAAGAAGCATTCTCCTATCACCTAAAGGGAAGCACCAGTAATCACTTATCTATGCATATTTTATGGCCTCCAATTTTTACACAAAAATTGGGATTTATTAAGGATACCATTTTATAAGGTACCTCATTTCTAAAACTTCCACGAAAAGTGCCTCACACCATTGAATGGTCTTGAAACTGTGTCTGCTGTTTACATGTCTGGCAGCCATTACTTCTAAGGAAGGCACATGACTTCTTTAACCAATTCAGCCAATTTTTAAAAGGCCTTTGGATTCGTCTTTTCCCACTGTTCAGTGCTTCAGTGTCATTCTTTGATGATACAATTTTATGAATGTACATCTTTTTTTCCCTAGGCTGAATTCCTAGACAAGCAAACACTTGTTCAAAAGAAACAATAAAAACACTTTTACACTTTTAAAGCTGTTGATACCTGTGAAATGGTCCTCCCAAAAGGTTGTTCCAATTTGCATGACGGGGTGTTTGAAGACACAAAACATTTTATTACATGATGAGAGTTACTGCAGATGCTCTGACAGAAAGGAGACCTCCAGGTCTGATCACACATCCTAGCCTTATTTTAAGTTTGGTTTAAATCTGTACTTCAGCAGCCCTGTTCACAATAGCCAAGACATGGAAGCAACCTACATGCCCATCAACAGATGAATGTATAAAGAAGATGTGATACATATATACAATGGAATATTACTCAACCATAAAAAGAATGAAATAATGTCATTTGCAACAACATGAATGCACCTAGAGATTACCTTACTAAGTGAAGCAAACCAGGCAAAGACAAATATCACATGATATCACTTATAGATGGAATCTACAAAAAGAAAAAGATACATATGAACTTCTTTACAGAACAGAAAGAGACTCACAGACATAGAAAACAAACTTATGGTTACCAAAGGGGAAAGGGGGGTAGGGGTGGGATAAATTAGGAGGTTGGGATTAACATATACACACAACTATATGTAAAATGGATAACCAACAAGGACCTACTGTATAGAGCAGGGAACTCTACTCAGTATTTTGTAATAACCTGTAACTGAATTGCTGAGTTGTACACCTGAAACAAGATACTGTAAATCAACTAAATTTCAATTTTAAAATTAAAAAAAAATTCACTGCAACACAGAAATTTCAACATGCCTTGCTTCTCTGTAGGCTAATGTACAAAACAAGAAGGCTGAGTCACAAATAGCAAGCCCTCTAGACACAGGCTCCCCTGATGTGTCTCTTCCTCTTAAGGACCTGCCCAGCCTCCAAGCTGGTATGCCTTCTGTCCTGACTTCACTGAATGAAGCCCTGCCAACATTCCTGGGTCACACTGGCTGTGAGACAGGGTCCAGGATGCTGAAATAATCCCCAACCAGATGTTCATGGATAACTAGGTGCTTTCTTTCATTCGGGACTTCATAGGCACCTATTCTGGGCCAAAGACCTCCACAAGGAACAAAGATGGAAAGTCCAGAGATCTTTCCAATGAAGGGAACTGTTACATTGAAAATGAGGACTTCCAAAATGTAACTCAAAAACTGTTGTATCGAAAAGGAAGAAATACAAATGGAAAAAAAAAAAAAAGTCCAAAGGCTGAGCGTTTCTGACACTAAAAAAGCCACACTGTCTTCAGCTGTTTGAGTGGGTACATTTCACAGTATCTGACAAGATGGCCTGCCTGCAGTTGCCTGGGCAGGAGGAGCCCTTCAGCTTCCTGCAACATGAAGGAAGTCTGCTTTCCTGCTGCCAGCTTTTGCCACCCCTCCCCAGTGCCCTGGTCTCCTGCAGCTCATTCACCCTGGGGGCCTCGGCCAAGAGACTTCTAACAATCGTGTACTGCTGCCCACTGCAGTTTGGCTACCACCTCCCTGATTGTTTATTCCCATACCTTTGCCCTTCTCTGCCACCAATCCTTCAAGCTATTTCTACTTGCCTATGCTGAGCCACATTTTACTGTTCTTCTAACCCACTGAAGTACCTATAGAAAAATCCAGACAGAAGCAACGAGTCTCTGTGTTTCAGGAAGACCTCCAATAGAGATTATAATCATTGTGTATGTAAATCTTAAAGGGGCTTCCAAAAAAAAAAATCTCAGACATGTCATCCTACATAATGACCTGATTTTTCAGCTGGGGTGCATGTGACCTGGAGATTCTCACCATTGATTTTGAGGTCACCCTTGCTCATGGCCATTTTCAGCTCCAGAAAAGTTAAAGATCATGAGCCTGAGGCTTTGGCTGGGTTCTCTCCACATCCCTCCAGAAGCCACTTCTTGGAGCAACTGACTGCTTTCATTTCCATGGAGGAAGAATTGTCAGTTCCCTAGTGCAATGATTTTTTTTTTTTGTCTTCTACAAATTATAAACTGCCTCTCCACTCTGCTCCTTGCTCTATTTCTCTTCTCTCTTCCTACCAGCACATAGACTTGTATTTTCTACCAAGTAAGTTGACTGAAATCAGAGAGTTCATTTATTCACCACATAACATCAGGAAAAGAAAGTAACTGCTTCTACATTATGCTCGACCTTACCAGCATCAAAATCATGTGATCTATGCTGGGGTTTACTGGCCCTGACACTGCTGACTTTCTGAGCTGGACAATTCTTTGTTGGGGGAGATTGACCTGTACCCTGAATGTTTATTAGCAGCGTCCTTGGCCTCTACTATATGTCAGTACCCTCCCAAAAGTTATGACAGTAAAAAATGTCTCCAGACTCCAAATATCTCCTGGGAGAATAAAACCGTCCTAAGTTGGGAACTACTGGTCTACCCTACAAGGAACCTGAATGTTCCCAAAGTGACATAAGCTGGGATAAAGCCACACTATGTTTACTCTCCATGAGCTATCTGAGTGCCAAATATCTTGACTCTAAAAATCAGTAAGGCTCATCAAGCTCAGATATCAGTATATGCTATCTTATAAGTATAAGGCTATTTATAACTTTATGACTAACTTAGGACTTTGAGGTGCATCAAGAGATTATTTGAGAATGACTGACCTCACCATGAAATGCAATGACAGGACAAACTGGAAAATAGTACACACAGAGGTGGAGATCAATGCCCAGCTGGGTGTGTGAACTCATAGGACCTGTGTGGCAGTCACTCAGTCATGTCTGATTCTTTGCGACCCCATGGACTGTTGCCTGCCAGGGTCCTCTGTCCATGGGATTCTCCAGGCAAGAGTCAGTTCCATTCCCCTCTCCAGGGGATTTTCCCAACTCAGGGATTGAACCTGGGTCTCCCTCATTACAGGAAGATTCTTTAGAGTCTGACCCACAGGGAAGCCCTAGGACCTATGTAGTCCCAGATACAAGAGAGCAGATCAATCTGAGAACTGGGCTAGGATAGACTACCTAGGTTGACCATAGTGTCAGGATGTTGGTACCCGGTAAAGACACTCAAAGGGATTAATGTTGATCTACCAGGCTTCCTCAGTGCTTCCATGGTGGCTCAGTCCCAGGTTCAATCCCTGGGTCAGGAAGATCCACTGGAGGAGGGCATGGCTACCCATGCCAGTATTCTTGCCTGGAGAATTCCATGGACAGAGGAGCCTGGGGGGCTACAGTCCATGGGGTCACAAAGAATCAGACACGATTGAGCATGTGCATGCACGGACTTCTGTCCAAAAATGGATTGGGGGCATTTTGGTAGACATGGAGACAGCAGTTAGGGCCACCAGAGTAGTTCTGATAAGGGACGATGGTGCCCTGGGCCAGGGTGCTCTCAGTACACGGACCTTTGTTGGCAAAGTAATGTCTCTACTTTTTAATATGCTGTCTAGCTTGGTCATAGCTTTTCTTCCAAGGAGCAAGTGTCTTTTAATTTCTTGGCTGCAGTCACCATCTACAGTGATTTTGGAGCCCCCAAAAATAAAGTCTCTCACTGTTTCCATTGTTTCCCCATCTATTTCCCATGAAGTGATGGGACTGGATGCCATGATCTTCGTTTTCTGAATGTTGAGCTTTAAGCCAACTTTTTCACTCTCCTCTTTCACTTTCATCAAGAGGCTCTTTAGTTCTTCTTTGCTTTCTGCCATAAGGGTGGTGTCATCTGCATATCTGAGGTTATTGATATTTCTCCCAGCAATCTTGATTCCAGCTTGTGCAGCCTGGCATTTTGCATCATGTACTCTGCATACAAGTTAAATAAGCAGGGTGACAATATATAGACTTGACATACTCCTTTCCCTATTTGGAACCAGTCTGTTGTTCCATGTCCAGTTCTAACTGTTGCTTCTTGACCTGCATACAGATTTCTCAGGAGACAGGTCAGGTGGTCCGGTATTCCCATCTCTTTAAGAATTTTCCAGTTTGTTGTGATCTACACAGTCAAAGGCTTTGACGTAACCAATAAAGCAAAAGTAGATGTAATGTAAGGATAAAACATGCACTAAATATTTTTTTTCAGATAACAAATCCAAGAACTGATGACCATTCCCACAATGGCCCAACACAGTCTTTTCTCATGTAAGTCTGTATTTTCCAGCCTTGCTTACTCATCATACTTGCCAGGGAACTTTTAAAAATACAGTTCCTCAGGTCCCACCCTGAAACTCTTAGTTAACAACTTATTGACCAGAGACGTATTATTACATCTATTGTTACCAGAACATTATTGTCTGGAGCATTTCATGAAGTATTACATGACAAATCACTGGCCACAGGCATTAGTTTCTGCAAAAATCCCCCAGCCAATAATGTGTTAACAGATCTGAGGTCGATCAAGAATTTACATCCCTTCAATGTTCCTGTGAGAGATGGTCTTATTATTCACAAAGATGCACTGTGGCTCCCTGGGGAGAATCATACTTCTTAGAACCCATGTTATCCTGGGCCATGTGACTTTCCCAGCCAGTGAAATTTGAGCATTGGTGGCAAGAGCCAGATGGCACTTTGCCAGGCTGTCTTCTCTTTCCTCCATGACAACTGGCAGTATTCCATCTAGAGGTATTCTGTCACCTTGGTGCCACAGGGAACACAAGAGGAAGCAGGGCCATGGGTGACCCACAAGGAATACAGATCATGACCAAAAACTAAGTCTTGGTTGTAGTAAGCCATGAGATTTGGGGACCACTTGTTAGGGCAGTAGAATCAATCCTATTAGGACTCAATCATTCTTGGAAGTGAAATTATGATACACAACGATGACTGTAAATGTACTCAAACATCACATATATACACATTTGTATGGGCAGCGTTCAGAAGACACTGCTAGTTACATCTCTCACCAAATGCCTCCAAAAAACCCGTGAAAACACAATGGCTTCCTCTGAGGCTTTGTTCAGCTCTCTTTGAATATGAATTAATTCCTCATGGTTTCATATGGAATTTTAAAATGAATGGAACCAATTATTCCCTGCGTGTTCTCCATCACATCCCTGCAGAAACGGGGCTTTCTAGGCTCCAAATTCCCTGGAAGAAGGAAACAGGAGAATTCAGCCTCATTTTTACCAAAATGTTGGTTGGAGAGCCAGGCTGGAAGTTTCAAAGCTGATCTCTCTCAGTTATTTAATAGTCATATTTTCATAAATGAAGGATGCATTGAAGTCACTGAAAAACTGAACCAGCCTGGGTGAAATAAAAAATGGACTTGGATCTCTTTAGTTAAATAAAAGTATTTTACCTGCACAATAGATTTGGATGGCGACGAATGCATTGATTAAAACTAATCAGCCTGCTTGGGAACACATGAACTTAGATCCTACTCCTCTGCACCAGCCCACTGGGCAGGGCAGTGGGTTGATGCTGTAGCAGAGGGAAAAGGAACAATGGTGCTGCCAGCAAAAACGCAGCCTGGGTCGCCATGAGTCACACTCTCTCATCAGTTTCTTTCATCCATCCTCCCCCAACCTGTGACCCTGATGCGCTTACTTCCCTATTTTACTCTTGTGAGAGTTCCCAGACACACTCAACCTACAACCTGGCTTTGACCAGTGATGTTGATGGATGTCCCTGGAACCATTCTGCTTCTTGACAACTAAACAGAAGGGTAGGCTGGGGCTGTGGTGTGGGGAGAAGCTGTGTGGACCAGTGGGACCAAGAGCTGATAAATTCTGGGCTGCAGAGAGGGGTCCCCAGTGGAATACTTGATTCGACCTATCCTAAAAATGGCACAAAATGATGGACCAGAGCCTCAGTGGACATGGGTTTTACAGCAAATAATGCAGCAGAGGATTTCTACAGAAAATGAAAAAAACTTTTACCTTTTCTCATAACCCTGAATATTCACTGGAAGGACTGATGCTGAATCTGAAGCTCCAATACTTTGGCCATCTGATGCGAAGAGCCAACTCATTGGAAAAGACCCTGATGATGGGCAAGATTGAAGGCAGAAGGAGAAATAGGGGACGACAGAGGATGAAATGCTTGGATGGCATCACTGACTCAATGGACATGAGTTTGAGCAAGCTCTGGGAGATGGTGAAGGACAGGGAAGCCTGGTGTGCTGCAGTCCATGGGGTCGCAAAGAGCTGGACACAACTGATCAACTGCACAACAGCATATGACTAGTACTCCCCTTAAACGTATAGATTTCCACCCTATAAGATGGAGCCAGATACGCCTATTCTTAAAACACACACTTGAAAGTGGCCATTTGGGGCATGATATACATAAAACCGGGCTTCCCAGGTGACTTGGTAGTAAAGAATCTGCCTGCCAATGCAAGAGAATCAGGTTTGATCCCTGGGTTGGGAAGATCCCCTGGAGGAGGGCATGGCAACTCATTCCAGTATTCTTGCCTAGAGAATCCCATGACAGAGGATCCTGGCGGGCTACAGTCCATGGGGTTGCAAAGAGTCAGACACGACTGAGCATGCAGGCACACATGCACCCACCCACGTGCATCCGTCTCATCAATTCCAGAACCTTTTGTGCTGTGCGGTGCAAATGATATTTAATGGCAACCCATTGCACCAAATTCTGAAACTCATTCATTTTACTGAAAATATATCTGAGAATTCTTTATGGATTTTGTGTATCGTTCAGCCTGAAAACAACTCTTATTTGTTCCAATTTCAGCAATTCCCTGCCTCTCTCTCACCCTCATCTGGGTTAGATGAATCAACCCTGACATGCTTGAGATAAAATCAAACATAAATTGGCTGATTGGGCCTCTGGCTTTTGCTTCACTTAACACAGCAAAAAAAAAAAAAAAAAAAGCGAAAAAACAATTTCACCCTTGCAAAGGTCAGAGACTCCCTGACCACTTAAGCAGAGAGAGGATCATCATAAATTCATTATTTGGAGCTTTTATTGAGAAATGCATGCTTATGGCTTCATTTAAGCCCAATTTAAATATTAAAGGGGGAAAAGGAAGTGGGAAAAGAAAAAGGGGGTAATGTATTCCTTGTGCAAAAAAAGAAAGAAAAAAAAGCAACTTTCAGAAATTCCAAAAGAAATTCTCAAAATAGCCAAAAAAGAATTACTTTTATCTGCATTTCTACCTATTATTTCTAAAATAGAATTTGATGCTGTATCTCTTTGCTGTTCTCTTTCAGGTTAAACTGTGATAGTTTTAAATAAATGTGTGCTTTTATTCTTAAAATGACTTCCAAAGACTTGTGAATTGGTTGGATTTAAACATTCATGGGAAAGGAAGGGGGCCTTTCTGACTTTCTTTCCCTGGAGCAAGTCGCAAAGCAGAGAGACTCTTACAGTTATTCCTGGACATGTCTTATTTCCAACCATGACGGCTTTCCTGGTGGCTCAGATGGTAAAGAATCTTCCTGCAATGCGGGAAACCTGGAATCAATCCTGAAGTCGAAAAGATCCCCTGGAGAAGGGAATGGCAACCCACTCCAGTATTCTTGCCTGGGAAATCCCATGGACAGAGGAGCCTTGTGGGCTACAGTCCATGGGGTCACAAAAAATCGGACATGACTGAGCAACTAACACTTTCAGTTTCAGTAATGGACGCAGGAAGAAGAAAGAAAAACATCAGTGTCTAAGTTCCAAAAACTTTGCGTGAAATGAAATTTAAGCCAATATAAAAATGCAGGTTAGCAGGATTGGTATTTCTCTTTACCTTCCTTGGACTTAAATTAGATGTTAATTGGGTCAACCTTATCAGAGCTGGGGTGCCCTTCCGTCATTAAATAATAAGAAGTTGGTTTCTACCCGCAAACGTTTGTATATGAATGTACATAGAAATTTATATAATCAAAGACTTCACTGGGCATGTAAGACACGTAAAGGGAGGAAATATGTGCTGCAAATATTAGAGCTGCTAAACTTGAAACAAATCTGAGTTATGGATTTCCAGCTCTGGGGCAGGGATGGGAGAGATGGGGTGTCTGAGTGATTTTCCTGCACGGCGCACATGGCATTGTTTGGCATCGTTGTCACCCAGTGCCAGGGATAATGAGCAGAGTGAAAATTGAGGTGTTGGGTTTCTGCAGAGAAATTTCATCATAAGAGACATTGGATGCTAAGCACATCATCTTTCAAGCTCTCCTAATATAATACATCAGAAAAAATACATCAATTAAAATAATGTAACAAAACACAGAGGAAACATAGGAAAGAGAAAATTGCTTGTGGTACTTCAAAGGTACCACATGGACCCCGAATTCCCTGGAGGATTTCCTGTATGGGAAAAATGCAACGTGAGCAAACATGTTTTCCAGCTGGAGAGGCCAAATTCGGGACTGATGAAGAGGACTGGGTTCTAGCTCTTCAAATAAAACACCAGGTGTTTACCTCAAACGTTGCCTGGAAGAAGCAAGTACAACTGGATGCCCAGAAATGAGACTAAAGGAGCTTAAACAGGAAGTAGAAAGCACCCATCCAGAATTGACCTGAGTCCCCAGCAGGGAGGATGCAAATCTGACGTGGTATCGGGCTTTGATTCTCCAGCATCTGGGCATGAGGAAGGCCCTGGCAGGATGCCAACCCCAGTCCATGCCAAGGGAGAAACACCTCCTGTCTCGCCCCCTCCTGCACCTCCAAATCTGGTGGCTCTTTGGAAATTCAGCTTTGCAGACTTCAGAAAAAAGGGAGCTCTCGGTCACATTGGACGGTGATGAAATTTTCTTTCACAGGAGAGGCTTTTCTCAGTGTTCTCTTCATTTAAAGGGTATCTAGCTAAGCCATTGATAAAGGCACTGCCTCCAAGGGAGGGGGTGGATGGAGAAGGGATTCACTTTTCTTGAACAGGTCTAGTAAGAAAATGGTTTCTCTTTGCTTGCAAAGTTGGAGATTTGAGTCATTAAGTACACTGTTCTGCCTGCTTTTTAAGTGCATACAAGAGAATGTGCAAAAAAACCCCCACAAATGTTGGACCTTATTAAAGTTGTGGGGATGACAAGGTTCTGGAAATAAGAACTGCAAAAACTGTGACTGTCCACACACTGGCCACGAACACTGTAGTAATTTAATCTAGCAATGAAAGTGTCTGGAGATACAACAGAAATGACATAAATGGCTCCCAAGCCTGGATATGGACTCGACCTATGAGCCCTGTTCAGGAGGGAAACAGAGACCTCTGAAGAAAGCATGTGAGAAGAGCTACAATTCAACCCGTGATCATGGACCTTTCATAAGAAAAGGTCTGGCCCAGATTTTGTCATGGACTGGAGCCCTATGTTTCCCTGACAGCCACTCCAAAGTAGTGTCTTTATATTTGGCATTTTTTTTGGTCCACTCAAGCTTGATTTTTAAGATCATTCTCATGATATTTAACAGACATTGCTTAACCTCTTACTTGCTAGTCCCTATCCTCAACCTCCCTATGGTGCTAAGTTCAGTCGCTCAGTTGTGTCCAGCTTTTTGCGACCTTATGTACTGCAGCACACCAGGTTTCCCTGTCCATTACCAACTCCCAGAGCTTGCTCAAACTCATGTCCATCAAGTCAGTGATGCCATCCAATCATCTCATCCTCTGTCATTCCCTTTTCCTCCTACCTTCAATCTTTCCCAGCATCAGGGTCTTTTCCAATGAGTCAGCTCTTCGCATCAGGTGGCCAAAGTACTGGAGCTTCAGCTTCAGCATCAGTCCTTCCAAATGAATATTCAGGACTGATTTTCTTTAGCATTGACTGGTTTGATCTCCTTGCAGTCCAAGGGACTCTCAAGAGTCTTCTGTAACACCATTGTTCAAAAGAGTCAATTCTGGTGACTGCAGCCATGAAATTAAAAGACACTTCCTCCTTGGAAGAAAAGCTATGACCAACTTAGACAGCATATTAAAAAGCAGAGATATTACTTTGCCAACAAAGGGTCTGTCTCGTCAAAGCTATGGTTTTTCCAGTAGTCATGTATGGATATGAGAGTTGGACCATAAAGAAAGCTGAGAGTAAATAACTGATGCTTTTGAACTGTGGTGTTGGAGAAGACTCCTGAGAGTCCCTTGGACAACAAGGAGATGAAATCAGTCCATCCTAAAGGAAATCAGTCCTGAATATTCATTGGAAGGACTGATGCTGAAGCTTAAGCTCCAATACTTTGGCCACCTGATGCAAAGAGCCAACTCATTGGAAAAGACCCTGATTTGGGGGAAAATTGAGGGCAGGAGTAGAAGTGGGCGACAGAGGATGAGATGGTTGGACAGCATCACCAACTCAACAGACATGAGTTTGAGCAAACTCTGGGAGACAGTGAAGGACAGTGAAGCCTGGTGTACTGTGATCCATGGGGTCACAAAGAGTCAGACACTACTGAGTGACTAAACAACCTGACCCCTTACAGAGCCATGAATACAGCTTCAGCGAGGTTTTCTGTGGAAAGCAATGGTCCTCAACCAGGGGCAGTTTTGTCCCTAGGGGACATTTGACACTGTCTGGGGACATCTTTGTCACAACTGGGAGGGAGCTTCTGGAATCTAGTGGGAGGAGAACAGGGATGCTGCTAAATATACTTTGGCCACCTGATGCGAAGAGGTGACTCATTGGAAAAGCCCCTGATGCTGGGAGGGATTGGGGGCAGGAGGAGAAGGGGACGACAGAGAATGAGATGGCTGGATGGCATCACCGACTCAATGGACATGAGTTTGGGTGAACTCCGGGAGTTGATGATGGACAGGGAGGCCTGGCATGCTGAAATTCATGGGGTTGTAAAGAGTCGGACATGACTGAGCGAGTGAACTGAACTGAACTTGGGGTTCCTGGACCCAATTCCAGTGTGTGTGTGTGTGTGTGTGTGTGTGTGTATAGGCTTTCCCTATCAACAAGAAATTCTCAGACACCAACTCCACTCTGTGGAGAGAGTATCTGTGGAGAGAGTATCAGACTCCAGAAGTAAATGGCTCAGTTCTACGAGACCACCTTCCACTTTAAACACCCACCACAAGCTCAGGTTGTTACCTGTGCTTCTGAACGACCAGCTCCAAGTGGAGGTTTCAATGACCTCCTCAATTCAGAATGCTAATCTCAAGTCCAGGATGTCACCTGTACTTCTACCAACTGGCTGTAAGTCAGAGGTTCCCACAACCCTCTCCTTGGGTTCAATTAATTTGGTAGAATGACTCACAGAACTCAGGAATCCTGTCTACTCACTAGATTATGGACTTATTATGAAGTATATTAAAGGATACAAATCAATGACCAAATGAAGAGACAAGAGACACATAGGGTGAGTTCCTGAATAAAGGAGCTTCTATCCTTGTAGAGTTTAGGGCCTGGAATGATGGCAACATGGAAGTGTTCTGTTTCCCCTTACCTAGAAGCTCTCTGAACCCCCTTCTTTTGGGCTTTCAATAGAGGCTTCATTATCTTCCCTGATAGCTCAGTTGGTAAATGCTTCATTACCTTCCCTGATAGCTCAGTTGGTAAAGAATCTGCCTGCAATGCAGGAGACCCCAGTTTGATTCCTGGGTCAGGAAGATTCCCTGGAGAAGGGATAGGCTACCCACTCTAGTATTCTTGGGCTTCTCTTGTGGCTCAGCTGATAAAGAATCCACCTGCAATGTGGGAGACCTGTGTTAGATCCCTGGGTTGGGAAGATCCCCTGGAGAAGGGAAAGGCTACCCACTTCAGTATTCTGGTCCGGAGAATTCCATGGACTGTATAGTCCATGGGGTTGCAAAGAGTCGGACACAACTGAGCGACTTTCACTTTCTTTCACTTTTCATTACCTATGCCTTGTAAAATAATAACAATAATAATAGTGAAACCAGTCAACCCTAAAGGAAATCAACCCTGAATATTCATTGGAAGGACTGATGCTGAAGCTGAAGCTCCAATACTTTGCCACCTGATGCAAAGAGCTGACTTAAGAGAAAAGACCCTGATACTGGGAAAGGTTGAGGGCAGGAGAAGGGGGTGACAGAGGATGGGATGGTTGGAGAGCATCACCAACTCAATGGATATGAGTGTGAGCAAACTCTGGGAGATGGTGAAGGACAGGGGAGCGCAGCATGCTACAGTCCATGAGGTTACAAAGAGTTGGACATAACTTAATGACTGAAAAACAATAGTAATAATAAAAACAAACCTCAGGTGAGTAGAGTTCAGACACCACAAGAGGGAGCTCTCATGCCCTGAGAACTTTTGAAATCCCCAAACTTAATTTCCTTAAAACCAAATTAGACTAAATAGTTCAAATTTCCAGAACTCAGTGGAATGCTTTTCAATTTTGAGGCTTTCCAATGTTACCAGAAATCTGAAATTGCTTCTCAGCATGTATCCAGAAAAGACGAAAACTCTAATTCAAAAAGATACACTTACCCCAATGTTCATTGCAGCATTATTTACAATAGCCAAGACATGGAAGCAACCTAAATGTCCACTGACAAACAAATGGATATGGTACATATATACAATGGTATATTGTGTGTATGCTCAGTTGCTCAGTTGTGTCTGTCTACTTGTGACCCCATGGATTGCAGCCCACCAAGCTCCTCTGTCCATGGAATTTTCCAAGCAAGAATACTAGAGTAGGTTGCCATTTCCTACTCCAGGGGATCAAGTAGGATCATCTCTTTTGTTTCCTGCACTGGCAGGTGGATTCTTCACCACTCAGTCAACTGGGAAGCCCACACAGAATATTACTTAGCCATTAAAAAGAATGAAATAATGTCATTTGCAGCAATATGGATGGACCTAGCGATTGTTATAGCGACTGAAGTAAGTCAGACAAAGAGAAATATCATATGACATCCCTTAAATGCAACATCTAAAAATAAATAATATAAATGAACTTATTTACAAAATAGAAACAGACTCACAGACTTAGAGAATGAATCTATGGTTACCGGGGGGGAGGATGGGGAGAAGGAATAGTTAGGGAGTTTGGGATGGACGTGTATACACTGCTATATTTAAAATGGTTAATCAACAAGGACCTAGTGTGGCGCACAGGGAACTCTGCTGTGTTTCATGGCAGCCTGGATGGGTAGGGAGTTTCAGAGGGAATGGATATGTGCATATGTATGGCTGAGTCCCTTTCCTGTCCACCTGAAACTACCACAACATTGTTAATCAGCTCTATTCCAATATAAAAATACTTTAAATAAATAAAAGCTATTTTGATTTCAGGATTAAAAAAAAAGATACATGTACCCCAATGTTCATAGCAGCACTAATTACAATAGTCAGGACATGGAAGCAACCTGAATGTCCATTGACAGATAAATTGATAAAGATGTGGTATTATACACACACACATGCTCTTACCTCTCAAGAAGAGCATGAGGCTTCAGGAGCCATTTTATATTTCTCTAGCCATTTGTTTGCCTCAGTTAATCTTAAAATCTTATTTTGCAGAGAGGCAATTTTGTTTATTATTTTTTAATTGAAGTATAATTGATTTGGGGCTTCCCAGATGGCTCAGCAGTAAAGAATCTACCTACAATGCAGGAGATGCGGGTTCGATCCCTGGGTTGGGAAGATCCCTTGGAGGAGGAAGTGGCAATCCACTCCAGTATTCTTGCCTGGAGAATCCCCATGAACAGAGGAGCCTGGTGGGCTACAGGCCGTGGAGCCACAGGCAGACACTACTGAAGCAACTGAGCACACACACACAAAAGTGCCAATATTTACACTAATAGTAGGTATGCTTTTGGAGTAGCTCATGATTTTGGAATGTTGTGGGAGCAATGTGGTTTCCTTACTTCTAGTAGAAATAAAATTTTAAATGTCCTCCATGTTCAGGAACTCCTGTGTACAATACTTTTATCTGCTGTTCAGCTATTATTAAGATTCCAGGGCATTCGAAACTTGACTCTGGAAGCCAAAGGAAAGCACCTTGCTGATATGTCTGCAAGTAATGCTGCCCTTAAAGGGATCAATGGGGCTTCCCTCGTGGCTCAGTGGTAAAGAATCCGCCGCCAATGCAGGAGACATGGGTTCGATCTCTGGTCCAGAAAGATTCCACATGCCAAAGAACAACTAAGCCCACATGTAACAACTACTGAGCCTGTGATCAGCAACAAGAGAAGCCACTGCAATGAGAAGCCCACTTGTCACAACTAGAGAAAAGCCCATGCAGCAATGGAGACCCAGCACAGCCAAAAATAAATAAATAGAAAATTATTTTTAAAAAGGGACAAATGACAGCCAGACCTCTGTCGTGGTACAAAGGGATATATCCTCAAATGATAATTTAGAAAAACTGCCAAGAGAGGCCCAACAACTGGCCTCAGAAAAGGAAAAACAACATTAGAAATTTAGCAATCGGTTTGATAAAATGAGAAAGCTCTGAATTGAACCAAACAACAGCCCAGTCCTACCAGAGAGTATAAAACTGCCACTTGTCACCACCATACATGAATTAAACCATTGGCCTACTGACAAGATGGCAGCCTTCATGACTCAGCAGTAGTGGGAAAACATTAATAAGGCCACAAAAAGCATCTACCTCACTTGTCTTGTTTGTTCAAAGTACAACCCAGGGAAGCCTATTCATACCACTCCCAGACATTTGAAACTGCCTAATGGACCTTTTGAGAACTGGCAAATGGATTTCATACAATTTCCTCCACTTAATGAATTTAAATATGTTTTAGTCGTGATCTGTATGTTTTTACACTAGACTGAAGTCTACCATGTAGAAAGGCTAGTGCCTCTTCTGTGGGTAAAATCCTCTTGGAAAAGATTATCCTTACCTGGGGAACTCCTCTCAAATTTCATAGTGATCAAGGAACCGGTTTTTACTGGCCAAGTACCTCAACAAGTCTGTGCTGTGTGGCTGGTTTTACAACACTTTCACTGTGTTTACCATCGTCCTTCCTCTGGTTTAGTTGACCACGGTAATTGCATGACTAAGATTCAAGCTGGCAAAATCTGTCAAGGCCCTCCAAACACTTTGGCCAAAAGCAATGCCATTGGTCCATCTAAATCTCAGATCCACCCCTTTGGGAACTCATAAACTGTCACCCTTTGTGACAGGTGCAGAATGCCCAATGAACTTGGTTCTTGCTTCTTTAGACCCACAATTGAAAAAGAGAGAGATACTCTGGTATTGAAAAGGCCTATTAAAAATAGGCATATTTTTAAAAAATGCATCTATTAAAAATAACGATGCTTTAATGTTAGTCGACAGATGAATGGATAAAGAAAATTGAGTACAAGCATATAATGGAATATTATCAGCCATAAAAAAGAATGAAGTAACACCATTTGCAGCAACATGGATGGACCTAGAGATTATCATACTAAGTAAGCCAGACAAATATCATATGATATCGCTTACATGTGGAATCTAAAAAAAAAAAAAGACACAAATTAACTTGTTTACAAAACAGAAATCAACTCACACACATAGAAAACAAACTTATGGTTATCAAAGGGGAAAGGGAGGAGGGATAAATTTGGAGTTTGGGATTTACATATACACACTAATATGTATAAAATAAACAAGGACTTACTCTACGACACAGAGAACTGTACTCGGTATTTCGCAATAACATATAAGGGAAAAGAATCAGGAAAAGTCTATAGATACAGATATAAAACTGAATCACTTTGCTGTACACCTGAAACTAGGTGTGAAACCAGTAAAACTAACACACTGTCGTAAATCAAGCACATTTCAAAAACACAAGTCAATAACAATGCTTTGGAAGAGCAATCTTTTCACAGTGAGCTTTCGGGAGATGACCTTAAGCATCACACTTTGCAACCTGGAGATTTTGTATACTGGGAAAGACATGACCAGAAGAATTCTCTTCAATCTCACCACAAAGACCGTTATCAAGTACTGCTAACCAGCTCCTGCGCCCCCCAAACTCCAAGGAATGGAGTCTTGGATTCACATGACACTCCTAAAGTGCCACGTCCTGACTGGTCTGCACATCATCTGGTGACCGGAAGTAGGGATTTCCCAGAACTGAAGCAAGTGACATCTGCTGAGGCAGCTTTCACAAGATATCTGGACCAGGCCTGGTAGAATGCTGCCACCAAAATTCTGACAGCGACATACTGTTCCAGATGATCTCCAGTGCCCACGATATTGATAACATATGGACTTTAGGTAAAAAGTACATGGAAGTTCTTCCTCCTACCCTTCCATGTAACTCATATGTGAACTTTATGTATTTCCAATCTGTGTACTTTCCCTCCAATGTGAGACATTATACCCAGGAAAGGTCCTTCCTGACAACTGAGGGGAAACAAGCCCCTGAATCTAGAAAAACTGACTCTTGCTCAGCAGTGCTTTCAGAGAAAGATCGTGATCAAAGGGGGGAAATCTAAAAAATTAATAAACAGAAACCTCAAGAAAGGGAGACCAGAAGGGGGAGGTCTTATGCCCTATGACTATAGCAGAGCCCAGCACAAAGCAGATAGACTCCTCTTCTTTCCTGGCAAGGACTCAGCCAATGAAAAGCCATGGATTCTTTGTTTACTAGAGCCCTCCCAAGTTCCTTTTCCTTCCTATAAAGTGTTCTCCTTCCCTTGCATTGCACACACCTTGCTATGGTTGCAGATCCCAAATTACAATTTTTTGCTGATCCTGAATAAACCCATCTTTGCTAGAGAAACTTCTGAAGTCTGTTTCTTTCAGGTCAACAGCATGACTGATTAAACTCACTGGCCACTCGTGATTGAATTATCCTCCTGCCCATCTCCCTCCCCGGAAATCAGGGGGTGGGACTGAAATTTCCAACCGTCTAATCAAGGTTGGTTCCCCTAGCTACCAGTCCCTCTCCTTAGGAGCTTTCCAAAAGTCACTTCATTATTATAAACCCAGGTGTAGTGGAAAGGGGTTCATTATGAATAAGGCAACCAATTCTCCTCTAGGGCTCTGAAGCGTTTTCTGGAACTGAGGACAAGTAACCAAGTACTGTAACAAAAGATACTCCCATTGTTCTGTTCACTCAGGAAATTCCAAGGGTTTGGGGAGCTGTGAATCAGGAATTGTGGATGAAATATTTATGAAAAATATAATTTAGTCATCTGAATGACCAAATATACATGCATTTCTTTTCTTCTTTTGGTCACACCACAGGATTTGCAGGGTCTTACTTCCCCAACCAGGGATCAAATCCGAGCCCATGGCAGTGAAAGCACAGAGTCATAACCACTTGGCCACCAGGGAAGTTCCGTATTTCTTATAAATCACAATATCACAAATACACAGAACAGGTCCCACCACAAAGAACTATGTGTCCTCAAATCTCAACATTGCTAAAGTTGTGAAATCCTGGTCTAAAGAACAAGTTAAAGCTCGTGCGTGGGGAGAATTTAAATATGGTTTTAGAGTGATATGAAAAGTCAGGAAATCAATTTCTAGGCAGGTATTTGTCAGGTTTCAGGAAGAAAACGGGCAGCCAACTGCAATGCTGAAATTTGAGGAGATTCTCATTGGAGTGATGATATCACATATCCCCTGGAACGTCTGCATCAAGTTTTGTGCACCAAGCTCCCCCAGCTGTCTTTTACTCACAAGTAGCACCTACTTCTCTTGATCAAATAACTGCCCTGAGACTACTAGAACCTACTCAATCAACAGAAAGGAGAGCAGAAAGCATGAAGGAAATTCCCATCACTTTGGATTTGGATCTGCTCTTCACCAATGACTCAAGGATGCAGGAATAAAAGTCCCAAGACCACCTGGCCTGTATCTAACTCCTCTGAGGTACAGAGGCTCCAGAGCTTCCTTCCATGGGGCTTGGCTGGGCACCACACCCTCACCACCCCCTCAGCTTGGGCCCACATGCACTTCTACCCTATGATGGGTTTTTCCTCAAAACCACCATTACATGTGTCCTCATCTCTGGCTCTACCTCTTGGGAACCTAACCCAAGACAGAGATGATTTATAATGATGGACTGGGTCTAGAGAAGACTCAAAGGCCAGTGCCATGTCCCACTCCACACTCTGATCACCATCCCAGCAGAGATTTTGAAAAAGATGATGAGAACTATCTGGATGTATTGGTATAGCCACCCTGGAGAACAGTATGGTGTGCTTAGTTGCTGTCATGTCCAACTCTTTGTGACCCTATGAACTGTAGCCTGCCACGCTTCTCTTTCCATGGGAATTATCCAGGCAAGAATACTGGAGTGGGTAGCCATGCCCTCCTCCAGGGGATATTCCCAACCCAGGGATCGAACCCAGGTGTCCCACATTGCAGGTGGATTCTTTACCAGCTGAGCCACAAGGAAAGCCCAAGAATACTGCAGTGGGTAACCTATCCCTTCCCCAGGGGATCTTCCCAACCCAGGAATTAAACCGGTGTCTCCTGCACTGCAGGCAGAGTCTTTACCAACTGAACTACCAGGGAAGCACAAACAGTATGGAGGTTCCTTAAATTAAAAATAGAGTTGCCACATGTTCCTGCAATCCCACTCCTGAGCATATCTCCAAAGAAAATCATACTCCAAAAGGATATGTATACCCCAATGTTCATAGCAGCATTAGTCACAATAGCCATGACATGGAAACAACCCAAATGTTCATAGACAGAGGGATCGATAGATAAATGTGGTTCATATACACAATGGAATATTACTTGGCCATAAAAAAGAATGGAATAATGCCATTTCAGCAACATGGATGGGCCTAGAGATTATCATACAAAGTAAGTCAGACAAAAATATCATATGATATCACTCATACATGGAATCTAATTTTTTTTAATGATACAAATGAACTTATAAAACAGAAACAGACTCACAAATTTCAAATCTAAAGTTACAGTTACCAAAGTGGAAACTTGGGAGGGAGGGATAAATTAGGAGCTTGAGATGAACATATACACACTACTATATAAAATAGATAATCAACAATGACCTACTGTATAGCACAGGGAACTCCACTCAATACTCTATAATAACCTATATGAGTAAAGAATCTGAAAAAGAATGAATATATGTATAACTGAATCACTCTGGTACATACCTGAAATACACTGTAAAACAACTACACTCCAATAAAATTTTTTTAAAAAAATAAAAGAAAGTAGCTGACTGGACTCTGGGGAGGGCTCTCTGGTTACAGGGAAGTGAGTCAGTGATAAACAGAAGCAGTTCTGCCCTGGGTGGCAAATAGAAGGAGCTGTAAGTTTTGCAGGTTGTGGGGAGACCACACTCTGAAGGTCAACGGCTTCCCAGCCAGCCCAGCAGCCTCAAGTGGAGGAAAGCACTCAGCACAGGCTCAGCCCGAGCTGCCATGTCATGGGAAGAAAAGCCAGGATGGCAGAACTGAACTGTCGGAGGAAGCTGGTACCATTGCCACCACCACTACCAGCCCCCATCAACTGTTCCCAGGGGCAGAGTACACAGCATCTCTTCTTTGTCCTATGCTCTAGCTCCAAGCACAGGGTCAAGCTATGGTAAATTCCCAGCAGATGTGTGTCACATGAACCAATCAACTTATCAGGCACCAACGTGGCAATAGCTGATATGGAAGCCCTCACGATACTCACTTCCTGGTGTTCCCACTTTGTGTAGTTCCCACTGGTTGAGTGTGGGCAGGACCTGTGACTTGCATCTGACTAACAGAGAGGTGAGATTCAATGCAGGAAAAGTGACAGGAGGTAGGAGATTACATATACATGATTACATAATTGGAGGCCCATCTTACTGATGTCTACCTCTCTCTTCTTTCCGGCTTTGAAGACACAAGCTGCCATGGTGAGAGCTACTGGTGGAAAGGGTTGATTGATTGGGTGTCCAACCCAGGGTGAAACTGGGGCTTCAGTCGGACACCCTGCCTGGAATTGAATGCTGTCAATGATTGAGGGAGCTGAGAAGGGAATCCTGAATGTCGGATAAGGCCGCCACCATGTCCAACACCCTGATTGCAGCCTTGCAGAGGACCCAGCTAAGCCGTGCCATGACATAATAAATGTGCATGGTTTTAGGTTGCTAAGTTTGCAGTAATATTGTTGTGTGGCAATACATAACTAATATTAATGAGCAGTGATGCAGTTCAGCTACTCCTGCTTGACATGAATAATAAACACCCATGGGGGAGGTGGGGGTCGTACTATCCTGACCCAGTACAAAGTACATATGCAGTCTTGTCTTTCCCAGAGAAGTAGAAAATGGGAAAGATAACCTTATTCATCCATCATTTTCTGTATACACTGGACCTTAAATACAAAAGAGGGATGAGTTCTCCCCTTGTTTCTTCCATCTTCATCACCACTTGCCATCTCCAAGCGCCAATGATCCACATTGGAATGGATCATTTGGAATCCACGTTTGGAATGTGCCAAAACTCATTTCAGACATTTCACCACACTGGGCTAACAGCACAATTTATAGGGGGCCAAGTATTAGGGATACAATTTTTGTAATTTCATATGGACTTTAAAATATAAGAAAAGTGGGGAAAGGAATATTCTGACAGATGAAACTTCATTAGCTGTGAGAAACATGCTTGTGCTTGTGCTCAGTCACTCATTTGTGTCTGACTCTCTGTGACCTCGTGGACTGTAGCCCACCAGGCTCCTCTGTCCATGGGATTCTCCAGGCAAGAATACTGGAGTGGGTTGCTGTGCCCTCCTCCAGGGGATCTTCCCGATCCAGGGATCAAAACTACGTCTCCTGAGCTGCAGGTGGATTCTTTACCATTGAGCCACCTGGGAACCCTGTTAGAATTATAGAGTGTTAGAAACGAAATGGTCTAAAATTCACATCTCACAAAACATAAAACTGCATCAAGAAAGATTCGGGATCTCACAGATAGAAAATTGGTGGGAAACAAGTTTTTCACTCCACCAGGCTATCATTCCCTCACATTGCTGTCCTTCAAATTCAGGGTACAGACCTCTTCAATCTCTATCATTATATGACCCTAAAATTTTCCCAAGTATTATGCCTACATCTGAATGTGAAACCATGTGTAATCACATTTCACCTGCCTTCACTAATAAGGTTGTTTTCATTGTTGCTGGGAAAAACTGAGGGCAGGAGGAGAAGGGGGTGACCGAGGATGAGATGGTTGCATGACATCACCGACTTAGTGGACACAAGTTTGAGCAAACTCTGGGAGATAGTGAAGGACAGGGAAGCCTGGCGTGCTGCAGTCCATGGGGTCACAAAGAGTCAAACATGACTGGGCAACTGAACAACAACAACAACAACAGAAGATTTGGGAGTCTTCCAAACAGCATGCAGCCTAAACCAAGAGATGTTTGCTGAAGTTGTTTTCCAGCAGCTTTGGGGTCCAGTTGTGCTTTTGAGCTGAGCTAGTTAAGACTAGACAGGACCACACTGACCCTCCAACTGCGCATGCACAAGTGTCTGCTAAATGACCTTTAGACATCTGAAGACCAAAAGCTCCATTCTCGGATGGTGCTAAGCACCTCCATCTTTGAAAGTGCAGAGGTTTGTAGTTGAGTTATGCCAGCGTGCAACTAGAATTACCTGACCTTTTTTTGACCGCCTTTCCTCACGCCCTCTCATACCTCAAACCACCCTGTTTGTTTTTTTTTTATTTATTATCCCATAAATGCTCCGGGCTTTCCTGGTGACTCAGATGGTAAAGAATCTGCCTGCAATGAAGAAGACCCAGGTTTGACCCCTGGGTCAGGAAGATCCCCTGGAGAAGGGAATGGCAACCCACTCCAGTATTCTTGCCTGGGAAATCCCATGGGCAGAGGAGCCTGGCAGGCTACAGTCCATGGGGTCACAAAGAGTCGGACACGACCGAGTGACTAACACTTTCACTTTAAAGACATGCATTGGTGCAGTGGTAAAAGAATCCACCTGCCAATGCAGGAGATGCAAGAGATATGGACATGACTGAGCGACTAACATACACATAAATGCTCCAAGCCCCTGAGCTTCAGAGAGCTGGATATGAGACTTGTTTTCTTGTCTCCTCTCTTGGCTGCCTTGTGAATAAACCCTCTCTCCCCTGCAAACCTCAGCATCTGAGAATTTTGCCTTGCTCTAAGTTAGGCAAAAGGAACCTGGTTCAGTAACAAAAGGAGTCCTTCCCTCTTTCTATAATCTCATACATTGAGCATTCCTGAGCTCTGCTGAAGTCCTGGGGGAGAATCATGAGATGAAGGCCATGGCTGCTGCCTCTACCAGGAAAATTTACTCAGGTTTGGGTCCCATTTTAAAATATGCTTAAAATGACAGAAGTTTAAGATGGGCTTAGTGGTGGTAGAGCTGCATCTTTGTTGGGCTGTTTTTGCCTTGACCTTTGGGCTCACAATATGTCATCCTTCTGTGCACATAGCTAGTATTGGGCAGGTTTTTTCCCCCCACAAAATGGAGGTTTTGTAAGATTGGACAGCATTTCAAATTTCTGTAATGGGGATCATTACGCACTTTTAAGACTCGAATAGCCCCACTGCCTCCTGGTTGGCTGTTTAAAAACACAAAGGGTTGGCAGAGTTGAGGCGAATTGCTCACATTTGGGGTTTTTATGTATAATTTTTAGACATATGAAAGACAAACTAAGGTGCAAAACCCGGCTTCATAACAGGGCCCATCTGCTGCAAGGAAAAATATTGTTATCACGTGTGAAAATTCAACTACATGGTGAGGGGGAAGTCAGAGCATAATCTAAAAGTTAAAAAGATCACATGTTACCTTAAATTCCATCTCTTATTCTGTCTCCTCCAGTTCATTCCGGTATATGATACACATAGCAGGCCTTCAACTCTCTGCAACTGTGGCACCAAACACAGCATTTGTTTTTAATCATGGAAGACTTGATTTTCATTCATTTAAAGCTGAGGGTAACCACGAACTTATGTGGGAGTTCAGAGCGAGGCTAGAGATGCCCTAGACCGGCCCCCAGGAGAATCTGGTTGGTTTGGGCTTCGGACTCATGGCGAATTGCTTTCACCTGCCCTGTGTCCGATGGTTGACGCTGACTCAGGCTGCCAGAAAGTTCTGCCAGGGCGCTGAAGCCAGCTAACCCAGTGTCTGAGCTGTGAGATCTTGGAGGCCTCCACTCACTTGATGTTTGCAGGGCTACAAGGTCTCTGCTTCATGGCTGAACTTATTCTCTTGACCCTCCCTCAGAGGAGGCAGAACAATGACTTAGGGGCAGCTGGATTTGAAAAGACAAACAGTGACTTACAAATCACCAAGTTCAGAGATTTGTCAGAGTTCGCCAAGGCAGTCTGTGTCTAAGGTCCACTTCAAAATATTGATATTGTAGAGCTGTTTTCCATCTCAATAAAATGCTAAGTGGTCTAGAGCTATGTTCTGGGGAGGCTTTTACCTTAGGGAAAAAAATGTAGCATTAAATGGTACCCTTGTTTATCCAGTTGTTCAAAACAGGAAGTTCACAAGTCTTCCAAGCCCAGCTGAGTTCCAAGTTCTGTTGATTCAAAATTTTTGTTTTTGACTGTGTTTCTTACTCAGTGAACACAAGAGACTATTTATGCTACATATTTTTAAAATCATTATGAAATATTTCCCCGTATTTGCACCATGGCATTAATTTAAGAAAAGTGAACATTATTATTATTTCCCCTACATGCCCCAGCTAAAACCCACTCCCTTTTCCAAGGTATCTCAACCTCAGCATTTGCTGTGAGGCTGTGCTGTGTATCATAGAATGTTCATCAGCATCTCTGGCTTTTTACCTGTTAGAATGCCAAATAGCCCTTCCCCAGACAAGAAAACCACAAACGTTTCCAGATATTGCCACATGTCCTCTGGAACCTGAAATCACTCTGTTTGAGAACCACTGCTCTAGAGCTAAATGTCATCCTGAGTTTTGTGTTTCCTGTTTGCTGCTGACCATTTTTATCACTTTATTTGTATAAGGGGGCTTCCCAGGTGGCTCAGATGGTAAAGAATCCACCTGCCAATGCAGGTGAAAAAGGATCGATCCCTGGGTCAGGAATATCCTCTGGAGAAGGGAATGGCAACCGACTCCAGTATTCTTGCCTGGAAAATCCCATGGACAGAGGAGCCTAATGGGCTACAGTCCATGGTGTCACAAAGAGTTGGACATGACTGAGCACACATACACACATATTTGTATAAATATTATTTAGGTTTCCATTTTTAAAAATTCTTAAAACTCTATACAAAACTTACAGTTAAGGAAAAAGGAGGCACTGAATCTATTGAAGAATTGGCAGGCAACAGGTATCTCTATAATATTGAGGTTTTAGAAAGTTTAAAATATCCACAAACTCACAATCCCTTCAAAATATAGAAACTCTTTCTCCTTCCCCAGAGTGTGGGCTTGACTTAGTGACTTGTTTCAGATACATAGAAAAAAGCAGGAGTGGCATTAGACTGTCTTTTTGTTGGATCTCTCTCTCTCAAGGAAGCCAGCTGTCAGGTTGCCATCTGGAAAGAGCTGTTTGGTGAGGAGCTGATGCCTCTAGCCAACAGCCAGTTAGGGACTGGTGCCTCCTGCCAACTGCCACATATGAGAGCTTGAAAGTGGCTCCTCCACCCAAGGCAAGCCCCCAGATCACTACCTTCTCCCAGCTGACATTTTGATTGCGATTCCACAAAAGACCTGAGCCGGAAACCCAGAGCTAATCTGCCCCCGAGTACCCGAACTACAGGAACTGTGAGATAATAAATATTTGGTGTTATACTCCTTATTTTTATATCACTTATACTGAGTTTGGGGTAATTTGTTTTGCACCAAGAGGTAACTAATACATGTATTCATTTCTATGAATATGGTACGACTCTCCATTTTTTAATCTTCTTTAATGACATTCAACAACTCACTTTCCATAAAGCTCTGTGAAAAATATTCCTCAATACTTTAAAATTTTGATGCTGTTGTAATTTTTTTTCTTTTCTGTTACTGCTGAGATTAAACAGCATTCATTTTGTGTGTTTTATATTCAGCATTTCCAAATACTTATCTGCAAATGATCTGGAGTTTTCTACATAGATAATCATATTATCTGTGAATGATAAGGGTTCGTTTTTCAATTCCTGTAGTAAATTTTACTGACCGGTATCTCTAATACAATGATGAAGATAACTGACAGCAAGAAATTTTCTCATACATGATTTTAAAAGGAATACATTCAACATGTCATCATTATGTGTGAAATCTGCTATTAATATAATCTCTTTATAAATATTCTTTACAAAATATTAAGTTCTGTTCTATTCCTTATTTATCAAGACTTTTATCATGAATATTAAACTTTGTTAAAAGCCTTTTATGCATCTAGTGATGTGATTGTATGATTCTCCTTCATCCTCTTAATAACATTAATTGATTTTCTCTCATTAAAAAAATTTACATTCCTGAACTAGACATTAATTTCTTAACCAACTGTGTCTTGATTTGGGAAGCAGAAATGAGGGTTTAAGAATTAACTGCATCCTCTTCCCAGAGGAAAGGATTGGGAGTTTGGGATTAACAGATGCAAACTATTATATAGAGAAAAATAAACAACAAGGTCCTACTGAATAGCATACATGCATACTCAGTCGCTCAGTTGTGTTCAACTCTTTGCAACCTCAGGGACTGTAGCTCATCAGGCTCCTCTGTTCATGGGATTTCCCAGGCAAGAACACAGGAATGGGTTGCCATTTCTATCTCCAAGGGATCTTTCTGACCCAGGGATCAAACTCGAATCTCCTGCTTCTCCTGCATTGGCAGGAGGATTCTTTACCGCTGCACCACCTGAGAATAGGAAACTATATTCAGTATCATGTGATAAACCACAATGGGAAAAAACATGAGAAAGAATGTATGTGTATAACTGAATCAGTTTGCTATACAGCAGAAATTAACACAACATCGTAAATCAACTATACTTCAATAAATTTTAAAAAAGAAGACTGAACCGCCCCTCAAAGTGGTTAACCTATTCAATATGACTGTAATCTTTACAAGCAGAGAAATATAAGTGATTTTTGCTTTTATATGTACCCATCAAACAATTGTATTTATTATTGTGATCCAGAGCTACTTTAAAAGGGAGTTAGCTATGGAGACAGTAAAAAGATCAGTAGTTTCCAGGGTCTAGTCGGGGGGCGGGGGGAGGGATGAACAGGCATGACATAGAGGACTTTCAGGGCAGGGAAAATAGTCTGTATGATATTATAAAGGTGGATACGTGTCATTATATATTTGTCAAAACCACTGAATGTACCACAGCAAGAGTGAATCCCTAACGTAAACTGTAGGCTTTGGATGATGATGACGTGTCAGTACAGGTTCATCAACTATAACAAATACACCACTCTGGTGGGAATGTTGATAGTCAAGGAGGCTGTATGGAAGCCAGAGGTATTTGAGAACTTTCTGTAATTTCCACTCGATTTTGCTGTGAACTTAAAACTTCTTGTAACAATAGTCTTTTCTTTTTTTTTCAAGAGAGAGTGGATTTGGTTGTTTCATGTTGGAACTGCATATTGAAGTGATTCATGGGCCCTGGGTTTATCTCTAGAATTGACAAATACTGAAATATGAAACATGCTTTTACACTTTTTTTTTTACTTTGCAAAGGATGGAAGGGGAGGTAAAGGGAGATGCAAACGATTTTGAATGTTACATTTCCACAGTTTGAAGCTTTTGTACTGCATTAATATGGGAAAATATTCATGCTTGCAAAAGCCTTGTTTGGCTTACGTTTGCACTGCTTTGCTTTTCAAGAAAACAGAAACGACTATAAACAACAACTTACTCAATGCCACAGATGAGTTAAGGTTGCCAGATTTTGTGATACTGTGTACTTGAAATCATTTCTTGTGATTATAATCATAAAGTAAGTCTTCTTATGATCTCATTGTAACCCACTTTTTCTCGATCCTGCTTCCTGATCTTAGTGAGACATTCCAACTCAAAATATACTGGATTCTGGTTGTTCATTTATTGAGTGCATAATATATGTAAGGCACCATGCTAAATGCTGTGTTCAGTCCTTCGAGAATGAACTAGAAGACCTCCTCAGAAGTTTAAAAACCTGCACTGCCATCTGAACAATATTTTACTCACGTGTGTGCATGCTAAGTCGCTTCAGTTGCGTCCAACTCTTTGCGACCCCATGGATTGTAGCCCACCAGGCTCCTCCACCCATGGGATTTTTCAGGCTAGAATACTGGAGTGGGTTGCCATGCCCTCCTCTAGGGGACCTTCCCAACCCGGGGATCGAACTCCAGTCTTCCGCTTGGCAGGTGGATTCTTTACCACTAGCACCACCTGGCGGAGAAGGCGATGGCACCCCACTCCAGTACTCTTGCCTGGAAAGTCCCATGGATGGAGGAGCCTGGTGGGCTGCAGTCCATGGGGTCGCTAAGAGTCGGACATGACTGAGCGACTTCACTTTCACTTTTCACTTTCATGCATTGGAGAAGGAAATGGCAACCCACTCCAATGTTCTTGCCTGGAGAATCCCAGGGATGGGGGAGCCTGGTGGGCTGCCATCTATGGGGTCGCACAGAGTCGGACACGACTGAAGTGACTTAGCAGCAGCAGCACCACCTGGGAAGCCCAATTTTACTCACAGTCTCAAGCCAAATAAACTATCTGGCAATGCTAACAACAATGCCAGATTCTGCTCTTCTTATAGATGTCACTTACGAAAACAAGAAGAAAATTTCTTGTAAGGGAACAAGTAAAAATATTTTTCTTCTAGAGGAAAACTATGAAAAGACAATTTAAAAAAACACTTTGCCTCAAAGGAGAATGAATTTGATACCCATCTTTTTAGAAACCCAGCTAGATTAAAAATAAGTAACTTCTTTCTCATTTAAGACTGGGAACATCATTTGCAATCCGACTGTGAAATTCATCATGCCTTTAGGATTCATGAAGTTTCATGAGAGTCTCAAAATAGT
Source organism: Bubalus kerabau (assembly GCF_029407905.1). Lineage (NCBI taxonomy): Eukaryota > Metazoa > Chordata > Mammalia > Artiodactyla > Bovidae > Bubalus > Bubalus kerabau. The sequence continues at coordinate 145,132,304 of NC_073647.1, read as the reverse complement.
TGTCCCCTTTCCAGAGGAGTCAAAAAAATTTTTTATTAGAAAAAAAATAATGAAATAGAAACTCTGCTTCTCTGGTTTGAAAGTCAGTACAAATGCTTTCATGAGAAAGCTGTGAAATGCAGTCCCTGTGTTGTAGAAACATCTACATTTGGGGCTACTTTCACATCAAAGCAACCAAGCAATAAAAGCCTAATGGCATCACAGAGTTTTTCCAGGGAGTATTTCACGTCTTGATCCACTGAGGCTTCCCTTCATGCTATTAGGTAAATATTAAATTATATCTGAAGAAATATAAGTATTTATAGACAGAAACTAAGTTTGAGAGATTTAAGACTGTTTTATTCTTTTGTAGCATATTTGCTTGAGTGTGAAAAAACAAACCAAGAAACAAAGTAAGTTGCTTGGTAAATTTTCACCACAATTTTCTTAAAGAAAAAAACTATGTAAAGAATTCCTTGTCAAAGAATATTTATAAAACTATGGAAGAAACACTGTGTAATTTCTAGTAGACAGTCCAAGATTTGTTAAAACCCATTGGGCCTCCGTTGTGTTATCCGTGTATTAGGGATAAAAAAAGACTTCTTTCAGAGTTCAGATTAAATAAAACTCCATACATGAAAACATCTAGCATAGCTGCCTTACAACAGAAGTTTTTAAAATGGTAATATTTCCAAAGAACAAAGTACCCATAAGAAATACCAACTGCTATTCCCATTACCATAAGGAGGAGAGCCTGGGGAAAACTTCGACATTCTGGGATTTCTATCTTTAACACTATTTTACCCAGTTAGTCTATGCTATCTTCCTAAGAGGAATAGGTAGTTGCCATTATTAGGGCCTTTTCCACTGCAAGAAAGAGAAACCCAACACCATCTAGGTTAAGTAAAAAGGTGATAACTGGCTGATATAACTGGCAAGCCCATGGATGAATCTGGCTTCAGGCACAGAGTCTCAAGTGTGGTCACTTCTTTGCTTCCCCATTTCTGAGCTCCAGTGAATTCTGTTAGTTCGTTTTAAAGAAAAAATATTCTGACACTTGTTAAAATTATAAAGAATTTATTCAACACTATGACGATAGGCGGAGAAGGCACTGGCGACCTACTCCAGTACTCTTGCCTGGAAAATCCCATGGGTGGAGGAGCCTGGTAGGCTGCAGTCCATGGGGTCGCTAGAGTCGGACACGACTGAGCGACTTCACTTTCACTTTTCACTTTCATGCATTGGAGAAGGAAATGGCAACCCACTCCAGTGTTCTTGCCTGGAGAATCCCAGGGACGGGAGCCTGGTGGGCTGCCGTCTATGGGGTCGCACAGAGTCGGACACAACTGAAGCGACTTAGCAGTAGCAGCAGCATGGCAATAGGAGAGAGAGATTGGGCTCTACTCCTAACACAATATGGGCGAGTGAGGATTTATAGCTAGAAAGCAGGGTGAGGGGATCAGTGGGTAGAAAATTACTCAGAAGAGACACAAAAGGTGAAGAGATTCCTACTAAAGGCAGGCCAAAGACTTAGGCATCAAAAGTGGAGGATCAGAAACTTGATCAGATATCAAAGGTGATCAGATATCAAGTGGAAGGGGGTGAGATTCTCAACCAACTAACTTAGCTGGATTCTTGTTAAGGCTGGGCTATGCAGGCCCAGTTGGAGAAGGCGATGGCATCCCACTCCAGTACTCTTGCCTGGAAAACCCCATGGATGGAGGAGCCTGGTAGGCTGCAGTCCATGGGGTCGCGAAGAGTCGGACATGACTGAGTGAAATGAGTGAAGTGAGTGAATTCACTTTCACTTTTCACTTTCCTGCACTGGAGAAGGAAATGGCAACCCACTCCAGTGTTCTTGCCTGGAGAATCCCAGGGACAGGGGAGCCTATTGGGCTGCCGTCTATGGGGTCGCACAGAGTCAGACTCGACTGAAGCGACTTAGCAGCAGCAGCAGCAGCGTGCAGACCCGGTAAGGAAAGGATGGACATAGAAGACCAAGGTGGAGGCCTAGTTGAGAAGAGGGCTCAGAGGAGCCTAACTAGAGTTTGGTCCAGGAGAGAATCTTTTTCACCCTCTACATGCCAGTCAAGATTTATATCCTTCTGTTCTAGAAAACTCAAGAGCAAACACTGATCTTTCCTAAGACCTCTGGTTCAAAATGTTTCTGATTAATCTGGTATGGTCCCCATGCCTATCTATTAACCAATCACCACATCTACATTACCATGATGGGTCAAACTTGGTTTATGCTTCCTCTCCTATAAGTGACAAAGAATCCCCTTGAAACCATACAGTAGAGAGGAGAAGAGTCACACAGGAACCAGAAAAAGGAAGATGGACAAAAATGCCAGGTGCTCAAAATTTGTGGTTGCCACAATACATCACATTTATAGTATATATTTTCCGCAAGACTTTGAATAACAAATAGAAACAGTAACAAGAGAAAGCATTTTAGATGTGGTTCACCTATACACAACACATGATGCTTTGAACTACTTTATGTACTTTCCTTAGTTCCCAGAACAATAAAACCCCAGCTGCTCTGCTTGTTTTTCCCAGCCAGACAACTCTTCCACATGCATGCAATGGACTACTCTTAGCTCTTAATTCTATTAGAGAAAGCCCTGCTCATTGTCCAAGGCCTCATTAAATGCCATTCCCAACGTGTTGTTTTTCTAATCAATATGGCACATGTCTCATTCCTCCTCATCACTCACAATCCCACCGCCCCCTTAGATTGTGAGCTTTGTCTCCTGTAATGTAGCATATATCTTGGAAAGCTTCAAAATGGTTCTGCAATTAAAGCAAGAGTTCAAATAAAATGTGTTAATATATTAATTCTCTTTTCTTAGGAATACATTCTGAATGTATAAACCCTTGCTGCTGCTGCTGCTGCTGCTGCTGCTAAGTCGCTTCAGTCATGTCCAACTCTGTGCGACCCCAGAGATGGCAGCCCACCCGGCTCCCCGGTCCCTGGGATTCTCCAGGAAAGAACACTGGAGTGGGTTGCCATTTCCTTCTCCAACGCATGAAAGTGAAAAGTGAAAGTGAAGTTGCTCTGTCGTGTCCGACTCCTAGCCACCCCATGGACTGCAGCCCACCAGGCTCCTCTGCCCATGGGATTTTCCAGGCAAGAGTACTGGAGTGGGTTGCCATTGCATTATAAACCCTTAGCTCTTGACTTTTTCCAAAGCTTAGGCTTACCTTAAACTGAATGATTATTTGGGAGTTCACATATCTGTAGATACACTGTGTGTGTGTCTCAGTTGTATCTGACTCTTTGCGACCCCACGGACTGGAGCCCTCCAGGCTCCTCTGTCCATGGGATTTTCCAGGCAAGAATACTGGAGTGGGTTGTCATTTCATCCTCCAGGGGATCTTCCCAATCCAGGGATCAAACCTGCATCTCTTGCATCTCCTGCATTGGTAGAATAAGAGGCTAGTTTAAGGCACTCTTTCTCAATCCTTTGGAATTCTGTCTTATCCAGTGTTCATTTCACTACTCTACAACATCAGGAAAGGACACTTTGTGTGATTTTGTACAACATAAGAAAGAATATAAACTAGAATATTCATGACAAGACTTTGTCCTGATCGCCAGAGAATAGCAAGTAGGACTCAGATCACAGGGCTGGAGAGTCTCATAATGACTTGGAGTAAGAATTGGTCTCTGGAAGTGAGGAGAGGCATGGACTCTCTTAGCCCACATTTGGTTATATTTTAAATGAAATTAGAGAGAATGGCTGATTTGCATTGCTGTATGGCATAAACCAACACTACATTGTAAAGCAATTCTCTTCCAATTTAAAAAAAAAAGAAAAATTTTCAAAAAAGAAAGATATTAGAGAGTGTGCAAATGTGCAGAAGATCAAACAAAAGTGCAATTGAAGGAAGCTTCAGTCAGGAGGACACTGGTGCACAAATACACGAGCCTGTTTATGATGACCATGGAATGCTGATTTGGAACTTAAGAGCATTTCCCTTTGAATGAGCACCCCTACTTCACCTCCCCTCCCCCATCTCAAGCCTTTCTCCCGCCTCCGCAGGCAGCCTGTCTAAACAGAAGCCTGACATTTCTTTCAGAATCGCTCTCCATGGGGGCACTCCCTGAGGGATTATCAATTTTCCTGGAACTTTGAAAGTAACTCAGTAAACAGGCCTCTACTCCTTTTTCATCCTCATCATTGTTATTGATGATCCCTGAGATTTGAGCTGAATAAGATCTAAGACCACAAACTCAGTCCATGACATGAACCAGCAGAGCCCCACTCGCTACTGTTTACTATCACCCAGCTGGCGGGACCTTCAAGCTATTTCCTTCAAATCGACATGCTTAATATGGGCCAGTGGCATGATGTCCAGAGAGAGGGCTTTTCGTAGTACGTAGAAAAAGGAAAGAAAAGGAAAGGCGAGGAGGTTCCCACAAACTGTGGGAATAACTCAGGGAATAAACTTAATAGCAAATTTATACAATAGTAATGACCAAGAAGCCATTTCAGCTACAAGAACTGAGCCAATTTGAAAATGAAATGAAATGAAAATGAAGAGGGAAGTAATGCAGATGAACTGCAGTTCAGGTATCTCATGTTCAGATGCCCTGTATTTTCAAAATTCAACTTATTAACTCTCCTTCTGATCTGCTCTTGCACACACCTCCCAAAAAATGATGGCGGGGGGGATGGACTGGAAGTTTGGGATGAGCAGATGTAAACCATTATAAACAAGATGGATAAAAAACAAGGTCCTAGGATGAGATGGCTGGATGGCATCACTGACTCGATGGATGTGAGTCTGAGTGAACTCCAGGAGTTGGTGATGGACAGGGAGGCCTGGCGTGCTGCGATTCATGGGGTCGCAAAGAGTCGGACATGACTGAGCACTGAACTGAACTGAACTGAACTGAACTGTACAGCACGAGGGTATTCAGTGTCCTATGATAAGCTATAATGGAAAAAAATATGAAAGAGAATGTATGTATAAGTATGTATAACTGAGCCACTTTGCTACACAGCAGAAATTAATACATTATAAAGCAGCTATACTTGAATAAAATAAAAACTTTTAATTAAAAAAAAAACGAGGGAACTCAGATTTCCCAAACATCAACAATATGTTGGCCAAGTGAAAGAACACAGAAACTTGTGTTTGTGTTTGCATGATGGCAATAGGGAGTTCCTCACATACACTCTTCAGAAAGAACAGAAGATGGCTCTCTTGAGATTGTAACTAACTAATGTTTTCAGCCTTGAGCAAGTTACTTCTTCTGACTCTCAGTTGCCCCATATATAAAATCAACGTAGTTATATCAGCAGTTGTAATGAAGTTCCAGTAAGTAATGAATGAGATATTTGTGGAAAACATTCAGTCCAGTTCCAAGCAGAATGAGTGATCAATTACAGAACTGTTTTATTTTTACTGCTGTTATTGAAAGTACTATATGTCAATCTCTAGATGCAGATCAATATTTACAACCAAGTCTAGTTCTGTATATCAATATTTGAATATCTATATGCCAATACTTAGATATCTGTAGGCCCACACCTACAACTGAGGACCCTGCCACCATTCTTCTATCAGGCATGTGAACTGTGAATGATCTTCTTATTGAATAAATTGCAGGTCAAGGAATTAGGAAAACATAATATAGAGCAACTCTATTTTCTGGACTACATATCACTTGCCTTTCACCTGGAGAACTAAGGCCCAAATGACATTAAACCAGTTATAATAAATGCTAAAGAAGATATGCATTTTTGCATCAAATATATGGGGCATTAATATATACATGGTTTTAATTGATAAACATATTCATATACCTTACATTTTAACATGCTGCTCTTACATAAGGACAGCATGTGATAGGCTGAATAATGACCCCAAAGATGCCCACATCCTAACCCCCTGAACCTATCTTACCTAACATGGCGAAAGGGACTGCAGATATGATGAAGTTAAGGATCTTGACATGGAGACATTATTCTGGATTATTCAAATAGGTTGAATATAATCATAGGAACCCAGAGGAGAGAGATAAGAAGAGGGAGGGACAGGGAAAGACACCAAGGGTAGAAGCAGAGTTCAAAGACACAGAAAATGCCTCATGGTTGCTTTTGAAGATGGATGAAGGAATCCTGAGTCAAGGAATGTGGACGGCCTCCAGAAGCTGGAAAAGATGAAGAAATAGATTGCCCCACAGAGCCTCCAGGAGGTATGCAGGCCTGTGAACCTATGTGAGGCTTGTGATCTCCAGAACTGTAAGATACTAAATCTGCAGTGCATGAAGCCACTAAATTTGTGGTATTTTGTTACAGCAGCCAGTGGAAACTAATACAATGCAGAAATCTGATGTGACTCACACCCTTCAGTGAGAGCCTTGGAAATGTAAATCGCCAGGCCTCAGGTTTGTCTTCTGGGGCAAGGATAGGTATTTGTTGATTTGGAAACTGCTGATGCCCAGGCAAACTGTCTAGTAAACACTACTGAAGTCCAGTTCTGTCGCTATTTTTACCACCCTGTATGCAGATAAGGGTCTCTTGAAACAAAAGATTCCATGTAAACATGACCTGGACTTTTCAATACTTATCATCATCTGCAAAGTCTCTTATCTGCAACTCAGAGGAGTTGTTTAATAGAGCAGATTGGGTCACAATCTATAAGAAACACAGAGATAACTGAGGGCAGCCATACCCTCCTACTCCTAGTCCCCACGGCAATACAGAAATGCAAAAATTTAACAAACACAGCTTCTTTCTTTCTCTTAATAGTATATCTATTCCCTGTAACTCCCAACCACTTGGTGTTTTCCTCTGCTTGGGCTATTCTTCAAGAATGCCCACCCGCTCCCCTTTCCCCATTGTGGTCTCTCTCTCTCCTGCTTTCTCTTCATCCTGGGTATTATTTGACAGAAGAATCTTCTGACAGATGAGGGGACTAGAAGAAATCCTGCCTGGTGCTATAGAAAACACTTGGCTGATGTCTTTGGGGGTAAATGTGATCCTAAAAGAAAATTTCCCAGGCCTTTTTTTTTTTTGCAGGCTTTTCTGAAACATTTTCTGGCACTAAAAGTAAACTTATGGATTCCAGGCCCCTCTGTGGGATCTTTGATCTAGGGCTGCTCCAGAAAGCACATTCTCTATGCATTATGCATTTCGTAATTTGCTGTTCCGTGGTCCATTTCCTCAAATCTGCCGTCAGTGCAGACTTTCCCTGGTCTGTGGATTCACTCTCCTGTCAGCTTCCTCCTGTCTTATCTTTCCTCCTCTCTTTCTCTTTTGTGTTCTTTTTCTGTCTTCTTCATTTTCACTTTCTCTCTCCCCCTTCTACTTTGACCAAGGCCATGAAAGTGAAAGTGTTCATCACTGAGTTGTGTCCAACTCTCTGTGACCCCCATGGACTATAGCCCACCAGGCTCCTCTGTCCATGGAATTCCCCAGGCAAGAATACTGGAGTGGATTGCCATTTCTTTCTCCAGGGGATCTTCTTGACCCAGAGATCAAACCTGGGTCTCCTGCATTGCAGGCAGATTCTTTACCATCTGAGCCACCAGGGAAGCCTGACCCAGGCCATACAAACCAGGTTTTCCTAGCCTTTCAAGGCAGAAGGCTTATCATGATACTTTGTGGGAGCAAGTCAATTTTCCAAGGGTATCAGGTCAGTCATGAGTGTTGGTAGCTTTGCAAGGGTCATGGAGACTTTTTAACAGACTCTCTCACTTGAATCAGCCCTCAGTAGCTTAGCATCACCTGCTCACAGGGAGATGCACAGATGGTGATTTTGAGGGATTTACACCCCTATTAACTTCACGGAGCAGACTCTAGGTAAGGAAATGACTATGTGCACAAGAGGAAATGAATTACTGAGTAAGATGACATCAAATGGCTAGGCTGAATGGCAGAAGATCATGTCCTACAAACACACGGGGAAGGAAGACACTTCATCTGGAACAACAGAACACTGGAGACGTTTCTGACTTAGGTGTGTGTTCTCAGGGCAGCTGAATTTCTGTTTTGCCACTGACAAGCCTTGTGACTTTCAGCGTGTTAATTCAATTCTCTGAGCCTTAGTATCTTCGTCTACAATAAAAAATCCAGGTGTGGTTTACTTGCCTCATAGTGTTGTTCTGAGAATGAGATGAGAAGGGGCATGGAAAATGCAGAACACACTGTCTGCCCCATAATGTGACCTAAGATTCATTCAGTTCAGTCTCTCAGTCATGTGACTTTTTGCGACCCCATGGTCTGCAGCATGCCAGGCCTCCCTGTCCATCACCAACTCCCGAAGTTTACTCAAACTCATGTCCATTGAGTCAGTGATGCCATCCAACCATCTCATCCTCTGTCGTCCCCTTCTCCTCCTGCCTTCAATCTTTCCCAGCATCAGTGTCTTTTCCAATGAGTCAGCTCTTCGCATCAGGTGGCCAAAGTATTGGAGTTTCAGCTTCAGTATCAGTCCTTCCAAATGAATATTCAGGACTAATTTCTTTTAGGATGGACCGGTTGGATCTCCTTGCAGTTCAAGGGACTCTCAAGAGTCTTCTCCAACATCACCGTTTCACAGCATCAATTCTTTGGTGCTCAACTTTCTTTATAGTCCAACTCTCACATCCAGACATGACTACTGGAAAAACCATAGCTTTGACTAGACAGATTCATTAGGTGCTATAAATTTATCCTTAGTGAATGTCTCAGTTCGTTTGGGCTGCTGTAACAAAATACCACAGACAGGGTGGCTTACATACAACAGAACCTGACTTCTGGTTCTGGAGACCGGAAGTCAAGGTGAGGGTGCCAGAATGATCAGGTTGGGAAAGGCCTCTTCAGGGTTGCAGACTGCTCACTTCAGCTGTGTCTTCACGTGGTGGGAGGAGCAAGGGAGCTCTCTGGGGCCTCTTTATGGGACCATTAACCTCCATGCATGAGCGCTCCACCCCGTGACCTCGTGACCCCCAAAGGCCCCACCTCAAAATACCATCACAGTGGGGACTAGGATTTCAACATATGGCCTGGGGTGTGGCTGTGGGGAGGACACAAACATTCAGATCATAGCACGGAAGCTAAAAGAAACCATTTTGTAGCTCTTCCGTGCTTATATGGTCTAATTTAATAACCATAATAACCCTACCCAGTACATAATCTGAAGTCAGAAACTTTGGGAAGGTCATGTACACACTGCTATATTTAAATAGATAACCAACAATGATGAAAAAAGAAACTCTGAAAAGTCGGAGACCTTATCCTATTTGACTTGATGGGAGGCACGAGACTTTCTGGACTGAAGAGCAATTTATTACTCAAGGCAAAAACAACCAGAGCAGTAACGTAGCGCCACTTTCCCAAGCCCTCATCCCCACGGGGTGATGGAATGAAAGCCAGATGTTACCTGCACACGCAACAGCATTGCAGCCTCTGAGAGGAACCCCCAAATTCAGAGGCCCAGAGCTTATACAGTCTGCTAGCACATCTGCCCATCTCCCCTACCTCCAAAAAAGAGAAAGAAGACTCAAGAAGCAAATCGTATCCAGCCGGGGATTAGGGAGGGGGGCCTTTAGCTTCCTTACCTCAACATAAGGCAAATGGCTCTGAGCTCAGGCTCTAAATCTCTCCAACATTAGGGAAATGCTATCTCTAGCTTCTGAGGCCTTTGCTTAGAAAACCTGGACCTGGTGAAAACATGGGAACAGTTATGGAGAATTATCTGCAAACTGGTATCATCCACGTTACACGGACATAATGCTGGTTGTGCCCCTTGGGCTCAGGAGTAGGAGACACTGAGGCTGAGTCATTAAGCCAACTCTCTTTCTTTAATTTGTCTACACAACCAATAAATAGTATCATTTATTACATATGTAAGAGCCAAGCCTTAAAGTGCTTAATTCATCTGAGCCCTTTGGCCATGCTGGGGAAAGTAAACTTGGCTATAAAGTAATCAAGTCAGCCATGGAGATTCTTTTGCAACATATCCCCAACTTTTAGGCTTACTATTTCCTTCTCCAACCCTAAACTGACTTTTTATCTGTTCCGTTTCTTTAGGGCATTTAAAAATAATATTGAAAATAAATGTGCATAATGTTTTTTTCCCTTTTAGTTATAGAGTCGAATTTGAAACCGTTGCATTTTAGAGCTGGCAGACACTTTAGAGAAGTGTCTCGTATTTTAAATTTTTTTTAACTGAAGTATAGTTGCTGTATAACATTTTATAAGTTATAGGTTATGGTATAGTGATTCACAATTTTTAAAGGTTATACTCCATTTATAGTTACTATAAAATACTGGCTACATTCCCTGTGCTGTACAATATATCATTATAGTTTATTTTATACCTAAGAGTTTGCACCTCTTGATCCCCTACCCCTATCTTACCACTACCCCTTCCCTCTCCCCACTGGTAACCACTAGTTTGTTCTCTAGAGTTGTGAATCTGCTTCTTTTTAGTTATAGTCACTAATTTGTTGTATTTCTTAGGTTCCATATATAAGTGATATCACACAGTATTTGTCTTTCTCTAATTTCACTTTGCATAATACCCTCAAGTCCATCCATGTTGTCACAAATGGCAAAGTTTCATTCTTTTTTTATGGCTGAGAGTAGCCTGGCTGGCTATAGTCCATGGGGGTCACAAAGAGTCGGACACGACTGAGTGACTAAGCATGGTATTTCATCATATATGTACTAATATACATTTCATTATATATATATATATATATATATATATATGTGTGTGTGTGTGTGTGTGTGCGTTCAATACACACACACCACCTCTTCTTGATCTATTCATCTGTTGATGGACATTTAGGTTACTTCTGTATCTTGGCAATTGTACATAGTGGTGCTATGAACATTGGGGTGCATGTATCTTTCCAAATTAATGTTTTTTTTATATATATACCCAGGAGAGGAATTCCTGGGCTGTAGGTAATTCAGATAGAAAAATCCCTGAGAACTACTAATTCAATTTTATAGTTAATCAATATAATTTCAAGTGGTTAATAGAAGTAACTGCAGGTGGTTAAGAGAGATGTGGTCCTAAAATTTTTATAACATTGGAGAACCAGCTCAGTGGCTTCTCTAGCAGGCACACAAATATTCATTCATAGTACTATCTTTGCATAAATAGTTCTCATTCTTGGTTTCCTTTCATTTAACCAGGTGTATAATTTCAATTCTGTTTATCCTCTTACAATGACAGCTAAAGGTTACATCTCAGAATGTAGAGGTCTGACTTAAGTGTAGTACTTAAATTCTAATAATAATGAAAAATAACTCATCAGTGAGAACCCTTTTGGAAAAGATCACTGAAGGAGAAAATTGTTCTTGACAGCATGAAGAGCGTGGCTCAGCTCCACCGATGGGCAGTCATGAAGCATGGGAGAAAAATCAGCATTAACATCAGATAACGTTCTTCCAGGGCCATCAAAATTCTCTCTCATCTTCCACAAGTAAAGTACTCTGTTCCTCACCTGTTTCATTTGAATTAGCTGCAAGAGACAGGAAAGGATGGTGTTCATTTCACTGCTCTGCAATTGCCCAGAAGTCAAGCTTTATAATGCAAAATATTTGCATTTTGTCTATTTCTTGAAGTGTGAACATCAAAGGGGATGCAAGACAAATAACAGCCCTAGGTCTTATCCCCCTTCTGCCTAAGCTGATACCCGGACAGTGCTCCTCTGCATGGCGGTGTGGGACTGGAAATGACTGTGAAAGCTGGAGTTGTGCCAAGTGAATTTAACCATCAGTCAGGACAATGATGATTGTACTGTCAATTACAACACGTGTGCCAAACTATTAACACCTCTAATTGTCTATTATAAGTATATAGGGAAATAAAACATAGCAAAGCACTTATTTATTTGGTACATGGTAATTCTAATAAAACATCAGAAACATTAAGAATCAAAGTGTGTTTTGTTTGTGAACCATTCATTATATAACTCATGATAAGTATCTTTCCTACACCTTGGAACACTGCCATACTCCTTTTTAAATGTGGATCTGCTTCTAGCATTCTATGCTTTGTCCCTTCAGTATCAGAAATGATCTCTGAGTTCCTTCGGTGTGAACCTTCCTGGCAGCATCACTTCCTTTGAACCAACTCCATCCTTTTCGTCTCAACCACTTTCCTCCTTTACGCTGCTATGTTCCCCTTCACTAGGTTTCTCTGGCTGCATATCTCAAGTCTCTCAAATGGTAGTAGCGTCAGTATTTCTGCAGTCAGCTTTTTCTTCTGAAATTCTACTTATGCTTGATTTGCATTTTATTTCCAGCATTATCACTTCATTTCTTTGCCTCACTTTCTTTTTTGTTGGCCTATGCCCTCTTTCAACTGTCCACTCTGTAGGCTGCCATGTGGGTATATCACTGGGGGATGAAGAGGCAACACAGCTACATGCACTGCTGTGTGTGAAGGACATGTGCACTGATCAAGAGGAGATGAAAGTGACGGCCACTAGCCAAATGCCCAATATACCAAGTGATCAATTTGTCTAAATGCAACTAACTGAAGGATTAATTTGCAAAATGACTGATTTGCCAAATGACCAAATGATTAAATTCTCCAAAATTACTCACTGTCTAAAACCTTTCTTTAAAAGATGGTCTTCTTGAATATATTTAATGAATTTTTTTTTAGGATCATGTTATCTTTAACTATAGTAAATACAAATAATGAATAACTGCTTTGGAATATAATCAATAATGTATTCAACATATTTATCAGTCAGTTCAGTTCAGTCATTCAGTCATGTCCTACTCTTTGCAACCCCATGGACTGCAGCACACCAGGTTTCCCTGTCCATCACCAACTCCCAGGGCTTGCTCAAACTCATATCCATTGAGTCAGTGATGCCATCCAACCATCTCATCCTCTATTGTCCCCTTCTCCTCCTGCCTTCGATCTATACCAGTATCAGCGTCTTTTCCAATGAGTCAGTTCTTCCCATCAGGTGGCCAAAGTATTGGAGTTTCAGCTTTAGCATGAGTACTTTCAATGAATATTCAGGACTAATTTCCTTTAGGATGGACTGGTTGGATCTCCTTGCAGTCCAAGGGACTCTCAAGAGTCTTCTCCAACACCACAGTTCAAAAGCATCCATCCTTCAGCGCTCAGCTTTCTTTATGGTCCAACTCTCACATCCACACATGACTACTAGAAAAACCATAGATTTGACTAGACGGACCTTTGCTGGCAAAGTAATATCTCTGCTTTTTAATATGCTGTCTAGGTTGATCATAGCTTTTCTTCCAAGGAGCAAGCATCTTTTAATTTCATAGCTGCAGTCACCATCTGCAGTGATTTTGGACTCCCAAAAAATAAAGTCTCTCACTGTTTCCATTGTTTCCCCATCTATTTGCCATGAAGTGATGGGACTAGATGCCATGATCTTAGTTTTTTGAATGTTGAGTTTTAAGCCAGCTTTTTCACTCTCCTCTTTCACTCTCATCAAGAGGCTCTTTAGATCTTCGCTTTCTGCCATAAGGGTGGTGTCATCTGTGTATCTGAGGTTATTGATATTTCTCCTGGTAATCTTGATTCCAGCTTGTGTTTAATCTGGCCCAGCATTTCACATGATGTACTCTGCATGTAAGTTAAATAAGCAGGGTGACAACATACAGCTTGTGCTTCAACCAACCTGGCATTTCACATGATGTCCTTTGCATATAAGTTAAATAAAAAGGGTGATGAAGGGGGTGGTCCTAAGATGGCAGAGGAATAGGACAGGGAGACCACTTTCTCCCCCACAAAGTCATTGAAAGATCATTTGAACACTGAGCAAATTCCACAAAACAACTTCTGAATGGTGGCTGAGGCCACCAGGCACCCAGAAAGGCAGCCCATTCTCTTCGAAAGGAGGTATGACAAAATATAAAAGATAAAAAGAGAGACAAAAGAGTTAGGGATGGAGACCAGTCCCGAGGAGGGAGTCGTGAAAGAGGAGAAGTTTCCAAACACCAGGAAACCCTACAACCGGCAGGTCTGTGGGAGTTTTGGAATCTCAGAGGGCAACATAACTGGGAGGAAAAAATAAATAAATAAAACCCACAGATTGCGTGCCTAACTGCAACTCCCAGCGGAGAAGTAGCCCAGACGCTTGCCTTTGCCACCAGCAAGTGGGGGCTAAACAGGGAGGTGTGGGCTGCATTGCTTAGGGTAAGGACCAGGTCTGAATGCCCTGAGGGCAATCTGAGGGAGCTAACGTGAGATAGTAACCCAAACTGTGGGATAGACAGAGAGAAAAAAAAGAAAGAGAGAGAGAAAGAACTTTCCTACAAAAAGCTCTAACCTAAGGCACTGCTGGGCCTTAAGATCCAAAAGTCTACAAACAATAAATGCTGGAGAGGATGTGGAGAAAAGGGAACCCTCTTATACTCTTGGTGGGAATGCAAACTAGTACAGCCACTAGCAATCCCACTACTGGGTATACACATCGAGGAAACCGGAATTGAAAGAGACACGTGTACTCCAATGTTCATCTCAGCACTGTTTCCAATAGTTAGGACATGGAAGCAACCTAAATGTCCATCAGCAGATGAATGTATAAGAAAGCTGTGGTACAGATACACAATGGAATATTACTCAGCTATTAAAAAGAATGTATTTGAATCAGTTCTAATGAAGTGGGTGAAACTGGAGCCTATTGTACAGAGTGAGGTAAGTCAGAAAGAAAAACTCCAATACAGTTTAGAAAGATGGTAACAATGACCCTATATGCAAGACAGCAAAAGAGACACAGATGTACAAAACAGACTTTTAGACTCTGTGGGAGAAGGCGAGAGTGGGAAGATTTGAGAGAATAGCATTGAAACATGTATATTACCATATGTGAAATAGATCACCAGTCCAGGTTCAATGCATGAGACAGGGTGCTCAGGGCTGGTGCACTGTGGTGACCCTGAGGGACTGGAGGGGGAGGAAGGTTGGACGGGGATTCAGGATGGGGAACACATGTATACCCATGGCTGATTCATGTCGATGTTTGGCAAAAGCCACTACAATATTGTAAAGTAATTAGCCTCCAATTAAAATAAACAAATTAATTTTTTAAAGAATTTTCCACAGTTTGTTGTGATCCACACAAGGCTTTGGAGTAGTCAATAAAGCAAAGTAGATGTTTTTCTGGAACTCACTTGCTTTTTTGATGATCCAATGGATGTTGGCAATTTGATCTCTGGTTCCTTTGCCTTTTTTAAATCCAGCTTGAACATCTGGTAGTTCATGGTTCACATACTGTTGAAACCCCACTTGGAGAATTTTGAGCATTACTTTGCTGGCTTGTGAGCTGAGTGCAATCGTGCAGTAGTCTGAACATCCTTTGGCATTTCTTTGGGATGGGAATGAAAACTGCCCTTTTCCAGTCCTGTGGCCACTGCTGAGTTTTCCAAATTTGCTGGCATATTCAGTGCAGCACTTTCACAGCATCATCTTTTAGGATTTGAAATAGCTTAACTGGAATTCCATCACCTCCCTTAGCTTTGTTCGTAGTGATGCTTCCTAAGGCCCACTTGACTCTGCATTCCAGGATGTCTGGCTCTAGGTGAGTGATATCACCATCGTGGCTATCTGGGTCATGAACATCTTTTTTGTATAGTTCTTCTGTGTATTCTTGCCACCTCTTCTTAATATCTTCTGCTTCTGTTAGGTCCATACCATTTCTGCCCTTTATTGTGCCCATCTTTGCATGAAATGTTCCCTTGATATCTCTGATTTTCTTGAAGAGATCTCTAGTCTTTCCCATTCTATTGTTTTCCTCTATTTCTTTGCATTGATCACCAAGGAAGGCTTTCTTATCTCTCCTTGCTATTCTTTGGAACTCTGCATTCAAATGGGTATACCTTTCCTTTACTCCTTTGCCTTTAGCTTCTCTTCTTTTCTCAGCTATTCTCAGCTGAAAACATATTTATAATATAAAGTAATTCAACATATTTATAATATAATGTAATTCATGAAAAAGCAAAAGTTGCTCTGTTATGTCCAATTCTTTGTGACCCCATGGACTATACAGTCCATGGTATTCTCCAGGCCAAATTACTGAAGTGCATAGCTGTTCCTTTCTCCAAGGGATCTTCCCAACCCAGGGATCGAACCCAGGTCTCCCACATTGCAGACAGATTCTTTACCAGCTGAGCCACCAGTGAAGCCTTTAAAATACTTCATAATCATTAATATATTTAATAATAACTTCACTAGCATAGTTTTCCATAAATAGGAACATTAATGGAAAATACATTAATGAAGTCAAAAGCACCCTAAAACCTAGAACTTTCAACAAGTTACTGTGTCTAGAGAAAATACATTAATTGACTAAGCGTCAAGAAGAATATTTTTAAAGTATATTGTGAGCTTTTAAACTCCGATGAATCTGCCACTAGACATTAGGTGGCTTGCCCATTGGGCAATCAGCTCTCAGGAAGATGGTCCTTGGCCAACTGGTTTTTAGCACTGGTGCTTAAGAGGCCACCTCTCTGTCCCCTTCACCCATCCTCACGTTTGGTTTTGGTGTCCCAGTTGCATGCCCCCTGGTGTCCTGTTTCCTCTCTCAGGATAATTCTTGTGCTGTCTCTGTGTGTGCTAAGTTGCTTCAGTTGTGTCAGACTCTTTTGTGACCCCATGGATTGTAGCCTGTCAGGCTCCTCTGTTCATGGGATTTCCCAGGCAAGAATACTGAAGTGGGTTGCCATTTCCCCCTCCAGGGGATCTTCCCAACCCAGGGATTGAACCCACATTTCTTATGTCACCTGAATTGGCAGGCAAGTTCTTTACCACTAGCACCACCTGGGCCACCAGGGCTGTCTTGAACCTTGCTTAAATGTCTTCATTATGTTCTGCATAATGTCTTAAATGTTTCCATAACAAGCTCCCTCAGGTCAGAGCCCAAGTCGGTTGTGTTTTATTTCTGTGTCCTAGCACCGAGCACAGAATTAATCCCATTTCCGTGGGTACATTACTGACCTCTTCCTTCAAGCCAGGCACCTCACTGCTGCTTAAAAGGCATCATTGCACTTGTCCTTCATGCAGTCCCTTGAGGTGGGTGAAATTATTGTTATCACTTTGCAAAGAAGGAAACTGAGGCTGAAGCCACATAGCAAATCCCTCATAAAAGAGATTTCAGAACCTGCTTAGCAACTTCTCTGCATTAGGAATTCCATAAACATGTATTGACTTAATGAAATACTTACCAAGTTTCATCCATAGAACTGAGGCTTGAAAAACTATTATGTGCCAGGAACTTCTGGCTACATTGTCTCCATAGAGCACAAGCAGGCTTCTTGCACTGCAAGAAGGGCTTTGGGCAAGGCCCCTAGGAATCCTCTCTGGAACCCACTGGAAATCTAGTGCTGCATGAGTGTTGCTCAGATCAGATCAGATCAGTTGCTCAGTTGTGTCCGACTCTGCGACCCCATGAATCGCAGCACGCCAGGCCTCCCTGTCCCTCACCAACTCCCGGAGTTCACCCAGACGCACGTCCATCGAGTCAGTGATGCCATCCAGCCATCTCATCCTCTGTCGTCCCCTTCTCCTCCTGCCCCCCAATCCCTCCCAGCATCAGAGTCTTTTCCAATGAGTCAACTCTTCGCATGAGGTGGCCAAAGTACTGGAGTTTCAGCTTTAGCATCATTCCTTCCAAAGAAATCCCAGGGCTGATCTCCTTCAGAATGGACTGGTTGGATCTCCTTGCAGTCCAAGGGACTCTCAAGAGTCTTCTCCAACACCACAGTTCAAAAGCATCAATTCTTCAGCGCTCAGCCTTCTTCACAGTCCAACTCTCACATCCATACATAACCACAGGAAAAACCATAGCTTTGACTAGACGAACCTTTGTTGGCAAAGTAATGCCTCTGCTTTTGAATATGCTATCTAGGTTGGTCATAACTTTCCTTCCAAGGAGTAAACGTCCTTTCTTAATCAGGAAAGTGGAGATAAGGAAGCAACTTCTGGAACTACTAGCTCTGTTCTCATCCCTATTTTACCCTTATGGAAGCCAAGACATGGGTAAGTAACACATCCAAAGTCACACAGTCAATTTCCCTCTGAGTCTGATCTTCAGGGGGCTTCCCAGGTGGCTTAGTGGTAAAAAAATCCACCTGCCAATGCAGGAGATATGGGTTCAATCCCTGGGTCAGGAAGATCCCCTGGAGGAGGAAATGGCAACTCACACTAATATTTATTTTTTCCCCACTTATTTAGATATTCTTTAATTTCTTTCAACAATGATTTGTGCTTTTCAGGGTACAGGTTTTACACATTTTTGTTAAATTTAGTCCTAGATATTTTATTATTTTTGATACTATTGTAAGTGGAATTGTTTTCTTAATTTTTTTCTTGGATTATAAATTGTAAATGTATGGAATCACAATAAACTTTTTGTGTGTTGAGAGTCTTTTCTGCCTCTTTTCAACCTTTTGGACTTACTAGTTGTAATAATTATTAAACAGTTCCCTAGATTTTTCTATACACAAGGTCATGCCATCAGCCAATAGCATTTTGTTTCTTCCTTTCCAATATGGATATCATTCACTTCATTTTCTTGCCTAATTGACTTCACTAGAACCTTCAATATAATGTGGAATAGAAGTAATGAAAGTGGACATCCTTGTCTTGTTCCTGATCTTAGAGAGAAAGCATTCAGTATTTACCATTAAGTATGAATATTAGCTGGAATATATTCAACTTGATTGTGGTATTTAATCCTCTTTATGTATTGCTGGATTAGGTTTGCTCGTTATTTTGTGAGCAGTTTTGTACTCTCATATTCTTGTCTGGGAAATCCCATGGACAGAGGAGTCTGGCAAGCTATAGTCCATGGGGTTGCAGAGTTGGACACAACTGAGCACACAGATACACACTGATCTTCAGACTTAATCACTTCGCTTTATTTCATCACTCAGTCTTTTTTCAACAAACATATATGGAGCATCTTCTAAGGCGAGGCCCCATGCTAGGAGCTGAGGGGACAAAGCTAAGACCCAGATGCTGGTTTTCCAATGAGTGCCCTCCAGTTGGGGTCTCCAATATATCAATAAGCCTTCTGGCTCTGGGTCTCCACTCTTGACTATCGTGACTCCTGCCACTAGCAATAACTCACTTGTTTTCATTTATTTGGGTACTTCAAAGTTGTACTTTTCCATAGCAATGAGTAATAGTTCAAGTTTATTTCTGAAACCTGTTAGTTTTTCTTCCCCTGCTGGGAAATGGTTTCCCAGGAAGATTCCAAGAGTTTCAGAGGCATAATTTATTCAGAATGTTTAAGAGTTCACATCAGCTGGTGGCTCCTGGTTCCCTTTGCTTTTTGCTATTCAAACAGTGGAAGGGGGCCAAGTAGGCATTACAAAATAGCTCAAGTTCAGGGAAATGGAAATTGATTCAAATTAAGACAAATATTTACTAGGGTGATTTTTAACTTCCAAATGTTGAATATCAGAGAAGGAAAATGAACTGTGGTGACAATATATATCTCCTAATAGATCTTGGTTGCATGTGGCAAAAACCAAGGTGGTTTAAGCAGAAGAAAGATTTGTTTAAGGATACGGGTGTCTTATAGAACCAAAAGAAGGAATAAAGCTGGGCCTCAGGGAGGGAATATAAACAAGAACCAGAAAGGAAGCCAAAAAAAAAAAAAAAAAAAAGGCTGAGGGGCGTGTGTATGGACCATATACATTCATGCATATCTGTGTTGTTTGACTTTTTCTGCTTCTTCATCCTGTGGACAATTCTCCATTCTGTGTGGCAGAATATGGCTATCCTGACAACTGACAAGACTAAACATGACTATTCCAAGAATGGGCTTCCCTGGTGGCTCAAACAGTAAAGAATCTGCCTGAAATGTGGGAGACCCGGGTTCAATCCTGGGTCAGAAAGATCCCCTGGAGAAGAGAATGGCAACCCACCCCAGTATTCTTGCCTGGACAATCCCATGGACAGAAGAGCCTGGAGGGCTACAGTCCATGGGGTCACAAAGAGACATGACTGAGTGACTTTTCTTTCTTTTTCTTATTCCAAGAACACTCAGTTCAACTGTCTTTTAGTACCAATTTAAGTTCCCAGGAGAAAATCTCATTGGCCTATTGGGTCAGGTGTACAATCCTGATTCAAACAATTTCAGCCAGAGTGGGCTGGATCACTCACCATAACCAAGGTTCCTAGAGAGTCATCCCTATATTCAATGTTCCAACAAATATGTATTGAGTGCCTATCAGACCAGATACTGGAAAAAAGCAGTGCTCACAAAGGTATCTGAAAGGATACCATGAAAGCCTAAACCTCTGGTAGACATTAGAGGTTTTGGAATGTCTGGAGTCTTGAGTTTCATTTTACTGACATACCATGTTCTAACCTTACTCAAAAATGCCCTCTAACCTCTATCAGCCCTCTCACCTTCTGGTGGGTCAAGGCTGAGAGCACGCCTGGTGCTCTTTATCCCTCTGTGCTGTGATGAAGACATCAACCACTCAGTGCTTCAGACTATGATCTTGGGTTGGGCCCACTGAAGAGTTAAACCATTCACAACGCTCTAAAAGTGTAGCATGCACCCACCTGCACTCAAGCAATAGTATCTGACACTGCCCCGCCTCAAGGGCTTCCCTGGTGGCTCAGACAGTAAACAATCTGCCTGCAATGCAGGAGACATGGGTTCAATCCCTGGGTCGGGAAGATCCCCTGGAGAAGGGAATGGCAACCCACTCTAGTACTCTTGTCTAGGAAATCCCATGGACAGAGGAGCCTGGCAGACTACAGTCCATGGGTCCCAAAGAGTCAGATATGACTGAGCAAGTGACACAACTCCACCCCTCAAAATGCCTTAGCAGTTCCTAAAATGACTTTTAAAATTAACCAACCATATTTAATTATCCATAAACATGACTTTCTTCTTCAATAGAAACATGTAAGTTTTCAGCCACACCATCTTCACATTGTGAATCACATTCTTCCAAGTCACTCTGGGTTCAGAGTTGTGAGGTTTTATGATGTCATTTTATCATGTTCTGTTTTGATGCATCATTTAAAAAATTGATATTATTTTGTTACTTGGGGTATTTTCTTTCTACCAAGCTCTCATTCTGCAAGTGGGGTACAGATACTGCAATAAGACACAAGAAGGAAAAAAACTCTGATTACTACAGGTTTCATACTCTTTCCTTAGAGAATGGGTTCTCACACCTCACTATGCATCAAAAACCCTTGGACGGTTTGTTAAAACACAGATTGCTGGGCTCCAACTCCAGAAAGTCTGGGATGAACTATTAATAACAAGTTTCCAGGCAGTACCAATGCTGTGGCCAGGGAGCACACTTTGAGAACCACTTGCCTTAGACCTTCTCTAAATGGTTTCTTGAAACATCAAGGGCTTGAAGTTGACTAGTTGTACTTTCAGGAGTAACAACTATGACAAAGCACATTCTGCTACATGTATTTTCAGCTGATTAGATGAATTAACTGTCCCTGGAACCCATTAAAAATGTATGGCTAGCTGTGTTAACTAGAGATGTCATGTATGAATATTCAAGAAAATTTTATCAGCCTTGTGTCAGCACAAAAATCCCACTTTCACCTTTCATGCAAGTATAATTATATCTTTGAGAAAGAGATTATATACATCATTCTGTAACTTGTGTTTTATAATGATACAAAGTCCAGCGAGTTATTTTGTGGATACTAGCAAATTAATTCTAAACTTTATATGAGGAGGCCAAAGACCCAGAATAGCAAACATGAAATTGAAGGAGAAGAACATTACAGGACTGACAGAATCTGACTTCAAGGCTTAGTATAAAATGACAGTCATCAGACAGTGTGGTATTGGCAAGAGAACAGACACATAGAGCAATGGACCAGAATGGACAGCCCAGAAATGGACGGACATCAATATAGTCAACTGATCTCTGACCAGGGAGCAGAGGCCAGACAATGGAGCAAAGCCAGCCTTTTCAACAAATGGTACTAGAATAAGTAAATATCCATATGTGAAAGAAAATGAATCTAGACACAAAACTTACACCATTTGTAAAAGTTAACTCAAAATGAATCATACACCTAAATGAAAAACGCAAAGCTATAAAACTCCTAGAAGATAACACAGGAGAAAACCTAGATGACCTTGGGTATGACTTTTTAGGTTCAACACCAAAGGCACATTTCATGAAAGAAATAATTGATACAGTTGACTTCATTAACATTAAATATTTCTCCTCTTCACAAGGCAATGTCAAGAGAATGCTATGACAAGACAAAGACTAGGATAAAATATTTGCAAAAGATTCATCTGGTAAAAAAAAAAAAAAACAAAAAAAAAAAACAAAAAAAAAAACTACTGTCCAAAATATACAGAAAACTCTTAAAACTGCACAATAATAAACCACTTGAGTAAACCAATTTTAACACGGGCCAAGGACACCTCACGAAAAAGTATACAAAGATGGCACATGAACATATAAAAAGAAGCTCTTCATCATGTGTCATCAAGGAAATGGACATTAGAATGGCCCAAGTCCAGAACACTGACAACACCAAATGCTGATGATGAGGAGAAGCAACAGGAACTTTCAGTCATTGCTAGGGAAATGCAAAATGGTACAGCCACTTTGTAAGATAGTTTGCTGGTTTCTTACAAAACTAAACATACATACTCTTGACATACCATTCAGCAATACCATCCAGCATTTATCCAAATGAGTCAAAAACTTACATCCCCACACAAACCTACACAAGAATGTTTACAGTAGCTTTATTTACAATTGCCCAAACTTGGAAGCAATCAAGATGTCCTTCAGTAGGTGAATGGATAATTAAACTGTAGTACATCTGGACAATGGAATATTTTTTTAGCACTAAAAAGAAATGATCCATCAATCCAGGAGAAGACACATGAGAACCTTAAATGGATATTACTAAGTGAAAGAAACCAATCAGAAAAGACAATATACTGTATGATTCTAACTATATGACATTCTGGAAAAGGCAAAACTATGAAGACAGTGAAAAGATTCATGGCTGCCATGGGCTGGAGGGAGGGAAAGGATGAATACATGGAGCACAGATGTTTTTAGGGCATCCAAAATACTCCGGGTGATATTATAATCATGGATACATACCATTGTACATTTGTCTAAACCCCTGGTGATTCACTGGTAAAGAAATTCCCTGCCAATGCAGGAGATACATGTTCCATCCCTGGATTGGGAAGATCCCCAGGAGAAGGGAATGGCAACCCACTCCAGTGTTCTTGCCTGGAGAATCCCATGGACAAGAGGAGCCTGGTGGGCTACAGTCCATGAGGAGTCAGACACCACTTAGTGACTAAAACAACAACATAGAATGTATAACCCCAAGAGTGAACCTTAATGCAAATTCTGGACTCGGACAATAATGATGTTTCAACAGGTCAATCAGCTGTAACAAATGTAACACTCTGGTGGGACTGTTGATAATGGGGGAGGTTGTACATGTTGAGGGGGAGGAGGCAGATGGGAAATCTCTATCCATTTCTCTCAGTTTTGCTGTGAACCTAAAACTGCTCTAAAAAACAAAATCTTAACAAAGTACATTTTATTTATATATAATATATATGCATGATACAAGGTGACAGGAGCAGTAATAGCATGAAAACAATGGACTTCATTTCAAAACTGGTGCTTTGAACTATCTTTAACAGCTTTTGGATCGGCAGTATAATTTTTTAAAATTATTTTAAATTGTGATAAAACACACATAACAAAATTTATCATCTTCATCATTTGAAGCCCACAGTTCAGCAACATTAAGGATGTTCACATTGTTCTGCAACCATCACCACTATCCATTTCCCGAACTCTTCATCTTGCAAGACTGAATGAGACTCTGGGACCATTAAACAATCCATTTTCCCTCCCTTCACCCTAGAAACCTCCATTCTACTTTGTATCTCTACGAACTTGCTAAAATTTCCTCCAGTGCAGAAGTGGATAAATAACAATCAACTGAGACTTTAAAATAGCATAAAGCTATATACTAATAAACCACTTGCAGGGGAAGAGAAAAGATAAAGACAGTATGGATATCATACTAGTATCAACGCTAGTAATGCATGCTGGTACCAATTTCCCAGTAAAAGATGTTTTCTCTAAGTAACCTGCCCTAACACCCTCTCGCCTTCATCCCACACTGCCCATCTCACTTCTCACCAGATCCTAAATGGACTTGGTGCCCTTTATCTCCTTAGACTTCAGAATTCTTATTGGATAAAAGCAGTGGAATATTAAAACACTGTGAAACCCAATTTGCTTTTCTTTTTTTTTTCTCCTCATCTTTGAAACCCTGATGTTACTGAAGAATCTGAGCAGAATCATGTCCTGAGCATTATATGAAGAAAAAACCCTGCCACGACCCAAGCTGGGTGATGATGTGGACCAGGTTTGCAAGGTCGTGGAACAGGGATGAGTCAGTACTCCCCCAAATGCCTGGAAGAAGAGTTCAAAGGAAACAGCTAGCAAATTCGAACTGGAGTCAATCCCCAGGCCAAAGGTAGGCTTTTCAGTAAATTAATAATCCCTGAGTGACAACTGATGAGTTCTTTTTAAGACATTTCCCTTCACCCTCCCTCGACCCCTGACTCACATTTCATTCCTTATAAAATGAATGGAACTTCTCATAGTGACTTCTCTATGAAGACTTGGCCTTACCCTCTTGTTCTGCAGAAACCTTGAGAACACCAGATCATCAATTTACACTCAAGCCTTTCTGCAGCAGCTAGATGTTTTGGTGCCTTTCAGTCTTATATTATTGATTTTAGAGAAGTTTGCTTTAACAGAAAATAAGCAAAGGCTCTGGCAAGAAGCAGAATACTATTTCATGAACACATTGTGTATTTACCCAAATAAGCAGCTCCCAAATCATATTTTTAATGCTATATTTTCTTTCTCTAATAATACATGAATAATTTTGTAAAACTCAAAAGTGAAAAATTTCAGGTAATTAAAGGTAAATGCAGACCTGACAGCTTGGTTCAGGGGTTAAGTTGTTTGTTACATTGTAATCAAAGGGGAAATACTAAGCTGGCATTATGGGAAAGAGAACTGACAGTTGCTGAGTCCCTGTCACGTGCCAAGGACTCTGCTAGATCTTGTGCCTAACCTCCTTCATTACCACTCTGACAGCTGTGGCTCCTGCTGTTCAGTCGCTCAGTCGTGTCTGACTCTTTGAACCCCATGGACTGTAGCCCTCCAGGCTCCTCTGTCCATGGGATTCTCCAGGCAAGGGTACTGGAGTTGATTGCCATTTCCTCCTCCAGAGGATCTTCCCAACCCAGTGATCGAACCCACAACTTCAGCATTGGCAGCCAGATCTTTACCACCCAGCCACCTGGGAAGTCCACTGTGACAGCTACTACCTCCAATTTTGCAGTTGAATACAAGGTCACTTAGTCGATAAGTGGCCAAATCAGAATTCAAATCACGTTCTTTTTATTCATTTATTCAAATGAGTTATTGGACATCCAGGAAGGGCCAAGTGTGAAGGGTCCCATGATTACTCATCATGAAAGCCCTAATGTATGCAAAGCCAGTGCCAGGTACAAGAGGAAGCCTGAGTATAGCTGATCTCCCCAAAGGGAGAGGGGAAAGAACCAGACCTGAAAGAAGCTGTGGAGGGAGTTATAGCAAGTACTGGTATTTACACATGGCAAGAGGTGAGCAGGGCTCAGTCCAGAGCACATGTGAAGATGAGCCAATGTTTAGCCAAGACATGGAAGCAACCAAAGTGTCCACTGATACTGAGGAATAGATAAAGATGTGGTACATATATACAATGGAATATTACTCAGCCATAAAAAAGAATGAAATAATGCCATTTAGAGAAAGATGGATGGACCTAGAGATTATCACACTAAGTGAAGTAAGTCAAAGATAAATACCATATTATATCACTTATAGGTGGAATCTGAAATATGACACAAATGAACTTATTCACAAAACAGAAATAAACTCATAGACATAGAATACAAGCTTATTGTTA
Source organism: Bubalus kerabau (assembly GCF_029407905.1). Taxonomy (NCBI): domain Eukaryota; kingdom Metazoa; phylum Chordata; class Mammalia; order Artiodactyla; family Bovidae; genus Bubalus; species Bubalus kerabau. Next base: position 145,106,348 of record NC_073647.1, on the reverse strand, counting down.
CAAAATGAGAAAGGTGGGGGGATAAATAAGGAGTTTGAAATTAGCAGTTACATACTAGTATAAATAAGATAGATAACAAACAAGGTCCTACTGTACAGCAAAAGGAACTATATTCAGTATCCTGTAATAAACCATAGTGGAAAGTAATACCAAAAAGAGAGAGAATCCTTTTTTGCCACAACCTGGCATTCAAATCCTAGCTCTTCGACTTTCCCACCATTTTGGGAAAAAAGTGTTTTCTTTCCACATCGGTAGTTCACCCCCAGAGTCCTGAGAACATGGCCAGTTTCTGAGACATCACTACACACATTTCCCCGTGAATGACTGTTGTGAGGAGCAGGAGGACCTAGAGTCACATGCAGAAATATCCTGGCGACAGTCTGGTCATCAGTCTAATCTAACAAAGTGGTCACAGATTTTTTTTCATGTTGTGCATCATTTTTGCACTGTCAGCAAATAAGACAACACAAGGATTTCCCTGGTGGTCCAGTGTCTAAGACTCTATGCTCCCAATGCAGGGGGCCTGGGTTCGATTCCCTGGTCAGGGAACTAGATCCTACATGCCCCAGCCAAGAGTTCACATGCCCCAACTAGAGATCCTGCACGCCACAACAAAGACCCAGCACAGCCAGAGAAAATTAAATCAATGAATATGAAAGTGTACAATTCAGTGGTTTTTTAAAAAAGTACTCAGTTAAAAAAAAAAAAAAGACAGCAACATATACTGTGCAATTTGCATGGCCAGCTTCATATGTTGTGACTGTTTCAGCCTACTTTTAAGGGCAAAATGCTTTCACATTTGTGGGGCTGGGGGCAAGTAAGAACCCTTGAATCACGTGGAGGAAACTATCAAGTCACCTCCCTCCCTTTTTCCTTCTTGCCAGTTTAGCCCAGTCTTTCTTATTGAGCAAATGATTCTCAAGCAGCCTCAACCATAAGCAAACAAGAGTTGAAAATTGGCCATATCTTGAACTGTCTTTGTAAGAAATTATTTGCTTTTTCTGAAACGTGCAGATTTCAAAAAGAAAAACTAGTTTAAAATATTGCTTGTCTTAACATATTCAAATTGAGCAGATGTAAAGGAATACATTAAATCTGTTTTTAAAGGATATGCCCATCACGGACACATTCAGACGTGATTGAACACTTACATTCTTTATCATCAATGCAAGCCTTCCTTAAATACTGCTGATTATCACCTCCAGTGGTCTGTCAGCTTCATCAGAGCCAAATACAGCTCCGGATTCCTCCTTTCTTTTTGCTGGAGCATCCTGAACCGGGAAACATGCAGCCATCTGGTTCCCCTTTGGAATTGCCGTGTATTATAATATACAATCACATGTGATAAAAGAAAATGCAAGAAACATATGACATGAGGGCCCAAAGGCATTTGCATGATTGCACCAAGGGCCACTTTTAGCGTGCTTTATACATGGCCAGAAGAAAAAAAAAAATTTTTTTGCCAAGTCATTTGCAACAGTGTATTTGTTTGCCCAGCGTGATCACCTGCTTAATCCTTTCTTTTGATGTTAAATCACCAAGTGACAGTGGAGTGAACTGAACATAAATCAACAGGCTACCACTGGGTCGCTCTGGCATTCTTCCCCACTCAGGATGTCATGTCCACCAGCATACATTGAGGCAGTTCTATAAATTAGGTTATCTCGAGAAGGAGAGAAGTGAGCAAGAAGAAAAAGGCTGGGGAAAAAGAGCAGAGCAAGCTCAGAGAAGCTCTAAATTCCTGATAAGATCAAGATGGCTGGGCTTGGTGATTTACGACAGTCACAGTTCTGGCTATCCCGCAGACAGTGTGGCTCCAGATTTTTCAGGCTACATGTTTTTAGTTCAGCGGCACCCAATAACAGCCTGGAAGGACTGATTGACCTTGATTGCAGGAGACAAGAAGATACCTTACTTGCTTTTCAAAGCAGAATCTTCACTGATTCTCTCAACCTAAGACCCCTAAACATTGCCTTTTTTAAAAATTTATTTAACAATGACTTTGTTGTTGTTTAGTCACTAAGTCGTGTCCAACTCTTTTGTGACCACATGGACCGTAGCCCACCAGGCTGCTCTGTCCATGGGAATCTCTAGCCAAGAATACTGGAGTGGGTTGCCATTCCCTTCTCCAGGAGATGTTACTGACCCAGAGATTGAACTCATGTCTCCCGCTTGGTAGGTGGATTCTTTATCACTAACCCACCTGGGAAGCCCCAACAATGACTTACACAGTGCTTATTACAGGCCAGGCACTATTCCAAGGGCTCAGTAATCTATTATGCCTTCCATTGTAAACAGTGTAGCACTCCGGAACAACCCCAGGACATAGGCATGATTCTTCTTCTCATTTGCAGTTGAGAAAACGGAAGCGTACAAGTAACTTTCCCAAGGACACAAACACAGTAGGTGGCAGGGCTGGGATTCAGATCCACCACTTGAATCGTGTTGTTAGGAATCAAGAAGAAAGACACACTTGGTTGTTGTTTAGTTGGCATGGCTGAGAGAATCTTAGTTTCCTGACCACAGATTGAACTTGGGCCCTTGGCACTGAAAGTGCAGAGTCCTAACCACTGGACCAGCAGGGTATTCCCCTAAGTATTTTCATTAACTATTTTTAACACCTGCACACATACAGATTTGTGTTTTCATCAATCAATGGTTGATACATGGGAAAAAATGATTAAATTTTTTGATGCTAGTCAGGCTGAAAAACACAGTTAGGTTTAGATTCATGTGATTACATACATAAAATCCCTCCAGAGAATTATAAGCAGGACTTCCCTGGTGGTCCAAGGGCCAAGACCCCAAGCTCCTAATACAGAGGGTCTGGATTTGATCCGTGGTCAGTGAACATCCCACATGCCGCAGCTAAAGAGTCCACATGCCACAACTAAGACTCAGCACAGCCAAGTAACTAAATATTTTCTTTACATTTTGAAAAGAAAAGAATGATAACCTCTCAAAGTGAGTTGCATCAACAGCTTGAGGAAGCAGAAGAGTCAGTGAGCAGTGCACACGGGAATGCAGCCAGCCTCCTCATGGGTCCTGGGCTGGTCCTCAGAGAATGTGGAGGTCAGGGTATGACACTGCTGCAAGGGCGCTGGCCATCAAATGTAAGAGTTCACACCAGGCCAGGCTGCCTTGGACATACCCCCTCGTCCCCAGCCCCTCTGACCCTGTGCTGTGGGGGTGACCTGCTCCCAGGCACGCTGCTGGCTCTCACCTCAGCACCAGGCTGGGTCAGTCCACAGGGTTTTGTGAGGTTTTCTCAGCAGAGCCAGGAGCCCACTCAATCCCCCATGCAGGGACCATTTTGAAATGCAGGGTGTTAATGTGGTCAGAATAACCTTCCACTAGGGAAAGATTGGGGGCTTCCCAAGTGGCACAAGTGGTAAAGGATCCACATGCAATGCAAGAGATATATAATACGAGACTTGGGTTCGATCCCCGGGATGGGGAGAGTCCCTGGAGGAGGGCATGGCAACCCACTCCAGTATTCTTGCCTGGGGATTCCCATGGACAGAGGAGCCTGGCAGGCTACAGTCCATGAGGTAACAGAGTTGGACAGAACTGAAGCGATTTAGCGTGCATGCATGCAAGGAGAGATGGAATTAATGGGTAAATGCTTCCCCATCCCACCTGCAGAGTGGCAATTCTAAGGCACATTCTTCAGGGTTCCATAGGATCCCCCGGTAGGACTGAGCCCCAGGCATCCGCAGCTGCGACCCACTCATCAACACACTGTTTGTTGGTTTTTCCACCCTCCTTTCCTCCCTTCTCCCTACTCCCTCACTCCTGCTTCCTGCCATCACCTCTCCAAAGGAAAAACCTGTGTCTAAATCCTTATCACAGATGCTCATCTCTGGGGCTAAGACCAAGAGACGGCTGGAAATGAGGGAAAGACAAGACGAGGTGTGTAAGGAAGATTCCACACTTCGGGTGAAAGGCAAGAGGCTGATTGAAGCCAGAAGTGTCTTTACAAAGACAGACCTCCTAGATCCAAGGCTGCCCCACAGCTGACCTTGAAGAGGGGCCCCAGTCCAGGACAGGCTGAGGAACTGAGCAACACTTGGCTGAAATCTGAAGCCTCTGATTAGGGCACTGTTCAAGGAGCTCTCATTTTAATAAAGGATGCAAAAAATGACAACCTCTTGACATAGCCAACCTGAATGGAGCTTTAGGGTAGGCTGAGTGAGAAAGCCAGTCTCAAAGGGTTACATGCGGCATGACTCCATTTATATAACCAGGCTGAAGGGATAAAATCACAGTGAGAGAGAAGAGATTCAAAGTCACCAGGAGTTAGGGTTGGGGGAAGGGAGTAATGTAACATGAGGGTGTTTCTTCATGGTGATGGAACAATTCTGCATCCTGATTGTGATGGTTCTTTGAATCTATGCATTTCACAGATTTCACAGAAACACACAGATGCACACAAACACATGTACACTCACACAAATGCTTTAATAGTATTGTACCAATGCTAACTCCCTAGTCTTGACAATGTACTACTTTTATGTAAGACATTATTATTGGAGGAAACAATAGTCCAGGAACTCTCTGTACTATTTTTCCAACTAATAAGTTTTAAACTATTTCAAAATAAAGAGATAAATATTTTTTAAAAATTGGATGCCAAAAGAAAGAGAGAGAGAAATACAGCCAACTTTCCCTTTCGTCTCCTTCAAATGGCTGCTGTAAGGCTGTATCCAAGGATGAACTGTTGAGATAATCCATATCAAGGGCCCACCCCAGTATGTTCAGAATAGACATTATCAGTCTTTATGATGACTGTTGTTGTTGTTGCTGTTTAGTCATTCAGTTGTGTCCAACTCTTTCGCAACCCTATGGATTGTAGCCCATCAGGCTCCCCTGGCCATGGAATTCTCCAGATAAGACTACTGGAGAGTTTGTCATGTCCTCCTCCAGGAGATCTTGCCAACCCAGGGACTGAACCAGCATCTCTTGAAGCTCCTGCATTGGCAGGCGGATTCTTTACCTCTTCACCATGTGGGAAGCCCTATGACCATGATAAGCAACAAATACAATACAGATTTTACTTTGGCCACCTAATCAACCAACAGTCTAAGATCTGAGCAAAGGCATTTACTCTACTGCTTAAGATAAGGAATCAGAGGATTCTCTGAGTGTTTTCTTTATACTGAATCACTCCTTGGGCCCGATGGCTAAAGAGAATTTCAACTTAGCTGAACGTGATTTAAACTGAAATTGCAAAATGAAGGAGCTAATACCAGAGACCAGGAAAGCAGGTTTGGGTTGGGGCACCATCCCACAAATTTGGTGCAACAACTGCACTGAACCTGATCCAGATGAAAAGAAGATCTGCCTGCCATGCACATGGCTTCCAAACAGAAGGCTCTGGTCTGCACATAGGTGCACACATGCGTGTCGGAGAGTGCCAGGGCATAAGCAACTATTTGATTCAAGGCCATCTGTTGGGACAGAGCGCTGGGATGAGGTGGTGAGGAAAAGTCTAGCAGCTATATGATGGGAGAATCAGCCACTGAGAGCAGATGTTAGAAACCAAAAGTAGGTTATTGGAAGGAAGGCAGAGCTGGCAAAGAGCCTGAAGAGCTTAAATTTTTTCACACGAGCAATTAAGCAGATCATCAATGGCAAATGTTCAGCAGTATTTTACAAATTATTTTCATGTCCTAAATGTTAGAGAAACATAAAAGCTTTAAGGATTTAAATTTAATATCTACATTCCATGCACCACCCCCACTTGGGCGATTTCTCATTCAATAGATTAAGGCCTGAAATTTCAGCAGAAGTCATGAGAATGGGGCCAAGAGAGAATCCACAGTGGAAACATCAACAGAGGGTAGACAGTGTTTTACCCAGTTTCAAAATGGAAACCTTGAACCCAAGTGAAAGAGCAGCTCACTGAAAGCAAACAGAGAGCGTGGAGAGACAGAAAATCAAGGCCGTGCCAAGAGATGTCTAGCCACACCTCCCCCGCAAAAAAGACAGAACTGAGAACAGTGTTTTCCCAACCCCAATAAAGTTCTAAATCTGCCTTGGTACTTTCAACTCTCTATGCTGAGTCCACCACAATTGCTACGGAAAAAATAAAGAAGAGAAAATGGGTAGGTATGAAGTGGCAACAACAACAAAAAAAAAAGTGCCTTGCTGGTCCAGGAGCCAGGGGTTAGAACAAACTAATTGTGAGGATAAATAGTGACTTGTGAAGAGATGTGAGAAGGGGATTCTGTTTTCAGAGCTTGGGCTGCAGGAGAGCTGAGAATCATGTTACAAGTAGAAGGGCCTAAGAGAGGACAAGCCCAACTTTTGACACATCATGGGCAGTCAATGACTATTTGGAGAAAAGATGGATGGATGGATGGAAGAGCACAGGTATGAAAGGTAGGAACACTACTTCTAACTCTGATAGTACTAGCAATGACAGGAGAGATACTTAGTTTTGTTTTTTTTTTTTAACAGAAAATATTCTTTGTTTTATTAGAATAAGAAAAGTGAAATCACTTCTTCCAGAAATACACAAGAAAGGACAAGGAAGCCCATGTTCTACAATGGAGCTGAAAGTCAGCTACCATCAAACTGTCTTCTTCAATGGTCATTCCTGAGCCATGTTCAACAGTTGAGCCTTATTGCTGGTTAATAATGCTAAAAGATTAAGCAACTTATGAATTTGGAGCCATTCTGCATTACAGGATACAAAGACACAGATTCCAACATGTTACCTAACCCGGCTTTAGGTCCAAGGCCACAGAAGTCATTTTCCAAACAATAAAATGTCATTTTAGCCTCCAAATAGGATTCCACAAGTGCCTTCAGTATTTGATCACTGTCAAGACTTCTCTCATCCATTCCTGAGCCACCAGCATATTTCCTGGAGAGGAAAACTCATCTTCACCATCCTCCTTCACCAACCATTCATATAAATCAAGATCGCAAGTATGTTTTCTCTTCTCCAGTATCCACAAATCCTAGTCTTTGGCCCAGGCACACAAATCTTAGAATTCCTTTCCAAGTTGTTATTAGCCATCTTTTCACTCTTTATAAGTTCTCTTTGTCATAAGACAGTCCAAGGGATTTTAATAAAAGTTAATCAATGCATTCATCCCTGTAACAGAGTTGATGCAGCTTACATAAATTTAATTTCAGTTTCAGTGTCTAGAAAAAATAAAAACAGACATTTGTCAAGCTTAGAATCGCTGGATCTTACATGACACAAACTCAATTACAACTTGTGTACAGAAAAGAAATGTGAAGTTTATTGATTCACATAATCTAACTTAAGCACACTGATCCAGAATTCAAATACCATTGCCACCTCACTCTACTTTTCCTCCACCTCCAGGTCTGCGTCTGCCCATTTATGGTACTCTCTCCCATGGTGGGGGTGGGGTGGGCGGGCTCCTCCAAGCTATTACTGGATTCCAACATTATTGCCAGTGACCCAAGGAAAAGGACACAGATTCCCTCTCCAGTTGCCCATGTATCCATTAAGGGAAAGGCTCAGGACTTCCCTGGTGGTCCAGTGGTTAAGAATCCACCGGCCAGGGCTTCTCTGCTGGCTCAGTGGTGAAGAATTCACATGCCAATGCAGGAGACACAGGTTCGATCCCTGATCCAGGAAGATCTAACATGCCGTGGTGCAGCTCAGCCCATGCACCACCACTACTGAGCCCACACTCTAGAGCCCGGGCTCTGCAACAAGAGAAGCCACCACAATGAGAAACTCATGTGTTGCAATGAAGACCCAGTGCAGCCCAAACTGCAAAGACAAAAAAAAAGGGGGGGGGGAGAGACTCCACATTTGCTGATTTGCGCTCCACTCAGAGCAACCAGTGTGACCAGATGATTAGGGGAATCTAACTGACCAACCTGACTTGCATTGCTTATACGTCCAGACAGAGAGGAAGGATGGACAGCCCGCCCACGTGAAGTGACCTAGAGGGACGTGACCCCAAAAGAAAGGCCAGGTGCTGTTACCTAGGATGGCCAAACATTCCACCCTTGTCAGGAGCCAGATGAGAGATAATAGTAAAATGCAGCAATGAATTGGCCAGAAAACCCATCATATGGGAAATAATATGAGTCATTCATTCTTTATCCATAGAACATTTTTAGGCATCTCTTAGGCATCAGGCATCATCTGAACACTAACTGTCAGAGAAGAGTCAATATGCACGCCACTGTTTAAAATGAACAAACACACAATTCCCTGGTTGCAGCCTAGGATGGGGAGGGCCAGAGAAGTGACAGTCCTAAGGTGATGTGGAGATCACAAGTAAGATGCCTAAACTAGCCTGAAGAAATCAGGAAAAGCTTCCAGGAAGAGGCAATTATTGACTCAAACTTAAAAGATGAAAAGGAGCAGGAAGCAGCATTAAGGTAGAAAAAGAGAGAACGAGATGGCAGAGGAGTAACTTGCCTGGAATAAACAGTGTGTTCCACACAATACAGAAGAGTAACTTTTAATAGCCACTCAATAATACAACTTTCTAGTTACATTCATAAATTAAAGGAAAGAGTAATGTGCAGAAAATAAAAACTATAAAATCTATTAATCATGTTATATCTAGTTATGACTGTAGAAGTGTAAAGGAATTTTAAAAAATAGCAAAAGATACACATTAAGCACCCAAATGTAACATGTTTATTTTCTTTGTTCCATAGTCTCAAAATAACTGACAATTAAGAATGAATTTCAAATAAAACCTGTTTTTCAAATTCAGCAAGATCCTTTGTGTTCAAATATAAGACGATTTTGTTCTTTTCAAGCTAAAAAAAGTTTGCACCTTGCAGTGAATACTTTGTTTCGCTGACTGAGACGTAAATAAAAGCACATCGTGTGTCTTTACCTTGACAATTTCTGTGGTATCACTGTGTATTTAGAATCAACTGTTTGAATGCGGGGTGTGTATTAGTACCTTCCCTCGGGGACTGCAGGCTGTGCAGGAAGTGATCTCGAGGCCTTGCAAACCATTAAGGATGCTCTGTGGAAGGGAGCAGTGGTAACCATGGCAGCCTGTGTTGGTGACAATTGTTGAACAGGGTCTTCTCTTAATGAACTCCCTCATAGAAGACAATGAATTTTTAAAGAGAAGTACTAAGACTGTGGCCATATGAATTTATATATATATTTATATATGTATACATATACACACATATGTGTATGTGTTTGGATATATATACACACACACACACACACACACACATGCGTGTGTGCATTTGTATATATGTACACTGAAACTTTGTACCTTGTGAATAATATGTAAAAGATTAAAACCTGACATATATGACAACAAGCTTTTCAAACTTCAACCAACAGAATTTGGTTTTGCAGAGGAAAAGTATTTAATTACTGACATTATTTTAGAATACTGGAGTATGGAGATGGTAATCAAAACAGAACCAGTGTTTACTTGGTTTTATTCTTGTAATAAAAGTCTTCGTGGGCAATGCTCCCCAGTATTGCCTGCACGGGATGTGGGCTACTCCCCCTGCCCCACCTGTGGGAGCCCACTGCTGCATTCTAAATTCCTTTGCCCCGAAGAAGACATACAGATGGCTAACAAACACATGAAAAGATGCTCAACATCACTCATTATCACACAAATGCAAATCAAAACCACAATGAAGTACCATCTCACGCCAGTCAGGATGGCTGCTATCCAAACATCTACAAGCAACAAATGCAGAAGAGGGTGTGGAGAGAAGGGAACCCTCTTACACTGTTGGTGGGAATGCAAACTAGTACAGCCACTATGGAGCACAGTGTGGAGATTCCTTAAAAACCTGGCACTAGAACTGCCATATGACCCAGCAATCCCACTGCTGGGCATACACACCGAGGAAACCAGAATTGAAAGAGACATGTGGACTCGAATGATCATCACAGCACTGTTTACAATAGGCAGGACATGGAAGCAACCTAGATGTCCATCAGCAGATGAATGGACGAGAAAGCAGTGGGACATACACATAATGGAATATTACTCAGCCATGAAAAAGAATACACTTGACTCAGTTCTAATGAGGTGGATGAAACTGGAGCCTATTGTACAGAGTGAAATAAGTCAGAAAGAAAAACACCAATCCACTATACTAAGGCATATATATGGAATTTAGAAAGATGGTCCTGATAACCCTGTATGCGAGACTGCAAAAGAGACACAGACGTACAGAAGAGTCTTTTGGACTCTGCGGGAGAAGGCGAGGGTGGGATGCTCTGAGAGAATAGCGTTGAAACATGTATATTATCATATGTGAATCAGATCGTCAGTCCAGGCTCGATGCATGAGACAGGCTGCTCGGGGCTGGTGCACTGGGATGGCCCAGAGAGATGGGACGGGGAGGGAGGTGGGAGGGGGGATTCAGGATGGGGAACACACGTACACCCGTGGCGAATTCATGTCAAGTATGGCAAAAACCATTGCAGCACTGTCAAGTAATTAGCCTCTGATTAAAATAAATAAATTTTAAAAAATAAACTAAATTCCTTTGCTAAAAAGGGCCTGATCAATGTTGGCTTTGTGACTTCCAAAAACACCATTATTTTCCTTCCTTTCTTCCCTCCTTCCTCCCCCTTCTTTCTTTCCTTTTCTTTCTTATTATACAATTGAGAAAGTTTGCTTTCCATTTATAGTTATTAGAGTACTGGCTCTATTCCCCATGTTGTACAATACATCCTTGAGCTCCTCTGACACCTAACACGGTGTGCCTCCCACTCCGCCACCTCTGTTGCCCCTCCCTCTTCCCCTCCCCGCTGGTAACCAGTAGATTGATCTCTGTATCTGTGAGCCTCCATTTTTGTTACATTCTCTATTTTGTGGTGTTCTCAGATTCTATAAGTGATATCATACAGTATTTGTCTATCTCTGTCTGAGTTATGTTACTTAATAGTGTACCTTCCATGTTGCTGCAAATGTCAAGATTCCATTCTTTTTATGGGGCAACTTCCCTCTATGCCTTTTTAGCAAATGGCACTGCCACCGCACACGACACGGCTCCCCGGCTCAGTTTCCATCTCTGCACGCACGCAGAGAAACACCAAGTCCTCTTCCTCTTCTCCTACGGGAAGTGTATCTTTGAAGCTGAGTCTGGAACCAGTTCTTCCCCCCTGCCCCCCACTTTCTGGCAAACTGGACCTTCTGGTCCCATCTCCAACCCCACAGGACCCATCTCCCTCCCTCTTCACACATTTATCCCTGCCCTGCCCTCTCTGCCTCCACTCTCAGAGAACTCGGAGACAAACAGAATTTCACATCAGGTTGATTTTATGTTCATTCTTAATGTATGCAGTTGGTATAATAGTCAACGTCTGTACTGTTGGCCAGTACTCAGCGGCAAGACCCCCGAAGATTTCTGAGGTCTCTAGCCATGCCTTCAAGTCACTGGCTGCCCACAGGTCCCACTCGAATGACACGGGTCTCCACACTCTCTGGGACCTCCTCTGGTCCGTTCTGATTCAGCTCTTCATTCACCTTGGAACACTGGCTACAGAGCTTTGAGCCTCCGATTTTTCTCAGGTTCCTTGTGGTGGGCGGTTTCTGAGAAGTTTTCTTGGGCAGCTTTGCCTGAAGGTGATTATTCACTCTCGCACTTGCCCTGGCCACCTGGAGAAAACAAGAGAGGGGTAGAGAATGGCATTGGTTTGGGGAAGAGCGTGAAGGTGGATGGGAACGACAGCTTCAGGAGAAGGGGTGTGGGCAGAGAAGGGTTATGTGCCAGGCAAGGACAGGGGAGGGGGTCTTATGAGGTGTGGTCAATGGGCAAGAGGCGTTTGGGTGGGTTCAGCTCACCTTGACATGCTTTTTGGACCTCGATTGAGAGGAGGTCTCCATCCTTTTGCCCTGGGTAAGAGGAGGCAGATATTTCCTAACTACTCTGGAGCTGTGGGGTCCACTTAGTCATTTTGAGGCCTCCCAGTGGTCTGTTCCAGAGCCCCTGAGCACCCCTATATATACCCCTCCCCAGGGAGACACACCCTCATGCTTTATGAGGTCAGCAAGTCTCTTCCTCAGCCAATGGTGGCCCTGGGTGAGCCTTGACATCACAAAGCCCCATCCTGACACCTCTAGTGGAGGATGGGGAGCAATTCAGATGTTTTGGTGGGAGAAATGAGGCATTTGTAATTCCCCTAAAGAGGCCTCCAAGCTCACCTGCCATCCTCATGTCTCTAAGTCAGCTCCGATGGGTCTCATGGCAAGGATAGTGTGTCTTCTCCAAACCTTGTCTCACAGCTACAGTATTCAGAGTTTCATTCTGTTCTCTCTCCCCTTTCACCATTATCTCATTTTTCTATCTTGCCTAAAATCCCTCCCTGACAGGCTGTATTGAATTGTCTGTGTAAATTAGAATCATTCCACTTTCCTCCTACAATGTGGTCTTAATACATCTTGAAGACTATTTAATTCTTGGGCAGCCAACGGAAACCTTTTCCATCCCACCTCCTTTTCTGTGTTCACGTAGTTCTCCTCAGTTTTCTAGTTTCCATTGTGAAACCCCTGTCTTCAGGCTGTGAGACTGCACTGAATACATTTGCCCTTGCTCCACATGGAGCTGTCTTGTTTCAAGTCTAGGACTCACAGTCACCCCACTAGGAGTACTATCTCGGCTTGGGTTTTAACAGGGTGATAGGCATGAGGCAGTGAAATGCATGTTTCAGGTTGTGCTGGGTGATTCCATGCGGGAAATGACCACCTGTGACTGATTAGTATTCCCAGGAAGGGGTGGAGCTTGCCCAGATGTGTGTGAGCCTCGTGTGCAAAGGTCTTCTCAACACGTGCCCTCACAAATCTCTTTTCTCATCTTGTTTTCTTTCTGGCACCTCCCTTGGAGCTTACCTCACAGTCAAAACCATGGTGGAATTCATTTCCATGAATAGCTGCCACAAGCTTCCAACTTCTTGGACGAAACACTGAATAATCATGTCCTGTGCATCTAGTTTCCAAGGTATCTCATTGAGGTGGTTGGCTCTGGAGGAAAGGGGAATGAATTGTGTGCTCCACCTCAGTCCTTGTTTTTCTAATTGACTAGTAGGGTCAACCAGCCTGAGGTGCAACCCTGGGGACAGTTTGTTGACTTAGTAGGCCTTCCTGGGTTTCCTGTGAAGCGTTCACATCCTGGTGTCCACTTGTTGCTTATTCCCACGGTCCATCACACTGCTTAAAATTTTAAGAGATAGAACAAAGCACACCATAAACAAACCCAAAAGATGATTCTTACAATTTTTAGAAGAAAGATCTTAAAACCTGATAGAAAAATGTGAAAAAGACACAAGCCAACAGTTTATATGAAACATGTATCACTGGCCTTTAACTTTATTAAGACATGTATACCTGTGGCGGATTCATTTTGATATTTGGCAAAACTAATACAGTTATGTAAAGTTTAAAAATAAAATAAAATGAAAAAAAAATAATAATAATAAAATAAAATAAAATAAGGAAAAAAAAAAAAGACATGTTTAAAGGACATGAGCAGTCAATTCACAAGAAAAGTATGTAACTAGCCCCTAACCATATCAAAAATATATTTAATCTCACTAAGGAAGATGATGCTGTGAAACTGCTGCACTCAATATGCCAGCAAATTTGGAAAACTCAGCAGTGGCCAGAGGACTGGAAAAGGTCCGTTTTCATTCTAATCCCAAAGAAAGGCAATGCCAAAGAATGCTCAAACTACTGCACAATTGCACTCATCTCACATGCTAGCAAAGTAATGCTCAAAATTCTCCAAGCCAGGCTTCAGGAATATGTGAACTGTGAACTTCCAGATGTTCAAGCTGGTTTTAGAAAACGGAGAGGAACCAGAGATCAAATTGCCAACATCCGCTGGATCATGGAAAAAGCAAGAGAGTTCCAGAAAAGCATCTATTTCTGCTTTATTGACTATGCCAAAGCCTTTGACTGTGTGGATCACAATAAACTGTGGAAAATTCTGAAAGAGATGGCAATACCAGACCACCTGACCTGCCTCTTGAGAAACCTATATGCAGGTCAGGAAGCAACAGTTAGAACTGGACATGGAATAACAGACTGGTTCCAAATAGGAAAAGGAGTACGTCAAGGCTGTATATTGTCACCCTGTTTATTTAACTTATATGCAGAGTACATCATGAGAAACGCTGGACTGGAAGAAGCACAAGCTGGAATCAAGATTGCTGGGAGAAATATCAATAACCTCAGATATGCAGATGACACCACCCTTATGGCAGAAAGTGAAGAGGAACTAAAAAGCCTCTTGATGAAAGTGAAAGTGGAGAGTGAAAAAGTTGGCTTAAAGCTTAACATTCAGAAAACGAAGATCATGGCATCTGGTCCCATCACTTCATGGCAAATAGATGGGGTAACAGTGGAAACAGTGTCAGACTTTATTTTTCTGGGCTCCAAAATCACTGCAGATGGTGATTGCAGCCATGAAATTAAAAGATGCTTACTCCTTGGAAGGAAAGTTATGACCAACCTAGACAGCATTTTCAAAAGCAGAGACATTACTTTGCCAACAAAGGTCCATCTAGTCAAGGCTATGGTTTTTCCTGTGGTCATATATGGATGTGAGAGTTGGACTGTGAAGAAGGCTGAGCGCCAAAGAATTGACGCTTTTGAACTGTGGTGTTGGAGAAGACTCTTGAGAGTCCCTTGGACTGCAAGGAGATCCAACCAGTCCATTCTAAAGGAGATCAGTCCTGGGTGTTCTTTGGAAGGACTGATGCTGAAGCTGAAACTCCAGTACTTTGGCCACCTCATGTGAAGAGTTGACTCATTGGGAAAGACTCTGATGCTGGGAGGGATTGGGGGCAGGAGCAGAAGGGGACGACAGAGGATGGGATGGTTGGATGGTATCACCGACTCGATGGACATGAGTTTGGGTGAACTCTGGAGGTTGGTGATGGACAGGGAGGCCTGGCGTGCTGCAACTCATGGGGTCGCAAAGAGTCGGACATGACTGAGTGACTGAACTGAACTGAACTGAAGGTAAGAAAAATCATACTAAAATTCCCTTGAGAACTGCAACTGAGGCAGAAGTGGCATAGATTTTAGAAATTGCAGAGACATTAAAATACTTGGAATAACTGTGGTTTGTGTGTTCTAAAATTAAGTAGAGCCATGGAAATCCTAAAATAGATCCAACTTGATCTTACAGATATGAAAACCATAGAGTTAGATGACAAACTCAGTGGATAGAAGACATGACAGATTAGCCAGGGCAGCAGAAGAAAATTGTGCACTTGAAGAGGTAGCAATAGAAAGTGTCCAGAATGAAGAACAGACTACACCAATATATACAAAGTATGACACAGTATTATGTATTGAGTTTTGTCCCCTTAAGAATCAGGATCGGTTAAACATCTGAAAATCAATCATTGTAATTCAATTTACTAAAGAACTAAAAATGAAACACATTAGGGTCATCTCGATAAATGCTGAAAAATAATTTGGAAAAAACCTAACATATTTTCCTGGGTTGGAAAGATCCCCTCTAGAAGGGATAGGCTACCCACTGAAGTATTTTTGGGCTTCCCTGGTGGCTCAGCTGGCAAAAAATCTGCCTGCATTTGGGAGACCTGTGTTCCATCTCTGGGTTGGGAAGATCCCCTGGAGGTGGGCATGACAACCCACTCCAGTATTCTTGCCTGGAGAATCCCGGTGGACAGAGGAGCCTGGTGGGCTTACAGTCCATGGGATCGCAAACAGCTGGACAACTGAACAACTGAGAACATTCTGTATAAAAAACTCTTAGCAAACTAGAAATAGAAAACTTCCTCAACCTTATGAAGGTAATAAACTGTATAATTAACATGACACTTTATTGTAGAAGACTGAGTGCTTTACTTCTAAGATCAGGATCTACAAAAAGAT
Organism: Bubalus kerabau; assembly: GCF_029407905.1. Lineage (NCBI taxonomy): Eukaryota > Metazoa > Chordata > Mammalia > Artiodactyla > Bovidae > Bubalus > Bubalus kerabau. The sequence continues at coordinate 145,090,494 of NC_073647.1, read as the reverse complement.
GTCCACTCTCACTATACTGAATTCTCTTCATGAAGTCATATTAGAAAATTATTGAGAAGTTATCCAGTTCAGAAAAGAAGAATTAAACTGTTTTTATTTGTAGGCAACATCTATGTAGAATAGCTAATAAAATCTACAGCAAAAACAAAATAAAACTAAGAAGTAATTTAAGCAATGTTGCAAGATAGACAGTTGATATATAAAATTCAATTAAATGCTTTTCTCTGTGGTAACATAGACAATTGAAAAACAAAATAAAAAATAATAACAATAATATTGAAGTTTTAAAAACTTAAGAATCTGACAAAATATATGAAAGGTACAATGCAAAAAAAAAATTGGACAAAATATTTGAACAGGAAATTCACTAAATAAGGATATACAGATAGCAACTAAGCACCCACAGCACAAGAAAATGACGGCTGTAATGAGAGAACAGACATGAACATGTGTGATGAGGATGTGAAAAAATTTGAACTTTCATGCACTGCTTATGAGAATACTAAATGGTACACCCTGGTGGAAAACACTTTGGAAGTTGCTTTAAAAATTAAATATTGGGTTACCATATGACCCAGTGATCCCACTTCTAGGTTTATACCAACAAGAATGAACAAAATAAATGTTTACCCAAAGACGTGCACATGAATGTTCATAGCAGTCTTATTTCTAATAGTCAAAAAGCTGAGATGAACAACATGGCGGAGGAGTAGGTGGACGTGGAGTACATCTCTCTCCACGGATACGTGAGGAATACACATTCAGACACAGAAGTGCTTGCAGAACAGCAGCTGAGAGCAGACGGGAGTACCTGACGAGAGGAAAAGAATATATGGAGCCACTCAAAACTTGGTAGGATGAAGGAACTAGGGGGGAAAACAGGAGTGTTAGTAGGACTGGACCTGCCCTTGGTGGGTGGGAGAACTGAAGTAGGTGTCCAATCCCCACATGGGAGCAACTGTCTGGATCAGAGGAGAAACATTTAAGGCTGAGAGTGAAACAGCTGATCTGTGGCAGCCTAAACGCAATGAGAATCAGTCCTTGCCACAGCCATACACACCCCAGAGAGGGATGCAGGTCCCCTAGAAGGTGCAGCAGCTGTGAGCTGGGAACATAGGGATTATGGAGCAATCCCAGGGTGAGGGCTGCTGTTGACTATAGAAAGGCGGACCAAGGGAACGTGAGGGAAGAGATTGTCATGGGATATGGCTGTGGAGGTAAGCCAGGCAGCCATGGAAGCAAGGCGATACTGCTGAGTCACTGGAAGAGGGTGGAGCCATCACCATAGCCTCTCTCACCCCACAGGCCAGCATCAGCAGCCGAACAATAGAGAGGCTGGTCCATCGAGTGCCTGACTCACTGAACTACAGAGTAGGACCCCACCCATTGTGCTCCTTTAAGTGACTGATGAGCCCATCTACAGAGTAGGAGCCTATCCAGGGGGGCCCCCTCTGTGTGCCTGATGTGCCAAACAACAGAGAAGGACCCCAGGCAAGGGAGTCCTCAAAGTGACTGAAAGGGAAGAGCTATGGAGAAAGACTGGCCAAAGAGGCCTCCTGATCACCAGCTACAAGAGGTTGGAAAAAGACTCTGATAGGGCCACAACTCCTGCGGCACAGGCAGTCCGTGTCCCTGCACACTTGGTGCTGCCAGGGTCCCCACAAGTACAGAAAGTGCACCACCTTCATGCTCAACTCTCACTGGGACAGAACTGCCACAGGCAAAAAAGCCTTGCCTCTATGCGCGCAGGGTCACCTTGGTAGTGTCTGACTGTTTGCAACCCTCTAGACTGTGGCCTGCCAGGCTTCTCTGTCAGGGAAGGGGGTTCTCCAGGCAAGAATACTGGAGCATATTGGCCAATACTGGTTGCCATACCCTTCTAGAGCACTATATTTCCTGCTGCCCTAGCTGCCACCTCCCCTGAGTACCTGGTGCTGCCAGAACCCCTGTGATCCAAGCAGCTGCACCACCTCAACACCTGGCCCTCACAGGGGCAAATCAAGTCCTCCAGGGCAGCCTCAGAAGCAAACCCCAGTGGATGACCCACATGCAGAGATGGAAATAAAACCACAATTGAAACCCAGGGGCAGTATGGCTAAGGAAGAAGACCCAAAACCTTCCCACCAGCTATACAAGCTGCAGATTAAATCCAGATGAACAACTAGGCAGACTCTGTGTCTGTGGAATATATAAAAGGACATTGCGAGCTCCCACAAAAGAAAATGCCCTAGTTCTGATAGCTATGGACATTGGAGGCAAGAACACGCAGGTGTAGGACCAGATTAGAGTCTGAGCTGCCCCCACAGCAGGTCCAGAGACCAACACAGTGTTGGAGGGCATCCTAGGAAGTCGAGCAAGGGAAAGGACTATGACTATGACTATGACTATGACTATGACTATGACTCCCAGCAAGGAAAAGGACACTGATAGCAGTGACTCAAGAAAAATATATACTATTCTTATATTTTGACTTGTTCTGCAGTTTCTTTTGGATTTTTTTTCTCTTCTTTTTCTTTTTCCCCCCTCTCTGTTGTAGTTATCGATTTTATTAGCACTATGAAATCTAACTTCACCAACGAAATGAGAAAAACAACTCGAGTCTTTCTCCTAAACTTGGGCATCAAAAAAGAGCAGTCAGGACCATGCAAGTCTTGCTTCCCAATATTCTTCTTCCCTGGTGGCTCAGCTGGTAAATTATCCATCTTCAATGCAGGAGACCTGGGTTCGATCTCTGGGATGGGAAGATCCCCTGTGGAAGTAAAAGGCTCCCCACACCAGTATTCAGGCCGGGAGAATTCCATGGAATATATAGACCATGGGGACACAAAAAGTCGGACATGGCTGACCAAATTTCACTTCACTTTTATGAAATCTACTTAAGCTTTTAAGGCTTTTTTTAAAATCATACCTCTAATTGTCTTTATAAACCTCTGCCTCTATGTTGGACTTTTGCAGTTCTGTGGAGTTTTTTTTTTTCTTTTTCTCTTTAATTTAAAATTTTCAAGCTTATTTTCTACATTATTTCTTTGTTTGCTTTTCCTACTGTTCTTTCCCACTTGCAGTTAATCTTTACTATACATAAATCTTCTTTATCTACCTCTATTTAATTTTGCATATCTATTCTTTTTTTCTTTTCTTTCTTTCCTTTCCTCTCACCATATTTGTTAGTTTTCATTGCTTTATTCCCCACTTGGCACCTTCCTTTAGTTTTCTTTTCCAGTTTGTGCTTTAGTTAGTTTTGTTCTTAACTGGTAGATATCATTTTTTATTTCCTTTGTTCACCAGGTCAATCTATTGTACTTTATTTTTGTTGAACTGTTTTGATTTTGCTTATGGGTGTATATGTGTATATTCCATTATTTTAATTATTATTTGCCTTACATTGTAACTGGCATTTGTCTGGGGTTCATCTTTGGTTGCTTTTGGATATTTGTCTTAATCTAACTTACTGCCATAACAAACCACCTGTGGGAGCTCTGTTCCGGACCAGAGATCCAGCCCTGAGCCTTTGGAGTGGGAGCACTGACTCCAAGACCCTAGATAACCAAAGAACTCCTAACCCTAGGGAGTATCAAACAGTGAGAACTCACACAAAGGAAACCACTTGAGTACAAGACTTGGCATCACCCAACCACCAGTAGCACCCACTGCAGGACATTTCATCCAAACAAAAAAAGACAAAAGTACAAACCCAATCATCAGCAGACAGGATTACCACCTCACTCAGCCCTGCACATCAGAAGTTAAAAAAAAAAAAAAAAACTCAGCACAAATCTCACCCAATGCAACACTTACACAAACCACTGGACAAACTTTAGGAGGGCAGAAACCAAATGGAAGAAAGAACTGAACTTTGAAGCCTGGGAAAAGGAGACCTCAAACACAATAAGTTTTTAGAAAAACAATGAAAAGGCAGAGAAATGCTGTACAAATGAAGGAACAAACTAGAAACATGGAAGTCCAAATAAATGAAGAGGAAAGAGGCAAACTGCCTGAAAAATAATTCACAATAATGATAGTAAAGATCAAAAACCTTGAAAACAGAATGGAGAAAATGCAAGACTCAATTAACAAAGACCTAGAAGAATTAAAGAATAAAAATACAGAGACAAACAACACAAATACTGAAATTAAAAATACTCTAGAAGGAATCAACAGTAGAATATATGAAGCAGAAGAACAGATCAGTGAATTGGAAGATAAAATGGTGGAAACAACTGCTGAAGGGCAGAATAAAGTAAAAAGAATGAAAACAACTGAGGATAGTCTCATAGACCTCTGAGACAATATTAAATACACCAATATTCAAATTATAGGGGTCCCAGAAGAAGAGAGAAAAAGAAAGGGTATGAGAAAATTATTGAAGAGATTATAGTTGAAAATTTCCCCAACATGGAAAAGGAAATAGTCAATCAAGTCCAAGAGGTACAAAGAGCCCCATATGGGAAAAACCAAGGAGAAACACATGAAGACATGTACTAATCAAACTAACAAATATTTTTTTAAAAACTACTGAGCTTAACTTCTATGTCCAGGAAAATTATCCTTCACAAATAAAGGAAAAGTAGATATTCTCATATGAAAAAAAAATTAGAGAATTCATTCTCAGCAGATATCTGGCCTGTAAGAAATGTTAAAGGTAGTTATTTACACAGAGTAAGATGATATTAAGAGAAGCTATGGGTTAAGAAAGAAAGAGTGTCATAAAAAAAGAAATAAATGAAAGCAAAATAAAATGAAGATTTTTGCTTATTAATTAGCAAAAGATAAATGCTTGTTTGGGCTTCTCCATTTTAACTTTTCACTGATTATGAATCTTAATTAAAGTGGGTTTCTTGTACACAACATATATTTTGGCATGGTGGTAAAGAATCCACCTGCAATGCAGGAGCTGTAGCAGACATGAGTTCTATCTCTGGATCAGGAAGATCCCCTGAAGGACAGCATAGCAATCCACTCCAGTACTTTTGCCTGGAGAATCCCCATGGACAGAGGAGCCTTGTCAGCTTACAGTTCATGGAGTGGCAAAGTGTTGGACATGACTGAGCAACTAAACAACAACAGACACACATTCCTAACAGAAACTCTTAAGATACTAGAAATAGATGAGAAAATTCTCAGCCTAAACAAAGCAAAACAAGAAGCCTAGACAGTAGAGCTGAATTATAAAAACCTAGACACTAGAGCTAAATTATAAAAAGTTTTAGGCAACAAAATGTCTCCCAACAGTAAACAGTGTGTTCCACACAGAGAGGAGTAATTTTTAATACCCACTCAATAGAAACTTTCTAGTTACATTCATAAATTAAAGGAAATAATAAATGTCCAGAAAATAAACATAGTATAAAAACTCTTGATCATTTCATATCTAATTATGAGTGTAAATGTGTTAAGTGAATTTTTAAGAAAAAATTCTTAAATTTATGTTCTGTTCAAGTTCTGGAAGTCCTAGATACATCAATCAGAGGAGAAAAAGAAATAAAAGGAATCCAGATCAGAAAAGAAGAAGTAAAGCTCTTGGAGTTTTTACAGATGACATGATACTGTACATAGAAAACCCTAAAGATACTATCAGAGAATTACTAGAGCTAATCAGTGAATTTAGCAAACCCACAGGATACAAAATCAATATACAGAAATCACTTGCATTCCTATATACTAACAATCCTATATACTAACAATGAAAAATCAGAAAGAGAAATTAAGGAATCAATCCCATTCACCATTGCAACAAAAAGAATTAAATATCTAGGAATAAACTAACCTAAGGAGACAAAAGAACTGTACACAGAAAATTATAAAACACTGATGAAAGAAATAAAAGATGACATAAACAGATGGAGAGATATTCCATGTTGCTGGGTAGGAAGAATCAATATTGTGAAAATGACTATACTACCAAATGCAAACTACAGATTCAGTGTGATTCCTATCAAATTACCAATGGCATTTTTCACAGATCAGATCAGATCAGTCACTCAGTCGTGTCTGACTCTTTGCAACCCCATGAGTCGCAGCACGCCAGGCCTCCCTGTCCATCACCAACTCCCGGAGTTCACTCAGACTCACGTCCATCAAGTCAGTGATGCCATCCAGCCATCTCATCCTCTGTCGTCCCCTTCTCCTCCTGCCCCCAATCCCTCCCAGCATCAGAGTCTTTTCCAATGAGTCAACTCTTTGCATGAGGTGGCCAAAGGACTGGAGTTTCAGCTTTAGCATCAGTCCTTCCAAAGAAATCCCAGGGCTGATCTCCTTCAGAATGGACTGGTTGGATCTCCTTGCAGTCCAAGGGACTCTGAAGAGTCTTCTCCAACACCACAGTTCAAAAGCATCAATTCTTCGGCGCTCAGCCTTCTTCACAGTCCAACTCTCACATCCATACATGACCACAGGAAAAACCATAGCCTTGACTAGACGAACCTTTGTTGGCAAAGTAATGTCTCTGTTTTTGAATATGCTATCTAGGTTGGTCATAGCTTTCCTTCCAAGGAGTAAGCATCTTTTGATTTCATGGCTGCAGTCACCATCTGCAGTGATTTTGGAGCCCAGAAAAATAAAGTCTGACACTGTTTTCACTGTTTCCCCATCTATTTCCCATGAAGTGGTGGGAACGGATGCCATGAACTTCATTTTCTGAATGTTGAGCTTTAAGCCAACTTTTTCACTCTCCTCTTTCACCTTCATCAAGAGGCTTTTGAGTTCCTCTTCACTTTCTGCCATAAGGGTGGTGTCATCTGCATATCTGAGGTTATTGATATTTCTCCTGGCAATCTTGATTCCAGCTTGTGTTTCTTCCAGTCCAGCATTTCTCATGATGTACTCTGCATATAAGTTAAATAAACAGGGTGACAATATACAGCCTTGACGAACTCCTTTTCCTATTTGGAACCAGTCTGTTGTTCCATGTCCAGTTCTAACTGTTGCTTCCTGACCTGCATACAGGTTTCTCAAGAGGCAGATCAGGTGTTCTGGTATTGCCATCTCTTTCAGAATGTTCCACAGTTTATTGTGATCCACACAGTCAAAGGCTTTGGCATAGTCAATAAAGCAGAAATAGATGCTTTTCTGGAACTCTCTTGCTTTTTCCATGATCCAGCGGATGTTGGCAAGTTGATCTCTGGTTCCTCTCCCTTTTCTAAAACCAGCTTGAACATCAGGAAGTTCACGGTTCACATATTGCTGAAGCCTGGCTTGGAGAATTTTGAGCATTACTTTACTAGCGTGTGAGATGAGTGCAATTGTGCAGTAGTTTGAGCATTCTTTGGCATTGCCTTTCTTTGGGATTAGAATGAAAACGGACCTTTTCCAGTCCTGTGGCCACTGCTGAGTTTTCCAAATTTGCTGGCATATTGAGTGCAGCACTTTCACAGCATCATCTTTCAGGATCTGGAATAGCTCAAATGGGATTCCATCACCTCCACTAGCTTTGTTCATAGTGATGCTTTCTAAGGCCCACTTGATTTCACATTCCAGGATGTCTGGCTCTAGGTCAGTGATCACACCATCGTGATTATCTGGGTCATGAAGATCTTTTTTGTACAGTTCTTCTGTGTATTCTTGCCATCTCTTCTTAATATCTTCTGCTTCTGTTAGGTCCGTACCATTTCTATCCTTTATCGAGCCCATCTTTGCATGAAATGTTCCCTTGGTATCTCTGATTTTCTTGAAGAGATCCCTAGTCTTTCCCATTCTGTTGTTTTCCTCTATTTCTTTGCATTGATCGCTGAGGAAGGCTTTCTTATCTCTTGCTATTCTTTGGAACTCTGCATTCAGATGTTTATATCTTTCTTTTTCTCCTTTGCTTTTTGCTTCTCATTCTTTTCACAGCTATTTGTAAAGTCTCCCCAGACAGCCATTTTGCTTTTTTGCATTTCTTTTCCATGGGGATGGTCTTGATCCCTGTCTCCTG